>NC_064411.1:36592500-37925000 GCF_023375975.1 Astyanax mexicanus
TTATGCAATCTGTCAATTTTCAAGAGGTTTTGAGCATTCCCGTAATGTCAAATATGCATTGAAACCTAGGTGGCGCTATAGAGCCAATGAAATAAGTATATATGAAATTTTAATTTCAGATCAAAGTACTGCTTAAATCAAGCAGGCCTGTAAATTTTTGAGAGTTTTTAACCTTTTTAACCTCCTCAAACACCTACTAACACCAGAATGTATTCACTTCCTGTTTTAATGGGGCATCTCAAGCAATTCAACTGTCCGCCATTTCGTCCTCGTTTAAGATATCGACTATTCCTTCGCAATTTATCATCAGGTGTGTTAGTAGTTTATTACTGACAAATATCAAGAGTATTCAACAAATTCCCTAGGAGGAGTTCGACAAAGTATGCAAAAAATGTGTGTAAAATGCACATATTTCAAAATGGCCGACTTCCTGTTGGGCGGAGTCAATCATTCCAATACTAAAAACGTGTCTTATGATGTCTCTTGTGTTTTTACCAAGTTTCATGAATTTTCAATCATCTGTGTTATGACCGTGTCATGGTTTCACTTTTGTTTAGTGTTGCGTCTCCATTAAATTAATTGCCTGCCATTACATCATCGTTTCAGCTATCGACTATTCCTTCGCAATTTATCACCATGTATGTCTGGAGCCTACCCACGCCCAATTTAGAGATAATCTGACAAAGACTCTAGGAGGAGTTTGAATGAGTTCGTGAAAAATGTGTAAAAATTCCACAAATTTCAAAATGGCCGACTTCCTGTTGGGCGGAGCTAATACCAGCCAATGGGTAATATGTGCGGGATGACACTTTCTATGTTGTTGCCAAAAATCGAGAATATTGGAGAAATTTTGAGACAGCTACAGCTAATTTAATGGCCTAAATAAAATAGGGGGCGCTGTAGAGTCATCTAGCTACACATGAGAAAAACGACAAAATATTTCTAAATCATTTCAAAGACTTATTGAATCTGCCAATTATCAAGAGGCTGAGAGCTTTTTATAAATGTGATATAAAATAGGTGGCGCTAGAGAGCTGATGAAACACGAATTTACGAAATTCCAACTTAAGGTCAAAGTTTGGCCTAAGCCAAATAGCTCTGTAAAATTTTAGGAGATTTCAAACATCTTAACCCCTCCGAAACCCAGCGGGAAACTTTTTATTTCGCAACTTCCTGTCAAAATGGCCGACTTCCTGTTGGGCGGAGTCAAATAAAACCAAGTGATTCTTGTTGTTTATGAGGAGTTCAATGAGCGTACCAAAGTTGGTGCACGTTGGACAAACTTCATCTCGGCCAATGCCGATGTTTGGTGGCGCTATGGAGCTCCTGAACCCCGCCAAAGTCCAGCCTCTATGGAACTTTACAATTTTCGCCGAGTTTGAGGCCTGTGCCAAAATGCGTGAGTTTTCGAGTATCGGAAATGCCTCAAAAATGGACGCAAAGAGGCAGAATAATAATAATAATAACGAGTTGTCCCCCTGTCACAGGGGGACGTAGGGCCCTCGCACAACAGCGCAAATCGTACCGGGCCAAACTGAGAAACCGGTGAAAGTAATTTTGAGGTCTTATTAAGTGTGGTAATTTTCAAGAGTTTTCTATCCTGCCAAAAATGTGAAATACCCTTTTAAAATACAGGTGGCGCTATAGAGCTGTTAAAACACATATATTTGAAATTCTAATTCTAGATCAAACAACAGCCTCAGATAAGCAGGCCGGTCAAAGTTTGTGAGCTTTTCTCTCTTATAACGTCTTCAAAACTCATAGCATTACCTATGTGTCAACCTCCAGTTTTGATGTGGCATCTCAAACATTCAACCGTCCGCCATTCCCTCCTCGTTTAAGATATCGACTATTTCTTCACAATTTATCATCAGATATGTTCAATGTTTATATTTACCAAATACCAAGAGAATTCAACAAAATTTCTAGGAGTAGTTTGACAACATACGCAAAAAATGTATGCAAAATTCAGATATTTCAAAATGGCCGACTTCCTGTTGGGCGGAGTCAGTCCTACCAATACTGAAAACGTGTCTAATGATGTCTCTTGTGTTTTTGCCAAGTTTCATGAATTTTTAATCATCTGTGTTCTGACTGTGTCATGGTTTCACTTTGGTTTAGTGTTGCGTCTCTATTCAATCAATTGCTCGCCATTACGTCACCGTTTTAGCGATCAACTATTCCTTTGGCAATTTTCATCAACTGTGTCTGATGTTCATTCTCAGCTAATTTAGAGGTAATCTGACAAAGACTTTATGAGCAGTTTAAATGAGTTTGTGAAAAAAAGTGTAAAAAAATGACAAAATCCAATATGGCCGACTTCCTGTTGGGCGGAGCTAATACAAACCAATTGCAAATATGTGCAGAGTCATAGTATCTACGCTCCTACCAAAATTTGAGAAGATTAGACAAATTGTGACACATCCACAGCTAATTTATTAAACGAATGAATTAGGGGGCGCTATAGAGTCCGCTAGCTACACATGAAAAAATTATCACAATATTTGTAAAGTGTTTTTAGATCTTATGGAATCTGACAATTTTCAAGAGTTTTTGAGCATTTCCGTAATGTCAAATATGCATTGAAACCTAGGTGGCGCTATAGAGCCCATGAAATATGTATATATGAAATTTAAATTTTTAATCAAAGGACCGCTTAAATCAAGCAGGCCTGTAAAGTTTCGTGAGTTTTCAACCTGTTTAACCTCCTCAAACACCTACCAACACCAGAATGTATTTACTTCCTATTTTAATGGGGTATCTCCAGCAATTCAACTGTCCGCCATTTCGTCCTCGTTTAAGATATCGACTATTCCTTCGCAATTTATCATCACGGATGGTAGTAGTTTATTGCTGACAAATATCAAGAGTATTCAACAAATTCCCTAGGAGGAGTTCGACAAAGTATGCAAAAAATGTGTGTAAAATGCACGTTTTTCAAAATGGCCGACTTCCTGTTGGGCGGAGTCAATCATATCAACACTGAAAACGTGTGTAATGATGTCTTTTATGTTTTTGCCAAGTTTCATGAATTTCCAAGCAGCTGTGTTCTGACCATGCTAATGTTTCTATTTGGTTTAGTGTTGTGTCTGTATTAAATCAACTGCCCGCCATTACGTCATTGTTTCAGCTATCGACTATTCCTTCGCAATTTAGCACCACGTATGTCTGGAGACTATCCACAGACCATTTAGTTGTAATCTGACAAAGACTCTAGGAGGAGTTCGAATGAGTTCGTGAAAAATGTGTAAAAATTTAACATTTTTCAAAATGGCCGACTTCCTGTTGGGCGGAGCTAATACATGCCAATGGGTATTATGTGTGGCATCGTAATATCTATGTTTCTACCAAAAATCTTGAACATTGGGGAAAATTTGAGACAGCTACCGCTAATTTATTAGCCTAAACCAAATAGGGGGCGCTGTAGAGTCATTTAGCACCACATTAGAAAAATGATTACATTTCTCGAAATCATTTAAAGGCATTATTGGGTCTGCTAATTTAGAAGAGGCTAAGAGCTTTCTATAAATGTCATATAAAATAGGTGGCGCTAGAGAGCTGATAAATTATGAATATGAAAAATTCCAATTTTACATCAAAGTACAGCCTATGCCGAATAGGCCTGTGAAATTTTAGGAGTTTTCGAACATCGTAACCCACCCAAAACACCACGGGAAACTTTTTATTTTGCGACTTCCTGCCAAAATGGCCGACTTCCTGTTAGGCGGAGTCAAATAAATCCAAGTGATTCTTGATCGGTATAATGAGGTCAATGAGCGTACCAAAGTTGGTGCACATTGGACAAACTTTATCCCGGCCACTGGCAACGTTTGGGGGCGCTATAGAGCTCCTGATCCACGCCCAAACCTGAGAACAATGTAATTTTAAATTTTTCACCGGCTTTGACGTCTGTGCCAAAATGCAAGAGTTTTCGAGTATCAGAAAGGCCTCAAAAATGGGCGCGAAGTTTAAAAATAAAAATAATAATAATAATAATAATAATAATAAACATTCCAAAAACAATAGGGCTTTGCACCTCCGGTGCAGGCTTCGCCTGCGCCTTCGGTGCTCGGGCCCTAATAATAATAATAATAATAACGAGTTGTCCCCCTGTCACAGGGGGACGTAGGGCCCTCGCACAACAGCGCAAATCGTACCGGGCCAAACCGAGAAACCGGTAAAAGTAATTTTAAGGTCTTATTGAGTGTGCCAATTTTCAAGAGTTTTCTATCCTGTTAAACACGTGAAATATCCATTTAAAATACAGGTGGCGCTTTAGCGTTGTTAAAATACCTGTATTTGAAATTCTAATTCTACATCAAAGAACAGCCTTAGATAAGCAGGCCAGTCAAATTTTGTGAGTTTTTCTCCGTTATAACCTCCTCAAAACACGTGGCTTACCTAGGTTTTGACCTCCTGTTTTGATGTGGCATCTCACAAATTCAACCATCTGCCATTTCATCCTCGTTTGAGATATCGACTATTCCTTCACAATTTATCATCAGATATGTTCAATGTTTATTTTTACCAAATACCAAGAGAATTAATCAAATTTGCTAGGAGTAGTTTGACAATGTACACAAAAAATGTGTGTAAAATGCAGATATTTCAAAATGGCCGACTTCCTGTTGGGCGGAGTCAGTCCTACCAATGCTGAAAATGTGTGTAATGATGTCTTTTGTGTTTTTGCCAAGTTTCATGAATTTTCAAAAATCAGTTTTCTGACCGTGTCATGGTTTCACTTTGGTTTAGTGTTGCGTCTCTAGTGAATCAATTGCTCGCCATTGGGTCACCGTTTTACCGATCAACTAATCCTTTGGAAGTTATCATCACATATGTCTGTTGTTCATTTACAGCGAAATAAGAGGTAATCTGACAAAGACTTTAGGAGCAGTTTAAATGAGTTTGTGAAAAATGTGTAAAAATATTACAAATTTCAATATGGCCGACTTCCTGTTGGGCGGAGCTAATACAAGCCATTTGCAAATATGTGCAGGGTCATACTATCTACACTCCTACCAAAATTTGAGAAGATTAGACAAATTTTGACACATCCACAGCTAATTTATTAAATGAACAAATTAGGGGGCGCTGTAGAGTCCGCTAGCTATACATGAAAAAATTGTCAAAATATTTGTAAAGTGTTTTTAGGTCTTATGCAATCTGTCAATTTTCAAGAGGTTTTGAGCATTCCCGTAATGTCAAATATGCATTGAAACCTAGGTGGCGCTACAGAGCCAATGAAATACGTATATATGAAATTTTAATTTCAGATCAAACTACTGCTTAAATCAAGCAGGCCTGTAAATTTTCGAGAGTTTTCAACCTTTTCAACCTCCTCAAACACCTACTAACACCAGAATGTATTCACTTCCTGTTTTAACGGGGTATCACAAGCAATTCAACTGTCCGCCATTTCGTCCTCGTTTAAGATATCGACTATTCCTTCGCAATTTACAATCAAGTATGTTAGCAGTTTATTACAGACAAATATCAAGAGTATTCAACAAATTCCCTAGGAGGAGTTCGACAAAGTATGCAAAAAATGTGTGTAAAACACACTTTTTTCAAAATGGCCGACTTCCTGTTGGGCGGAGTCAGTCTTACCAATACTAAAAACGTGTCTTATGATGTCTCTTGTGTTTTTGCCAAGTTTCATGAATTTTCAATCATCTGTGTTATGACCATGTCATGGTTTCACTTTTGTTTAGTGTTGCTTCTCCATTAAATTAATTGCCTGCCATTACGTCATCGTTTCAGCTATCGACTATTCCTTCGCAATTTATCACCACGTATGTCTGGAGCCTACCCACGCCCAATTTAGAGATAATCTGACAAAGACTCTAGGAGGAGTTTGAATGAGTTCGTGAAAAATGTGTAAAAATTCCACAAATTTCAAAATGGCCGACTTCCTGTTGGGCGGAGCTAATACCAGCCAATGGGTAATATGTGCGGGATGATACTCTCTATGTTGTTGCCAAAAATCGAGAATATTGGAGAAATTTTGAGACAGCTACAGCTAATTTAATGGCCTAAATAAAATAGGGGGCGCTGTAGAGTCATCTAGCTACACATGAGAAAAACGACAAAATATTTCTAAATCATTTCAAAAACTTATTGAATCTGCCAATTATCAAGAGGCTGAGAGCTTTTTATAAATGTGATATAAAATAGGTGGCGCTAGAGAGCTGATGAAACACGAATTTACGAAATTCCAACTGAAGGTCAAAGTATGGCCTAAGCTAAATAGCTCTGTAAAATTTTAGGAGTTTTCAAACATCGTAACCCCTCCGAAAGCCAGCGGGAAACTTTTTATTTTGCAACTTCCTGTCAAAATGGCCGACTTCCTGTTGGGCGGAGTCAAATAAAACCAAGTGATCCTTGTTCTTTATGAGGAGGTCAATGAGCATACCAAAGTTGGTGTACATTGGACAAACTTCATCCCAGCCACTGCCTACGTTTGGGGGCGCTATAGAGCTCCTGAACCACGCCTAAGTCCAGCCTCTATGGAACTTTAAAATTTTCGCCGAGCTTGAGGCCTTTGCCAAAATGCGTGAGTTTTCGAGTATCGGAAATGCCTCAAAAATGGACGCAAAGAGGCAGAATAATAATAATAATAATAACGAGTTGTCCCCCTGTCACAGGGGGACGTAGGGCCCTCGCACAACAGCGCAAATCGTACCGGGCCAAACCGAGAAACCGGTAAAAGTAATTTTAAGGTCTTATTGAGTGTGCCAATTTTCAAGAGTTTTCTATCCTGTTAAACATGTGAAATATCCATTTAAAATACAGGTGGCGCTATAGCGCTGTTAAAATACATGTATTTGAAATTCTAATTCTACATCAAACAACAGCCTCAGATAAGCAGGCCGGTCAAATTTTGTGAGTTTTTCTCCGTTATAACCTCCTCAAAACACCTGGCATTACCTAGGTTTTGACCTCCTGTTTTGATGTGGCATCTCACAAATTCAACCATCAGCCATTTCGTCCTCGTTTGAGATATCGACTATTCCTTCACATTTTATCATCAGATATGTTTATTGTTTATTTTTACCAAATACCAAGAGAATTCAAGAAAATTTCTAGGAGTAGTTTGACAATATACACAACAAATGTATGTAAAATTCAGATATTTCAAAATGGCCGACTTCCTGTTGGGCGGAGTCAGTCCTACCAATACTGAAAACGTGTCTAATGATGTCTCTTGTGTTTTTGCCAAGTTTCATGAATTTTTAATCATCTGTGTTCTGACTGTGTCATGGTTTCACTTTGGTTTAGTGTTGTGTCTCTAGTCAATCAATTGCTCGCCATTACGTCACCGTTTTAGCGATCAACTAATCCTTTGGCAATTTTCATCAACTGTGTCTGATGTTCATTCTCAGCTAATTTAGAGGTAATCTGACAAAGACTTTAGGAGCAGTTTAAATGAGTTTGTGAAAAAAAGTGTAAAAAAATTACAAAATCCAATATGGCCGACTTCCTGTTGGGCGGAGCTAATACAAACCAATTGCAAATATGTGCAGAGTCATAGTATCTACGCTCCTACCAAAATTTGAGAAGATTAGACAAATTGTGACACATCCACAGCTAATTTATTAAACGAATGAATTAGGGGGCGCTATAGAGTCCGCTAGCTACACATGAAAAAATTATCACAATTTTTGTAAAGTGTTTTTAGATCTTATGGAATCTGACAGTTTTCAAGAGTTTTTGAGCATTTCCGTAATGTCAAATATGCATTGAAACCTAGGTGGCGCTATAGAGCCAATGAAATATGTATATATGAAATTTCAGTTTTTGATCCAAGAACCACTTAAGTCAAGCAGGCCTGTAAAGTTTCGTGAGTGTTCAACCTTTTAAACCTCCTCAAACACCTACCAACACCAGAATGTATTCACTTCCTGTTTTAATGGGGTATCTCCAGCAATTCAACTGTCCGCCATTTCGTCCCTGTTTAAGATATCGACTATTCCTTCGCAATTTATCATCAGGTGTGTTAGTAGTTTATTACTGACAAATATCAAGAGTATTCAACAAATTCCCTAGGAGGAGTTTGACAAAGTATGCAAAAAATGTGTGTAAAATGCACTTTTTTCAAAATGGCCCACTTCCTGTTGGGCGGAGTCAGTCTTACCAATACTAAAAACGTTTCTTATGATGTCTATTATGTTTCTGTAAAGTTTCATGAATTTTCAATCATCTGTGTTATGATCGTGTCATGGTTTCACTTTGGTCTAGTGTTGCGTCTCCATTAAATTAATTGCCTGCCATTACGCCATCGTTTCAGCTATCGACTATTCCTTCGCAATTTATCACCATGTATGTCTGGAGCCTATCCACGCCCAATTTAGAGATAATCTGACAAAGACTCTAGGAGGAGTTCGAATGAGTTCGTCAAAAATGTGTAAAAATTCCACAAATTTCAAAATGGCCGACTTCCTGTTGGGCGGAGCTAATACCAGCCAATGGGTAATATGTGCGGGATGATACTTTCTATGTTGTTGCCAAAAATCGAGAACATTGGAGAAATTTTGAGACAGCTACAGCTAATTTAATGGAATAAACAATATAGGGGGCGCTGTAGAGTCCTCTAGCTACACATGAGAAAAACGACAAAATATTTCTAAATCATTTCAAGGACTTATTGAATCTGCCAATCATCAAGAGGCTGAGAGCTTTTTATAAATGTGAGATAAAATAGGTGGCGCTAGAGAGCTGATGAAACACGAATTTACGAAATTCCAACTTAAGGTCAAAGTTTGGCCTAAGCCAAATAGCTCTGTAAAATTTTAGGAGTTTTCAAACATCTTAACCCCTCCGAAACTTAGCCGGAAACTTTTTATTTTGCAACTTCCTGTCAAAATGGCCGACTTCCTGTTGGGCGGAGTCAAATAAAACCAAGTGATCCTTGTTCTTTATGAGGAGGTCAATGAGCGTACCAAAGTTGGTGTACATTGGACAAACTTCATCCCAGCCACTGCCGACGTTTGGGGGCGCTATAGAGCTCCTGAACCACGCCAAAGTCCAGCCTCTATGGAACTTTAAAATTTTCGCCGAGTTTGAGGCCTATGCCAATTTGTATGAGTTTTCGAGTATCGGAAATGCCTCAAAAATGGGCGAAAATGTCCGGAATAATAATAATAATAATAATAATAATAATCCTTCCAAAAACAATAGGGCTTTGCACCTCCGGTGCAGGCTCCGCCTGCGCCTTCGGTGCTCGGGCCCTAATAATAACGAGTTGTCCCCCTGTCACAGGGGGACGTAGGGCCCTCGCACAACAGCGCAAATCGTACCGGGCCAAACCGAGAAACCGGTAAAAGTAATTTTAAGGTCTTATTGAGTGTGCCAATTTTCAAGAGTTTTCTATCCTGTTAAACATGTGAAATATCCATTTAAAATACAGGTGGCGCTATAGCGCTGTTAAAATACATGTATTTGAAATTCTAATTCTACATCAAACAACAGCCTCAGATAAGCAGGCCGGTCAAATTTTGTGAGTTTTTCTCCGTTATAACCTCCTCAAAACACCTGGCATTACCTAGGTTTTGACCTCCTGTTTTGATGTGGCATCTCACAAATTCAACCATCAGCCATTTCGTCCTCGTTTGAGATATCGACTATTCCTTCACATTTTATCATCAGATATGTTTATTGTTTATTTTTACCAAATACCAAGAGAATTCAAGAAAATTTCTAGGAGTAGTTTGACAATATACACAACAAATGTATGTAAAATTCAGATATTTCAAAATGGCCGACTTCCTGTTGGGCGGAGTCAGTCCTACCAATACTGAAAACGTGTCTAATGATGTCTCTTGTGTTTTTGCCAAGTTTCATGAATTTTTAATCATCTGTGTTCTGACTGTGTCATGGTTTCACTTTGGTTTAGTGTTGTGTCTCTAGTCAATCAATTGCTCGCCATTACGTCACCGTTTTAGCGATCAACTAATCCTTTGGCAATTTTCATCAACTGTGTCTGATGTTCATTCTCAGCTAATTTAGAGGTAATCTGACAAAGACTTTAGGAGCAGTTTAAATGAGTTTGTGAAAAAAAGTGTAAAAAAATTACAAAATCCAATATGGCCGACTTCCTGTTGGGCGGAGCTAATACAAACCAATTGCAAATATGTGCAGAGTCATAGTATCTACGCTCCTACCAAAATTTGAGAAGATTAGACAAATTGTGACACATCCACAGCTAATTTATTAAACGAATGAATTAGGGGGCGCTATAGAGTCCGCTAGCTACACATGAAAAAATTATCACAATTTTTGTAAAGTGTTTTTAGATCTTATGGAATCTGACAGTTTTCAAGAGTTTTTGAGCATTTCCGTAATGTCAAATATGCATTGAAACCTAGGTGGCGCTATAGAGCCAATGAAATATGTATATATGAAATTTCAGTTTTTGATCCAAGAACCACTTAAGTCAAGCAGGCCTGTAAAGTTTCGTGAGTGTTCAACCTTTTAAACCTCCTCAAACACCTACCAACACCAGAATGTATTCACTTCCTGTTTTAATGGGGTATCTCCAGCAATTCAACTGTCCGCCATTTCGTCCCTGTTTAAGATATCGACTATTCCTTCGCAATTTATCATCAGGTGTGTTAGTAGTTTATTACTGACAAATATCAAGAGTATTCAACAAATTCCCTAGGAGGAGTTTGACAAAGTATGCAAAAAATGTGTGTAAAATGCACTTTTTTCAAAATGGCCCACTTCCTGTTGGGTGGAGTCAGTCTTACCAATACTAAAAACGTTTCTTATGATGTCTATTATGTTTCTGTAAAGTTTCATGAATTTTCAATCATCTGTGTTATGATCGTGTCATGGTTTCACTTTGGTCTAGTGTTGCGTCTCCATTAAATTAATTGCCTGCCATTACGCCATCGTTTCAGCTATCGACTATTCCTTCGCAATTTATCACCATGTATGTCTGGAGCCTATCCACGCCCAATTTAGAGATAATCTGACAAAGACTCTAGGAGGAGTTCGAATGAGTTCGTCAAAAATGTGTAAAAATTCCACAAATTTCAAAATGGCCGACTTCCTGTTGGGCGGAGCTAATACCAGCCAATGGGTAATATGTGCGGGATGATACTTTCTATGTTGTTGCCAAAAATCGAGAACATTGGAGAAATTTTGAGACAGCTACAGCTAATTTAATGGAATAAACAATATAGGGGGCGCTGTAGAGTCCTCTAGCTACACATGAGAAAAACGACAAAATATTTCTAAATCATTTCAAGGACTTATTGAATCTGCCAATCATCAAGAGGCTGAGAGCTTTTTATAAATGTGAGATAAAATAGGTGGCGCTAGAGAGCTGATGAAACACGAATTTACGAAATTCCAACTTAAGGTCAAAGTTTGGCCTAAGCCAAATAGCTCTGTAAAATTTTAGGAGTTTTCAAACATCTTAACCCCTCCGAAACTTAGCCGGAAACTTTTTATTTTGCAACTTCCTGTCAAAATGGCCGACTTCCTGTTGGGCGGAGTCAAATAAAACCAAGTGATCCTTGTTCTTTATGAGGAGGTCAATGAGCGTACCAAAGTTGGTGTACATTGGACAAACTTCATCCCAGCCACTGCCGACGTTTGGGGGCGCTATAGAGCTCCTGAACCACGCCAAAGTCCAGCCTCTATGGAACTTTAAAATTTTCGCCGAGTTTGAGGCCTATGCCAATTTGTATGAGTTTTCGAGTATCGGAAATGCCTCAAAAATGGGCGAAAATGTCCGGAATAATAATAATAATAATAATAATAATAATCCTTCCAAAAACAATAGGGCTTTGCACCTCCGGTGCAGGCTCCGCCTGCGCCTTCGGTGCTCGGGCCCTAATAATAAACGGACCAAAAACAATAGGGCTTTGCACCTCCGGTGCAGGCTTCGCCTGCGCCTTCGGTGCTCGGGCCCTAATAAACGGACCAAAAACAATAGGGCTTTGCACCTCCGGTGCAGGCTTCGCCTGCGCCTTCGGTGCTCGGGCCCTAATAAACGGACCAAAAACAATAGGGCTTTGCACCTCCGGTGCAGGCTTCGCCTGCGCCTTCGGTGCTCGGGCCCTAATAATAAGAAGAAAAATCTTAGCAAAAACAATAGGGTTCTACGCACCTTCGGTGCTTGAACCCTAATTATAGTAATATTGATGCTAGGATATGAAAATCAGTACATATTGTCCTCTAAAGCTCAGCTCTCTAGTTTAGTGTGAAATTAGACATTTGTTGATCTCACACGGCTGAATAGATGCTTATAGTTTAAACTCAAACAACTTTCTTGCAACAGTTTGATCCTGAGAGTTTAACCACACACTTTTCCCCTTCCTTTGAGCATCTTAGACAACATAATGACGCTATAATGATTCAAAAGTTGTTAGTTCACCTGTTTGCGACCGCAGGGCCCAAAGCACCCACTTATGTTGCTTATCAAATAGAGCCGGTGCTCCATCTGCTGAAATCAAATGAGTTTCTCTATTATTTAACTTCTTGTCTTTCTTTACTAGCAGCAGCTCATTTTGCAACACCAACACGAGTCTGTCAAAAGTCAAACGCTAGACAGGGATATTATGCAGATTGTGCAGCGCTGAATAAAACATGCTTTGATGTTGAGTTTCATAGATCCAGCTGTGAACTGGACGAGGATTTGAGATGCAGCTGGTCACGACATAGCATTTATACCTTTAAGTGTTTGAGACGGCAGCAGTATGTGGATGAGCATTCTCTTAATTATTTCACTTATTAGTTCTTATTACTTATACTTGCTTAATAGCTCAATATATCTTTAAAAATATATATATTTTCTTTGGGATCAATAAAGTATCTATCTATCTATCTATCTATCTATCTATCTATCTATCTATCTATATACTTTTAGTTATTTTTTATTGTTCCATTTATTTGTAATATAACTCTTTGTATTATTATTATTTCATATTTTTTGTATTATAATTTAATAATTAGTTTCTGATTCACTCATTTTTTTCTTTATCAATGTTTTTTTTTTTAAGTAGTTTTCAGTCTTTTGTTTCCTAATACTAATAATTTTTTATGGTGAGACTCGTTTAATGTTTTCTTTTATTTGAATATTTCATTAATTTACTCTTTTTTATTTATTTTCAATTTTTAGTACTGTCAGGTGAGAGCAGGGAGAGGATGCGGAGGCAGACGCAGATGCAAGTGATTTTATTAAACAAGAAAAAAAAAAAAAACAAACAAACCAAAAACAGAAAAAAATAAAGAATAAAGAAACACAGAGAGTACAAGAACATCGGACAGCTGAGAAAACAAAGAACATGCAACCTGAATTGACGTTATCATTTAAAAGAACAGACAAGGAGAACGGAAACACGGACTATAAATACACACGGACAAGGACAGGAAATAGGAAACACAAATGAACACAGGTGAAGGCACTACACACAGAGGAGCACGGGTCACGTGGGGAACACACATGGGAGAATAACAGGCAAGGAAAAGGAAAAAAATTGATTGATTGATTGATTGATTGATTGATATCAGTGAAATGATGCATCAGCTGTATCCATGTTTTTAATGTTTAGCTTGGGAATATAATTTTAAATGTTTTCATAACATTATTGGGTGTCAAAAAGGAAATGTTGTAGGAGAAACACAGTCTTGGGTTGAGGATGGACCTTGATTTGTGCTCTAGTGCAAAATCATGTTGGAACAGGAGGGGGGCATCTCCAAAATGGTTCATCAAAACTGAGAGCATGACATTTTTCAAAGTCTCTTGGTTTACTGAAGCATTAAGACCTCGGGGTCGAGCTCCTGAACTCCTGAAAAACAGCCCCATACCTTAATCTCCCCTCCACCAAACTTTACACTTTATCATCAGCAAGAATTGGACGTTTCCTACTTTTGGCAAGCGACTGTATATTATTTTATTTAATTTTATTTTTTTACATGATAGCGATGATATCAGGTCATTGGTGTCTGTGCAAGCATAGCCAATGGAGACACTGAGAGGTAGCAATCATTGCAGTTCATTTACATTTGCAAACTATTGTTTTATTTCTCCCAAATTTCCCAGTTTCTTGCTACAACAGTGCATAACAAACTTTTATCAGACTAACTGCCCTTCGTCCATGACCCAATGGTGCACAAGTCACTCAGCTGAAGGCAAAGAAAACAGATGCGTTCAATTCCACAAGTTTTATTCATGCCAAGAATGCCAACTGAGACAGACGCCTCATTTGCTGTGGATTGTTTTCTTGACAAAACGCTAGAAATGATCAGATATGGAATGGTGCTGAACAGAAGGTCACGGTATTGGCTCAGAGTTAACTCGACCCGAGCTAGAACTACATGTGGAGCTGGTCGTACATCTGGTGAGGAGGGGAAGAAAAAAAAAACCACCAGTGTCAAATTACAGGGTACCTTGCTAAAGGGGAGGGTCTCGGCGTAAAATATCGCCTCAAAGCTACAAAGGAACCTAAGATTTGAGACCCCCCTTGATGGCTTAAAATGCTGACCATGTAGACAGCTCGCTTGTACAATGACAGCCTACACAAAGCACTGCGGTACACAGGTTTATTGTATGTCGTGCTCAGGGACCATCCCTTGTTTGACAGTAAACAAGTCAGCCATTGCTGAGTTACCTTGAAGGAGGAACAAAGAGCTTTGGAAGCAGTGACAGAAAATGTCCCGGCACAAACTGCCATCTTGAAAAGCTCATCTAATGTCAGCTTTTGTGCTCGACAATGCGTCAGATCTTCAGTTGTTTCTTTGCCCAGTGGTGGAGAATGAGCATGGGGTCATTTCCAGAGTGTTGGCAATACACAAATTGTGAAGAATGCCAATGTTTGCTTTTTCTTTCTCAGAAACAACATAAGCGTACAGGTGAAAACAGTGCTGTGAAAAAGTATCTGTCCCTCTACAGATCTCTTCTGATCTTTTTCTTACTGTTGAATCAAGATTATTATTATTATTAACACATACAGTTCTTTTATGACCTCCTGGATGAGTTGTCAATGCCCTTTTGGAGTAACTTTGGTAGACCGGTCATTTCTGAAAAGGTTCACCAGTGTTCTATGTTTTATCCATTTTGGAGTAATAGCTCTTACTGTGGCTCAATGGAGTCCCAAAGCTTTGGAAATGATGTGTAACCTTTTTCAGACTGATAGACATCTGTTTTTGAATTTCTTTAGATTTAGGCCTAATGTGAAATCTTTTGAGATCTTTTATCCTGCTTCTATCGTACAGGTCTGGCAATAATCAGGTCTGGTTGTGGCTAGTGAAGTTGAACTCAGCTTTCCAAAAAATTGAGTTAAAGTGGCAGTTTGTATTACATTTATTTCTAGACTGAAAGCAGAAGCATTTCTGAGTGGAGAAGGAATAAAATATTGTGTTTAATGGTACCAGTGTGCTGAAACAACCATGCCTACTATGCCTAATATATTCATTCTTAAAACTAATTTGTCTGGTCGCTTTTTGCGGGAGTTCTTCTGGCCACGTCACACGACTTTACGTACTTACGTCACGCATACAGCTTCTAAAATAGGATCTGGCTCAGTTTTACTGAATTCGAGCAGCTGTTGGAGCAATGGAGACTTCAGAAGGGGAAACACAGAACTCAGTAGCTCATTTACTTATAGTAAAAGCAAAGTGTCTAGTTGACTGAGTGTGCTCTTGCTCTGACTGAACATAACCTGGAATCGGATTCATCTGCTCTAAAAGGATACTGCATCACACCCGCCCAGCCTAAAATGATTCTTCTGCATGCTTGGTGCAATTACCCAATCTCACCAGAGAGGGCCCTAAATATAAAAAATTACGGACATCAGCTTTAATCACAGTTAATCATAGGGTTTGTTTGATCATTTGAAAAATGTAAATTTAACAAAAAGCAAAAGCAAAAAAAGATCTGTAAGGGAAAAATACTGTAGTCTTTTTTTTCCAGACTTGTGAGCATTTACTCTGCAAGTTCGGTACATTTGGTCAAGTTTAAAAGCTTGTTTTCGAGCCTGGAAGCAACAGATGGTCAGGGGTTCTAGCTATCTGTCACCCTATGGGGTTGTGTGATTGGTGCCTTTTAATGTATCATTCCCTTTCCATCAGTAGTTGTCTAAAACAACCATATTTCATAAGATCAGGGTAAGGTTACTATAATAAGCCCAAATAAGCCCAAAAAATGGATTGGTTGCTAAACATGCACTGTTGGTTCATCACCTGCTAGAGTGACTCGCCATTAGTCTTGAAAGCAGAGTGTGCTGGGCTTCCTTCTGGACAGTAAAGGTCATGACACCAATCCAGACACCATTCAATCTCCTCCCACTTGCAAATCTCAGTCCACAGTGGAGTGAATTGATTGCAAGGAAAGGGGCAGGGATGGGTTGCGAGTGTAGAGTGGTGGTGTTAAATTGCATCAGTGGACCATATCAACCTACAGCTAGCTGGTCATTTGATCGATCTAAATGTGGCAATTCAATTCCATTGACTTTGGGAACCCTAGAATCAACTTTGATCGACTACCATGATAGTCAATACTGCATTATGCATTCTGAATGTTTCCATATCTGTGTTAGTCTATCAGTATTCAGTTAGACTGTTGTGAAATCCAAGTCTTGACTAGTCTCATCTAGTCAGACTTGGATTTCTAGATATTCTGAGAGAATGAGACTTCCCAACAAGACTTGAAAAGGGGTCCTTAACCTTCTCCAACACATGACTCACTCTTATTAATGCCTTGTAATCACAATTAGAATAAAATATTATATAAGTAAGATTAACAGATGTTTTAGGAGTAGCACACTGAGATTTTGAGGTTGTTTACGCTTCTGAAGGGTAGATTTTAGATAGATTTTGGGCTGGGAATCTGGCTACTCTTTTCCCAGAGGCTTAAAAAATACCCAGCTCTTGCCAGCACCAAGCACTGGAGAGAGGATGATGACCACTAGAGGGTGTTCCATGTCCTACTGGTGATCTACAGCCCACAGGTGAAGAAACAATGCTCTTAAAGAGAAAGCCTTATCATATTTTTGCCTTTTTGTCTTCAAGGTACATTGAGTAACTTTTTCTTGACTAGATCTTAACTAACCAAAGTCCATTGCAAGTCCAAGACTATGACGGTCATTGGTTCACCGGTTGTCCTTGGAATACCTTTGGGAACTTTTGGTAGGAACTTTGGTGGACTTTGGTGGCCACTGCAAACTGGGAACACCCTACAAAACCTACCCGATGTTCTGAAGCTGGCCCAGTCTAACCTTATTAAAGTGTTTTAGATCTTACAAATTAATTATTCATTTTTTTCTATTTTTCCAGCTTGCAACACTTCCATCAAACTCAAGACTGGTTGTTTACTTGCTGCATATTTTGTAGATCCCAACCATTGAATGGGGCAATGGGGGAGTGTGGACCCCTTAATCCAGCTACGGATTCTTTTTCCATTTGCTGCCTTGCTTAACCAGGTCCTGGAAGTACATGGGGTCTCATGGCTGTCATTGAATGTGTCTGGTCTCACGCCTGCATGCTAACTTGTAAAACAACGAAAACCTAGCTAACTAATTGCTCAATAAATGCTAACCAAAGTCAGCTACTTGTCTTTTCCGATGTTACTGCCAGCATCATCCAGTGTCACAAATGTGTTATTAACATGCCGCCATCAGGGCTCTTCCTATATTGCTCATGCAGGGTTGGCATAGTGGTGTCTGGGCTTGTCCAACATTACTATGGTGGAAACCAAGCCCAGCTAGTCAATAGATAGATCCCTCCATCTTAAATCCCTCCCACCCTCCTCTGGATGGATCAGTGGTCTTGGGTATGAGTAGCTTGAGTATGGTTGGTGTCCACATGGAAAAGCCATCGGGAAATCAGAACCATCCGTCTCTGCAGTAGAAAAGCAGCCCGTGTTATTCCTTTAACCTTTCAATATTTAGCTCAATTTGAACTGCAAAGCTTTCTATTACTCGTAGGTTCTTCAGATAGAAATGATTCATCTAATATTTTCTTAATAGTCTAATTCCTGAAATCATTTATCATTTACACCATTAATGAACAGCAAGGACAATAATGGCCTCTTTATTTGCAAGGAGGCCTCGAGGGCAACAAGTCATAAGTCTCAATCAGCCTTTAGCCTCCTCCGTCTAAAGAGACACCTGACCCAGCAAATGTCCAGTCCCACTGCCAGTGGAGAGGCGAGGTTCTATCTCTGTTGTTCACGCACAACAAACAGTGGGAAGCGGATAATGAATGCAGCTCCAGCATCCAGCGCTGAACCGCTGCTGCTTGGCTTGCTTTAGTAGTTGTGTAATTGCTAGGAAGAGACAACTGAGAGCTTCCTCTGTTCTCTATCTGTTTCCCCCAACATGTTACACTGCAGTCAATCTACACTGAGTTGCATAGGCAGTTGTACTGGTAGGCAGCTATTTACTAGAGTCTGCCAAAACAGCCGTTTAAGAAGATCTAGTTAGAGGCTGACACTTCATAAGCTGCATCGATGTTTGGAAGAATGAACCATTGTACCATTGTAGCATTCCAGAGGATGCTAAAAACATTAGCTTAATGTATCAGAGCTAGAAAGCATACTAATCAAGAAAGCATAGAAGTTTTCTGCTCAGGTTGGATCAGTGTCTGATCCAAGACTCTTAATGCTGAGTATCGGGACCTGATACTGAGCCAATTTGATCTTTGAATTTGAACAAATCCCTTCAGATAAGATGTTTTTCTGGTTTATACTGATTTTTTTTTTTAACAATAACAATTATAATAATATAAATTATAATAATATAAAATAACTAGATGCTTCAAAGCTTGCAACGATATAGGAAAAGGAAAAGTTAAATACATAAATAAATAAATATTATGAAACAAATGTAACACAGACATGACAGACAGAGCAATAGATAGATTTTATTACAATTATAAAGGTTATAAAAGTGTTATTACTATGATGATAATGCTGTATTTAAATTTTTAAAACATTGCTATTACAATAACTTTCAATTGTTTTATTACTATTTTTAATCGTATTATTGCCATGTTATCATGATTGTGTTATTACCATGTATTACAATTGTGTTATTATAATATAATATTTACAGTTGTGTAAGTACAATATTATTATAATACTATAACAATGTGCAACAGTATTGCAATTTGTGTTTTTTTCATGATATTACACTGTTATTACAATTGTGTTAATACCATATCATTACAATTTTATTAAATATAATGTTATTAATAAAGAGTTATTACAATTGGGGGATTACTATTTTATTACTATAGTGTTATTATTATTAAAATTGTATTATTATATTATTATATTTTATTTTACATTTTTTTGTGGCCCACCACGTAATTTTCTTGGAAAATAAACTTAATTGCCAACCCCTGACGTACATAGTGTGCTATGTTGTAATTGTGTAGGTCAGTGGCGTGCAGAAATTCAGTATAGACTATGATGACATTTTAACAATATCTCGCCCAGGTTTTTTTGGGCTTTTTTTTTAGTTTTTAACAGGGCCTCCTTTGCTTATCAGTCAGATGCTATTCTGTTTCTCCAGGAGTGGAACAGAGATGGTACAGGCAGCCAACATCATGCCAGTCCAAATAAGTGTCACTCAGCACCGTACTGTACAAAAACAGCCCAAGGAAAACAAATCCCATCAGCATAAAAATCAGAGTGCCCTCGACGATGGGATGTTTCCCCCTGTCCGCCGCCATGGACTTCCACCGTTCACTCAAGTAAATCAAGCGGCCGCGTACCCAGAGGAGTCTTATCAAAGCCCAGCGCCGCTATGATTCAGTCCATTGCCAAAACTATTTTACGAGACGGTGCTCAGAATGACCTTGGTTGGCTCCGGCGGCGGCCGAGTGCCCGCGCGGTGCCCTGCTGAAGAGACGGTGGCTTCCTGAGCGCGAGAGTTGCTCAGGAGAGAATACAGTGGCATTAACTTGTTTCTTTGTTAGGGCAGCATATCCATTTAGAGTTTAATGAGTATAGACTTGTACTTAATTAGAAAAGGAGCCATTAACATGAGTCATTGCATCAAGCACATTAGCGCTGATGACTTTATTGCCTAGAAGAAGTCGCAGCAGTAGCGGCGTGTGTGTGATCCACTGTCGTCAGCTGAGCGAAGCATGGTGAGCGGACCGCTGTCCAGGGGCTGCAAATAAACCTTGCTTTTATTTATTTATATACATATTTTTTATTTTTTTATTTCTTTTACTTTATATATATTTTGTGACAATGCACCTGGGGATGCATCAGGGGTGTGGCCACCGTGACCCAGTAGTCCGGAAGCACAGAGAGACACAGGCGCAGGGAGTGAATCAACTTAAATCGTACCTTCTATTTGTAAAAAAAAAAAATTTAATTACCTCCACAACACCCAGAACAAACTTAAATAAACATAGTGACAGCCCAGTGGGGCTCTAGTTGCTTTAATGTAGTTATTAGGTCCATGTTACCTCAGCCTTTTTTTCACCTATAGCGTCTCTTTTGAGTCAAGACTGAGGCAGGGTTTTTCATGCCCCATTGCAGTCCAACGTGGGCCAGCTGGGACCGACCGGGGCTGCAAATCATGGTGTCGGGCAGACCCACAGTTCCCCTGCCTCCTTAAGTCACTTAATATATTTTGGACAATATAACGTGCCATTACTGGCCTGTTTCTTGGAAAAACCTACCAAATAGGTAGGTCCAACTTTTATCTCTACAATTGCATACCTCTGCTGCACGATATACACTATATGTTAGAGGTGTGACAAGACACTCATGCGTCTTGCAGGCTCTCCATTGGGGTTCCACAAGGATCAGAGCTCAGTCCTCTTCTTTTCTCATTCTACACTCTACGTTGTCTGGGTGAAATAATATAGTATCTTCATATGGGTTCTCATACCACTATGCTGATGATACTCAGCTAATTATTTCTTCTTTCCTATCCTTCTTTCTCTATGACTCAGGTCATATTCGTCAGTGTCTCAGCATGTCTCGCTGATGTCTCACAATGGATGGCTGCTTATCACCTAAATCTCAACCCCAGCAAGACTGATTCACCACAACCTCACCATTTGCTTCAAGAACTTATTGGTCACTCCATCAGTTTGGAAGCACGAATCCTTTAAGTAGTTAAGGATGAGCAGTTATCTTCGAATCCTGTTTATGTAGCTTGCTATTAACTACCGGAGCCCTGAGGGAACAAAACTGGCCTTGCTCTCTCTGGGTGGGTAGATGGCGCTCTCTCCACACATCACTTCAAAGGGTGATGTCGCTCAGTACTAGGCATCTGTGAGCTGATGTATCAGAACCGAGTCGCTGCACTTTCTTCCAAGCACACTGTGATGCTAAATCAGCAGCAGTTAGAAAAGAGGTGGTGGCTGATTTCACATGTATTGGAGGAGGCATGTGTTAGTCTTCATCCTCCTGGTGTTGGGGTGTCACTAGTGATGGGGGAGTCCTAATGAGTGGGTTGGGTAATTGGCCGTGTAAATTAGGGAGAAAATGGAAAAAAAGAAAATAAAATTATATAAAATGGGCCTCTGTCTTTAAACACCAACTGAAGAATAATCTTAATCTAAAGTTAAGTTCCCAAACTAACACATTTCTCTTTTTGTTTAATGTTTAAACGTTATCGTAACTTGATATATCTTTCTGTTTTTATTCTCTATGAACTGGCTTTAAATTTTTGTGAAATAAACAGTAAAACAATTTTTTTAAGTTGCTGTGGATAAGGAAGCATCTGCTAAATACCTTAAAAGTATTTTAATTTATCCCCCGCACCGTGCTGATGTATGTTTACAAGCTGTAGCCCTTCTCTTAGCGCTTCATGAGTGGTAATTTTCTGACCGCAGAGCAGCCCTTGCTAAATCAGCCTGCCCCCTCCTCTATCCCATTCATCATTGTTCAGCTTCTGACCGCAGGTCCGTCCATTGACTAGACAGTACTTGGGTGGTAGACCACTCTCACCACAGCTGTGACACTGACAAAGTAGTGTGTGCAGGTGTTTGTGCTGGATGTGTTGGGCTGGTATGAGTGTATCAGGCACTGTGATGCCACTGCTAGGCTAAGAATGGGGTCTTCCTACCAAACAACCACCAAAGAACAGATCAGCTCTGTGGTCCGAAAACGACCACTGATAAAGCTATAATAGTCTACAGATATGTTTCTACAGAGTCTGTAAATATACTAGTGAGAGTACACTGCGTTCACATACATTGATTGGGTCCAGCACCCAAATTATATCAACAGAGTCAACAGTGGTTAGAAACTGATCCATGATCAATTTTACAACAGCATCATCTAATGTAGTGGAGCTGTGTTTCCAATAACGTGGACAGTGGGTGGTTTGTGGTTTAGTTGGAGCCCCTGGCCATTGGTCAATCTTGAAAAAAGGTACGTCACACCTTGCTCATGTCATGGCAGTGGATTTTGGTGTTTCTAATAAAGTGGCCCCTTGAATAGGATATATGTTTAAATGAACAAAAACTGACCCATGGTCAATTCTGAACCAACATCATCTACAATTTTTTTTGTATTGCACAATGTTTTCCCAATAAAGTGGTCACTGCATGAATAAAAGAGGTCAATAAACTGTTAGACCACCCGCACACCACATCTTACTCAGTTAATGATAGTGGATTGTGGTGTTTCTAATAAAGTGGCCACTTTATTTCAGTAGGCTATATGTTTAAATGAACAGAAACTGACCCATGGTCAATTCTGCAGTAACATCATCTACACTCTGGAAGTGTATGAGAATGTAGTGGAACTACCAAAAAGTAGGATGTTTCCAATAAAATGACCGGTGAATGAGTTAAAAAGTCAAAAGTGTGGTAGCCAATCGTGAGTCTAATATACAGTTGCGCTGCACATTAGTGGATTCTGGTGTTTCTAAGTAGCCATAAAGCGAATATATTTAAACTTGTAAAAACTTAAGGGTTATGCAATTACACATGTGTATAAAGGTCAGTTAAAGGTCACTTTTTCTTGTGTGAAAATACACACACACACACACAGACAATGACACCTGTAATTATACCTGTCCTATTACACGTGTAGGTACAAAATTAATGATGACACACATGCAATTACGCAACAATGTGTACGATACCATACCATATACTGTTACGCTGTTATTACATGTTTGTAAATGTGTAACTACACAGTTTTTAGAGACATTTTTATTATAAAGTGTGACCGTAACATCATCTACAACCTTTAATTCCACATCAATGTATTGGAATTGTAAAAAAGGTGTTTCAACATGGAGGAATCAAGCCACAGGAATGAAACTTGGTGGGTAGTCATGCCAGAATGTCATGGAGTAATTCAGAATGGCATTGTGTCATCTTAAACTCAACCTTTTCTGAACACACACATTGCATTCCACAAAATTCACAACTGAATTGAGAATGACCCCTAAACTCTGATTCAATTGTTGAATTTGAATTGAAAACAGGAAGCAGAATTGCAATTTAAATTTGACTTTCAGGAAGAAGAAATGGAATTCCATGAAATTCAAAACAATTCATAATACAAAGTTAAAGTGTCTTTAATAAAAAAGATTTACAGTATATATTACATATAGTTTCAACATGACCACAAATTAACAATAAAAACATAAACTATAGTCCTGCGATAGATTGGCTGCCTGTCCAGGGTGTATACTGCCTTCCACCCAATGCCTGCTGGGATGGGCTCCAGCCCACCACATGATGGATGGATGGATGGATGAATGGATGGACATACTCTATAAAACTGATCATTAAAACTATAAAACTTTCAAACTGAGAAAATTATTGGACAGCACTCTTATTTCCCAGAATACCTTGCTTTATCGCAGTCTTCAAAATGGTTGCCCTAAACATTTAGGCCATCTAAAGAAATTGTTAACCATTAGATGCACCAATGTTTCCCTGTCAAGTGCTTTATTAAATGTTAGTTGCATTCACCAAAACATTTTTTCACTTAATTATGTTGAATATAAGATATTGCTAAATATTAAACATTAACGAAATGTATGCCTAATGTTACTGTCTACACTTCCTTTTTGAAGAAAATGTATGTTAAATGTGTCACATTCTCACTGAGAATAATGTGATAAGAATGAATTTCTCTGAATTGCAGTAAATTAAATTCCACTTCCTATATTCATAGAATTTGCTGTCCACATACTGCTGCTGGCTCAAGAGACACAGGTGCAGTGTCATGGCCAGCTGCATTGCCCGGGGTCTCCCTGATTGAAAATGTGTGGGATGCTGTTGGACTCACTATCTGCAAGAACTTGGGAACATGGGGATATTCAAGCTGCATGGGATTGAACTTCCACAACTCAAAACAAGTGAGATGTACACATTTGTTACACACTTCTTTAAGTGTAGCTTAATAAATATGACTGAGAGCTGCCCAAATGAGTCTGAATATCTTCTTCTTAATATTTAACGTTTCTTTAATCTGGTAATCTTTAAATTCCATTCCCAGTACAATTGCAATCAATCCAACACTTCCTTACATGCATACACATATACATCTATCAAAAAAAACAAAGAGACCAAATTGAAAATCAAGAGGAAGATGGATGATCACAAGCCATCAAACCAAACTGAACTGCCTTTAAATTTTGCACCAGGAGTGGCATAAAGTTATCCAAAAGCAGTGTGTAAGACTGGTGGAGGAGAACATGCCGAGACGCATGAAAACTGTGATTTAAAAACAGGGTTATTCCACCAAATATTGATTTCTGAATTCTTAAAACGTTATGAATATGAACTTGTTTTCTTTACTGTATTTGAGGACTAAAAGCTCTGCATCTTTTTGTTTTGTTAGAATTAAACAACAATGTTCATTTTACTCAAACCTAATATACCAATAAATAGCAATATCAGAGAAACTGATTCAGAAACTGAACTGGTCTCTTCTTTTTTTTCCAGAGCTGTATATGCAGATATAGATATATTTATCTACATACAGCTATATTAATATGGACGGTACATCCGTGAATGCGAGTTTGAAATAATGAATTCTGATTGCAATTTTATGGAGTTAAAGGTGAAATATGCTTGTTGTCGTTCTCGAGTTTCACGAGAGCTTCACCGGCTCGGCGCAGAGACAGAGACTCTTGCAGTGCGTCGCTCTCTCTCTCTTTCTCTTTCTCTGTCTCTCTCTCTCTCTCTGTTTCTCTCGCTCGCTCACGCTCGCTCACTCGCCCCTCTCCAGTGTAACAGAAGCTTAATTAACTCTGCCAGCTGCAAAAGAAGTCAATTAACATATTGTGTCTGAATGAGTTATTAGATTTTCCCAGTGTCTCCTGGGTGGGCAGGTAGGTTGAGTAGAGTCACATACATTTGCGAGGCAGCTCGAAGGTTCAATTAAATTAAACAGCCTTTGATAGTGCCGCTGACTCTCTTCCGCCAAAAGTAGCGCCGGGTAATGAAGTCAATATCGGCCGTGTGATTCACTGCTGTTGTTGCCGGCTCGGAAATCCTATTTAGTGGTGGGGATGTGTGTGTATGAGGGTGGGTGTATGAGTGTGTGTGTGTTTGCCGCTTCGTTTTTCAGGCCCGAAGATTTGAATTTGATGCGGTGCGACCGGAGGTCCGTTCTGCTGCTTGTTTTTGAAATGGCTAGCCTAGCCTAGCCTTCTCCACATTAGCCTGTTGCTCCCTGGGCGTGAGGAGATGGGGAAGGAAAACTGCTCTGGGAGCTGTTCTGGGACAGCCTGTCCACAAAGAAAAACCTAGAGGAGCCTGATAAGATGCAAAAAGTACGGCTCTTAAATGAACCCATCTGACTGCTAAGTGTGTTTACTCTGGCGCTGGCAGAATCAGACCATTTTCTGAGTAATCACTGCAGCCCCACTGAGGGCTAACCTGTTGTCAATGTTCCACAAAAACAGCTGGGTCAATAGCATCTGATTTCCCCTCGGACCGAGCCTGCAAGCGCCTGCTCCGCCACGTGGGGGCACTGTTGTGAAGGACGGCTCTTGGCCGGCCTTCCCTCAAGGAGCCCTCCGTGTCCCGCAGCCCTTTCTGACAATACTAATGATGGCAGCGCGAGAGCCGGGGATGAATGGACAACCGGAGTCATTTCACATAGAGAGCAGTCATACATAAGTGCAAATTCCGGACAGAGACGGATGAACCGGGGCTGAATGATGCATAACACTTGTGGAGTAGGCTAGACGGAGAAACCTTGCACAAAAGCAGTGGCTGTTGAAGGTATATATAACTGTGGAACGGCTTGTTTTGTTTTATTGGTGAGGAGAAAGTGTCCAAATCCAATTATATCCAATTATATTCAATGTTATATAATGTCGGCTCCAGAAATCAATGGATAAAAGACAGCAGATCAATGTTTAAAGTACATTTTAAATGAAACCCAGCTTGATAATAAACTGTTGAATATATTTTTATGGGTCAGTGTCAATTAATATAACATGCCTCATTGTGTCTGCAGGGTAGTTACAAAAGAATATTGTTTTTTTTATATTTACTCTACTCTTCTCAACTCATGTCTGTATTTATTTTTTCCAACTATATTGTAAGTTATTACTTGCGTTAAACAATCCCCAATACAATATATGAAGCATTTAGACGGGCTCTTAGCTTAGGTACTGTTAACTTGCTGTTTCTGAGGCAACAGAGGCAACTCTTGCTCTTCCTTTCCTGTGGCAGTCCTGATGAGTGCCAGTTTCATCATTACGTTCTTGACGGTCATTATAACTACACTTGACAATACATTTGAGGTTAAAGGTTCTTGACATTTTTTGGATTGACTGACCTTCGTTTCTTAAAGTATTTTTTCTTTTGAAGGTACATCACTGTTGACTGGCTTGTTTTGTTTTATTGGTGAGATTTAAAAGCACCAAAAATTATCCAATTATATCCAATGTTATCTTATGTCAGTTCCAAGAATCAATGTATAAAAGACAGCAGATCAATGTTTAAAGTACATTTTAAATGAAACCCAGCTGGATAATAAGCTGTTGAATATATTTTTGATGGGTCATGTCAATTAATATAATATATAATATGCTTCGCTGTGTCTGCATTTTTTTTTTTTAAGATTTACTCTACTCTTTTCAACTCGTGTCTTTATTTATTTATTTATTTATTTATTTTCCTTCATTATAAATTAATACTTGCGTTAAACAAACCACATTACAAAAAATGAAGCATTTAGATGGGCTCTTATCCAGGGTACTGCTAACTTGCTAATTCTAAGGCATCAGAGGCAACTCTTGCTCTTCCTTTCCTGTGGCAGTCCTGATGAGTGCCAGTTTCATCATTATGTTCTTGGTGGTCTTTGCGATTGCACTTAACAAAACACTTGAGATTCTTTTTTTTCTTTTTGATTGACATGACCTTAAAGTACCTTTTTTTAAATGAGTTGTGTAGTCAAAATATGGATTAGAACATTACTGAAATATCGTTCTATTTACTGTGTGCCAACTCTACCTCTTCACAACTGATGCTCACAAACACATTAAGAGAGCAAAAAAATAAAGTAATGAGAAAATCCAGCCAAGATTTGCAAAGCACATACAAGTCTTTATCTAAGCAAGAGGTGCTACTTTGAAGAATCTAAAATATAAAACATATTCTGATTTGTTTTACATTTTTTTTGTTTAATAAATAATTCATTTTTTTTTCATAGTTTGGATAATTTAGTGTTAATCTACCTTGCAGAACATTTTTTAAATATTAGTAGTGTCCAAACTTTTGACTGGTACTGTGTTGTAGAAGAGTTGCTGTGCAATATAACAAGCAGTGGGGTGCATGCACCATTTCTAGCAGAGATTTCACTAAATCTTTTATTGCATGCATCAGCAGAAACAGACAGAAGATCCAAACAAGAGTTTCCCAAACTGGACCTCAAAAATTCTGAAGACCAGGTAAAAACCAACTAGTAATCCAGGTGAATCATCTGGTAGACCTTCCTTGGTAGATCACTTGGTATAGCACAGGTGAATCGCCAAAAGCCCAAGATTACATAAGCAATGTTTTATTTTTTTATTTTATTTTTTTTCCGAGAGAGGAGTAAGGCTACTGTAGCTCAACTCTCACTTCTCACCTCTGAAAACATCTGCGGGTTTTTGTGTTCATCCCTCCATTGTTGAAACACAAGTTTGAAGGTCGGAAAGGTCTGAAAGGAGTGAAGCTCTTACTGAGAACAAGACAAACAAACAAAGAAGCTGCTGCTGCTGCTGCTGTTCTCAACCCAGTCAGCTCTGCACGTCACTGAGTGTGCCTGGAATGACTTGAAGCCGCTGAGACTTCTTCTAAGACTGAACTTTTGGAAGGTGTGGGAATGTAGAAATTCTGTGTTTTTTTTTTGTTATTTAAAATTCAATCTATATAGAAAAACATGGAATTATTAGGAAAGTAGCACATCTTACTACAGCTATGCACATCTTGGCTGGATTTTCTTAATCAGCTTTATGAGGTAGAGTCACCTGGAATGTTCAGCTTTCAGTTAACAGCTGTGCTGAACTTCTCAAGAGTTAATTTCTTTGAATTTCTTGTCTCTTAATGAGTTTGAGAGCATCAGTTGTAAAGTTGTGAAGAGGTAGAGATGGTGAGATACAGTGAATAGCTCTATTTGAGTAATGTTTTAATCCATATTACGGCAAGAACGACTCAACCACTCAAGTAAAGAAAAAGAAAATAATTAAATAAATAAAAGATGGTCAGTCAATCAGAAGAGAACTTTGAAAGTATGCTCAGGTGCAATCGTAAAGACCATCAAAAAATGTTAAGATGAAACTGGCACTCATCAGGACTGCCAAAGGAAAAGAACACTCAAAGGAAAAGAGTTACCTCTGATGAACAGGATACGTTCATTTACACTTATAATGCTTCTTATGACAAAAAGAAATCTTATCAGAGAAAAAAAAACGATTTTTGTCTTTTTTTTTGCAGTGATGGTATGGGATTGGCCCTCGTCATTCCATTTTTGAGATCCTACAACCAGTGGGCCTACTTTTCCTTTACTGAACACTCTGATGCACTATTCCAACAGGACAGTGTTTGTCCATATACTGCTGCTCTCTAAAGAGAGATTACCTCAAAAAGACCAATATTATGCCATGGCTGTTGCCCACCATTGCCAGACTCATCTCTGAATGAAAATGTGTTGGAAATCTCTACTGCAAAAATATTAAAGGATTCCATTAGGAACCTCTACAACTACATGCTAAGACGTCTGGCAGTTACATAGCCTAATTCTTGATGTGTTTCGTAAATCAATAAATTGAAAAGGATTTTGATCATTTGTTGTTCCTGGTAACTTCCTGCTATCTTTCTTCCAGCTTTTTTTTTCCTGGAAGCAACATTTGTTTTCAAAGATAAGTGTTTAATGTTATAACGAGGAGGGATCGCACACATGCCCAACTACACCACTAGTTCTAATTTATTTTTTGCTGTTCATAAATGAGGGGGGTAGTGTCCCACCATTCAGTCATTGTTATATTGATTACATTGAGAAAGTCCTAAATCTCTAAAAATCTCTAAAAATAAAACATTTGCCAATCTATCAGATTATTTTACGGCATCCAGAAGTAGAGGGGCACTGATAAATGATGTGATGAATGGAGCAATAAACTGACAATTAAAACGCCATGCACTATTTTATACCTACCACACTGACAGTAGGCTCTATATCATCTCTTATGTGATCAAAAGCGAACATTAGTCCCATCACTCGTCATTCGCTCTCCGTACTTATCCCTCATTATTCTGGCTTGTCGTTTGTTATTGTATTAACTCGCAGCAATATGTTTATCCCAGCACCCCACTGACAGACATATTGGCATTTTCTGCAGTCAGTGTTTCTGAAGATTCTGACACTAAACTGTTTGTTCTGTTCTTTAATGCACTGGAACATCAGATGTGGTTTAAATCATGCCTTGGAAAAGACACGGCTGATAACGTAGACTCATAGAATATCAGGCATACAGAATGCACAATTCAATGTGCAATTGTGTTCAATGTGCCATATTTTCAAGCTGATTTATAAAAACAACATTTCACATAACACTGCACAGAATAAAAATGTTAGAGATGAGATTGTTCTTCGCACCTAATTTTTTTTTTGTTTTTTTGTCATTTCGCCTTCATACAGCACTTTAATGGAGAAGTCGGAATCTAGAGACAATAGAAAATAATCAATAGTGGTTGCCAGTAGAAGGGTATTTGTCTACACTGTGTTAAGTATAAAGTTTGGTGGAGGGGGGATTATGGTGTGGGGTTGTTTTTCACGTGTTGGGCTTGGACCTTTAATTCCACAGAAAACAAGTCTTATAGGCAGAATTTTAAGAGGTTGACTGGCATGCACAGAGTCCTGACCTCAACCTGATAGACCACCTTTAAGACACTGTGCAATATGGGCTCCGAGTGGTCCAGCGGTCTAATGCGCTGCCACTATAAATGAGAGGTTGCTGGTTCGAATACCGGTCATGTAGCTCTGCCATCAGCTGCCGGAGCCTAGAGGGAGCCCAATTGGCCCTGCTCCCTCCGGGTGGGTAGATGGCGCTCAGCGGGCACGAGGTGTCTGTGAGCAGATGTATTGGAACCTAGTCGTTGCGCTTTCCTCCGAGCGCGCTAGCCGTTTAGGCAATGATGCATCAGCAGCAGCTTAAAAAAACTGTCTGACTTCACACATGTTGGAGGAGGCGTGTGCTCGTCATTTGAATAGCCAAATTGGGAGAAAATGGAAAAAAGGCTTTTTTAGAAATATACTTCTAAAAAAAAAAAGACACTGTGCAATTTTAGCTCAACTTTACCTGAGCGTACTTAGGTCAACTTTTAACTGGTCGAATGTGACTGAATTTAAGCTTTTAGCATGCAGTGTGAGAGGGGGAGCGATTTCTGTTTAAGCTCTAAACAGTGTGAGCTGTTTAGCAAGTTGATTACTTAACATAGCAGGCTGTTTTCCAAAATTCCACTGCAAATATACCCATAAAAAGCACTGAAATATCAGAATACCTCCAATTCCTTCTGTAAAATGGACAAACCGTAGAGTCCATATTGTCTCAGCCATGTACGTGAACCTGTCTTCTTTTTATGTGAAATTTAAACGCACAGCAGGGCACAAGTTAGCAAAGCTATGCGCTTTCTTTTGCAGGGCAACATGTTCTGCTGAACTGAGCACTACCTCTAGGCTGCATTTAACGTGCAGTTTGAGTCCCTATGCTGCAGCAAGTCAGTTGGACCATACAGTGAGAGCATATGAATCCCAGACGTCGTTTGTACACCACAAACAATTCAAACATGCAGTGTGAGCTCTCCACAACACATTAGATTAAAAAAGAAAAAATCACACTATGTCCACCTGGCTTTAGAATGAATGAAGCCAGGTCATCTCATCCAACATCAGTGTCCTTACAAATGCACTCATGAAAGAATGGTCAAAATGCCCATAAACACACTCCTAAACCTTGTGGAAAGTCTAAACTAAAGCTGTTTGAAAGTTTATACACTAAGATAAAGGGAAGTCACTTAACCTACCTGTTATGTTACGATTCAAACTGACCTGTTTTAAAGTTTAAAGATCTAGGAAAAACAGTTAAAAGTATTTTTTTCAGTATGAAACTTCTTCTGCCTGTCTGAAGTAGTGTAATCAACATATAGTATGAGAATGGTTCATCTCACATGAAAAACAAAAATAAACCAACATTGCAATGTTATGTTTCAATGTTAGGTAAAACTATTGTGTTTTATATGTTGGTCTTTCAAAAGTAAAAAAAAAATGTGAAGCATAAAAATAAAATTGAACATGTATTTTTTGGTCAAAAACTAAAAAGTTATCCTAACTGAACCGTTACCTGTTAGAGATAAAGAACATCATTGCACTACATTTTGATAGAATAATTAGTAATGGAGTTAGTAATTAAATATTTACACAGCTTGTTAGTATTTTTTTTTTTTTGTTTCAGACATCTTTTGGGTGACTAAAACATGCACCGGTTAAAATTAACCCCCTATACACCATTGCTGTTCCTGAAAAGTGAGCATAATAGGAGGGTTAAGTTCCTATAGGTGCAACGACAGGCTAGCAATCAGTTTTGGCAATACTACTTGGATGCAAACCCTTTGCAGTCCATTGTCGATCTAAAGTCAGGAAACTATGGACTTCATATCGTCACCGTCCAATGAAAAACAAGTATCTCCAAAACAGAAACTTTGCAGGAGAAAGAGAAACCCGTCTAAACTTTCAATGGAGTCAATGTAAAAAAAAAAAAGTTTATTTCAGGTAATTGGGGAGAATTTCTATTAGTCCCTTCATCAAGAAATGTTGACACAGTTTAAGGGACAGTTGGTTTGTTAATTGTTAATTATGCAGGAAAAACTAAAAATCCACAAAAGTGGAGATACTTGTTTTTCATTGGACAGCAACGATATGCTCTTAATGCTGAGTTTCCTCCATTGAGATTCTTAGCCAGACCTTTACTGTAGACTGTGAAGCACCGTATAATCAATTAAAAATTATATCCCTTTCCATTAGCAGCAAATACATATTTAACACTTAGAATCAACTCTGGACCTTTTGTCTTATAATAATCAGGGAAAAGACCATTCTGTATCCTGCTATTATGTTTAAGTTTACCAGTCAATTGTCCAGCTACTTTTGAGACTGTGAACATGGAGGAACTGTTTAATAACTGCTGAATTTCTAATATGGTTAATGTGGTCTTTTTGTAAAAACACTTCAAGTAAAGAATGCTTATTAAGAGCTAATTAAGAGCTTGAATACTTCATTTTTAATTTGTTGAGGTGGCGTACAGCAACAACATCACAAAACTACACTACCAGTCAAAAGATTGGACCCACCCCTGCCCATCTAAATTTATTAAAAGTTGTGGTAACACTTTACTTGGATGGTCCACTTTATGGCCCTGTTGATGCTCAACTGACATTCAACTAACACTGAATTGAATGTCCATTAAATGTAAGTTAATCCTATGTTGAATGTAAATTATTCAAAATAAGAACCTAAACCTATACCTAACCCTAACCTTAACCCTTAATCAACCATAAATCTAACCCTACACCTAACCCCAACCTTAACCCCTAATCAACCATAAAATCTAACCCTACACCTAACCCTAACCTTAACCTAATCTTAAAACCAAACCCTACACCTCACCCTAACCCTAACCTTAACCTAATCTTAAAATCTAACCCTAAACCCAATCCTAAAATATTAAGATAAGCGTTTGGATTAGAGTTGAATGTAGGGTTATACTCAATAGAGAATCATTTACTTTCACCTTTCAGTTCAGTTACATTTAATAGACATGTAGTTGAATATTAGTTGAGTGCCAACAAGGCCATCAAGTGGACCATCCAAGTAAAGTGTTACCAAAGTTGTTCTCAATAAAGAAAATTAATATTGAAGACATCAAACCTATAAAGAAATGCAAGTATATCAAAATAACGTGTTAAAGAAGAAAAATTAGGTTTTATACTTTATTCTTTAAAGTAGCACCATTTGCTGTGATGTTGCTCATATTAATTTACAATATAGTAAATAATACAAATGTAGTATAATTGTTTTATGTATTCTTCTGTTATTGCACCACCCAGATTTTTGTAATGCGCAATGTATAAAAAAATATACAGTATGTTTCTTTTAAGGTTTATTTACATAAATAAAATGATGAGTTTCTTTCATTCTACCAAATTGAAAACCTCTGAAATATATTTAAAAGGAAGATGATGAAGATGATCCAAGGATGATCCCAAACCAAGGAACTAAGCTGAGCTATTTGAATGTTTGCACCAGGAGTGGCATAAAGTTATCCAAAAGCAGTATGTAAGACTGGTGGAGGAGAACATGCCAAGATGCATGAAAACTGTGATTAAAAACCAGAGTTTTCCGCCAAATATTTATTTCTGAACTATTAAAACTTTATGAATATGAACTTATTTTCTTTGCATTATTTGAGGTCCTTTTTGTTATTTCAGCCATTTCTCGTTTTCTGCTCTAAATGACAATATTTTTTATTTGGAATTTGGTAAAAATGTTTTCCGTAGTTTATAGAATAAAACAACAATGATCATTTTACTCAAACATATACCTATAAATATCAAAATCAGAGAAACTGATTCAGAAACTTAATTGGTCCACAGCTGTATATAGCAATTGGATTTGTCAAAATGAAGATAAATACCATTACTGCTGTCATCTGGAATACTACAGTATTTATCATACAGCTTTTATAAGACTTCAGATTACACTGAAATATATTTTTCCCAGCAATTACAGGGTAAACAAGGTTAGCAAAAATTAACATATATAAATCTGTTCCTGGTGTCATTGTTCTGTTTTCAAAAATACATTTTGATGTTCTGAAATGATTTTAATTACTGTGAAATATTACAATGACAGTTTCGACAGCTTTAAACTTTGGCTCAGCTAAGTATGGATACTAATTGCTGAACAGAAGTTTTTTTTTTTTTTTACAGAAGTTAGAATACGTCTATGAAACATGTTCATGTAATCATTTGAATAAAATCTCTCTTACATAAAGAGATCTCACCAACTCTATTCTTGCCAGTTTCAGTTCCTTTCAGAATGAGCCGTTTAAGAGCTCTGTCACTTTTATGAAAATATGTTTGAGTTTACGCTTTTACGCTTAGTGTTAGCTTGTGCTGAATTGCAAAACACAATTTATACTTAAGTTCATGCTTAACTGCAAAAGAAGCATAAAAAAACTCTTTCAAATTATTTAAAAAGTACTCCCTGACTTACATCTTACAGCTGACTTGACACAGGTACAGAGTGGGTACAGATCCCTCCTTCAGACAAAGTCTGATGGCTTGTTCTGCTGTGTACTCTCAATATGGGAGCATCCAAATGGCTCATAGAAGCAAATGAATCCTGACTCTTTTAGCTTATTCACAAAAATTACAACACTTATCAGACCCGCTCTAGTGACTGGATTACCTGTCAGGTTCCTAGAGTTTTTACTGAACTGGGAAAAATCTGCTTTTAAGCTACAGTGCAACTGGAATTCACTACAGGAAACTCTATAAAAAAAAAAAAACTCAGCTCACTGGGGTCACTAAATCATTTTAAACTATTATTAGTCTCTAGCCACCTTCAGACAGCCTGTAACTGTTTTAGATGAGTTTTTTTTCTTTGACCTTTTTATTTATTTTGTTTTTTTTTTTAATTGATCTAATTTTATGTTTTACTGTTTAGCTGTTCTATTTGATTTATTTTATTCATTTCATCCTTTTATTTATTTTATTAATGGTTTTACTTGACTGGTTTTAACCTTTTACCATTTTATTCCATTTATTTTATACTGTTATAACTTATTTTTATTATTTATTTTAGTTTCTTCATTTACCTTTTTTATAACTGTGGTGTGGTTATTTTTGTCCTCTATTTTCTAAATTGTGTTTAAATTTTATTACTCTAATTATTTATCTCTTTGTTTTATTGCTTTACATTTTAGCCTGTCTGAGTATCCTTTTATTCTGAATTATTTTTTATTTCTTCTTAATTGAATCTGATATTTTTTGCTTGTTTATATAATTTAAACGTATTTTTCAGTGACTTTAATTTTGTAAATGCTCAGCTGCATTGAAATTTAGGGTTACCCTAAATGTATTACAGAATGAAAATAAAGATTGATTGATTGATTGATTGATTGATTGATTGATTGATTGATTGATTGAATGAGTTATTATAGGGGAAGTGCAAATACAAATGCAAACAAAAAACAAACTTAAGCACAATATGTCCTCATTTTAAAGTGTAATAATGTGATAATTCATGTATTATTACACATGTATTGTGTTTTTAAGTCATTTAAACAATTCTGCAGCAGAAACAAAAGGCATGTTGAATTGATATTAACACATAAACAGGATTTTTTTCTCTTTTTCTGGCTCTAAAACTGTGTATGAAAAACGCTTTTATTACAATCCTGACTCTGAAATCAATAAGCAAGAGCGCTAAAAGGCAAAGGCCACAGCCACGTTTCTTTATCCCCCTGCCGGCCCGGTGTTAGGTGCTGTGTGTGTGTGTGTGTGTGTGTGTGTGTGTGTGTGTGTGTGTGTGTGTGTGTGTGTGTGTGTGTGTGGAGGTGTTGACATATCCAGGTGTGTGTGTGAGTGTGTTAAGTGGGTGTGAGCTGGAGCTCCTATCATGCTGAGCTGATGGGGGCGTTAGTATGATGACCAGCAGGCGGCTCAGTAGGGGGGAGATTGGGCGGGTGGGGGTAGAAGTAGTTTTCCATGCCTGGAAGTGTGACACACTGACACACACACACACACACACACACACACACACACACACATGGACACACACACATGGACACACACACACACATTGTCATGGAGACCATGTGGCTCACAAAGAGCCTCTCCGGTCCAGAACAGAACATGTCAAAGCTTGTGTTCAGACTGAGACAGCAGGGTGTTCCTGTGTTCATCCCGCTTCAATTTTCCACTAATACGTGTTAAGTGTTGATTTTTCTGTGTTTTTGATTTGTCACCTACGCACGCGGCCAGTTTATCAGAAACACCTGCACCCTACTAGTGCACAAGGTACGTTTTCAGTTGCTGACTGGAGCAATTAATCATTAATCACTATAGTAAATGAAATGTTATATTTACCTTATATTATACTTTTATCAACTAGTCCCAGAAACATTGGTTGATCTATCTATCTATCTATCTATCTATCTATCTATCTATCTATCTATCTATCTATCTATCTATCTATCTATCTATCTATCTATCTATCTATCTATCTATCTATCTATCTATCTATCTACCTATCTATCTAGGTACAGATTCCGCCTTCAGACAAAGTCTGATGGCTAACCCTGCTGTGTACTGCTCTAGGTTCTCCATATGGGAGCATTCAAACGGCTCATAGAAGCAGCTGATTCACATTCACAGAAAACAGATGGATGGATTTTATTTTTCGTGCTTGGAGTGTTTATATATAATATAAATTATTATATTGGTCCACTCATAATAACACAATGTCATAAGCTATTATTACATTCACAGTATGTTTAAACGTAAAAAAGCACGTTGAGAATAGGTGTGAATAGAAAATTGGAAATAGAAAGTTACCTTTTTTTGTCTTTTTGTCCAAATAATCTATCTATTAATCTGTCTGTCTGTCCATCCATCCATCTGTCAAAAAACAAAAAAACACAAGAAATGTTTGAAATTTAAATACATGAAAAAAACACTGTTACCTGGGTTACAGTGACATAATTTTTTAAACAGTAGGATATAGACAACTTTTTTGCCAGTTATTTACTGTAAATTCTACAGTAAATCTACAGTGCAATTAATTAATAGCTGATCTTTATTAGCTACTGTCGGCTACCACACATGATCATACATCATAATCAAGAATGATTTAAAGTCCTGAAGAATCTTTCAATTGATGATTCTTTGGAGAATCCACTACTTTTGAATGTATTCAGAGCCTTTCAGTTGAAATTTCTCGACCATTGCTGTGAAATACAATGAAAAAAAAATGTATTTGTAGGAAAACAAAACCTATTTACGACTTCCCCTAATATAATACAACACATCCAAGCCATTAACACTTACAAATGCTCTTTCTTATCATTTGTAAGTGTTAATGGCTTGGATGTGTTGTTGTTATAATAATCACTGCAAGAACCTTGCAGTTGATGATTGTTTGAAGGACCAGTTTTTTCAATCATTTTTGCAGCTCAGTATCCTCTGTTGAGATGCATAAAGTACTGCACTATCAAGATATCAATGTGCCAAAGTCAGAGCACACCTGACTCTTAAAGGGAATGGCAACTGACACACTGATTGGTTTATTTCACTTTACGCCCAAAATGCTCCCATGATTAATTAATTAAGAGAATTTGTACATGCCTTTTGCCCATATCGAACTGCACAAGGCATATTTTTTTTAGGTGCCCTCACAATACCAAAGACACAGGACACCCTAAATCCAGCTGCACGATACACAATTGAGTGGTGTGCTATAGATCACTAAAATAGGGCCCATAAATTTTGTAGAAACAGCTTTTGTGAATCCAAATCATGATTTTAATCACCTGTTGGCATCACATGTTTTAAATTACATTGTTCTCATTTTTTTATGTTTTTACCTCATTATTATCCCAAAGTTGACCAATACCAACTTTATTTGGAATGGTCTGAAATGCAGGCGTTGATGTACATCACTGGTGTTTTTCATATTTTGCCTTCTGTCACAACTTTTCACAATTGTTTTGTTCTGATTTGTGGTTGTATAATAGTCACAACGCCTGATTGCAATTAGGTCGGAATAATTAAAATAATCAAGTGTATAAGAAAACAACAATACCAGCACTTCTAGCTCCTAGAGTCGCTGAAGGTCAATAGGTTTTCCCTCTGCGTGATCAAGACCAAATCGGTCAGACTGACAATCAGCATCTCACCTGTCTTTTCCGCGTATCCGTTCGTCCTCTGAGGTGTCAGCATCGTAACTATTTCCAATGGTAATATATTCAAAGCACGACAAAGCACAGAGTCCGCTGCCTTTCCGAGAGCCGCGTTCGCGCCTGATGTGTTCAAATATCTGAAACGCTCCGCCGTCAGCATTCCAAAAGTTTGCTGCGCTGCAAGCGCGGCTTTCAACAACCCATTACCGAAGATAATTTCCCCGCAGACATGACGTATAGCATAATAAGGCTGTAATGAATAGCGGCTCTTCCCCTGAGGGACACCTGGTTTAGGCATTTGGCTCGTAAATGTGGATGTAGATGCAAAATTAATAAGTCATATGTTAGAGGCTTTCACCCGCATCAATTTACCACACGTGTGGCATGGAAGTCGTTACTCAGCTTAAACACATGACACGGGGGTCGTTAATGGTGTCCTAATAATAGCACGACCTAATGGAGTCGAATAAAGAGTATTCCACACTCCAGTAATGCGCTGGATCTGTTGCCCAGACACTTATGACGTCATTAAAGAAAGCACCACTGTTGAATGTGTATTCACCCAATAAATGTATACAGAGAAACCCCAATCAAATACAATTTAAAAGAAAATGAAACCTATTTAAGACTTTTTATAAGATAATACAGTGCCACAAATGCTAAGAAATGCTAAAAAAGAACCTTGGAATTGATGATTCCTTGGAGAACCAGTTCTGTCAATCCGATTGGCAAAGGTAACGGACTTTTTATAAAACTTTTAAAAAAATACAATGCAATGGTTTTCCTAAAGTTAGTAAATAATTTCCCCTTAGATCATACCTCAAAAACAAGAATGATTTAAAGGCCTAAAGAACATTTCAATGGACGATTATTTTTAGAGAACTAGTGTAAGAAACTAAAGGACCTTTTGTAACATAAAAGAAAAAAATGTCAAAAGTTTCTTAAGCTAGGAATTTACCACATTTTAAGCCTTAAAGAGATTAAAGCCTGGGGTGTGGATATTAAGCAACTGAGGGAATGGTGGTGGGCAGATTCAGAGGCTAAATCTCACATAGTTCAAGACGAACTGCACAGTTCTAATAAGAAAATACTGGCTGAAGCTCTGCTGACAAGAGCTGCCAGTGCTCAAACTCAGCATTTTGTCTTAATATCTGATGATACACCCTGATCATATTAGGAGTTACTACACAAAATATCATTTTTAATGATCGTTTGAGCTTTACTTCAGCTAAATACGAAGACAATATGTGAGATATGTAAAATTATAAGTGAAATGAATGTTAACAATTGCGGAAAATGTATCAGCAAGTGTCTATAGTCCATTGAAAGGGGAAACAAATGGAAAGTTTTAATAACACTGATGCCAAAGGTTATATTCATTTCGTTTCATTAGGGAAATGTGCTCAATATATGTTGCGTAATATGTCTAACTGACCTTTGTACGCATGTGTAATTACATATCCTGTGCAACTGTAATTAATCTGTGAAAAAATCTGTACTACTCCGATAGTTAGATAGATAGACACTGTTATTACATGATTGCTAATGTGTTATTACACAGTTATTACAGGTATTTATTGTAATGCGGGATCGAAAACTGTATTAAATGTAGCAGAAGTACTTTAAACTTAAGGTTAAGATTATTTAATATTTGTAATAATGATTTTCAATGTATCTTTTTACTGTGTTCGTATAAAATTTAAAAAATTATGTTTCAAACACAAAAAGTACATTTTCATGGATGTTGAACCATGTCCTCCTTTCTCTATTGAACAACACTCAGACAATGTGTCGTGTGTCTACACATGTTGGGCACGTGAACTCAGCTCTACTTCTTTTACACTGAAATTTAGATTAGCATGAAAATCACCCCACGTCAGGAACCTCTTCCCCAAGAAACTTCAGAGTGAGGGCATTTACTCAGCGCCCCTCCAGACTATAGGATACTCTCCAGACTTCATGGCACTGAGACCCTTAACCTCGGCTTCCTCCGACATGAAACAGCCATTTGTTGGTGACCGGGTCTCGGGGCGGCCGCGCGCTTTCCCAGCAAAGCATATCTGCAGTCCTGATCAAAGGTTTGGTTAAAGAACACTGCTGGCATTATTCCACACACACTGTGTTCCTCTGTGCGTTAATGGTAGAACATGCTGAATATGGACGTTCTTTCACTTTCATCTTCAGATCAGGCTCGGGGATGGACATGTCAGCGATAATAGATATAATGTGGGCTTCATGACCAAAACTTTAACACATCAGTGGAGACCCCTTCCTGTCCTGGTCCTGGTCCTGCTCTACCATGTTCTGATCTGTATTCATTTATGTATTTTTTTTTTGTTCAAAAAGAAGAAGGGATACAAAATATTAAATGTATATGTTTGTGTTTGCATTTGTATTATTTAGTGTTAGTCACGATTACAGCAATTAAAAAAATAATTTTGAATTTAAATGCTGGGTCAATAATATTAAATAATTAATTTGTAAAAAACAAACAAAAAAAAACCAAAAAAAAAACATAGAATTAAGCAAATAAATAATACATTGGTCTAAACGGATTATTCCTCAAATTTTGATCATCCACAATAACGATGAATATAATAATGATAATAACGAATAATCTATTTGACATATAAGTGACATACTATAATGGATAATATAGCAAAATGTATTCATTTATATAATCAAACATTTGCACAATTTCGTAAAAAAATATTGTCACTGTCCAATAATAAAAAAAAAGTATCTACATTTTTGTCAATTTTTTGTTTACTTTATAATTTGAACACAAAAATTGCCTTCTAAATGTCTCAAAAATCTTAATGAATGGACCAAAAGGAATTCTTCAAAATGACCCAAAATGAACTCGTTTTAAATTGACTTCCATTGAAATTTATAAAGGTTTTATCTCTCTCCTTTAAAGTTGCTATTTTGGAGATGCTTGTTTTTTATTGGCTAGCCCTTTGTTGTTTGTTAGCCTTCTAGTTGCCGACCTATTTAGTATTTTTGACGTGTGCCTTTGGTTTATTTGGCCTGGTATTCTCTCACGGCGGCCAAACATATGACAGACAAAAGCAAAAGAAACGGGAGGGGGTAGAAGAGGCTATGTAAATAGATTTAATTATGGGCAATATGAGCTTGAAACAGGGGGCTATTTATACTAGGGGAACCAGGTGAACCTAATTAGAAGGCCGGCGAGGTAGAACACCGAAGTGTCATGTGGTCAGGCATTTCTGGGAGGTTAAATGCAAGTGCATCCTGGAAAATGGAGTCTTCAGTGAGTGATCTAGAGTCCATGGCAGGCAGACAGATGGCGACAGGACTGACAAAAACAATTAAAATGACTTCTGTTGTCTGATTGGTTTTGTTTCGACACTGCTTGATACACTCTCAAAAAAGAGTTATTTGGCATATAAATAAAATAAAAATAAATAGTTAATCTTTCGAGGATTTCAAGTGCATGACAAATGGCAGGGCTTCCAACTGTCATGTTTTTCAGCAGGATAATACTCACCCACACAATAAGATTGGAATTAATACATAGGGCACTATTTTAGTAATCTATAGTGATCAAACCGGTCATTTGCGTACTGTGCACCTAGATTTAGGGCATCACGGTGTCTTTGGTATCGTGAGGACGCAAAAAAAATGTCTTCCAGGGCTTTAAACTTACAAAAGGCATGAACTAATTCTTTAAATTAATCATGGGTGTGTTTTGGACGTAACATGAAACAAACCAATCAGTGTGCCAGCTGTCATTCCCTTTAAGAGGCATGTGCTCTCTGACTTTGGCGCATTGGTATCTTAACAGCGCATCACTTTTGAATGTCTCAGCAGAGTATATTGACCTGTGCATTTTCAATATGAAGATACACCAGCAGCTCATTTAAGGGAACAGCAGTGTTAATTTATTTTTTATTCTGTTTATTGTTGAGGTAAAAGTCGGGTTTGTGCTCTGCAGAGCATTTATTTATGTGTGTAACGAGCGGCATGTAATGTGCACTGCCTGTAGTCCTGCATGGCTAAAATAGGATTGGGCAGCTGACTGTTGACTGTTGTCAGGGTTTTAATCAGTAAGTGGCGCATCTGTATTTCCCACCACCAAGATAGAAACACACCAGATATTTACCTAAACACACCTCATCTCCAGATCACCACACCCAAAAGGTGTTGATATGTTGATATATTTCTAAGCTCCAATGCTATTTTAACGAAATGGGCACAATTCGTAAAAAATAGACTGTTGACGGGGTATAAGAGCATAGCAACGTGCATTGCCTTGTGCAGGTTGTACAATAGGGCCCATGTACTTCATACATAGACTCTTCTTGCCCCCCCCCCCCAAAAAAAAAAAAAAAAACATAAAACAAACAAACAAACAAATAACATAATGGCAAATAACAAGGCCAGCAAAAAATATTGAGGTCATTTGATATATTGTAAATAAGAGAACATCATAATTATAGTGATAGGATCTTCTATGGAATTACTCAAAGAAGCATTTGTAGTACCTTTATTTTTTAACAACGTAGCCAATCAGAGATCAAAATACATCATCCAGCAAACAAACCGAAGCAGAGAATTGTCTTTAGCCTATACCATGTTTGCATCATGCACCACTACTACTCAACTTCAGAACATCTGATTTTATTTGTTTTTCGATCATTAGAATGGCAGATGAAACCCTGCAAAAGCTTTTTCAAGTTGAGAAATGCCAGAGCTTGATCTTACTCTGTACAGCTATATAAACACATCCTGCAAACGCATAAAATAAAAGGCCTCCTTACAGGAATGAGAAATACTGTATTATGATAGATCTGTATATTATACACAGTGCCGACTTCAAGTGACCTTTTTCAGCTCGTTCGAAAGTTCATTGAATCAATTATTCATGCAAAATGATTTTTTTTTCTGGATGTTTTTTTGTTTTTGTTGGTTTTCTTTTTCAAGCAAAAATGAAAGAAGTCAAAGAAAGACTTTGTTTTGCATTATATTTTTTACTTTTTCACATTATCCCATGAATGCTCATTTAGCGATAATTCTTGAAATGGTCAGATGGAAATCCCGCCATAAGAGGCAACAGATGTGGAAGCTGAACTTGAAGCAAATGTCTGTACTTTTACAGTAAAATCATACAGTTAATAACTGCTTAACAACGTTCTGTTGCAAAACTGTAGAATGCAATGCATCTTGGGATGTCCTATAAAAACAGCTGTCACCTGTATATTTAAGCAATAGAACATGAGAGGGAGCCTGAAGCATCAAGCATGAAGAACCTTGAGTGTTCTATTGCTTTTATACAACAGTTTTTTTTTTTTTTTTTTTTTTTTTTCGAAATGAGTCAAGAAAATAAAAGACCCTCAAAACGTTGATAATTAATATACTTTAATACGGACTGTGCCTTCTGCCAAAAGTAGTTCCATGACAAGTTGTATTGTAACAGAACTGTAACAACAAAATTGCGTATGGTTTATGCGTTAGCTTTAAACCAAAACTGGGCTTTAAGGGAGTTAGTAAACGTTAGGATCGTGAAATAACGCTGAAACTTTCCTCTCCTGTGCCACGGAGTTGTCTTCATATGAAAGCTGCGCTTTTGTGAGTATTTCTGCATGTTTGCTGGGTGATGTTGATTAGCTTGCATGCTGGACTGTGGTTAGGTTAGTGTAGCTGGCTTTAGCTTAGCATTAGCTTAGCCTAGCCTGGCTGGTTATCAGTGTTGGGCACGTTACTTTAAAAAAGTAATTAGTTATAGTTACTAGTAACTTCTTCAAAAAAGTAACTAGAGTTACTAACTGAGTTAGTAACTGAGTTACTACATTTTGTTAGTAACGCCGTTATTCCCATAACTGCTGGTTATCGGCCGGTTATAAGAGGTGACTTATGGATTTTTATTTTACTTAAAGACAAGCCAGTGCTGCGGGTGAGCGTGCCTTGGCTGGGCTAAGCTAATGCTGCTTCTGGTGCTGCCGCTGGAGGCCATGATACAAAACTGTCCTGTGTTTGTATATTACTCGGCAACGTGTCCGTGGACTGATACAGATTTAGTGTGAGAAGGACGTGCTGGTATCACAAATATCAGCATGATTAGAACACCCCTCAACCAATCAGATTGTGAGGTCGAAACTAACTGGAACATTTGTGGGAAAAACAGGTGTTTATATTTAAAACATTTTGCACATTCTTGTGACTTCAATTTAGAATGGTGGCACATGGAGATTTATCTACGCTACTCTTCTTGTGCAGTTTTAAAATTTTAAATGCCTCGTTTTATATGTCTGTCACGCCCTGCTCTGTTTCCCTGTGTTTTCTGCGTTTCACAGTGTGTTTCACCAGTTATTTTCCGTCACGTGTCTGTTATTTGTAGCTCCGCCCCTCGTTACCTGTCTCCCCAGGTGTTCATTGTTTCCTGTTAGTATAAATAGTTCCCTTTTGTCTATGTTTATTTGTCGGTCTTTGCACCTTCCTCTGTCGTTTGTCTTGCTACGTTTATTATAGTTTATTCCACGTTCCATAGTTCTTTGTTTATCAGTTATTTTCTGTTTATTCTAATTTGTTTCCTTGTATATTTTCCTTAGTCCTGTTTAGTTTATTATCTGTTTAGTTTAGCTCCTTGTTGTTCTCCTAGTTTGTTTTATTAGCCTCCCTGTCTGTTTATTTTACTATTATCTCTGGTTTGTTTTGGTTTGCTTCTTGTTTATTTGTTTATTTACATATTAAAGTCTGTCTTACCTGCTTTTACGTCCTCCTCCAGTCTGCTCTCCTCGTTACAATGTCAGGGCTCTATGGATTCTACCAATGGCATGTGGCGCTACTTTGAGCCTGAATAGCGGTGGAAAAAGCGATTTATCTTCAGGGGAAAAATATGCCCCATCTCACTCATTCTAAAAGCCTGTTTGGGCAAAGTGCGCAAAATACTGAATCGCAGAAAGCTGCGGGAGAGCGGAGGTGGGCTATTCAATAAAGGTAAGTCATTTTTTATTACGTTTTAATAGACAGAAAGTCCATTTCACACCAGAGTTTTCCTTTAAAAGCATCTCCAATAAGAGCACCTGAATGGTACACATTTTTTTAAAAATACAAAATAGACAGTTTTAAAAAAAAAAAAGGACAGAAAAAAACACTTTTTTCATTATTTTTTAGCTTTTTGAAAATGATGACCATTGAGATCTCACATGGTGAAAGTGGCAGACAAGGCCAACCCCTATTGTTGGGACCAGAACTGTAGGTCGCATCCCATCCAATCAGCATGTCTGGGAGTCCATAGAAGCACAACTGTCCATGCTGTTCTCCGCAGATGGAGGGGTTGGCCTGGTCACTCTCTCCTGTTGATTCGGAGCCGTGTTTGTTCGCCGTGGTCATCTGTTATGTCAGGTGTGAGGACCTGAGCTCTGGCTGATTTCCTCCAAGGACAGCAGTGGCAGCAGTGTAAGCATTGGCCTGAAAAGATACTGTAATTGGCTGCATGTTCTTTCAAAGAAGCATGTTCCTGCTATTATCGCCCAAGGTTGGTCGTCATTGTGTCTAAAGTAAGAAAACAGCTGTCAACAACGAGCACTGCGGAGGAAGATGAAATTAAAGCACAACATTAGATCCATACAGTAGAATAGAAAGCATTATGGGATCCTTAAATATACATGAATTACACAATCGATAATGATGTCAACATCAACTGTCAAATTTATAGTACATATTATGACTTATTATTCAGCAACATAGTAATAGAGTTTATCTATTCAATTTGTTCAATCATTTACTTGGCAACATAAACATTTAGTAAACAAAATTAAGAAAGAAAAGTCATCTTCATATATTATTACAATATATTACATTAAAAATGCCAATTTCTTGTTTTTTTTTTTATTTTACATTTCCTTTAAATATATATCTTGCATTTTATTACAAGACAAAATTCACCATTTAATATGTTCCTGGTTTTGACAATCCATATTTAAGAAACGAATTAATTTCCAAATATTGTTTATTTATTTATTTGTTTATCGCGTATGATCGTCAGAGTTCCGTGATCTGCCATACAGTTCTAGTTAGAAAATACTGCCTGCAGCTCTGCTGACAAGAGATAGATGACAGTGCTTGAACTTGTGCTACATGTTTCCTTAAAATCTGATGACACATCCTGACCATTTTGTCATTTACTACAAAAAATAATAAAATCTTTATTGGTCCTCAGATTTCGGATCTACCACTCCGTTCTCAGTTCTACCGTATAGTTCTAGTTAGAAAATACTGCCTGCAGCTCTGCTGACAAGAGATAGATGGCAGTACTTGAACTTGTGCACCATGTTTCCTGAATTATTTACTTTAAAAATATATATATATTATTGATCGTCAGATTTCCGTGATCTACCACACAGTTCTAGTTAGAAAATACTGCATGAAGCCATTTTATCATTTACTGCTGAAAATATAATCCTTTTTGTTCCTTTAATTGAATAAAGTAGAGTCTTTGAATATAAAAAATGTGTTTATGCCATATGATATATATTTTTAATCCATTAAAATTGAAGTACTGCTTAAATATTTTTAAAAATACATTCTATTGTTTAAGACATGATATTTTGATACACTCTGAATACGTCTGAATAAGTTAGTGTTGAATATGGTGAAGTGTGACACCTGAATCCGAACTTTTGAACAGGGGTGTCAGAAGAAATGGGTAAATAAAGTAAATAAAGAAGCTTCAGACAGATGCTCGCGGATACACCGCTTCTTTTTGGGCTTTCTCTCTTTCTCTCTCTTTCTTTCTAGCTGTCCGGCGACGTTCCTTTCTTCGGCGGCGGTAGAGGCACAGCGAGGTGACAGGAAGCAGACGTGTTTTTTTGGAGCTCATGCACAGGATGTGCCATAGCCAGGGCTCAGCTCGAGACACCGCAGGAAGCGCCGCGCCGCTGACTCTCCGCAACAGGCCCAGCTGTGACCCCTATATCTGTCAGTGCCCACCTTTAGTGCTGTAAAAACCGAGCGCCAACTCCCTTTGGCGATGACTGCCGAGCAGACGCAGTCAGAGGACGCGGCTTTCTCCGGGGATAATGGCCAGTCGTGAAGCATCCAGCCTGACAGTGCGCGGACACATCGCTTCACATTTTCACTTCCCATGAATCAGTGGGAGGCTTGCGTTCGCTCGCGGTGTACGGTGACTCATCCGCCGGCGCGGTGGGAGAAGCGGGATGTAGTGATTGTGCTGGTAATTATGAGGAAATCAGCTCGTACTGGACTGGCTCTCGTGTGCGGTGATTAGAGAAGACGATGCAATGAGGAGAGCTTGTGATGGTTCACTTATCTTGTCAGGGTCTGGGGTATTGTCAGAGGTATGAAATCACGTGACTCTTGCTCGTCCACATGCCGCTGCCATTATCGCGAGAGCTTAAGGCCAACTGATACTTCCCTTATGCCATAGCTGAAAAAGACTGGTGTGATTGGTCCGCTGGGCCTGCACAGCAAATTCTGATTTCTGGAATAAACTCCCTGAGAGTTAATATCAACTAATTTTAAGTGTATATGAGTGACCATCAAATACACTCTATGACAGTATGAGTTAAAGTAACTCTTTTCTGGGAGTTGGCCTTTTAACTGTGTTAAAACTGTTAAGGAGTTAAAATATTTATCCCATCTAGAGTAAAATACGGCTCTCAGCTGGAGTTAATTTCAGCATAAACATAAACTCCTTCACAGTGTTAACAAATAATGCAAAAATTTGTGTTATTGAACTAATATTATTAAAAAAGAGTGTGATATTTTATAATTCTCAAACATTTAGGAGTTAAAAATGACAACAAAAAGCTTCATTACTGATTACAATAACAATTTCATACTCAACAAAAGTATTTCAATATACAATTTTACATTGCGTGGTAACTTTAACCCTGCATTTTAGTAATTAATGCATTGCCAGCACTTTGCCACACTTAACAATGCAAAAGAGAGTAACTTACTCTTATAGCCAACACCATATTAGCAAAGCAAACAACCGATTTTTGAAATGTCATGAAATACCCCATGGAAGGAGCTCTGGTGGGCAAGACTTCACACTGATGGTAAGCTGGGATTGGGGGACACACCCATTGGAGAGTTCAGTCACGCTCCTCAACACCTTGGAATAAACTCTGAAATAAACTCTACACCACCAAAGAGTTCCCCTCAACTCAACTTGTAGTTTAAGTTGATGAATAATCTCCCATTCCCGCCCACACATCCCCGCCTTCGCTGTTTAAACTGAAAATCAATACAGAGCAGCTGATATGCGCACACAGAAGTATAAACACTATAAGCGCTCTTATTGGATACATTTACACAGCACATTTCTGGAGTTCGAAAAACCTGGAGGTAAACAAAAATATGTGAAAGTGTTAAACTGCGTGAGTTTATTCTCCAACTTAAACTACAAGTTGAGTTGAGGGGAACTCTTTGGGGGTGTAGAGTTTATTTCAGAGTTTATTCCAAGGTGTCGAGGAGCGTGACTGAACTCTCTAATGGGCGTGTCCCTCAGTCCTAGCTTACCATCAGTGTGAAGTCTTGTCAACCAGGGCTCCTTCCATAGTTTATTCCGTTATGTTTTGTATAATGGTTGTTAGCATAGTCAACATCTTGTAAGCTATAAGAGAAAGTTACCATTTTCTGAATTGTTAAGTGTGGAAAAATGCTGGTAATGCACTAAGAAGTGCAATGCAGGATTAAAGTTCCCATGCAAAGGAAAAATGCACTGGCATGCACTCGTTGAGTATGAAATTGTTACTGTAATCAGTAATGATGCTATTTGATGTACTTTTTGCTCATAAATGTTTGAGGGCTTTAAAATATTGCAATGTTTATGTTATATTAGTTTAATAACACATTTTTGCGTTATTTGTTAGCACTGTGAAGGAGTTTATGGTTATTGCATGTGATTCATGCTCATCCGTATGCCACTGCCAATGCAAGAGCTTACCTTAAAGATAGCACCAGACCTGAGAACATGTGGGATGCAAAATTGTTTTATGTGCTATCAACGATTGAATGATTCTAATCTATTGATCAGAGATCAGAGATCAGGCACTGTAAGCGTGGATAAGTAGAATTTACTTTAAAAATTTGAGCAAACCGGTTGCCTTAAAAAGCTAAGTAATGGGAAATGAAAATTATGAAACATATCAAGTTATTACAATTAAAAGCGAAGTTGATTTTTTATTTTTTTTTTGCACAACATTAATGTATGGTAAATGCTCAGAAAAAAACATGATGGCCAGCAAAATCTTATATCTTATTTGCATAGAAGTGACAAAGCTCATAAATGGCTCATTGTGATAATAGAGCGGGTGAGATCTCGTTATGTGAGAGTGATTTTGTGCAAAGAACTCCATGCACATGTTTTGGATAAACTGAAAATTCGAAGTAAGGCTGATTCATGTAGTTTTCCTCAAATAAGCTAAATTAGATTAAATAAATACATAGAGTAGAAATACGCTTGTTAAAGACAAAAAAAAAAATCAATTAACCCTTGTGTGGTGTTCGGGTCTGTGGGACCCGTTTTCACCTTTCATCAAATGATACTAAAAAAATATTTTTTCTAACTCAAACTCATTGGCATTGGCTCATTTTTTGTGAAAAACATATATCAAAACACATTTTCGATGAACACACACTGTACACAACCCCCCCCCCCCCCCCACACACACACACACACTTTTATATTACATACAGTATGTTTGGCCAAGGGCTAATAAACATTGCTTCATTTGTAAATTTGAAACTAAACAAATTTTCTACTCATATCTTGAGTTTAATTCATTTTCTTTTACATTTTAATAAAAAAAAAAAAACTAATAAAAAAAGAGTAGCACTTTTTAAAAGAAATGTAACATAAGAAAGGTAAAGGGCAAATATTAACCATGTAAGCTGTTTATATTGCTTTTGCAATTTAGGTGAAGCAAGCATGTGTAAAGCATTTTCATGTAAAATTGCTTAATTTTGCTGAATTAAATACAAGTAACAAAGTAAACGAGTAACAAAACTATGAACACCACACAAGAGTTAAAAAAAGATTAATTGCTTTGAAATTAGATCATTTCACTCGCTGGGACTTGTGTAAGAGGGGGGTTCACATGCATGGGGTAGAAAATCGGGTAGAAAATGTGCTAAAATAAAATATATACAGTATAATGTATTTAATTTAGTTGGTTGGTGTGGGTATTTTAGGTAGCTGTGGATTCATCATTTCAGGTGTTTTAAAATTGTCTCCTTCTTCAGTGCCATGGAAACTTGACAAGCTATCAGACTATCAGAGTGATGTCACGACGCATCTTCATTAGGAGTCGGGAATAAACAGGCTAAATATAGAGCTGTGTATGTTGGATTTGATACCTATGAGGAGCTGAAGTGCAGCACAGTGGTGTCTGGAAGCGTTTGTCTGCGTGACGGCTGATGAAAGTGGACCTGCGGTGAAATTAGCCGGCGTGTGCCTGCGGTCGCAGCGCAGTCTTCAGCACGGTGAGGTCGAGTTCAGCAAATGAGAATATTCCGCTTGCTTGGCTGATTTTCTTTTGAGCGCAGATGACGAGAGGTTGGGTGAAGAAACTCACTGAACACACTTTTACATAGTTCAGCAGCCAAACGTACTAAAACCCACAGCATCGCAATAAATATTTAGCAGTAAGCTTTTAAGGATTTAAAGGCTTGCTGTTGATTTATTATTAATTTGTTTAACAACATTGATTGATACTCCTCTCAGGCAATTATCCCGACATAAATAATCCATCACTGAACATCTTCAGCATTTTTCTCACTATCTCGCTCTCTTGCACTCTTTGATTGTTCTTTCTTGCCCTTCTATTTTTAAAAGCGTCTTCTTTTGAAGATTCACACGATTTGTATTCTTCTACAACAGCTTTGTTTTGTCTCATTTTCTTTCAAAAGTCTATTAAAATGTATTCTTTATTATAAATATTAAAATTCATTCATATGAAGTTTCTCTCTATTTAAATGTTAAAGCTTAATTGCTTTGACTCAGACTTATTGAAAGTTGATTCATTTGGGTGGGAAGTTTAACTCTCTCTTCATTAAAGAAAGTTCATTATTTTAAGGATGGATTCTCTTTTATTTTATACACAAGTTCTTTTGGTTCTGAATCTTAAAAACTTTTTTGAAAAAAGTTGATTGACTTGAAGATCACTCTTCAGGTTTTTGAAGGATTTTGAATTTGAATTTAAATATTTAGACTTCTAAAACTTGCATAGTATTTTTTTTTTTTTAATAATTCATAAAAGTGCCTATTTTGGCTGTTTACTTTTATATATTTTTTTATTAATTATTTTAAAATACGTTTCTATTTGTTTTATTTTTTAATTGTATTTTACCTTTTATTTTATTTATTTTTTGCTGTTTATTTGAAACTTGGGTTTTCTGACTGTAAATATAAGCATTTTTGCATTTTAACACTTTTGATTGATTATATTTGCCTTTCAAAAACTTCGGTGGACTGTTTGTTTTGTTTTTATTTTTATCTTTGTTTTACTTACAGTTTATTTGAACGTTTGTTTTTTTATTTTTATCATTTTAGCAATTTATTTTTTGCAATTTAAAGCTTTTGATTATTTATGTTTGCCTTTTAAAATTTACTTTGCTTGTTATTTTATTTTGTTTCTTTATTTGAATTTTTTAGTCTTCTGAAGATGAACCCCATTAGAGGTTGCACTCCATTTACAGTCCATTCTTTTGCAACCATTTATGCCTGTTTATTTTTTTATTTATTATTATTTTGTTTTTCATTGTTTTGTTCAGGTTTGTATTTCTAAATATATTCTTTTTTTATTTTAAAAGTCTACTTATTTGACTTTTTTTTTTACTTAGATTTTTTTTCTTTATCTATTCTTTGGATTGTTCTCTGTATTCATTGTTTTGACAGTTCTTTTTTTTAGTTTTCTTTTTTGGCAGTTAACTATTTTAATTTTGTAAGTGAATTATTTTCTCTGCTCATGTACAAAGTTTTTCATTTTTTTATTCCTCTTTTGGACTTTTTAATTATTATTATTTTTTTGCACATTAATATTACATTTTTTAACTACTTTTCTAAAAATAATCTTAAAGTTAATTATTTTGACAGTTATAAAAAATATTATCTGTCCTGTATAGATTATACAGAACGCTGCAGTGAGGTGGTTGTTTTGTTTTGCGGTCTGAGTGCAGTTCATACTGCTAGATTTTCAGCAGGAAATGTGTGTGTTATGATCCTCTTATCTGATGGCTTGTCACAGTAAAAAACAAAAAAAAGCCCAAGGACACAGAACAGACACATCCACATGAAGCCCCAGAGAATGGAAAAGTTTAAACAAGCTGCAGTCCTGCTGGCACCGTGGGGCTTTAGGGCTTTCTGACAATACCTAGCTGACATCTGCACGATCTGCCTAATAAACAATAAACAACCCCAATTCAAAAAAATCCACTTTACGAGCCTTTTAAAGAGTTTAAACAGGAATATTACACACTGTTAGCCTTCAGAAACATTCCAGCAGAGCAGTGACAGCCTGAAATTCACAGCAATAACATTTCAAGTATTTCATTCTTGTAAATTTAAATTTGACATCTAATTTTGAGTTCATGGAGCCCAGAGAGTATAACCAAGGTCCTTCCTTTTAAAGCACTAGATATAGAAATGTAGGCTAAATGATTGTGTTATTTTAGCTTCAGTAATATTTGACTTAAAAAAAGTTTTTTGAGCCAATGAAACAATAAGATTTCAACCAGCTTTCTCATAGGCTCCTGGCACCATATATTTGCATATTGGGTGTGGCCTCCTCCTTACTTACCATCTTTGTGTTGTCTGTTGCCCAAAGCTACCTTATCCTAGTCATGAATTTATGTAATATATGAATTGATTGAGTTGTAAGGGCAAGTTATGTTTTGTGTTCCTAGTGCTCAATATTATTCTGTCAGCATTAACAGTTCTTATAAGTATTGGAAACATGCTTCCTTAATCCCACAATATTTAAACAACACAGTTGAGTTGTTTATTTATAGTTGTGTGAACTACTCTCAGTAAAGTTGAATAAATTTAACTGATTCAAGTTATTATCTAGCTTTGACTGAGTTACTTTGAATAAACTTAAAATTGTATACAGCTCTGGTAAAAAATAAGAGGTCACTTCAGTTTCTCAATCAGTTTCTCTGATTTTGCTATTTATAGGTTTATGTTTGAGTAAAATGAACATGGTTGTTTTATTCTATAAACTACACACAACATTTCTCCCAAATTCCAAATACAAATATAGTCATTTAGAGCATTTATTTGCAGAAACTGAGAAATGGCTAAAATAACATAAAAAAGATGCAAATCATTCAAACCTCAAATAATGCAAAGAAAACAAGTTCAGAAATCAATATTTGGCGGAATCACCCTGGTTTTTAATCACAGTTTTCGTGTATCTTGGCATGTTCTCCTCCACCAGTCTTACACACTGCTTTTGGATAACTTTATGCTTTTACTCCTGCTGCAAAAATTCAAGCAGTTCTGCTTGGTTTGATGGCTGTTGGTTCATTCAGCTTTATCATAGGCTGCTGGCACCATATATTTGCATTTTGGGTGTGGCCTCTCCCTTACTTACCGTCTTTGTGTTGTCTGTTGCCCAAAGTGAAACTTGCTAGATTTTGCATCTTTTTTTGCCATCCTAAATTTCTTTTGGGATAAAAAAAGTATCTATATATCTATCTGTCTGTCTGTCTGTCCGACCATCAGTCCGTCTGTCCATCTATACATTTAATTAAGAAGTTATGGACCACAGAGTGTTTTAACCTTTAGTTAAACTTCCCTTTAAAGCACTAGATATAGAAATAGAAGCTAAATTATAATGAACTAAGTAGGCTGTTAACCTTTCTTTAGCACATTGGTTAGCACAGATTGGCTGCTTTGTTGCCTCCATCTATAAAAGACATTGGAACATATGGAAGACCTTGTATTAACATATGCCATGTAAATATAAGATGTAAAGAAGAGCATAGTGTCAGCATTAAAGCCACTATTTTTTTCTGAGAAAGTTATTTCGTGCTATAAGCTATAAGCTTTGCGATTCAAGATTCACTGCAAAGCTAAGGACGAACGTTCTGGATAGCAGGCAAGTCTTGTCTGTGTAGCTTTGAAGGTTTGATCTTGGACTGAAGCGTGGCTTTAATGGTACGAGCTGGTGAACAAAGAGGGTCTGTCAGGAGCTTTTCTTCTTGTAAGAGCTGCAGAACTGGCTCCACTTACTGGAAGTAGCTGTTGTACCTTGTAATTTTCCTTTCTGTAGCTTTTCTGCTCATCCATTTGGACCCACTGTGCTGCTCTGCTCTGCGCTTTTGGTATTGAGGCTGAAACTGGCTAAAAGTGTGTAGAAATGTCAGGGTGCGCTAGTGACCCATAATGCGGAGTATAGTACAATGATAACGACTGTAGGAGGCTGTAAGCCTTTAGCTTTCACTGTGATAAAAGAACCTTCCACGTCCAGTGTGGTAATAAGCTAAATCTGTAATGTACACTGTAAAAAACAAAACTCAAGATTGTTCTCCTTCAGGTGATTTTTAAGTTCAGCTGAACGAAAAATATTGAATTGGACTCTAAATATAGAAAACTAGTCGCCTCAACTAACAGTATTAAATTTCAATTCAGCAGGGGTTTTTACCTAATGTTGGTCATGCTATTTGCATATTGGGTGTGTCCTCCCACCTCTCACTCACCATCAGTGTGTAGTCATTCCCCACGGACTGCCTTCTCACGGTATTCACATATGTATTATTTACTATTACCAACTTGGTAAAATGTTCATATATGGTTGACCATGAAGCAGGTATGAAATAGACTAAACAAATTCAAAATCTCAAGTCCCCAGTTGCTTTGTTAAATTACCCAAAACATAGTGTGATACTCCCTGGATGATTAAATTAATGTGCAACTTTTCATTGGCCCCTTTTTTTGTGCACTAAATGCTGTTTTCCACCTTTTTTTTGGTCCTAATGGAGAGTCAGCTAAACTTGTACAATGCACACTTTGTAAAACTCTGCAGCTAAATACTGCAGCTTCAAAAAAGTCAGGCTAACTAATTCTCACAAATTAAATGTTTGTGAGAGTTGATGAGAATTAATATTTGAAGTTTCAATACGTATAAAAAAAACATATTGGGCTAAAGATTTCTATTTGGCAAATCACATGTGGTTTTCTTCAAAACTACTAAATACTACATTTTGAAAACCTTAGTTGTTTGTGGTAATGAATTACCTCAAATGATTTGAGTAGACTTAACTTATTAGGGTTCACAGTGTAGACACGTTGCAACTCAACTATCGTTGTTATAAGTTAATTCTACTCAAAGATCTACGTTTAAATGTTTTAACCTAAATGCACTGAAAAAAGTGTAACAATCATGTCATTGATTTAAAGTGGATTTTTATGTTGGTCTGATGAAAATGATTATTTCTGGTTTAAACCTGTTTTTTCTCAGTTTGCCTAAAAGCAAATCCATTCCCTATTAAAACAACTTAAAAAAAAAAAAATAACTCAAATAATATTTTATACTTCATTTCAGAGGTTATCATCACATCAGATCACTCTGTCAGTGAATCTCACTTTCTTCCCATTGGCTCCCGTCACCACTATTAAATGTAAAGAGCGTGGCCTCCCTCACCATCCTCGTGAAGTTGTTCTCCTCCGGGTATCTTCTCTTATAGCTAGTGAGGGAGGTTTTGGATAGTGGTAAATTACTTATATGCAGTGTTATAGGCTGTAAGAGCAAGTTGTTTAACTTCACGGTTATATTTCTTTGTCTTAAAAAATTAAAACCTGATTAGAGATTTTGCAAGTTTTCCCAGTATCAATTGTTACTTTATATTAGAATATTATGTCATTTTAATTTATTCTTACATAATTTAGTAGGTTTTGTACTTGTGATTGCAGTAAATATATAAATAAATAATGAATTTTGGCTAAAATAGGAAATTATAGAAAAGGTTATGAAATTAACTAACAGAATTCAAATGATTTAATTAGTTTATTCAAAGGTAAAATTATACATTGCTGTAACAGAAAATAATCTGTTATTCCAGATTTTAAAAAGTGTAAAAAAAATATTTATTATAAATCTTCTTTTATCTTTTTTTTAAAAGATCTTTTCACTACTTGGGTTAAATAACATATTGATTGATTTTAAATGAAAATGTTAGATTCTAACTAAATCATAAATAAAAGTAAAAAAAAAAAAAAAACCTGAATATATTTAGGTGTAACAAATTAGAGCAATGTTTTTTAGGTTGTTTTTTTCAGTGTGTGTCTCCAAATAGTTGAGTAATATGTGGAATTATTAAATTTTACATAACACAGGCTTAATTTATTTGAGTTTACAGTGTAGGTTTGCTCATTTTTCTTTGTAAGAGTATATTCTGAAGGCCCGTTTGTTTAGTCCTCTCTCGCTTTCCGTGAGAAGCCTCGGAGTCTCGTGGCTGTACTTTCTTTTTCAGTCTGAACATATTTGCTCACCCACACGAGAATCTGATTATATTTGTGTTAATTTCAATTATTTAAAGGAGTTGGCTCGAGAGGAAGCTCATGTCTGTGCGCGCGAAATTAAGGCGAATCTCCAGAAAGTCCATAATCACCCACCAGTTCCCCCCTCGAGCTATCTAAAGTAATCAGAGGGAAGCTCTTACATTAATGCACAGAATATGGAAGAAAAATAGGACTTCATTATAAATTTACAGCAAAAAAAAAAAAAATATTAACCGTACTGGGAGCTCACAGATTCACATTCTACCAGTTCTGCTGGAGTAGAGTAAATTTATCACAAACGCACTTCAAAGAATTAAAGCCTCGTTTTCCGTGTTTTACCGTATATGCATAATATATTCATCTTTGTGTCTGGACTTTCTGTCTTACATTGTTTCTACATGCAAATTAAAGCTGACCATAAAAAATTACAGCCTTCAAAAAAAACAGGAGGGAACGCAGCAGAAAAAAAAATAATACGAGATAAATAAATAAAAGTAAGCTATATAACATCAAAAGCTCTGACCTACTTTGTTAACGGCGTACGCCGGCGTATTTATTTCATTCATACTTTGCCAAAATAATTATATCTGAAGTATGTTTTATTCTTTGTTCTGCTTCCATTAGTGAATTCCCTTTGTAGCAGAGATCGACAGAGCCCAGCTAAATTTTTTACTCCCGTTGGCAGCGTTTAAGACAGCATCCAGTATGAAAATGTAGGCACGAATGTGTTCATTAACATCGCTGCAGATGCGGATGGGCAGCTAATCCAAAAAAATATTTTAGAAATGTTGAAGAAATCTGAAAGACTTCCTTCATGCACTACAAATAGAGAGTATGAAGCTTTTTTTTTAAATCACATTTTCCTTCTACCTTAAAAAAGGCACATACACTGTAAACCCACAAGTTAATTGAACTCAAATGATTTAAGTCTGTTTTATATGAAATTGGAGATTTCTAAACAATACTCTATTTTGAGTTAGTTGAACATTTGTGGGCACATATATACATTCAAACTGAGATCTTTGAGTTGAACCAACTTATAATAACTGAGTTTAGTCTGTTGTCATTAACAGCTTCTTTTCCTTTGGCTTCTGTCACAATCGATTTGCATACTGGGTGTGTCCCCCAGTTTGTAGCACTCACCATCAGTGTGGGGCTAGCTTAGGTAAACTTGTAGATCACGTGTTATGATTAAATGCTTGGTCTCTGTGTTGTTGGCTTTAGAACAAGCATCATTTATTGAGCTGCAGTAGCTCTGTGTTCTCACTGTGCTCTCAGTACTTTTAATTCTTAACTGTTTTCTTTCTTTCTACTTTTCTATGAGTATTTAAAAAATTAGTTGAATGAAACCAGAAAGAAAACTAAATACAAGTTCAGGAAAATATTCATTTTAAATATATATGTATTCGTTAAGTTCATTCTACTTAAAAATTATATTACATGAACTTAAACTTTATTAGGTAATTTGAGTACACTTAAATAGCAAGCATAAAGTGAACTTAACTTGAAAATAACAGTTATAATTGCTTAACTTTTTCAAGGCAACCGGTTTCCTCATTTTTTTAAGTAAGATCAACTTATCACATTTTACAATGCTATCACTGTAAACCCACAAGTTGTTTAAACTCAAATTATGTAAGTCTGTTTTATATAAAATTGGAGATTTCTAAACATTACCCAACTGTTTTGAGTTATCTGAACACTTGTGGGCACAAATACATTCAAACTGAGATTTTTGAGTTGAACCAACTTATAATAACTGAGTTTAGTCTGTTGCCATTAGCAGCTTCTTTTCCATTGGCTTCTGGCACAATCAGTTTGCATACTGGGTGTGTCCAACAGTTTCTGACTAACACTCACCATCAGTGTGTAGTCATTTCCCTGCAGCCAACTTACCGCTTTTTTTTTTTTTTTTTTTTTTTTGAAGCTGCTGGTTTTGCATTGGCTGTGTGTTTGTTTTATAGGTAATGTATGTATAGGTTTTGTTTTGAGAAAGGATTACGAAATAAAGTTTTTTTTTATTTACTGTATTTTGTTGTTCTGAATCTAGGTTTCATTTCACCTGGTGAAATGGCTGGTCTGCTAGGTGGCACATCAAAAATGAACATGCCACCAAAGGTTTTTTGAGTGCTGCAAAAAAAATAAATAAATAAAAAACGCTAAGAAATTAACCAGTTTCTTCTTCAAAATAAAATAATAATAAATTATATAATAAGAAGAGATGTGTGACAGTGAAGAACCTGTAGGTAGAAATATCCTTAGAAATATTCTTAGTCCTCCGCAGCCAACGTCAGGTTCGGAGACCACTCTGATGAAAAAAAAACAAAAAAAAAGACAACAGTGTAAAATCTGCATTTATTATTATTTAACGTGTCACCCGTGCCAAGTGTTCCGGATCGCAGCTCAATAGACAGCGTCAGTGTGGAAGCAGAGCTGCTGGAGTTCACAGTTTGTGTTCTTTAGCCTGACACATCGCTGTTTACATCTAAACTCTGATATGTGACATCTGGAAATGACAAACACATGCAGCTTGTGAAGAAGGATGTGACCTGAAATGGCTTGCTGTAGGGGTAGGATGGGTTATAGTTCTGATTTCTGTACTGGGGAAAACTTCACAGTGAGAAAAAAAAATGGGAAAAAATGGAAAAGAAAAGAAAGAAATGATAGGAAAGTGGTTTTAAATATGTTTAACATTTTAAGAATATAATTAAATGCCAAAAACACTTTTTGCGCTTATTCCTAAGACTAAAAGCAACATTTTGTAGCAATTTTACCTTAAAGGGGATATAATATACCTCCTTTTGAACAAGTTAGAATAGGTCTATGAGCTAAACAAAACAGTTCTTTGCACAAAATCACTCCAACCAGTTTCAGTTCCTTTCAGAATGAGCCGTTTAAGGGCTCTGTCACTTTTATGCAAATGCTAAATGGCAAAACACAAACCTCATTATTTGAAAGGACTTACAGTTCTCTCATCTGCTTGCCTGCCACAAACAGTAGGTATAGATCCCTCCCTCAAAAGAAGTCTGCTTGCTAATCCTACTATGTACTGTCCGAGGTTCTCAACCAGCAGACTAAAATAGTGGATTTTCAACTGATCTAGTGGGTGGGGCTCTGGTGGGGGTTGATGGGTGAGGGGAAATGCAAAGGTGGTTCTATGCAGGTTTCTTTATTGTGACATCACAATAAAGAAGGCATCCAAATAGCTCATATAAGCATATGATTCCTGATACTAAACTCTTTAAGATTTTCTCTTCAAAGTCACACTTCATAACATGTTTATCAATCAATTCTAGTGAATAATAACAATAATCAAACTCATTAAAAGATGCTACTATATTAAAAGACGCAAAACAAAAAAATATATGATTTTAATAAAAGATAGCACAGGATACATCATCTGATTTTGTCTGGACAGATCTTGCTTGTTCATTCTCCGCACTGTTCTGCAGAGGAAGTACAGCACAGAGTTGCTGCATGACTGTAAAACACTGTGTACGCTCTAGAACTCTGAGTAGACCATTACAGAGAGCAAGAATGGACTTGGAACTCTGCAATTGCAAATCCAAAAAAGTTGGAAAAAGCTGTGTAAAATGTAAATGAATGTAAATAAGAACAGAATGCAACAATTTGCAGCGAATTATATAGAATAATATGTCTTGCCCTCTTAAAATGTGTTTGAGAGCATCAGTTGTAAAGTTGTGAAGAAGTAGACTTGGTGAGATACAGTGAATCACACTGTTTGAGAAATGTTCTAATCCATATTATATGGCAAAAAAATATGCAACTAAGTAAGGAAAAAATACTTTAAGGAATGAAGGTCAGTCAATCTGAAAGAGTGCAGAGGAAAGATCATCAAAAATGGTATGGTGAAACTGGCACTCATCAGGAACGCCTCCAGTAATAGAAGACTATTAGTGCTTCATAGAGTATTTCAGTTTATTTAACACTTTTAACTTACTACACGATTTCATGTGTGTTCGTTTATACACTGAAAAAAAAGGATATTTTAGACCATTATAAAAAACTCTATTTTTTTTTTATATTTATAATTGTTAGAAACTATCAATTTGATTTAAACCCAAGTACCAAAAAGTTCTTTCAAACAAATACATTAGATGATTTATAATTATCCTTTTTATCTTTATCTTTATTCTATTACAGCTGTGTATAGTTTTAGATTGGAAAAAACTAATTAAATAATCATAATTGTATCAAATTTCCCCATAAAATCCTTTTTAGCGAAAATGCATTATTAACCTATATATTTTCTATAGTCACAAGTATAAAACCTAATTAATCATGTTTGAATAGTTCAAAATTAATTTTCTAATATTTCCTAATAATTAACTACAAAAAAAAATCTTTGTTCAGTAGCTACAAGAGAAGATACCCTGAGGAGAACAACTTCACAATGATGGTGAGGGAGGCCACGCCCTTTACGTGTAATAGTGGGGACGGGAACCAATGGGAAGAGAGTGAAACTAATCTGATGTGACCAAAAAATATTGTTTGAGTTTAAAAAAAAAATATGTTGTTTTAATAGGAAATAGATTTGCTTTCAGCGGCCAATCAAATATGGTTTAAAAAATGGTTGCTACACTTTTTTTAGTGTAATCTGGATGACTGTAGTGTTAATTAAATTGTAGGAAAACATCTGCTTATCTTTTTCCTTGTTGTTTCTAAAAGACTGAGAGATTTGTAAAGTACTGTATTCTGTTCTTATGTACATTTAGTTACATTTTGCACATTTTTACAATTTTCTATAGGGGCTGTACATTGAAAAATAAGTATACTACCATGAAATGAGATATATTATACATTTATTTCTTTAAAAGTAACCAAACAATATTTTAAATTCTCTTCCAACAGCATTCACTGTACTTCCACGCTTTCCGGGGACTGTCATACCATCACCGTCCATGTTTATAACATGCCAAGGGACAGCGTGGCCTTCCTGTGTGTATGGACTTCCAGAGTAAAGCAATTTAAATTGCTTTCATCTGCTGCAAACTGTCAGGGGAATTCAATCACATGGAGTGGTTAAGAAAACGCACTTTCATTAAATCTTGTCTCATGCAAGGATGTAATCGCAACATAATCAAGACAATGTGTTTCATCTAATGCAAATTCGGTCTGTCTAAAACATTCAATTATTCTCCGGCCAACGTGGCCACTCCTCATGTTGTTGTTTGAAAATCAATAGCAATTTTCAGCCGATGGCGTGCGAACCCCATTGCAGAACTCCATTTTCCCCAGCCGTATCTGATCGCACGAATGATTATTGTTTATAATTCAGAATAACATGTTTAATTTTATTGTGCTGTATCAACACACTTCCATTTCTCTGGTTAACTATAAGCGGCACCGGCCTGTCAAGAATAATAATGAGGTCCTTCGCACCTACTGACTTACTGACTTACAGCACTGTGTTCCCCCAAGAGCTGCAGCGTCTTTTTAATGACTTTACATGCATTTAAACAATGTTTTCTTAGCAATAATAATGTAAAACAGCAGTAAAGCCCGTGTTTTTCTCCCACTGACTGTAAATTGTACTTTTTTAAGGTGATAGACCGACTAGTAGACATTAATATAATATAGCAGCAAACAACCCATTAAAGGCAAGTGTTAAATTAACTCCCACAGAGTTGATCTGAACTCTTTTTCAGGGTTTATATAGCTCCACACTCTTTAATCACAGTTAAATCAACACTTGCAAAAGAGTTAAACGTTTAACACCTTGCCAGAGTTCCCTTTTAATTTTTTTATTAAATTAAATTAAAGTGTAAAATTGTTACACTAACACTGAAAAGAAAAAGTCAATTGAAAAGCCATTTTATTATTTATTTATTATTCAGGACAGGTTAGCATGTAATTTACCATTGTATTTCTTAATGCGCTACTCTTAACACTTTATCACAATTTATGGCACAAAGGATGGTAACTTGCTCTTATAACCTACAATATATTGGCTAGACAAACAACTACTAAACAAAACACCGTACCCAATGGAAGGTAGCCCTGGTAGGCAAGATTTCACACTGATGGTAAGTTAGGATCTGGGGGACACACCCATTATGCAAATAACATGTTAAACTGGGCGGGGTTTAATTAAATCTCTGTGGAGTTGGCCAGTATTTATTGAGTTTAGTGGGATTAACACTGAAATATTCAACTCTGTCAAATAACTCCAACACTGAACACCATTTAACACTGAAAGAGTTAAAATTACACTTTGAGAGTGAAAATCAACTCTCAGCTGTTTAACTCTGAAATTTCAACAACAAAAAAAAAAATGAGACCTGATATAAAAAAGTAATGAGTTTCTTTGATTTTACCAAATTGAAAAGCTCTGGAATATACCGTATTTTTCGGACTATAAGGCGCACTTAAAAACTTTTAATTTTCACAAAAATTGACAGTGCGTCTTATAATACGGTGCGCCTTTTGTATGGATTTTACCCGTCAGGTTGTAAGGAGCAGTAAACACACACTCCGTGCAGCGTTATAGAGAGTTTCAGTGCTATACAGAGTCCAGAGCCGTGCTGGAGCAGCAATAGCATTAGCTAGCTTATTCACTGTTCAGAGATCAGTATTATCTAAATTATCTAAAGTAAACACACACTCCGTGCAGAGCCGTGCAGCTCCGTGGCTGGAGCAGCAATAGCATTAGCTAGATGCTAACTGCTAAGCTAGCTAGCTTTTTTATCTAAATATTTTATTATCTAAATTTAGTACTTTTAATACTGCTGGAGCAGTATTATTAGAGTTAGATGCTAATCGCTAAGCGTTCACCGTTCAGAGGTGAGTTATCAGCCTGTAAGTCTGTGCTGCTTTGCCTGGCTAGCATTAGCTAGATGCTAAGCGCTAACTCTCTCAGAGGTGAGTTTTATCAGCCTGTAATCTGCTTGTTTACCGTGTTAAAACAAGCTACGGGGGACGAATCACTAGCTAATATCTCACTGTCTTACCAGAACACGCAGGATTACTCAGTGTAATGCTGTCGTTTAAGTTTGGGTTAACTTTACTAGTTTAGGGGACTAGCTAGCGTGCTAGCGGATAGCTATGCTAACGCTGGTGCAGCAAGCCTAAGTGGACATCTGGAAATCTAAGCTTACTGTAAATAAACTGAAGCACGTTACTCACCCAAATAAACAGTTTTCAGGAGAGGAATCTGTGTAGATTAATATCCAGCACTCGTTTGACTTTGAAAGAGCTAGATTTGTATACTGAGACGGTCCACCGGCAAGACACCCCCCCCCCCCCGTGGGGGAAGGGAAACATGGCGCCACCCCTGTTCACTTTGATATAGGCACCCTTTCTAGTGTCACTTAACGCGCCTTATAATGCGATGCGCCCTATGTATGGAAAAATAGCAGAAAATAGGCGTTCTTTGATAGTGCGTCTTATAATACGGTGCGCCTTATAGTCCGAAAAATACGGTAATCGAGAGGAAGATTGATGATCACAAGCCATCAAACCAAGCTGAACTGCTTCTTGAATTTATGCACCAGGAGTAAAGACATAAAGTTATCCAAAAGCAGTGTGTAAGACTGGTGGAGGAGAACATGCTAAGATGCATGAAAACTTTGATAAAAAACAGGGTTATTACAAGAAATATTGATGATTTCTGAACTCTTAAAACCCCTGCATAATTACTCAGTTGACCCTGTTTAGCTAAAGAGTTAAACTGAGCATGTGCAGTAGTGCAGAGTAGTCAGCTTGGCCTCAACTAGAGTTCAACTACAATTTGTAAATTCTGCAACACAAATGATTTAGTTACACCAACTTTTAACAAGAAACTTAATCATGTTAGTTGAGACAAGGAGTTTACTATAGTTTATTGTATAATTCAATATTTCTTGTTTAGCTGACTTAAAAACATTTTTTTTATTATTATTTTTTTTACAATGAAACTTAAGCCTCATATAATAAGTTCCCTTTAATAAGCCAACAACTCAAGAAATTGCACTGTTGGAGTGTAATTAGGTACTTTATTGGTGCATTGTATCTTGGCTCTCTTTATTTGAATCTGTTTATCCACACATAGTTTGGGGAAGAGTAATCTAAATCTAAAGGACTAACTAAATTTATGAGTTTTTTTTTTTTTTGTTCTTAGATCCCCGTTTCAGGCTTCCTCCTCCAGGCATACTTCTCCTGATTACTCTTTCCCATACTACTTTAGACTCTACACTAGATTACTTTCAAATTACTCTTTCAGGTTACTTTTCCAAGCTTTTCCAAGATTCCTTATTCATACTTAGAATCTAAAATTTTTCTCTTTTTTTTTTTTTTTTACATTATTTTCTATTACAGCCATGTATGGTTTTTACCTTTGAATAAACTAATTAAAGAATTTTAATTCTGTCCCTTTTGGAACTTCCTTTACAACCAAAAAAAATATATAGAAGCATATATTTATAATTAATTTAGTCACAAGTATAAAACCTATTGTTTTATGTTACTTTAGATCAAAATGACTAAACATTTTAATATAAAGTTACTAACAAAGTGGAAAACACTTTCCAAAGCTCTTTATTAGAACCCTATTCTTTAATTATACACAAAAAAGCAGTACGGTGGTAACATGCACTTACACTGCAGACAAGCATTTAACCATTATATAAAACTTCTCGCAGTAGCTATGAGAAGATACCCTGAGGAGAACAACTTCACAATGATGGTGAGGGAGGAGGTCACGCCCTTTACGTGTAATAGTGGTGATGGGAACCAATAGGAAGAGAGTGAGACTGACTGACAGATATACTCCAGGAGGAGTGATCTGATGTGATGATGTCATAACCTCTGAAATGAAGTAAAAAATATTATTTAAGTTAAAAGATTTATTTTAAGTTGTTTTAATAGGGAATAGATTTGCTTTTAGACAAACTATGAAAAATAATTTTTCATAAGACCCATATAAAAATGCACGTTAAATCAATAAGATGGCTGTTACACTTTTTTTTAGTGTAGCCCTGGAGAAATCAATTGGAGAAGTGAGTTAAATGAGGGAACTGAACATAGTTTGTCTTTCAAAATGAATAAAGAGCTATTCTGAGATACTTACCGTTTGTGTTCTGCATGATTATTTTCTATATTTAAAGTAAAGATCTTTAAAGTGAAAAACTTTAACTCCGCATTGAAAAAATGTAGGAGTGGGTTTTATTTAAAACAAAAATGCAGGACAATTGTTCTGTGTAAAAACAGCAAGTAAATTTAACAGAGCGTTTATCAAAGTGATATTTGTTCATACTTCTCAGTGTATTTAACCACAAATGATTCAGTAAATGTTACTTTGCAACAGATTTACTCTATAACAATATAGCGCCACATTCTCCCATGGCTTTTATTTTGAAATTCTATAGTAATGCTTAGCTGCCTAAAATTGTATTTATTGTAGTATTGATTTCTGTACACTAAAAAACTAATCGTTGACTCAAATTTACTCAGTTAAGACACCATTTTGCTTTGACTCAGTTAAGTTGTAAATGTATAACATTTTAAGTTCATTCAACTTAATTGAGCTTTGTTCACACACAAATAGTTTAATTAGCTCAACAGTTTTCTTGTCAAGTATTGCAGGTTTTATTTTTTATTTTTTAGATTATATAATATAATAATACAGAAGAAGAATAAGACTGAACTCTGCAGTGCCAAAACAAAATACAGTGAGCACTAGGAACACAGAATAAAGGTAACTTGCTCTTACAACATATAACACTAAGGCCTGGCAATCAACACATAAGTAATGCACGCCCAGGTTAGGTAGCTTTGAGCAACAGACAACACAAAGATGGTAAGTAAAGGAAAGAGGCCACACCCAATATGCAAATATATGGTGCCTAAAGTCTTATGGGAAAGCTGTATGAGCCAACACTGTAGAAAGAGCATTGACACATGTAGTAACTAAAAATTGGTTGAAATTCCATTTTTTTTATTGGCTCAACAATCAGTTGAAGTTTTCAAGTTGAAGTTCTTTTAACTCATTTTGAGTTCAGTAATCAAAAATCACAGATTTTAAGTAACACACTTTACAAAAAGTTTTTATAACTTTGTAACTTAAAAAAAGGTTTTATTGTTTTGCCTCAATAAAGTAATGCATCTCCGTTTACCAGTCAAAAAATAACATAGTACAATTAAGAAGATAAGAAATCAAGAACAAAACATGAGATATCTATCTTTTAACCAAATATTTAAGTATGTTAAGTATGTTGCTGCACCCAAAAAAAACACAAACAAAAAAATATATATATATTCAAAATATCATTGTATTATTGTGAATTATTGTGTATTATTGTGTGTGTCTGTGTGAAAAAGAAGGTACTTTCAGAGAAACATCTTCAGTTTTCTTTGCAAACGGTAAACATATAAATACATGTTTAGAAATCCCAACTTAAATAAAAGACAACAAATTTGAGAGAGAGAGAGAGAGAGAGAGAGAGAGAGTTACAAACTTGCTTGCTGCCTCCATGGGTTCTTGGCAAACTGGTAAATGATTCAACTTCCTTGGTTTATTCAACATAAAAGTCCCAAAGTAGTAGTTCCTTGATGGTGGCACCACATGATATTGTATAACATGGAGATTGTCGGACAAAGCTTGCTTGCATATTAAGATGGAAATAAAATGACACCTGCACAGGACTAAAAACACTTATAGGGCAGAAAAAATATATAGATTTAGAGTAATTTCAACCGCTGAACAAGCAGTGAAAAAAATTTGTTGCATTCTGTGAGAAAAAAGTTTACTTGGAACAGAAGCTGTAGATCCTGTAAGAGGCCTTTTACCTGCAGTTTTCAGTTTTGCTTCTCAGAAAAAGAAAAAAAAAAAAAGACAAAACGTTGCAATTTTACCATGACTGTAGTGTTGTACTACGAGTTTACAATTTTACCATATTTTACCAAGTTTTACCACGTTTAAAATTTTACCATGTTTTTCCTATTGAACCAGGTTTTGACTTATTAGAGTCTTATAAGACTTATAAGTCTATATAAGTCTTACATAGAGTCTTTTACCATGTTTTTACCCTGTTTTACCATATTTTTACCGTGTTTTACCCTTTTTAACTGTTTTAACTATTTTACCACATTTTTACATTTTTACCATGTTTTTAATTTCTCACCGTGATTTACATTTTACCATATTTTTACCATGCGTTACATTTTTACCATGTTTTTACATTTTTACCATGTTTTTACAATGTTTTACATGCTTTTCCATATTTTTACCATGTTTTTTATTTTTACCATGCTTTACGTTTTACCATGTTTTTACCATGTTTTACATGTTTTACCATATTTTTACCATGTTTTTTATTTTTACCTTGTTTTACCTTTTACCATGTTTTTACCATGTTTTACCCTTTTTACCATGTTTTAACATTTTTACCATGTTTTTACCATGTTTTAACATTTTTACCATGTTTTTACCATGTTTTACATGTTTTACCATATTTTTACCATGTTTTTTATTTTTACCATATTTTTACTGTTTTACCAGGTTTTATACATTTTACCATGTTTTTACTATGTTTTTAATTGTTTACCATTTATTTACCATGTTTTTCTAATGTTTTACATGTTTTACCATGTTTTTACCATGTTTTTCATTTTTACCATATTTTTTATTGTTTATAATTTTTTTCCATGTTTTTCCAATGTTTTACAATATTTTTACCATGTTTTTAATTTCTCACCGTGATTTACATTTTACCATATTTTTACCATGTGTTACATTTTTACCATGTTTTTACATTTTTACCATGTTTTTACCATGTTTTTTACATTTTTACCATGTTTTTACCCTGTTTTACCGTGTTTTACCCTTTTTAACTATGTTTTAACTATTTTACCACATTTTTACATTTTTACCATGTTTTTAATTTCTCACCGTGATTTACATTTTACCATATTTTTACCATGTGTTACATTTTTACCATGTTTTACATGTTTTACCATATTTTTACCATGTTTTTTATTTTTACCATATTTTTATGATGTTTTTTATTTTTACCATGTTTTACATTTTAACATGTTTTTACCATGTTTTACATGTTTTACCATATTTTTACCATGTTTTTTATTTTTACCTTGTTTTACCTTTTACCATGTTTTTACCATGTTTTACCCTTTTTTACCATGTTTTAACATTTTTACCACATTTTTACATTTTTACCATGTTTTTACATTTTTACCATGTTTTTACCATGTTTTTTATTTTTACAATATTTTTACTGTTTTACCAGGTTTTATACATTTTACCATATTTTTTATTGTTTATCATTTTTTTTCCATGTTTTTCCAATGTTTTACAATATTTTTACCATGTTTTTTCTTTAATTTTTACCATGTTTTCATTTTTACCATATTTTTACTGTTTTAGCAGGTTTTATACATTTTACCATGTTTTTACTATGTTTTTAATTGTTTACCATTTATTTACCATGTTTTTCAAATGTTTTACATGTTTTACCATGTTTTTACCATGTTTTTTATTTTTACAATGTTTTTACCATTTTTGACCATGTTTTTACCATTTTTGACCATGTTTTTACCATTTTTTGACCATGTTTTTTAAATGTTTATCATGTTTTTGCCATGTTTGTACATTTTACCATTTGATGAAAGGAGAATATTAGCAATTTTACATTTCTAAACATATTTAAATGATATCAATACACTGTATTTAGGGTGTTTTTCCTATAAGTTGCATTGGTCAAGGTCATCAGAAGTAAGTATGTGCTCTGTGTGTAATGCTATTTGTAATAGGCACAAAATAAAACATACAGATTTTATGAGGCCAGATAATGATGGTGGAACATGTTGCTCCAGGCTGTAACTGAATTTTCCAGTGAATATATAAATACTGTGCAGTGCAGCTTGTCCACTCCTGTTATACTCGTGCTACAGTGTGCTAACTGACATCCGTGTGCAGTATTTGATTGCACTCAATTTATCTCAGTATAACAAGCTATATCACGCTAATAGCAGGTGTATCTGCTACTCTATTAGCCCAGTCTCTAGCTAATAAAACCTTTAGTTTTTGAACTGAATGTGCTGATTCGACTGAAGATGTCTTCTGTGAATGTGACTTTGCCATTGCTGTGCTTACAGCAGCGGTAGTTTTGTATGTATTACAAGCGTAAGTGAAACCCAGGAGATCACACAGTGCTTAGCATTCTGTGGTCATCCTGGAAGTGTCAGCGCCAAAGGCCAGGGTAGTATGTATCTCTCACGCTCATTATAATTCTGCATGCACTATTACATCTTGATCTAATGTGTGTTTTGGTTTTAATGTTAAAGAAGGGACCCTAGAGTCTGTTGTAGGACAAAAAAGGTAGGTCATAAATATACATGCCTGCTTGAAAAAAAGGCTTAGATTTGCTTTTGACCAGCATAGGGTGTTGTTTGATAGACCACCAACAAGCGTTTACCTGTTAAACAAGAATGCCTTCATTTGGGAAGGTAACTAGTGGGAAATGACTACACACTAATGGTGCGTGAGAAGATAAAGACCCAGCATAAAAAAGATTAGAGCTTTACTAATTTATTGCTGACATACAATTCATGTCAAATGCATCAAATTTGACTACAGCAGAGCACCATCATGAAGAGACTAAAAAATAAAAAGGTGTGCCGATCAGTTTGCCTTAATTTGGGAAGGTAACTAGTGGGAAATGACTACACACTGATGGTGAGTGAGAGGATAAAGACATACCCAACATGAAAACACATAGTGCCAGGAGCCAATAAAAAACAATTAGAGCTTTACTAATTTATTGCCGATATATGATACACATCAGATGCATCAAATTGGACTACAACAGAGCACCATCAAGTAGAAAGTTAAAAATAAAAAAGGTGTGCTGATCAGTTTGCCTTCATTTGGGAAGGTAACTAGTGGAAAATTACTGCACACTGATGGTGAGTAAAGGGATAAAGTCACACCTAGTATGAAAATGAATGGTTCCAGTAGCCAATAGAAAACAATGGAGTTCTCCTCAAGGTTGGACTGCCAAGTTGTAAGCAAAATATTATTTATTGCCTATGTATGGTAAATGTCAAATTTATGCTGCACCACCTGCAGCATTGTCTTAACCACTATGAGTTTACCTGTGTAACCAGCATGCCTGCACGCCTTCTATCAGATCAGGTGCTTATAGTGCTCCAGCATTGGAGAGGGGACTGACTGCAGCCTGCGGGAAGGCGGAGTTGGACGTCCAGCGTGTCTAGTCCCGCCCATTTTGCCAAAATGCCAGATTAATGTTTTATTAATCGATAGAAAAATGCACAGTGTTTTTATATTGGTTAAACATTATATTTAAAGTCCGAATAAAAAATAACCACTAACTGCCCTGTACAAGGTTTACTTCCATTCAGAGGCGGAGCAGGACAACATGACACTGACAAAGAGGGCGGGGCTGGAAACGCTGGACGTCCAACTCCGCCTTTCCGCAGAGTCAGACCATGAACTCACAAGTAATTGCAATGGCCGGGACAGTCACAAGCTTACGGAATACTTATCTACTACTGACTGCAGTCTGCGGGAAGGCGGAGTTTGACGTCCAGCGTGTCCAGCCCCACCCTCTTCGTCGGTGTCGTGTTGTCCGGTCCCGCCCACTTTGTCAGCATCATGTCTTAGCTCCGCCTCTGAACGGAAGTAAAACTTGTACAGGGTGGTTGTTTTTTATTTGGATTTATTAAAATGTTTAACCAATATACAAATTTTGTGCATTTTTCTATCGATTAATAATACATTAATCTGGCATTTTGGCAAAGTGGGCGGGATTGGATGACATAACACTGACAAAGTGGGCGGGGCTGGACACGCTGGATGTCCAACTCCACCTTCCCGCAGGCTGCAGTCAGTACCCTCAGGAAATACTGGTGTGGAGTTGTTCTAAGAGAGCACCAGCATAACTAGAGAAAGCGATACAGCGGGATAACGATACATTCGCCATTCAAATACACGGTGCATGGAGCCAATAGAAAATCTTGAGGTTTGCTCATCAAGGTTGCACTGCCCAAATATAAGATCCTAACACCCTAAATATAATTTATTGCCTAAATATAATTAATCTAATTTGATGTCACAGTTTAATGTACATATATATATATATAGTATGAAGTATGCTTTCGCTTGCAGGTAAAGTCCTATACTGTATGATATATTTTAAACATTTTTCTAAAAAGTATCTCAATTTTGATCACGTTTTAGTTTACTTCATAATTTAAACACACAAACGGTGTCACACTCAAAGTACGTCAAAATCTCTTGAAGAATAGACCGATAGAACCTCAATGAACGATTTTTTTTCTTCCCTGTAAAACCGATGTTATGAAGATGTGTCAAATTTCATGCAACCATGGAAATGGGCAAGCTTGCTTTTTTCTGCTAAGGTTCACTAACTGGGTAATAGCTGGGAAATGTACCACCACCATTACTGTAGTAGAGACTGAGATTTTGGACATTGAAACATTAATAATAATAATAATAATAATAATTAATAATAATTTGACACCATTTCCATTTTCATTAAGCAACTGAACTGAAACAGAAAAATTGAAATACTTTTCATATATTCTTTACCTTACTTGAACGTACTTTCTGAGCTTTTAACTTTACTTTCTTTCCACAAGGGTAAAAAGAAACTGTCTCATTCAAGTGCTCCCATTTCTTATTCAAGCCTAGAAACCCGCCTCATCTTTAGACTCCCAACACCTGAAAGCTGACATGCCTCAGAGTCACAGAGTCATGTACCATAGCCGGGGCCTGACCGATGTTTTACTCACCTAAACCCTTCACCACCAGACATCGGCAGCCTAATTGCTCAAACCCTTGTCGTCTGCACATGGCAGTGTTAGCTGTGACACCTCTGTGTTTTGTTCTGAAATGGACTTTGTGAGATGTTGCCCGCTTGGCGCACCTCTGCTTGCACCCTGACTCGTGCTGACGAGGTCCAAAGGGCAGCCCCATTTATTCGTATGCACCGGCGACCGTGCCCCTCGGGGCCGAGCAGGTACCGCTTGGCTCGTAAACTTGTCATTAAGGGGTTAGCTATCCGTCTGGACTGCTGAAAGGACACCAGACTGTGAGGATGCCCAGCAGAGAGAGAGAGAGAGGGAGAGGGAGGGAGGACAGACGGACCCTCTGATGCAATGAGTCACTGGAGTATAGGGCAGAGAATTCCGCTAGCGACGATTTCCCTAGCATTCACAAATCCAGTGAAGCATGTCTACACACAGCGATGGGCAACAGTGTCACAACTGACATTTAGATATGTCGCAACTGGAAGAATTTGATTCAGCCAAAATGTTGTCTAATTGTCTCGAAGCCAGTCTAACCTGTTTTCAGTTAGCATATTTTATTAGCATTTTACTTAGCAGAGAACAAAGAGAGCCTAAGCCCAGTCACAGAGTCTACAAAAGATGTTTAGAAAACCTTTACAGCAGATATTAAGGCGTGCTAGGGTTAATTACTTAGCCTGTTGTAGAAGTCCTACTAGTTATTAATTAAATCAATAGCTTTTTACATTGATCAAATGTTTGCTTCCACAGTTTGGTGGATTTAATTCAAACCATTCTTCTCTCTACTTCACAAATGCTGATGTTTTCTGTACCACTAGCTACAAGGCCAGAAGCAAGATCCATCCACCACCATGTTTAACAGTTGGAAAGGTTTTCATTCCACAAATTTCCCTTTTTGTTCCAACATACTTTGTTCAAAATGACTAAAAATTGTAGTTTACATCTAAGTAATAGCTTACTTTTATTTATTAGAACAACAAACTTAACACAACTGTTGCATTTCAAGTTACAATTGGTCAATTTGTTGTTTCACAGTGTGGTTGGTTGTTGCCAGATTCACAAAAGTGAGAACTTTTGCAATGGCTAAACTAATTTTTTTATTTGTCGCTAAATTGAATCCATATTGAGTTAAACTCAGATTCCCTTGTATATATTTTTGTCATTCTAGTCGCTGTCATCTGTCTTGTAGTTCTTCTGGATGTCTGATCTATCAATCGCAATGCCAATATTTACCAACGTTTTACTGCTCTCTATTATTTGAGCTGTTTAGAAGGATGCCAGGTCTGGAGCACACTGTGTTTGCCTGATATTGTGTTCACCCTTTCTGAATGAACAGTTTGAGGGCTCTGTCACTTTCATGTATATATAAGATATCACTGGCCATACCCTTTACTGTACATACAGAGCATTTATGATATCTTACTGTTAGCTACTGTACAGAGCAAAGGCAATTAATTCCCAAAGTCTAGAGCAATCAACAAATATACTACACTAATACACAACTAGGGTAAGGTGTATGAACCTTATGAACCGTATGAAACATGAGAAAGCTGTATGAACCAACAATGATGAAAGAGTCTTGGCACATGTATAGTATAACTCAAATTTGTCTGCAATCCCGTTGGCTCAACAAGCATTTTCCAATTTTTTAAATTGACAATTTCTGAACTAATTTTATTCATTTGTACTGGCTGGTACAAGTTTATGCAACTTGATAATAATATTAGTTCTTCGGACTTAAACACAAAATCACTTTTTAGAGTGCATAGACAGTGAGTACAGATCCCTCCATAAGACGAAGTCTGCTGACTCTGATAATCCTACTGTGTACTCTGACCGAAATGAGTTTTAAAAAAATATATATCTCGAGGCTGAGGGGTGCGTTTTGCATCATAACAACAACTAGAACAGAAAATATAATATATGTATAACAAATTTTGGATCTTTTAATCATTCTAATCATTTAAAGTAGACTTGCATTGCTTCTAATGTTTCATAAAAAATATCTGTACTCATGAAGGCATTTAATGCTAATCAAACTAAATGATGAAATAGACAGAAAAATATGATCCTTAGCATCTGCATGTCCAGATGACAATGAGATGGCAATGACACGAATTTCTGCAATGTGCACTAAGTGCACACTACCTGCTGCTACTGCTGCTTAAATGCTGCTCACATTCCAGACCATTTGTCTTCTTGTGTCTCGCATCTTTGTGACACATTCAAAATGACTGTCATTGATTTTGAAAAAAAAAGAAAGAAAAAGCCTAACCTATTTCGTTCTTTTTTTTCCTGACGAGTGATCTTCCCCAACAGATGATCCTTTATAAAAAACAAAAACAAAAAAAAAACTCTTGGCTCTGAAGCAATACCCCAAGGTCTGGATGACACGACACAAACAGGTTTACAAACAGGATTTCAATTCAGTTATCAAAGTGCCGTGCGGTTTACGTAACGTTTGCGAATGCGACATTCCTGTGTACGTCGCCGCACTGCTGTTACAAAGAGAGCGACAGAGTCTTTTCTCCGAACCTTGTCGCAAACAGCGCGTTGAAAATAGGATTGTCTCTGTTCATATCGTTTATATAATAATCGCCTTCGCACATCAATACAAATGCCACAAGGTCTATTTTTAAACTGTGGCGCACTCGCGCCACACTCGTGCCCGGCGTGAGGGATAAATAAATCTATTTCCTACGGCATTCTCTTTTACGGACGCGCCGCTGCTTAGCCGAGCCGCGGGGAAGAGATGGGACAAGCCCGTATCTCCATATCTTATCATATCCCACTCAGCTCTGGAGGCAGGTAGGCAGCAGCCCAGCCGCGGAGGGAAGGTCAGAATGTATAAAAGATGAGGACATGGGTCATTTAATGTGACCATCACTGGCTCTTCACACTGTCTGTAGCCATGAAATCCATTCATGTAGATAAAGAACTGAAGCCTCTGGAGAGGCTCGGTGGGGCTCTAGGCGACCTGCATTATCCCAGCCCTTCCAACCCATCCTCCTTTCTCTCCTCCGCAGGGCTGCATAATGGAGGTGTACTACAAAATGTGACATCTCGCTGCGGAAGCTTTAGAATAATGGCGGACGGAGAATGCACCGCCGAGGAGATAGGACGGACGGCTTTGTTCAGAAATTATGACTAACGAGGGCAACGTGGGCTTTGTAGTTTCTCACTCAGCCCCGAACAGCCGCTGATAAAGGGCAGGCGGTCCGCTAGCCGTGGATCATTCTTTACGACCCAGCGCCACGCACTGTGCATTTCTTGATTTATCTTGTACCCACCATTTGTACTGATGACAGAACGCATTGACCCGTCATGAACAATGTGCACTTTGAAGTCTTTTAAACCACGATTCTGCAGAACTTCTTAGTTAGTGTCTATTCCCAATGCCACTTGCTGGGTTGCAATAGAAGTTTAAAATACTGATGCATCCACCACCATGCTTTTTTTTTAATTGTATTTCAAATATTTAGCCCATTTTCTCCCAAATTTGCAAGCCCAATACTTGATTACCTAGTTAGCTAACTAGCATTTGTTGCTAGCTGCATGTATGGTGGTACCTGCACTCCACACTGCTTTAATGTGCTGTGTTTCTCGGACTTTCGGCGCATTTAGCTCTCCTGATAAAAACTGCTGAAACCCCTGCTGCAGGTCTGCTGGAACTGGTGAATGAAGAGGTGGAACTTGTTGTTTTTGAAGATTTTCTTCTTACTCCAGTCATGTTGTAGTACCACAACTACTCTGCTCGTTTCCCATAGAACTCATATGTACTTGAATTTGAGGAAAAAATGTCATCAAACACCGCTGCCACCAATATTGTACGACGGTAAAACTGGCTGACAGTCTCTTCAAGATTTAAAAAAGGTTTAAAAAAAGAAGGCGGAGACAAAAATATTTAGTTCAGGAGTTTTACTTCAGAAAAACCCAAACTCCTCTCTCTGCAACCACCAACACCCGAACAGCTCTTCACTCCCCCTTTTCACTTGCACATGCCCACATTAGGACTCCCAACCCACTCATTTGGACTCCGCATTTCACTAGTGATGCCCCAACACCAGGAGGGTGAAGTCAGCCACCACTTCTTTTATCTCTCAAACAGCATCTTCCCAATCCCATGGTGCATTGCTGGCTTGTGACCTGACTTTCCCAATATCACTGGATCGAATGCAATACAAGCTTAAAACACTGTTGTAGCCACCACCATGCTTGGTTCTTTCATTTTATCTCTCCTTTTCTCCCGAATATACACAGTCAATTACCCAACCGACTTATTAAGACTCCACCTATCACTAGAGATGCCCCAACACCAGGAGGGTGAAGTCAGCGACCACTTCTTTTATCTCTCAAACAGTGTCTTCCTAATCCCATGGTGCATTGCTGGCCCACTTTCTAAAATAAAAAAATTGTCAATTACCAACCACAAAGCTTGTTCCCAGCTGTTTCCTAGGCACCTTCTGGTACAGAGAACGTCTTTTCTAAATAATATCTAAATAAGAAATTGAATGTCGCGATATTTAGTATGTTTAATAATATATTGACTAGCGTAAATTCATACTTAGTTAAGATCTGACTTTCCCAATATTACTGGATTGAATTTAATACAGGCTTAAAACACTGATGCATTCACCACCATGCTTTTTATATATTTTATTTCTAATTTTCATCTCATTTTCTCCCCAACTTACAAGGCCAATTAACCAAACCACTCATTAGGACTTAGGCTATCACTAGTGATGCCCCAACACACCAGGAGGCTAAAATCAGCCACCACCTCTTTTCAAACTGCTGCTAATGTAGCCAGTGCACTCAGAGGAAAGAGCAGTGACAGGGTTTCGATGCATCACCAACACGATCAGTTGTGCTCTCTCAGGGCTCTGGTAGCTGATGGCAAGGTACATGTACAGGATTGAAACCAGTGATCTCATGATCACAGCAGCAGCATGTAGCCCACTGGATTCCCTCCACCACCATGCTTAACAGATGGAAAGGTTGGTACACAATAAGGCTACATTAACTAACACTACTTCCAGCAAAATGTCAGAACTTTTTCAATTATTAATTGATACTAGACAGAGTTGATACATAAGTAATTGCTACAAAATTTGTAACAAATGTCTTAATTCTTTAGTAATTAACAGGATTTTAGTTATTTTAAATACAGCATATGTTGAAGTAACAGACATTTCAGACTGTGAGTATCAGCAGTATTTTTGTGTGTGTGTGTGTGGGGGGGGGGGGGGTGTTTGTATGCAAAATGCAGGGAGGAGGGGCTGCAGGGCACAGTGTTTTCCCAATCCCATGGTGCACAGCTGGTCCACTGCTAAAGTTAAAAAGAATGGCACCTATCTACCACGAAGCTTGTTCCTAGCTGTTTCAGGCACCTTCTGGTACAGCCGTGGTGTGGTGAACCCTAATGAAGGGCTTCTTTTGAATGATCTCTTATCAAGCTATTTGATAAGTTAATAACATACAAATAAAATATTGTTGGCCAGTATTTAGTCAGACACTAGTTTTAGCAATTATTTAGGCTTTTTGCTGTTCAATAGTTGTTAACTACAGTCAAAAGTAGTTATAATTAATATATTCCTTTTGTGAAGTGTTACTTTTCATTTTAACAAACACAATAAATTGGAGTTTGTTTAATGTTTTATTCAATTAACATTGAATTTGATAAACATAATAATCAGAAATGGGTTGATTGATTGATCTTGATTTAAATCATCTGACATCAATACGTAAAATAACTGTAAATTGAGATGTCTGGATTGCAGATCAGTATAGTAAATAAGTAGAGTATATCTGGTGCTCAAAAACTAGGTAATATGTTTTTAATTAATAATGGTAGGTTGAGTGTTTTTTATACAATTGACACATTCGTTTTCTGAACATCTCTTTTCATATCCAGACAAAACCTGTAATTAAAACCGAAATATTCCTAAATGAACCACTATCAAAATAAATCGGAATAAATTAACAATTAATAATTGTGGTCTTAGTAGTTAAATTGCATCATAACCAGGATTCAAACCGTCAAGCTGGTTTATAAGATGGCCAGCACTCTACAATATTGCATGCACAGTGCCATCTGGACGGTCACTGTCTTTTCTTTTAGGGAAGGCCTAAATGAGGGACTAAAATGCACACGAAAACAAAGAGCGGACCACTCTGAAACAGACAGATGGAGGCAGCAAGAAGAACTTTGACTGCGAGGTGGTGACCTGACTGCTGTAACGCTCACAAGTGCACAACCTGCTGCTGCTTCAAAGAGACGTCTCACGGTGAACGCTTTAGAATAATGGTCAATGGAGAATGCATTGTTGAAGAGATAGGATGAAGGGCTTTGTTCAGAAAGTATGACTGAAAAGGGAAATGTGGTCTTTGTAATTTTTCATTCACCCTCGTACAGTCACTGATAAAGGGCTGACAGACCCCAAGTCAGAGATGGAGTCAGACATCCAGGATTCTGTTCACCATTAGCCTTAAAAAAAGTTAAGTTTGCATAACTTAAAACATCAAGTTATTATACAACTACACTGTAAACCCAGAAGTTGTTTGAACTCAAATAAATTAAGTCTGTTTTACATAAAATTGGAGATTTCTAAACAATGCTATTTGAGTTTGAACTATTTTGAGTTCATTCGTGGGCACCTATAAACATTCAAACTGAGATCTTTGATTTGAACCAACTTATAATAACTGAGTTTAGTCTGTTGTCATTAACAGCTTCTTTCCCATTGGCTTCTGTCACAATCTATTTGCATACTGGGTGTGTCCAACAGTTTCTGACTAACACTCACCATCAGTGTGTAGTGATTCACCCGGGGCTACCTTAGGTAAACTCATATATCATAATTAAGTATTTGGTCTTTGTCTTGTAGTCTGTAGAACAAGCATCATTTACTGAACTGCAGTAACTCTGTGTTCTCACTGTGTTCTCAGTACTTTTAATTCTTTGCTGTTTGCTTTTATCTACTCTTCCATGAGAGTTTAAAAAAAATAGTTGAATAAAATCAGAAAGAAGACTAAATACAAGTTCAGGAAAATATTAACTTTAAATACATGTATATGTATTTGTTAAGTTCATTATGCTTAAAAATTATATTACATGAACTTAAAATTTATAAGGTAATCGGATACAACAAAAGTTTTGAGTTTAGTCAACTTATCGGGTTTTACAGTGCAGAGGGGAAGTTGATTTGACTTTTTAATTTTTTTATACTGTAGGAAAGGGTAAGTTGAGTTTACTTAACTTTTTAAGGCAACTGGTTTGCTCAAATTCTTTAAGTAAAGGTGAATGAAAACTTGAGTTAAATTAAAATATCAAGTTATTACAACTACAATTAAATTGGATTTATCTTTTTTTATTTTAGTTGTACAAATTAATTTGCTCAAAAATTATACTTAGTATCTCGTAATCCAAATCAATACATTTGTTGAATTTTACTATTTTTTTATAAATTCTCCTTTATTTAACATAAAGTCTACAAGTGTATCAATGGGAGCTCCAGGAGGAATGACTACACACTGATGGTGAGTGTCAGAAACTGGAGGACACACCCAAAATACAGATAGTTTGTCCCCACATACTCAACACAGAGTACTCTGTTTGAATGTATACATACCCACAAATGTTCTTTTAATTTATAGTACCGGTAGCTGAGTAATGTTGGGAAAATTAAAACACAGACTTCACATAAGACAGACTTAATTTGTTTGAGACCAAACTAACTGTGGGTTTACACTGTATAATCATAACGTATGAGCCGCAAGTTTACCTGAGGTAGCCCAGGATGGAATTACTACACACTGATGGCGAGTGTCAGAACCTGTTGGACACGCCCAATATGCAAATAGATTGTGCCAGAAGCCAATGGAAAAGAAGCTGCCAATGGCAACAGACTAAACTCAAAGGTCTCCAATTGAATGGATATGTTCCCACAAATGTCCAGCTAACTCAATAGTCGAGTGATGTTTAGAAATATTAGAAATTAATTGTGTTAATTAGATTCATTTGAGTTCATTTGAGTTCAAACAACACATGGGTTTACAGTGTAGGCCACATCTATTGTATAAGTTGAAACCATAGACTGTGTATAGCTGGACAGAGCGTTGTCTCTCAAAAGTGCAGCCACCACAGGTTGGACGCCCCCTGCTGTTCGGTTTCAAAAAGCTGTGTAACCCCACCCATCCCCATAGGTTTCAATGGCAAAACAGACAAATTTCAATCAGGTTTTCCCCTTTGGACTCTATTGCGCAGACTCAGGTTTCAGGATCGCCAACATGGCGGAAGATTTTGGCTTTATTTTCATTGGATGAATGGGAACAGCGACACAGCAATCATCTTTTTTACAGTCTCTGGTGAAACAAATTTATGACTGTGCTCTATTTTGGTTTCTACCAAAATGAAATGCCTGAAAGTCCAAAGACCAAGCCATGTAGATGTGAATGCATCCTTTTTGCCTCTTCTCTGATGCTGCCAAACTTCTTTCTTACCTATTGTCTATTTTCATTCGTTTTCCCAGCCAGTCAGTAAAAGGAGATTGGGTGCTAATGTTCTCTTCCAGGAGAGCAGTAACTTCAAACTCACTAATGACCCAATAACTCACTAATGGCTCCAAATGAAACATTCTAACATTCTTCTCCAGGCGAAGATACTGAAGCTCATCTGGTGAGTGTGTATAAGTGTGTGCGTGCGCCTCCTGTGGGGATGGGGGTGAACTGGAGTGGCGTGGGGGGTGGTGTGTTGGGGTTGGTGGGGAAGTAGCAGGCCCTCTCACCCAAGCACCCGTTCTCCAGCTTTCCCTCGAGGGCCAGGGCTCCCTGTGAAGAGCCCCTGAGCCCCCCACTCCAACCTGCCTAATGATCTCCGCAAGCAGCCCCATGCACTCCTAATTGGTCCACGGCCCATATTTCCCCTTAATAGAGATTTGGTGAATAGACCCTTCACCTATTCCTCCAGGGCAGGTTTGGAGTGGTTAACACTCTGGAAAGCGATTAATCTTTGCATCCATTAAATAAGAGAGTGAGCTGAATAGAGAGATCCTCATAAATGTTGGGGAAGATGGTGTCTGGAGGGCCAGCCGATTTACATCTGAACTGAGGCGGGCCTACGTGGGCTTGCATTTATGCTAATTGAGGCAGGAGCTGTAGACTACAAGAGCTAGCACATTTTGAACAAAGGTCTTGTGTGAGCAAACACATATTTCACATAAAGGATGGATTCATTCAATTCATAGCAATAAAATAAGATCAGGTTAATAGATAGGAACAGACCAGAGACAAACATGGGCTGCACAGTCAGTCATCAACATTGAATGCGAATTTTGTAAGTTGTTGCGTAATTGTCTTGCCTTGATAGAGCTGCCCCAGTCATACGTCAGTACCATTATTGCGAAACGCTAGCATCTAAGAGCAACAGCACCAATAGGCTTTGGCTTACAACTTACCAACTTTCCCAAGAGAAAATAAATCAAGAACACGTCAAGAAATAGACGTTGGAATTGAATGAAATAAGATATGGCATACAGCTTTCATGTTAGATCCTGCAATCTCGTATGTTACAGAAGTTAGTAGTAGCAGCAGGTCCCATAAATACTCAATTGGCGACAATTGGGGCACATCTCTTCACACTCCTTATGGAAATATGCAAATATATAATGTCAGGAACCAATATGTAATTCATTTGTACAATGTAAGACATTTTAAATAAACATTATTTTTTTGTTTGTGTCTCAGCTGTTTAGTGTAATGTTGCAACATTGCCTCAAAAAAAAATGGTGAGTTTTATCCAAACAAAGTTTGTGCATCTCTATTGTTTCTTTTCAGATCAACAGTTGCATGATGATAAGTTGTAATTGTTGTTTTTGCTCATGTTTTTTTTCTGCAAATTATTTTAGAACCATTTGGGATTAACTCAAAATGACTGGTTCAGTTGCTCAGTTAACTTCTATCAATTGTTTTTTTGCATTGTGTATGCAGGCAATGCGTTGATGCTACTATCCTGATTCTCTCATCCCAATGACATGACTCATCTAGAAAATCATCTTGTCAACTGGGCAAATTGTCTTTGTCTGCATTAGAGAGGCATGTCAGTAGTCGACAATCTCTCATCAAGAGGAACACTACCCAAAAGTAACATTTGAGAACCTGTTGATAGTGCAGTATGGGAAGCATGCAACCTTTTATGGCCACTTCTGATAGCATCCAATCTCTAATCAGACCACGCCTATGATCATTTGCATACTGAGACATATCAGCATGCCGAGTTTTCAGAACACCAGCTGAGGAACAAAGCACCAGACACTTAATAAAAAGGGTTTCCCTTCCCAAGCAGCTGCACACCACCACTGGACTCTAGAGGTTGAACAAATCTAGGTTATGTTGATGGCAGGAAAATCCTTCCTACCAGACTGTAGCAACACCGCCTGGGCTCGGTATGGGGTTGTTTTTTAGGCTTTAGGCTCAGTCCCTCAGTTCCAGTGAAGAGGGATGTTAATGATACAGCACACAAAGACACAAAAGTGAAATCCATAAACACATGGTTTGACCTGGATGAACTCTAGTGGCCTCCACAGAGCCTTGACCTCAATCCCACAAGGCCTTTGCAAATAACATCTGTGGCTGACCTTAACTAATTTAGAACGAGGTGACGCACAGTGTTTGACGTCTTGTGGAAAGCCTTACTAGAAAGCTAGGGAAGGAGGGCTTGTTCCATGTAAATGCTTTTGAATGGAATTTGGAGTAGCCAAATCAAAGTAGCCACTTCTTGCTTAGCATTATGAGGTAAAGACACCTGGAATGTCTTTTAGTTAACAGCTGTGCTGCACCTGTTGAGATAACTGCTTAAATTTCTTGTCCTCTTAATGTGTTTGAGAGCATCAGTTGTAAAGTTCTGAAGATGTAGAGTTGGTACACAGTGAATAGCTAAATAGTAAAGAAAAAAAAAACTTTAAGAAATAAAGGTCAGAAAATCTGAAGTATCCTCAAGTGCAGTCACGAAGACCATCGAAAACATTGTGATGAAACTGGCACTCATCAGGACTGCCCCAGGAAAGGAAGATTGAGAGTTATCTCTGTTGCACAGGATATGTTCATCAGAGTTACCAGACTCAGAAACCGCAACACCCTAGATAAGAGCTTTTAGTATTTTGGTTTGTTAACAATATATGTGCGTGTAACACATATTTAAAACCCATCATTTGGGCTCCAACCCAATTTCCGTAGTTAGAAATACCTTAATTCTTTAAAATAGTACTACATATTTATAGGAGAGAGTCACACAAGTCAGATATTGTTTATGTCAGGAGTCCCTGCTCAAATATGTCTTCGTTTGAGATGTACATATCAAGAGAACTTAAATATTTGTGTCAATTTGAGCATGTTTTGATCGAAAACTCACCTTTGTATCTGTTTTTCAGGGGTTTTCATAATGGATTTCTCACAGACACTTCATCTAATTACAATTATGATACTATTTTTGATAATTGTAGGTTTTTGCCTTAAAAAAAAATAACCTGGATCACTGTTTTGGGATTAATATGGGATTTAAGTTGAAGGGACAGTCCCTGAAATTTGAAGTAGCACCTATTTTTTGGGTGTATTTCTCAATGGAATTTGTCAAATGCTACATCTGATTGCAATAAAGCTAGGTTCTACCCTTTCTAATCACTGAAAAAAAATATGAATTGGCTCAGCTTACATCAGTCAAGTCAGAATTTTTTGCGTTGACTCAGTTAAGTTATAAATATGTTTAATTTTAGTTTATTCAACTTGACACAGTTCAACTAATTTAATTAATTAAGTTAGCATTGCTGGCTTAAAAAACTTGTTTATCTATATATTAATAATTTAATTAATATATAGATATTCAACATATTTAGCAGTTGTTTAAAGAACTACCAATATTGCCATAATAATACTGCAGCAGTATTAAAGTGAACTCTAAACCAGCATACTATGAGCATTAAGAACACAGAACAAAGGTAACTTGTTTTTACAGCCTATAAGACTGCCGACTGTCAATCATCACATATACTACACTAGGATAAGGTAGCTTTGGGCAACAGACAACACAAAGATGGTAAGTGAGCGGCCACACCCAGTATGCAAATATATGGTGTCAGGTGCCTTATGGGAAAAGTGTATGAACCAACACTGTGGAAATTGACAGGCATTGACACATGTAGTGACTAAAAGTTGGTTAAAATCATATTTTTTTCAGGTTGAAGTTCTCTGAACTCATTTTATTGAGCTGCTCTGGCTGGTAAGTTCAGTTAACTTGATAAAATTAGTTCTCCTGACTAAAACACAAAATCACTTTTTTGAGTGTGTAGATTGCAATTGTGTGTTGAGGCATTTATGAACAATTAATTCCCGAGAAGTGATTTCTGACTGTAAATGAGTCTGTTGGGACCTACTTAACTTAGGTTTTGCTAGTATCTAGTATATAGTTTTTTTAGTGTCTCAAAAACTCTAAACTTTACAGAAGAAACAAAAACAATATGAAAGAAATATGAAGAACATTTAACCCATATTCTTCCTGCATATAAACCTTACCCTATCTGTAAAACATGGTGGTGGTAGTATCATGGTTTGTGCCAGGTTTGCTGTTCAATGGTGTGAGTTCTTAAGTTAATGTTTTTGAGCGGATCCAGGTCCAAGTTCTGTCCTTAATACAAAAGGAATGTTGTGCAAAGGCCTAAAACAAATATGTCATGTGAAGACACTGACCAATATGACAAAGCTGGAACTGTTTTGTACAAAGAAACAAGCTAAAGTTCTCCTAAAAATCAATGTTTAGGACTTATGAACAGTTCTAAAGGGTTCACAAACATTCAGGCACCAACATATGTTGAAAGATTAAGCCTAACTATTGTAAAGATTGTTTTAGAAACTGTTCAAATAATTATTTATTATTTTATACTGCACAGGAGAACTGCAGCCCTCCAAGAAGACTCTCCCTGCCTTCACTAGGCAACTCAATCATCGCCTCAGGCCAGTTTATTTCTATCTGTCTTTGCCTCCTGGACTGGATTAAACACACAAAACGGCCAATGAAATACAGGGAATTCCAGATTAAATCCAATCCAAAAGGCAGATCAGATAACAGCCTCCATCCTCTCCATCTTCAGCACAGTGCAGTCAATTTCCCCCCCCCTCTATTTGAAGACCGACTCAGCTGCGGAGTGCAGTATAGCCGCACATACATGATTCAGAATGTACTGGATAGAAGCTGAAGCTCACTGACTTATTGTGGGCCTCTGTATTCCATTTTCCATTATACAGTGTTCCATGGGGAAGCTGAAGGTGTTTTTATCATGCACTCTTGTGTGTTCTTGCATTCTCTTAGACTGGAAATATCTCGGATATTTGGAAATGTTCTTGAACGAACATGTGCTGGGTACTGGCTTGCCCATAAAACATGAATTGAAAGTCTTAGCATGACGCCATGAGCCTATATTATACCTTCTCTCAGATGTTCAGAGCTCAGATGTTGCTGCTTTACTTAACTTAACTAAATTTGTCTTTTACAACAGAAAGTGTAAAATACATTAGCTAACATTGTCCTACTGTTTAACATAAATCAGGATTAGTTATTTAGTAAATGTAGTCATTTTAGATGGTCAATGTCAGTATATTAATGAGTTATTACCATTTAATAACAACATCAAGTCCTCTAATGTAATGAGTTACAACCATTAATAGAACTGAATAGAGATTGAATAATGAATGTTGTTTTTTTTCTTCATTTTATTTATTTGTTTATTTGCAGGGGTAGAGATCATTAATAAACAGAGAATACATTTTGTAAATGAGCCAACATTTTTAACGGTAGTCCTTGGCCATTTCCTAAAGAGCCATTAAACCCTAAACCCTTTTTTTCCCTTTTCCATTAATAGCTAAAATGTGTTCATTTGAACCATTAAAAAGCCAGTCCTGCTTAAAATATATTAATGTATTTTTTTTGTGAACTTTATATTAGATTATCTCAACACACTTAGCTTATATTTATAAAAAGAAAAATGCCTATATTGACAGTGTGATAATATAGCTTTGGGCAACAGAGAACACAAAGATGGTAAGTAAGGGAGCGGCCACAACCAATATGCAAATATATATATAGTGATAAGAGCCTATGGGAAAGCTGTACAAACCAACACTGCACTGTAGAAAGAGCCTTGGCTTCCCAGGCTACCAATATACCCAGGTTAGAGGTGGTCAAACATAGAAAGTGGGTGCAACTTTGTGGTTCATTTGTTCTCTGCACTTACAAACTTAAGTTGACCTAAAAAGTCATATAAATTATCATAGTTCTTTTATCATTATCTAATATTTTAATATATTTTGTCGAGGTAATTGAAAAATGTATTGCTAGACTTGCCAACTAAAAATGTGCGGAAATTAGTTGCTAAAACATTTTAGTTAGACTAACAAACTCAGAAGTGTTTGTTTTAAATGTCATCAGAAAAACACTACTAAACTGAACATATTTTATAAAAATATAGGAATAAAGACTAAAGACAGTATAACATATAATCACAGTATTGTTTAGTAAAAACATTTTAGAGTAAAATCATTTTTTCTGGACTTTTGCAGTTCACACAAGGCAGCTGCATACAAAACAAATAAAATTAAAAAATAAAACAAACTGAAGTGTATTTAACTAAATTTGCAATGCAATATGTTTACTCAATTAGATTTTACTCCGTGTATCTTAGTAGATTTGACTACAACAATGTAGCGCCACATTCTCCCAAAGCATTCATTATTTACTTTAAAACATTAGTTATAATTTTAAACTTCTTTAATAATGCTTACCTGCATAATATTTTTTACATTTATTGTAGTATTAATTTCTGTACACTGAAAACAAATATTTATTGGCTCAACTTAACCATTAAAGTTGTAAATACATAACATTTTAAGTTCATTCAACTAAACTGAGTTTTGTTCACACGACAATAGTTTAACAAGCGCAACAACTTTTTGTCAAGTATTATGGGCTTAAATAAATTAGCTTATTTAATATATATAATAATTCTCAGCATATTTAGCATATCTTTTTTCTGCCAAAACAGACACCATAATACTGCAGTAGCACAAGATTGAACTCCAATTGTAGCTCAAAGCCTACATACAGTGAGCACTAAGAACACAAAAAAAAGGCGACTTGCTCTTACAGCTCTACAACACTGAGGCTTAACAATCAAAACACACATTACACTAAAACATGCCTAGGATAAGGTAGCTTTGGGGAAAAGACAACACAAAGATGGTAAGTAAGGGAGAGGCCACACCCAATATGCAAATATATGCTGGCAGGAGCCTATAGGAAAGCTGTTTGAACCAACACTGTAGAAAGAGCACTGACCCGTGTAGTAACTAAGAGTTGGTTGAAGTCACATTTTTTTATTGGCTCAATAATCACTTTTAAGTTTTCAGGTTGAAGATCTCTAAACTTATTTTATTGAGTTGTTCTGACTGGTAAGTTCACTCAACTTGATAATATTAGTTCTCCTGACTAAAACACAGAATTATTTTTAGAGTGTAAAATCACAATCTTTTATGTATATATACTGTATGACAATTTATTATATTCTTATAAGGTTGCAAACTAAGGGTTAAAAGCTCATTAATGCGCACATTATTAACATATTATTATATATGTATAAACCTTTTACACAAAAGAAACAAATACATTTAAAATACTACCCATTTATTGTGTAAATGAGGCCAATAAGCAGCCGTCTTCTAAAACTGTCTGCTAAGACAGATTAAACAAACCTCCACCCTCGTTCTGAAGAGCTACTTTGCCATTTCTGACTCATATCTGAGGGAAGGGAAAGACAAACGTCAGAAAAAATTTATGCCACACGTCGGCCTGAGGCCAGCGGTCAGGCCAAGGGCAGAAATTAAGGATCCAGCTATATAAATAAATAAGCGGGGGAACGGTCAGAGGGCATATGGAAAGTCATTGGGAAGACACTGTTGACTGAACAGAGGCTTGCCTTGCCAGAGAACATCACTTGGCCGCCCGGGGTGATGTCAGCTGTCAGTTTAAAGCAGGCCGGGCGCCGTGCTGTGCACATGTCCACAAGGCTGATCGTCAAAGCCCATCATTGGGTCAAGCAGATAGATATTTTGTCACCAGCGAGGGAAGCAAACCAACCCCTCCATCCTCTTCCTTGTGCACCGCACCGGATAAATGAAGATCGAGAGGCCGGAAAAAAAGGAAAAGCGTCCTCGCTAGCATGTGTTTCTGCAAGTTAACCAGTGAACCCAGAAGCTGTGAAGTTCTCGCAGCGCTCGGTTGAGACCCAGAGCTGGAAACAACTGGCAACAACCACCGCGGCACCATGGTCCAGTTCAAAAGAGCCTTCCCTTTCCATTAAGCGCCAGTGCTCTCACTTGTGTAAAAGCACTGACCTGAATTGTGCCGTTGAGGTCCCTGTCTACCACTCGGCTCTTTAATTCATTCATTGAAAAAGAGAGAGAGAGAGAGGGAGGGAGGTCTGAGGATGTGAAGGATGCAAACTAGCTTGTCTTTGCTGGCCTTGACGTTGGTTTTAAAGCCTTTTTTTAAGAAAAAAATGACTTCCACTTAGGGTGAAGGGTCAAAAAACAAATAGTTACAATCCCCTTCAAATGTATTGGAACAGTAAAGCCAATCCCATTATTTCTGCCATAAACTGAAAACATTTGTGTTTAATATTACAATACAAATGATCAAACAAATAATCGACATTTCAGCTTTTATTTCCAGGTATTTACATTTGGACCTGATACACAGTTTAGAAGATAAGATCTTCAGTCTGAACCAACCAATTTTTCTGGTGAGCTAAAGAATTCAATATTCATTTGATTGGAAGGTGTGTTTTGTTGCACAGGTGTGTTCTGATTCATAGATTATTCAAACAATAAATAGTGTTAAATGTCTAGGCTCTGTTTCAGATTTGGGTTTTGCCTTTGAAGCTAAGAGAAAATAGAGATTCAGATCAATCAGAGCCATTGCACAAATATTGGCCATAGCCAGTACAACTGTTTAAAACATTCTGAAGAAGAAAGTCATCACTGGTGTACTCAGTAACAGATGTCGAACAGGTAAACCAAGGAAAACTACAACAGTTGATGACAGAAACATTGTGCACGCTGTACAGATGACAAAAAAGTCTCTAAAGGATTTTTGCTCTTCACAAAGATGGCCTAGGTTATAAGAAATATGCCAACACCGTAAATCTGAGATACAGCATGATAGTCAAGGTCATACAGCAGTTTTCCTGGGTGGGATCTACTCAGAACAGGCCTCCCCTGGGTCAGCATAATATTTAGAGAGTGTCTTTGAAAAAATTGATGCATAAGTGCTGCCAGTATTGCTGCAGAGCTTGAAGAAGTGGGAGGTCAGCCTGCAGAGCTCAGACCCTACATCTACCTGCAAGGCACTGTCCTAGAAGGGAAGCCTCTTCTGTAACTGATGCACAAGAAAGCCCACAAACAACAAGAAAGTTTGCTTAAGATACAAGATTTTATTAAGATATTTTGTGGTCAAACAAACCAAGATAAACTTGTTTGGCTCAGATTGTGTCCAGCATGTGTGCCAGAACCTCTTGCTCACAGTCTCTTGCCAACAGTCAAGCATGGTGGTGGTAGCATCATGATCTGGGGAGCTGAATTCCAAGGAATTACATGTACTGTGACAATCTGAAGCAGAGGATAATTCCCAACCTTTGGAAAATGGGCAGCATGGCAGCTCTCCAACATTAAACAGCTTCCAAGATGACAAATGCTTTGCTGAGAAAGCTGAAGATAAAGGTGATGGACCGTCAAATCATGTCTCCAGACCGAAACCCAATTGAGCACCTGTGGGGCATCCACAAATGGAAGGTGAAGGAGCGCAATATTTCTAACATCCACCAGCTCTGTACTGTCTTCCTGGAAAGGTAGAAGAGGATTCCAGTGCTGGAAAATAATAGTGACCACACCAAATATTGACAATTTGGGCACAATTTGTCCATTTTTAATTAGGGATGTCTTTACATTTGAGTTACTTTTTGAGGGCACAGCAAATCTACACTGTTATAGAAGCTGTACACTGAATTCTTTACATTGTATCAAAGTGTCATCTCTTTAGTTTTGTCCAAAGAAAATACATGATACAATATTTTTAACAAAAATGTAATGGGTCTACCCACTTTTGTGAGTTTCTGTAGGTTTTATGAATAGGTTGGTCCAAACTTTAACTCATACTCATACATGTATTACTTCTTTTCGAGGCCTCCAGCCAACTCACAACCCAAATGAATGGAAATAAAACACACATGCCAATCACGTTTCAGACAGAAATCATAGACAGAATCCTTCCATGTCAGGCGAAGCTCGTCTGTCCATTCGTGGGTACTCCCCTAAGGCATGCATACCAATTAGATCCAGCACCAGGCACGAGTATCAGTGCCATCTACTTCAGCGAGAGGAACCACGGCTTCTAGAGCAGCTCCACAAAGGCCCATTGTCTCTGATCTATTAAGCCGAACATAGCAGTGAAATCAAAGAGTAAGCAGCTCGGCAATGGAGCCTAGGCGTCTTTTTTCCCTTCTTCTACTTCTTCTTCTTCTTCTCGAGTCGTCACTTCTGCGAGCGACGGGGGCCACTTATCTTTTTACACATCGTAAAACGAGGCCCGGTGAAAGGGCGCCATTCACTCCCTTCGTACTCCACCCGGCACAATGAGGCATTGTTGGGATCACTCCATAAATTGGCAGCTCTTGGGAGCCTTATCTGGTTGAACCGCACTCATGTCTTTCTAATAAAGGTGGCCCGTTTAAACGCTTCGGCTTTAAAGCACGTAGACTTTGTGAAAGAAAGAAAGAAAGAAAGAAAGAAAGAACAAAAGCAATCTCATCTTGTGGATGAGGTTCACACGTGTAAGTCCTTAGCTGGAATATAAACTGGAGTGCACTGGGACTTCAGAGACGTCTGGAGATGAAGGATGGGCTGTAAATTGAATAATATGTCATTCAAAAAAAAAAAAAGAAAAAAACTTGTGCCTGGAATATATTGGCTGTATATACAATATTGCACTTAAGATCACTTTTTAAATGTAATATATTTTTTTGGAGAACAAGTGTTCATGCTTAACAGAGTTCAACACATTAACTTTGACTTTTATTTGATTCCACACATGATGGAGGAACACATAAGGAATGATTTAGAAACTTAAATGTTAAACTGACTAAAATACTCTGTGAAGCACAGTATTTAGGTGCTTTTACCTGGGTTGCTTTATACTTGTGGTTTCTGAAGCTGGTAACTTTAATTAACGTATGTTGTTGAACAGAGGGTACTCTTGCTCTTCCTTTCTTAGGGCATTCCTGAGGAAAGCCAGTTTCATCTTAACGTTTTTGCTGGTCTTTAAGACTCCACTTGACGATACTTTTAAGTTTCTTATTTTTTTCTCTGATTGACTGACCTTAATTTTGTTCTTTACTTAGTTGAGTAGTTCTTGACATAATAGGATTAGAACAAATAACTCAAATAGTAGAATACTCTTCACTGTATCTCAACAACTCTACCTCTTACAACTGATGCCCTCAAACACATTAAGAGCCAAGAAATTCAAGTTATTAACTCTTGACAAGTTCAGCACAGCTGTTAACTGAAATTCCTCCCATATTTTGCACTGTAGTGGGAGAAATGTACAAATTCCATTCAATCTTTGGCTATTCAATCATTTTCTCCTGCATTTGATGACAACCAGACATTCTCTTCCCATCCTTCCACCTCATTTGTACACAGTAAAATTTGCAGTGCTTATAAATGAGAAGATTAGTCAATTAATATGACTTCTTTTTATTTAGTTATTATTCACGACATGTAACTTTCCGTTGTATTTCTTAGTGCATTACCAACACTTTATCACAATTTACTGTACAAAGTATGGTAACTTGCTCTTATAGCCTTCAATACATTGGCTAGACAAACAATCATTAAACAAAATATAACACAATTCCAATGGAAGGTAGCCCTGGTGGGCAAAATTTCACACTGATGGTAAGTTAGGATCTGAGGGACACACCCACTATGCAAATAACATGTTTAACTGGGCGGAGTTTAATTAAATCTCTGTGGAGTTGGCCAGTATTTATTGAGTTTAGTGGGATTAACACTGAAATATTCAACTCTGTCAAATAACTCCAACACTGAACACCATTTAACACTGAAAGAGTTAAAATTACACTTTGAGAGTGAAAATCAACTCTCAGCTGTTTAACCCTTCTGTTTTTGCTGTGTACCAAATCATGAGTGCACCTGTTTAAAATCACCTTATTATTTACTTTTTATGTACCTCTTTACCAGCTCCAAACTTTCCCTGTTCCAGCTGTTTTTGGAATGTGTTTAAGGCCTAAAATGCAGGATTGGGTGTACTGCTCTCGAAACAAATATGAATAAGAGTTTCTTTGATTTTACCAAATTGAAAACCTCTGGAATATAATCAAGAGGAAGATGGATGATCACAAGTCATCAAACCAAACTGAACTGATTGACTTGTTGCACCAGGAGTGAAGGCATAAAGTTATCCAAAAGCAGTGTGTAAGACTGGTGGAGGAGAACATGCCAAGATGCATAAAACCTGATTAAAATCCATTTTTAGTTAGTCCACCAAATATTGATTTCTGAACTTTTAATATGAACTTGTTTTCATTGCAAGCACTCAACAGCTCTTTATTAACAGGCTTGCCACTCACTTATAGCCTTTAACAAGGCTAGGAGAGCGAAACCCAACTGCCCACAAAGCATAAACAGCCCTAAGGTCACTAAACCAACTAGGAATCTACCGGATGGTAGATTCAGAGTGGTGCCCACCACTCTGCATAACCCCACCTAAAAGGGAGGCCCCACACCTGACATCCACTCACACACAGGCACACAGAGGCGGGCACACAGAGACAGGCACACAGCAGCCACACACACACACACAGACGCCACAATATGTTTCTTAGGAATTTGGGAGAAATGTTGTCTGTAGTTCATATAATCAAATAATGTTCATTTTACTCAAACATAAACCTATATAAATAGCAAAATCAGAGAAACTGATTCAGAAACTGAAGTGGTCTCTTATTTTTATTGTTTTAAGTGGAACAAGCAAAACATGAAATATGTTGGGAATGTTCATAATGTCTACCTTCAAATAAAATCAATGTAAATGTTAGAAATGTTAATATGTATAACACTTGCTGATCACATTTCAAACGGAAATCAAAGTCAGAATCCTTCCATGTCAGGCGAAGCTCGTCTGTGCGCTCATGGGTGCATCCCGTAGGCATGCATACCAATTAGATTCAGCACCAGGCATGAGTATCACTTTCTACGTTAGACTCATATTGTATATATTACTTTATAAAGGCACTTTTTAAACAGAAATTAAAGTCTGAAACATTTCATGTCAGGAGTCGTTTGTCTGTCCATTTTCGAGGTGCTTTTATTTAGCTCTGGTGTCTGTTATTGTTCTTCAACTACTTATGTAAAAAATCTTTAATAGTGGGTCAATGTGTTAGCCTGCTGTTTACTGGTGGCTAAAAAAAAACAAAAAGAGCATTTTTGCAAAATTCTATGTTTTATTTAGTTTAGTTTATTATATTATTCTTTCATGTTCCACTGTAGACTCTAAATAAAAATAGTGTATTTACTCTCTGAGAACTTTCTTCAGTGCTGCCGGCTAGGCAAACATGTCTATTAACGGCACCTTGAAGATTCAAGATGGCGCCTGAAACTGAACACTTGTTTTTAAAACAAAAGAAAAAGACACCCTGGGGCTTTGAGTGGTTCAGTGGACTAAGATACTGCCACTAGGATCTGAGGATCACTGGTGTTAATCCCTGATCATGACGCTTGACATCAGCAGCCGGAGTCCGAGAGAGTACAACTGGTCTTGCTCTTTCTGTGTTGGTAGATCACTGGCATTCTTACGCCTCATCACACCCAAGGTGATGTTGATCAGCTTAGGCATCTGTTAGCTGATCCATCAATGCTTGGTCGCTGCGCTTTCCTCTGAGTGCAATGGCTACACAGTAAGGCTGCATCCGCGGTTGTGGTGCATTACTAGTGATAGGGTGAGTTCTACTTGGGACGCATGGATGGTGATTTTTCCTGATTCCAACCTTTTACAGCTCTAGGGGAGTAACAGTGTGAGTATCATTCTCTGTAATTAAAAACTGCATATAAAACTGCTCAAAAGCGGCTGCCACAAAGTTCCAGTCCAGGAAGTTCAGTGTTAGAACACATGTGACTCATATTATGATTAATAATTCATACAGCAGTTACAATTTTCCTGTTCCCACATCATCAGCCAATGTAGGTGTGTGTTTCGTCAAGCAGGTGACTGCAGTGTATATGTGGAAGAGAGAGAGAGGGAGAGACTCAGAGAGGGAGTAAGTGCGAGAGTGAGCAGGTGATTAAAAGAAACAGTAAGAGAGAGAAAGTATAAGGCAGAGTGAGAGAGAATAATGGAGACAGAGCGAGTGATAGAGAGTGATATGCAGAGTGCAGGTGACAGAGAGTTTGAGAAAGAAGGATAAAATGATTGAATGAGTGTGAGAGAGTGATATAAAGAGTGAGAGATTGTGAAAGAGAATAAGAGAATGAAAGAGAGTGAGAAAGAGAGATAAAGTGAAAGTGAGAAAGTGTTTGTGTGAGTGAGAGAGACAGAGTGTGTTTGTGTGTAAGAGAAAGACCTAGTGTGATAGAGAAAGTGAGAGACACAGTGTGTGTGTTTGAGAGTGTGAGTGAGAGAGAGAGATAGAGTGTGTCAGAGAATAGAGAGACAAAGCGAGAGTGCGACAGTGTTTGTTGTGTAAGGGAGACAGAGTGTGTGTGAGTGAGTGAGTGAGTGAGTGAGTGAGAGAGAGAGAGAGAGAGAGAGAGAGAGAGAGAGAGACAGAGAGAGAGATTGAGAGAGAGAAAGACATTGTGTATGCGAGAGATCGACAGAAAGAGTGTGTGAGAGTGAGAAAATGAGAGAGAGACATTGTGTATGTGAGAGAGAGATAGAGAGAGTGTGTAAGAGAGAGAAAGTGAGAGAGAAAGTAATAGAGAAAAAAAGAGTGTGTGTGTGAGAGAGAGAGACAGTGAGAGTGAGAGAGAGAGAGATATTGTGTATGTGAAAGAGGGAAAGTGAGAGAGTGTGTGTGAGAGATAAAGTGAGAGTGTGTGTGTGAGAGAGAGACAGAGAGAGTGTGAAAGGGAGAAAGTGAGAGAGTGTGAGAGAGAGATAAAGTGAGAGTGTGTGTGTGAGAGAGAGAGAGATAAAGAGAAAGTGTAAGAAAGTGCGAGAGAGAGATAAAGTGAGAGAGTGTGTGTGAGAGAGAGAGAGATAAAGAGAAAGTGTAAGAAAGTGCGAGAGAGAGATAAAGTGAGAGAGTGTGTGTGAGAGAGAGCGAGATAGAGAGAGTGTGAGAGAGAGATAAAGTGAGTGTGTGTGTGTGAGAGAGAGAGCGAGATAGAGAGAGTGTGAGAGAGAGATAAAGTGAGAGTGTGTGTGTGTGAGAGAGAGCGAGATAGAGAGAGTGTGAGAGACAGATAAAGTGAGAGTGTGTGTGTGAGAGAGAGCGAGATAGAGAGAGTGTGAGAGAGAGATAAAGTGAGAGTGTGTGTGTGAGAGAGAGCGAGATAGAGAGAGTGTGAGAGAGAGATAAAGTGAGAGTGTGTGTGTGTGAGAGAGAGAGATAACGTGTGAGAGAGAGAGATAAAGAGAAAATGTAAGAAAGTGCGAGAGAGAGATAAAGTGAGAGAGTGTGTGTGTGTGAGAGAGAGCGAGATAGAGAGAGAGTGTGAGAGAGAGATAAAGTGAGAGAGTGTGTGTGTGAGAGAGAGCGAGATAGAGAGAGTGTGAGAGAGAGATAAAGTGAGAGAGTGTGTGTGTGAGAGAGAGAGATAACGTGTGAGAGAGAGAGATAAAGAGAAAATGTAAGAAAGTGCGAGAGAGAGATAAAGTGAGAGAGTGTGTGTGTGTGAGAGAGAGCGAGATAGAGAGAGAGTGTGAGAGAGATAAAGTGAGAGACTATGTCTGTGAGAGAGATAAAGAGAAAGTGTAAGAAAGTGTGAGAGAGATAAAGTGAGAGAGTGTGTGAGAGAGAGAATGTTTGTGTAAGAGAGAGAGAGAGAGAGAGCGATAGAGTGATAGAGACACTGTTAGAGATTTGGAGAAGGAGAAATAAAGAAAGATATGTAGAATGTATGAGAGAGAGAATGAGAGAAAATGGTAGAGTGAGACAGAGAAAAATATTGGGTGATAGAGTGACAGAGAGAATTAGAGCGATAGAGAGAGTGATGTATAGGGAGAGTGAGAATGTGAGCAGGTGACAGTAAAATAAGAGAGACAGAATGAGAGAGAGAAACAGTGAGTGACTGAGAGAGTGAGTAAGCAGGCAGGAGAGTGAGGGAAACAGTGAGAGAGAGAGAGAGAGAGAGAGAGAGAGAGAGAGAGGTAGAGATAAAGAGCAGAGACAGTTTGTCAGAGTGAGGGAGTAAAGCGTGTGTTAGATAGCTGATATCAGGTAGCCGGACACATGCAGCTCTCTGCAGCTCCTCTAAATCCGTTAGGGCAGCTCCGGAGCTTTCTGCACCGCCGTCCCCTCAGTCCATCTGAATACACTCCCAGCACAGACTCAACTTTATCACAGTGATGTGAGGAGCGATGATAAGTGCGCTCGCGGCAACTGGGCCCGGCTGATAAGCCATCCAATCCATTTAAATGAAATTTCATTCATTCCAGACATGATGGTACAGAAATAGACGCGCTAGGTTCAGGAATTAGGGAGGGCAAAATGGAGACGTCATCAAAATCTTAATGTGTTACACTTACAGTTTCCACTTTTCAGGCCCAAACTGAAGATCTACCAAGCTGCCAAAGAGTGCACAAACTTTGTTTCGTGGTGTTGCATTTACCACCTTAAAAATGTGCAGACCAAAAAAAAAAAAAAAAGATAGCTGGAAAAAAAATCTCACATTATATTTCAGTATAGAGTGAATATATAGAAAAAAAATAGTTTAGTAGTTTAGTTAGACTACATTTCTCTAGTTCTGTTTAAGGAGGGTGACCATATTATTATCAGAATCCTGGACACAAAAGCTTTAATTGATTCATTAATCGCTAATGCAGCACAGCTATACTACACTTTCACTTTCACAGTTTCAAATTTAAACCAATTTGAAAAGATGATTCATTAAAAAAGGATGAGTTGAAAACCTCTGGAATATAATCTAAAGGAAGATAGATGATCACAAGCCATCAAACCAAGCTAAACTGCTTGAATTTTATTTGCACCAGGAGTAAAGGCATGAAGTTATCCAAAAGCAGTGTGTAAGACTGGTGGAGGAGAACATGCCAAGATGCATAAAAACTGTGATTAAAAACCAGGGTTATTCCACCAAATATTGATTTCTGAAATCTTAAAAATGTATGAATATGAACTTTTTTTCTTTTGCATTATTTGAGGTCTAAAAGCTCTGCATCTTTTTTGTTATTTCAGCCATTTCTTATTTTCTGCACATACATGCTCTAAATGACAATATTTCTATTTGGAATTTAGGATAAATGTTTTACATGTTACTCAAACATATGCCTATAAATAGCAAAATCAGAGAAACGGATTCAGAGACTGAAGTGGTTTCTTAATTTTTTCCAGAGCTGTACCTACGCTGATGTGCGTGGTTGTCTGGAAAAGAACTGTGTTCAGGTACATTTCTGCTGTATTGCTATCTTGGCAATGGAAAACACGGGTGCACCACTGACAGAAAACAACCTAGGCAGACGTAAACAGTCAGATGTTCATTGCTATCTTGGCAGTGTGTTGTCAACACATCGTCAACGTCCAGTTATTAAAGGGAATGGCAAATGACATATTGATTGGTTTATTACACATTTATTTAATTAAAAGAATTTGTACATACCATTAAAGGTGATAAGTAAGGACGCTTTGACGTGCCCTAAATCAAGCTGTGTGGTTGATGGCTCACTTGTATATCTCTAAAAATGGCCTGTAGTGTTAGTTATGACTGAATCCATATATTTCAGCAGAACAGCCCTATAGAGGGCACTTGAGCAATGCTTTTTCAACCATGGGAATACCAACTGGGGCAGTTGTCCCCCCTGCCCCCCTCCAGCTGAGGTAACCTTTACCTTAACCACTAGGGAGTGCAGACCTAAAACCACCAAATGCCATTAAACTACAGGTCTAGAACTGCTGTTAGATCTCCAGAACAGCCAAAACAGATGGATAAAGCTGGATCTCGCCAACTTACAGCAACCAGCGAACACAAAAACACTGATATCTTCTCCTGAAGATCCATAAATCAGCCTTAATTCGTCTGTACAAACAGCAGATGGAAGTCGGCGCCCCGCTTTAAAAAATCACACACACGCTTTCAGACTCCAGCGAAAGCTGTTCTACCTGAGCAGCCGAGGTGCAGATCGGGCAGAACAAATGTCAGAGACCTGTCTGTGATTTGGCGGAGGCAGGAAGAAAGAGCTGATCTTTTGACAGCTCCCTACCTGTTGACATTCTCCCCGCTACCCTGAGGGCTGTCCGTACTCCCTGACCATCTGTGTGGATGTGGTAAGTCGGAGCACCGTGGGGGCCTCGGCGCATTAGCATTTCATTGTTCCTCTCCGCACATCTCTGTCTGCGCCTCGCAGACACACGTCCTCCACCCGCTCTGCTATTCAGCGCCAGGCGCTACGAACTGGGCAGCCAGCAGCCTCCTGTCACCTCTCCTCTCGGCCCTCGCGCCTCCACCTATTCAAACGTCCACCCTGGGGGACCTGTTCGCCGCTTGATACGCTTCAGAAGATCCGCTGGCGTGCCTTCCTAGCAGATCATCGAAATGAATTAACCCCGTTACAAAGAACCGCGTGTCTGCGGATCAAAACCAACCCATACAATGACTCACCCAATACCTGGCAACCGAGCGGGCTTTGAGAACAACAAACAAACAAACAAAACAGTTCAGTTCATTAGACGCCAAAGCTGTGTGCACATTTAGAAGCAAATACAGTACGTTTTTCTTCCCTTGTAGCACAAGGTTTTGAGACAACAGTGAAAAAAACAAGTCTGTATTATGTCACAAAAACAGTATATTTACGCCCAGCTGAATGGAATACATCAATACTACACAATTTAAAAAAATCGAAATAACATTTCCACAAGTCAGATTTCCAATTTGAAATGTTGAGAAATCTTTATTAAGTCAGATTTTATAACGCAAGAACAGGTAAGCACCAAGCTTCAGCTAAGGTTTGCTAAACGTAGCTGCACAATTTATCACAGCCAATAGTGATAAAGTGATCCAGACTAGCGCTGACTATCGCTTTCATGACATAAGATGCTAACGTGAACTTCGATCAGTCACAATGGATGAGCAGACAGGGCACAACTAAACATTTGATTATATTTTGACTATATATTAAGGTTAGGTACAACTAACTTATCTTGTCAGATCAAAACCAACCAATACAATGATCACCATTACCTGGCAACCGAGCGGGCTTTGAAAACAACAAACAAACCAACAAACAAAACAGTTCAGTTAATTAGATGCCAAAGCTGTGTACACATTTGGCAGCCAGTATGGTACGGTTTTCTTCCCTTGAGGTACAAGGTTTTGAGACAACAGTGGAAAAATAACAAGTCTGTATAAGATATTTACCCCCAACCGAATGTAATGCATTTATACTAGGGTTATACTAAGGTTGTGAGTACACCAGTGAAATTTCCTCATTTCCTCTTTTTCTTAAAGTTAAGTTTAATATAACATTACATTTGTAATGTAAAAAGTCACATTTCCAACTTAAAAAGTAGCGTGAGCTTCACCAAGTCAGATTTCATAACCCAAGAACAGGTAAGCACTGAGCTTCAGCTAAGGTTTCCTAAACTTAGCTACGTATTTTGACTATATATTGAGTTTAGGTACAACTATCTTATCTTGTCGGATCAAAGCCAACCGATACTATGACTCACCCAATACCTGGCAACCAAACAAATCAAACAGTTCAGGTTAGATGCCAAAGCTGTGTGCACATTTAGAAGCAAATACAGTACGGTTTTCTTCCCCTGTAGTACAAGGTTTTGAGACAATAGTAGAAAAATAGCAAGTCTGTATTATGTCACAATAACAGTATATTTATCCCCAGTTGCATGGAATGCATCCACACAACATATTTTTAGACTATGGTTAAACTAATGTTGTGAGTACACCACTGAAATGTTCTAATTTCCTCATTTAGCTTCAGCTAAGGTTTCCTGAACTTATCTACTTATATAGACTATGTATTGAGTTTAGCCACAACTAACTTGTCTTGTCGTATCCAAACCAATCGATACAATGACTCACCCAATACCTGGCAACCGAGCGGGCTTTGAGAACAACAAACAAACAAACAAACCAACAAAACAGTTCAGTTCATTAGTCGCCAAAGCTGTGGGCAGATTTAGAAGCAAATACAGTACGGTTTTCTTCCCTTGTAGTACAAGGTTTTGAGAAACAGTGGAAAAATAGCAAGTCTGTATAAGATATTTACCCCCAACCGAATGTAATGCATTGATACAGAACAATTTTATACTAGGGTTATACTAAGGTTGTGAGTACAAAACTATTTTTTTTCTTTTTCTTGAAGTAAAATTTAATGTAACATTCCATTTGTAATGTAACAAGTCAGATTTCCAACTTGAAAAGTCAGATTTCATAACCCAAGAACAGGTAAGCACTGAGTTTCAGCCAAGGTTTCCTAAACTTAGCTATGTATATTGATTGATATATAGAATTTCTTGCCTCTTAATGTATTTGAAAGCATCAGTTGTTTTGGAGTTGGGGCACTAATCTATATAATGGCAACCCGGCTAAATAAAGAAAAAAAAAATGCTTTAAGAAATAAAGGTCAGTAAATCCCAAAATGTTCAAGAACTTAAGAAAGTATTCTTTAGTGCGATTGCAAAAAACATCAAACACTTTATGATGGAACTGGCTCTCATCAGGACCGAGTTACCAACCTTGGAAATTGCAAGCGTTTCAGCCACCGAAATGCTTCACAGAGTATTTTGGTTTGTTTAGCACGTTTAAGTTACTGCATGATTCCTTATGTGTTCCTTCATAGTCTGGATGACTTCAGTATTAATTTGCAATGTAGGAAATAAATAAAAATATTGAATGAACATTAAATGAAGGTGTGTTCAGACTTTTGATTGGTACTGTACAGTATATCAGCTGTCTGGATGTTCTGTCAACCGGCCATCATGTTTACAGATATTCAGATTTGGTCTGATCTGTTCTGTTCTATTAGAAGCTGTGAATAAAACAAACTTATTATAGTATGTCTATCAATATCTCCATAACCTGGATGGATAGATAGGCCTGTATTGTCTTCTGAAAGCTAACACACACACACACACACACACACACACAGACACACACAGACACACAGACACATATCTCTAGAAAAGAGTAATACCTCTCAGACGGGACTTTATTACAGACGAGATCCATAACTCCATATCTCCTCCCTTTTTATCACTGTTAAATCAAAATGACTTTCAGCAGGCCGAGGAAATAATCTAAATAAATAAATCAAAGCTGGGCTCCGTGCTCTCCTCCAGGCCGCGTGTATTAGCAATGACGGGGCGATTGGGGAGGTCGAGCCATATTCCAGAGATAAATCTGCTGACATAAGAGCAATATGAATCAAACGCATTATTGCGCTCTGCAGAACCGTGCCCAGAAGGCTCCCTCTCCCCAAGGCCAGGCGCTGAGCCCAGGAGGATTCACACATTCCAGCATGATGAGAACGGACAGGGCTTTTTTTTTTAATAGGAAACAAATGGGACTTTTATCTGACCCGGACTGTCCTGCAGACGAGAAGGTTCTGGGAGATAAATATGAGTCCGGTATGCTGCCAGTATTCCTGTAGAACTAAATTACATTTCTCCATCACCACACTGAGAACTGTGAATGATGAAGAACAAACAGATAGTTCTTTCTTACAGCATCTTCACACATATCTACCTCAGCAAAAACCATCAGGACATCAATTACAGTAGATCAATCAGAAAAACATTGGACAGATGTTTTTTTTTATTCAATTTTAATTGATAATAGAAATCTTCAAAAACTCAATGTTACATTTTAAATTAAAATTTTAATGAAAATTACTAGACTCTATTATTCAAGAGATGTTGCATTTTAGTTGAAAATGAAAATCAGGTTCATGTCAAAAATCCAATATTGATTTGATATCAATCTCCAACATTAGACAAATGTTACATTTTAATTGAAAATAAAAACTAAAAACTTCATTTTGACCTCCAATGTTGGATTTTGGTTTCTGGTTCATGTCAAAAATCCAACATCAACTTCATCGACATCAATCTCCAACATTGCACAAATGTTACATTTTAATTGAAAATGAAAACTAGAACATTCATAGACTCTATTTTTTTATTTATTTAAAATCTGGTTGATGTCAAAATCCATTGCTGACTTGATGTTGAACTCCAATGTTAGACAGTCATAAAAAAGTCATATTTTAGTTACAAAATAAAAATCTGGTTCATGTCAAAAATCCAATATCGACCTGACATCAATCTCCAACATTGCACAAATGTTACATTTTAATTGAAAATGAAAACTAGAAAGTTGCTAGATTCGATAATTTGAGTGATGTTAAATTTTTGTAGAAAATCAAAATCGGAATGATGTCAAAAATCTAACATCAACATCTCCAACGTTGGACAAAAGTTACATCTTTTTATAAAAAATAAAAACTAGAACATTCCTAGACTCTATTACTGGAGAGATATTGAATATTAGTTTAAAAAATTAAATCCAACATTGACTTGACATCAATCTCCAACATTGGACAGATGTTGAATTTTAGTTGAAAATTAACATCTGTTTAATGTCAGAATCCATTGTTAACTTGGAGTTGACCTTCAACGTTAGACAGAAGTTGTACTTTGGTTACAAAATAAAAATTAGATTGATTTGAAACAAAAAATCAAATCAATCTCCAACACTAGACAAATGTTACAATTTTAGTTTAAAATGACAACTAGACAGTGGTTACATTCTATTATTGGAAAAAAAAACGAACATTGACTTGATATCAATCTCCAAAATTGGATAGACTTAGTTGAAAATGAATCAGAATGATGTCAAAAATCCAACATCTACTTAACATCAGTCTCCCACATTGGACAGATGTTAAAATTTAGCTAAAAAAATTCAAATCTGGTTGATGTTCAAAGTCCAACATGGAACTGACATCAATCTTCAACATTTGACAGATGTTACATTTTAGTTGAAAATTAAAATCTAATTTAAAACCCAGTGTTGGTTTAAGCAGAAATTGGATTTTGGTTGAAAAAAAAAAAAAATTGGTTTGGCATCAAATCAAAATTTTGGCTTGTCATCCACCAACTTTTCCACCAGGCAGTAGATGCAAATCTAACAATAGAAAGTAGTTACACATGGGAAGACGGTGAACAAAATCCAACATTGGCTTGACATCAATACCCAACTTTAGACAGAAAAAATGGTGGTCATCAAAACCTAAACACAGAAATAAAAATATGGTTGATGGATAAATCTAATGTTGGCTTGAAATCTACTTCCAACATTGGGTGGATGTTCAATTTTAGTAGAAAATAAAAATGTCGATGTCCATATCAATACCCATTTTGTTTTACCTTCAGTTTCACCTCCAACATTGGACAGATGTAAAATTGTAACATTTAGTTTATGTCAAAAACATTCACATAGGCTTGACAGCAGCTTTCAATATTATATTAGGACATAGGACAGTTAGTGTTTTAAAAAATTTAGCTTAGAGGAGGGTCGGTGCAGCATTCTTTGGTCATGGGATGCAAACCCTGTCCTGTCTCATGACATGTAGGATGTGGGATATGGGATGTTAGTGGGGAAAAAAGCTGTACTGTGTTGAAAAAATTGGGAAGGGGACCATTTTCACAGCATTTTCACAGCAGTGTACGGTAGAGAATTTGGGTAAAATTTGTTTTTCTTCTTTTTAAAAACTAGGAGCTTCTCAGCAGTCCTGAGGATGCAGATCTCTCGTTTTTAGTGCCTGTTATTAGCCTGCCAGTGCAGATGGACTGAGATTTTTTTTTCTCCTACTGAAAGCATTGATTTTTCTCTTTTTTTTTCTTCTGGAGCCTTATTAAATGGCATCAAGCACATTTGTGCAGCAGAGCCGCACTTTGGGGAGAATTCATTTGTTTGTGTTTTAAATTTGTTGTTGGGGAGATCAATAGTATGACCGGTTTTTCGGGAGCACTCTCTGGCACTTTACGACTAAACAGGCGCAAGAGTGAAGGCCGTAAGCAAATGTGTTTCCTCTCCCCAGGTGGCAGTTATGGAATATTTCCTTCAATGCCATGGTTCAAGCCCACTTCAGTGTTTTTTTTTTTTTTTTTCGCTTTTTTTGTGGCCAAGCATGCTGAAATGAAGGGCTTTCCTATTTCCCCCTATTGTAACCTTTCCCACGTGTTTAGGGGATGGGAACAGAAGGTTTTTGGAATTTGTTAAGAACTCCTTTTTTTTTTTTTTTGCTTTTTTCCAAGAAAAGCCCTTGAACAACTGATCAAATGTTAGTGGAGTGTGGTAGTGTGTCATCGCTTCAGCCAGGAAAAAAAAAAGACACATTTGTGTCGGAACCCACAAGCAAAGCAAGGTAGGCAAGGTTGTACATGAGGAGGGTGGCCCTCGCGTCTTCAGCCCACATGTTGGAAAATAACAGGTCTGAAGTAATTGCAGAGCCATTTTTCCTCCTGACTTTATCCTCAGAAGCGAATTTCATTATCTCCAAAGCAGGGGCTTCGCGTGGGGAATCTGTGTGTAACCAGCTGTGACTGCCACGTTCCTGGGCACCCCGGTGAGGGACCATCAGATAAAGTCCAAATGCGCTCCCCTCCCCGGGCGATAAGATGAGGGCCAGCGCTACTGTGAAATAAACCGCCGATTACGGCCTGAGTGCGGGAGTGAGGAGGGGGGGGTCAGCGAGAGGGGAGGGTGCCGGGTCCAGATTGAGATCGGGAGTGGACGAGGGACGAGCGAAATTGCTGATGATTTTAGATAATGCCGCGCTGATGGGACCTGGATGGTGGTGCTTAGCGCTCGGCTCGCAGAGGGCAGGGCAGGAGCTTAGCGGCGGCAGCTGCTGGACGGCCTCAGGCCAGGAACACACTGCATGCAAATACGCAAATGCTGCAAATGGTGGATGCCACTCGATGCTTCAAAATGCTCAGAGATGAGTCTTTGTAAAAGCAGTTTATGTGAATTTGTATGTTGCTGGTTTGTTTTAAGCAGTAGGGTACCACTTGTAGGGTGGACATCAATACCCAAAACTGGCTTGATATTAGCTTTAAACATTGGGTATTAGGGGTGTAACGCAACAGAAGTTCGATTCACAACTCGGTATAAACCCCAGTGTTTTGTACGTTTTCAGTACGTTTTTGTTACGGTTGCTGAAAAAGAATAAAGAGGCTGGACATTCTGTATAGCCTCACCTTTATTAAATTAATAATAACAACGGAACTTCATTATAACCATGACAGCGAGAAAAAGTGAGAGAGAGAGAGAGAGAGAGAGAGATAGTACGAGCGCCTAACCCTGCGTTCACACTGGCTACTGAAAGGTCAGTGCAGGCTAGGTCAGTAATGAGTTGCTAATAGCAACAGTGCTCTAGCTACACTTTCTACCCAAGTCTCCCATAGACTGCATGAACCGAACCGTGACCCCCGTACCATGACAGTTCGTTAAGAATGCACATACCGTTACACCCCTACTGAATGTGAAGTCAAATCATACCTTGGCCAAAAGTTAAAATTGGATTGGAAATAAAAACTAGGTTGTCATCAAAATCCAACATTGGCTTGATGTCAAATTCCAGCCTCGCACAGGTACAGAATTGAAAATCTAAATCATTGAAACCAATTGTTGACATGAGATCCAACACTGAACAGACATTGGCATTTAGACGGAAATAAAAATCTGGTTGATGCCTAAATCCAACATTAGCTTGACATCCACTTCCAACATTGGGTAGAAGTTCGGTTTTAGTAGAAAATTAAAACTATGTGGATATCAGTACCTGATTTTGTTTTCCTTGACCTACACCTCCAACATTGAACAGATGCTGAATTCTAGTTGAAAAGGAAAATTTAATTTATGTCGAAAACATTAGTATTGGCCTGGCATCCTCTTCCAATATTGGACAGAGGAATGATTTTAGTTGAAAAGGAAAATCTGGTTGACATCAAAAACACAAATTTGGTCTAGAGGAGGGTCAGTGCAGGAGGTTCCACATGCACACCCGAGAGTATCTGGACCATTTGGATGGTCCATTATAGATGCCTCATACATGATAAACTGTATGCCTGTAAGGCGAAAGTAAATTATTCGCTATTAAATGTAACCCTACATCCAACTCTTACCTGAACTATAATTTTTAATTTTAGGGTTAGGTTTAGGGTTAGATTTAAGGTTTAGGTTAGGGTCAGGTTTTAGGGTTGATTCATGGTTAAATGTTGACCCAATCAGGCTGCTGAGGTTGAGGCTACTACTTTCTAGCATTTCCACTGCAGGGCCAAATGATTACCAGTTAGACCAATCATCACATCCAAATGTTATTAAGCCATTGAACAGTTTTGCAGCCCTCAAGTATGTGGCTAACCATGCTGAGAAAACCAGGACCAAGCAGTTCCTATATACATAACTGCCAGCATTATCTCACATTGCTACCAGCCTTATCCTACTGCAGTGTTAGCATGCTGACTACCAACCAACTGGCCGCACCCCCTATAGCTAGTCTACCACAGAATTAGCAATGCCAAACTAGCGATTTAACAGATGCCAACATCACAAAGCCCACCCACTATACTGTTCTGTAGCCCCCAAGTATAGTTGTGTAACCCAGCTTAGAAAACCCTAGGGCAGTTACGGATGGTTAGCATCCTCCAGTTAATTAGCAGCATTTGACTGCTTTAACATACAGCTCTTGAAAAACTAAAAAGAGACCCCTTAAAAATGATGAGTTTCTTTGATTTTACCAAATTGAAAACCTCTGGAATATAATCAAGAGAAAGATGGATGATCACAAGCCATCAAACCAAACGGAACTGCTTGAATTTTGCACCAGGGGTGGCATAAAGTTATCCAAAAGCAGTGTGTAAGACTGGTGGAGGAGACCAAGATGCCAAGATGCATAAAAACTGTGTTTGAAAAACAAGATTATTCCACCAAATATTATTCAAATTTGAAGTCTGAAAGCTCTGCATCTTTTTTGTTATTTCAGCCATTTCTCATTATCTGCACATAAATGCTCTAAATGACAATAGTTTTATTTGGAATTTGGGAGAAATGTTGTTTGTAGTTTATAGAATAAAACAACTCTGTTCACATTTTACTCAAACATATATCTATAAATAGCAAAATCAGAGGAACTGATTCAGAAACCGAAGTGGTCTCTTAATTTGTTCCAGAGCTGTAGCTTTTATGAATGTGATCATGTGAGTCATTGTAAGTCAAACATGCTAAACCACTCTAGATCACACTGTGGTGATTTTATTTCTGCCGGATGTGAGAGTTTTATAAATGAGGAGACGTCCCCCTCAAAAAAGACTGGGGGCTAATGAAAAATGACCCAGGGCTACAGGCCCGTAGCCAGGGCCGAGGCACACCACTGGGTAATTGTATGAATGAGCTGAAAGAATCGTATGAAAGAAGTGTATTTAATTTTTTTGTCTCTCTGTGTGACACGTATATTATGGTGAAATGGGCGACTCCCTCTCCGAGGCCCACCTCCTGGGTGCTAATCGAGTTAGGCCGATGCCGTTAGAGATCCTCCTCTTGATTAAGGCATACAGGTTCCCCAGCCTCCAAATGAGATTAGGAACATGGCGAGAGGACGCTCAGCATACATTTCACGAGATATTATTGTCGGTGTGTGAATCTAATTTTCAAGTGGGTTCAGGAAATAGAAGGTAAACAGTCGCACACTGCAGGGCATGCGACACCTGCAGGGCAAAGCACTGCTCAATTGCTTCCTTTATCTTCTACTTTCTACTTTTCTGTGTGGATGAGTTGTTTGAATACTTTACTGTAAAGGCTCAATTTTTACTTCATTGTTGGTCATGAGTCGTTGTAGTAATCAGTCTCACTATTTTCTACTGTTTTTGCTACTTATTATCTTTATTAATCTAACTGTTTGTTGTCACCATAACTTGGGCCATAAATCTTCTGTAGCCAAAACACTACCATAGGAATGCACTGGAATTTGTTCATAAACTTTAAGCAATTCGAAACTTTTCTACAGGCCAATTGTCTTACCCATTCTGCTGTTCCTCAGCTGTATATCCTCAATCATTAGTGATGCCACAACAAAAGGAGGGTGAAGATGCAGTATTTCCAAGTAGCATCACAGCGCACTCTGAGGAAAGCGCAGCGACTCGGTTCTGATACATCAGCTCACAGATGCATTGTGCTGATCAACATCATCTTAAGATTGATGAGGGGAAAGAGTGCCATCTACCCAACCCAGAGAGAGCAAGGCGAATTGTGCTCTCTCAGGGCTCTGGCAGCTGATGGCAAGCTGCATGACCAGGATTTGAACTAGCAATCACCTGATCATAGTTGCAGTGCTTTAGACTGCTGGACCACTATCTGTATACAGTTTGTGTACTGGTTTGTATAGAGATTTTGAGTGTAATAAAAGTGCAATAATGTTTGTAAAGTGTACTGTGGCCAAAACACTCCCATAGGAATACACCGAAATGTGTCCATAAACTTTTAAATAACATTTTCAACCTTTTCTATAGGCCAAACTATTAGAGCGATCTACACCAAATTTGCTTCTACAAAACTGTAGAACTCATAGTATAGTTAATTTTTTATGCTTTGTGAACCAATTTTCCTTTGGCTTTTTCTTATAAAATCATTATAATTTTTTTTTCCCCAAAAGGAATGAATAGCAGAATATTCTACCATTTATTAAAGAGAAAGGTTGGGACCCCACATTTTGGACAGAGGTCTGTTTGACTGAATGTATTGCTCTCTACCATTTTAAGTGTATTTTTAATGATATAGTACTGGGTTGGATTACACTGAGAGAACACAATTGGAGGAGAGCGACAGCGTATGAAAAACAATGCTAATATATGGTGGATCTATGCGATATTGCAGACAAATTAAAGAACCAATGAACCATCTACTTTTTTACCAGTATTGTTTAATTTTATAAAATGAAAAAAAAAGCATCGCAAACGGATGACAATTTTCATCTCAACCAAGGTTCCATTCTTACTGTATACATTTTGTCTGCATGTAAGGTGAGTCTGCATTGTACGTAGTTTTGTACTATGAAAGCAAGCGGATTGTGTATTTTAGAGCTAACTGTTTCGTTTGAAGATGAGGTACAGTGCCTTGCAAAAGTATTTGGCTCCCTTGAACTTTTCAACCTTTTGCCACATTTCAGGCTCCAAACATAAATATATGAAATTGTCATTTTTTTGTGAAGAATCAACAACAAGTGGGACACAATCGTGAAGTGGAATGAAAATTATTGGATATTTTAAACTTTGTTTAGAAATAAATAACGAGCAATATTATTTAGCCCCTTTACTTTCAGTGCAGCAAACTTACTCTAGAAATTAATTGAGGACCTCTGAATAATCCAGTGTTGACCTAAATGATGATAAATAGAATTCACCTGTGTGTAATCAAGTCTCTGTGCGTGCAGGAGAAGAAAAAAAAGCTTGAGAATCAACCAGCGTTGGTATCGATATTATCAATATTACATCGATCCGCCTACCTCTAGTGCTTGTGGGTAGTGGTGACTGTGTTGGTGTTATGGTTAAAGGAAGTGAGCACAGATTAAGGAATGTTTTTTTTGGTTTGTTCTTATTAGATATTGGTATTATTAATTTTCTCTGTAGGTCTGGATACTTGGCAGTTGCGGCAGTGGACCATGAACATAGTGTTAGGCAGTGCTTATGAATCTTTGTCTAGCCAATATCAGATTATTTTAATTGTTGTTGTTAGTTGGGTGAATAATGGATCCTGGCTGAGCTCTATGCATAATTCCAGTTGTTAGGCGCAGGGCTTATCAACTTCCTGTATTATATTACTTACTTTACACAAACACCAACTTGAAAATTATTACAAATTTGCATTATTTGGCACCTCTAATAACTAATCAATAATGCAGAGACACACACCTACCAAAGATTAATAAAGAGATAAAGGCATAACACATAAACAAAGGGCCTCAATTAGCACATTATTAGTTCTCTGCAAAGTTTGCTATCTTAAACTATCCTTATTTAAATAAAATGCTAATGTCCAAAACAGAACAAGGCCAGAGCAGACAGTCGCTAGACTTTTTATCTTTAGCCTGGGGTAAAGCTGAGCTGTACTAGCCAGCTCTATCTGGTTAATTTTAATCAGATTTTAATTATGTAATGGCCACAAAAAGTCTATGAGCAGCATTTTTTTAAAACTCATTTTTTTACAGAAATTAAATATTTGCTAACATTCCATTTGACCAGAGTCAAAAATCAATATTTTGTGAAATAACCCTGTTTTTTAATCACAGTCTGGCATGTTCTCCTCCACCACTCTTACACACTGCTTTTGGATAACTTTATGCTTTATACATTGAACATGGTAGAAAGAGTAATGGCCACAAAAAAGTCTATGTGCAGCATTTTTCTTAAACACATTTTCTAAAGAAATTGAATATTTGCTTACACTTTGCCAACATTACATTTGACCATTTTTTTTGAAAAGGTAAATGGAAATACATTGATACAATCTATAGGAAGCACTCAAATATTGTTTATTAAACACGTCAATCAGTGCTTATGTAAGTGTAATGAAGTCCTTATGTAGGCAGCTTTCAATGAAGCATTGTTTCAATAAGCTGTCCAAGGAGTTTGTGCACAAAGGGGTCATTTTGGACCGAACCCCAAATATATATCACAGTTGTGAAGATTTTTTCTTTTTTTGAAGGAGGGGGGGGGGGGTTGTAAAGTGAGTAATGTGGAAGCAGGCTGCTGAAAGTCTATGTGTGTATATGTGTGTATGTGTGTGTGAGAGTGCGTAAAAGGCCTGATGTATGACAGGCTATATACATTCAATGCAGGAGACCCTATTTACATATCTTTCAGATCAGTGCAGAATTATTTACACGGAACATATTAGTACCATAATAACATATTAGTTATTATTAGTGTTGATAGCTTTCATTTTGCTAATCATCTACTAATATTATTTGTTATTACATAGGTAATTACATGGTTATTAACATAAAAAATGAGGTTTTGATATTTTATTTAGATTCTGATTGGACAGCTTCAAATTTGGCAATTCTGACATTTTCCAATGCTAATAAAATTCAACTAATTACAAAATAACTGTTTTTTTTCAATTTATTTCAATTAAGAACCTAATGAGAACTGAGAAAAACGTTTTTTAAAGCAATAATTGAGCCACTGTTAACAGTTAATTGAATTGATATTATGAATGATAATTGAATGATATTAATTTTTTGCTTGCAAAAAACGACATTTTTGACTAAGTAAATTGATATAAAAGGCCCCTTAATCTAAGATAACATACATTTACTCCATTTACAACCCTGTTATAAAGCATCACTGCTAAGTAATGGAGCTTATATAAAATAAATATATAACCATAATCTGTAAGAACATACTTAACTATTGATTTAAAAACACATCATTCAATGTTTATGTATGTAATGTGTGTGTAATAAAGTCCTTATGTAGACCACCTTCAATGAAGTATTGTTGCAATACGTTGTATAAAGAGCATGTGCACATTTTTTTTCTGATTGTGCTATTTATAGGTATATGTTTGAGTAAAATGAACATTTTAGTTTTAATCTCTAAACTACAGACAACATTTCTCCCAAATTCCACATAAAAATATGAGCTTTATAAAAAATATAAAAGCTTTCAGACCTCAAATAATTCAAAGGAAACAAGTTCATATTCATAAACTTTTAAGAGTTCAGAAATTAATATTTGGTGAAATAACCCTGTTTTTTAATCACTGTCTGGCATGCTCTCCTCCACCAGTCTTACACACTGCTTTTGGATAACTTTATGCTTTACACTCCTGGTGCAAACATTCAAGCAGTTCAGCTTGGTTTGATGGCTTGTGATCATGCATCTTTTTCTTGATTATATTCCATTGGTTTTCAATTCGGTAAAATCAAAGAAACTCATCATTTTATGTTTTAGAGTTGTATATGTATGATGAAGTGCATTGTTTCAATAGCTGCCCAGAAAGCTTGTGTACAGTGGGGTCATTTTGGACTGAACCTGAGGTATATAGATATATGGAGTTGTGTTGTGAAGTTGTGAAGTTTTTCTTGGGGGGTGTGTAAAGTGTGTAAATTGAAATCAGGCTGCAGAAAGTGTGTGAAAGTGTGTGTGTAAGTGTGTGAGAGCGAGTTAAAGGGCCTGATGTATGACAGGCCATCTGGACCGGGTGATGTACACCGTGGCTTTGGGCCGATAAGGATTGGTGGCGGGTCTCCCGACGGCCCTCTTCCAGACGCCATATTTCAAACCCGCGCCACTGTCTGCTGTGATTTATACCTTCTTATGAAGCTGTCGCTCACCGGCAGCGCAGAAACTCGTTAGGGACGCTTTATTTTTAAAACAAGCGAGCGTCCCCTTTCCCAAATTTAATCCGTACACAGGGAGGACGGTTTCCATGGCGGAATCCGCAGCGGACCAGGCGCCTAATTTAACATTCGCATGTAAATGAATTTCATATTTTCACTTTTCAATTTAAGCACTCCCATGAAGCTCGGAACGGTTGCCGAGCAAACATCCAAAACGGAATTAAATTTGTCAGCGACAAACAGCGTTCGGAAGCCCGACGTAAAAAGGATGCCAGAGCCCTGATCTGCTAATAACTTTGAAGTGAGCGCCAGGGCTGCGGTCTCCTGGCTAAATGTTCAGTGTAAGCACTTTTGATATGGCAAATTTCAGAGCAGGCTGTTTCCGAAGGCGCTCCAGACCTCCCCCCCAATTCGCTCATCAAGTGTCAAGAGCACATTCATCCCAATCACATCCTTCCCGTTTCACGCAGACTGGCATATTGCATTTTGTCGCCCGCTATCAAATTAGCCGTGAGATTTGGGAGCAGGCCGCAGAGGAGGCCCAGCGCTCGAGCTCCGAAAAACCGGCTTCCAGACGGCAAAAGAAGCAAAGAACGTCGGAGAGGAAAACCTGAACCCATCTGCGGGTCTAGAGCCGCCCGCCATCCGTGTATTGACTCAGCGGCTGGATTAGCATTTTAAATGCATGCTGTCACATCCTTTGCGTAAACAAGACTGCCGAAAGATAAATATAAAGGCATTAGTGTGAAATAGAGTAGACCTTTTCTTAGCCTCAATTACGAGGGACAGTATCACCTGGGTCTGCTGCACCACTGGGTGCAAAGGGACCTCCTTGAAATTCTGGTCACGTTGGCAGAACTGTGTGCACGAGGGTTGAGAGGTATTACTTTAAAAGGCAATTTGTTGCGTATTAGTTAAACACGCGTTAATGCCGTTTTGTGTAAACAGAAAAAAAACAAGCTTGAAATTTTAAATGTTCCTATTTTCTCCTCAATTTACACGGCCAATTACCCAACCCACTCATTAGGACTCCCCCTATCACAAGTGATGCCCCAACACCAGGAGGGTGAAGATGCCTCTATCACATGCCTCCTCCGATACATGTGAAGTCAGCCACCGCCTCTTTTTTTTTAAACTGCTCCTGATGCAGCATTGTCGAGTAGCATCACAGCGCACTCGGAGGAAAGCGCAACGATTCTGATGTTCTGATACATCAGCTCACAGACGCGTTGTGCTGATCGACATCACCCTTTGGATTGATGTGGGGAGAGAGCACCATCTACCCACTTTCTCATTGTTATATTTTTCCTTTTTTTTCCTACATTGTAAATCAATCTTGAAGTCATCTAGAGTATGAAGGAACACATAAAGAATCATGTGGTAACTTAAAAGTGTTAAACACACTAAAATACTCTGTAAAGCATTTAGGTGCTCTTATCTGGGCATCTGTTAACTTGCAATTTCCGAGGCTGGTAACTGATTAACTTCACCTGTGCAACAGAGGAAACTCTGTTGGTCTTCCTTTCCTGTAGCAGTTCTGATGAGTGCCAGTTTCATCATAACGTTTTTAATGATCTTTGTGACTGCACTTAAAAATACTTTATTGAAGTTCTTGACATTTTTCGGACTGACCAACCTTCATTTTTTATTTTTTTTTATCATGTAGTTGAGTTGTTCTTATCATAATATTGATTAGAACTTTACTCAAATAGAGCTTTTTACTGTATACCACTGACTCTACCTCTTCAAATTTTTACAACTGATGCTCTCAAACACATTAAGAGCCAATAAATTCTAGCCATTAACTCTGGATGAGTTCAGCACAGCGGTTAACTGTTACATTATTACAAACTTTTGACTGTTGACAACGATACCTCGACACATAGATTTGTCCTTTGTCTCCACTAAGACATAAGCAGGACTCTGAAGATCACTGGAGATGACTCGCTCCATTTCAGCAACTGTTTGATGCTAATTTTTATTTGAATTGGTTGGTGTTTAATAGTGTTGGAGACATTTTTGGCACAGTCACAGCTCATCAATAATCAATACCATTCAATCAGTTGAGTGTTCTTTAGTGGTCTTCCCAGTCATCGGGTTTGAATCCAGTAGAACCTTTTTAGGATGTGGTAAAGAAGGTTTTTCTCCTGAATCGTCTGTAGGAACTGCATGATGCAATCTTATCAACATGGATCATCTGGACGAAAACTATGCTGGAAAGGAATCAGACTGGGCAAAATAAGGCCCAGCGGAGGATCAGTATGATTAGACTTCATGTCAGGTTGCTCAGTGATTGTGTACTTGGATGTCAAACACTTAGAGACAGTTTACCAGACTGGGATTAGTGGTAGACTAGAATTTCCTTGGGAAATCTCCATTTAAAATTCTGTTAAGTCCGAGACTGGGCTAAATCCCTGTTTGGAAAAATGCCCCTTTAGAGTTGGGTTTCTAGAACAAAATTAGGAAACACTTTATTTGGATGGCCTTTTATGTGAGCCTCATAGATGTTCAACATCTACAACTATCATCTAAAATTCAACTCAATGTCTATAAAATGTAACTTAACCCTAAATTGAATATAAGTGATTCTCTATAGTACCTAATTCTACACCTACGTAACCATTAATCAACCCTAAAACGCAACCTAAATCTTATCATATTTTCTCACTATAAGGCACACTTAAATTACTTTAATTTTCCCAAAAAATGTCAGTGCATCTTATAATTCATTGTGTCTTATGTATAAATTTTACCAATCAGGTTCTAAGGAGCAGTAAAGCTACTCCGCCTAATTTAGTTTTTCAGCATTGGGGCTGAAGTAGCATTAGCATTAGCCACTAACTGCTATTTTCCCACTCAGAGGGGAGTGTTATCGGGCCAGAAGCCTGCTTCTAACCCCGGCTAGCAGTGCTGGAGTAGCATTAGCATTAGCCGATAACTGTGCTTGCTATTTCCCAATACATAGGGGAGTATTATCAGCCTGTAGCCTACTCCTAAGTGCAGCTATCACTGCTGGAGTAGCATTAGCATTACCCGCTAACTGCGCTCGCAATGTCCTCATTGGGACAGAGGGGAGTATTATTAGCCTTAATAATTAGCACTTTACTCACCCAAATAAACAGGAGAGTTTTCAGGAGATAAATCACTGTAGATTAACATCCAGCACTTGTTTGACTTTAAAAGAAAGTCTTTTTTATAACAGTTTTGTTTACTTAGCTTAGCTTTACTTCCTTTATTTAGCTAAACCCCCGAAACCACCCAACGGTGAGACCTGTTTAATTAGAAGTTTCTTAAAAAGTGCCTTATAATCCAGTGCACCTTGTGTATGAACATAGACCAGAAAATATTTATTGTTTATTGAAATTGTGCAAAAACTATTTAGTAATCTAAAGCTTAAATCTAATCCTAAATGTAACACTAAAATGTTAAGATTATTATTTTTTAAAGTTTACTGTTGCATGGAGGTTTACGTTTAATCGACAATCATTTACTTTCACCTCAGAGAAAAGTATTAAGCATTTAACAGACAATCAATTGAATATTAGTTGAGCATCTATGAGTTCCATTGTATTTCTTTCATAATTTTTTCATCTAGGTTTTAGGCCTAATTTGGACTCACTTGGAAAAGTGTCCTTTATTACAATCCTGAGCACTGTTTCAGCACCTCCAGCGGAGCCAGACATCTTAATGGAGGTGAAGATGGATGGAATCCAGCCTAGTCTTTTCTCGACCCCAATCTTAACCCAGCCATTCATCGTTGGCTGCATGCATTCGCCCGATGCATACTTCTTAAACCACGATATTTCAGTACTTTAAACTGTTATCCAGAGAGAATTGGTTTACGGAAAAAAAGTCTCGGGAACAAATGTGGGACTATTCTGAGAGTCCGTGCTCACAGCTTTAACTAATGGAAGTGCTAATGGCTTTCTTAAATTCTCAAATTCTGCTGGAACAGGGCTTCCCATTCACTATCCGCCACCGATCTGTAAAGGTAGACAGCCAGCTCAAGCTATGGGCTGCACTAATGAGTCTATGACTGGCTTATGCCAGTGTTTATGTAGCGATTTATCTCTATTGACATATGCTTATTCAGTGCTGTTTATTTGATAATGTCAACCCAATTTATCCCCCATCAGATAGGACCGTGCAGCGTCGGATGACTGATGTGATTCGGTCTGACGCGGAGCTTTCTTGGCCGCTCCTTCCGCGCTGAAGGTTACGATAATATGCGTTAATGGAAGCTGTATTAGAAACATATGCTGGAATGGAGAATTGTAATCCCTGGTCATGTCCAGCGGATTTGAGGCCACTCGCCGGCAATTAGCGAGTCCGAGCGCCGGAGGAGGAGGATACTTCTGCATGCAGCGTTTAGGTGTGAACAGAGAGGAGAATTTTTGCTACGTTTCTTTTTTTTTTTTTCCTTTTTCACCAGTGTTATCCTGAGCCGCAGACTCTTCAGGAAAGGGGGGGCAGGATTGGGAGGATTAGAGTGTTTTTTAAAAACTTAATCCACTCTCCCATGTGCAATAGGCTGCTCTGGAGGCAGCCTCATGTCAGGGGTGTACGGCTCACCGTGTAAGGCGGGCTATTTAGGCCGAAAGCTAGCAGACGTTAGCCGCTAGCTGTGCGATCGGTGTGGTTAGAGGGGTAGGGAAGGGGATTAGGCTATCTGACAAGGTGCTGTGTAATTACAGCGGAGGACTCTAGCTGATTATTTACAGGAGTCGGAATGGAAACCACGTTAACCTACCTACTACAGACGAAGCGGATTCGGGGATGGCTGGGGGTGGGGATTGAGCGAAGTTGAGGAAGGTGGGGAAGGAAGGGAAGCTTAGCTTATAGCTAGGTCTCCGAGGTCAAAGCGGATTGTAATCCCTGCAGTAGGTAAAAAAAAAACAACACAAAAAATAAAATTTAAAAGGTTTTTAATCAGAAGAACAACAACACATGGACCCCCTGAAGGCTGGTAAGACGTCTCCTGTTGGTTTCTGGTGGGGTTGCATGCCGGTGGGGTGGCACGCTAGTGGGGTGGTACACTGGTGGGGTGGTACGCTGGTAAGGCACCCCCCCCCTCCTCCTCCTCCGATTCCTCACCCCACAGCCTCGCAAAACGTTAGAGGCCACAGGAAACTGGGAGTATTCCCAAGGCTGCTTTCACTACATTTGTGTGGTCCTTCTCCACTGAGAGGGTCCATCTGGGAGGTGGAGCTGGATTCCAAATATTTACACAGTCCAATATAGAAAGGAAAATAATATGATTTTAAAGCATGGCAAAAACCGGCAAAGTGTGGAGGACCTAACCACTCCATGTTTCACTTCTTCTCCCCCTCTAATTTGCTCTATTTGCACAACTCTCAAAGCCTTCACTAGTGACGAATTTCAACTTTTTTTTTTCTAAAGCTCAACAAATCCTTCCTTTGCTCCTTTCCTTGGGTTGATATAATAGTAAGACTTTTAGTTATTATACACTATACATTTTAATTTGTTTTGTATTTGTTTAGAAACAAAATTAAAGTTGAATTTAATTGAAAAAGTCAATATCAATTAAGTCAACTTCACTCATTTTGCGCTAATAAATTAAGATTCAAGATTGTGGTCCATGCATGTTCACACATTGAAAATAAGAGCTTGAACCTTTTAAATTATACATTTGTTTTTCAGCTTAAATAAAAAAAAAAATGAATTGTTTTTACTTGACTAAAGTAATTTCTAAAATGTAAATAAGCTGACACAGCTTATGAGCTTATGTGGTAGCTGTTACCTTGCAGTTTCTGAGGCTGGAAACTCTGATGAACCTATCCTGTGCAACAAAGGTAACTCTTGGTCTTCCTTTCCTGGGGCAACCCTGATAAGTGCCAGTTTCATCATAACGTTTTTGTGCTCTTTGTGACTGCACTTTTTTTTGGATTGACTGACCTTCATTTCTTCATTTCATTTCAAGTAATTTTCTCTTTACTCTTTACTTAGTTTAATAATTATTGCCATAATATGGATTAGAGAATTACTCAAATAGAGCTTTTCACTGTATACCAATTTTGAAAAAGCACATCATTCTAATGTTTACAGAAAATGAATGAAGAAAACAAAGAAAAGAACACAGTGCCTACAGTTAAATACGGTGGACGTCCAAAGTGTCTTGACTGTATAAAATCATGACATCATGAAACTAAAGATTACTGAAGGATTTTGGGTCACTATGTAGGACCCAGTGTCAGAAAGCTGGGTTTGCATCCTAGGTCATAGGTCTTCCGGAAAGACAATGACCCTAAAGATACTTCAAAAAGCATCCAGAAATGGATGGAAAGAAAGTGCTGGAGAGTTCTCAAATGACCAGCAATAAGTCGAGATATAAACACAGTTGAACATCTGTCTAGAGATCTTAACATTTCTATATGTAGAAGACATTGTTTAAATATGAAAGACCTGGAGCAGTTTGCAAAAGAATCTTGTTGATGGTTAATGGAAGTTCTTTTTTTCCAACGGTAAACAGCCAAATATTGGGTTGAGTGTGCCCATTTTTGGAAAGTTGCATGAAAGTTGTTTTTATGCTATTCCAGTACACACAAATGAAATACACATGTGTGTAACAAAACATGCAATTGCTATTATTTTCTGGGAAATCCTTCATTTTCTAGAAATGAAGTTCTGTTACTGTTACTGTTAAAAATAAAGCAATTTTACCTCAGTATTTATTAGCAGCACATCTTTTCTAAACCATGAGCCTTTAAGAGATTCAGTTCAGTTTGGGGACCCAATCAGGACATCACAACTTTTAAGTGTGAAGACTGAGATACAGTGATTTTCACCTAATTCCACAACAGTGTTTCTTAAGCTGAGGAGTTTTGTTATCAAACCCAGAGCTGAAGTGGATTAGGCCATATGTGACAGTCTTTCACATTCCATAGACCCATTACGAGGGCTATTGAGGTTAAGCTCCCCTCTTCACTCTGTTACCTCGCCGACCCTTGACCTGAACATGCACCGGACCCTCGCTGGCCCCACACTTGTTGGGATCTGGAGTGCCTGACCCCGGCTGACCCCCGCTGCTGGCTGGGTAATTAAACGGCCAGAGTAGCAATCCTGTTTGACTGCTTTAAACATCAAGGACGTTAGTTTGGGGCATTAGAGGTCAGGGAAGAAGGGATTACGGGTTGCCATGCTGCCTGCAGAACTGGATTTTTTTGATAGAGTCTGCAGATTCTGTTCTGTTCTGTTTGTTTTGCGTTTTTTTGTACATACGCCCAAAGAGCTTGCCCTCCCTGTCCATCATGGGACTGTCTGCGTAGCCTCTTAACCACAGATAACAGAAGTACTCTGTAAGCAGTTGGCTGCTCTGGTGCCTTTTTATTGACCCCCAACAAAATATGGCCAGAAGTTTGTGGACACATTCCAATCTTGTCCTCTACTATGTGAAGAAGGCTATCCCCTATACAGATCTGAAAAAGAATAAGAGGCCACTACAGAGGCAAACTACAGTTTCTGAAACAACATTTCTCCCCAAAAATTCCAAATAAAAATATGGTTTGAACATTTATTTGCAGAAAATGAGAAATGGCTAAAATAGCAGGAAAGATGCAAAGCTTTTAGACTCAAATACTGCAAAGAAAACAACTTCATATTCATATAGTTTTAAGAGTTCAGAAATCAATATTTGGTGGAATAACCCTGGTTTTTCATCACAGTTTTCATGCACCTTGGCATGTTCTCCTCCACCAGTCTTACACACTGCTTTTGGATAAATTTATGCCTTTACTCCTGGTGCAAAAACAAACAAACAAAAAAAAAAGCAGTTCTGCTTGGTTTGATGGCTTGTGATTATCCATCTTCCTCTTCATTTTATTTCCGAGGTTTTCAATTTGTTAAAATCATAGAAACGTATTATTATTATTATTTTATTTATTATTACACTCAATTAACTGAAAAAAAGATGGCGGGAATCCCAGTCAAAAGTTTCTACAGCCAGTCCAGACAAAAACATAGGCTAGGTAAAAACTCTCATCAAATTGTGTGTTTGAAACTAGTTTATTTACTTACTGTAGAAAGCTAAAAGCTTTTGTTTTTTGACTAATTGGCTATTTCTGATCACAAATTGCATTTATTATTTTTAAATGTTAGAAAAACATATCACATATCACAATGACTTAATACTAGTACAAAGTAAAAAGTAAAACTTGTAAAAAAAAAAAAAATACATAAACTTTATTAAAAGAGTTGTTTTCTGAGCAGGTCATTATCAAACTATCAGAAACTTTATACACTATTGCTATGTTTAATTGGGTTTTTCCTATCCTTTCTCAGAAAATCCCAGAAATAAAGTCTACCTTTTATATTTGCCCTAAACATAACCTCTACATTTTCATTTATATTTTATTTTCCTTGGGTAGTGTTAAGTGTTACTTTTATTTTATTTTTTTTTATTTTTGGGACACTGTCTCAAATTACTTTCCCCGCCCTGTAAAGCGCCCTTTGTTGGACATGGACCCTTCACAGTTCTTCTGATTAAGTTAAGGAATGTCCCTGATTGACTAATGGCCATTCAGTTTTTATACTGCTCACCAATAAACAGTTTCATATTAGAAGAGTTTAATCACACCTTTTTTAGATCTTTCAAGCAGCCCACATACAGAGCTGCCAACCGGGAATTACACCATACTCCCAATACTGGCCAGTCCATCCTTGGTTGGAACATTGCTGTGAGAATGTGATTGCATTTAGCATTAGTGAGCATTAGTGAGGTCAGGTACCGCTGTTGGGTTTGCAGTTCCACTTTAGCCCCTCCCATAGGTATTGAGTTGATGTCCAATTCAGTACATCGCAGTACACGCCTAGAATGGACATCCATCATTCAAGACAACACAGTTCCGCTGCTCCACAGCCAAGGGCTTTATTACCCTTCTAGCTGACACTTGATATTGGGAATGGCGACAAGCTGACAAGTCGAGATGGGCTGCAATTTTCAGGAACTACGTCACAGAAGGCTATTCCCAAACGAAAGGTCCTTTACTGTATATCCAACCAAAAAGGCAGCAAACATTCCTAGAGATTCGGAGGATACAACTGGTGTATCCATCCTTTCTGGCCCTTGGTTACCCACAATTCTCGGTGAACACACATTGCAAAGGGTAAAAAACAGTACCATAAGTGTGCTAAAAAATTGAGACAATCAAAGGCATCAGAGTATTACAATGTTAAATGTTTTAAATGTTAGTTTAATATCAGTGTAATATCAGGGCATATCAGTGTGTCTTTGCTATCGTAACGACAGGAAAAGTATCTCTTGTGCAGCTTAAAAAAAAAACATGCAAAAGGTATGCACAAATCTTTTATTTTTTCATGGTTGTGTTTTGGATGTAACGTGCAATAAACCAATTAGATTGTCACCTGCCATTCCCTTTAAGAGTCAGGTGCACTTAAACAGCGTAACTACCTGGACATGTCCAATGCGCGAAGGTGCATGAGCAGGTCATTTATGGGAACAGTAATGTTATTTTATTTTTTATTCTGTTTATTGTTGTTTAGAAATTTTTGAGTTTGCCCAAACTTGTGTGCATAACAAACAAGGCTCCTATGTTGCCAAGGTAGCAATGAACATCTGTCTAGGTTGTATTCAGTAAATGGCGCACCTGTGTTTTCTGTTGGTAAGATAGCAAAACCACCATGCCCATCAATATAGATATATTCACAAGTGCTGTTGCTATTTAAACAACACAGAAGGAAGAATGTAAATAGAATGCTGGAGGGTGTAAAATAGCAATAAGCATCACAACACGCATGTGTGGCTGACAGACTTTTATTAATTGTGAATAAAATAACACAGAACATATATTTTAGACAGAGTAGCATTTGACTTTTACTTCACTTTGAATTCCGGTTGTGATTCACACCCATTCCTTATTAAGAGGGGAGCAATACTGATGAAATACAGCAAATAGGGCGCCAAGTTGTCCAGCAGTCTAAAGCGCTGGCACTATGATCGCGAGACTGCTTAATCGAATCCAGGTCATTCAGCTTGCCATCAGATGCCAGAGCCCTGAAGCAGCACAATTGGACCCCTCATCACTCCAAAGGGTGATGTGGATCAGCCCAAGGCGTCTGTGAGCTGATGTCTCGGAACCAAGTCTCTGCGCCTTAATCTGAGCATGCTAAAAGTGTTGGAACTGTGTTTGTAGTGATTGTTGAGCGGGATTTAGTTTTTTATTGTGAACAAGAGCTGACAGCAAAAATTAATACCATTTATCAGTTTCCGACAATTGACCTATGATTGTGTCACTCATAAGAAATCGGGTTCTTCTGCAGACCTTTGATGTTATAGTGAATGTCACATTCTAAAGGGGCTGTTGACCTTTTCAGCTTGTGTATGAAGAACCCTTGGGAAGGTTCTGTCTTCAGGGTACAAGAAAGCTTTATGAGATCCAAGAGTTTACACTTCATGACAGGGAGAGTTCATGTACAGTGATAGCAATCACCCACTGTGGTGGACATACAGTGTATCACAAAAGTGAGTACACCCCTCACATTTCTGCAGATATTTAAATATATCTTTTCATGGAACAACACTGACAAAATGACACTTTGACTCAATGAAAAGTAGTCTGTTTCCAGCTTATATAACAGTGTAAATGTATTCGTCCCTCAAAATAACTCAATATACAGCCATTCATGTCTAAACTGTATCTGGGCATTTAGTCTGTTTCTTCTAAAATCAAGGGTATTAAATAAGTTTGTTGGTGTAACCGTCTCTACTGCCACCATTGTGTTTTTTGGATGAATAGAAAACTAGAACTGTATCATCTTTGGCCACAAATACAGGTTCTGCTTGATGACAGTACAGTTTGAACACTAGTAGGAATTCAAGAGACAATAACAGCTGAGTAATATGTGCAGGACATTCTGCAGCCAAATGTATTGTCTCTCATGGCAGGGCTTCTAACTGGCATTTTAAGCAGATAAATATTTTCTTGGTCTTGACTCAGATTTTACCACTAAAAGTTTTGGTCCTGGTCTCGGCAACTTTCAGTTTTGGTCTTGATTCAGATTTGACTACTAAATGTCCTGCTCTTCACTTGGATTTTAAAGCTAAAAGGCTTAGTCTTGACTTAGATTTTACGACTAAAGTCTTGGCGTTGGTCTGGGCAACTTCCAGTTTCAGCCTTGTCTTGGATTTTACAACTAATAGTCTTGTACTTTACTCAGATTTGACAACTTAAAGTCTTGTCTTTGACTCGCATTTGACTACTAAAAGTCTTGGTCTTGACTCAGATTTGACTACTAAAAGTCTTGGTCTTGACTCAGATTTGACTACTAAAAGGCTTAGTCTTGACTTGGATTTTACAACTAAAATCTTGGCGCTGGTCTGGGCAACTTCCAGTTTCAGCCTTGTCTTGATTTTACATCTAAAAGTCTTGGTCTTTACTCGGATTTGACTGCTAAAAGTCTTCATATTGACTCAGATTTGGATACTAAATGTCTTGGTCTTGACTCAGATTTGACTCCTAAAATCTTTGGTCTTGACTCAGATTTGACTACTAAAAGTCTTGCTCTTGACTCAGATTTGACTACTAAAGTCTTGGTCTTGACTCAGATTTGACTACTAAAAGTATTGACTATGGTCTCGGCAACTTTCAATCTTGGTCTTGACTTAGATTTTATAGCTAAAAGTCTTAGTCTCTGCAACTTCTACTTATGGTCTTGACTCAGATTTTACAACTTCCAGTCTTGGTCTTAACCCGGATTTGACTACTAAAAGGCTTGGTCTCTGCAACTTTCAGTCTTGGTCTTGACTCGGATTTTACAACTAAAAGTATTGGTCTTGACTTGTATTTTACTAATAAAATCTTTGTCTTGACTCTGATTTTTCAAATAAAAGGCTTAGTCTTGACTTGGATTTTACAACTAAAATCTTGGCGTTGGTCTGGGCAACTTCCAGTTTCAGCCTGGTCTTGGATTTTACATCTAAAAGTCTTGGTCTTTACTCGGGTTTGACTACTGAAGTCTTGGTCTTTATTCAGATTTGGCTACTAAAAGTCGTGGTCTTCATTCGGACTCTTGACTTGACTTGGATTTGGCTCTAGTGGTCTTGACTAGAACACTATTATATACACATACTGCTTATTGCTCAGGCAAAATCCGATGCCTCTGTAGCACCAGCACTGCAGGCTCGTTCTGCTGATTTCCCCAGACCAATGGAAATAATTTAATAACAAAGGAAGCGTGCTACATTAAAAAAGAGGCAATGCATCATATTCGCCCAGCTTGCTTTCATTTACATATAGTGCTGATATTTCTGTGCAGTGATATTCCTTTTTGTTTTAATTCCCATCCATTTCCACTCGATGGGTTACTGATCACTCATCACTTCCGTTCTTTAAATGAGTAACTGGAGATAATGAGTTTTCTCCAGACCTACTCAACTGTTTCTTTTCCTGCTCCTTCTCCACTCACTCTGCCTCTAAACCTGCCTCTCTTTATCTCTGTCTATCTCTTCTTTTTTTCCCCTCCAGTCTGATGGGCCAGATGGGGCCTCAGCCGACAGGATGCGAGGTCGCCAACACAGTCTGCCACTGGAAAGGAGTGATACTCAAGCAGGGAGTGTGTGAGTGTGTGACAGCTTAACACAGATGGCTAGAAATGGTGTTTGGTTTCAGTGGACACTTACTGAGGGTTTCACTTACTGATTTTAACACTTCTTGGCTTCAAAGGTTCAGCAGACAAGTTGAGAGCTTGTCCGTTTATTAGAAACACCTACACAACTCGTTACATTCATGAAATCTGATTTTGCTATTTATAGGTATATGTTTCATTTCAACTACAGACAGCATTTCTCCCAAATTCCAAGTAAAAATATTGTAATTTACAGCATTGTTTTGCAGAAAATGAGAAACATCTAAAATATAAAAAAAAAGATGCAGAGCTTTCAGACCTCAAATGATGCAAATAAAACAAGTTTGTATTCATATTCAGGTTTTAAGAGTTCAAAAATCAATATTTAGTGGAATAACCCTGGTTTTTAATCACAGTTTTCATGCATCTTGGCATGTTCTCCTCCACCAGTCTTACACACTGCTTTTGGATAATTTATGCTGCTCCTGGAGCAAAAATTCAAGCAGTTCAGCTTGGTTTGATGGCTTGTGATCTTCCATCTTCCTCTTGATTATATTCCAGATGTTTTTAATTTGCTAAAATCAAAAAACTCATATTTTTTAGTGGTCTTTTATTATTATTTTATTATTTGACTGGTACTTTACATGCTACTAATCCACTAAAACCCCTGGTAACACTGGTGAGATCGGCTCATTCCTCAAATAAGCTAACTGTACCTCTCTAATAGGTGCATCTTATAAACTTCAACCTCAGTTTATAGTCTCTAGTCTGATCTCTATGGTTTTTACCATCATGCCCGTCCTCTGATCCCCTTCATTGTGTGCCCTGATGACAAGCTTGGTGACAATACACAAATGGAGGCTCCCGAGAATGCAATTTGCTCCAGAGTGCTCGCTATCTCTCTCAAATGCTCATGGGATACGCTTAATTTGAAGCAATTTTCATCCGGGGCGACGGCGTAAACCGCAAGCTCCATTGCCCGGGACGCATTTGCACTCGGGCCCTCGTCGTCTATCTCTCGGCGTGTCCAGTCAAGTGTGCCCCTCTGCTCAAGCAGAGCACGCTGATACTGATACAGGAAACCTGCACGCCTCCCCTGACCCCTTATCCAATCCGTCAGGCCTATCTGTACATCCTTGCTGTCATAGGAGAATAATTCAGAGAGGAAAGAGAGGTAACACTGCTTTACTCTAGTGATTTTATTACAGTTAAAGGAACAATGGAAATGCAAAGCAATAGTTGCAGAATAAAGAACATAGGTTGCATGGGTTGCACTGATAAATAAAGACTTAAGACATTTGTGCAAATGCACATTGGAATTGCACAACTGGCTGCAAAACAATCCAAACATAGTTTGCAACCAGATTGCAAATGAAGTTGTAGAGGTTCCTAATGGTGTATAATGGTTTCTAATATTTCCTGCAGTTCATGCATGCAGATTTTGCTGTATTTGTGGATAGTGTGCTGATAGTGTAACCAAATGGGCTCATTGTTATTCGTATCTTCAAGGTAAGCTCTTGAGACAAGAAGTGAAGAAAGGTAACACTACTTTACTCTATTGATTTTTTTTGTACAGGAACAATACAAATGCAACAATAGAATGTACAAACATGCAAAAAGGAACAATAGAAAACCAAAGCAATGATTGCAGAATAAAAAACATAGGTTGCATGGGTTGCACTGATGGAATAAGACTTAGGGCATTGACATTTTTGCAATTGCACATTGGAATTGTACAACTGGGTGCGAAACAATCCAAACATAGCTTTTAACCAGAAGGAAGTGTCAGCTTGCAATGCTATTTGAAATGAACCCCCCCCCCAAAAAAAGAATAGCAAATGGAGTTGTAGAGGTTCCTAATGGTGTCTAATGGGTCCTAATTTTCATGTAGTTCATGTATGTAGATTTTGCCGTAGGTGTGGATAGTGTGTTGATAGTGTATACAAAATGCACCCCATTGTTATTTGTGTCTCCAAGGCAAGCTCTTGAGAAAGCAGCAGTATGTGGACATGCATTCTCATAGAAGAATATTTTAGAGAGGAAAGAGAGGTAACACTACTTTACTCTAGGGCTTTTATTACAGGAACAATGTAAATGCAACAATATAGCATGCAAACATGCAAAAAGAAACAATAGAAAACCAAAGCAATGATTGCCAATGATTTGCCACAATGAGCGGGAAATTGCTTGTTCGAATCCCGGCCATGCAGCTTGCCATCCGCTGCCAGAGCCTCGAAAGAGCACAATTGGTCTTGTTCGCTATGGGTGGGTAAATGACGCTCTTTCCCCTCATCACTCCTTGGGTGATGTTGATCAACATGTGGCACCTGTGGGCTGATGTATCAGAACCGAGTCGCTGCGCTTTCCTCCAAGTGCACGCTGAGGAGGCATGTGCTAGTCTTCACTCTCCTTGTATTTGACATCACTAGTGATGGGGATATATATATATATATATATATATATATATATATATATATATATATATATATCAAATACATCATTGTGGGTTTCTTGGGTCACTTGTACCAGTGCCATCTAGCCATCTGTTTTGGAGTGTGCCTTTAAAATAGCTCAGTTTGAAGGGCCTTTACCCTACCCCTCAAGTGTAACAACCCTACTTGCACAGTAGGAATTGTTTTTTCAGCATATTGAAGGAGTTCCTGCAGGTGCTGAACAATAATTGCTGCTTTTCCTTCACGCTGTGCTCCAGCTCATCCCTAATCACCCCCAAATCATCTCTGTTGGGTTTAAGTCAGGCGATTGTGGAGGCCAAACTGTTCCTTTTTTATTTACTTTTCACTACGTAAGTCCATATGTGTCTCGTAATTGTTTTTTTTTTTTTTTTGTTATATATTAATCTACAATGTAGGAAATAAATTAATTAAAGAATTAGTTGGTGTGTCCACAGGTTTGACTGGAACTTTATTTTGGACAGGACTCTTCCAACTGATCCTCAAGTGCTTGGCCGACAGGAACGAGAGCCACTGGCCAGGCTTACAGTCCTGTTTCCAAAAATACAACCTGTTTCATTTCCTTAAACCTTTCTACAACCATTACAACCTTTGTTGTTCAATGGCTCCTGCCTGTGCCATGCATACTAGAGTGCAGCTATTGACCCCTGCACTGGGCAGCCAGAGCGAACACGAGAAGCGAGCTCTGATGGCTTTGATAAATGCCCTTCTATAGATGAGTCACTGGGAACATTATTTAAAATCAATGTAGCTTTTTTCTCTCGCTCTCGCTCTGTCTCTTTCTCTCTCTCTCTCTCTGTCTCCCCGGACTCGGGAGTGGCCTGGCGCCTCAGAGAGCTCTCTGGCCGGCTTTTTAACAGGCCTGCGACACCCTTTTACACGGCGGGCTTAATGTCGCTCAATTACATACTCGCGCAATCTGTCATTAGCCAACCCCCCACCTTCGCAGAGCGCTTTAATAATCAATCAGAAGAGTACAGGGTCCAGAGGATGGCTAATTTATTTCGGCTATAAGGTTACTATCCATTACTCGAACATTTGGTCCCTTCTGGATCCGGTTTCTTCATAGATGCTTTGAAATGTAAAGGTAAGTGATACTATTTAACCCTTTCCTTTCCTATACATTACCCTCATAGCAGTTATTGTGGAAGATGCCTTTGGAAGAGGTTTTCAAATAGTATTAAATAACATGGATGAGCCTTTGGAATTCAACTCTTTAATATGGTATCTATGGACGATTAAGATCGACCCTTTCTTTTACAAATGAACACTACATACATTAAAAACAGAATGCTTTCAAGACTATAGACTTTCTTTAGATTGATCGCATAGAAGTAGCACGTCTATTCCCTTAAAGAGCCGTTCCACAGATGGTTCTTTAAAAAGTAATGTCGTACAAGGTTGAAGTACCTTTTAAAAGATTCAGCAACGTGTTCATAATGTAAAGGCTCTATCCCAGAGGTGCCTAACCTTGCTGTCTTGGGAGGCCAAAGCTTACCTAACCATTTTACCACTGTCTGTCAAGACGTTTATCACTTGTGTGGAGTAGGAAATGTTACTTGTGAAATTTTGAAGCTCAATAACCACTGATGTACACGAGAACTTGAGATAGTAGTCCATGACTGATCATAAAATATATGCTAACATATAATATATGCTAAAATAAAAGATATTAGCCTATAAACAGCTATAAATAACATCCAAAAGTGTGGATATACACTACTGTAAACAGCCACAATAAACACATTCATGGATTATAATATTACATATCTGCAATAAACACTTCTATGCACAATGACTATGACTATGAACTCTGAAATAGACACTCATATACACTAGAAAAAGAGATAAACAACCAAAATTATAACTTTAGTACACTGGTATAGAAGATAAATAGTCTTAATAAACACATATACATTGAAATAAGAGATATTAGCACATTGAAAACCTTAATTAACATTTATTAAAACCTTAATAAACATTCTGATTCTATTCCTAGAATAAGAGATATTAGTGCATGGTCAACCTTAATGAATGTTTCCGTAGACTAGAATAAAAGAATATTAGTCCATAAACAACATCAATTACCACACCCATATGCTACAGGCTATACGTTTTTTTTTTTTTTTTTTTTAGCAAAATCAATAAACACACAAACAATAGAAAAGGAGATATTATTCAGTGACAACCTCAATAAACATTTATCTACACTAGAACAGGAGATAAAAGTCCATAAATAACCCTACTAAACACTACAATAAACTACAGTAGGAGATATTAGTCCATATAAATACTCAGTAAACACTCCTATACACTAGAATAGAGATGTGAGTCTATAGCATCCTCAGTTAACCATTGAATACACCAGACAAATACAGTAGAATAGGATATATTAGCATTTAAACAGCTTCAATAAAGAGTCTTATAGACTACAGTATTTGATATTAATCCAAATACAGCCTTAACAATTATTTATATACAATAGACTATGAAATATTATCCTTTAATCAGCTTCAAGAAGGCTACAGTAGGAAATATCAGTCCATAAACAGTCCCAATAAACACTACAATCTAGAAATATATAGTAAATAGTAGTAAATATTGGTCCTTAAACAATTTCAAAAACTCAAAAATAATATAAATACACACTAAGAAAAATAAGTACAGATTTGTACTTAAAAGAGTACAAAGCTTGTCGCTGGGGCTGTACCCTATATTGAGGTACAAAAAAGTCCCTTTTTGTACCCATGGTTTTTGTGCCAGTAAAGATTATAAAGAATTTAAACATTACCATCAACTATATATGGCTCAAGAACTTGATGATCCAAAATTGTCTGGCTTTCAAATAAAAAATGTGCAATTAAAATATATATTGTTCATTAGTACAGTGATACAGAATACTGAATGTACCTTTTGGCTGGTTAAATGGTACAAATTTGTACTTATAGCTGTTAGAAATTACTTTGTACTTCAGAGAGAACAAATCTGACCCTGTAAAGACCAATATTGTACCTTTGAGGGTACAATTATGAAGAGTGTACCTTTGAGTACAAAAAAGTATTTATATCATACCTCTGTTTTTTAGAGTGCATAATACACACTTATATATAAACTTATGAGATACCAGACCATAAACAATCTCAATGAAATCTCCTATACTATATATTCAGTAAATATTAGGAGGCATTAGCCCATAAATAGCCTCAATAAAGAAGTATATTCATTAAAATAAGAGACATTACTCCATAAGCATCCTCAATATATAGTCATTTTACTATAGAGTAGGAAATATTGGTCCATTAATAATCTCAATAAACACTCATATGCACTAGAATCCTAGAGTCCTTTTCAACGATTTAGGAGATATTAGTCCGTCAACAACCTTAATATTCATTCTTATAAAGTAGAGTATGAGATATTAGACCATAAATGATATCAATATTGCATATAAGGCAATATTAGTCAACACACATCCTCAACAAACACTTCTAAAAAAAGAATTATGAGATATTAATTCATAAACAACTTCAGTCAACACTCTTTTTCAAATAATTTGAAGATATTAGTCCATAAACAACCTTAAAATTCACTATTATAAAGTAAAGTACGAGATACTAGAACATAAATGATATCAATAGTGGATATTATGAGATATTAGCCCAAAAATCAACCTCAGTACACATTACCATGCAGTGGAATCGAAGGTACTAGCCCATAAATAGTCTTAATAAACTTACAATTTAAAATAGAATAGGATATATTGGTCCATTAACAATTTGAATAAACACTCATATACACTAAAATAGAAGATATTAGCCTTTCAACTACAGTAGGATATAATAGTCCAAAAACACCCTTAATAAACACTTATATACAAAGAATTCGGAGATAATAGTCCAAAACAACCTTAAAATTCACTCTTATAAAGTAGATTACGAGACACTAGACCATTAATAATATCAATATTATGCAATATTAAAAAATATCAATATTGATATCAGGCAATATTAGTCCATAAATATCCTCAACAAATACTTCTAAACAAAGAATTGGGAGATATTAGTCCATAAAGAGCTTCAGTAAACATGACTATACAAATAATTAGGAGATATTAATCCATAAACAACCTTAACATTCACTCTAATAAAGTAGAGTATACAATACTAGACCATAAATGATATCAATTGTGGATATTAGGAGATATTAGCCCATAATCAACCTCAATACACATTCCCATGCAGTGGAATAGAAGGTATTAGCCAATAAATAACCTAAATAAACATGTATATACACTAGAATAGGATATATATATATATATATATATATATATATATATATATATATATATATATATATATATATATATATATATATATATATATATGAGAACAAAATATATCAGTGTTTGGAAGTGTTGTTTAAGGTTGTGTATGGAGTAAATAAGAAATATGGCAAATTCTACCATAAATAATGCCAATAAAAACACTGCAATAAAGCAGATAATAATAGGAGATAATAAAATAATGCAGAGATACAGTTACAAAACACTTATAGACACACCAAGACACCTCTTACAGCCCATTAAAGCCTCAGTCTTTAAATAGAGTATGTGTATGTCTCGTGTGTTCTATTTCCTGTAATCGTGATGGTGTAGATAGGCAGCATGTGTGTAGGTGGAAGTGAGTGAGTGAGTGTGTGTGTGTGTGTCTGTGTGTGTAAAGGCTCTGTGTGAAGCAGCAGACTGCAGTGCCCCCCTCCTCCATCAGCCCACCCCCTACCCAGCCCCCACTCTCTCTCTCTCTCTCTCCCTGCGGGTCTGATAAGTGGTCCCTCTCTCGCGGGACTCTTCCATCCCTCTGGCTCTGCCTATCTGCACCCGCACCAAATGGCTATCAGATTTAACATCAGCCTTTTCCACAAAGTCAACAGCTGGACACTCAGGGCAGACGGCCGACAGACGCTTCCTCCCTCTGTCCTTCTCTCTCTCTCTCTCTCTCTCTCACTTTCTCTCTCTCTCTATCTCTCTCTCTCTCTCACACACACACACACACACACACACTGTCTCCCCTTTTCAAATGATGCACTGTATCTTTCTTACAGTCTTTTTTCTTTATTTCTTTATGTCTTTCTCTCTCTACAATTCTGTTTCAATGCTATTACATGTAATAACACATTTATGACATTGGTATTACATAGTGAATTGCAGACGTAAAAGGCAAGTGTTTCAGCCGTAAGGCATGTAGCTGGAGGAGGAGGCGGAGGGTCCTCCTCCGTAAGGCATGTAGCCGGAGGAGGACCCTCCGCCTCCTCCTCCGGCTACATGCCTTACGGCTGAAACACTTGCCTCATTCTTTACTGGCAAAGTGGCGGCCATCAGCAACCAGTTTACTGATGCACAATGTAGCAGTCCTACTACATCCTCTACTGCCCGGTGTCCCTCCACCGAAGGCGTTGCTTTCTCCTCGTTCACTCCTCTCACTGAGAACGAGACACTGGCTCTCCTAACACGTAGCCGTCCTACTACGTGTCCGCTTGACCCAATTCCTTCAAACCTACTGCAAACTATCGCACCTGCAATCATTCCAGCTATCACTCACACGATCAATGCCTCTTTAACTTCTGGTGTATTCCCGACTGCTTTCAAACAAGCACATGTGACACCACTGCTTAAAAAGCCTTCTCTCAACCCCGCCCAGGTTGACAACTACAGACCGGTCTCACTGCTACCCTTTCTCTCTAAAACACTAGAAAGAGCAGTTCTAAATCAGGTCTCTGGCTTCCTCTCCCAGAATGACCTTCTGGACCAGAACCAATCTGGGTTCAAAAAAGGACACTCTACCGAGACGGCTCTGTTGTCTGTGACTGAAGCGTTGAAAACTGCCAGAGCTGCAGGTCAGTCCTTAGTGCTCATTCTGCTGGACCTCTCGGCCGCATTTGACACAGTCAACCATGACTTTCTCCTAACTATACTCTCAAACATGGGGATCGCAGACAATGTGCTGTCATGGTTCAGATCGTACCTCACTGGGCGCTCGTTCAAGGTGTCGTGGCAAGGACAGCTGTCCTCAGACCGCTCCTTATCCACTGGGGTTCCCCAAGGTTCGGTACTGGGACCCCTTCTCTTCTCCATATACACCACCTCTCTTGGTCAGGTTGTCCGCTCACACGGATTTTCCTACCATTGCTTTGCTGATGACACCCAGCTATACCTGTAGTTCTCACCTGAAGATCACTCAATCTCTGCACGGATATCGCAGTGTCTCTCTGACATATCCTCATGGATGAAGGAGCATCACCTTCAATTAAATCTCTCAAAGACTGAACTTCTGGTTATACCAGCAAAACCATCTTTTCAACACAACTTCTCTATAAGTATCGACTCTCTCTCTCTCACCGACAAAGGTTGCTAGGAACCTGGGTGTTCTGGTTGATGACCAACTCTCCTTCACGCACCATGTGGCCTCAGTTGCTCGGTCCTGCCGCTTTGCGCTCTATAACATCCAAAAAATTAGACCGTTCTTGACGCAACAGGGCACCCAACTCCTGGTGCAAGCGGTCGTCATCTCACGCCTCGACTACTGCAATGCCCTGCTAACTGGCCTCCCGGCCTGTGTAGTAAAACCACTCCAGATAATCCAGAACGCAGCAGCACGTCTGGTCTTCAACCAGCCAAAATGGGCACATGTCACCCCGCTGCTCATTGAGCTCCATTGGCTACCAGTTGATGCTCGCATCAAATTCAAAGCTCTTACTATCGCCTACAAGGTGATGACAGAACAGGCTCCTTCCTACCTGCACTCGTTTCTGAAGGCTTACGCTACCTCCCGGCCGCTGCGCTCCTCCAATGAACGTCGCCTCGCTTTGCCAAACATTCACACAAAGCAATCCAGACTGTTCTCATACAGAGTTCCCCAATGGTGGAACAAACTACCTTCCACTACCAGATCAGGAGAATCTCTCGCTATCTTTAAGAAACTCCTGAAGACAGAGCTCTTCAAAGAGTACTTACTCTCTTAACACCTCTAACACACTAACTACTTCTAACCTCATTTCCTTCTTCCCCTCCTTCACTCCTCTATCCTATTATTCCCCTTTGACCTCCTTTTATCCCTATCCAAAGATGTTTTACCTTTAAACTTATTTTACATTGTACTTGACTATTGTAAGTCGCTTTGGACAAAAGCGTCTGCCAAATGTAATGTAATGTAATGTAATGTAATGTAATGTAATGTAATTTATATCCTATATAATCATGTATAACCCATTATTTTTCTTGTATTTTGTATTTTACATACTATTCCAATGTAATTATATATAGTACATATGATATCTATTATATAAATGATCTCAACAAATCTGAAATGTTTTGGTTCTGTTCCCTCTTTATCGCCCACTCTTCCTTCCCATTCTCTATATAATATATTAATAAAATTGCACAGTTTTCAGAACACCTTTAATCAAATTACATATCCTAATATACTAATTACATAGGTTATAGCATAATACATTGCAATTAGATTCTAATGTGTATCAAAAACATTGCAATTATTTTTTATGTCAGTTCCGTTCTTCATTCAGAGCAGCACTGTTCTTACAGCAATATATACTTGGTTTTATATAATCACATATTAATGATACGTGTTATAACATGGATTTATAACATTGCTTAGTTCCATAATGAATTTCATCTCCATTCTATAATATGTACATCTTTTTTTTGTCACTACTCTCTTTCCTTATCTTTCACTTTTTCTCCTTTCTATTCCAATGCAATTTCATGTAATAACATATTAACATTTACATTTACAGAATTTAGCTGAAGCTCCTATCTAGAGTAGTTAGATTTAAATCACATTACAGGAGAAGGTTAATTGTGTTAGGATTCTTGTTCCATTAGTGAGTTGTATTCTTGCCTGGCTGGGGAATTGAACCCTGCAGGTCTGCAACAGGGAAGTTTGAGTTTTCATCCTCTATACCTAATACTCTTCAATTTATAAATGTTAAGGTGTTCTGGTTTATAAATGTAGAACCTCCACGGGTAAAATGAGGACCATTAAGGACATAGAGGCAAGCTTGGGAACAGAAGGTTGCTGGTTCAATCCCTTAGACTGGGAGTAAAAGTCCAAGGGCTTATTTGCAATAATTTTTACCACAGTTTCTTAGTGATTTTAGTCCCTGTTAAATGAACCATGTCAATTGCTACCTCAGTAATTGCATAATGACTTTTATCTTTCGTACATTAATCCTGTGCAAAACAATATGTAATAAAGTGTTGTATCAGATATCACATCCTCTGATAAGGGAGATTTCGCTGCATTTCTCAAGTATGAAGGGACTTAAGGAGATAACATAATTTCAGACAGTATAATAGCAATATGTTTTCATGTAAATTTACACCAATATGGCATAATCTGGACTTTTCTAATAAACAAAATGGGAATATAAGGAATTAGACAGTTAATTTTTGTAGTTTTGCAGATCTGTGCCAAAAATATGGACTTCAGCAAAACATTTTTTTAGTGTCTCCAACTGAAAGAAGCCTTTAAATCTAGGATCCTCCAATGAGGGGGGGTGGTGGGAAAAAAAAAGTAGGGTGGAGTCACCCTTACATATCTAAGGTCACATGATTATCAAAATAATTTGGAAAAAAATAGTAGTGGCTCCAGTGTGGTCACTATCCAAACCATATAATGATAAGAACAAAGCAATTTGATGAAAAAAAAAAACAACACTAAATCACTACATAAATTCAGTTCACAAAAAAACTAGATGTGAGTTTAGGTTATGGTGATGGCAGTGCATAAATCGAGTAGCTACTCCCATCTCAGAAAATGATCATTTTTGCTGGATTTCTCATCCAGTGTAAATCACAACTACATTTTCTTGATGCTCTGTAGTAAAAATACACAACACCTTCTCTTTAGGTTAAACTTACTCCATCTAAATACGAATACGAATATCCCCAATTGCTCTCCATGCTCAGAAGTGAGTGAACTGCTAATTAATGTTGAATTACACACTTCCCTCACTTCTCCAGAGCAGTAAAATCAGAACGGCATCTCTGTTTACAACTCCAGGACCCAACCGAGTCTGCCCCGCCTGCAGTCAGAAACAGGGAAAAGTTCATTGCAACAACACAGGTGACAAGCCGGCGTGTAACAATCGATTCACACACACTTTCCACAATAAGACGGCGACGCCGAAAGTGACAGGAGCGACACTATCTACAAATCCAGCAGGGCTCACGAGGGAATCTTTATTTTATAGCGTGCCATTTAGCTGTCAAACGGAACGGTCTGAAAGTGGCAGCGAGACGCTGTAAACACGGCTGGAGATTTAGAGAGACTATGGCGGCGCAGAGGAGCGTAAACGGAGAAGGGGGAGGAGTCTGTTTTCCTAACACAGCGTGGTACATCCCGCCCCCAAAGTGATGCCACGTGCAATCTGCCATGACGTCTGGGTGTTTAATGGACAATCTGTATGCAGAAGGCTATTACGAGGTTATTAGGGATGTTTTTTTTTTTTTTAAATGATGGAAACCTTCATTTCAACATTTCTCTCTCTCTCTCTCTCTCTCTGTCTCTTACTCTCTCTCTCTCTCTCTCAGTAAGTGTGGAGCAGCTCATTTCAGCAGTTCATTTGCCAGATGTTTATTAAGTTGTCAGGCAGATAAGTTCAAGTCATTTCTCCTAGTTGCCCATTCCTCTGCCCGTTCCAAACAGACACGCAATTAGCCTCCCAACAATACGGTTCAAGCCACACCTAATGAAGCCATGCTAATTGAGTGTGAGATTGGGGTAAGCCACATATAATGGGGACAAAATGATTGTTCAGGCAAACATACAGTAGCCTACATGACCAGCGCCGGTTCAACTGGAAGGCTATTGTTGCACTGGGGCGTCTAGACGGTCCAGGAATACTTCAACATTTTCAGTTGAGTCAATTAGAGACACATTTCTCTGTATTTTTAAAAAGACGAGAAAAGTCTTAGACTCAAAATGTGTAAACGTGCCCTGTCTTGACCTACCAGACTTATTTCTTCCAAAAAAAATAAAAAATAAGTCTGGTTTATTGAAAACAAAAGGAAAAGAAACAAAGGAAAGCAAATTCTCAAAACTGCTTCATAACAGTCATGACTCATTATACTTTTAACAGGAACTGTACTTCTTCTTCAAGCACAAGGAAATGATTCAAAATAAAAGTCTGTGGTAATGGACTGTATGCTACAGATGCGGCGGGTAGAAGTAAGGTTGAAAAATGTTGGCGTATTCCTTTAAAACTTGTTCTTCTTGCGAGTAGAGCCTTGGACTTGTCCCCTTTTGAAGACGTCCTTTCAGCTTCACAACATTCATGTATTTTTATATATATTTTTTTTTGCCCAGTGCCCAGCCTAACGTGACCTTGAAGGACCTCATTTCCTGCAAGAATGTCTCAAGTACAAATGCAATTCAACCTGGCCTAAGTAGGCCATCGGTGGTCCGCGTGCTTACGATTTTATGAAGCAATATTCTGCAATTTTTGACCTAGATTCTGCTGTTCACAATGAGCAGTGGGGTCCATTTAAGGCCCAGTTAATTAGTAACTCAATCTCAAACCCATGTGTATTACTTTTTCCTAACTTCGCGCTGAAGAAATATATATATATGGAGTTGAAAAAAAAAAAAAAAAAAATATATATATATATATATATATATATATATATATATATATATATATATATATATATATATATTATTTCTCGGCTTCTTTCCCTCAGGAACCCCGAATTGAAGGTCAAGTTCCAATTAAGAAATGGTGAAAAATAAATTAGCAGGGTGAAATATTGATTGTTACAGCATCCTTCTGCGTGTCCGAGTGAGCTGTATAATGGATTTGAAGCAGATGGTCTTTGGTCTTGAGGGACGGAGGCTGCGCCGATTCCTCTTGTAACGCGGCGCTAGCAGAGGTTAGCGGTGCCCGCTAGCACAATGCCGCAGAGGCCTTTCCGTTTGTTCAGAAACGTTGCATCCAAACATCTCCTCGACACGCAGCACCCCCACACTCTATTCTCTTCTCCATATTCAGGCCCTCTGATATGCAGAAGCACATATGCTGCTGCCGCTTGCGCCCAGAATCGCCGCTCTTTTATCACTCAAGGCTAAAAACTTGCTCTGCTCTATTGTCTTTTTCCACTCTGCTCTTATCACACACCCACACAGACTCTGGTGCTGGACGTGCGTGCACTCACTCACTCACACGTGTGAATGCACATGCGCACGCATTTTGTTTTTACGGGTTAATGCAGTGTACATACAGTGTATGTAGGCTATGGCGTCACATCAATGTCAAAAGCCATTGGCACAAAAGTACCAGGTGAAAAAAATAAACCTGCGTGTTTTAACATTTTAAGCATGTAAATTTACGTCTCGCAAGTGCAAATGTGAAGCTCGCAAGCAAAAAAATAGGAATCGTGTGTGCATTGAACAAAGTATTGCTCTCAAGCTTCATTTTTTTCCTTTTCTGGAGTCTGTAATTCAGAGTTGCCCTCGCATGCAATGCAAATTGCCTGGAAGCCTCTTTTTCCTTGAGTGAGGCTTGTGTGCTCAAGTGTTAAAATGGGTGGTTCTGACAGGTTGGGGGCGGGGTCAGAGTCACCTCCCTTAGCGAATACTATTGGCTGAGATCACTAGGGTTTATGACGGACCACAACCCACTCGCACTGTTTCCCTGGTGAATTTTAACAGCTGTTGAATTTTAACATCGTTAGCTATCCATCCGGCTGTCTTTCTTTCTCTCCCTTTTCCGCCCTCCTCTGGCTGTTGTTAATAGGCAGCCCATCACAAAAACTCTGGAGATATCAGCCAATAGCCTTCGCTGAGGGAGGCGACCCTGACTCCACCCCCAAACTGTCAAAACCACCCCTTTCAACACTTGCATGCAAAAGCCTCACTCAAGCAAAAAGAGTCGCCCAGGCAATTCACATTGTGTGCGAGGACAACTCTTAGAGGGAGTTTGAGAGGGGTAAAAAAAATGGCATGTTCTCCTCCACTAGTCTTACACACTGCTTTTGTATGACTTTATTCCCTAACTCATGGTGCCAAAATTCAAGCAGTTCAGCTTGAGTTGTGATCATCCATCCTTCTCTTGATTATATTCCAGAGGTTTTCAATTTAGTAAAATCAAATAAACTCATCATTTCATTTTATTATTGTGGAAAATAAACATCATGTTGATGTCAAAACCCAACACTGGCTTTACATTAGCTTCAATTTTGGACAGATGTTCAACCTTAGTTAAATATCAAAGTCGGTTAGCCATCAAAAACCAACCACAGCTTGACGCCAAGCTCTAACTTTAAACCGATATTTGAGAGGGGTAAAAAAAAATAAAAAATGGCATGTTCTCCTCCACCAGTCATACACACTGCTTTTGGATGACTTTATGCCACTCCTGGTGCAATAATTAAAGCAGTTCAGCTTTGTTTGATGGCTTGTGATCATCCATCTTCCTCTTGATTATATTCCAGAGGTTTTCAATTTAGTAAAATCAAAGAAACTCATCAATTTTTAAGTGGTCTTTTTTCCGCCCCAGAGCTGTATATGTATAAATATATGTATGTGTGTGCATACACCCATGTGAGTGCACAGTAAATGTTTGCAAGTGTGCTTACACACACATATACACACAGACATGAATAATTATGGTCTGTTCTAAACTGCACAAAAGTAAATTGGTCACAAAACGCCATTTATGTCTGTGTTAGATGCTGTGCCTCAGGCAAAGCGCATCACTTTCCTCCACACTGAAACCACCAGTGTCAAAAGCTACACTCTGTAACAGACTCCTCCTCATCTGCACTCGTTCTTACTGAAGAAATGAACTGAACGCACTCTGTACCAGTTCATCCAACGCTTTACATCCACAGCTGTTCTGTTTATCTGTTTATTCACTCGCTTAAGAAAGAGCAGTCGGGGTGCATGCACTGTGGTAACGTGTGTTTGTATATGTGTGTGTGTGTGTGTGTGTGTGTGTGTGTGTGTGTGCAGTCTCGAACCAAACACTATAAAAGTAAAATTATGCATAGAAGCATAAACAAGCCTGGTTTAAAACAACAGTTTTACTGAAAATAAGTAACAGAGAAAAAAATCCTAATGGACAAAACTACCCTACAAAGTGTTGGACTCTAACCTTGGACAGATGTTTAATTCCAGTTAATTATCAAGTCCGAAAAGCTGTAAAAACTCTAGTATTGTAGTAAATAAACATCATGTAGATGCCAAAACGCAACACTGGCTTTACATTAGCTTCAATTTTGGACAGATGTTCAACCTTAGTTAGATATCAAAGTCAGTTAGCCATCAAAAAGCAACCACAGCTTGATGCCAAGCTCTAACTTTCAACACATATTAAATTTTGTTTGAATATAGTTGGATAGCTGGTAAATATTAAGATCAAGCTACAATGTTTCACAAACATTGAATTTTAGTAAATAAGAAAAATGTTGGCTCAATTTTAACCTTAACCTGCAACATTGAACAGGTGTTGAATTTAGTTGGATAATAAAAGTCAAATAACTGTAAAAAAAAAAAAAATCAACATTCGGTTGACTTAAGAGCAATGTCCAATGTTAGAGGGATAGTATCTCTAGAACTTTGATGTCCAACCATTGGTTCTACAATACTGGAGGTTTTTATAGCTATCTGGCCTTGATATCCAAATGAAATTTAACATCTGTCCAACATCAACCTCCAATGTTGGATACATGCTTAGTTTTGTTTGGATTTTAGCATTGAGTTGACATTTGGCTCCACAATTCAATAGATGTTAAATTATAGTAGAAAATAAAAAATAGTGCTGGCAGCGAATTCCAACTTCCAGACAGATGTTGGTTTGAAATTTTGACTAAATATTGGTATTTAAATACAGTTTAATGTTGTCATGAGAGATTAAGAAGACGTTTTTGAAGATATCCAACATTTAAATTAAAATTTGACATCAAAACCAAACTTTGAACTAATTTAGATTTTTAGTTTTATATCATTTATAATATTTTTAGTTTTTAGTAAAGAAAAACTATTTTCAAGCTTTTGTTAGAGATTGAATTTTGGATGCCAAACATTGTGACTAAACATTGGCATTTAATGACAATTTAACCTGGTCCAACCAGATGGTATTAAGAGCGTCCTGTATAATGTACTGTATATTGTATACATCATTGTTGGCCAAAAAGGGGTTTTGCCCAGGTTTTTAGACAACATTAACTTACAAACACCAGATAAACAATATTGGATACTGAATTGAAGATTACTGAACATCTCCACATGGTTTAAAAGCAATTGTGCAATAATTAAACTCTGCAGTTATCACCATGCCAACCCTGATGATATTCATTAGCCTCGTAGTAAAGACACAAGCTTCAGACAGTAAATTCAGCATGTCCTGCTGATTGAGTACATTTGTGAGGGAAAACTGTACCAATCAGATGTTCGGTCGAACCGCAGCCTCTCCTGCATCACGGCTCAGATGCTAATGCTATTAATTAGCTCAAATCCAATCAAACCAAGGCTGTTCGTGACTCGCATCACGTCTCACTACGTTAAGCTCTTTCTCCAGAGCATCAGCGCTGGGCAGCATCCATCAACCTGCTCCAGCTCATACAGGTATTTGTTCCAAACCCCACGCCACAGCGGCTGATTCCACTAATTAGCTTCCTGTCTTTGATAAAGGGAAAAGCTCTTTAGTGCTATCAGGTGCGGTCGTGTGGTCGGGAAACGGAACCTACATTCACACACTGATCTGGGTACGGCGAGGACGTTTTACCTCTTTTGTAAAAAAAAAAAAATGAAGACAGAATTTGTTATATTTGTTAAAACGAGAGTTTGTTATGCTAAAGCGTATTTACACAATTACTGAAATAATACTTGCATAGAGAATTCTGCCGTGAATTCCATTTCCATTCGATTTCCTTTCTGTGTCCTCAGGTTTGAGTCTGCACTCCTGACTTTGCTATGTTTCCATCAACTTTCTGCACAATTTACAATTTAGCTGGTTTCCATCAAGCTGTGATGTAATCGTCTGTGTAATACTATGTAATGTGTGCAGTGCGAGGGCTGTGCATGCTGTTAAACTAACCAGAGCTGTAGAGTTTAACTGTTAAACTCCATACATGAAGGTCACAAGCATTTTATATGTGATATTGCACGTAGAATATGTGACCATGTGTGTGTGAGACATTGTATTGAAACCTTCCTAAAACACACAAATGGCTTAGTGGTTAGCACATTCGCTTCCCAGTGCTGGGATTCTGGGTTCAAGTCCTTATCTGGGTGCAGTTTCCATGTTCTTTCCATGTCTGCGTAGATTTCCTCCCACAGTGGAAACTGTATGCCCAGATATGGATTGGCACTCTATGCAGGGGTCAACTCCTCAGTGCCCAATGCAATCCCCCCTGTGGACGGTTGTTTCCGGTTTAGAGTATGCTGTGAGTGATTGGTTGCCGCTTCTCCCCTGTGTGTGCTAAATGTTTATGTAGAATGTAATTGTAAGTGTCCTTGAGTGGCAAAAAGGCGCAATATAATTTTAATGGTAAGTAAATAAATATAACAGTTGTCATTAATAATTTATCAATGTTTAACCCTTGTGTGGTGTTCATATTTTTGTTACTCGTTTACTTTGTTACTTGTATTTAATTCAGCAAAATTAAGCAATATTACATTAAAATGCTTTACACATGCTTGCTTCACCTAAATTGCAAAAGCAATATAAACAGCTTACATGGTTAATATTTGCCCTTTACCTTTCTTATGTTACATTTCTTTTAAAAAGTGCTACTCTTTTTTTATTCGTTTTTTTTTTTTATAAAATGTAAAAGAAAATGAATTTAACTCAAGATATGAGTAGAAAATTTGTTTAGTTTCAAATTTAATGTTTGTGGTTGTAAGGTGACAAAATATGAAAAAGTTCAAGGGGTATTAATACTTTTGCAAGCCACTGTACGGATAACACAGGGTGTGACCGAATTTGACCACATGAGACATCCTAACATTGTGAGAACATGCAATAACGTATTAAATGTTACCATGTTAGCATGACATCATGTGAATAATACAGACTGCCACAAATCTGACACCATTTGAATGTTACCAAATGTGATATCATGTTTATAATACAGGTTGTGACCAAATGTGACATGATGGGAATCATCCTGAATGTGTCCACATGTATCATTGTTAAAACTTGCAACAGGAAATCAGGTTTTAATCACTTCCATGGCCACAGGTGTATAAACGTTTTGGATACGCGCAAGCTAAGAATTTACTGCCAAGATAGCAATGAATGCTATTGTTTTTAGTCAGTAGCCCAACTTTCATTCATTGCCAAGATAGCGATATTCCATAAATTTGTCTGAACACACCGTCTTGATTTCAAGATCACCAAGCCAATCATAGTAGATACTGTATATTCAATTCAATTTTAATTATATAGCACTTTTTACAACAAAGGTATTTAAACAATGCAGGCACAATATGCGAACATAGACTGTTGTCAGGATGTAAGACAGGGCCCATGGTCTATATTGGAGAGTCTAAGGGGTTAAATAAGCAAGCTAAATGTTAGCATTAGCATTAGTTGTTTGAAGTGGTTCATGCTCTAGACAGTGATATGATTGCTGATCTGAGATCTTCATTTATGACAGAAGCTAGATATAAATAAGAATCTTCTACAAGTGCTTCTCACGAGCAAATGAGGTGAAATGCTTTCAGAATAGCAATGCCTCTCCACTCTTCACTTCCTCTAATTCTCCAGTTCTCCCTGCTGCATGCAGCTTTACGGTTAATATCTACAAACGCATTCACAGTGAGTCCTGAGTCCCTGGATAAACGCTGAACATACAAGCCGCCGTATGGATGTGTGACGCACGGGAGTCTGAATAGTCACGTATGTTGAGGAAGGAGGAGAACCGTATAGATGGATGTGCTCGAGAGGTGATGGTCCGGATCACAGGAGTCCTCCTGAGCCCCTCCTGTCGCGCTCCCTGACTCCGGGTCACCCAGAGGCCCTGCACTTGTCAGGCTGATCCGGCTATAGCTTTATGTATCTATAAATCCCTCACTCCTGCTGTGTGGATAAAGAAAACACAGGAAGAATCTCAAAGCCGTATGCAGCTTCACGTTCCCTTCAGCCGTTTAATAGCCGAACAAAAAAAGAAGTTACATACGCATTTCCAATTTACACTCCCAGTAATTTCCACCTCCAGACCATGAAGTCATTAACCTTCACCAGATCCTGCTGATCCTGCTGTAATATTATGTTAATAGTTTCTCACCTGTGCCTCAGTACAACCAAGCAAAGATGTTGGACGTCTGGAAAGTGTGGACTCTACACCATGTTTGTTTCTGTAACTAGGAAAGCTGACGCGATTATGATCTGATGAATTGTTGTCACTGTATGTTTAGTCTGGTTTTTCACCACACTGAGCTTCCTGGCCTTCCACTGACGTTCCACAAGGTCCTGTTTATGACATTTTAAGCTCTTAATGGCAGAGCTCTGGCATATCTTTCTGATCTGCTGAAGAGATATCCTCCGTCCAGACTGCTTCATTCATCAGGTTCTCTGCAGGCTCACTGCAAATCCTCAGGAAAAACCCAACTAACAAGTTCTGGAATGGTTTCTGGATCCCTTTTGGTTGCAACCAATCCTTTGGTTTGGTTGGGTAATCATAAAATGATTGAAATAATTACATTTTTTAAAGAACCTTGCAGTAACATCCTGGAAGCATTCGTTTTTTGGTTTTCTGGGAATGGATCATTTGCTTATGTAAAGTTGCTTTTACAGATATAGAATGTTTTTGGACACAAAACCAGCTTTTACCGCTACAATAAAAATAATAAATGGTAACACTTTACTTGGATGGTCCATTTTATGGCCTTGTTGTATGGCAACTAACATTCAACTAACACTGAATTGAATGTCTATTAAATTTAACTTAACCCTATGTTAAATGTAAATAATGCAAAATAGAATCTAATTCTACACCTAACCCTAACCTTAACCCTTGATCAACCATAAAATCGAACCCTACACTTAACCTTAACCTTAACCTAAGCTTTAAATCTAAACCTAAAATGTTAAGATTAGAGTTTGGGTTAGAGTTGAATGTAGGGTTATATTCAATAGAGAATCAATTACTTTCACCTTTTAGTTCATTTGCATTTAATAGACATGTAGTTGAATGTTAGTTGAATGTCAGTTGAGCATCAAAGAGGCCATCAAATGGACCATCCAAGTATAGTGTTACCGAATAAAGAATAAAGTAACATTGCTGTTCCATTAAATGAGCTGCTTCACAGCATAAACACGTGTCTTGATTCCTCTGCTGAGAACACCCAAACAAATAAATTACAGCTTACAAGTTCTGGAATGGTTTCTGGATCTCTTTTGGTTCACCAACAAAGTTTTCTTCACAGGAACAATCCTGTTTAGTTGGGTAATCAAAAAATGATTTAAATATATATATATATATATATATATATATATACATATATATTTTTTTTTTTTTGAGAATCTTGCAGTAACATCTTAGGAACATTAGTAAAGTTTTCTTTACAGATAGAGAATGTTTTTGGCTGTCAGGCGAATCAAACAGCCAAATGAAACTCTAGGTCTTTGGCATGAATGAAAATTGAATGGGACTAGATGAGAGGAAAGGTGGATAAAAAAATGACAAATAGATGAGTGCTGATCAGTACAGTTGTGAATTAAAGCTCATTTTCCCTCCCTGAAAGAGTACAAATTGATGGGATACAGAAAATTGATGTAGCTTGGATATGTGTTAAGGGAGGAACAAAGGATGAAAAATGAAAAAAGATGAGTGTGGCCCAGCATGACTGTGGATCAGAATTTAGGAACCCCAGCTGATAATTTCAGTTAGTTGTTGGATCCCAAAACATTCTGGGATTGGATATTTTTTGTTGCTCTTTGGTTCTGTAAAGTTTTCTTTACAGATATAGAATGTTTTTGGCTGTCAGGCAAATGAAACTCTAGGTCTTCAGCATGAGTGAAAATGAATGGGACTAAAGGAGAGAAATGATGGATGAAAAAATGACAAACAGATGAGTTCTAGTCAGTATAGCTGTGGATTAAACCTAATTTAGTAAAATCTGTGCAAAAATTGTGATTTGTGCAAAAAAATAGAGTTAATGGGGGTGTTGAGTTTAGGGACAACTTAAATTTACATTATCAAAGTGCTTTTTATATTTATCTTTGTCTAATATTAAAGTTTGCTTGATAATGTGAACAATATTAGTATGACAAAAAAGCAAAAACAAAGAAATGTGTAGGGGGGCAAATATTTTTTTCTCGCCACTATATATCAATGTACTTAGATAAGGTGTTAATGAGTTATTGACACTCTGTTAAGAGTTTATTAAACATTTATAAAGGACCATTTTGAATAAAGTGTTACCACTAACTGCAGTGTTATTGTCAGTGTACACAGATACAGTGTTTATAATGTTTGCTGTTGAAACAAGTATTTGGGGAAAAAACTAAAAGCAATGCTACAAATATCTAGTTTCCTTGTCAAAAACAAACAAATTGTGTTTTCTCCTGAAGGATTAGCATAAAACGGACGAGTGAGCATCGTTCCAAACCGTTCTGAGTGCTCTCTCTCCCCGGAAGAGCGAAGAGGCTCTTAACCCTGCGAGGCTAGCCTGTGTTTTGTCACCAAAACCAGCCCAAAACATTGATTCCAATCCAGCATGCTTGGGTTAACACATCTCCAGTGTTTGTGTTAATGGAGGTCTTTGGAGCATGGACGTCTCACCACGGATGGGAATTAGGAAGGATTAAGAATTCACAGAGTGTGTGTATATGTGTGTCACATGTGTGTGTATGTGTTTTAGTTTGTGTGTGTTGTGTTGTGTGTATGCCTCAGTGATCTGGCCCATGATGCTCTTTCTCTCCTTCTATTTTTCTCTCGTTCTTTCTCCCTTTCCAGCTCCCTCCCTCTCTTTCTCTCTCTGCTCACATGAGCGTAGCAGTGAGACTGAACAGCCGCTGAGACGCGTTAATTAACACTGACCATAAATGTCACGTTCAACATGGATCCGGCGCACATGTTTGCTGTGCGCTATTAGCACTGCTAGCATGTCTGGCGAGGAAAGAGACACGGCGGAAACAAAATCTAACACCTGTTAGAATGAGAATTCCAAATATACAATTGCAACGTTTCTTGGATTTCTGCACAAATTGGTCATTAAATGTGTTCTGATCTTCATCTAAGTCACAACAATATACAAACACAGTCTGCTTAAACTAATACCACACAAAAATTTTATGTTTTTTTCATGGTTTTATTGAACACAACATGTTAATATTCACAGTGCAGGGTAGAAAAAGATATGTGAACCTTTTCCTGTAGTTGCAGATCAGACCTGCACAACAGTCAGAATGAATTTTGGATCATTTCCCTTCACAAAACTGTTTCAGTTCAGCAATATTCTTGGGATATCTGGTGTGGATCGCTCTCTTGAGGTCATGAGGCCACAGAAACTCAATTGGGTTGAGGTCAGGACTCTCCAGAAGACGTATTTTCTTCTGTTGAAGCCATTCGGTTGTTGATTTACTTCTATATTTTGGGTTGTTGTCCTGTTGCATCATCCATCCTCTGCTGAGCTTCAGTTGGAGGACAGACGGTCTCAAGTTTTCCTGCAAAATGTCTTGGTTAACTTGGGACTTCATTTTACTGCTGATGGCAGAGATCCGTCCAGGCCCTGAGGCAGCAAAGCAGCCCCAAACCACGATGCCCCCTCCACCATGTTTCACAGTTGGGATGAGGTTTTGGTGATGGTGTGCTGTGCCTTTTTTTCTCCACACAGTGTTCTGTGTTCTTTCCAAACAACTCAATTTTGGTTTCATTTGTCCACAGTAAGTTTTCCTTATTGTAGATTTGTCAACAAAACTGTTAGCATGTGGCAGAGATTTCTGTAAGTCTTTAGCTGACCCTCTAGGATTCTTCCTCACCTCATTGATCATTCTGCGCTGTGCTCTTGCAGTCATCTTTACAGGACGTCCACACCTAGGGAGAGTAGCAACAGTGCTGAACTTTTTCCATTTGTAGACCTTCTGTCTTACCGTGGACACATGAACATCAAGGCTTATATCCAGTCTCATCACATCCTGGCTCTAATTAGCTCTTAGAAAAGTAATTAGCCTAGGGGTTCACATACTTTTCATCCCCTCACTGTGAATATTAACATGTTGTGTTCAATAAAACCATGCAAACATATACTTTTTTTGTGTGGTATTAGTTTAAGCAGACTGTGTTTGTCTATTGTTGTGACTTAAAAAAATCTGAACACATTTAAGGACCAATTTATGCAGAAATCAAAGTTATCCTAAAGGGTTCGCATACTTTTTCTTGCAACTGTAGTTGGGATGATAAAGCGTTTACTACTCTTAAGATTTATGTATTTCACTTTTTCATTCATGCATTTTTCAAGAAGACAATGCAAAACTACACGCTGCACACATTAAGCAAGGCATGTTCAGTATCACTCAAAAACATTGTAGAGTAGATTAATACTTAAGTCATTTAAACTATGAAGGAAACATATGGAAACATTTAGTGAACCAAAAAGAGTTAAACAAACCAGAGTATGTTTTATACTTTAGATTCTTCAAAATATTCACATCTTGCTAGATGACAATTTTCTCATTTGGATTTATGAGGTATTCACCAGTTAACAGCTGTGCTGAACTTGACAAGAGTTAATTACTTTAATTTCCTGTCCTCTTAATGTGTTTGAGAGCATCAGTTGTAAAGTTGTGAAGAGGTAGAGTTAGTATAGTAAAATAAGCACTTAGCAAAGGATGTCTCAGCAGAGGATACTGACCTGTGTGTTCACGCTGTTATTTTATTCTTTATTCAGTTGCAAGCTTCTGCATGGTTAAGATAGGATTGGGAGGATGACTGTTGACTGTTGTCAGAGTTTTAATCAGTCAGTGGCGCACCTGTATTTCCTGCCGGCAAGGTAGAAACACGCCAGATATTTACCTGAATACACCTCACTTCCAGACCACCACACCCATCAGTGTAAAATGATTCCTTAAACTTTGATTCTATTTTAATGGTGTGGGTGCAAAGGCATTAAAATACCTACCTGTTAATGGGGTGTAAGATAGCAATAAGCATCACAACATGCCTTGTTCGAGTGTTAACGACGTGTTAATTAACACTGACCATAAATGTCACGTCCAACGCAAATCTGTAGCTCATGTTTGCTGTGCGCTATTAGCACTGCTAGCATGTGTGGATAAAGATGAGTATGAAATGGGTATGAAATGCATTAATGCATCAACAGTGGAGCGTTTCTTACCTTGTTTCTTGGCTCTAGATGGCAGATTTATAGAGCAAGGAGGTTTGATTGAAAGAATTGGCAGTTTTTACAGTGCTTTGGCTCAACTGTTGAGTCTTTACGGATGTGGAATGATCAATCAAAAAATCTATAGGCATGTCTGACAACGGAAACTAAATTTGACACCTGATAAAAAGAGAATTCTCTTAGCTTAATCAACAAGACAATGCAAAATACCATGCTGCACACATTACGAAAAAGGGATGGCTACATCAGAAGAGGTTTTTAGGTACTAGACTGACCTGGCATGTGTGTGTTGTGTGTATTCTACAGTTATTTGATCCATGTCTCTCTCTCTCTCTCTCTCTCTCTCTCTCTCTCTCTCTCTATCTCTCTCTCATACACTTTTCCACTCCCTCTCTTTTTTCTCTCTCTGCTCACATGAGCGTAGCAGTGCGACTAAACAGCCTCTGAGACGCGTTAATTAACTCTGACCATAAATGTCACGTCCAGCGCAAATCTGGCGCTCGTGTTTGCTGTGCGCTATGAGCACCGCTAGCATGTCTGGCATGTAAAGAGATGCAGCCGAAACAAAATCTGACACCTGATAGAATGAGCGCAGAGCTTGGATCGGGCTCAAAGCCAAGGCTGGGAGATGACTCGCCGCGTCAATTATTTATTCTCGTAGTCCGGAGATGCAAAACCAGAGACTTGGCCGCCGTCCTGCTGAAGTCGAGGGTCGCGAACTACAGCAGTCAGACAACAAAGGGACGCTAAGTAAACATTGACCCTGTTGAAATGTTAATCAACACTGGGTCAGCCTCTCCAAAGCCTTTCAAACTGGTGGAGAGGAAGAAACAATGGAAGACAACTGCGAAGGCAAACGACTCAACGGGCTGTAATGGATGGTTTAGAAATGAGATTGGAAAAAAAAGAAGTGTGGTGAGCAAGTATTAGCTTTCACAGTCTCTCTCTTTATTTCTCTCTCTCTCTCTCTCTCTTTCTTTGAGCTTAATAATAATGATAGCCCTCATCATGATCTTTATAATGATGAACGTTATTATCTGGAGACTATAATATAGTTAGATGATCTCCTGTAGATGTGTAGATGTTGGAGTCACTGGTGGAGTCACTGATAGTTAAAGCGTGGGGTGATTCCCTATGAATTATTTCTCACTTGTAGCTGGAAGACTGAAGTAAATGGAGACATTCTGTGTAAAATATAGATTATAAAACGTTCAATACATACAGTATTGGTGTCTGCTGTAAGTACGCTTCATGTTGAGTTGAGCCTATAAGGTCAAATAGTAATTTATGCTGGTCAATATCAAGAAAAAGCTTCAGTAAAAGCTTTAGTTATTAAGGGTCCTGGGAAAACTTTGTTTCAGGGTCCCTGCTCAGCTTGGTGTGCATCTCCCATACAACGGCGGAGGCTAGCATTAAACTAACAAACATCTGAAGTACGACTTTTTCCCAAAACCATCGTTTTTTGTTCGTACTACCACCGTAGTCTGAACTATGTTGGTTTGAAGCACCGCAGTCAGAACTATAATTTTTTTACATGTGTTTGGACTGATTTCCACAGCGGGAAACAAGAAGAAAACTCACAAACTTTGCGGTCCTTTGCCAAAATATGAGATTATTGTTATGAATATGTTATTAATAACAGTAATATCAACAATAATGTTATTAATATGTTATTAAATGTGTAATGTATAAGATACTCGCTTTTTCATATTGCAATCATACAACTCAGCACAATCACCATTAATATGTTTAAAATGTACAAATTTACATTTACAAAATATTTTTTTTTTTCTAAAAATAGTAAATGCTGCTCTTAGAGGGAAAAAATGGATTGAATGAAATGTGCAATTAAGTTTGAAAATAATGGCGCAGGGGGATACATGTATGTTAATGTGTATTAATAAATCACAAAGTGTGCTGAACAAGAGAATGTGAGTTTGAATCCCTGCTGCTGCCAACATATTTTTCTACCATAATAGTAACAATTGTTTTCATTGATTAATCGACTGATTAAAGCACCATTAAGACCACCATTACCCATCCAGAGAGAGCGAGGCCAATTGTGCTTTCTCAGGCAGAAGCAGCTGAAGGCAAGCTGCATGACCGGGATTCGTACCAGCGATCTCCCAATCATAGTGGCAGTGCTTTAGACTGCTGGACCACTTGGTGCCTCTCCCAAACCATTACATTTTAGCTGGGAGTAGAGTCACTTCTTTTAATAAACATAAAATATAAATGTTACCTGTACTGTAGTTACCTCCAAGGTTCAGACTACGGTTTTGGGAAACACTTGCATAGCAACAGCATCATTCCAGCTATGTAGGTTGCTAAGGTAGGAAAACGCACCCTTGGTTTTTTAGTGGAGTAATTCTTGCCATAATATGGATTAGAACATCATCAAACAGGGCTTTTCACTGTAGACCAACCAACTCTAGCTCTTCACAACTTTACAACTGATACTCTCAAACACATTAAGAGGAAAGAAATTAAATCAACTCACTCTTGAGAAGTTCAGCACAGCTGTTAACTGAAATCGATTCTAGGTAAATCTACCCTAATGAAGCTGACTGAAAAAATCCAGCCATGATATGCAAAGCAAAGAAGTTCTGCTGTGAAAAATCTAAAATCTAAAACATATTCTGGTTTGTTTAACACTTTTTTGTTGAAATAATTACATATGTCTTTTTCTTATTTGTTTCCCATTTCTTCCAATTTAGCTAGGCCAACTGTTCCACCCATTCAGCTGCTAGTTATAACTAGTGATGCTAAAACACAAGGAAGGTGAAGACTAGCACATGCCTCCTCCAATACATGTGAAGTCAGACACTGCCTCTTTTTGAACTGCTGCTGATGCAGAGCAATTGTGCTTTCTCAGGCAGAAGCAGCTGAAGGCAAGCTGCATGACCGGGATTCGAACCAGCGATCTCCCAATCATAGTGGCAGTGCTTTAGACTGCTGGACCACTTGGCCCCTACCCCCCCACAAAACCATTACATTTTAGCTGGGAGTAGAGTCACTTCTTTCATAGACATGAAATTTATGTTAGATTTTTTTTTATTATTATTTAAAAAATCAGATGTGATCATATTTTCTTACAGAACTATTCAAGTAACTTAGCTTTTATAATACTGCTGACTTTTCACCCTCAAATTTGCAGCAATTCCCAACTAAGTCAATTTGTCGGTTCTCAAAGGCAAACACATTTTCTTATCTGGTGAGTAAGACAGGGCTGTGCTAACATGAGCTCGCGAGTTTATCCCCTCATCTAGGAGATAAAGCAGGGCTTCAGCTTCCGTACCAGGCAGAGAACATCACAGAAATCCTCTCCATCCATCTGTCCTGCTCACGTCTAGTAGCTCGGCTGCTTCATTTAATATTAATGGGATATTTTCTTTTGTTACACATTTCAGAGCTGCATTAAAGGTGTAATCTGAAGGGCTGGGGATTTCTGCTTTCTGGACTTGCTGCACTCTGAACTGCCATTATTCATCCTAGTATTAGATCATCCTATAAAACCGTATCAAACCCTACAAACTCAACACTACATTGGCAGTACATTCAGTATGTGTTTTTGTCCTCTGCAGTTTAGTAGTCTGCGTTACATTTTCAAATAGATCATATGAAAATGAAGAAGCTTGCGGAACAATGCAAAACCACATGCTGCACATGTTAAAAAGAAAATATAACAATAAAAACAGTGATTCCTACATTTATATGGATTTTTATGGATATTTTTCTTTGCAGACGGCATGAACTCAAGACATTTCATGTTATGTCTGTTTAGCTTCATTTCATTTTTCAACATTAATCCATTCCTGCATTTCAGGCCTGTGACACATTACATTTTCAGGGATGTCCATGCATTCCCCCCCCCCCCCTTTTCTCCCCAATTTACACAGCCAATTACCCAAACCCCTCATTAGGGTGAAAACTAGCACATGCCTCCTCTGATACATGTGAAGTCACCCACCACCTCTTTTCCAACCTCTACTGATTCAGCTTTGCCGAGTAGCATCACAGCGCACTCGGAGGAAAGCGCAGCAACTCGGTTCCGATACATCAGCTCACAGGTGCCTTGGGCTGATCGACATCACCTTTTGGAGTGATATGGGAAAGAGAGCGCCATCTACCCACCCAGAGAGAGAGCAAGGCCAATTGTGCTCTCTCGGGGCTCCGGTAGCCGATGGCAAACTACATAAACAGGATAACAACCTGGCATTCTCCTGACTATAGTGGCAGTGCTTAGCCCACTGTACCACTCTGAGACCGTCCATCCATTTTTTTAACAAGACAATGCAAAACCGCATGCTGCAGACAATTAAAAGAGGCATGGCATCATAAAAAAGAAGATACAAAAATAAAAAACAGTGATTCCTACATTTATTTGGATTTTTTTCCATTGCATACAGAATAAACTCAATACATTTAGGATGCTATTATAATGATCTATAGCATTCAGATCAATTGTGGATTGCTCAGCTGGAATTTAGGGCCTTTTGGTGTGTCTTTGGTATCATGAGGTCGCATAAAATATGCATTGAATGTCTTGAAATGCAGAAGGCATGTACTAATTCTCTTAATTTATGATGGCTGTGTTTTGGGCTGACTGTTGACTGTTGTCAGGGTTTTAATCAGTCAGTGGCGCACCTGTATTTCCCACCGGCATGATAGAAAGACGCCAGATATTGACCTGAACATACCTCACTTCCAGAACTCCACACCCATCAGTGTAGAGACAGTATATTCATGAACTTTGATGCAAATTTAACGACGTATCTGCAAGAACTGAAAACAGACTGCTGATGGGGTGTAAGATAGCAATAAACATGGCAATGCCAGCAACACATTCCAAAAAAGTTGGGATGGTCAAGCATTTAATTTACTTTATAATCCATCAATGATGACTTCGACACTTCAAGATTTTTCTGTAAAATGCAAACCCACATGCTGCACACGCTAAAAAAGGCATCTATTTAAAAACCATCTGCTTCCGATCATGGAAGAAGTGCTAAAATATCATTAGGAAGAAGTTAATAGCCTATAGGATACAGAATATCTACTAACTGCTCTTTCCCTAATCCCATACATGCCCATAGATTTTTCGATTGATCATTCCACATCCATAAAGACTCAACAGTTGAGCCAAAGCACTGTAAAAACTGCCAATTCTTTCAATCAAACCTCCTTCCTCTATAAAACTGCCAGCTAGAGCCAAGAAACAAAGTAGAAACGCTCCACTGTTGATGCATTAATGCATTTTATACTCATCTTTATCCACATTTTCATCTAATCCCTTTAATCCTATCATCCCTCCATCAACTTCATAACAACTCACTAGACGCTGTCTTAAAGAAAGCCCCAGGTTCACCTAAAGTATATGACTTCACAGTATTGACTGCACTCTACCTGCAACTAAACCTGCCTTCCATGCTTTCATCCCTCCATCCTACTCATCCATCCACTCATTGATTCCATTACTCTTTGATATTCTGAGCTATAACCCACCCGATTTTATAGGATGATGCAGTTTTTATCTCAGAGCACATGACCACATTTCATACTGAGAGCAATCTATTACTGTAAAGCACTTATTGTTGGATACTACTTGGGTTTTGTAGAAAACTACACATCCCATACCTGCACTACTGCTATACTTGCACTGCATTACACACTTTAACTCCCCATAAAACTGTGAAATTTAAGAACTTTACACACTCATTCACTTTACCAGCCTTAAGCTATTATACCATATTTGCACTACTGTTTATACAGGTTCTGTTTATACATGTACTGCCATCCCATCTTAATTACCCCCCTCATTACTATTGTACTATTGTCTTCTGTCATACGTATGTCAATTTGTGTATTGTACATAATGTGTCTCCCATTCTTTTATATTATATATCTTATTTTCACCCCCCCATCACTATTGCACTATTGTCTTCTGTCTCACGTATGTCTACTGTGTCCTTATTGTATTGTACATATAGTGGGTCCCACTTTATAATAAATGTCCCTAAGTACTATGTAGTTACACGGTAACAATCCATGTAACTACAGTGTAACTACTGATGAAGTACACATTGTTACAGATTAACTACAGAGGTACAGGTTATGTAATTACACAAGTGTATTAAGGTTAATTTTGACTTGTGTAAGTACACATGTGTACCAGGGTGAGTGTAATTACACAAATAAATGCAAAAAAAAATCTTCAAGCAGGGCCAATTTTTGCCAAATATTTCTGTAATCTGGAAAAAAAAATCTAAAAAAATTTTCATTCCTTTTTTTTTTATTTCCTGTATCTGGTTCTGTTTAAGAAATGAGCCTCCTGCTTATGATAGGTGTATTAACATGGATTTAACAACTTTTGATTTTATTTTCACATTTTATACCAATTTTACTTAATTACATGCTCTTACCTACAGTAGCTACTCCACCCTGCAGATTTATAGTCAGAGAAAAAAAGCTCATCTGATGCTGACTTTGTTGTTGTTTGTGTTGGTCATCCTTTTGTCCTGCATCATTGGTCACAAGACGCTGTCCACATGATATTGTTGGCTGGATAATTCTGGTTGAGGTGTTTAAAACCTCCAGCAGCACTGCTGCCTGGTCCACTCATATCCTCCTCTATATATATATATATATATATATATATATATATATATATATATATATATATATATATTGGTATTTTATTTTACTTACTTACTTTTTCAGACACACTTTAATTCCAGACACAGATAACCTGAGAAACATAAGAAAACATAAATTATTATTTCATTTCTTATTTATGTATTTTATATACAAAAGTGGAACTTTTTTTTACCATTTTTTTATTAACCATGAACTAATTACTAATTACAAAGTGACTGAAGTAATTGATTAGCTACCTACGTAATGAGTAATAAATCTCTAAGTGATAAATGAAACTCATTTAACAATGTAATCAATTACTGAATCCTAAAGGTTTATAAATTAGTAACTAACACTTTCCCATTACATCTGGCGTATACTTAACACAGCATTTCAGAAAAAGCACATCATACTGTCAAACATGGTGGTGGCAGTGCCATGGTCTGGGACTGCTTTCCTGCATGGAACCATGAATTCCTTAGGGAAAAGGTCCGGCCATCAGTTCATGACCTTAAGCTTAGGCAGTACTTGGTTTCTGCAGCAGGACAATGATCTGAAGAACTCAAACAAGTCTATATGGGAATGTCTCAAACAAAAAAATAGAAATGAAGGTTTTGGAGTGGCCTATTAGTATCAGTATAAGTATGATCAAGCAATAGTCAACAGTTCCGGCACTTAGTTATGTAAGTAATGAGTAAGTAATCTCTGAGTTAGTGTTAAATAAGTAATCAATTACTGATTCCTGAAGTTTTCAATTAGTAACCAACACTTAATTAAGAATTTGTTACTAATTAACATCATAATTAATCATTCGTCTGCAGCCTTGATATAAAGCACCACCTTGTATAGAGTGTCTTTTCTTCATTCGCTTGCAGGCTGATTAATTTCTTCATTGAGTTGCTTCGCCAATCAATCAGAATCTAAAACGGCTCCAAAAAATCTGACGATGGGACTTTAATCACGGAGAGCTGGCACTGACATTGTTACACGTCGTCTCTCAATGACACGCCGCAACTTTCCTAACCCTTCAGCGACGGGGAGGAAATTAAGTATGCACAGTCTCAAAGTACATAACAGGAGGCAAGTTGATGAAATTCACGCTCAATCAAGTCGAGGCACAAAGGCAGCGGAAGCCCATTAATCATTTCCACCAATAGCACTTCTAGCTTCGCAATCTATAGCGTATGAATCCGCATCGGCTCATACTTAAGTAGGTACTATTGTACAGATGATGGGGGAGGGCAGAAGTAACCGAGGACCTCCACTCCAAAGCAATTCACTGCAGAATGATGGGGAGGTTACTCAGCTAAACTCCAAAACCTCCCACAGCAGTCCTAAATGACTCAAACTGTTCCAGTACATTTACAAAAATAAGACACGGCATCTCTGCATACTTTATTAATCTCTTTTTACCCTGTTCTTTAATGGCCAGGACCCCACAGAGCCAGAGACCACCACAGAGCACGGACTATTTGGATGGTGGTCCAAGATTGTTATTGAGGTCAGGATGTTGCATAATCCCCCCTCATCCCAATAGTACTGGATAGATCACCATCTAAGAGAAGAGAGATATTAGAGCAATTAAGAAGTGAGAGTGGAATCGAGTGGAATCAGCATTTTATAGCTAATGCTAGTGCTATCAAACTTTCAGCTAGTACTTGAAGGGTTAGAACTCACTGACTGAATATCAGGTCTCCAGATATTACAGTTAACGCTAGCTAGCAGGTCGCCTTCTCAATTAGTAGGGTGTTGTGCTGGAATGAGTGGATCAGATACAGCAGTGCTGCTGGAGTTTTTAAACAATTTGTCCACTCACTGAAATCAGTGACTCACTCTATTAGACAATCCTATCAAGCCGTCTCACCTTGTAGATGTAAAGTCAATAAGGATAAAGTTGTATCTCTTGGTCTAAGATCGTTATTAAAGTCAGGATGTTGCATAATCGCCTCTCATCCAAATAGTACTGGATAAAGCATCATCATTATTCCAGAGAAAACAGATGATTGGGATGTACAGTATAGAGCAATTTTATTGCTAATGCTAGTGCGATCAAACTTTCAGCTAACACTTTTAGCTAGTACTTGCACTGACTAAATAGAATTCAGAGTAATACTGGAACTCTGGCAATCAGGAGAATCAGGTCTCCAGATATTGCAGTTAACGCTAGCTAGCAGGATGCCTTCTCATTTAGTATTGTGTTGTGCTGGAATGAGTGGATCCAATACAGCAGTGTTGCTGGAGTTTTTAAACACTGTATCCACTTACTGAAATCAGTGATTCACTCTATTAGCTATTAGATACGTCTATCTATCAGGCTGCTTCACTTTGTAGATGTAAATTCTACAAGGCTAAAGGTGTATCTTCTGGCCCAAGATCATTACTTAGGTCAGGATGTTGCATAATCCCCCCCCCCCCCCCCCTAATCTCAATAGTACTGGATAAAGCAGCGCCATCATTCCAAAGAAGACAATTAAGGAGTGAGAGTGGAATCAACTCCACATTTTGCAGCTAATGCTAGTGCTAGTGCTATCAAACTTTCAGCTAGTTCTTGAAGGGTTAGCACTCACTGAATAGAATTTAGAGTAATACTGGAACTTTGGAAATCAGGAGATTCAGGTCTCCAGATATTACAGTTAACTCTAGCTCGCAGGAAGCCTTCTCAATTAGTAATATGTGTTGTGCTGGTACGAGTGAATCAGACACAGCAGTGCTGCTGGAGCTCTTTAAACAATTTGTCCACTCACTGAAATCAGTGACTCACTCTATTAGACACTCCTATCTAGCTGCTTCACCTTGTAGATCTAAAGTTTACAAGAATAAAGGTGTATCTCTTGGTCCAAGATCCTTACCGAGGTCAGGATGTTGCATAATCCCCCCTCATCCCAATAGTACTGGATAAAGCAACACCATCATTCCAGAGAAAACAGATGTTTGGGGTGTATAGAGCAATTAGGAAGTGAAAGTGCTATCAACTCAGCATTTTCTAGCTAATGCTAGTGCTATCAGACTTTCAGCTTGTACTTGAAGGGATAGAACTCTCTGGCTGAATAGAGTGATACTTCAGATAGTACAGTTAATGCTAGCTAGCAACACCTTCTAAATGAACGTGTGTTGTGCTGGTGGTACGAGTGGATAAGACACAGCAGTGCTGTTGGAGTTTTTAAACACTGTATCTACTCAGCACCCTCTATTCTATTAGACATGCCTACCTACAGTAGCTGCTCCACCTTGTAGATGTAAAGTCTATAAGGATAAAGTCGTATCTCCTGGTCCAAGATCATTACAGAGGTCAGCATGTTGCATAATCCCCCTCATCCCAATAATACTGGATGGAGCACCATCATTTTAGGGAACACAGATGTTTGGGGCTTATAGAGCAATTAGGAGGTGAGAGTGGAATCAGTGTTCTCAAACTTTCAACTAGTTCTAAGTCCAAGTTAAATCTCAAGTTTTTAGTCGCGAGTCCAAGTCAACCCAGCTGGCCACCAACATCAATAGATGTTAATTTTTATGTTGAATGTTGGTCATGACGTCAGATGACAAAATATTTATATATCAGGCTAACGTCTAATACTGTTACATGCCTGCAGGGAAGTCTTAAATCTGTAGGTGGTGAATATGGCTTTGTCCCAAACAACCTGCCTGTTTAAAACCACATGTCCGGTGGGTCTCTAGCCCTGTAGCTCTGCATGTTGTTGACATCACTAGGGAGTAGTACACTTTGGCTACGTTCACATTACAAGCCACATTTCCAAAATCCAAAATTTTTGCTCAGATCGGATTTGGTCTAATCTTGATGGTTCACATTCACAAATGTAAGTGACCTGTATAAACGAATCTGTCTCTGAAACTCCTCACATGCCCACATTGATACGTGTATAAACGTCGCCTTCTTCACCACCAACAAAAAAAACGGCACATTTGATAGACGATTTGTAGCTTTATGAAGGGAAATGGATGAGTTAGCAGCTCATATGTGGAGCATCTTTTGTTGGAGTGGAGAAACAGCAAACAAAGTTCATGCTCAGGTCAAGGAGGTGAAAAAATGTCAGGTGGTTTGCTTCTGCTGTTTTTGCAGCTATAGCTGCACAGCTGCACCAAGAGATGTGTGGGTACGAGATAGAAGCAGGTAGCACATACGTAAAAGCAAAAATACGGATGGATTCCGACTTAAATTGTCTATGTATCCTATTTAAAAAACGATGTGATCTGAAAAAATTTAATGGATTTGGCAGGTTCACACATCTTTGAAAAAATCAGATGTGAACCACATTGAGCAAAAAATCAGCTTTAAGCCACTTCAACCTGGTAATGTGAAAGTAGCCTTTGAGGGGCAGTGCAGGGTGTATAGGGAATGATTTGAGGAGGGACTTGGTTTTGGTACTGCCGACTTTGCAATCTACGCTTCTTTTGCCGAAAGAGCAACCATCATTCCAGAGGAAACAGATGTATGGGAGTAATTAAAAAGGGAGTGGAATCAGCTCAGCATTTTCCATCTAATGCTAGAGCTATCAAACCTTCAGGTCTACCACATAAATGCTCTGCTTTTTATGTGTTATTTGATAGTACTTGAAGGATTAGGGATTAGCACTTACTGAATAGCATTCAGAGTTATACCACTAATACTGGACCTCTGGAAAGAGAATCAGGTCTCCTGATATTACCGCTAATGCTAGCTAGCAGGACCCCTTTTATCAATAGAAGCTAAGAGTCCATTAGAAGCCGTATAGATCTGTAGATTATAGATACTCTAAAAATAGACTCAATTCCTTTTCCGCGGGGTTGCTAAGCTATATAGAAAGCTATTGGGGAGCTATAAGGCCACTTTATTGTTGCCGCAGATGACTCGCTGTGCCACACTAATACCATTCGTGTGACAACCTCGCCGGACGCCGGTATCATTGCTTCTCTGAAGATTACAGTTGATGTGAACTGCTGACCCGTACATATGTTTTCCAGGCGGCGGTCCTGCTCTGCGCCAGAGAACGAGAGATGGAGAGAGAGAGAGAGAGAGAGAAAGAGAGACAGAGTAAACGAAGCAGATGTAACCCAACCCAGCTGTGTCTCCGGCTCGGTGCCATCCTCTCGCCCTCTTCCCCCTGGGGTTGGCGGCAGGGCGAAAGGCCAAATCCCGAACTGCCCTGGCACACGGCCACGGAGTCCGGAGCACCTCAAGGTCAGCCAGGAACCAAAGAAGGTCCGTGATCACTGACCCACACGCTTCTGCTCCATTACCAGTCTGCCGAGAGATGAAGACGGCAAGAACGAGAGAGATAAAAAGAGGAGGAGAGAAAGGGAGCAATGGCGAATAAGAAGATAAGAGAAAGAGGGCGTCACCTTGAATCTTTGAAACTATAAAGTTGGTATAAAGGAAAACGGGAAACCCACTGAAGAAGAGGGAATATTTGTAGATAAATCAATAAATGTTTGCAGGAGGAAATGAAAGAAGGAATAAGAGTAAATGTACAGTATTTGTAGTACTGTAAACTCCAGCATCAGCATTTCCACTGTAGAATTAATTGGTACCACTTTAAAATAAGACTATCTTTATAAAGGTTTATAAATGGTTTATAAAGAAGTCTACTAAAAGCTAATAATTAGGTTGAAAATACTTTAAAACCCTTTATTAGGCCGTTAATAGTTATAAAATAACACATAATAATGATAATAATAATGGCAACAGTGAGTAAAAAAATGGCTTTCTAAGGCATTTACAACATAATCAATAATAATTAATAATCTACTTTATAAACAATTTATAAACCCTTCATAAGGGTAGTCTTATTTTAAAGTGGTACCAATTGATTTAATAGAATGAATGAAAAGTTAGACCGAAACAAACAAAAAAAAAATGATGATGATGATGATATGCATATGTAATTACATGTGTAATTACACAGGTTGTACCCCTACAATGCATTTGTAATGTGTCAGTGAATACATGACACTTAAAAAATCTTAATAAAGTTTGAATGACTATAATTAAATATTTTTAAATTAATTGAGGAAAAAAGCCTTCAGCAAACAGTGGGAAACGTAGTGCCAAGTTTTTTTTTTTTTTTTTTCGTGTGTTTTACAGTACAGTAATTACGTTATTATTATATAAATAACAAATATTATATTAAATCTGTGTTTTTATTACTTATTATGATAAGCTCTTAGATGCACCTGTGAATACTGTATATATTGCTATTTATGTGTATAAAATTATGTTTGTAATCGCTAAAAAAATACAAGTTCCTTACTTTAAACTAAAGTACCTTGATTTTGTGTTAAAATTGTGAAAATCATGTTAGTGAGTGTGTGCGTGTAATTAAACAAAATGTACTGCATACGTCATGATGTAAAGCTTCTATACTCACTAGTATAATCACTAGTAGTTACTCTGTTATTACATGGTTGTATTACATGTATTAGAGACTGTATGCGGCTATTAATGTGTAAGATGATATATAATATATAATTAATATTATTACTATTATATAATAATATATAATATATAATAAAAGTTGACGTGTGTGCGTGAGATTAAACAAGATATACTGCTTCATACTTCATACAAGTAAAGCTTACATCAATAGTAATAACAATGTTATTACATAAACTACATATTTTTTTAAGAAACACTTGAATTTTTACAAATAAAAAGTTGATGTGTGTGTGTGTATGTGTGTGTGTAATTAAACAAGTAAACATGTAAATCTTCTGTACCACTGAATAAATCAATAGTAATTACACAGGTGTTACATCGAATTCATGCTTTTCACATTTACATGTAATACATGTTATATGCACTATTACTTGTAACTACATGGTTATTAGAGACTCCTAATATAAAGCCATGCACAATGACAGTATTAAGAGCATTATGTTTGATATTTGATATAAAGAGTACACTTGAATTCATCAAGTTTCTGTAGAAATGTATGAAATATTGTTGTGTTTTAATGAAAGTTATTTTTTCCTTCTGCTATGAAGTGTTAACTTTAACTTATTTCAATCCTGACAGGAAGGAAAGGATAAAAAGCCAAAGCAAGACACAGGTTGACCCAGGGGACACACAGAAAAAGCCACAGAGAAAGAGAGAAAGAGAAAAAGAGAAAGAGAGAGAGACAGAACTGGAAGGCAATGTGCTAGCAAGAAAAAAAAATACACTCTTACACACACTCTCTCTCTCCGTCTCCCAGCAGCCAGGTTTACACACTGTATTGCTTCACGTTTACGCTACTTGTGAAAGCGATCCCTATAGCTGAGCCCTCGCAGAACCACAGCAATTACTCATTTATACAGCAGCGCTCATTCAGTCCCCGCGAAGTAAAGCGTTTCCGAGGAATGTGTGCCGAGGAATGTCAAGAACGAAACTCTCAGTAGTAATGGTGGAAGGACACGGTGTCAAAACAAAAGATCTACACACGCAGACGGCAGCGAAATCAGACACATTCAGCCGTTAGCGTGTGACAGTAAGCATTATTCTCAGCTGGCGGCGCACTTAGCGCAACCCTCGGCTGAAACTCGGACTGGTTTCAGAGAAAAACGTCAGCCTCAGCGTTTTAAAAAGCCTCCAGTGCGAGCGGCAAGGCCTTAAATCTGACCTGCTGAAGACTGATCGTGCACATGTATGACACTGTGCTGTGTCTGCTTTTGTTTTCCACTGGCAAACCCAACGTGACAATCCATCAAACGTAACCCCCAACCCCCTCTACAACTCAGACAAACGGACTGTGTACTGACCACACTCGTTCAGTCATGCCCAGCAGCAGAACGGATTGATTGACCTATGCAAGTTCCACCCACAATGCATCAGTTTCAGGGGTTATCATATATACAGGGGTTGGACAATGAAACTGAAACACTTGGTTTTAGACCACAATAATTTGTTGTCACGACAGACAGTTCTGGTGGAAACAAGAGAGTTGAGGTGCACATTGAATTCTGCCGTGATTTGGGAAGCCGTGGTTTAATGATTTTTGTATACAATTCGGGTTAGCACCCGAACATCCCTTTCAGACAGCTTCCTCTTACAGCGTCCACAGTTAATCCTGTTGGATGTTGTTCGTCCTTCTTGGTGGTTAATGCTGACATTAATCTGGATACCGTGGCTCTTGATGCATCACAAAGACTTGCTGTCTTGGTCACAGATGTGCCAGCAAGACGTGCACCAACAATTTGTCCTCTTTTGAACTTTAATCAGCAAACTGCACCAACCAGATGATTTATCTTGACCAGATCCATTAGCATCAAGCACTTATGACCAAGCCAGTAGCATATTGTTGCTGTCCAATGAAAAACACTTATCTCTAAAACAGCAACTTTACAGGAGAGAGAAAAAACTTGTAAACTTTTAATGGAAGTCAATGTAAAAAGAGTTTATTTCAGGTCATTTTGAAGAAATGTCTATTGGTCCGTTCATCAAGAAATTTTGGCACAGTCTAAGGGAGAGTTTGTCTGTTCAAATTTTGTAGTAAACTAAAAATCGACAAAAATGGAGATAAGTGTTTTTCATTGGACAGCAACGATATAGTATAGCAAAAGCCTAGTTCAAACATTGCTATAGACTATAAAATGTCCCCGTTCATTCCTAAGAGTGGACCGCCATGCAAAACGCAAAGCTAAGAGGTCACAGTATTCAAACTGCCAGGGCATTACCCCCCACCGGCGCCGGACCTGGCCTCTTCTTTACGTCTCTCTGTCTGTTATTCTACTGTCCGGAGAGGAAGTGGCAGTTTTGCCCCCAGTATTTCCTTTGTCTACCTCTAGTTATGGGCTGCTTTGAAGAACTTGTGCTGGAGAGTTTTTTTTCCCTGACCACCAGTGACCTCCTCACACAGCCACTGATAAAGTCTCCCTTCATAAAGGCCTTTGAAGAGGAGGTACAGTTGCTGAGCAGTCTTTTAGTCCTGCTTCCTGCCCCCTGGCCTGGCCCCCCTCAAGCTCTGGACCTCCTCGTCTCACCCACATGTTAATCTCAAGAGGAAGAAGCGCTCTTTTGTTCCGAACTCTGAGTAGAGGTGAGTCTATAACGAAGAGAAGAAGAAAAAAGGAAGAGCGTGAAAAACATTCCTCTATAACTGTTAGTCTAGAGTTGTTAGTGGCACTTTGCTATAAATTAATAGATTGCAATGAAAAAATGACCAAATTTTCAGATTTTATGTTGATGACAAAACAATGCCAAAAGTATAGCTAAAGCCCAGGTTATACTAGTCATAATTTTGTTTCAATTTTAGTCCCAATTTTTAGTCTGGCTGAAACTGTGCTAGTTGGCTCTAGTTTGTAGTCTTTTACCAATTGAAAAGATTGGATTAAATAAGTGCAACCTAGTAGTGTATACTGGGCAGCAACTCAATTGAAATATGCTCCCTTTACATCCTATGAAGCTCAAGCTCAAAAAATAATCCTAAAAAGTTCTCAAATGCGTGATTGGAAAACCCTTAAGCTGAAGCTGACTTCTTATTAGGCACCTTCTCATTTTAATTGTGTTCCACCTTAAAAGATGCAGCAGTAAATTAATAGAATAATATAAAAGAATAGAAAATATGCATGTTGGCTCTAGTCTGTAAATTCTTCAGCAGTCTGAATCAGAAGTTGGAAAAAGAGTCTGGTTCGTTGATTTTAACCAGTCAGCACATATCAAACGTTAATATTGTTGCCTCAATTCTGAGTGTAACCTAGTAAGTGTAAACTGGACAGCAACTCAATTGGAACATGCCACTTCAACAGCCAATGGAAGACAACCAAACATGAAAAGTAATCCTGAAAATAGTTTGAATGCTACTACCATACAAAGCTATGGTTGGATTCTTATTAGGCAGCTTCTTATTTGAATTGTGTGTTTCACCTTAAAAGATGCAGCTGCAAATTAATAGAATGCAATTACAAAATAATGTAAGTTTCTTATTTTTTACAGATGACAAAAAATGGCAAAAAAATGTCTGGTTAGTCAGTTTTAACCAGTCAGAGCATTATCAAACAATCAAACATTATTTTTGTTGCTCCAATACTGAGCATTACCTAGTAGTATAAACTGGGAAGCAATTCAATTGAAACACGTCCCTTTAACAGACAGCCAGTAAAAAGGAACTTGAGCATAAAAAGTAATCGTGAAAAGTGTTCAAATGTGTTCAGTGTATTTCAACCTCTACAAAGCTATAGTTGACTTCTTATTAGACAGCTTGTCATTTTAATTGTGTTTTCCACCTTAAAAAACTTCATATATTTTTTCAGTTCAAGTCAGTTCTAACCAATTGGGGCATATCAAACGCTAATACTGTTTCTCCAATTCTGAGTGTAACCTAGTAGTGTATACTGGGCAGCAACTCAATTGGAACATGTCCCCTCAACAGCTAATGGAAGGAACCCAAGCATAAAACGAAATTCTGAAAAGTGTTCAAATGTGTTCCGATTTTTTCAAATACTACTCTAAGACGCTATAGTTGACTGCTTATTAGACAGCTTTTTATTTTAATTGTGTGTTCCACATTAAAAGGTGATTCATAGTGTTAATACTGTTCTTCCAAGACTGAGTGTAACCTAGTAGTGTATACTGGGAAGCAACTCAATTGGAACATGTCCCCTCAACAGCCAATGGAAGGAACCCAAGCATGAAAGGTAATCCACAAAAACTTACGTAACTTTCTTATTATCATGTTAATGACAATAGAATGGCAAAAATGTGGAAAAAGTTATGCTATTTTTATGCTATTTTTGCCCCAGTTTAAGCCCCGATTCTCAATCTTGCTGGATAAGTGCTAGTTGGCTCTACTTTGTAGATTGTTCAGCAGTCGGCATCCGAAGTTGGAAAAGAAAGTTGAGTAGAGTTAGAAAAAGGTCTGGTCAGTCGGATCTAATCAGTCAGAGCATATCAAACTTGTTACATTTTTTCGACCCAATTTTGAGTGTAACTAAGTAGTGTAGCAACTCAGTGCATCCCCTCAACAGCCAATGGAACCCAAGCTTGAAAATTAATCCAGAAAAGCGCCATCGCCCCGACTGCCAAGTATAATATAACAGTGGGCCCAACCACATGTGCCAACACCCTGGTTGCCGAGTATAATACACCCATCGGCCCGCACCTCTTTGGTTACAACCCAGATGTTGAGTATAATTTGGAAATCATCCTGCACCATTTGTTCTCAATGGGAATAAATCTTCTCAACAGCCAATGGTAGGAACCCATGCATGAAAAATAATTGTGAAAAGTGCTTAACAACCCTACGAAGCTGTAGTTGACTTCTTATTAGGCAGATTCTTATTTTAATTCTATGTTCCACCTAGTAATTCAATAAGAAATTGAAATAAGAAGCTAACATCTGCCTCGTATGCATGGCAGCCTTCATGGACCTCTGTGCTCCTCACTTACAACTCCCTCTGCGGCCTGATAATCCAAATTGAATGCATAATTACATATCTCTAGTTTGTCTAGAATAACTGTTGAAAAGAGTTCTGAAGCACTTTTACACTGAATGATTCTAATTTTAATTGACCCCATAGAAAATTCCCCTTCAAAGAACCTTTATAGCAACCTGTAGGGACATGCATTGAATGAACGTATAGAACATAATGAACTATGAATCAAAAATAGCATTAAATTACTCGACTGCATTTTCTCAGATGGTTGTATTATAAAGAGCGGAGGTCCCTTAAGCTGTTTTTTTTGCATCGCATGAATCCCCACCATGAACAGAAAGTGGGATGTACTGTCTTTATTGTCTTTTCATTTCGCACGTAGGAGGCCACTGCAGCATAGCCTATATCCATATGTCACAGCCCGAGCAAAAGCCTATTTCCAAAAGGGATTAATTTGGGCAAAATTAGAACTTGGCAGTGAACCGGACGTATATTTTTACCATCAAATAGCGCTTTTCTTTGACTGCGATTGTCGGGAGGCATTAGGGATTATCCATAGACACCCATAGACGCCGCTAATCAGCTCAAACAAACTCGCCTCTTCTCGTGCAAGTCACTGCTTTCAATGCTCGTTTGACATTATTACAATCATCTTCACACCACTACTCTTGTCCTCACACACATGCCGGCTCTCAAATGTCAACAGAGGCTGAAAAGGCCATGGTTCTGTTGATTTGGGAACAATCCAGTGCTCCAGAATATGATGCTGGGCTTCATCAGTCCATGTAGTGTTGCTTTTTTATAAGTCTGATGTTTTTTCATTCACTTACTTATTTTGTTTTTTTTTTAATATGGGTCAATATCAATATAACATGCCTTTTGTTTGCAGCATAGTTATTCAAATGTTATTAAATTTATTAACGCATTATAACAAATACAGCTCTGGAAAAAAAAATAGAAGGCCACTTAAAAATGAGTTTTTTTATTTTACCAAATTGAAAAACTGGATTTCAAGCCATCAAACCAAGCTGAACTGCTTGGATTTTTGCACCAGGAGTGGCATAAAGTTATCCAAAAGCAGTGTGTAAGACTGGTGGAGAACATGCCAAGATGCATGAACTGTGATTAAAAACCAGGGTTATTCCACCAAATATTGATTTCTGAACTCTTAAACCTTTATGAATATGAACTTGTTTTCTTTGCATTATTTGAGGTCTAAAAGCTCTGCATCTTTTTTTGTTATATCAGTCAATTCTGATTTTCTGCAAATAAATGCTATGAAGTGGTCTTTCATCCATTCACATGATGTATCAAGAGCTACGGTATCCAGGGTATCATCAGCATACCCCCAAGTAGGACGATCCACATCCAACAGGATTAACTGTGGACGCTGTATTAATGTTAATTTGCATCTGTTTAAATCATATGTGGTGCTTTTTTTCAGGTACAAACACTCATACTGCTGAGATAAATGAATAAGTGTAATTTGCTTAGGTGCCTAAAACTTTTGCAGAGTACTGTATATATGCATCTTTTTCATTAAGTGCCACATTCCCCCTCCCACGGGCTCCTGGGGTCCCGCCACTCGGCGGCCAGGCAGCCGGGCTGTCTACGTGCCAGCCGCCAGTACGTTTCCATAGCAACCGGCCGGCCTGTAAGGGTTAAACGCGGGAAGATGGGAAAAAAAGGGTGCACGGGGCCACATGAGTGGGCAGCCCTTCGGTGTGGAACAGGGGAAGTGTTGTGACTGCCAGAAGAACTGGAGCTCACCGGCCCCTGAGATCAAAGCTACAGTTCCAGGCTGGAGCGGGGGCTGGGGGCAGAGGGGGTTCAGGGGGTATGAGAGCGAGGAATAAATCTCTTTGGGGGCGGGTGAGAGAAAGTGTGGGTGGACAGGGATTGGTTGGAGGGGGGTAGGGGTGTGGAGTGTGAAGGACTCTAAGCCCAGTAGCAACTTAAGTTGGCAACTGTTATGAGCTTCTGAAGATCCTTGTATTCAGAAGCAGCACAGGAGTGGATTAGAAAAATATATTTATTTAGAACATTTATTTGCAGAAAATGAGAAATGGCTGAAATAACAAAAAAGATGCAGAGCTTTCAGACCCCAAATAAGGTCAGAAATCAATATTTGGTGAAAAAAAAACTGTTTTTTAATCAAGAGTTTTCATGCATCTTGGCATGTTCCCCTCCACCAGTCTTACACACTGCTTTTGCATAATTTTATGCTGCTTTACTCCTGGTGCAAAAATTCAAGCAGTTCAGTTTGGTTTGATGTCTTGTGATCATCCATCTTCCTCTTGATTATATTCCAGAGCTGTATTTTGAAATATTATTGGCTAGAAAACTGGGGGCATATTATACCTCTTTTTCAGTGGCGCAAAAAGACGTTATGCAGCCTACGCGAAGCATAGGGGCGCTGCACTAGAGGGGGCGCCAAATCGAAGCCCCAAATTTCCTCTCCGGAGAAACAGCCAATCAGCTAGCTGGTTTGCGGAGCTCGGTGGGAAAGTAATGACAGGACGCTTTTAAAACGTATCCCCACCAACGCCCCCAACTCACTGATGATTTACCCCCCCCCCCATTACGATTTTAAAACGTATCCCCCCCCCCTGACGATTTTAAAACGTACCCCCCCTTATGATTGTAAAATGTATGTTTTAATGGACCCATGAAAATTCTCCAAAATTACCAAAAATAAACTCTTTTTTACGTTGTCTTTCATCAAAAGCTACAACGGTTTATCTCTCTTCTTTAAAGTTGCTATTTTAGACATACTTGTTTTTCATTAGACAGGAACAACCAAGTCTAATTTTGTGACATCATAAAACCATCACATTTACAACAAAAGCAGCTGGTTAGCCCCGTGTATTCACACTAAAGATATAGAGAGTTTTCAATCAGATGGCTTCTAATTTCGGTACAATTCAGAGTGACCAATCACAAAAGAGCTCAATGACTAAATAAAACATGTTATTTCCAAGCATTAGCTTGATTGAGGTGTATAACTCCAACCCCAACCCCAGCCTCCCATTGAGCCATGAAGCAGTGGAAGAACTGCTACATGATGTCTGGAATGATGGTGCTCCATCCAGTTCTTTTGACTTGTAAAAGTTGGGATGAGTTTATAGAGTTGGGGAGTTTGGGATAAGGTAGGGTGGTGGTAATCAACAATAGCAGGATAAAGTCCCCTTTTTCAAACAAGTTAAAAATGCCTCCCTCACAGTTTGACTGGACTGTGGGACTATGGGATGTCTCAGTGTCCCAGTAGGGGTGGAAGAGGCGGTGAAGAGGCCAGTAAAGGGGCATGGAAGCCTGGGGGCGTCTCCTTACGAGCCGTGCAGGAGGCCACACAGAGCAGGCTGAAAGACGCCCCGCTGTTATATTGAAGCTGGCCCAGCAGATAGAACTCCCAGCACTGGTAATCTATTGTAATGCTAAACGCTAATGTCAACAGTTGAGTGGGACATGGCCCTAACGAGATTAAGATGAAAGACGTTATTAATAAAAGGCCTCTTCAACATCAGTCCATCACTCATGGCTCGATGCAGTCGGCATGGCGCTGGTGCCGGGGGAAAACCTCCCATCTGCAGAACGGAGACGTTACTGGAGACGGGCTAATGTTGATTAATGTTGTTGAGGAACAAAAAGTGTGAAAGTGTGGTCTCCCTAAATTTCTAAATGTATGTATGTCAATTGTAAGGGTCCTAAACTGTCTACAGATAAGATAAGAACAAAAAATTAAACATTTGGCTTGATATGGGCAACTCTCGGTCCTATTTTTTTGAGCCACACAAACTAAAGTAATGACTAACGCATGTGTAATAACATGCCAGATGTTTCAACATGGAGTTGTAGATGTTCCTAATCAGGGATGCACGATATATATATCGTTTTAGCATCGTCATTGTGATGTGAGCATGTGCAATAGTCACTTAAGGCAATCCAATCAAACACGTCATGTTGCAATTTTTTTATTCTTGACGCAAGAAGTAAATACACAGCGCTGTCTCTGTGTCTGTATGAGTGAAATTCTTTTGCTGCCTGCGCGAGAAGCATGAGGTGGAGGGGGCAGGAGTAAACATGAGGTAACCGGAGGCATGGCCTCCATCCACATGGTTGGAAAGCTGTGCACCTCAGTCCCGCACAGTTTTGCGCAGATATTTCCAGTTACAGCTGGAGTTCATGCTTTTAATCCCCCCCCCCCCAAAAAAAAACGCTCTTATTTATTTGTTATGAAGAGCAATATAAATGCCAGATTATAGGGCCGATTACTGTTGTTTTGCTGTTTTCCTCGAGCCTTGAGTTGAGTGCTCTGCACTGACTCAGCTCCTGATTGGTCCGGACGCGAGACAGCGCACAGGTAGGGGTGGGGCTGGTGATGTCATGGGCCCTGCATTGTTTAATATCGTGATATAAATCATCGAAAAATCATCGGTTGGTGTTGTGGTTGAGTATTGAGCATTGATAGTATTCCACGTAGTTCTAATTCAAGGCAAGGCATGGCAAGCCAAAGTCTTAAGATGGCAGCAGTATGTGAACAAGTGTTGTCCTGCTGGAAAAGCTGGAACACCAAAGTGTTCCTTCAGAAAATATATGGTCAATGGTTGCCAGGTCTCATTAACATAACATTGGGTCGTCAACTGAAAATGCCTGTATTGAAAACCAAAGGTGATCTGGCATTATAAAAAATTGTAGGTGCCCACAATTGTAGGTGCAGGCTTTCTGGACCCAAGACTTGAGGCAACAAACCATTAATCTTTGGAGTTAGTCAATCAGAGTCTGACTCAACTACCCACCAAGTTTCAATTCTGTTAGTTGATTCATTCCCATTTTTGGATGATGAGTGTAAATGAAGTTCAATGTTTATTGTAATGGGAACAATCATATCTGTTATACTGTAGCATTATAGCCACTTTTGTTGACTCAGCTCGATCCCTGAGGTCCTCAGCTAGAGAGGAAAGATGGACAACCCGATGATGGACTTGAGACCCTGTATTTCCCATTTGGTGTTATCAGCTCAACTTTGGCTTGGCCTGCTTTTCCAGGAGCTTTTAAGGCCTTAAGTACACTCCCTGTGGGCCAACTTATCTCCTTTACACTCTGACGTAAAGCAATGCTATAGAAAAAAACACACTTTTGGTTGCCTAAGAAACATCAGAAAAAGTGGTTTGTCAGTTTCAAGAACCTTTTAAAGAAGCCCGGAGAATCTTCGCACAATCTAAAAGCTTTAAACCCTGAAAAAAAGGTGGCAAAGAGGGTTCTTCAAGTGATAAGTTCTTAAGTAAAGGCAATGGTTCAAAATAAAACCATCACAGCCCAAGAGAATGTTTGAAAGTTTTTAGGACTTTGCTTGCTCAAAATTTTCTTCCCTATGTCTCTGCTTATTTCTAGTGAAGAAGAACAAAGGTTTAACTCTAGAGAACCAGGTTTAACAAAAACATCATGTGAAGGTTCTTTAAACTTAGCAAAAGTAACAAAAAGTTATTCACACTTTTTTAAAAGTATCATCTATGAAAAATTTAATATATTATATGTAGTGATGCACTAAAATGATTGTAAACTTGCCACCACTGCTAAAAAAAAACACCAACATTAGTGAAAGCACTGCAGTACAACTTTAAATTAGTCATTGTTTGCTATTAATGATTTAATCTTTCAACTTATTTGACAGAACACAGTGATTTTTTTGCCATTATTGCCCAAATATATACAGTTGCCAAATAATCTGTGTAGCATTACTTCTGTGGCACTGCAGGTTTGTACCAAATGCTTTTCAAAATAGTGATTTAAATAGTTGGTTCTTCACTTGTTGAACCAATGGTTTTCAATGACATTCAAGCTAACAATCAAAAATTACATTTTAAGAATGCTCCCCTAATGATACAGTACATATCGATTGGAGCATCTTTGCATTAGCTCAGTGTGAATTTGTCCATTTTTTTGGAAGATTATAGGAAATGTTTACAGAATGTTGCTCCAATTGTATTTGCAGCAATACATTTTAGGAACATTTAATAAATGTTATTTTCTAGAAACACTTGCATAACTTTCATATTTCCAGTTTTCTTAACATTCTCAGTACATCAACTGGAAATGGTTGCTTCTTACTTCTTAAGGGCACTTTTAACAAAGTTGTCTCAGAACGTTGCCTTTAGAACATTCAAAAAATGGTACTATGAAAATATTTGCTCCTAACACTAGGGGAAAAAAGAAACTCCCTCAAATAACCAATAAAATAAAATGGTATTCAAAATATAGATGTCACACATGGAACTGATTGAGCTTTTATTCCTCCTACACCTGTGTCTACCAGTGATCTCCTAGCTCCTGACTCCATTGTCCAGAATGCACCACACACTGACATCACTCATTCCCTCCCTCTCACTGACTGACTGATCACATGATACCTCCCATACCTCCCATACCAATCACCTGAGTATTGATTTCACCTGTTCACCTCACTATATACTGTATATACTTATTCACTTCACTCACTCACTGCAGAGTATGAGATTGGTTCCGTCCAGCTGTACAAAGCATTTGTACAAAACTTTGTATGTTTGATCACAATTGTGCTATGTCATCCTGTACTGCCCTACTGTGTGTTTTTGACCTGGAATGTCTTACCGTTTTTGATATGTTTACCCCCTTTTGTTTCGGCCTTTTGCTTTTACTGATCTTGCTTGTTGTTGACAGACCAAGATTGAAATGTCTCTTTTTAATAAAGCACTTTTATTGTAGCTGTGCTTGTCTCAGCCCTGCCTAGCCCTGACAATAGCCATCAATTATATACAGTATCATTAATTGAAATTATTCACACTTACATATCTACAAAAAGTCCTCAAATTAATCGTCAATTCAAAAGTGTATCTTCTATGACGCTGTTACACGAATAACCCCAGTTGGCACCTTCAGTTTATAGGTGCTCTCTTTGGTGTCGAGTTTCTTTAGCGCTGGACGCAGTGGACAGTCAGCTGCCGGGCTTTTTGTTTTTTAAATCCATGTACAGACCCTAGAAGCAATCAGCACCTATTGTCCTCCATTCCACAGTGAAATAGCGTCCAGTCTAGACATCATTACTGAACCCTTGATGACTGGAATTGAGTCTGCTCTTGAGCCGCAATAGCACTTGTGCTTATGGGCTTGATTGTGGCCACAGTTAAACACACACACACACACAGCAGATAATGCCATGTGGTCACCATTCGCCCCCAAGGCTTTAAGCTTGAGGCCATTTCATACTGAGCTGACAGGACACCTGAGTTTATAATGGAGATTTAGAATGATGGAGCTTTGAAACAGTTTTAAAGAAGAGAAGACTATGGCTGAAACCCAGTGTCCACACTAACACAATGGTCATGAATTAGTTTATAAAGTTATTTTTTAAGGATTAAGCCAAGTTCAGAGGCATTCAGAATACTGTTCAGTCCGGGACTAGGCTAAAACAATGTTAAAACTGACCATAAGCCTTATAAAACACATAGCTATGTTATTCATTGTTTATAACTGTGTTATAAAGACTATTTTATAGGCAGCTTTCCAATAAAGTTTCACCAAACATTCTATAACTAATTGTTTTGTCTCATTGGATGAGAGTAAGGTCACATATCCATGCTCTGCCCACTATAGTCTTGTTTTATAATATTCAAAAAATGGTACTATAAAAATATTTACTCTTAACTTTGGGAGAACATTTAGATAATGCTTTTTGTCTTTTTTCAAAACTGAAAGTGAACTCTTGATAAATGAATCCATGAATAAATTATAATCAAGACTTCACATAGTTTGGAAGTGTGGGCTAGAGCTAATTTAACTGCTAAAAACATAGCTTTTTAAATTTTAGAGCTTTTAAAAATAGCTTTTAGAGGAGCGACAATCAAAAATTGTTGACAGTGGTTCATCTGCCCAAAGAAACACCCAGAAACAACCAATAAATATAAGTGGTATTCAAAATTGCTGTGTACATTATGCCTAAAATGGAAATTTAAGCACATTGTATCATTTATCTCTCACACTGATGAGTTTATCATCAACATAAAAGTCATTTTTTTAAAGGACCCAAAAAATAGAAACTACATTTTCAAGCAAGCAAATATTCAAACATGTAAAGGTAAATCCCATAACGTCTTTATTGTTACTGTCCATTGAAAAAAACAAAAATCTCCTTTTTGGTTGATTTTAAGTGTACTACATCATTTGAACAAGTCTCTTACATTGTGCCGAAATTTCCTGATGAACAGACCAATAGAAATACTTTAAAATGACCTGAAATAAACTATTTTTACATTGACTTCCATTGAAAGTTTAGATTTTTTTCTTTCTCCTGTAAAGTGGCTCTTTTGGAGATACTTGTTTTTTTATTTATTGGACAGCAACAATATACAGTGGCAAGAAAACCTATGTGAATCTTCTGGAATTGTATGGTTCTCTGCATAAAGTTCATAAAATGCCATAAAATGTAATCTAATCTTCATCCAAGTCAAGGGCATTTACAAATATAATGTGTCTAAAATAATAACACAAAAAAAAGTTTACTATTATGCATGTCTTCATTGGCAACAACCATACAATGTCATATTGCTAATGGAAAAAGAAGAGGAAAATACAAGAGAACTTTTAATGTTAATGGCTTAACAAAGAGTCAATAGTCTAAATAGTTTGGAGGTGTGGGCTAGAGCTAATCTGACTGATAAAAACACTCATGCAAACTTTGAGTTTTCTTCACCCAAGTGGAATACACATATGTTAGCCATGCCGCACCAAAAAGAGCTTTTAGAGGATTGATAATCAAACATTGTTAGTTTACATAAACTTGGAAAGAGTTACAAAGTTATTTTAAAGACGTTTAAGACTTTTAGATACTTTCCAGTAAGGCAAACAGTCTACAAATTGAGACAATTCAGAACTATGTAAACTCAAAATGTCAAAATGACCCCAAGAACACAATGGAGACTCATCAGTCAGATAAAGAAACAACCCTGAGTTACAGACAAAAATTTGAAGGCATTATTCAGACAGGCTAGCATCTGTTTACATGAGTCTACAATCCAGGAAACCTTGAATAAGTAGAGAGTCTTAGAAAGTACACCTAGAAGAAAGCCTTTGCTTACTAACAAAAGCAGATATTGCTGCATGCCTGAAGTTTATTAAAAGAGCTCATTGACCCTCCAGAGTGGTACTGGCACAATGTTTTTTGGACAGCTGACACTTGTGGACACAAGATTGTGATGTCACAAAAGCCAGCTCTAGAAAAAAAAAAGTGACCACTTCAGTTTCTGAATCAGTTTCTCTGATTCTGCTATTCATATATATATATTTGAGTAAAATGAACATTGTTACTGTAACGGAGACCCAGGCAGGGAGACGAGGAGGCGGACACAAGTGCAGGTAGGGTGAAAATAAATAATAATTTAATAAATAAATAACAAGAAAACAAGGAACAAGTAACATGAAACAAACATACACAAATAACCAATAACCAAAACAAATCAAAGAACCTAAACTAAACCAACTAGAGATAATAAATAAACAAACAGGGAATATATACAAGGAGCTAAACTAGGAATCAACACAAGCAGGGTATATACAGGGAGCTAGGGAACAAGAAATAAAACAAGAAACTAGAAATAAACAAGGAAATAAACTATAAACGAGAAAACAAGAAATAAACAAGAAACAAGGAACCAAGGCTAAGAGAGACACTGAGAAACGTTATGAAAACACAGAGAGACGAACGACAGGTGATGGTGCAAAGACCGACGGAGGACAAGGTGGCAGAGGAGGGCTATTTATAGTAACATAAAACACACTAGAATTGGAAACACCTGGGGAAGGGGCGGAGCTACAAATGAGACACACATGGAAAAGTACTGAGACAGAACACAGGGGCACACACAGAGACATGAGACAGGGCTAAGATGTGACAGTTACGAACATTTCTCCCAAATTCCAAATTAAAATATTGTCATTTAGAGCATTTATTCGCAGAAAATGAGAAATGGCTGAAATAACAAAAAAAGATGCAGAGCTTTCTGACCTCAAATAATGGAAATAAAACAAGATCGTATTTATAAAGTTTTAGGAGTTCAAAAATCAATATTTGGTGGAACAACATTTTTTGGTTTTTAATCACAGTTTTCATGAATCTTGGCATGCTCTCCTCCACCAGTCTTGCACACTGCTTTTGGATAACTTTATGCCTTTTCTTCTGGTGCAAAAATTTAAGCAGTTCAGCTTGATTTGATGGCTTGTGATCACCCATCTTCCTCTTGGTTATATTCCAGAGATTTTTCATTTGGTAAAATCAAAGAAACTCATCCATTTTAGGTGGCTTCTTTTTTCAGGGCAGTTTAGCACCACCCATTCACACTTATCCACACACACATACGTCTGGCACATCATCAAGCTTTCATCCATACCCAAAAATAAGCAGGTACTGCATGAATATTCAAACTGCATCTTATGGATTATCTCAGGACATCATATTCTCTTATCTTTATATGGAAACTAGCCATTCAATCCCTAGGACCACCAGAAAAGAAAGTGGGTTGAGGGAAGTTAAGGAACAGCACTTTCTCCACCCCCAGCATTTACAAATGAGGAGCCCTTGGGCAAGTCTCTTAACCCTCTATAGCTCCCCAGGTGCTGAGGTGGCTGCCCACTGATCCTTTGTCTGTGTTCTCTGCCCCTATAAATTAGTGTGTGTGTTTACTGAGTACATAATCCACCAAACCTTCTGGGACACTTGAGTATATCTTAATGCAGATTTAATGTCTATTTAAATATGTATTCTTATATGAGGCAGCTAAGGCCTGAGGGGGCCTGAGGATTGGTGAAGCTGGTTTGATGTTGGAAGCCAAAGGTTGATGGTTCAGTCCAACAGATTCTGACCCAAATGCTTAGCTTATTTTTAGGCCAAGTGCTGCATGTGATAATAGCCTCGTTTGCAGAGTTTAATATGACAACTGGCCTAAGCCACTAACAATCCAGTTGCTGAGTATGATATGGAATGGGCCCAAGCTACTTGTGCCAACATCCCGTTTGCTGGGTATAAAATAGGAATCGGCCTAAGCCACTTATACCAACACCCTGTTTGTCAAGTAAAATATGGAAATTGTCCCGAGCCACTTGTGCCAACACCCCAGTTCCTTTGAATAATACAAGAACTGGCCTGAGCTGCTTGTGCCAACACCCAAGTAACCAAGTATGATACAGGAATCAGCCTAAGTCACTTCTGCCAAAACCCCAGTTGACATGTATAATACAGGAATTGTCCCAAGCCAATTTTGCCACCACTTCATTTGCCATTTATAATGCAGGAATCGGCCTTAATTACTTCTGTGAAGACACCTATTACCATGTATGATACAGGAATTGTTACGAGCCACTTATGCCAACATCCCAATTGTCAAGTATAATACAGAAATCGGCCCGAGCCACTTGTGCCAACACCGCAGTTCCTATGAATAATACAGGAATCGGCCTAAGCTGCTTATGCCAACACCTAATTGCCGTGTATAATATAGGAATCGGACAGAGCCACTTGTGCCAACACCCAAGTTGCCTAGTATAATTCAGGAAGTCACTTCTGCCCAAGACCTCAGTTGCCATGTATAATACAGGTATTGTCCCAAGCCATTTTTGCCAACACTCGGTTTGCCATTTATAATACAGAAATCAGGCTAAATCACTTCTGCCAAGACAACTATTACCATGTATAATACAGGAATTGTCCCGAGCCACTTCTGCCAAGCTCCCTTTGCTGAATATAATATGGGAATCATCCCAAGCCACTAAGTTGCTTATGCAGGAATCAGACAGAGACACTTGTGCCAACACCCAAGATGCCAAGTATAATTTAGGAATTGGCCAAAGTCGCTTCTTCCAAGACCCCAGTTGACATGTATAATACAGGAACTGGCCTAAGTCACTTCAGCCAAGACCTCAGTTGCAGAGTATAATACAGGAATTGTACCAAGCCACTTATGCCAACACTACATTTGCCATTTCTAATACAGGAATTGGGGTAAATCACTTCTGCCAAGACAACTATTACCATGAAGATTACAGGAACTTCTGCCAAGACCTTGGTTTCCACGTCTACCACCCCCCCTTTGCTGAGTATAATATGGGAATCAGCCCAAGCCACTCATGCTGACACCCCAGCTGCCAGGTATAATACAGGAATTGGCCTAAGTCGTTTCTGCCAAAACGCTGATTGGCAAGTATAAATCACATTCTCTGACATGAGGCAGCTGTGGCCTAGGGTTTGGTACAGCATATAAAGCTTACTTGTTGTTAGAACTAGAATGGGTGGGGGGAGGCAAGGAACAGCACCCTTTACTTCCCCAAAATCCATGACTGAAGTGCCCTTGAGCAACTTGTAACGGCTCCCGGGGTGTTGAAGTGGCTGCCCACAAAGTTTCCATTAGCTTTCTACAAAGGGTTAATTGTGAAGGCTAAAACCCATTGTATTTCAATGTGACAGCTCTACAGGCAATGATGTCATCTTTTGACTGGGTATAGTTTTATATAGCACCACTGGTTTCATATTATTTCAGCATATACTGTATTTGATGTAAAACTGCTTCAGATTTTCATACAGGTCCTAGCTCATTTAACCTATTCATTTATACAAAACAGCTTTACCTCGGTTATGTTGTTGTCATCTCTTTCAAGAACTGCTGCCTTAGCTCCTTCCACAACACTTCTATTAGATTAGATCAGAAAGATCAGAACGTTGACTTATAAAACACTGTTTTTAACCATTCTTTGGAAGAACTGTTTAAGCGCTAAGGGGTCATTGTCTTGGTGCATGACCCATATTTTCTTGAGGTTCAGCTCATGGACAGATTTTTCCAGGTATATTTCAGAATTCATTGTTCATTCATAAATTATGGTAGGCCTTTCTGGCTTAGGCGAAGCACAACAGGTCCAAGCCTTGATACCACTAACGTTGTGTTTCACATATTTTGCCAAACAATCGTCTATAAAACATTGTTCTAATAGTCATTGTCCCTTAGCAAACTGCTCAAAACTTCTAAATTATATTTTCATTGTGGTCAACTCTGGTTCCTTTGTAACCTTCTGTTCTTTGTTGGTCGACCACTCCTTGGAGGGTTTTAATGATCCTAAGTTTCCAGTCTGTCTGTTTGTGGACAGATTTTCTGTGATTTTTTTTTAGTCTAATACATTTAGTCTCATTTGTTTTAGTTGGTTCTCTTTAACTACTTTAGAATCTAAAAAAAAAAATTAAGGTCAAATTAATGCAGAAATATAGCTCTGGAAAAAAAAGGGACCACATAAAATGATAAGTTTCTTTGATTTTACCAAATTGAAAACCTTTAGAATATAATCAAGATGAAGATGGATGATCACAAGCCATCAAACCAAGCTGAACTATTTGAATTTTTGCACCAGCAGTGCTTTTGAATAACAAAGTTATCCAAAAGCAGTGTGTAAGACTGGTGGAGGAGAACATGCCAAGATGCATGAAAACTGTGATTAAAAACCAGGATTATTGCACCAAATATTGATTTCTGAACTAAACTTTATGAATATGAACTTTGCATTCTTTGCATTATTTGAGGTCTGAAAGCTCTGCATCTTTTTTGTTATTTCAGCCATTTTTCATTTTCTGCAAATAAAAGCTCTAAATGACAATATTTTTATTTGGAATTTGGGAGAAATGTTGTCTGTAGTTTATAGAATATAAACAGCAAAATCAGAGAAACCGATTCAGAAACTTAAGTGGTAACCTGGCAAAAGTGACAGGACAGGAGGCTGGCTCCTGTTCTATGAGATTGAAGTTTGCAAGCTGAAAGTTTAGAATGTGCTAGAATGTACATTTTGCATTTTGAATTTTTGCATAATTTTAGGTCTGAAAGCTCGTCATCTTTCCCTATTTTTCTTTTTTTTTTTTTTTACAAATAAATGCTCTAAAGGACAATATTTTTATTTGGAATTATGAAGAAATGTTGTCCGCAGTTTATAGAATAAAACAACAATTTTCATTTTATTAAAATATATACCTAAAATAACTAAATTAGAGAATTTTTCCAGAGCTGTATATAACATTCATACTAAAGGGTTTGCACATTGCACTTTTACACCCCTTGCATTTAAATGGCAACACATGGCATTTACTTCAGTTCGGGGCTAGCAGTGCTGCTAAAGCAGATGATCAGACTGTGGAGGATTGCAGTGAGAAAGCTGACCTTGAGGCGGCCATTCAGAGACAGTAAAATACCTCCAGAGGGAGAGGAGGTGGGGAGCGGGAGGCGGGGGTAGGAGGGAAAGTTGGGAGTGTATGGTTCAGTGAGTGCTTTATTCAGGAGCGTGATGAATAAAGTATTGCCATATGGGGATCCTCCCTTGGTATCTGTGGCCCTCTGTTCCTGTCTGTGTCTCCTCGGGGCATGAAAAAGGGGCTTATTCCCTGCTGGCCCAGTCTAAACCGCCAGGGACTGCTATTTGTGTTTTGGTGTGTGTGCCAGTGTGTGTGTGTGTTGCACATATCTACAACGACGCCAAGTTCACAGTTCCTATCCTATTATAGATCACTAATCTTTTCAGCATGACCGAGTCCATTCACTGCGCTGTATTGAAAAGAATCGCACCTGTGGTGCTTTAGGTGGACTGTCGTCTTATGAATGCTCCACGAGCTGCTTTGGTACGCTACAACAGGAGGTAATAGTGGACAAAGCCTTTCTCAGCTCGTCTCCCGAATTTTTTGACACTACCGATCTAAACACTCCACCCACAAGTGAAGACAAGCGATTCCCATTGAAAGCTAATTGATGCAAGTGTACTCCCTCTCTCCACCCTCCCCTCCCTCCACTCGTTTTCCCTAAACATCTCTCAAAGCCTTGCTTTCAGCTGCCTCTCATCAACTCCCCTTTCTCCTCGCCTCTCTCTCAGATGAACGTCCACCATTCTTTGGTAGAAGGACAAGTCTACACTTAGGGTCATTGTCTTGCTGGGTGACCCACATTCTCTTGAGTTTCAGCTCATGGAAGGATGTCATGCCATTTTTCCTTCAGAATGTGTTGTTATATTTAAAAAATTATGTGTAGCCGCCCTAGCCCAGGTACAGCAAATCAAGTCCAAAGTATGATACACTACCACCACCACCACCACCACCATGTTTCACAGTTGGAATTAAGATTTCATGCTATTTTTTTTTTGTCCCTACAAATCATTATTCCAATAGCTTTTTAGCTTATCCATGTAAGCATGTGAAAAGCTTTTGTTTAGGTTTCTCCTGATGGTGGACTCATGAACAATTATATTAGACAAGGTAGAGTTGGACAGAGTTGGTTTTCTCAGCTTGTCTCCAAATTTTTCGACACTACTGATCTAAACACTCCATCCACAAGTGAAGACAAGCGCTTCCCATTGAAAGCTAATTGATGCAAGCGTACTCTATCTCTCCACCCTCCCCTCCCTCCACTCGTTTTCCCTAAACGTCTCTCAAAGCCTTGTTTTCAGATGCCTCTTATCACCTCCCTTTTACCTCTCCTTTCTCCCACATGAATGTCTGCCTTTTTTGGTAGAAGGACAAGTGTACACTTAGGGACATTGTCTTGCTGCATGACCAACATTCTCTTGATTTTTTTGCTTAGAAGTTAAACCTTTGGTTTTCTTTTTGATCTCACAGACTTATAAACTATGCCTTGTTCTTTGCATGGTCTTTGTTGGTCAACCACTACTTGGAAAGATTATAATGAACTTACATTTGAAAGTTACAACAAAGGTAGAGTTGGACAGAGTTGGTTCCTCAGCTCGTCTCCAAATTTTTCAATACTACCGATCTAAACACTCTATCCACAAGTAAAGACAAGCATTCATTCCCATTGAAAGATAATTGATGCAAGTGTACTCCCTCTCTCCACCCTCCCCTCCCTCCACTCGTTTTCCCTAAACGTCTCTCAAAGCCTTGTTTTCAGCTGCCTCTCATCACCTTTCTTTCACCTCGCTTCTCTCTTGAAGTTCAACTCATGGAAGGATGGCATGGAAGAATTTGCTGTTATATTTTAGGAATCATTGTTCAGAATACAACAATGATGTGTAGCAAACTCTTAATGGTGGACTCATGAACATTGGCAGCTGTATGAAAGTTCGCCGCTTAAGCAGCCTTAGAGTTCAGTGCAGGAACACATGAACATTAGCCAATGTGAGAAAGGCCTTCAGTTGTTAAGAAGTAACCTTGGGTTTCTTTTTGACCTCACAGACTATTACACAAAGCTTTATTCTTGGCGCAGTCTTTGTTGAGCGACCACTATTGGGAAGGGTAATAACGATCTTACATTTGAATGCTAAAACAGGGGGTAGCAGTGGACAATGCTTATCTTGGCCGCCTCCAAACTTTTTGGCCACCACCGATCGAAACTCTCCATGTATAAGGAAAGATGAAGTCCCATTGAAAGCCAATGGGTGCAAGCACACACTCCCTCAATTCCCTCTACTCGTTTTTCCTAAACATCATTCAAAGCCTCCATTTTTTTCAGCTCCCTCTCTTCATTCCCCCGCCTCTCTCCAGCATGAACTTGCACCATTCTCCAGCTGCTACAATGGCCGCAGCGCCTATAAAGGGCTCGTCAACAACAGCGAGAGAGGTGGGGAAAAAAACTGAAAGCCCTTTTGTCGCGAGTTTGTCTGCATTAGCTAGAGTGCCCTCATCTCGGGTGTGTGAAGGACGCCGAGCGATCCAGAGCACATCCCTTCGCTAAATAAAGTGGGACTTTTTGACATCGCTTTGTACTGCCGCGTCCAATTCTCCCGCCGATGCGTGCCATCAAAAAACGCCGGCTTCAATGCATAATTGCAGAGTAGAGAGTGATGGGTGCCGTCCACAGAGACATGCCAGACATTTCCAAATACTCGCCGAGGACAGCAATCAACATTACATGCGGTCGCAGAATGGAAACTTTAGCGGCAATATGATAAACAGTTTAAATAAATTGCTGTTTGTTCACAGCTCATCTTGACACAAGGCCCCAATACAATCTCTTATCACTGGAACGGAAATGAAGCCCTGGAAGTCCCTGCTTAATAGATGCAGCCAGCTGTGTCTAAAGGCACAGTTTCATATAGCATTTAGCATTTCAGGACGTGTTGCTGAACTTACCAGTGCACTCCATTGACTGTATTTACAGCTATGGAAAAAAATTAAGAGACCACATTAGTTTCTGAATCAGTTTCTCTGATCAAATAAAAATATTGCCCTTTAGAGCATTTATTTGCAGAAAATGAGAAATAGCTGAACAAAAAAAAAAAAGATGCAAAGCTTTCAGACCTCAAATAATGCAAAAAAAAGAAAGTTCATATTCATAAAGTTTTAAGAGTCCAGAAACATTACGATATTTACTGGAGTAACCCTGGTTTATAATTACAGTTTTCATTCATCTTGGCATGTTCTCCTCCACCAGTCTTACACACTGCTTTTGGATAACTTTATGCCTTTACTCCTGGTGCAAGAATTCAAGCAGTTCAGCTTGGTTTGATGGCTTGTGATCATCAATCTTCCTCTAGATTATATTCCAGAGGTTTTCAGGAGTTGTAGTCGATTTGAAAGGCAACTAGCTAGTTAATAAATTACACTATTATTTATTATGTGGTGATGTGCTGTGGATTGCATTTAAAGTCATTCAAAATTTTAAATTCTAATGTTAGCATTAAATGACTAATAGTAACCATGCAGCCAATGTTAGTGTAGTTACTATAGATGTGCTGGATTTTTTTGTACTTTATCTTGGCCAAAGCTCTCACTTACATTTATTTTCTGGTCTGGATCGACTCCAAATATCAGCTAACAATATATTTTAACAGTTTGGGAAGCAACTGGACCGTAGTAGCTTCAATAAATCTCAGCAGTACATAGAGTAAACAGAGCTGAGATCTGTTACTCTAATTTGATAGAAATATAAATCATTATATAATAAATTACATGAATTGCACTTTTATGGTTGAATCATTGCACTTACAGCACAAACTGGGTATCCAGTAGAAAAGTCCACTTTGCCTTTAGTCCTTTAGGCTGCCCTGTAGACTTAATGATGGTGGTCTGAGACACTTGGTCTGGGAAGAGGCCTACAAAATTGTTTCTGTTCTATACAGATTTACAGACAGTCTATGCACAGACACAGGTTGCCAAATCGAGAACGTGAATCGAGAATCTTTTGATTTCACAGCAATAAAACGTAAGCTACTGAGGCTTCTGAGGCTGGTAGCTTCAATAAACTTATCCTGTGCTGCAAAGGTAACTCTTGGTTTTCCTTTTCTTTGGTAATCCTGATGAGAGCCAGTTTCATCATCATTCAACATTTTTGATGTCCTTTCCAACTGCACTTGAGGATACTTTCAAAGTTCTTAATTGTTTTTCTCAGATTGACTGATCTTCATTTCTTAAAAAGTATTTTTTCTTTACTTATTAAGTACTTAATTAAGTAGTTCTTGCCATAATATGGATTAGAACATTAATCTCATCAACTCTACCTCTTCACAACTTTGCAACTAATGCTCTCAAACACATTAAGAGACAAGACATTCAAGTAATTAACTCTTGACACATTTAGTACAGCTGTTAACTGAAAGCCTGAATTACAGGTGCCTACTGAGAAAATGCCAATATTAGTAGTAATATACGATGCAGAACAATGAAACACGTTTGACTGCTCGTATATGTACGAACAGAAATCAAATGCAAAAATTCAACACATTGAATCAACTCCATAACTTTAATCCTTTGATTAAACCTGACTTTTGATTCGGAGCCTAATCCTTTCATTTAACCACCGAGCTGCACTGAAAGTCTGCCGCATGCAGGCAGCTGCATGAAGGTTCGACGCTTAGGCAGCCTTCGAGTTCAGTGCAGGAGCTGCTACTGTGCTCCTTCATCTCAGCTTTGAATGAATCCCCAAGTGGAAAACACAGCGAGGCGTTGAGGTGTTTGGTTCACGCTTTAGCAGAAGGAGGAATCATTCCTCAGCTGTTCCTCGCAGAAATACGTCTCTATGAAAGCGCTCGGCATGACCCTGAAAAAGCACTTCCCCCTGCAGGGACCGGCTGAGGAGCCCCCAAAAATAGTTCCACCTGGAGCTTTTCCTTTTGAAGCATAATGGTGGGGAGTGGTAATCTGCAGCTCTGGCACGGCAACAGAGCGTCTGAAGCGTTAGCGGCAGTCGGGTGCTGATGTTGTCATTAGCGATGTTCTGTAGTAGGGTTTCTGCATAATATGTGTCACCAAAGGCCTCTGGGAAGTCAGGGATTCTTCTGCATGAGTCCCACGTGAGTTTCTGAGGTCAGGGGAGGTTTTCGCGTTGCCTATGTGCGTATTAATGTTAGGGAGGGGTGTGGATTTCATATTTAATCACATACAGACACATACACACATTACTCTTCTCAATTTCCCTGCTGCATTAGAAAAGTCAAAGTTGTTGACACTGAATTAATGCGGGGAATGGCATTTTTTCATGCATTCCCAATCGGTTTTTCATGGGAAAATTGCTTTCGCGGACAAACACACAATATATATTTAGATATATATAGCCAGTATAGACAGTGTTTTTATTATTGTTGACACCAAAACACATACATCATCCCGAAGCTTCCTGTATAATATTCTAATATACTTTTATATATTATTATTATATGCAATCTCTGTCAATCTTAATTATGCTGGTATCATCACTGCTGCATCTTTATAGAAGACTTGCTCTCCTTTTCTGCTAATGCAATTCAGCCGTTCCACCTTAAATGGTCCTGAATGTATGGCTCAGCTTACAGCTTATGTACACACAGATTTAACAGCAGCAACATTAGCAGTTGATTTTCCCAAAAATCGTCAGTGCGCTTTTATAGTCCGGTGCGCCTTATGTATGAATTTTAGCAGTCAGGTTGCAGTCAAGGAGCAGTAAAGCCACTCTGCTGAAGTACAGCTTTATAAAAGAGCTTCAGTTTTTCAGTAGTATTAGCATTAGCTGCTAACCGTGCGAAGCGCTAGATCTTAGGCCTTCCAGATGTGAATATTGTCGGCCTGTAGCCTGCTGCTAACCCCAGCTAGCACTGCTGGAGCAGAATTAGCATTAGCCACTAACCGTCATAAGCGTTAGCTCTTTTGCTGATCTGAGGTGAGTATATCAGATTGTAGCCTGTGAGTTAAAAACAAGCATGTTAAAACAAGCTACGTGGGATGAACCACTAGCTAATATCACACTGGCTTACCGGAACACTCAGAGTTTCTCAGTATAGCTCTCTGTCGGGTAGCATTAGCCGCTAACCACTAGCAGTTAGCCACTAATGCTAATGCTAGTGCTCCAGCTTTTGTGAAAATCTGTAAATCTAACCTTACTGTAGATAAATGGAAGCACTTTACTCACCCAAATAAACAGTTTTCAGGAGAGAAATCTGTGTAGATTAACATCCGGCGCTCGTTTGATTAGTTTGCCTTTAAGAATTACAGTTTTGATTACTTAACTTTACTTAAGCTTTACTTAAGCTTAGCTTTTACAGGTAGTGAGACGACCCTGTTCCTACTGCTAGTTAATAGTTATGAGTGTCGCATAAGATGCGCCTTAATATCCAGTGCACCTTATAGTGTGAAAAATATGATAATGTGTGGCACCGAATGCTTCTGGGAAGTTAGTGATGCTTTAGGTTTCAGTACTCCTGTACAAGTCTCTCAGATCATTGGTGGTTCTTGCATTGCCTACTGTGTGTGCTCTTGGCTAGTTCCTAATCATTTCATTAGGTTTATTTAAGTTAGTCAGCTTCCACCTAACATTAGCATTAGCAGTGCAAATTATTTATTACCAGCCTTGCCCAACATAATTACCATGCTGTTTTTGCATTACTGTTGCTATTGCCAAACTGCATTAGCATTCGCTACCATTCTGTTAGCATTGTCACTGCGCTGTTAGCATTACAACTGTGCTGGCTGCCTGCCTCAATGTTCTATTCTTTTGTTTGCTTGTTGGTTTTTGTTTCAGCATAATGTGCGTCATCGAAGGCATCTGGACGTTTTTTTAGAGGGGGTGGGGCCTCATATTTCTTTGTACACACACACACAAATAAACAACTTACTCTTCAGTCACGACTGCAGTAGAAAAGTGAAGGTTGTTGACAATAAGTGGAATACCAAGGAAAATGACTTATGAGCCTAAAGACCATACCTTTAGCATTGATGTTAGCTACCACTGCAATGTGCCACTGTAAAACTAGCATCACTACTACATGGTTAGCATTGTTACCACACAGGCTGCCAGCATTAATGTACATGAGTATATATATATATATATATATATATATATATATATATATATATATATATATATTATGTGTATCACCAAAGGCTTCTGGGAAGTCAGTAAAGCTTCTAGGTGAGCCTCTTGTTAAATGTTCTTAACGGAACTGTGGAGGAACCGTTTAAGGTGCTTTGTGGAAGCTTTAAGAGAATGTTTTTGTTTAGAGGTTCCTCTACAGTTTCAAAAAACGTTCCTCTACAGTTTTAGAATCACCAATGGTTCCTGTAGGATCTTGACATTTTACCATCTTCTTGTCCTTCAGGTCGGGGGAGGTTCTGGTGTAGCCCATGTGCGATGTGTCTGTGTTTTTGTATTTAGTCACAAACACACTGTTACGCAGCCTGGTTCTCCTTCCACACTACCGGACTCTATTTCCCAGAATTCCCCTGATTATGACATCAATAATAACCCTTCACCTTCACCCAATCACGTTACGCTCCGACGCTCTGATTCACCTGTGTACTAAATTACTTCCGGTTCATTCTTATCTAGATCCTGTATTTAAGGCATCTGTTTGTAAACAAACACCGCGATGTATTGCCGACTTATGTTGCGTACTAAGCGTTTTCCTGATTACTGTTTTTGCCTTCTCGTTACGACCCTGTTTTCGGATTATCAGTTTATGTCTTTTGTCTTTTGATTTGTTGTATGGTTGGACTGTTTCTCGGTTTCGAACTCGGACTGTATTTTTGACTACGTCTCTGGTTATCGGTGAGATCATTGTTTACTTGGTTATTCTGTTAGCAGAACCTGTTAGCCTTCCTGCTAATAAACCTGTCTGTATTTTTAACTCGGCTCGCGTCACTCCTCTCTACCTGGCGTCACATAATACCTCGCCTTGCGTGATGGCCGAGTTTAATGACCTCCAGCAGGCAGTCGGGAATCAAGGGGCGGTTCTCGAACAGCATAGCCAGCTGTTTGAGAGCCTTGCTAACACTGTTACTGCTCTCACTACCCAGCAGTCAGAACAGCACTCTCAGTTAGCTCAAATCACTGCTAGCCTTCAGGATATCGCTACTCAGCTACCCCAGCTGAGGGTAGCCTCTCCAGCTAGCCTAGCCTCTGCTAACCAGGCCCCGGTTAGCTCTCCTGCTAGCGCTCCCTCGGCAGCCACTTTTCCGGTAAGCAAACCCGATAAATATGACGGTTCCCCTGATTTGTGCAGAGGTTTTCTCTTGCAAATGTCATTATTTTTTGTTAACTCACCGGTAAGTGTCGATGCAGCGCACATTTCATTTTTTATATCGCGCCTTACCGGCAAAGCTTTGGATTGGGCTACTGCTATCTGGCCTAGCATCGAGGGTAGCACGTACGAGCACTTTCTCAAGGAATTTAAACTGGTTTTTGATCATCCTCATCACGGACAATCTCAGGGGGAGTTATTAGTTAAGTTACGCCAGGGAAATCGTTCAGGGCTCAGAGCTGATGTGTTAGCCGAATTAGCATGCAAGGATGATGGACTGCCCTTGGACGAACTTATATCATAAGCCATCAGACTTGATCAGCTAAAACAGAGCTCGGTACCTGGTCGTAGAGCTGCTGTTTCTGCTCCTCGTTTTGCTACGCCTCGTGCTTCTGGATTTACTCCACGGGACACACTCAGAGAGGAGGAACCCATGCAAGTGGACGCTACCCGTTTATCAAAGGAGGAGAGAATGCGAAGACTTCAAGCTGGACTTTGCTTGTATTGTGGTAGAACAGGCCATGTGTTGAGAAATTGTCAGCTTTGCCCTTCCCGAGTTCAGCGCCAAGTTACTTCAGGCTCGTCCTACGGTGGGCTCTCCCATGGTTACCATGGCAACCCGGACCGTCCATATGAGCCACCTGCTTCTGACTCGGGAAAGCCGAGCCGAGAGGGTTAGCCGACCTAGCTCTGACATGTATTCAAGATCTTTTATTATCTCAGTTATACTGTTCTGCCAGTCCTCTTCCTTTGTTTTTCAAGCCCTGATAGATTCCGGAGCCGAGGGGAACTTTATTAATGAGCAGCTGTCCAGATGACTCCTGATCCCGTTTGAATGCCTGGAGAACCCGATGAGACTATCAGCGGTGGATGGGACCCCAGTTGGACAAGGAGCCGTATCCCACACCACCACATCAGTCAAGCTGAACGTCAGCGCTTTGCACTCAGAGGAGATCAGGTTTTTTGTGATGAGGGACACAAATTTTCTGATTATTTTGGGACTTCCATGGTTGAAAAAACAGAATCCTCTGATTTCTTGGTCTAATTGTGAAATAACTTCATGGTCTCCATACTGTCATGATCACTGTATTATTGGCCCTAAATTATTGATCCAATCTACTACTGTAGAAAGTCCTGGTTTGGAGTCACTTGCACATATTCCTCCAGATTATTTAGATTTAACTGAAGTATTTAGTAAATCACGTGCTTCTCAACTCCCTCCACACCGTTCTTATGACTGTGCTATTGAGCTTACTGATAATCAGATACCACCGAAATCACGCATCTACCCGTTAACTCAGACTGAGGAGAATGCTATGGAGGAGTATGTGCAAGAGCTCAGGGGTATATTCATCATTCTACATCTCCAGTGGCCGCATCCTTCTTCTTTGTTAAGAAGAAGGACGGAGGTCTTCATCCATGTATAGATTATCGTCAACTCAATGCAGTTACGAAGACGTATCCATACCCACTACCTCTAGTACCTGTAGCTCTTGAACAGTTATGTGGGGCTTCCATTTTCACTAAATTAGACCTGCGTAAGGATCAGAGAGGGTGATGAGTGGAAGACTGCCTTTACTACCACTAGGGGGCACTATGAATATTTAGTTATGCCGTTTGGTCTCAAGAATGCCCCTTCCGTTTTCTAATCTTTCATTAACGATGTACTACGTGACATGCTGGGAAGATTTGTAATAGCTTATATAGACGACATTCTTATTTACTCATCGGATTTGCTTACTCATGTCTCCCATGTACGTGCAGTATTGACCCGACTCCTCCAAAATCAACTTTTCATCAAAGCAGAGAAATGTGAATTCCATTTGTCGACCATTTCCTTTTTAGGCTATGTAATTAGTGCTAAGGGAATTACCATGGACGATAAAAAGGTTGGCCTCTTCCCAAATCTGTTAAGCAGCTACAAAGATTTCTTGGTTTTGCATATTTTTACCGAAGATTTATTCGTAATTACAGTTCTGTTGCCGCTCCACTCACAAATCTGTTAAAACGGAATGCCAGAAAGTTGGTCTGGTCAAGTGAAGCATCAGATGCTTTCTGCTCTCTCAAGGAGTTGTTCACTTCAGCTCCTCTTCTAAAACATCCTGATCCCAAAGAACCCTTTATAGTTGTGGTTATGGAATAGGTGATCGTGAACTTTTGGCGATTACATTAGCTTTAGAGGAGTGGAGACACTGGCTAGAGGGAGCATTACACCCTTTTGTAGTGATTACTGGCCATAGGAAGTTGGAGTACTTAAGATCTATGAAAAGCATGAACTCACGTCAGGCTCGTTGGTCAATTTTCTTTGCGCGTTTTGATTTTGTTATTACTTATCGACCTGGTTCCAGAAATACAAAAGCTGATGCACTTTCACATATTTATGAGGATGATAGTGCAGAAAGTTCAGAACCCTCTGCTATATTAAAACCATGTATTGTTTTAGCCCCTATTCGATGGGAGATCTCGGATGAGATTGATCGAATTAATTCCACTTCACCTCCTCCTGTACAGTGCCCTCCAGACAAAACTTTTGTACCATTGCAATGCAGAGATAGACTCGTAACATGGGCCCACACCTCACTCACTTCGGGGCATCCTGGTGAGACCCGCACCTACCAATTGCTAGAGAATCGTTTCTGGTGGGAAAATATGCGATCAGACATCCACCACTTTGTATCCTCCTGTACTGTGTGTGCTCAGAGTAAAACTCCCCGTACTCTACCTGCTGGTAAATTAGTACCGCTGCCTGTCCCTGCTCGGCCCTGGTCTCACTTAGCTGTTGATTTTGTTACGGATCTCCCTGAATCTATGGGGCAGACAGTTATCATGATAGTCATAGACCGTTTCTCTCGAGGTGTTAGGTTAATTTCTTTCTGTAAGATGCCTACTGCCTTGGAAACTGCTGAAGCGTTATTTAACCAAGTGTTTCGTGTGTTCGGAATCCCAGAAGATATAGTCTCTGATCGAGGTCCTCAGTTTGTTTCCCAAGTTTGGTCTGCTTTTATGAACAGATTGGGTGTATCTGTTAGTCTATCTTCTGGTTATCACCCACAGAGCAATGGTCAATGTGAAAGAATGAACCAGGAGCTAGGAAAATATTTAAGAATTTACTGTTCTAACAACATCCATGACTGGGCTAAATTCCTTCCTTGGGCCGAATTAGCTCAGAACTCTCTAATTAGTTCCAACACCAAAATTACACCATTTCAACGTTTTTTAGGCTATCAACCACCCATCATGCCCTGGACAGCCGAACCCTCTGATATTCCCGCTGTAGACGATTGGATGCGTCGGAGCGAGGAGGTGTGGGAGGAGACTCATAGGCGCATTGAGGCTGTTTTACAGCGACAGAAACAGCAGGCAGATCGCCTACGCCGCGAGACCCCCCTCTATTCTCCCGGGGATCGGGTTTGGTTATCGACCAGGGATTTCCGGCAGCCAGATATGCATAAGAAACTTTCAGCTAAGTATATTGGTCCCTTTAAGATTATTAAGAGAATAAATGAAGTCACCTACTGTCTTGATTTACCGTCTCATTATCGAGTATGCCCTTCTTTTCATGTGTCCCTGTTAAAGCCGGTTATCCCTGGTCCATTGGATGAGACTTCGCTTGGAGCACCTCCTCCTCCTCCGGTGGCTATGGAGGGTGCTCCAGTCTATGCGGTGGAACAATTATTGGACTCCAGGCGGAGAAGGGGGACCCTGGAGTATCTTGTGGACTGGAGGGGTTACGGACCAGAGGAGAGAAGCTGGGTGCCGGCAACTGATGTTCTGGACCCTTGGATGGTGGAGGACTTTCATCGGTCTCATCCGTCTCGTCCTGCACCACGCCCCAGAGGTCGCCCCAGGAGAAGGTCTCCGGTTCCACGAAGGGGTAGACGTTGTGGTTCGGGCTCGGCCCATTCCCTCAGTTCCGTCCGCGGCTCCAGAAGGGGTCGTCCTAGGTCCAGGGTCTCCGTCCATCCCGTTCCCGCTTCTGGACAGCCTGTCCAGGTTGCCACTGGGGGTGATGGGGCTGTTTCCTTGTGTCGTCCTCATCCTTTGTTACCTTCGGACTCTTTGGAGGGGGGTACTGTTACGCAGCCTGGTTCTCCTTCCACACTACCGGACTCTATTACCCCGACTTATGTTGCGTACTAAGCGTTTTCCTGATTACTGTTTTTGCCTTCTCGTTACGACCCTGTTTTCGGATTATCGGTTTATGTCTTTTGTTTTGCCCTTATTGGATTTGTTGTATGGTTGGACTGTTTCTCGGTTTCGAACTCGGACTGTATTTTTGACTACGTCTCTGATTATCGGTGAGATCATTGTTTACTTGGTTTTTCTGTTAGCAGAACCTGTTAGCCTTCCTGCTAATAAACCTGTCTGTATTTTTAACTCGGCTCGCGTCACTCCTCTCTACCTGGCGTCACACACACACACACACACACACACACACATTCTTCTTCTCAATTACTTTTTTTTCTGCTACATTAGAAAAAGTCAAGGTTGTTGACACTAAATTAATGCAAGAAATGTAATTTTTTTTCATGCATTTCCAATTGGATCCCCATGAAAAAAATGTATTTTTTCCATGACAAATATGCAATATTTACATATTGTAGAAAGTTTTTTTTGTTTGATTGTTGACACCAAAACACATAAACCATGTAGCAGTGAATACTCAGAGTGTCCTGGGTGTAATATAATTGTGTTCTGCAATCTCTTCACCTTTGCGAACCTCAGCCCTCTTATGGAGGTATAATTGTTCTGCAGAGATTAAATGAAATGCAAATGCTCTCGGCTTTTCAGAATCAATTTAATACAGAGAGGTTTAATTCTCACTTATAAATCCCCGGATAACATCATTTTAAACCTTGTTAATAGTCTTAGTATCTGGAGTGCACAAAGTGATAGCACCGTGAATTAGAATGAGAGACTGTGAGAGCGGTGTAATTTCCGAAATTAATGGGCGCTGATACCATTTGCTAAATTACATTTTGTCTCCAATAAGAGACAAAGGGATTATGCTATTATTGGCAAAACGGTATTTACCTATCCGCCAAGGTCGGAAGAGAGCGTATTTTTCCGTCTGAAAGAAAATATTAAAAAAAAATAACAAATCGGAAATAAAAAAATGTCATTAAAACGCGTCCGTTTATCAACTCTCTCTCCCTCTGTTTCTCAGAGCGAAGCCCTCCTGTGTGGAACTGTGCGTAGGAATCAGCTGAAGGAGTAGAAATAAAGCATTGTGGAACATATGGTACCACACCCCCCCCCCCCCTCCCTTCCCCACTACCCCAAGGGCTGTTTCCACTGGAGCTCTGTGGCAGGCCTCTGGGATCATGTATCAACAAAGAGCAGTTGAAACTCCAACCTTTATCTAGGAGCTTCATGATTATTTCATTAACAATCTGACAGCGGAGAAAAGCTGACTTACTTTACTCAAACTTTGCTCGACAGCTCGGCCTCCGGTGTGTTCTGGGTCATTCTGTTCGAACGCGGGGTGGCCGAGTAGTACAAATCCATACAACCCATCGGCTACAATATTTTACAACCACTGCTGGGTGAAGAGAATTATATTAATGATCTGGTTACAGTGGCAGATGTCAAGAAGGTGGAATTAGGCAGCAAGTGAGCAGCCAGTTCTTGAAAGTTCTTGAAAAGAAAGGGAAAACATGGAAAACTGGGCAAGCATGAGTTTCTGAACTACTCTGACCAGAGCCAAAGTGTGATGTCTGGATGATTGACTGGGTCAGACCGTTGGTTCCTTGTGAGTTTCTGGTGGAAACAGGAGAGTTGAGGTGCACATTGAATTCTGCTGTGATTTGATCAGCCGTGGCTTTATGTTTTTTGGATACAATCCAGGTTAGCACCCGAACATCCCTTTCAGACAGCTTCCTCTTACAGCGTCCACAGTTAATCCTGTTGGATGTGCTTGGTCCCTCTTGGTGGCATGCTGACATTACCCTAGATACTGTGGCTCTTGATGCATCACAAAGACTTGCTGTCCTGGTCACAGATGCGCCAGCAAGACATGCAACAACAATTTGTCCTCTTTTGAACCCATAAGTCATGTGCATTGCAATATTTTGAGCAAACCTGTGCTCTTACCCTGCTAATTGAACCTTCACACTCTGCTCTTACTGGTGCAATGTGCAATTAATGAAGTTTGGCCACCAGGCTGCTCCAATTTAGCCATGAAACCTCCCACACTAAAATGACAGGTGTTTCAGTTTTATTGTCCAACCCCTGTATCTCTGTCAACTGGAGACAAGGACATGGGCAACCAAAACTCAATTATATGATTTGTATACAGTAGGTCTCACTTTTTACATTTTTACATTACATTACATTACATTTAGCGGACAGTTTTATCCATAGCAACTTACAAATAATGATGTACATTTAGCAATAGAGATAGACATAGTTCAAGTTCAAGACAAAAACATTTGTTTTGACAGGATGTAATGATGCTAGAAGTAGTTAGTTTATTTGTTAGAGGTGTTAGGAGAGTAGGTCCTCTTTGAAGAAAAAAATTTGTATGTAAAATTGTATCAAGCATATCGTCGCTGTCCAATGAAAAAACACTTATCTCAAAAACAGCAACTTTACAGGAGAGAGAAAAAACCTTGTAAACTTTCAATGGAAGTCAATGTAAAAAGAGTTTATTTCAGGACATTTTGGAGAATTTCTATTGGTCCAATCATTAAGAAATGTTGTCACAGTGTAAGGGACAGTTGGTCTGTTCAAATTATGTAGTGAACTAAAAATCGACAAAAATGGAGATAATGGAATATGTTCTTTTGCTAGCATTGCTTAACCCAAATTTGTGCCGTTGTGCCGCAATGACAATATGGTTATCTACTAAAAGTTACTTTGACAATTGAATAGAGGAGTTATCAGCTTGGTGGCTCCGGCCCTGGCCGCCTTCTCATCTGTTACATTTTGTAAAACACTCAGTACCCCTTACACAAACACATGAAAAACACAATGTTGTACCCTTGACTGACTCCCTCACTTTATACTCTGTATAGAAGTACAGAATGTTTCGTTATACATGACAATGTTGCAAAGGGTTTACTGGCAGGGCCTGTTTTATAAGTTACTGCTAAACATCAAGGCGCATACATTATTCTGAGAATATTGTATAGTTGAATAAATATTGATTAAGTAATTATTTAGCAATTGTTATTGAAATATTGGCTATTTATAAATTGTTAGCATAAGCGCCAGTATCTTTCTTCACACACCATTGAGGAACTATGTATGAGAGTGTTTTAAACCCTAGGATCTATACTTCTACCTACAGAGTAATGACAGTAATATCAATACTTTTCACACCTTAGTTTGAAGCTAGTTCTTGGCGTAACTCTACAATTGCAATAAAATATTATCAAGCAGTTGAATAAGCATCAAGTAAACAACATGCAGATTTGGTAGTGTTTTTTACCAAGCTCTTTTTTTTTGGTTGCTAGTTCTCCTTAAAGCAATCCTTAAGGGCTAATTCTCAGAGATCGTTGTGTAGCATACAAGTCCCATACTTTCCATTACCCACACTTCTGTCCCTCCCATCGCCCCCCCCCCCCCCCCCCATTGTAATTGTGGGGCATCGACCCACAGGCCAGACTCTTTTCTCTCTGCCAGATGCACAGGGTTCCAGTGGCTGATTGACGAGAAAAGGAGGGATGACACGAGTCAATGCAGCATATCCAGGCTAATCTTCCAGGTAATGATCCTATTGGAGGGAGAGGGAAGGGAAGTGAAGAGGCATTCTGTTTCTTCTCTCATGCTTGTAGACTTTCAACCGAACTTAATGTGTTTTTTTTTTTTTAACTTTTTCCTTCTCCATCTCTCCATCTTTCTCTCTCTCTTTCTCTTTCAGTCTTTCTTTCTTTCTTTCATCTCTTTTTTGCCTCTATTGCACTCTCCCTTGATTGTTAACCTCAGCGCTAGGGAGGAATGCTGTTCGAGGATAGCCCCGTGTACGATCCGCGGATTCTGCCAAGTGAAATCCGTTGGGGTCTCTCTGATGTTATCAGTGTCTCTCTCGCGCCGCCGCTTTTGAACTCGGCTTGCGAGAACGGGAGGCACAATGCAAAGATTAAAAGCAGCGTACCGTTCCATTAATAATGCGTATGAACGGACAATGTGTTTCATTTGTTTGGGGCGCGGCGTCGCTCGCGAATGTCAGCCCCGCCGCATTTAGCAAGTGGGTGGCGGCGCGCGGCTCGCTCGTCCGTATCTAATTCTCGGGTAATTAGGTGTCCTTCGCCGGGCTATAAGGCTGCCAGATTATTTTTTCTCCCAATGCATCCAGTTCGAAATGATTAAAGAAGCTCAAAAAACTTGTATGCTCTTTGAAGGTCTGGATCCCTGAGCGTTGAAAGTGACTCACATGGTGCCTTTCGCATTGGATGTTTGAGACGAATACCATGGTGATATAAAGTAATTGGATCGTTAAAGGAAGAAAAAAGCGAGACAACAACAACAATAACAAAAGCAGCAGCTGTAAAAATCAATCTTTCAGATCTGTTGTCTCTCGACTGGACTGTGGTAAAGGTGTTCCTTTAAAAGTTCTCGACACTGTTTGTATGTATAAGACACCCCTAAAAGACTCAAAGCAGGAGTTTGACCTAATCAAACACGGATCTTTAAAATGTTACAGAAAATCACACAATAAGAGTAGTTAAGTAAGATTGGGCTTAATTTCTGTTTTAGGTTGGCAGAGAAGAGCAGCATATGAAGTATCTCAGATAAATTGTATGGTAAGTGAGGATAATATAGCATAAATTTCACTCATCAAAGCAATTATAAGTAAGTTTACCAACAAAGAAAAATGATTCTAAACTATGTTTGGACCTGATCTTTCAAATGAAAAGGTTGGAATTTTAAGAATTGGCCCACTTTAGTTGAGCATTGAACACTTTAGCTGGTTGACCCTTGTGATCTTTAGCATTGGATGTTTGAGACGAATACCATGGTGATATAAAGTAATTGGATCCTTAAAAGAAGAAAAAGCGAGACAACAACAACAATAACACATATAGTTTAGATTAGTCTTAATTTCTGTTTTCTTAGGTGGGCAGTGTTTACAGTGTTACACTTTTTCTCACTTTCTAAACAAATTATTATTTAAAAGACCTTAAAAGTCAAGTCAAATGCTAAAAATATTATTAGATCTCATACGTAGCTTATTTGCGGGTCTTTTACCAAAAAGTGGCCCATTTTAGCTGACTTCACCTTACTGTATATAGCTAATTCCTATGCTAGCTCAAGGCCAGCTTTTACTACTTTAGCCGTTTTTTTAAATGGTCTACCCCTGGATTTAATGGTCTCTTTTAACAGTGCATCAAGTACATTTTTGGATGAAAACTATTTTGATGTGATTTTCAGCCTGATTATGACCTAGTCTGCAATGTGAAGGACAATGTTATTCTTGGTAAAATTAAACTTTTATGGGTTCTGCAATTTAAAAACTGTAGAGGAAGCTTCTTTTCTTCTTTTCTTCTTTTAGAAGGAAAAGTCCGGGCAAAGCCTGCTTTTACTGTTTAAGCTTGTTTTAGATCATCTAACCTGGGATTTGATGAAGGTCATCAAGGTGTTGGAAATCTGGTCATCCAGCTCAAAATAAACAACCTGGTTAAGCTAGTTAAACAGTTAACTCTTGACCAGCGTAGTTTGTGCAGCTGTAAAATTGAGGGGTTTCTTCCCATGTTTTTAAAGTGAAGATCCCATAAAAGGTAATCAAGGGAATTATACTTAAACAATGTAGCGAGAAGCGGAAATAACACTGTCCTTCACACAGAAGAACACATATTAATCTGATACTGAAAACTGCATCCATTTTAGAGCTTAGATCGGGCCCAAAAATATTCCAACCTAACCCAGCCCAAACCTGTGCATGTTCTGCCTGAGCCTGACCTGCCCCATAAACTGACATTTTGAGCCCAAGCTTGATTTAAACCCAACATTTTTTAGTAAGTAGAGCATTTTACTTACTCAAAACTGAGCTTTTATTAGCTATTATTTACATTTTCAGGTTTGTATGAGTAAAATCTGTTTAGAATGATGTTAATTAACATTATAACACTGAAGAAGCATAGACCTGTTATTTATTGAAAAACAGAGAACAGATTTATTAAGAACAGATATCCGAAAGAGTAAAACACAATCAAAGCAAACAAAAAAATGCAAACAGGCCTAAACATCGGTAAATTAGGCTACAAGAATGATGTCTGAATGACTTTCCTCTAATCAAATATAATTATCAGTGTTAAAGAATATAAAATACTTTCTAAACTAACAAACACTTGAATATTTAGCTTAAGTCCAAGGCTAATATATTAGCCTGTGTCCAAAAACACACAAAAAAACAGCAATATATGCACTCCACAATCAATAAACAAAATAGGCCAAGAACAATAACATTATTTACAATTACTTTTGTCTACAACAATAAAATGAACAAGGTTTTAGAATGTAAAACACTTTCTAAACAAACAAACCTTTTAATATTTAGAATATAGCCTACCTTTAAACACACACAAAAAAAACGCAATACGGCTTTTATGCACTACACAATCATTAAACCCAAATAGACCAAGAATACCAACATTTTACCGTTACTTTTATCTACTCTAATATAATATTCTTCAAAGGTGAAGAATATAAAATACTTTCTAAAAAAACATTTTTTTTTGTTTTAAGCATATAGTATAAGTGTGAAAACACTAAAACAGCACAAGTCTATGCATTGCACAATCATTACACCAACAAAGACCAACACCAATAACATAATTTACATGCAACAACAAAAAAAACAAGATTAAAAACAAGATTGGACAATTTATTTAATAAAATATAAATAGCATTAATTATACATGTATACATAAAAAAAAATAAGTTTTCCACAGAAAACCCATCATTGGAAGTATTTTATTCTTACCACTGTGTGACAGTGCCTCTCACTACTAGACTGAGTAGAATCCAGGATTTAAATTCTCCCTTTTTATCTAAGTATTATCTAACTGTATTTAGCATCAGTGTAAACACTTTGTTTGTTTGTATATTTATTTACTGAAACGTCCGTGCTCACAACTATATTCCAGATGATTAATCAAGCACAGCGCTGTTCCAGTAAGCAATTTATTCTGGTGGAGGCCGTGCTTCTGCTGTGATTGCGCTAACCCGCAATACGATGCTAATAAGATGCACATACGGGCTAAAGGCTAAAGTAACGAAGGATAGTAGAGTCAGGTCATGCGCTGTGGGGGCAGGGTGTTGTGAGATTAGTTAATGTGTGGAACAGGGCGAGCGTGTAGAGCTGGTGACAACCTCCTGTTTACGGCGGATCCGACATGGTCTCGGCTCTCCCAATGAACCTCCTGTTGTTCGGCCAACAAAAGAGATGACTTTGAGCTGTCAGCGGCTTCTTCCTGAGTTCCGCGCTCGGACTCCCCAGGTGCAGATTACTCTTTGACACCCTCGTTCTGTGGGCATTAAAGCCGCGTAGGCTTCCTCTCGCTTCAGATTCTCCATTTCTCCAGCGGCTAGTCCCCAGTGTTCACGTGTTTTACAGCAGCTTTCTTTTTCTTTTCTGTTCTGAGCCTTGAACTGCAAGCAGGTTCTATTTAGAGTCAGTCTGACATCATCAGCTTTTATGGGAGAAAAGGTCGGACAAGTTGAACGAACTTTCTAAGAGAATTTTATTTATTTATTTATTTTTTAACAAAAAAAACAGCATTTTTTTCAGATTTTTCAGATCAGTTATTTACAGTAGCATACAAAAATTGGGACGCACCTTTTCTCATTTAATGTGTTTTCTTTCTTTTTATGTTTGTATTATTATTATTTTTATACTATAAATTTAATATTGAAGATATTAAAGCTAAAAATACAGGAACACATGGAAAAATGATGTTAAACATACCAGAATATGTTTTAAACTTTAGATTCTTCGGTACCACTTTAAAATAAGACTACCTTTATAAAGGGTTTATAAATGGTTTACAATTAGTTTATGACACATACGTAAAAGGGAAACAATATAGATGGCTGTTGGTTCACTATTTGACAAACAACAGGTCATTGTTGCTCTTTCTACGTATGTGTTATAACTGATTATTAATGATTTTTAAGGCATTTACAACCTAATTAATAATCATTGATAAACTAATTTATAAACCCTTTATAAAGGTAGTCTTATTTTAAAGTGATACCGATTCTTCTAAGTACCACGTTTATCCTTAAGGACAGATTTACACACTCTTGGCATTTTAATCTCAGTGTCTTCAAAAGAGGGAGAGTCACCAGAACAGTTTTCTCAGCATCTTGAAAAAAGGAGTTTCTGGAAGTGTTGAACAATAGTTGCTGCTCATCCTAAAACTAGATGCTACCGCCACCAAAAGGTGGTGGTACGCTATCCTTGGGGCTAAATATCTACACGTAGCGTTCCTTCTCCAAGCATCTTTGATTTTAATTCACCTGACCATAAAACCGTTAAGAGCTCTTGAAGGAGGTACGATGTAGATATTCAGCCCCAAGGGTAGCGTACCAGCTGTTAAGCGCGGTGGTGGTAGCATCTAACATTTGTTGCACAATAGTTTAGGGAGGTTTCTGAAATCAACAATAACCCACAGGATTTTGATTAATCGTTTAGGAAGTTGACAGTTCCTAAATGTGCCTCTTAAGTTGTTGTGGTCAAAACCTCTTAACGTTTTTATGGTCAAGTGAATCAAAGATGCTTGGAAGAGCCCCAAGGATAGCGTACCAACTGTTAAGTACGGTGGTGGTAGCATCAAGGTCCAGGAGTTTTTTTTTTTTTTTTTAAGCATTTGTTGCACAATATTTTAGGGAGGTTTCTGAACTCAAAATTAAACGCACATGTTTAAAAGAATACATTAATGCATTTTGTTTAATAATTTAGAAGGTTGACAGTTCCTAAATGTGTCTCTTAAGTTGTCGTAGCCAAGACCTCTTAACGTTTTTATTGTCGGGTGAATCAAAGATGCTTGGAGGAGGTATGATATCCTAGGGGCTGAATATCTATCTTCACGTATCATATCTCCCTCAAGCATCTTTGATTCACCTGACCATAAAAAAAACATTAAGAGGTCTTGGAGGAGGTACGATGTAGATATTTAGCCCCAAGGATAATGTACCAACTGTTAAGCGCGGTGGTGGTAGCATCTAGCTTCATGTTTTTTTTTTGTTTGTTTATAAAAGTATTTGTTGCATAGTATTTTAGGGAGGTTTCTTAAATCAACAATAACACACGATTTAAATAATAGATAACTTAATCCTGATTAATAATTTAAAAAGTTGACAGTTCCTAAATGTGTCTCTTAAGTTTTTGTGGCCAAGACCTCTAAGCGTTTTTATGGTCGGGAGAATCAAAGATGTATCTCCTTCAAGTATCTTTGATTCACCTGACCATAAGTTGACCAATTTAAGAGGTCTTGGCCATGACAACTTAAGAGACACATTAAGAAACAGTCAACAAACTGATTTATTAATCAAACTGAATTCATGTATTCTTTTGATCCTGTGCATTAAATGTTCATTTCAGAAACCTCCATAAAATATTGTGCAACTAATGCTTAAAAAAAAAAAATCCTGGCGCTAGATGCTACCACCACCGCGCTTTACAGTTGGTACACTCATTCTGCCCCGAGAACAAGAACAGTTCTAAAGAAACCACTAAAAGCCTGATATAACATATACATGATATAACCACCACTAAATTCATGTCCATGATAAATAAAAGCTAACCTCCGTCCTTGACTGTACAAGCGGACATGGCACTCAAAGACGCACCATCTGATCGCTGAACCCTTGACTGCACATAAACGCAGATTTCTGAATGAGAAACACAATCGTAATTCCCTGGACGTGCTCACAGCTGAGTTATATTAATATTTACATGTTTTGGTCTGGCCCTAGGCTGTGCGATTAGCCTGTTTTTCTGCTAAAGGGCAGTCCACGGTTAGTGTGTTGAACCCTTCCCTTTTAAGAGCCCCGGAATTAAATTTTTGATGAAGGCCATCTCATTTCAGACCAATCAAAGAGCTAAAGCCTCTGCGGGCACAGCTATTCTCCCTTGTAAAGTTCTGCTGGAACTCTGTCTTTCTGTTTCGTGAAGGGCAGATACCTGGAAACCAGTTCTCTGCAAAAAGAATGTTAAAAGATCTTGAGCTTGTTGGGAAGTTGTTGTGTGATTCCTTAGTTTCTTGGTTCAGATTTAGAGTAATCAGTATATTTAGGGTTTGGACCCTTGTTAATCTGCAGGGACCCCAAAGACTCTGAGCCCTGTTAAATTTCTAAAAAGCAGCACAGCATGTCAGAAAGTTTATTTTTTTATTATTACATTAAGAAGAAACTAATCATACATGATTTTCCTTGTTAAAGAAAAGTGTATTAAGTATATTGTTTTAAAAATATATTTAACATGGAAAAGTGGAACGGAACAGAGCACCCCTTTTGGCTCTTACTGCCCAAAGTGCCCTTCAGTCAATTAATTTTTTTTTTTCAAGTCATACCCGTTTTGGCCGGGAAACTACCGTATTTTACCCCTCTTTCCCGCCATCTTCAAGTATTAATATTTTCCCATACATTTCCCAAATTATATTACATTAAAAAAAGTTATTAATCAGGAGACTGCTGTGTGAATGGGAAAGCTCTTAACGCCAATCATGGTCCTGGTTCACAGATAAAGTCCCGCCTTTCAGGAGAAACAGCCAATCAGCTTGCTGCTTTTGCGGAGCATGGAGGAGAGTTTGTGTGAGTGGGGAAGCCCTGCCCCTCCCTGCCCTCGCTGCAAGTTTTAATACATAGGATAAAACACATCAGGACATACAGGGATTTTTCTAAAAGAAAGGCAATGGTAGGCTAACCATGTAAACTGTGATGACACTGTTTCTGATAGCTGGTTAAAAATACACATTAAAATCAAAACACACAGATCAAAACCCACTGTGTGCTTAATAAAAAATGCAGCTTGAGTCTAGTCAGTCAGCTTAACTTTAGTATTAGATAGATACGTAGTCAAAATATATAAATGTAATGTTTAACTTGCCCTGATGTGCCTGATCAGCCAATAACAAGAAAGCTCTAGAATATGCACTTCTGTTCATTTGTAGTTTACAGTAACACCACAGTAAGACCACAAATCAACTGGTTATATTGTAAGGTATGTTTCTATATAGTGTTTCAATTTTGTGCTCGATGTGCCCCCTTTTGAATTTGAGCGCCTGCCCCTCCAACCAAAGGGTTCTGCACGGCCCTGCTGACCATTGAAGAACAGGATGAAAAGAGTACAATAAAGTATTCAAAGAGAAGCAGATACAGTCCTACACTGCTAAAATGTGCAATGTTTTTCCATAAAGAAACAAAATTAACACATATGACAAACATCCCTTGACTTGTCAATAAAATCTAATATACATAATATCTAAATTGGTTCCATCGTCTACAAAATGAGCATTTCCGAGATGCTGGTCTTTGGGTAACACTTTATAATACTGTTCCATAGTTAATAGGTAACTAAGCAGGAACTAAGCAGTAACTAATTAATAGTGCTGCATTAACACCTAAATATTTTCTATTAACTACCAGGGAGTACTGAATAATTACTCAGTAGATAGTACTGAACTAATGATTATAGTAGTTCACTATTAACTCCACAATAATTACTGAGACTTACATATCTCCCAGAGAACTACTTACTAATTATGTCTCCTTTATAATAACTATTCATTAATTACTGCTCAAATCAACATTAATTACTGAAAACCCTTACATCCCACCTGGGGAACTATAGATCTAAATCAGGCATATTAGAGTTAAATGCATATTAATTGAAAGCATATTTGAATTAAGCAAGTGACACCATTTGTAGTAGTGGTAACCTTAATTACCTTATTATCCTCAGTTCCTTCCTAATATTAGCAACATATACTAAAATACTACAGTGTGCATTACTCTGCTTAACCATCAATTTTTGGAAGAAAAAAACAACATTATAACGTAATATTATTGCATAGAAGACATTGATAAAAGTTCTCCAGAAGGCATCTCAGACTCTAAGAATGACTGTAAGACTGTAATAATGTAACAATCATTGCTTTAATATTAGGTATCAGCCTTACAAAAGTGCATCTTCAGCGTTTGCAGTCTCACAGAGATTTATTTTACTGCGCATTATTAGGGCAATTACGGTAATTTCACAGCGGACGCAGCTCTCCAGGTCCTTCGTGTAAATTCTCTGCTGTGCTGCTGCTGCTGCTGCTGGAGGAGGATTAAGAGAGACTCTGCTGCTTTCATATTTCTGTATTTGATTGAAAATAAACTATAGTAATCAAGATATTGAGATCTTTTCCAGCTTATTTTACCCCCGGATCAGAGGAGGACTTTTTGTGGGTTGTTAACCAGCTTTAGGATGTGTGTTAGCTAGCTAAGTTAGCTAGGTTATGTGTGTGTTAGTTAACTGGCTAAGTTAGCTAGGTTATGTGTGTGTTAGTTAGCTAGTTTAAATGTGTGTTAGTTAGCTAGGTTATGTGTGTTCGTTTGCTAGCTAAGTTAGCTAGGGGAAATGTGTGTGTGTTAAGTTATATGTGTGTTAGCAAGTTAAATGCGTGTGTGTTAGTTAGCTAGGTTAAATGTGTGTTAGTTAGCAAGCTAAGTTAGCTAGGGGAAATGTGTGTGTGTTAGCTAGGTTAATTGTGTTAGCTAGTTTAAATGTGTGTGTTAGTTAGCTAGGTTAAATGTGTGTGTGTTAGTTAGCTAGGTTAAATGTGTTATTTTTATTATTATTATTATTATTATTATTATTATTATTATTATTATTATTATTATTATTATTATTAATGTATATTTCCCTTTATAATACTGTGGTATGATCTGCAGTAACTCCTAAAGAAGAACACAGTAACTCCTCAGTAATTAGTAATAAGTTATCATGTTTCTCACTTTATAATACTGTGACATGATCTACAGTAACTCTTAAAGAAGTACACAGTAACTCCTCAGTAATTAGTAATTAGTTAACATGTTTCTCACTTTATAATACTGTGGTATGATCTGCAGTAACTCCTAAAGAAGAACACAGTAACTCCTCAGTCATTAGTAATGGGTTACCATGTGCTGCTGTTAACTCCTGAAAAAAGAAGACAGGGACCCCTTATTAATTATCTATGAAGAACACAGGGATGCCTAGTTCGTTATCTAACACAAATATTTATTCATTTAAACATGATTTCCCCCAGAATAAGGATGTGGGACACATCCTACAGTAAAGCTGTATGTGAGCCATCACTTCTACTGAGCACATCTCCAGGAGGACTGAAGAAGAGCACAGGTTTAGAATAAACATCTGTAACACACTGACAGAACATTACAAAAATGGGGGTTAAGCAGACTACTGCACATTTCAGTGTGTCTAACATTTGGAAGATACTGAGCATACTAAGGTAAGTAAGGTTAATATATGATAAGTGGTGTCACTGACTTTAATATCACCACTGATAGAATAACCTGCAGCAGCAGATAAACACACTGATAGAAGCTAGCGGTCCAGCGCTGTGGAATTACCGTAATTACCCTAATAATGGCACTAAAAGTCTGTGAGACTGCAAGGCTAAAGATGAACGTTTATAAGGTTGGTGCTGAAAATTAAAGCAGTGACCATTAAAACAAAATTGAGTACAGTCAGTCTTAGAGTCTTAGATGCCTTCTGGAGAACATAAATAATGTCTACTATGTAATAATATTTACTTTATAAAGTTTTTTTTTTTCTTTCAAAAATGGGGTTTAAGCAGATTACGACACACTGTAGTATTTTACTATATGTTGCTAATATTTGGAAGATAATGATGATAATAAGGTAATTAAGGTTACTACTACTACAAATGGTGTCACTCAAATATGCCTTTAATATCACCACTGATGTATATATATACATATATTTAATATATAATTGTTTGTGTGATTTAGATCTATAGTTCCCCAGGTGGGATGTAAGGGTTTTCAGTAGTTAATGTTGATTTGAGCAGTAAGTAATAAGTAGTTATTATAAAGAAGACATCATTAGTAACTAGTTCTCTGGGAGATATGTAAGTCTCAGTAATTATTGTGGAGTTAATAGTGAACTGCTATAATCATTAGTTCAGTACTATCTACTGAGTAATTATTCAGTACTACCTGGTAGTTAATAGAAAATACTTAGGTGTTAATGCAGCACTATTAATTAGTTACTGCTTAGTTACTGCTTAGTTACCTATTAACTATGCAACAGTATTATAAAGTGTTACCGGTCTTTGTTATGACAGGGAGGATACGATCTGAAACGGCCAGGCCGAGGCGTGGTGGTGTGTTGGTGTGAGCTGGACTTGCAGGGAGGGAGGGAGGACTGCGCGTGGATAACAGGAGGAGAGTGGTGCTGTGATATTCTTGTCGAAGGGGTGGGGAGGTGGGCTGTTATCTTGGCTTAACACAGAAAGCTCTCCTGCGCTTTCATCGTTTTCCCTCTCTCCTAGCCTCCATCTCTTATCTGGACCGGAGGAGCTGGAGCAGGAGAGAAAACATGGCCTGCTGCACCTTCATTATCAAGCACTTCTTACAAAAAGGCAAAGCCATCGGAAGGGGCGCTTTCAGATCGAACCGTGATACGACGAAGCTTGTGCCGGGTCAACCAAGATCTGTTTAGAAATATTCACACTTTTCCTTACCAGCAAATAAGCGTAAAGCAGAGTTACCACCTCATGAACAACAGTACGTATTGTGACGTATTGTAGGGGCGTGGCCCGTGACCCGGTAGTCCTGAAGCACAGAGAGACACAGACACAGGAAGTGAACAATCTCAAAACATTTACATTTAAGGCCTTTAGCAGACACGTATCCTTATCCAGAGCGACTTGCAACAGTGCTTAAGTTTTTTACTTTAAAATATCCATAGCTAGTTTGTAGAGACTATACTGTTTTTTACACAAAAAAGTGTAAAAAAACGATAATTTCTGGCAGCAGGGAGTGCCAGAAAATATCTGTAAAAAAAACATTATGGGTGTTCAAAAGAGGACAAATTGTTGGTGCACGTCTTGCTGGCGCATCTGTGACCAAGACAGCAAGTCTTTGTGATGCATCAAGAGCCACAGTATGCAGGGTAATGTCAGCATATCACCAAGAAGGACCAACCACATCCAACAGGATTAACTGTGGACGCTGTAAGAGGGATTCGCCCAAATCACAACAGAATTCAATGTTCACCTCAACTCTCCCGTTTCCACCAGAACTGTCCGTCAAGGCAATAAATTATTGTGGTCTAAAACCAGCTGTTTCAGTTTCATTTTCCAACACCTGCACATGAATTTTTTCACGTTTAACAGATTTTAATTCTTAAAAAAGCATAATAAACTCCTTATAAAACAGAATAATTCGTAAATTTACAAGAAACTGTCCTATAGTTGCATGTAATCTTTCCCTTTCAACAGATTTGAATTCTTAAAAAAGTATCATATACTTTCAAGTCAAGAGTCAAGTCAAGAGGCTTTTATTGTCATTACATCTGAGTACAGGTACACAGTGTGATGAAATTACGTTCCTCCGGAACCATGGTGCAACATAGAACCACAAGCAATAGACAACATAAAGTGCAGGAGTGACGACAGTGCAACATAAAATTATAAAATTATAACACTAAATAACAATAAATACAATAAATACAAAAGACGAGACAATTTAAAGACAGGACAGTGCAGTACCGATACGGTATAATAAAGTGTATAGTGGGGATAAGGTGCAGAGATGTGTGACATACTGTAACATATATAATCACATCAGTTACTGAGGTAAAGTTTATAGTTTTTAAGAGTGCAGCAAATAAAGTCATGTCAGCCTCTGTGTGCTGACTGGGTGTGTGTGTGGGTGAAGTTCAGTTCTTTTTGAGTGTAAAGGGGGGGGGGGTGTACAGTTTAGTTTTGTGTAAAGGGGGGGTGTACAGTTTAGTTTTGTGCGAGTGTGTTGGGTGAGTGGTGCGTGGGGTGGGGGTTCAGTTCTGTCTCTGTGCGTTGAGAAGTCTGACTGCCTGGTGGATGAAGCTGTTGCAGAGTCTAGTAGTGGAGGCTCGGATGCTCCTGTATCTTCTGCCGGACGGCATCAGAGCGAAGAGTCCGTGTGAGGGATGGGTGGGGTCGTCCACAATGCTGGTGGCTTTGCGGATGCAGCGTGTGGTGTAGATCTCGGTGATGGAGGGAAGAGAGACTCCGATGATTTTCTCAGCTGTCCGCACTATCCGCTGTAGGGTCTTGCGGTCTGAGGTGTTGCAATTCCCAAACCAGACGGTAATGCAGGTGCTCAGGATGCTTTCTACAGTGCCTCTGTAGAACATGGTGAGGATGGGGGGTGGGAGATGTGCTTTCCTCAGTCTCCGCAGGAAGTAGAGGCGCTGCTGGGCTTTCTTGGTTATGGAGCTGGTGTTGAGGGACCAGGTGAGGTTCTCTGCAATGTGAACACCAAGGAAATTGGTGTTATCCACAATTTCCACAGCAGAGCCGTTGATGTTCAGCGGGTGGTGGACACCTGGAGCTCTCCTGAAGTCAACAACCATCTCCTTGGTTTTATCCACGTTAAGAGATAGGTTGTTGGTTCTGCACCAGTCCGTCAGCCACTGCACCTCCTCTCTGTATGCTGACTCGTCGTTCTTGCTGATGAGGCCAACTACAGTTGTGTCATCAGCAAACTTGATGATGTGGTTTGAGCTGTACTTTGCAGTACAGTCATGAGTCAGCAGAGTGAACAGCAGTGGGCTGAGCACACAGCCCTGGGGGGCGCCGGTGCTCAGTATGGTGGTGCTGGAGGTGTTGTTTCCAATCCTGACTGATTGTGGTCTCTCAGTCAGGAAGTCTAAAACCCAGTTGCAGAGGGAGGAGTTCAGGCCCAGCAAGCTCAGTTTTCCTATCAGATGCTGAGGGATGATGGTGTTGAATGCTGAACTGAAGTCGATGAACAGCATTCGAACATAGCAGTCTTTGTTGTCCAGGTGGGTGAGAGCCAGGTGGAGCGCAGTAGAGATGGCATCGTCTGTTGATCTGTTTGGACGATACGCAAACTGCAGAGGGTCCAGTGAGGACGGGAGCTGGTTTTTGATGTGCCTCATGACCAGCTTCTCAAAGCACTTCATGATGATGGGAGTAAGTGCAATGGGACGGTAGTCATTAAGGCAGGACACTTGAGACTTCTTCGGCACAGGGACGATGGTGGTCGTCTTGAAGCACGTCGGCACGATTGCAGTACTCAGAGAGATGTTGAAAATGTCCGTGAGAACATGGTTGACTCTGAGTAGAGTTTTCCAGCTTATCAGCTGAGGACAGGCACAGTACCTGGTCGTTTGGAGGAGGTGTAGTCTTCGTGTAGTTCTGTGCTTCTAACCTTGCATAGAAGGAGTTCAGTGCATCTGGAAGGGAGGCATCACTGTTACAAGCAGGGGAGGGTGACTTGTAGTTGGTGATGGTCTGGATGCCCTGCCACATGCGCCGAGTGTCATAAGTGTCCTGGAAGTGGGCGTGGATTTTCTTTGCGTAGGTGCGCTTTGCCTCTCTGATCCCCCGGGAGAGCTTGGCTCTAGCTGTTCGGAGGTCAGCCCTGTCCCCTGACTTAAAGGCCTTGTCTCGGGATCTCAGCAGCGCACGCACCTCTGCAGTCATCCACGGCTTCTGGTTGGGGCGGGATGTGATGGTTTTGGAGACAGTAACATCCTCAATGCACTTGCTGATGTAGCCAGTCACTGAGTCTGTGTACTCCTCCAGGTTGATGGAGTCATCAGAAGTAGCAGCTTCTCTGAACATGTCCCAGTCAGTGTGCTCAAAACAGTCCTGAAGAGCAGAGATGGCTCCTGGAGGCCAGGTTGTAACTTGCTTCTTCTCTGATTTGGCACGTCTTTCACTTGGCTCAAGCGATACGCAGAGCTTGATAAGGTTTAGAACCCCAGTATATATATATATATTTTTTTTTTAAGATTAGCTTAGGAACTGTTTGAAAAGATGAGTCTTTAGTTGGGTTTGAAGACGGTGAGTGACTCCTCTAGCACAGAGAAGAGTTGGGATGTTTTCTGTGGGTCTTGAGGGATGGTGGTTGGAGCCTAACCGTACTGGAAGCTCTAAGAGCTCTTGGTACAGATCTTGCTTTGACCATCTGTGCCATCAAGTAGGAAGGAGCTGGTCTGGTTTTGGGCTTGTTGGCCAAATACTATGTATGGGTATATGTTTGAATAAAATTAACAACATTCTGAAAACATTTCTGCCAAATTCTAAATAGAAATATTGTCGTTTAGAGTATTTATTTGCAGAAAATGAGAAATGGTCAAAACAAAGAAAAAGATGCAGAGCTTTTAGACCTTAAATAAATGCAAAGAAAACAAAGAAGCTTTCACCTGTTAGCTAAACTAGCCTAGCATCTCTAGCAAAAAGAGTAAGAGCCAAACATAGAGGAGGAAAAAAGCCCACCATTTTTTTTTTAAATCTGAGTCTTTGCCAAACTAATAATTTAAAAGGCTCTTTCAACACCACAAACCACAAGCGAATAACAGAGAAGAAAGCCAGGGCTAGCTGAGCAGCGGCCGCTCCGGTGGATGTGTTAACGTAGCGCTGGGCTGGCCGGGCAGTGGGCGCTGCTCACCGGGGGTGTACCTCGCTCAAGGTCAGCGCTAAACCCTGGGCAGTGCTGGGAGTGTTTAAACCCCCCCAGTTCCGGCGTAATTGTTGGGCTGGAGTGCTCCGTCTTGCCCGCCTCAAGGTCACACTCATTTAGCTTTTAGCTGCGAGTGCTCACGCAGCAGTGGCCCTGCTTCATTCAGCTGTCATTCTGCTGTTATGGCGTCTGTTGTTAGCAGGAGAGCCAGTAATAAACACTCTCGTGCTATTGCTCAGGGTAACAGATATGTCAGTCATGCCGAGGTAATAATATACTGGCTCGCTGACTGGGGGTTGCCAAGTGCGTCTGACCATCGTCCATCTGTTGTGTTGGTCTAATGAATCTCTTATGTCCTTTTAGTGGAAACTTGCTGTTTATGTTAAGCGCTGTTTTGTTTTATTTTTAAAGGCCTTTTATGCATTCCATCTGCTTCGGAATAAAAGATCGGGAGTGAAGTTTGTGGGCTGATGAAGACGAAGGCGAGGATTGGCTCAGATTGCCGGTGGCCGTTTCAGTCTGAGCGCACCTGTCGCAAATTGCGTTGAGGTAAAAGGGGATTCCAGCAGATTGTCAGAATTTCTGAATGATAAACAAAGTCATTCAGAGAGATTCACGGTAACAATTTGACTCTATAACCACATTCATAACATATTATAATGCATTCATAAGGCATTATAAACATGGCTATAAATATTTAAAATAATGCATAACCCATTATAGTCATATTTATTAAACATTATGACTTGTGACCATAATACAAATAGTACAGGGTTTGGACATCGAAACTGAAACACCTGATTTTTAACCACAATAATTTACTGTCCTGACGGACAGTTCTGGAGGAAACAGGAGAGTTGAGGTGCACATTGAATTCTGCTGTGATTTGGGCAGCTAGGGTTTTTTTTGGATACAATCCGGGTTAGCACCCGAACATCCCTTTCAGACAGCTTCCTCTTACAGCATCCACAGTTAATCCTGTTGGATGTGGTTCGTCCTTTTTGGTGGTATGCTGACGTTACCCTGGATACCGTGGCTCTTGATACATCACAAAGACTTGCTGTCTTGGTCACAGATGCGTCAGCAAGACGTGCACCAACAATTTGTCCTTTTTTTAAACTCTGGTTTGTCACCCATAATGTTGTGTGCATTGCAATATTTGGAGCAAACTGTTGTTAAAACTAAATTATTCAATGTTCTCTGTTAGCCGGGCACTTTATTTGAAACACCTTTATCACCTTTTTATTGAACGTTTTTAAATGTTCTGGTAACGTTGCTGAAAGGTCACTTGTGTCAATGTTTTTAGTTTTGGAAAAGTTAATTTTAAGATTCTTAGAATATTCAATCTGTCAAAATTTAAAATGTTTTATTTGCAACGTTTATTTGTAACATTTGTATTAGGCAGCATAAACATAAGCAGTTAAAAGGTTATAAGGATTATGCTTTTATTGGCATTACATTTTTCAACAATTCCGTAAATGGATCAGGTTTAAATGGAGCATCTGTTGCCAAATCCAGTCTGAAATATTTGGGTTTTTTTACTCCTTAAACATTTAATTATGCAGAAATGTGTAAACAGAGGAATTCTCCACTTATCTTGTGAGTAAGCAAGGCTGAACTCTGGCCTGTGTGCTCATGGTTGTGTGAGTGAGTCCTGATAGTGGGTGGCAGATGGATGGATGGGACATCATTCAATTTCTGAAGTTGTGCAGGCGTTTAACATTCCTTGATCCACAATGTCATGTGTGGGCATTACCACCTACAGTGAACAGCCTAGTGGATAGTAATGATCATCACTGGCAGTGTCTGGCTGCAACTTTCTGGAAGAGATCACATCCAGATTCAATTCAGGAGGCCCCACACACATACAGTATATCCATATACCTTGACTTCCACAGTTCCCCTGAACTGTTGTCTCTTTTGCCATTGAAACCTATCGGGCTGGGTGGGGTTACACAGCAAAAAGTGCTTTTTTTGGCCACTATGAGTGGGAGGTCGCAGGTTCGAACCTCCGTGCTCATGCAACTGTGCCATCAAGCTGCCGGCGCTCAAAGCCCTGCTCTCTCTGGGTGGGTAGATGGCGCTCTTTCCCCACATGACTAAAGGGTGATGTCGATCAGCACGAGGCGTCTGTGAGCTGATGTATCGGAACCGAGTCGCTGCGCTTTCCTCTGAGTGCGCTGTAAAGCTACTCAGCAATGCTGCATCAGCAGCAGCTTAAAAAAAAAGCGGTGGCTGACTTCACATGTATCGGAGGAGGCATGTGCTAGTCTTCACTCTCCTGGTGTGTTGGGGCATCACTAGTGATAGAGGGAGTCCTAATGAGTGGGTCGGGTAATTGGCTAAGCAAAATTGGGGAGGAAATGGGGACAAATCAGAAATAATATTTACTAGTTTGATTTTTTTGGAAAAAAATCAAAAATAAGACAAAAAAGCAAAAATAAAAGAAATCTTTAGGAGGGGGGCAAATACTTTTTAATGCCACTGTATATTATATTACCAAGACAGAGAACATTCATTCATTCGTTCACTAATTCAATCATTCATTCAGTCATTTCAGGGCTTATTCTCAAAAGTCATTTACTGAAACCCATTAAATTCCGACTGCATAAATAACTGAATGTAGGTCAGCGCAGGCAGAAGAGCTGTTGAGTTTAATCCAGAAAAATGACCGCAGGAACGGAGCTCCTGACCGGCGCGGGCCCGGCGTCCTCTGCCTCCTCATTTGCTCAGTGGAGGTATTGTGTCGGCTTATACCAGCGATAAGTGGGTGAGTCTCCTCGCCTCACTGCGTCCAGAGGAAGACCCGCCGCTAATGGCTGCATGATTAATAGTGCGAGCCATCGCTCCGTAAACGCACTGGGCTGTGTGTGCGTGTGTGTGTGTGTGTGTGTGTGTGTGCTGCTTTTTCTCTTTCCTTAGGCTTGAAAAACAGAAGAGGAAGAAGAGCTATCAGGATCGTAGAGTCTCATCCTACTCCATCACTGCCATCACATATAAATACAGACACAGGCCGACCTCTGACCTCTTACTGACTGATAACCTTCTGCTTCTGCTCACATCTATTGTTTTTTCCTAAATCAAAAGCATAAAAAGAGGTTATACTGCTCCTGCTCTTTTTGTCAGGATAACTGTGTCACTGTACTGCCCAGAAAATATTTTTTTATTCGATTTTGGAGCATTGCTCTAAGGATTCGATTGCAGCAAAAAAAAAAAAAGCTAAAAAAAAAAAAATAAGTGAAAAATGAAAACCCCAAACCATCTGTAAAGTACTGGATAAAGAACCATCATTCCAGAGAACACAGTTCCACTGCTCAACATCTCAATGCCAAAAAAAGAGTGGGGGCACTATTTGCTCTGGTTAATTAAATAATCATTAACTTTTAATTAGATCATTCTAATTATTTATTTATTGTTATAACTGTTTTTATTATTTGGTTCTGATTTTATGATTACCTTGTAGCTTGTAGCTTTTGATTAGATCTTATTTTTATCTGTCTGGTTTTGATTGTATTATTATTCATTATTATCATAAATTTCATTCGTTTTGAGTTTTTGATTTCTTACTCTCTTTCTCCCTATATAAAGTACTTTGAGCTGCATTTTTATGTATTTAAGGTGCTATTCTATGTAAATAAACTTTTTTTTTATATGTAAATAAAATTATGTTATTGTGATGCTACAATTCAGACAAATGTCAAAAAATTAGATTTGGTGAAAAATTAGATTTGGGACACTTCCATCTGCTGTTTAATTTGTACACAGATAGACTTAGAAATACGAGAGAATAGAATCAGGGAGACTGAGTAAAAGGAGGGATAGAGAAAGAGAAAATTTGATTTTATCTTTTATCATTGCTTCTATCCAACAAGATTTCTCCAACATCTGTAAGATTTCCTTGCCTAGTTTAATGTCACACAGACACGTTAAGACCTGCTGTGTTTGACCTGTAAAAGTAATCCTAACTTTAACAAACCTAATCCTAATCTTCAGTCTAGCCCTGTTTTGTTAACCTGTAATAATGTAATAATCATAAATCCCACAATCAGACTAAATAATCTAGGCATGAAACTCAAAACTCGAAATTGCAGAATGTGGTTTTCCAATAAGAAGAGTCTCCTTCTAAAGAACTTCTCATGCTTCCAGCCTGGATTCAACTCCATCCACACCACATATACAGCACGTGTGAGTACGTGCACGTGCTACTCACGTGAGCAATAGCATATTTTCCCCCCATAAAGAGACAAGAATAATAGAAGCTCACACACTCGAGTTCCTGCGCTGATAGATGTTGGATGTAATAAGCTTCACTGCAGGTCTGGATGGCATATGCTTCAAATTAAAGGGAAATGAATGGAGAGAGCAGGAAACGAAAAGCCATTTGTTCAGCATTAAAGCAACAGTACGTCTCAAAAGATAATACCTTAATATGACAAACCTATACTTCTTTATTATAGGTTTTCAAAAATAACACAAAGCAAGGCGAGCTGGCTTGAGTTTGGTAGACTTGTTCTTTTTTTTTAGGAGTTGTTGGAGATGTTACAGTGGTTTTACTGTGGTAGATGTCAGAACTACATTTCTTTCAAACTGTAAAGCTAAAGTAAACAAAATTAGAGTTAAATTGGTTAAAATTTGAAGCAAAATTATTTTAATTCATCCCCTTAATTGTCCAGTTCTCTGAGAAATGTAGTTGATTTAATCTTTCTTTTAAATTTGGGTGTTCTATATAACTCTTTTACACCTTCGGTGTTAGTAGTCAAAATTGTAGACCATTAGAAAAGAATGAGTGTCATTATTATAAGTGTACTTAATATACAGCATCTCATAAAAGTGAGATACTGTAGCAACAATTCTGTTTCTTACATCCTCAGATAATTACCGTATTTTCCACACTATAAGGGGCGCTTAAAAACCTTTAATTTTCCCAAAAATCATCAGTTCACCTTATAATACAGTGTGCCTTATGTATTAGTTTTTTCCAGACAGGTTGTAATAAGCAGTAAAACCACTCCACTGAAGTACAGTGTTATACAGGAGTTTCAGTTTAGTTTTCACCATTTAGAGGCAAGTATTATCGGCCTGTAGCCTGCTGTTAACCCTGGCTACCACTGCTGAAGCAGCATTTGCATTACGCACTAACCGCACAAAGCACTAGCTCTTTTTGATGTTTAGAGGCAAGTATTATCACCCTGCAATCTGCTGCTAACCTCGGCTAGCACTGCTGGAGCAGCATAAGCATTATCCACTAACCACGCTAAGCGCTAGCTCTTTTGCCGGTCAGAGGTAAGTATATCAGCCTGTAGCCTGGAAAACATGGCTACACCCCTGTTCCTTACTGGTGTCACATCAATTGAAAATGAATATAAAAATAAACCAGAAAGTAGACGTTCATTGATGCTCTTTATAAGCCGATGTGCCATGAAATGTCATATTGAATAACCAGTGGCCAATTTGAGATATTTGTACCCAAAACAACTAATTTAATAGTCCTGCTCCACATTCACGCATGAGAACTTGTAAAACGAATGAGTCACATGACACTGGGGAGGGAAAATGACTAATTGGGCACAATTTGGCCTTTTTTACCTAGGAGTGTACTCACTTTTGTACTCAGCAGTGGGTTATCCATTAATGGCTGTCTGTCGAATTATTTTGAGAGAAGGAGAGAATAAATTTACACTAAACATCAGTGTTGCCCAAGTAAAAGAGAAAAAATATAAAATAAATAAAATATTTACAAAAATGTGAGCGTTGTTCTTACTGAAATTATGGATGCAAATGGTATTTATCTGCAAGTTATGTCATAATCTATAATCCACACTCATCTATGTGTTGTTTTTACATCCTTCGTCCCTCCAATTCACTTCCATTCGTTTTTGCTTTTGGTTTTCTGTATGAACACAAAACACAAAATGTTAAGTGTAGTTACCTGTATACATTAATGTCTGGGGGGAAGTAAAATAAAGATTTTGCATCGAAAGGAACATAAAGCCTAGGACTAGACTAAATCTCCCACTGGTAAACCGGCCATTGCGGTTTGCAGGATAAATCCTTCACTCCTTTTCTCTCGTCAGAAAGTGTTTAATTAAGATCATCTGTGCAGCCCGGAGAGACTGACCGCAGTGAAGGTGGGTGTTAAAAGTTTTTTTTTCTTTCTTTCCCAGAAAAAAAAAGAGAAAGAGTCGAGCACTCACCGAGGTCAAGCCTTCTGGAAAAGGCACATGCAATAATTATCTTATTTAGGCTGGGGCAGATAATAACGGCTGAGAGACGGAGAGAGAGAGGGAGAGAAATAGAGGGTGTGAAGTGATCCTGGGAGTTCATCAGAGTCTAAGTGTGAAGCCTCCAGCAAGCCGACTCCAGGCTCTAACCTCCCGAACGGCTCCCTCGGCCCTTTTTCAATAGAGCGATAGGGAGTGATTTACGCTCTGTGGGTGAGCGAGTCGGCTGCAGTTCATCTGGCAGCGGCGGGGCTGGGTGATGTGGGGGCGGAGAGAAAGCATTTCTCCAGCTCGTTAAACATTTGTGGGACGAGGTCTCCGCTCCCTAAATCTGTCCACCTGCGCTCGCGGCCTAAACTTACGCACTCAGCATTCACACGGCCAAGCTCAACTCCCTACTCCGGGAAGGAGGGTGGGGTGAGTTCCTTTAGCGCAGGAAGTGTCGGCGAACTCTCAGTCTGTCTGTGTTTGGTAGAAGCGAAGCATAGAAAGTAATCTGTACAAAAAGTGGTAAAACATCTCTACAGATGATTTAAACCTCCAGCAAAGGTTGATCCATTTTCCCTCGACAAGTCCATCCACAGAAAACCAGCCAATCCACTGTAGTCCAAACATCTAAGAACATCTTACTGTCTGTGTTTGGTAGAAGTGAAGCGTACAAAGTACTTCGTACAAAAAGTGATAGAACATCTTCAGAGATGATTTAAACCTTGAGCAAAGGTTGATCCATTTTCCATTGGCAAGTCCATCCACGGAAAACCAGGCAATCCACTGTAGTCCAAACATCTAAGAACATCTTAGAATATTGTAGAATTCACCCAAACTGTCTGTGTTTGGTAGAAGCGAAGCGTAGAAAGTAATGTGTACAAAAAGTGGTAAAACATCTCTACAGATGATTTAAACCTCCAGCAAAGGTTGATCCTTTTTCCCTTGACAAGTCCATCCATGGAAACCAGACAATCCACTGTAGTCCAAACATCTAAGAACATCTTAGAACATCCTAGAATCTACCCAAACTGTCTGTGTTTGGTAGAAGTGAAGTGAAGCAAAGTACTTTGTATAAAACATAGTAGAACAACTCTAGAGATGATTTAAACCTTCAGCAAAGGTTGATCCATTTTCCCTTGACAAGTCCATTCACAGAAAACCAGGCAATCCACTGTAGTCCAAACATCTAAGAACATCTCAAAACATCTTAGAATTCACCCAAACTGTCTGTGTTTGGTAGAAGCGAAGCGTAGAAAGTAATGTGTACAAAAAATCCACGGAAAACCAGGCAATCCACTGTAGTCCAAACATCTTAGAACATAGTAGAATTCACCCAAACTGTCTGTGTTTGGTAGAAGTGAAGCAAAGAAAGTACTTTGTATAAAATGTGGTAGAACAACTCTAGAGATGATTTAAACCTTGAGCAAAGGTTGATCCATTTTCCCTTGACAAGTCCATCCACAGAAAACCAGGCAATCCATTGCTTTCCAAACATCTAAGAACATCTTAGAACATCGTAGAATTCACCCAAACTGTCTGTGTTTGATAGAAGTGAAGCGTAGAAAGTAATGTGTACAAAAAGTGGTAGAACAACTCTAGAGATTATTTAAACCTTTAGCAAAGGTTGATCCATTTTCCCTCGACAAGTCCATCCACGGAAAACCAGGCAATCCACTGTATTTCAAACATCTAAGAACATCTAAGAACATCCTAGAATTCACCAAAACTGTCTGTGTTTGGTAGAAGCGAAGCGTAGAAAGTAATCTGTACAAAAAGTGGTAAAACATCTCTACAGATGATTTAAACCTTGAGCAAAGTTTGAACCATTTTCCCTCGACAAGTCCATCCAGGGAAAACCAGGCAATCCACTGCAGTCCAAACATCTAAGAACATCTTAGAAAATTGAAGAATTCACCCAAACTGTCTGGGTTTGGTAGAAGCAAAGCATACAAAGTACTTTGTATAAAAAGTGGTAAAACAACTCTAGAGAAGATTTAAACCTTCAGCAAAGGTTGAACCATTTTCCCTTGACAAGTCCATCCACGGAAAACCAGGCAATCCACTGTAAACCAAACATCTAAGAACATCTTAAAACACCGTAGAATTCACCCAAACTGTCTGTGTTTGGTAGAAGTGAAGCGTGGAAAGTAATGATTACAAAAAGTGGTAAAACAACTCTGGAGATGATTTAAACCTTGAGCAAAGGTTGATTTATTTTCTCTCAACAAGTCCATACACCGAAAAACATCTACAAGCATCTTAGAACATCTTAGAATTCACCCAAACTGTCTGTGTTTGGTAGAAGCGAAGCATTCTTGAGCAAAGTCCATTGTCCCTCGATAAGTCCATCCACTGGAAGGCCGAAGACCCATTGTAGTCAAAACATCTTAAAACATCTTAGAATGCATCAGAACAAAAAATAACACACTGTGTATTAGTGGTGTCATTTGATTAAGTTAATCTATTAATCCTGAAAAAACAGTATTTTGATATCATGCTGAATCAGTGCTTCACGGAAGACATAAACAGAGAGAAAATCTACTAACACTTCAATAGTCTCTGTAAATAGAGTGAATTATTTGAAGGCCTAAACTTACACACTCAGCATTTCCACGCCTAAACTCTAATCCCCCCTTTAGGAAGGAGGGAAGGGTGATTTCCTTTGGAAAAGGAAGTGCCGGCAAACTCTAATTCTGTTTGCATTTGGTAGAAGCGAAGCATACAAATTGCATTTTACAAAAGGTGGTCGAAAATCTTGAACAGATGATTCAAACTTTGAACAAAGCCCATTGTCCCTCGACAAATCCATCCACGGAAAACCAGGAGATCCATCTGTTGTAATCAAAAAATGTTAGAACATCTTGGAATTCACCCAAACTAAGAGAAGACTAAAAAACATATTACTCTGTATTAGTGGTGTCGGTTGGTAGCATGTTGAGTTAATGCCTCACAGGAAAGATGAACAAAGAGAGAAAGGCAGGGGCGGGCAAAAGAGTGAGAGTTAGTTCTGAGATTTAATCCATATTTTAACATAAATAAAAAGTAATCTATTTTTTTTTTCAACTCCACAGTAGCGTCACTGTGTTTACATCGCTAAATAAAGTGACTTAAGCCCTAAACTTACACACTCAGCATTCACACACCCAACTTCAGTTCTCTACTCTGGGAACTAGGGGAAGGTTCCTTTAACAAAGGAAGTGACTCTCAATCTGTCTGTATTTGGTAGAGATGAAGTGTACAAAGCACTTGGGCAAAACCCATTGTCCCTTGACAAGTTCGTCATCAAAAATAGCAGGAGTTCCATTGTAGTTACGAACAGAATGGCGGTTACTGGAAATGTCTGTCGCAATGAAGGTCAGTTGTCTTCTTAGAAATTGGCCGACCTTTAGAATTTGTTGCTTCTTTTCACTTGCTTTCTGCGGAAATGAATGGTCGTACCATTTCCGGAAAACATGACTTCATTAAAAAGCTATAGAATGGAAAACAGTATTTTCTTTTACAGTACATGGAAGGGTCAAAGCATGAACATCAAACCTTGCTGCATTTTGATTGAAAAAAAAAAGAAAATCCACGATAACCAAAGCAAAGCTGAAAAATGTGTGAATTCCTACATTCCAACCCCAATTCCTACCTCATTAACCATTGGCATGCGGAAAGTCATGGGCCAGAACAAACAAGTTATCCATTGTTTTTTTTTTTTTTACTGCCATTGGAAAATTCTTTTCAGAAATTATTGGTCACACTGTGCTGTCCACTGTGGGTTTCAATGCCTTCTATCCTGGTACACAAATGCCTGTGCAAATTATGTTTTATGGATATGAAATGAATGGATATGGTCCCATCCATCTGGTACCCACAATTAGACCTTGCTCAGACTCTAATAATTCACATTACTTGTCACTTTGAGTGCACTTGTGTTCAACCTCACAAGATATCACCTCACAACATATACAGGTGTGGGTGTTTCCCAGCTGTCCCCCTAACACTTCACAATCACTTTACTGTACATACTGCTGTCACAAGACTTTGGAATTTAAGTGTATTTCAGTCCCCACAAGGCTAAAAAACGAATCAATATATACAGCTCTGGAAAAAAATAAGAGACCACCTAAAAATTATGAGTTTCTTTGATTTTACCAAATTGATAACATTCAGAATATAATTAAGGGGAAGATGGATGAACACAAGCCATCAAACCAAGCGGAACTGCTTGAATTTTTGCACCAGGAGTGGCATAAAGTTATCCAAAAGCAGTGTGTAAGACTGGTGGAGGAGAACATGCCAAGATGTATGAAAACTGTGATTAAAAAAACAGGGTTATTCCACCAAATATTAACCATTTCTCATTTTCTGCAAATAAATGCTCTAAATGACAATATTTTTCTTAGGGTTTTGGAAGAAATGTTGTACATAGTTTATAGAATAAAACAACAATGTTAAATTTACTCTAACATATACTATAAATAGCAAAATCAGAGAAACTGATTCAGAAACTAAAGTGGTCTCCTATTTTTTTCCAGAGCTGTATATAAAGGCAACGATTACTTTTTGTTAAAGTCCTATGCTAGCTTTTGCAATGCTCTGGTGCTTCTAATATGGGCTTCACAATGACAGAAAAAAACAATGAAAGGCAATGAAAGCACAAATGTATAGTTAAAATAACATGATGTTAAATTGGATTTGTTAGGAAACATCTCAAAAAATTCTCAATAAATGTATCCGTAGGCACCTTTAACACATTACAAGGAAGCAGACCATCAAAAATCTGTTCTGTACCGGAGACTGGCGGAGTGTTTGTGTACTCCCCCTTGAAGTCGACCCAGCAAACATATTCAACGAGGTGAAATTGGATGGGAAGTCACAGAGGTATGCGCCGGCCATTGGATTATCCGACGTGATTTATTGACTGTCTGGCCCATAGCAGCAGCGTAGCACCATTAAGGTGAAAGATTGATAAGGGAAGCCATGCGTGGCGTGAGGGTTTGTAACTGAAATGCTGGAAGAGAGAGAGACGGTATGAGCTCAGATAGTGCAGAAAAAATAAAAGACAAAAAAAAGGCCTCCTCATAACTCTAAGTCTCCTCCAAATCTGCAATATTCTGTTATCATTTCTTTATCTTTTGAAAGATCCATCACGTAAAATGACTTCATAACAAAGTACAAAGGCTCTGGGCATTTCTACTTTCTTATACTCTCTTCTCGCATGTAGACCTGTCACTGTTGAATATAGTTCCCCCTCACCTATTGTTCCACTTGCCACTAAATCAAATTAGATTCCCTCCAATTTCTTCTGCGCTTGCTTTTGAACAGGGCTCTCTCTTTCCTGATGCCGTTGTTTTTCTTCCCCGCACTCCACCTAATCCACACGTGGCTAAATTGTCCTTTTCCATTTAAATAATCTGGAGACATATTCTTCCACCGGATTATGTTTCAATTCTGCAGAAATCCGGCACCGAGCGTTACAGCAGGCGGCCGGGTAAGTGGTGTGGGTGGGCATGTTTAAAATGCTGAGCTGGGCTCTGAATGCCAAAACAGGCAACAGATGGAGGGCGCAAACAACCAAAGACCCTGGCTGCTCCAGAGGAGGTGGGATTAGAGGTGAAAAAAACACACTCCAGCCTTTCGCGATTTATACATTCTTGCCGTTCTCCGCAGCATAATGCCGTAAATGGGCTGGGTAGGAATAAGCAAACACTCACGCTGACTCCGGTACACATACATCAAGCGCTGATGAGTTAATCTCCGGTGGACCCCCATGAGTCCTTGCAGCGATCCACCACCCACCAGGACTTCCCCCACATTCCCAGCCTTTGATTCGGCCGGCCCATTGACCAATCAGACAAAAGTCCCTTAATCCCTGATTCAGTTCCTTGTGAATGATTCAATTTCCCTCTCATTGTGTCCGAACAGGGACTCAACGTGTTACGAGCCCCTGTGTCCTTGTTCTACCCCTCCGACATCCGTCACTTCCTCTTTTGGTGTCTCTCAGTCCCGGTGAGTGACGGACGAGGGGTGTGTGGTGCACCTCAGGGGTTTGTAATGGGCAGAAACATGTTAACTGATTTTAGGGGGGGAAACCTGAATACATGCAGAAATATAGGCCAATATTATGTTGCCGTTTTACATTTCACAGAAATATTTCATATTTAGAAATTACATTTGAAAATAGTTACATGTAAAAGAAAGCAATTGATGGAAATGACATTTGGTGACAGACTGTCATGGAGTCTGTCATCTTCAGTGATGAGGCCTGCTGTTGTCTTGGTAAAGATGATCAACAATCTACAGCTCTGGAAAAAAAATAAGAGACAACCTAAAAATTATTTTAACCCTCTGGAATATAATCAAGAGGAAGATGGATGATCACAAGCCATCAAACCAAGCTGAACTGCTTGAATTTTTGGCCCAGGCGTAAAGGCATTGTGTTATCCAAAAGCAGTGTGTAAGACTGGTGGAGGAGAACATGCCAAGATGCATGAAAACTGTGATTAAAAACCAGAGTTATTCCACCAAATATTAATTTGTGAACTCTTAAAACTTTATGAATATGAAAAATTGTTTTCTTTCCATTATTTGAGGTCTGAAAGCTCTGCATCTTTTTTTGTTATTTCAGTCATTTCTCATTTTCTTCAAATAAATGCTCTAAATGACAATATTTTTATTTGGAATTTGGGAGAAATGTTGTCCGTGGTTTATAGAATAAAACAACAATGTTCATTTTACTCAAACATATACCTATAAATAACAAAATCTGAGAAACTGTTTCAGAAACTGAAGTGGTGATTTTTTTTCCAGAGCTGTATGTGTGGAAGCTCCATAGTCAGCAGCAAGGTAAATGGTTGGTTGTCAAGCATCACATGTCCAGAAGGTCTGGTGTCATGATGTGGGGTGCAATTTTGTACCATGTCACCTATGGTTGCCATTACAGGCACTTTGACAGCTTAACGTTTAACATTTAACAAGGTCCTGCCATCAGTTGTCCTACACTTCATTGCACAATTTTAGTAGAAAAATGCTCGTCCACATAATTCTGCGCTAATTTCTCATTTTCCAAACAAAAAAAACAAATCTATCTATTAAACTAAGTGTCAGTTTTTAGTATTTTTATCATTGTGCCTCTTGTTTTATGCCAGTGGTTCCCAACCCTAACAAGGAGGCACCATGCCCTGTTCTTTTTAGAGGTTTTTAAGCTCTTCAACACAATTATTATATAGCTGATTAGCTGAATTAGGTGCGTTGGTAGCAAGGTAAACCCCAAAGCATTGCGGGAAAAGGATCATGTAGTCCAAGAGCTGGGAACCACCACTTTCAAAAAAAAAATTTTAATGCAAGCTTTTGAGATGGCAACAGTATGTGGACTTAAATTGTCCTGCTGCAAGTAGGCACAGCATCTTTTCTATGCATTTCGAAAAGATTTCCACTGGTTGCAGGATCTTGTTAACATAACACAGGGCTGTCACAGTATCTATAATGAAGACCAAAGGTTTCCAAAGGGCCTGCACCCCACACCATGACACCTGGCCTTCTGAACTGTGATGTCTATCAAAAAATGTTAATGAAGACTAAAGCGAGACTTATCACTGAAGATGACTTGCTATGACCTGCTGATTCACTTCATAACAATCTGAAACCATGTTTTTTTTTGTATATATATATATTTTAGGGCCCATCATCTAAGTAGATCTACTTCTTTTAATGAAATAAAAAAAAGACTACAAGATGAAATAAAGAATATCTGTGCCTAATATAAAAAGACGGCAAAAGATTTATGCAAGTATTCTCCCTGAAATCACACAATGTGTTTTCGCCCATTTCATAGCCCTGAGGTACACCCTTTTCTGTTCACTTGCTGGAACTAAAAAAAAAACTTTGATTTTGTTCACAAAGTTTACAACAAGAATGTTAGAAAATAGTAGGAATATAAACCAGCCAAATATACTCCTTTACATATTCTTAGACATATAAATATGTTTATTTTTGACCCACTTGTACGCCTCACAGTACTGGACACAGATATTGTGTGCCATGTGACATTATACAATATTAAAGATGAATAAATACGTAAGTAAATTTTGAACATTTTGACCACCCCTGATGTACTGTAGACGGTGCAAAAGAACATGGACCTTTGATGAGCCAAATGAAAACGAAGAGCCAATGACTGGACACATTGTCCTGCTTTACCGTGTCGAGGATTGGCTGTAATTGTGGTGAAGCCACAGCGATAGGTTACGAGTTCAGCGTTAATTGGCCTTGCGACTGTCTGGGTTGGCAAATTACGTCCAATTAGAGTGAATCAGCCTTGATGTATATAAAGCACATATGTCTCCCAGATGTTCCGAAGTGGATCCTGAAGCTCGGAGACGTCAGGCCTTTTTAGTATCAGAGACAATCCGGTCTGAACTGAGCCGGGCTCGTCGGGCTGGGTTGAAGCTGACACAGCTAACGCACTGAAGAGTGAAGAGGATAAGGGGCGAAAAAAAGTCCATTTAAAATTCTCCTCAAACTCCACTTCGCCCAATATCAGTGCCAAATATAACCTTCTATGCCAAGCGTGATTGCCCTTGTAATTACTGCTGAATAATCTATACGTCAAGGTCAGAGAAGCGAAGCATAATCAATTAAGAGTAATTGGCCAGCTGTTTTAGTTTAATTGGGGTAATTTTAGAGCCATTTGTTGCTAACACCTACATAGCCTCAAGACCCCAAAAAGTCCCATAATTGACCAATTGACGAAAAGAATCAATGCAGGACATGTGCTACCACTCAGCGCTAATAGTGCTATCATGTGGCTTAGAAGCATAGGACCATCTGGACTTCTAGGATCCTTGACCAGAGATATCTGCGCTGAACTTCTTTGAACTTTCGCCTCCTTGTTCGGATGAATCACTCGCTTCTCACTCTGTGCGGCCTGGGCGTTTTTATTACCTCCAAGGACTTCTTTTTTAACCTAGCGCGCGGAGACGGTGCGCCAGCCTAACTCAGCCCACATGAAGCGGACGCTGGGATTTTAGACATTCCAGCGGTTTGCAAAGCCTTGACTCAGAGCTGCATAATTGAAGAGGCTTGCCTGAATTTATGTCTTCCTTTTAGAAGCTTACATTAACCGAGAAAAGGTGTACCAAAGCACGCCGCTTGCTAACTCGCAGCATGATTCTGACACGCTTTAAAAAAGCCAATTCCTTCCCTTCCGAAGGCCACAATGTGTGAGAATGCGACTCGTGCGAATACGTCCCTGAATCGCTCCTTTATGCTTTCAATGTAAACCTCATTAGTTGGCTTTTCAGTGGAGCTTTTGCTTCGCTGTTATTTAATATTCAGCCGGGACTGCAAAAGATAAAGTGGGCGTCTTTATTGGAGGCGATTTATGCCGGTCACATGTGTGTTGGGTGTAGATTTAGGCAGCCCTCTTTGTGATTTTGGTACTCTCCCACCTCATATTTCCTTTGCTTTAAAATAACACTTTGCTCATTCGTCCATATATCTTGAAGGTCGCCATGCTTTTTAAAGTGGATTTTAGTGCCTATAAGTGTTTTGACAGTGACACAATGTCTGTATTTTTGCCTTTATATACTGTAGATTGGAATCAAAAATCAGGGTTGGGAACCACTGGCATAGAGCATGAATCAAAGATGCCGAACGCTATAGAAGTTAATTGAATAAGTGGATCTACTTCTTTTTATAAAATGAAGAAAAAAGACTACAAAATGGAATAAAGAATACTCGTGCCTAATATAAAAAGACAGCAAAAGATGTATGCAGGAATTCTCCCTGAAATCAGTTAATGTGTTTCTGCCCATTACGTAGCCCTGAAAAGGCAACAGAGGACCGTTAAAGCATCGTTCCAAGAAAACACTAAATTATTTAGACAAATACATTCAAGTGTACTTTGAGTTTGTATGAGTTATGGATTATGAGAAAATGGACTATAGAAAATGTGTCTGGAATTTAAAAAAGACAACGTAATATTGGCCTAAATACAGCTCTGGAAAAAAAATAAGAGACCACTTAAAAGAGTTTCTTTGATTTTACCAAATAGGAACCTCTGCAATATAATCAAGAGTAAGATGGATGATCACAATGCTTGAATTTTTGCACCAGGAGTGGCGTAAAGTTATCCAAAAGCAGAGTGTAAGACTGGTGGAGGAGAACATGCAAAGATGAATGAAAACTGTGATTTAAAACCAGGGTTATTCCACCAAATATTGATTTCTGAACTCTTAAACCTTTATGTATATGATCTTGTTTTCTTTGCATTATTTGAGGTCTGAAAGCTCTGCATCTTTTTTTTGTTGTTGTTATTTCAGCCTTTTCTCATTTTCTGCAAATAAATGCTCTAAATGAGGATATTTTTATTTGGAATTTGGGAGAAATGTTGTCTGTAGTTTATAGAATAAAACAACAATGTTCACTCAAACATTTTACTCAAACATTTACCTATAAATAGCAAAATCAGAGAAACTGATTCAGAAACTAAAGTGGTCTCTTCATTTTTTAAGCAGTTGAGGATAAATAAAAGAATCTGTATATTATGCAATGAAAACATAATAAGATTCAAGTATCTTCTGAAATCAGTCAACATGTTTCTTCCTATTACATATTTTTGAGGTACGACCTTCTGATGTCACTCACTAGGACTGACGGCTTGGTTTAATAGGTGTAGATCTATTAAGACATTAACAGTATGAGGAATATAGAATATAAAATATGTGTGTGGAACATAAAAAGAAATATTAATATTGGCCAACATGTAAGCATGTATTCTCAATGTAAATCTGTTTCTGCCCATTACATAGCCCTGAGGTATACCTCTCTTCACTCTCAACAAAAGAAATAAAGAATGCCAAAGAGGTAGATCAACCGCTTTGTAACACATCCCAAAGTTCCCAAAAACACAATTGGACAACTATTGGACTAGTTGTTTCACAGCTACAATTTATTACAAATTTAGGACTGAGCTGATTCAAAGTGCTGAATTTCCCCTGTTGAGACAAGTTTTATCAAAAAGCCTAAAAGACCATGTAAAACAACTAAACAATCTGTCCAAGAAAAACACAGAATTCTTTGAACAGTTGAAAAAAAAAGACTAATTTGAGTTTGTAGAAGGAAAGAAAGGATGCCATATCATCTGCCAATCGATATGGAGGCACTGTCACTGCGGATGAGCATGTATAGATGTATGAATGGCTGTCAATGGAACTGGGTCACTGGTGTTTATTGATGATATGACTGCTGAAAGGAGTAGCAGAAATGTATAGCTGAATTCAGAAATGTATAGAGCTATGTTGCTACAGAATATTAATGTTAATGTAAATAAGCCAAAACATATCATAATAGCAGCTCACAAGCTTCTGAAGGCAAATAAATCAATTTTTATTTAATGGCTTATGTAGCAGATTTTTAATTAGGGAAATTGGAAGGCAAAAGACCCAAAAGAACAGGAAGTGACCAGTGAAGGTACAATAGATGCAATAAAGGCCTGGCTATGCATTTTGTGATGTCTGTTTGTTTTCACACTACAATGGAGTTTCATCTAAGTATTAAACATAATTAAAATCCTTATACAGTAACGTTTATAAATATAGTAGTGTGCACAATACTATAGATGTAGTGTGTAATAAAACATGCAGACGTCTTGGTGTAGAGTTATAATAGTTCTTAATTTTGTCTTGCGATAAACATCCAGTTTAATTTCTTGATTTTTGATGTATTGCTTTTTTCCTTAATAAATTAAATTATAATTTACCAACTGCTTTTTATTTTTACTTGTGTCATGCAGTATGTTTCAAATATTCTATTGCACACCACACCTTGACATCTTACTGTATGCAGTATGTTGATAGGACCATCCTGTTTCCCAAACTTATATATTTCTATCACTCTCAAACTCTTTCTACTACAATTACTACCAAAATTTTCTTCTAGTTCCCAAAGATGACACAGAATTATTTATGGAATGGAAAATACTTGGAAAAGACAACCTAACAATACTTTTAAACTAGTTCTTCAGATGAAGAAAAACATTTTAATATTAGAAATATACAACCAGTGAATGAAAAAGCAGTTTTTAAATGATAATAATGATAAAGGGAAAAATCTACTTAAATTATGTGAAATTATGTGCTAATTTAATGCCAAATGTAACAGGACACACACCTTCCAAAAAGTTCCACTTTTGTCTCGTCACACAAGCATTCACAGAATATATTCTGGGGATTATCAGTTCCAATTTTGTCTCGTCAGTCCACGAAATCTTTTCCAGGGATTATCAAGATGTTTGTTGGCAAATGTGAGACAAGCCTTTGTGTTCCTTTTGGCCAGCAGTTTTTTTCAATTTGGAATTCTCCCATGGAGACCGATTCTTTTGATGTTATTCTGGGTCCTCCTGGATGAGTTGTCCATTCCCTTTTTGGAGTAATTATAGTCGCTATAGGCTAGACACTCCTGGGAAGGTTCGCCAGTGTTCCATGTTTTCTCCATTTGTAAATAATAGATTTAGTAATTATTTTGTAACCTTTTCCAGACTGTTTTTTTTTTCTTATCTATTCTTGAATTCTTTTCAGATCTGGGAATAACCTGCGGCTTTTTGGGATATTTTATCTTGCTTCATGTTGTCAGACAGGTTCAATTTCTTGATTCTATAAATTGCTTTTTTTAATCCTTCAAGAACTGCTTTTAATATTTACTTATGTAATCTATGTCTGAAATGAACATCCTAGGACCTGGCATCCACATGTGTGGACATCACATTTTAGGTTGTCTAGACCACAACACTAAATTTTCAGAAATGTATATGAACAGTAAATACAGTAAATGTTTATATTTTTTACTTTGTTGTGTCTTGGTGTTGAAGCAGCACTTTAAATGAGCCATATTGCTCAAAGGGAAACAATTGTTTCTACTTTTGTTCCAGGACAAAATAAATGTTTTGCACATCATTACTAATTGAGATTTCATTGTGTTCTATTGAAATACAAAACTAAAGTCCTCATATGTGGACATCATTTTTTCTCAGAAACTTACATCATGTAAAAAAAAAAAAAAAAAAAATGTTTTTACAGGTGCCAATGAGCCCAAATAGCACACTCTAAAACACAGAGGTACGATACGAGTACTTTTTTGTACTCAAAGGTACATTCTTTATAATTGTACCCTCAAAGGTACAATATTGGTCTTTACAGGGTCAGATTTGTTCTCTCTGAAGCACAAAGTCATATCTAACAGCAATAAGTACAAATTTGTACCATTTAACCAGCCAAAAGGTACATTCTGTATTTTGTATCACTGTACTAATAAACAATATATATATTTAAATTGCACATTTTTATTTGAAAGCCAGACAATTTTGGATCAAGTTTTTGACACATATTCAGTTGATGATAATGTTTATAATCTTTATAATCTTTACTGGCACAAAAAACATGGGTACAAAAAAGGCACTTTTTTCACTGAAAGGCACTTTTTTTGTACATCAATATAAGGTACAGCCCCAGCGACCACCTTTGTACTCTTTAAAGTACAAATCTGTACTTACTTTTCTTAGTGTGCAAAGAGAAAAAAAAATACATGCAGTGCAAGAGTTCAGGGCTTAGGAGGTTAAAGTGTGTTTGATATTCTGAAAAATATAAATGTGAGAAAATGGCAAAAACAAAACAAAAAAAAATTAAGTGGACAAATACTTTTTCACGGGAATGTATATACTCTTAATCAAACAAACAAAAAAAGCTGCACCCATAAGTAATCAAGCGACTGTAATAAAACTTGGCTGGTAAGTTTCCTGCTATATAATAGGTGTACAACACGACTCATCCTCTCTTTATTAAAGCTATGATTCCTGCTGTCTGAGGAGGTTTCATTATGGGCTACACGTGAGGAGGGCCTCGTGAAAGAGCTGATTGTGACGAGAGGAATTAGGTCTGTCAAAGAGAAATGTTAATTGCGAACATCTGTTGAGGTGTGTCAGACCGAGGCGGTCAGTGTCAACAGTGAGCGCTGTGTCTAAAAATCCTCCAGCAACAATGTAATTCGGCTTGACGGATGTTTCCACAGCGACACTTGTAGGAGGAGGAGGAGGAGGCAGCAGATGAAGTGTCTGATCTGTTATCTGGGTTTTGGAACGATCGTGTTCCAGGTTGTGAGATTTGAGCACATTTGAGGAACTCCTCAAACCTTGAGCCACTTAACTTGAGGACAGTAACCTGTATTTGGAGAGAGATGGAATGAGCGAGAGAGCAACAGAGGAATCCAAGGTTGTAGAGACACATGTTTTCAGTTTGACTGCGGTTCTACAGGGAGCAATCCACAAATCCCACACTTTCATTCACAGTGTTGTTTTGGGCTCTAAAATAGACTGTATCCCATTTGATTTAAAAACAGCCGCCTGGGTACAGTTTCTGCAACCTCTACACGATATCCTTCCAAGTACACTTAGCCCTCCATCACCCGTATTAAAGCTTTTTTTGAGGGGATTGTTTGGGGGGAAAACCCCTTAGAAGATATCAGTTGGCGGGGAAACAGATATGGACGGATGATATGTTAACATGTCCTGTAATATCCCCTAAAATACATAATTTCCATTTGGGTAATGAGAACCAGCTGCTGGTCCAGATGTGATATCTGGCACAAAGACGACTCCGCAAACATGTGACCTATATATGACTCAAACTCCTCGTTCTGATTGGTTTTAGCCTTTGTGTTGTTTTTCCTTTTTTTTTTTTTTTTTTTGCTTTTTTTTTTTTTTTGGCGTAGTCCGCCGCTGCGAGGTGCAGCTTGATGGACTGGCTGTTTTGTGCGATATGGATAATCGGATCAAAATCCTCCTGAGACTGAGCTCCAGGGCGTCCTGCTGGGCTGAGTGGCCTCCTCCGGGTACACTGGCCCCGTGGCCCGTAGCCACTATAGGCCAGGACGTGACGCGCCACGCTGGGCTGCTGTTGTCAGGGGTGGGCTTCTGGGGGAATGCTAATAGTGGCCTTTGCTCAAAGAGCCTTCGGGAAGACCCCCCTGCTCCCACCTGTTTGTGAGGGGTGCACTGTCCCCTGCCTCCTGATGGGTTTTTGTGACTCCTTGTGACTCCTTTTGTTGTGGAAGAAAGAAGGAAAGAAACAAGGAATGTGCTCTTCCTTTTGCTCGGTTGAGACGCTAGTCTAGTTACGCCGCTAGTACAGTATAAACCCTTCACTATTATTATTATGAGATAGGGCATATCTCTGGTATGTGTGTATTTTTTTATTTTATCTTTATGCTGCAATATTCCTGATAAACTGTTTCTCCCTGGGAGCGTGTCAGGAGGTTACGCCAGGACGTTTTCTCCCAGGGCGTAAAGGAACGAAGCTGGATTCTCCAAACCAGGGGAAAAAAAAATTACAAATTAAATTGCGCTACGCTGGAGCCCCACAGCATGGGGCGGGCGAACGGCTTACTCCCCTCCAATAAAAAGAGCTTAGGAAGGCCGAGCCCATAACCCATGAAGAATATGGTAATATCAGAACATCTACTCACAGCCATGCTTTTATTTATTTATCCCAAATAAGTTTCCTAAATTCTGATTAGCGGATGGAAAATGAAACGCCGGCCCCCGCGCCGGCCGGTTTGTTTGCAGTGGCTGAGATTTAGCGAGTGCCGCGGCGCGAATCCATTTACCAATTAAACTCGCCATCGAATCAATGTTAAATTCGTAAGGTGGAAATTTACAGCAATGGCAATTTCAACCACTTAATGGCCTCATCTCTAGAGAGACTCACTGCAGCATGGAGCAATTTACTGGCGGTAGAGGAGAAGACGAATACTGTAGTCATACTACTGGAGATATTTGCAATTTGTATTGCTTTGTTAAATAGCCACTAACTATAGCCTTTACCCTTTCAGGCCCAAACATTTGTTTGTTCATTGCAGTGGAATCATTTGATTAACACTGCTATTTTTATTTTATTTCACTGTTCTACAGCTTTCATTTTCACAAATCATTCCTGAGCAGTAAAATAAACACTGCTCAAAAGTGTTTACTCTGCCTCATTAGCTGAGATGATGCCATGCTTTACATTAGTGTGTAATTTATTTATTTTTTTCAGTAGAGTAGGTGAAATAGTAGCTAAGCCACTGACTAACAAGTGTACTCTAATGGACAACAGGTCTTAATTTGTGTTGAAGTAACTTAAAATAAACACAAGCAAGAGGAAGAAAACAGATGTTGTCCAAGGTTGAACAAGACCCTGCTCACGAAATGCTTAAAAAAAAGTTATATGTTTTGGTGTTATTAGTATGGTAACTTTATCTAGCATGCATCTAATAATAAAAGTAAAAACACTTTCCAAAGTCATTCATTCAGAAATTCATAAAGATCTCATAGTCATATATTCAAGACACATGTCTCAAGTGATATTAATACAGCAATTTGGAGTAATGGGAAGTTAAACCTAGAAAAATTGACTACTCTTTTTTTTTGTTTTGCATAAACTAGATTAGAGTCCTATAAAACCAGCAAATCAAACTGTTATCAAATAACATCGTTTAAGTCTTGAAGTTAATTCAGCAACTTTGTAAGATATATGGCATTCACAAGAGTAGAACCACCCCCTATCGGCCTCAGGGTAATGGTCAGTGCGAGAGGTTCAATCGCACCTTGCATGACCTGCTTCGAACTTTACCTCCAGCTGAAAAGAGACACTGGCCCCGTCACTTATCTCAGTTGACATATGCCTATAATACAACCCCCCATCAGACTACAGGGATGGCACCTTATTATTTAGATGAAGATGAAGACTTTTCATACTCTAAAATATTTAAGTATCAAGTTATAATGGGAGGTCAAACTTAGGACAAAAAAATGTATAGTAATGTATAAAAAATGTATAATGGCTACAAACCCAGCGACATCAGAAATCCTATGGGTGGATATCTGTGTAGCAGCAGTAAGCTTACAGCTTACGGCTGTTAATCAACTAATTGTCCCCCTTTTATTTTAAACAGTGTATGGTATATTCTATATTCTAAAATAACTTATAATTAACTAAAATAATCTGCCAAAATCAGAGCAGAAGCCATAGACTGGTTTTTGAAGGGAATAGCAAGTGACACTCATGATTATTAGTACATGCCTTTTCCATGTTTTGAGTTGTGGATTGCATACTTTTCCCACTGTTACGATAGCAAAGACACACAGACACGCCCTAAATCAAGCTGCTCGGTGTGCGATTGATGGCTCGCCTATAGATCTCTAAAATAGGGCACGAGGAATTGTAACGTTCAGGCCATGAAGCCCCATTTACAGATCTGAAATGTGCGCTCTGATAACACTGACGGTGTCTGGGAGGTGGAGGGAGCTGTACGTATATATGGAGTTCATTACTTTTAGCTCGGAACGAGCCGAGCGGAGGAAAGAATCGTCTTAATTGTGTAACTATGAAGCTCATCTAAGCAAACGTTTAACCACTTTTCAACAAACAAGCAGCTACACATCTTACTGTTGCCCTACCCAGCTAGCTAGCAACAGAACGCATGGCCTTTTGGCTAGCTTGGCTAGTTTTTATTACTCTCACTCTCTCTTAATTTAATTCAAGTTTGCTTCATTCATGGCCGATTTGAAGACAATGTTGCCAAAGAACACAAATGTAAAAAAACTGAACACATAGTAAGACTTTAATGAAAATATGAACAGAAATATCAATAAAAAGAAACAAAGACAATAATAATAATAATAATAATAATAATAATAATAATAATTAGAGTAGTTAGAATAGTCAAGTATAATAATGTACTGTGGTTTAATGGGGAGTTACTCATAGTCTTTCAGGCTATGGCATGTTGCCACATATTAAGCAGCAAGAGGTGCAGCAAGAGTTTTACCTTCTTTTTCTCTCTTATTCTGTCCTCTTTTCTCTCTCTCTCTCTTTCACTGTCTCTCTTCCCCTGTTTGCTCTGCTACCAGCTGCTACCAACAGAGCAAGGTGTGCTTTTCCAGCTGTTACGATAGCAAAAACATACCGACACGCCCTAAATCAAGCTGCTCGATGTGCAGTTGATTGCTCGCCTGTAGATCTCTAAAATAGGGCACGAGGAATTGTAACGTTCAGGCCATGAAGCCCCATTTACAGATCTGAAATGTGCGCTCCGATAACACTGACGACTCTGGAGGTGTCTGGGAGGTGGAGGGAGCTGCACGTATATAAGGAGTTCATTACTTTTAGCTCGGAACGAGCCGAGCGGAGGAAAGAATCGGCATGAGTGGAAGTGTTGGAAGTGTTGACAAGTTAGCCAATGGGTAATAAGGTGCGGCTGGAAGCAGGGGAATAAAAGAGAAGAGTGTCAGAGTGCCAGTGATCTAAAGCACTGTACTCCCCTACAAGGGCTTATTTCGTAGTGAATGAGCTGTCTGATATGGAATTGAATTAGAGTAAATTGGAGTCTTGGAGACACTGCTCGCCCAGAGAGAGAGAAAGAGAGAGAGAGGGAGAGGAAGAGAGAGGGGCTCAATGACAGAGTGGTGCAGCGTAAAGAGGGAGAGTCACATGTGAAAAAAGGGCCCTAAGTGAGCTTGAGAGAGAGGAGAGAGAGAGAGAGAGAGAGACAGAAACACAAAAAGAGAAGCAGCAGAGATAGAGAGAGAGAGAGAGAGAGAGAGAGAGGGAGAGGGAGGAAGGGAAAGAGAGAGCGAACATGGCAGGCGTGGAAAGGTGCTGGGCTGGTCACCAGTAGTAACGGCGTCATGTGGTGACAGTAATGAGACATGACTACTGTCTGCTGAGAGAGGCAGTAATTACAGTCTGGCTGTACAGCGAGAGCCTACTCCGCTGTCCCCCCACCGACACCCCCCCCACCCAGTGCTCCCAGTCACTACTGCGCTCACTCTTCCCCTCTTTCAACACAGATATCTGTTTTTCAACTCTACTTATTAGCTCTATTTATTACAGAGGCATTAGAAGCATTTTAAAGCATGTGTGTGTGTAAGTGGGGCATCCTGTAGGGACACACACATTGCTTGGTGTTGGTCGGGGGTTGGATGGGGGGGGGTCCTCCTCAATCAATGTTTTTTTATTATTAGTATTAGATGCCATTTCCCGCATTCTGTTATATTGTTAACAGGTTGTTAAACACTTAAAGCTGATGTCCGTAAGTTTTGAGATATAGGGTCCTCTCTGGTAAGAACGGGTAACGCAGCTCCCTTGTCAGCAGCTCTAGCTCTGGGATGTGATGCTCATTGGGTTTAATTGTGTATGAACACAACTAAGCTTAGCTAAGCAAATTCTAACCGCATCAGACTTTAGTCTGTCTCTCATTTCCTCTTGCTTTGCTTGCCGCTGCTACCAATAGAGCATTATATCTAAAACTTAATTTAAATTAGTCCAGAAATCAATATTTGGTGGAATAACCCTCGTTTTTAAACACAGTTTTTATGCATCTTGGCATGTTCTCCTCCACCAGTCTTACACACTGCTTTTGGATAACTTTATGCCTTTACTCCCAGTGCAAAAATTCAAGCAGTTCAGCTTGGTTTGATGGCTTGTGATCATCCATCTTCCTCTTGATTATATTCCAGAGGTTTTTAATTTGGTAAAATTAAAGAAACTCCTCATTTTTAGGTGGTCTTTTATTTTGGTCTTTTAATTTTCCAGAGCTGTATCTGGAGAGTTTTTTTTGGAATGAAACCAAACTGAAAAAAAAAATAGGAAAAGATCAAGAAAAAGTAAAAAGTCATTTGATAATTAAAATTACTCCAGTAAAGTACAGATAACCAACATTTCTTCTTACTTAAATTCTACTTACTTAAATTACAAACTATTCATAATTTGACTATTTAAGTAGTCGTGTAAAACAACAACATACTTTAATTCCATAGAGAGAAGCAAGATTTATATGATTGATCACAGATGTGTTTAGATGATAAAGGGTCTTAATGACCCATCTTTGTCATCTTTAATGGATCTTAATGAATCTTCAGTGATGAGAAGCAATTTTTTATCTACACGCTTTGTATGTCCAAAAGGCCAGGTGTCATGGTGTGAGTGAGGTGCAATTTCATACAATTCCAGACCATCTTTGGTCATTGGTCTTCAATACAGGCGAAACCAGTGACAGGGCACTACCTTTTCTGCATGCATACTTTGATGGTGTGCTAATCCAATAGCATGTGTCCACATGCTGCTGACACAAAAATACTGAATATACTGATACTATGCCATGAACAGTCACATCTCCAGACCTCCCCATCCCTGATTAAACATGTATGGGATGTTATTGGAAAGGCTATCAACACACAGCGTATTTAAGCTGCATGGTATGCTTCGTCCCTACAGAGATTACAGTTTGACCGCTTCCCAGCATTCCATGTTAGTCTAACATAATGATCTAGGTTGGTTTTCATTTCTCTCTCTTTTTCTCTCTCTCTCTCCTTTTTTCTCTGTGAGAGAGAGAGGATTGGCTCAAGAAACAACACTGTAGCCCCTGGGATGCTGTTGTGGTCAAATGGTCCAAATAAGATTTCCAGTTTTCCACACTGGGAGCAGAATAAATCATAGTTCTGTGTTTTTCTTCTTTTTTTTTTTTTTGGGGCGAAACCACATCAAATCCCTTTCAATTCCCCAAACATTACACAAACATCCTCTTCACATGTGACTCACGCAGTTCAGCTCCGCCCACCGACACGAGCCGTAAAGGTGTCGTCACTCGAGTATTAACACATCCACCGCGTGCTTCCGCCCTATTCCGCCCCGCATTGAAATCGCACAGATTCATTCGCGAACAAAAGCGCTCCCGGAGAGGTGCTGAATGACCCATAACTCAAGCGGGCCGAGCGAAGGCCGCTGTCTGGAGGCCTACTTATTCACCAGGCATTTCATTTGGCCCGCTTTTCATGGTCATCTAAACAGGCTCTCCAGTTTCCCTTCCCTATAGAATTTTTCTTTCTCTCTCTTTTTCTTTTTGTTTTTTTCAGCGCTCTGCACCTCGTCTGCTGGGACCGAAGACTTGGCATTGTTTGTAGCCAAAGTGTAGTGCCCAGCTAATAAAATGAATCAAGGCCTTTCAAACAATCCCTTTTCAGAGCATTCTGTGCTGTTTTCTTTGTGTGTTTGTGAGTATGTATGTGTGTTTGTATGTGTGTATGTGGGGGGATTGGAAAGGGGTGTATGTTGGAGTGTGTGGCGTGGGAGGGTTGGTTTGTATTGAATTCTGTGGGATGAATGACAGAAAACTTTTTTTCACCTTTTTTTCGCAAAAAATAAATAAATAAATAAATACACGTTACATTATCCATTATGTGGTTGTTAACAATACAAATCAAGGTCTCGATGTTGCTCTCAGGTCGACTTTTTTTTTTTTTTTAGGCACTGGATTAACTGTGCTTCGTGTTTTGTTATGGAAGAGCTGCATTGGTACAATTATTATTGTTGGTCCAGCCCTTTGGATGCAATGTAAAGAATAGTGTAACTGACAGATTACATTCATATGATGCCCATTTTAATCCCCTTTTATCTTAATTGCAGGCACTTTGATTAATTGCAGGCACATTGGTAAAGAGGTCCTGCAACTATTCCAACAGGACAACGCTCGTCCACATACTGATGCCATCCCAAGAGCTACCAAGACTGGAATGCTGTGTTACACATTTGTTACACATGCATTACTAATGCATTACACACTACTTATGTATGGGTAGCTCAAGAAATTAGCAAAAGACATTCATGTCATCCAAGTGTTTTATCAATATATATTGTTTCTGGTCAATTTATTTTTTCCAAAAATTGCAACATAATTGCATTATGTCTCAACAATGTATGAAAAATGAAAAACATAACAGACATGACACATTTTGCATTAAAATATGATTATAATAAGAGCAGCGAGGCATTATCTTGTAAGTAAAGCACACGGATTGGGGAATTTTGTGAGTTTTTTGCACATTTCAAAATGCACAATGCATATTTTTTTATTATTTTTTTTATTATTATAAGACACACCGACATATGGCTAAATTCACCGGCACAATATGCCATTAACCAGTGCACTACAGATCACTAAAGTAGGGCAGCAAATGTTGCTGATATGTGTACTGTGTGTGTAGGTGCGTGTGGTGAGAGGGGGCTCAGTTTAGTCCCCTGTATGTGTGAGTGTGTTGGATGTGTGGTTTAAGGGTGTTTAATTCCGTCTCTTCCGTGTGTTGAGGAGTCTGACTGCCTGGTGGAAGAAACTGTTGCAGAGTATTGTAGTGGAGGCGCTGGGTGTTGAGCAGTCTGACTGCCTGGTGGAAGAAGCTGTTGCAGTCTTGTAGTGGAGGCTCAGATGCTCAGATGTATCTTCTGAATTAAAAGTGAAGAGTCCGTGTGAGGGATGGGTGGGGTCATCCACAATGCTGGTGGCTTTGAGACTCTAAAGATCTTCTCAGCTGTCCTCAGTATCCGCTGTAGGGTCTTGCGGTCTGAAGGGTTGCAGTTCCCAAACTAAACAGTAATGCAGTTGCTCAAGATGCTCCCTACTGTCCCTCTGTAGAACATGGTGAGGATGGGAGGTGGTAGATGTGCTTTCCTCGGTTTTTCCTCCTTTTCAAACCTAGAATTTTGCTGGTTTCCTAGTTTAAGAGCTGACTGATTCCACCAGTCCTTAATTCAACAGAGCTTTAAAGAAGGCTACCGTTAGTCCAAAGGGCTTATTTCCATCTGTTCACACTTAATTCAGATTAATTCTAATATTATAACAGCACCACATGCAACACAGTAAACATTCACACTTAACACAACACAAATATTATACACATATTTAATGAGTTAAGTGCTACAGATACTCCAGTCAAGGCTAGTCGATTCAGTATCAGTTGAAAACAGCAGGTATAAATGCATGACCTCCAGCATTTATACACTAATGTTGATTTTTCTGAATGTCATAAAGCCATGGAAGTATCTGCTCTGCTGTTCATATTTTTCTGTTGTTTTTTTTTCTTTCTTTCTTTCTCACATCCCGCTCCTGTGATGGGTTCATCTGTGATGCATTTAATTATTGTTCCCACGATAAATCTAGCATCGCACGCCAGATGTTTCCTGCGAACGGAATGGCATGAAAACCAGGACACACAGAAAAAAAAATAGAAATGAAAAAAAAGTACAACAAAAAAAAGGTGACGCACATTTTTCCAACATTATCCAAAAACAGGCTTCCTGACTCTTTTACAGTCATACATGTCACACAAAAGTTTTTTTTTTTTTTTTTTTGTAATTTGGCCAGAAGTTCATCTTTATTTGAATTGATTTAACAAAATTTTGAGTTTCAAATTTCGGAATTTTATAGTCTCTCATTTTTCACAGGCTCAAATACAGTAGCTTGAAAATGATAAGCAGTTTTAAGCTTTTTTTAGTCAACTTCATGACAAAAAGAGGACATATACTGTAACATCTGGAGTTGATTCTGAAGTGCTGAATTTGCATTCAGCAGCAGATAATTTCAAGTCTCAAAAAGCTCTCAAAAGACGTGACGATGCAACTCAAGGAAGTTATCCTTAGACTGAAAAAAAAATAAAATAAATAAAACAAACAGAAAGGTCAGAATCAGCTGAATCACAAATTTGGCACGTTCATAAAAGAAACAATGCACTGTTAAGCTCAGCAATGCCAAACCGAAATTAAGAACAGCATTAGGACGAGCAGTGTAACTCCAAAGAGTCTCCAGGCTGAGGTCACATAGGTCACACATATGATGTAAAGATGGGATTTGGGCCACATTTACCTGCTGTGGGAACCAGTGTTAATTTAGTCGTATAAATAAATCGTTTTCTTCCACTAATAAAAACAAGACGGAAATGTTTGGCAGGGACGACATCCAATCAGAACTGATTTAGTTTTGTGAAAGGTAGAGAACAGTTATGAAGAGATCCAAAAACCTGGGAAGAGCGAACTAGCCTGTGAACTTTCGTTACTTATGGGGCTCGACTCAAAGTTAATTTTTCAGGCTTCTGCATACAAGAGTCACACAGATCCTTAATGCAAAATCAACATTTTAATGCTAATGCTATTTTATAAGCTGTTGGTGTGTTTAACTCGGTAGAGCTTAGATTCTCTGCCCAAACCCGACCTGACCCGAGACCCGACCCGAAATCGGGTCGGTTCGGGCCGAGATTTTCCACCATATTCCTCGGGCCGAGTCGGGTCGGGCTCCAGAAAATAGTCTGTAGGCGTCTGTTTTTTTAATTATATTTTTATTTTTAAATAAAATAACGAAAACTGAAAGTGAAACTAAACTAATTTATTTATAAGCTCTGTTTTCACTCCCGGAATTGTACAGCGGGAGGTGTTGTGCCGATTCTGTCCGCGAAGTGGGAGTCGGATCCAGCAGCACAAGCACAAGCGCGGCGGCACCTCACGGTCCGCGGTGTTAGCTGTAAGCGCTCGCGCTAGCCCCAAAATACGACAGAAAACACGGAGGGAGCTCTCTCTCTGTGTGTCTCTCTCTCTCTCTTTCTCTCTCTCTCTCTCTTTCTCTCTCGCACGTGAACTCCTCCGCGTTTGACTTGCAGCATTGTGTTTAGCTGTTCTTTTTTGATTAAATAATAGTTGTACGCTTCTATGTTACCGTGTTAATTAACATAATTCTGATCACATTTCGCTCATTCAATCAGCCCGAAAACAGCCAGTTTAACTCGTGAAGTCTCTAAATACATGCTGAGAGCATCTCTACAGGACAGTGTGTGAATGTATGTTTTATGTAGTGAGGTTTGCTGGGTTAGTGCTGGAGATAAAACTAGATCCTTTAAAAGCTGCATTTTTGCATCTACAGCTCTGTTCAAACTATTTAACCATTAAAATGCTTAAATTAAGGGTTTTACATTCCATACATCTAATTATGACTTGATTTCTACACTCTAAAAAACAGAGGTACTTCATAATTGTACCCTCGAAGGTACAATATTGGTCTTTACAGGGTCAGATTTGTTCCCTCTGAAGCACAAAGTCATTCCCAACAGCAATAAGTACAGATTTGTACCATTTAACCAGACAAAGGGTTCATTCAGTATTCTGTATGACTGTACTAATAAACAATATGTATTTAAATTGCACATTTTTTATTTAAAAGCCAGACAATTTTGGATCATCAAGTTTTTGAACCATATTTAGTTGATGATAATGTTTATAATGTTTATAATCTTTACTGGCACAAAAAAAAACATGAGTACAAAAAGGACTTTCACTGAAAGGTACTTTTTTATACCTCAATATAAGGTACAGCCCCAGCGACAAGCTTTGTACCCTTTTTAAGTACAAATCTGTACTTATTTTTCTTAGTGTGTAGAACAAAATATTTACTGTCACATACTTACAATAGTAATGTACGTTAAATCATATATAAATATATTTCACAAGCATTAATAATATTACACAACTGGTTAATAAATGTTACATTTTGTGATAGTCGACTAAAACTAGACTAAAACTGAACTGAAATTTTAGATGACCAAATTATGAGTAAAACTAAATGCCATTTTTGTCAGTAGACTATGACTAAAACTAAATCAAAATTAACCTCGTTGTGATCGTAGTTTTAAGGCCTTAGCATACTTCATGCAGAGACCACAGTTGCGTGACTTCTGCGAACAATGTGGCATAATCACAGTTAACGACCAACCAGGGACGTCGAAGCTGGCTGAACTCCACAACCGAAGACAGTACGTGACAAGGCCTGTGATTGGTCGACAGTATACCAGCTTGAAAGCTTGTGAAACACTTTTTTTTTTTTAAAGTAAGTATGCAAAGGCTTTTAGAGTCTTCATTCTGACCGGTACTGAGAGGCTGATTTTCACAGTGTTCCCCCAGAGGTTTGAGGGATTCTGCTAAGTTTCTTTTCTTAGGGGCTCAGAAACCACAGTTAATGTAACGTTCTCCTGTCCATCGCGTTGCGTAGGAACAAGACACTCACAATCCACTCTGGTCTGCGTCCTGCGGATGTAATGAGTAACGCTGTTCACTACAAATTGCGAGTGGATTTTGGGAGGCTGTAGTGCCGTTCAAATTGCACCATTTTACCACATTCCCATTATAGACACTAAGAGAAAAATAGCCGAACATTAGGACGCCGGTGTCGGTGGGAAGCGTTGGGTTAGTCCGCTCTGGTCCGCTCCGGGTTCATAGAGGACTATCCAATTAAAATCTGGACCTGTTGTCTGAAAACGCAGACAACCTCTCCCGACCCTGCTTTCCTGTGACCTTGTCTGTGTGGTGTTGATAGAACCTGAGTCAGAAGTCAGAGGAAGAGGAAGAGAGTCAGATGCAGGATGTATGGATTTGAGTTAAATCCCCCTGTGAGAGAACACCTGGATACGCTGGAGCCGGTTGCAGTGGTGCCCTTCACACAGACGGCTTTAAAAAAAACAGAATCGAGCCTCACATCCAGAGAGGAGGAAGGAGGCCTGACGAGGCATGACTGTCAAAAATGAATCTTCAAGGACATAGATCATAAAGATATAACCCTAGAAATCTATAAATGTATTTGTTTTGATATTCATTTGCTTGATGATATGTAAGTATTTAAACCAATCAAGCATTCCATTAGGAAATGTCATGTTTTTATATGAGGTGCTGTTAACATGTGGTTTCTGAGGCTGGTAACTCTGAAGTCTGAACAGAAGTAACTCTTGCTCTTTCTTTCTTGAGTTGCCAATGGTGAGAGGCAGTTTCATCATACCATTTTTGATGGTCTTTGACTGACCTTCATTTCTTAAAGTTATTATTATTTTTTTTAGTTGAGTAGTTCTTGCCATAATATAGATTAGTTAGTTAGTTAGTTAGTTAAATAAATATTCATTTAAATTCAGTGGTATTTCTTTTTATTTTTAAAATGTTCTGCATTGTAGATTAATAATAAAGTCATTCAAACTATAAAGAAAAAACATACAGAATTATTTAATAATCAAAAAAAGTTTTAAACTCAAGCTGCCGGCACTCAGAGGGAGCACAATTGGCCTCGCTCCCTCCGGGTGGGTAGATGGCACTCCTAGGGTGATGTCCACAGCACAGGGCGTCTGTGAGCTGATGTCCCGGAACCTAATCGCTGTGCTTTCCTCCGAAGGCTACTCAGCAATGCTGCATCGGCAGCAGCTCGAAAAAAGAAGCGGTGGCTGACTTCACATGTATCGGAGGAAGCATGTGTTAGTCTTCACCCTCCTGGTGTGTTGGGGCATTACTAGTGATAGGGGGAGTCCTAATGAGTGGGTTGGGTCATTGGCTGTGTAAACTGGGGAGAAAATGGGAAAAAATAGAAATACAATTATATTAAAAAAAGTTTTTAACACACCAGAATAGTTTTTTTTATTATTTAGATACCTTCACAGTAGCACCTTTTGCTTAGATTAGACAGTTTTGTTATGATGAAACTGGCACTAATCATGACTGCCCAAGGCACAATGTTGTGCAACAAACTGAGGATGTGATGCACTAAAATTACTAATGTCAAATCCTCTATCACTGTGATTGGCCGAGATTTCCTCCTCCAGTCTGCATTGCATGGTAATAAAGTGAACCCAGGCGAAATCAGCGAGCTCTGACAGTGATTATATTAGGGTGTAGTTAAGACACATTTGCTACAGCTAATTAACAGTTTTTAGTTTCTGCGACAACAGCAATCAATCATGGTGTTAAAAAGCCACACACCTATACTGCTCACCCACCGCGGTACGGAGTGTACTATTTTTCGAGCGGGAGGCAAAAAACAAACAGCGGCGACAACAACATCTGTCAGGGAAGAGGGGAAGAGCTTCTGCAGTTTTCTTTCTGTGTTTTTTTTTTTTTCTTTTTTTTTCTCGGCGAATCAGGCAGCCCAAGTGCAAATGAGCGCTTGTTCCACAGGGAGCGTCGCACGAGGGAAGATCCCTCGACTTAGTAATGCAAACATCTCATCTCACGCAGCGTTTTAAATGTCACAGTCAATTTACAGCCTGAGTGAGACGTGGAATTTATCCCAATCCCCGTGACTTAGCCCGAACCCCCAAAGCCCACCACCCCACCAACACGCGCCCGCACGCGCTCACCTCCCTCTCGGCCTCCGGCTAACGATGTGAGACAACTGACATACGCTGGACAGAACGCACCTGCCTGTCTGACTCACTGTAAAAGCAGTAATAGTGCAGCCCACAGACAGAGCCCGTCCAGCAGTCCAGCCCTGCAGCTGCTCACCTGGAGCTCTATTGATCCCATTGACATGTTCTTCACCTCAGCCAAAACTCTCATTTACACAATTCTCCCCGCACCTCACAACCAATCAGATCAGCCGAGACGCGCGTAGCGATTGACGTTTACTACTTGATGTTAGAAATAGGCTACTCTGAAGATATAAGGCTAATGAAGCTAACGACTAGCTAATGATGCTCACAATCTGTTAATTAGCACCATACACACATGTACAGAGTGCACATAGAAAGTGTATTGTTTCATCTGAGGTAAACCACGCCCCTCATGAGAACAACACATTCCCTCACATAGTGAATTGTTGTAGCATAAAACGATAACACACTTTAAAAAAGACTACCATTATAAAGGGTTTATGAATAGTTTATAAAGGAATTTATTAATGGTTATAAATTAGGTTGCAAATACGTAAAAACCCATTAATAAGCAGTTAACATATAACATAAATTCCACACTTGTTTATACTGTCAAACCTCATATCTTTATAGATACTGATTTTACTTTGTGTTTTCTATCAATCAGCATTAAACCTGCCATATTAATATATGTATAAGTATGTTTAACTTTTTACCATAAATTAAATTACTAAGTTGCCACTGCTGCTTTTTTAATTGATGTGTTTTAACAGCTTATCAATGGTTTTTTTTATGTATTTACAACCTAATCAATAATAAGTAATAAGTAACAATATAATTTACAAACCATTTATAAATCCTTTATAAAGGTAGTCTTTCTTTAAAGTGGTACTCATAAAACCTGTACATAAAATGTCAACACATTCCTACTTTCCCAGCTAATAGACAATTAAAAAAAACAAAACATTATAAGAACTTTTAAGCCACTTTCAAAAACTTTCTAGAAAGTGGAAACTTATGTGACATAATAATGGTTTGCATCACAACGTTAGAACATTAGAACATTTCTCACATATATATATATATATATATATATATATATATATATATATATATATATATATATATATATATATATATATATATATATATATATAAGTATTTATTTTATTTAATTTTTATGTACAATAGAAAAAGAGGTAAGAACATCCAGAAATCTTGACAAATGAAACATTTTAAGATTGTTATCTGTAAGGTAGCCAAAAAAATTGTTAGCCAGGTTGATATACCTTATGAAAAAATAATATTGTAAAGGTCAAAAATTTGGATCTTCTTATTTATTGATTCTATTTTTTATTATTTTTTTCTATACTGCAAATGAATTACTAGGTAGGAACATTTTGTCGCTGTCGAATGAAAAACAAGTATCCATTTTTTGCAATTTTTAGTTTACTACATAATTGAAATCTTTAACAAATGGACCAATAGAAATACTTCAAAATGACCTGAAATAAACTCTTTTAAATTGACTTCCATTGAAAATTAAGACGGTGTTATCTCTCCTGTAAAGTTGCTGTTTTTGAGAACACATTTCTACTTTCCCAGCTAAAAGACAATAAAAAAAAACTAAATAATGTTTCATGAATGTTCTTGGAAATTATGTGACCTAATAATGGTTTGCATCACAACATTAGAACATTAGAATGTTTCTCACATAAAGTTCCCAGCTGGATGAACACTAACATTATGAAAATGTAACATTGTGGAATAGTAACATTCCCAAAAACAAAAATGAAAACATTTAAAATAGTACAATAAAAATGATCTGAATACATCCAGAAAACTTGACAGATTAAACATTCTCAAAATGTTACTTGTAAGATTCAGAAAATTTTCCATTAGCCAAAAAATGTTAGCCGGGTTGATACCCTTCCTCCTGAAAAAAAGGTCTGGTATATACTTATAGTAGCAGTCAAAAGTTTGGATACATCTTCTCTTTTTTTCATTTTTTTGTCTTTTTTGAGAAACTTTCATGATTTGAACACACAAACTGTCTCTTACACTGTGTCAAAATTCTTTAACAAATGGACCAATAGAAATTCTCCAAAAATGATATGAAACATTTTCTTTTACATTGACTTCCATTGAAAATAAAGATGGGTTTATCTCTCTACTGTAAAGTTGCTGTTTTAGAGATACTTGTTTTTCATTGGACAGTGACAATATAAGGAATCATGTAGTTAACTTAAAAAATGTGTAAAATAAACCAAAATACTCTGTGGAGTGATTTTATCTGGGGTGCTGTTATCATGGGGTTTCTGAGACTGGTAACTCTGATGAGATTATCCTGTGCAACAGAGATAAGTCTAGGTCTTTATTTCCTGGGATGTTCCTGATGAGTGCCAGTTTCATCCCCATGTTTTTGATGGTCTTTTCGACTGTACTTGAGGAGGCTCTTTACTTAGTTGAGTAGTTCTTGCCATAATTTGAATTGAAACATTACTTAAATGCGGTTATTCACTGTATCTCACCAACTCTACCTCTTCACAACTTTACAACTGATGCTCTCAAATTCAAATAATTAACTCTTGACAAGTTCAGCACAGCTGTTAACTAAAAGCCATTCAAAGTGTTTACCTAACACTGTTTTGGGTACTACTTTAAAATAAGACTACCTTTATAAAGGGTTTATAAATGTTTACAATTCATTTATTAATGGTTACTAATTAGGTTGTAAATGCCTTATAAATTATTAATAATCAGTTATAACACATACGTAGAAAGGGCAACAATATAGACGGCTGTGGGTTCACTATTTGGCAAACAACAGGTCATTGTTGCCCTTTCTACGTATGTGTTATAACTGATTATTAATGATTTTTAAGGCATTTACAACCTAGTAACCAATAATAAACAAATTGTAAACCATTTATAAACGCTTTATAAAGGTAGACTTATTTTAAAGTGGTACCCATTTTTGTTTAGTAATGTATTGAATTGTAATGAATTTAAGGTGTGTCTAGTTTTTAAAGGTATGTCACTGCGTATAAGAGTACACTATATAGCTAAAAACAGTAAGAAGAATTTTGCAGTCTGCAGGGTTTCCATTTTTACGTCCATTTTTATGTATGAAGCACATTTCTTGGTGAGGGGAAAAATCCTGTCACTGTTTAGCAGACCCCCGCTTTAACGCTGATACTGGGTCAGGTGGCATTCTGGGGTTTTTTAAGGGGAAATTGGCTCCTGCTGGGCAGATGTTGGTGCGTGTCCCGCTGGAGCTGTTGGACACAGGGGTGCTGATGATCCACTGGTGCGTACCATGAATAATGGCACAATGTGCATGACTGCAGCCAGAGGAGCAGACAGGCGACAAGTGAAGTGGACAGGGTGATGAAACTCTCTCTCTCTCTCTCTCTCTCTCTCTCTCTCTCTCTCTCTCTCTATCTATCTACCCTCTCTCCCTCTCTCTCTATGTCACTGATGCTTGCTGTAATAAGCATTTATGAATGTGGTGTATGTGTGTTTATATCAGCTGTCATGAAATATATAAATACTTATATAAGTATCATGAATTATACACCCAAAAACCCAGCCTCACCAATCCCCCTTTAAAAAAAACTGTAAATAAATTCCTGTGAAATCATAAGAAATATTATCATTTAGATTCAGATCAGACACATAGATGTGTAGTTATAAACAGCAGACAGTTGTGTTACTTTCATTTTAAACATTGTTTCAGCAGAAAATACATTTTATACACTTTTATTAACATTTTACATGTTTTTTTTTTCCCCCACAGCTTTTTCTCCAATATCTAATGTCTAATAAGGCTCCTTCAAATAGGGTTTATACATAGTTTATAAAAGAGTTTATTAATGGTTATTAATTAGGTTATAAACAATTAATAAGAACTAACAGCACATAAATAGGAAGGGCATCAGTGGCCTGACATGTACCAAATAGTGATTCCACACTAATTTATATTGTAATGTTATTCATTTAACTATAATAACATGTTAAATGACTAAATTGACTTTCTATATTGTTTTATTTTTATATAGATATGTAAAAAAAAAATGTGCAACCATTAATAAACTGCTTATTTCCTATTTATAAACCCTTTATAAAGGAGCCTTATTTTAAAGTGGTACCCTAAGTTAAATACCTAAAAGCAAGAAGCTACTCAAACATCATTATGGATTTTTCAGGGCATGTGATCACCCCAATCAAAGGGTGTCGGACAATGAAGATCCATAATTTATTATTTTACCTATTCAGGACAAATCATCACCTGTCTCGTCATATATTCTAATATTCTGAAACATTTTTTTATCTAATACACATACAGACAGTGCTAGTCTAGCACCTCGTCTTTAATATAATAAACCTACAAACTGGCAACACCCTGTAACATCAGCTTAGAAATTCTGTTTAATGATATATTTTCTTGGATTTTAACATTTTTAGCTTATCAGAGACAATCTGCTGTTTAAAAAAACAACAAAAACACTGCTTGTCCCTCTAAAAAAAGGGTGAGCAATGCTTCTGACATGGACAAAAGTATTGGGAATTTTGTTTTACTGGTGATTTTGCCTAGTTTTTAGAGCATAGCTGTGAGAATGTGATTGCATTCAGCAACACTTTAACTTTAATAGACTTCAGGTTAGGATTTCAGATAATTACCATCCCTGCCGCAAACCCATCCCCCAAATCATCCCAAAGGTACAGAATTGAGCACTAGCATCATTCCAGAGAACTTCCACTGCTCTTCCACTGCTCAATAGCTCAATGCTCTTTAGCTTTTATACCCCTCTAAATCCACTCATCTGCATTAGAGATGGTGCCAATTAGGTTCATGTTTATTTGCTTTAGAAGGTCCATTGGCAATACATATCTACATGAACTAAATAAGCAATACATGAACTTATTTAGCACTGGGTGCAACTTACAGTAGGTAGACTTACTGAAAATTACAGTATTTAAAATCTTTTCTCAAGGAAAACTATTAACAAAAAAAATCTATAATAGTTTTTTTTTTCTTGTAATTGAAGAACCAGGTTTTATTATAGAACCCTTCAAGAACCATTTTTGTAGTGTAGACTAACTGTCATTAGTCAAAAGACTACACCAAACGAAAAGGGGTATATTCATATCGATTACAGTACAAATCTTACAGTTTTGTTTTCATGGAGTCGCTTATTATTGGTGTTATGCTCAGCTAACCCACATTTAGATAGATAGATAGATAGATAGATAGATAGATAGATAGATAGATAGATAGATAGATAGATAGATAGATAGATAGATAGATAGATAGATAGATAGATAGATAGAAATAGAAATATGTTACAAAATAGTTCTGAAGTCTGATGGCTCTCGGAATGAAGGATTTATTATGTATGTTCCAGCAAGGGCGGGGCTTTGCCGATGAGGATGCATCGAGATGTTTTGCCGTTCACATTACAGAATGTGGTTTGAGTGCAAAAAGCACTGCAACCCATTCAAACGCATGTTAAAGCCAAGTGTAAACAGGGCCTTGATCATCAACAACCATCTACTGTATTAAAACATGCTCTGATTCAATTTTCAGATTTCTGATTTCCCTTTAATATTTGGTCCTTTTTTAGGTTTTTACCTTACTGTAAAAACATTTGTGATGACGGCTTCTGCTGCTAATGAGATTCACAAATAGCTGCCTGCTCCCTATGTTGTGCACTAAATAGGTCACTCCAATAGTGACCTATTTAGGACACTTGGCTGAAGCAAGAACACGGTTGATTGATGTGCATTGATTGGGATGTGTGTTTGCGGGTCGTTACAGGGCCCAGGTTGTTGTTTTTTTTTCACTAATGGCGAATATGGATTACTTAGCCACATTGTGAAGTCGAAAAGGTTGTGTTCACATTACAAGCCTCATTAATCAGATTTTTGCTCAGGTCGGATTTACCCATCTTGATCTTGATGGTTTACGTATATTCATAAATGTAAGAGACCTGTATCTGTATCTGTAATTTTAGTGAATCTGACCCTGAAATGGCACACATTGACACATTTATGCATGTCCCCTCTGTTGTGTTGCAGTGCTGCCAGTGTTGTGGCAAAATCCGACTACACGTCAGAATCTGACATCCTTTAAACAATGCTGTGTTTACTTTTATAATGCCCTACGTACTAACGTTTACAAGTCCAAGGTTGAAAACATACATCATTAATGATATGGCAGGGAAAAAAAACAGTATATAAATGTGTAAAGGAAAACGAATCAAACTTGATGCACTTCAACTTGGTAATGAGAACACGGCACTATATACAACTCTGGAAAAAATATGAGTCTGATTTTGCTATTTATAGGTATATGTTCGAGTAAAATGAAAAGTGTTGTTTTATTCTATAAACTACGGACGACATTTCTCCCAAATTCTAAATAAAAATATTGTAATTTAGAGCATTTATTTGCAGAAAATGAGAAATGGCTAAAATAACAAAAAAGATGCAGAGCTTTCAGACCTCAAGTTTATATTATTAAAGTTTTTGAGTTCAGAAATCTAAATTTGGTGGAATATTTCACGTCACAGTCTTCATGCGCCTTGACATGTTCTCCTCCACCAGTTTTACACACTGCTTTAGGATAACTTTATGCCTTTACTCCTGGTGAAAAAATCCAAGCAGTTCAGTTTGGTTTGATGACTTGTGGTCATCCATCTTCCTCTTGATTATATTCCAGAGGTTTTCAATTTGGTAAAATCAAAGAAACTAATTTTTTTAAAGTGGTCTCTTATTTTTTTCCAGCGCTGTACATGATATATGATTAATTATTAAGATAACTTAGGCAAAACAATCTGGTATTCTACATGTGAGGCCCAATATTGGATACATATCTGATAAATTATATGACAAGGTAAAAACAGTCAAAGACAAAGAAAAATACACAAATCAGACTTGTAGTACTTAAACCTGATAATCTGAACGGAGTGTTAAGAGGGAAAAACACATGTTCATACTCTTGGTCTTCAGAACTCTGGTAATGAGCTAGACTAGAAAATCACACGACTTTTGACGAGGCACATTAAGTATGGAAACTACAGGAAAACGAGTGTTGCCGTTTCCTTAATCATTCATTACACGATCATTAATTTGTGTCTAATTAGCGAATAATGTTCCACATGAATATGTAACAGCAGTCATGTGTTACAATATTCATGCGTTTCCCAACTCAAACATTACCCGGCGGCTCGGCGGCGCGGAATGGAGGCGCGGCGGCCCACGTGGCGGCAACAGTTGGCTTTTTGCATCGGGAATAAGCAGAAAATAAGCGGAGGGGAAGGCGAGGAAGAAAAGAATAGAGCGTTCTGTCAACGCTCCACTTAGCGGCGTGTTCCTCGGAGGTTTCACTAAGATTCATCAGCGTTTCATCAGAATTATCAGCCTCTTACCGCTGCAGATATGACAGCCGATAGAGTCGGGGGTTGGGGGGGGGTGGCTTTTGTCGTGGCAGTAATTCCGGCAATGACGGGGAGATAAGTGGAGGTTGGGAGGACAGTGTTTACGATGGCTGGGTGTCAGACGCCGCATTGTGCAGGGCTTTATCAGTCCCCAACGCGATCCCTCTGGCGAGAGAAGACACACAATCACACAGCACTGACAGTTCAATTTCACACTTCATTATTGGGCCGTGGAGTGGTTGGAGTCACTCAAAGAACTGGCATTGTTTTGCCTCTGTTCTGTGATGCTGTTCATTTTTTCTCTCTAAATTGGTCTGGAGCACAATATTAACCAGCGCGCTTTGAAGAACCTCGGCCAAAAATAGAGGAGCCGGGCTTTTATTTAAGGTTTATGCACCAGGCGAACACCGCTCGCCGACGGACGCGTAGAAACGTGCTGAGATGAGCTGCGGCTTAAAAAATATCACAGGTTAAATATCTAATTGAATATGATGTCAAATACAGATGCTCTGCATTGAAAATGAAGATGTCAACAGTGGCCCTTTGAGAGCTATAAAAGAACCGTTCAGTGGACAACAGCTTTGAAGGGAATTGCATCACGTTTCCAAAAGGAATCCTGCATTATTTAATAAAAAGGAGATAAAAAAAAAACAGTCAAACACTTATTCAGTGTGGTAAAGGTTTGATGTGAATCGGATCATTTCAGAAAAACGTTCCAGAACCTGGTGTCAGAAGAGTTTAATGCCTCAAAAAACTATAGAAAAAAACTATATAAAAAAAGCTTTACTATGTAGAGCTGGGAGATTCATGGTATTATCACTATCAAGGTATGAGTTTTCAGGATAAACACATTTTAATCTGATTTAATGAGGAAAACGAACCAAAAAGTTTAAAAGACTTAGTTTAAACTATCAACAGATAAGAAAACTGTTGTTAGCATCAAACTAATGGCCGTGTCTCGTAGCATTGCATTGGTGCTGGGCGGTATACCGGCATTTTTCACATACCGGCATACCGCTAGAGATGCAGCATAACAAAGCTAACACACTGGAATGAGAGTAGCTCAGCTTTGTGAAATCACGCTCTGTCCTGCCTGGAGAGACATGAGAACAGCACTTTTATCTGAGGAGCTTCTGTTGCTGTTCCCTGCAAAATGAGTGTTTTTTTATGTCTGAGAAAAATAGAAAAACAACAGCAAACAGCAATAATTCACTCAAAAAAAAAAGGAATGGAATTTCGCAATTGATCCACTGCTCGGAAAAAAAGTTCCTCTATTCCTCCAGACAAACCCAGAATTGGTCTTGGGTGTGGAATCACCTAATCAGTGTGATAAAGTGATAAAACTCCATAAAACTCTGAATATGAGGTGCAAAAAAATGTCAAAGCAGTAACTATAGCCCTGTTTAAATATATTAATACGGTAGCTTGAAGGATATTTTAATGCACACTGAATTAAATGTATAGGTCTACTGGAGAATTAAGAGAATCTTGGCTGATTTTAATACTGTAATACCTCTAATGGCTTCAATAATAATATATTGTAAATTGATATTAAACTTATGTCTTACTTGTGCAGTAGAGCTTTTGAGAAATAGCTATTTTGAATACTTAAACATTGAGTATTTTAGGCCTGTTTATAGTGTTTAGGGAACTTTTGAAGTTTTGAAAAGGAAGCCGTGTTAAAGTTGTTGGTATATCTCTTTTTAAGGTTTATTGTTTGCAGTTTTCTTCAGCTGTTTTTCTGTTAATAAAGCCTGATTTCTTCATATATTGTGTAATTTTGTGGGACAAACTAAACCCAATAGTATTAAACTCTTAATTTAAATCCTTGTTGTGTTCTATTATATACTGTATACTCCTAACAGTAGAGTAAGTCACAAACCTATATAAAACTGCCCAATCATTTTGGTTTGAAGAGATTAATGGCTCTAAAAACTCCATTACACAATAGGGCTGTGCAATTAATCTTATTTTTGTATCACTATCATGGTATAAATTGTGATAAACACATCTTAATATGGTTTAAGAGTTAGTTTAACCAGTTTAAAGCTACCAACAGACAAGCAGGCTCTATTTTACCATCATTAACACTCTCAATCATCAATCAATCAACAGTTTTATAATCATCAACATTACATAAAGTATAGTAAGATAAGATTAGCCATTTTAGTAAATTGATGTCAATACAGATGGTCTGCGTTGAAAGCAAAGATGTCAACAAGGGTTCTTTGGAGAGCAATAATAGGATATTTCAGTGGACAACAGCATTAAAGGGAACTGCATCACTTTTCCGAAACAAATCCTGCATTATTCATGCATGGTTAGGAAATAAAAAAACACTTATTCAGATTTGTCATGGTTTGGTGTGAATTGGTTCATTTTAGAATCAGTTTAATACCTCTAAAACCACAATCACGATAGGCTATGATAAGTTTCACACATCTTAAACTATTTTGTTTTCCAGGAGCAACAATAGTAGAACTAGATTCCAAGACAGAACACAGAGCGAAAAAAGTTAAGTTAAAAATAAACTTTAAAGCTGTCAAATAACAGGAGGCCTGTTGTTAGCATTGCAGCTGTTAGCACTGTAGCTGTTAGCACTGCAGCTGTTAGCATTGCAGCAGTTAACACCCTCAAACCCAGCCAGTGCCTGAAGCTGTGTGCTGTGTTAGCATCCCAGGTGTTAGCTTTGTGACTGTTAGCTTTGCGCTAACGTGCTCACACCCTGCTAAAGCTGCTGGCTGTATCTGTTAGCACTGGGACTATTAGCTTCACATCTGTTAGCACTGTGACTGTTAGCTCTGCATTGCTGTAAGATAAAATAGCCCCTTAAGAAAGCTAGTTTCATTAGATTTCACATATTTTACAATAAACAAGCTATTCAGCTATTAATAATTAACTATTTTACAGTCATTATCATTTTATAGGGAGGAATAGAATGAGATAACATGATACATTTATTTGGAATAAGATGTCAAACATAGATGCTCTGTATTGAAAATGAAGATTTCACTAGGGGTTCTTCTTTGAAGGGCTATAAAAGATTCTCTCAGTGGACAACAGCATTAAAGGGAATTACCTCCCTTTTCCAAAAGGAATCCTCCATTATTCAGTGTCTCAAAGATAAAAACACTTATTCAGTGTGGTGGAGGTTTGGTGTAAATTGCTTCATTTTAGAAAACGCAGCAGAACCAGGTGTCTGAAGAGTTTAATGCCTCTAAAAACTCCATTACAGGATAGAGTTGAGCAGATAATCGATTTTTGTATCACCAGCAATGTAAACGTTTTCACAATAAACGCATCTTAATCTAATTTACTGGGTCCCAGGACAGAAAACAGAGCAGAAAAAGATGTCAGAGTAAGTTTAGAACTATCAACAGACGAGAGGGCTTTTGTTAGCATCACAGCTATTAGCATCACACAAACCCAGTGATCCTGTCTGTACAATAAAACAGTAATTTACAAAAATCCTGCATTATTTAATGGTCAGAAGATAAAAAACACCAATTCAGTGTGGTGGAGTTTTTGTGTAAATTGGTTCATTTTAGAAAAATTTACCACAACGAGGCGTTTAAAGAGATTTATAAACACATCTTAAAATGCCATGTCCCCTACACAAATTACAGTTTTTTTTTTCTGCAGTAAAATAAGTTATTTACATTCTGAACATTTAAGGGCTTTGAAATCTCCTGAAGGATACTTGGAGAAGCTGCCTGTTTTCTCTCTAGTCCACTTAATTTCAGATCAGTAACAGGAATCAACCCAAATTCTGCATGTTTGAAAATAGTCAGAAAAACTAGACAAACATACCAAAACTAAAGGTGTAAAAAAACAACAACCAGGGAGTTTGGATGCAAACTCAGACAGGTTTATAAATACAAATCACAAGGCAAAAAATGAAGTCAAAAAACAGACAAAAGCCAAAAATCAGAAAGTACACGCTAGGCAAAAAAAAACAGGAAAACAGTAATAATATAATATTATTGATAAGACACAGTTGTGGTAATATCTCGCAACTAAGCAATGCATGAGTCCCAATATATATATATATATATATATATATATATATATATATATATATATATATATATATATATATATATATATATATATATAGTCCTGCTGATGAGTGATTTCCCACAGGTGTGTGGCAGGGGAGGAGTCAGCCTCTAATACTCAGGAGAGGTGGACCTTAAAGTTGCAGTATGGGCAGAGGTAGAAAAGTACTGAAAAATGGTAGTAAAGTAAAAGTACCTTTACTTTGCTAAAATTCTACTCAAGTAAAAGTAAAAGTACCCATCTAAAAATCTCTTCGAGTAAAAGTAAAAAAGTACTCAATTAAAAACGTACTTTGAGTAAAAGTTACATCGTTACTTTTAATTATTTGATGTAAAAAAGTACAACAAATCATAAATTAAATGTTTTTTAATGAACTATTATTCCACATAATAATTTGGACCTTTCAGGCAGTATTTGTTCAGACCACCCCATAAAACACTTTCAAGAACAAGTGGCATAGATTTCTATCATCCATTTTTTTCTTTACTGTTAAAAGTTATTGTCATATATGTGACTATAAACCGTATTTTTATAGTTTACAGTATTATTTACATTATTATTTTTTAACTTGCCATTGCTATGCTTTAACTGCTATTTACATGTTTTTTTGTTTTACATTTAAGCAGATTGTTTAATGATAAAAATACGTACCAGCACATGCTTTCGCAGGTTTGATGTGGAAGTTTTTTAAGCTAACAGCTCTGTGCGGCGGGACACGTTTTGCATTGCATGAGGACGTTATCGCCTTGTTATTCCATATGCAAGCATACATGTGCTGGAGCATCCGCGCCAATTTATTATTTTTTTTTTTTAATTCAGACAATTGTTTTTTTTCCCAGCAATTTATTTTTTTACTCAGCAACGGGAAGTTTTTCAATGTAGTGAAGTAAATTACTTGTGTCAAAATGTACTTGAGTAAAAGTAAAATTACCTATTTAAAAAACTACTTTAAAAATTACAAATTACTCATAAAATCTACTCAATTACAATAATGTGAGTAAATGTTATTCATTACTTTCCACCTCTGAGTATAGGCAGGCTTAGAGGACATGAACTGTTAGATTTGTATTCAGGAAAATATTGATTTTAAACTGAAGTTCAGGAAAGAGACAATTTTATGATTTTATTTATTATATTTTGACATTAGCAGATTTACTTAATTTTTTTTTAGGTTTTCTATTACAATAAGAATTATGCTTTTCAGTAACGTTTCCTTTATTAAATATGAAAGCTTTTTATATAATGCTTGAATAGAAATCCTCGAGATTTAGGGGTGTAATGTCAGCCCGACAATTGACAAAAATCCTGGCCTGTTAAGGGGTTAATCTGATTTACTGGGTTCCAAGACAGAAAACAGAGCCAAAAAGAGGACAGAGTTAGTTTAAAGCTATCAACAGACAAGGGGGCTGTTGTTACCATCAAACTGGTGGCCATGTGTGTTAGTATTGCATCATTGTACGATAAAACAGTCCCCAAAGAAAACAAGTTTCTTTATGTGTCCACCTATTTTTACCATCATCAATATTGTCAATCACCCACTATTTTACGGTCATTAACATTGCATACAGTGAGGAGTGAGATAAGACGAGCCAATCAAAATAAAGACGTCAACAGTGGCTCTTTGAAGGGCTATAAAAGAATCTTTCAGTGTTAAAGGGAATTGCATCACTTTTCCAAAAGGAATCCTGCATTATTCAATGGTTAGGAGATAAAAACCCTCATTCAGTGTGGTGGGGGTTTGGTGTAAATTGGTTCATTTTAGAAAATTGTACCGCAACCAGGTGCCTGAATAGTTTAATACCTCTAAAATCTTCATTGCAGGATAGGGCTGTGCAGATAATCCATTTTTGTATCACTATCGCTGTATAAGGTTTCATGATAAACATGTTTTAATCTGATTTACTGGCTTCCAAGGCAGAAAATAGAGCCAAAAATATGTCAGAGACAAGAGGTTCTAAAGGTTTAATTTCTTTAGATTTGACTCACTGTACAATAATCAACATTATAAATCATACTAACTGTTTTAAAGTCATTAACATTACATAGTTAGGAGTGAGACAGGATGAGCCATTTTTTGAATATGATGTCAAACACAGATGCTCTGCTTTCAAAAGGAAGACATCAGCAGTGGCTTTTTGAAGGGCTATTGTAACAAATCCGAGGCATGATGCAAACGCAAGTCAGACTTTTCATTTGTAGCTATTATGAAAACAAAAACTAAGAACAAAAACTGAGACAAAAAACAAAGACTTTAAAACAAACAAAGAACCAAGGTCTATCAAACAAAGAAGCAAAAATAAACAAAGAAACAAACAAACTAAAGAGACTTATTAAAAAAGGCAGGACTGAGGCTCAAACTGACAGAAATCACACTGTAAAGCAGGTTAGAAGACAACACTGTCAACTAAAAAGCACAACACAAAACAAAGGAACACATGGGGTATTTACTGTATACACGGTCACAGACAAGGGACACCTGGGGAAGGGAAAAGGGGGCGGGGTTACAAATGAGACAGGCGGGGCTAGGGAGGAAACAGATAGATAGATGCTTTATAGATACTTTATTGATCCCCGAGGGGAAATTCTAGACAAACAGGATTTCTAGAAATTCTAGAAAAAGGATAAGAACAAAACAAGGCCATGTGCTTACAGAGCACAGGGCTAGGAAAACAAGACAGAAGAACAGAGGACAGGAGCAGAACTGACCAAAAAATGGAAAAACACAAGACAGACATGGGCTAAGGTGTGACACCTATAAAGAAAATCGTTCATTGGACAACAGCATTAAAGTGAATTACATCACTTTTTCATCACTGCATCAATTATTGAGAGTAGTAGGGGATTGCTGTGAATTGATTTGTTTAAAAAGAAAAAAATGTACCAGAACCAGGTGCCTATATAGTTAACTGCCTCTAAAAACTCAATTAGTGAATTGGGATGTACAATTAATCCTTAAAAAAACTTTTTATTTGTATTGTTTTCATGATAAACACTCCCTAAGATTGATGAAAGGCTTTTTAATCTAAAGATAATTATTATTTTACAATTATTGGTATGATCTGATGACTAATAAATTAAAAAAGAAGCTTTTGTGTGGGTTTTCAGTTTAAAAAAATAGTTTTTTAAATATTTATTTTTAAAAAAAGGGTTGGTAATGAATAAGATCCACCTATCAGTCATCTCTTTGATTAGTCAATAAGTCAATAAGACGATTAGTCTAATTATTAATTAAAACAACAGAGAAATTATTATGTCAGATAAATAATTCTGTAGCGATACACTACCATAGCAACAGCAGTACAGAAATGATATTTAACATGGGGTAATGAAGACACAGCTCTTACGATGCTGTCCTGCTGCTGTATTGACAAAGCACTGCAGGATGCTTGAGCTTCCAGTGCTCCTGTACAGCAGTACATGGCTGCGTCCCAAACCACAGTTCTATACTTTATTGATTATAGAAATGAATGCACTTCTAATAGTAGTGCAGTATATTTTATTTTTAACACATTTTTTAACATGGTAGTGTGTGGTTTGGAACACAGCCGTGGTTTTCAGTGGACTGCCAATCAAATTAATGTATTTCTGAAATGTATGAAGTCCATTATGACGACAACCAGGAATACCAATTTTAACAAATCAACTTTGAGAACTGACTATTCGCTTGCTGCCCAATACCTAATCCTGTGTCTAGACAGGTGCCATTGAAACCAGATAATCAATGTTCTTGCCCTAATCTGTCAGTGGTAATAATGTTATGGCAATCCCCGGTTCCTATCATCACTACTGATTTTTTTTTACAGACATCTAAGTCTCTCTATAATGAACCAGCTCACTTCAAACCACGCTGAATGACTTTGTTCATATCTCAACTATTGAATTATGAAAGACTAATTTCTGTAAATGAGGTGAGGCTGGATAAGGCGTAAGATATGAAAAGGTCTTAGAAGCCCACATAATACAAAGCTTCTACAGTAATTAAAGATTTTTCACAGGCTAGGAAACCATTTAGGAACCTTTCCATGTGTAAAATCAAAAACCTCCCCGTGGTCAACCAAAAAAAAACAGTGCTGTTCAATAGTTCATTATTATTATTGATCACTTTGTTGAGGCTGCAAAGCCAGCGGTCATCATTATACACTAGAGTAGCAGCAGTAACCACTACACTGCAGCACACTTCTTTTGGCGTAAGATTTACAACCTCAAAACGGTAATTAAGTTAGGCGGAGACACGCAAGGAGACACGCTAAAATCAAATAAATACTGTAAATGAATCTGTTTAACAACATGGCAAACATTTTTTGTTTTATTTCTATGAAGTACAAGGAATTGGAACCATGACGTCCATGATTGTAGTATATAGCTCGGCTTGGCAGCAACAGTCATTTGGAATTGGGCCAAATCTGTGAGTCGCTTTCCATATTGTTCTCAAACATATTGTTTCAGCACAAGAGACTCAGATCGATTACTATTTTATTCTCAGAAACCGGTCCAACAGAGCAACCGACTTGGGTTGATTCACATATTATACTCAGCAACCGGGGTTTTGGCGCAAGCGACTCACGTCAATCCCTATATTATACTCAGCAACTGAGGCATCGGCACAAGTGACTTGGGTTGTTTCCCATATTATACGCGGCAACCAGGGTTTTGGCACAACTGACTCAGGTCAATCCCTATATTATATTCGGCAACCTGGGTATCAGCACAAGCAACTCGGCTCAATTCCCATATTATAATCAGCAATTGAGGTGTTGGCACAAGTGACTTGGGTCAATTCCCATATTATACTCGGCAACCGGGGTATCAGCACAAACAACTTGATTCGATCTCTATATTATACTCAGCAACTGAGGTGATGGCACAAGTTACTCGGGCTTAGTACCATATTATACTCAGCAACCGGGTTTGGCACAAGCAACACGGCTCAATTCTCATATTGTACTCAGCAACCGGGATGTTGGCACAACCGACTCAAGTCAATCCCTACATTATACTCAGCAACTGAGGTGTTGGGACAAGTGACTTGGGTCAATCCCTATATTATACTCAGCAACTGAGGTGTTGGCACAAATGACTCAGGTTGATTCCCACATTATACTCACCAATCAGGGTGTTGGCACAACCGACTGAAGACAATTACTATATTATACTCAGCAACTGAGGTGTTAGCACAAGCATCTTGGGTCAATTCCCATATTATACCCGGCAACCGGGGTTTTGGCACAACCGACCCAGGTCAATCCCTATATTATATTCGGCAACTAGGGTATCAGCGCAAGGAACTTGGGTCAATTCTCACATTATACTCGGCAACCAGGGTGTTGGCACAACCTGACTCAAGTCAATCCCTATATTATACTCAGCAACTGAGGTGTTGGCACAATTGACTTGGGTCAATCCCTATATTATACTCAGCAACCAGGGTATCAGCACAAGCAACTTGGCTGAATTCCTGTTTTATACTCAGCAACTGAGGTGTTGGCACAAGTGACTAAAGTTAATTCCCATATTTTACTCAGCAACTGAGGTGTTCGGCCCAAGCAACTCAGCATGATTCCCATATTATACTCTGTATCCGGGGGATCAGAACAAGTAACTCGGCTTGATTCAGAACAAGCGTCTCGGATCAATTCTCATATTGTACTCAGCAACCAGGGTTTTGGGACAAGTGACTTGCGACAATTCCCATATTATACTCAGCAACCGGGGTGTTGGCACATGCAGCACTCCCTCCAGATATGAGCTGAGCATTTGGGCCAGAATCAAGCCTGGAGCCAGTCTGATGTAACTCAGGCTTGGCATGCAGTATTTGGCACAGAAATGTTTTTTTTTTTTTTTTTTTTTTTGTGATCTGGAAACGGTAAGTAATACAGGAATTTCGGAAAATACATAATACAGACGTTATTCTACTATATTCCACTATCCACATTATTTGGTATCAGTGAGTGCATATGAGCATGATGGTGTGTCTCAATTCCCATTCGGTTCTATATAATTGAAGCCTAAAATGTCCACCTGTTTTTTTTTTTTTTTTTCAAACTGTTTTTTTAACAGCATTTTATTTTTATTCATTAATCATTTTGTTGTGGCTGCAAAGCCAGGGGTCATCACTATACATTAAAATACCAAAAGTAACCACTACGTGTACTGCAGCACACTGCTTTTGGCGTAAGCATTACAACCTCAAACCTCCAAACGTTGATAAGTTATGAAGAGTCGTGATCACGCGAGGAAACACACCGAAAAATAAATAAATAAATAAATAAAATAAAACAGTTTGGATTCTGATTTGCTTGGGATGACCTTTTACGAGCAGATCTGAGCGAGATATGCGTCTTCTTGTTTTGGCTTTGTGACTAATATGAAATATTGACCATAAAATTCAAATCAATCCGGCTTCTCTCCTGGCAAACAGTTTCCTAGGAGACATGGGGGTAATTACAGGCTTCTCTCATTGAAGCTTCTTTTTGAAGTCCCTTGAAAGTCCAGGCTTCATTTCGGATGCTGTTGGTGAGAGGCCAGCGAAACAGCTGCCCAGGACAGGCGAAAACATACTCGCAGCAGAGGGCCGCTCCACTAATCAAACATGACACTTCAAAAATCTACCATCTGATATTTGTCTTCATCAGAGCGGAAGTTATTGATTTATTAGTAAGAAGCAGATCCACTCTGGAGAATGCTAGTTAGATGCAGCACTTCGGGAACGCTGTGACGAATGCCCACCACCGCTTCGCTCTTGTGCTGGGTGATTGGGGAACTGTAGCTATGCACTTAATATTACTTACACAATTTGTGCTCTGTAACCTATATGATATCTAGAGGAAATATAAATATTTTAATAGTGCCTTAGCTTTAATAGCACATTCTTACTGTTGAACAAATCCATTCCTGGATAGTAGCACAAAAAATCATGAATGAAGCTTTATATGTGTAATGTAATGATGAAATATCATTCATTCTTTGGAGAAAACTGTGCAATAGTACAATGAAAGGAAGTTCTATTACCATATTGGGCGACTGATGTTCTGCACAATCCTATCAAATTCTTGTCAAAAATCCTTTAATAGTACCCTACTACTACTACCATCTCAGTAGGAATGCTTCTGTCACTACACTTTTATATTATTTCTCAGCTTGTCCAGAAATGCATGTGTAAAGTTTGTCCTACTTGAGAAGTGGCTCAAAGCACAAATTCCAGTTCCTGACTGTAGACGGAGGACAAGAGCAAGAAATACTGTGTCAACCTCAGACGTCCTCTGAGAAAAATTACAGGCTAAATTACTGTTTTTGGATGAACTCTGTGGTCCTCGGGTAATTTTAGTCCCGTCCAGATGGAAATATCTGAGTTTCGTCTCCTCGCATTTAATAAAGTAGCTATTTGTCTACTGCTACTCATCATAATTACACTTTGGGAACACGTTTCCTCAAAGATCCAAGCAAACACAACAGCGAGTGGAAATGGAGGAGCTACTGAAAGCAATGTCATGTGACCGAGAAAACCAGAAAACTAACTGGTCCTCCTGTTTATTGAATTTTATCACTGAGTAGAAGTGTGAATATTTTTACAGACGTCCCCCTGAGAAACTAGTCCGGTCCAGATAGGGCTTAAGACTGAAAGAAGCATTCAGATAAGCTAGAGAGATGGTAGTGTACTATTTAATATTTTTTGGCAATAATTTGACTCGGGTTACGCAGAGCTATGCAGTTCTCGCAGTTAGGATGTTGCAGACCATCAGTACATCAATGTATATCATGGCCATCCAAGCTACTCTTTTTAACTGTCAGTTTAAGATTCTGTTTTAACTCCTGTTTGATCCTAACTGATGCGGTTTCAACATACAGAAAAGGCTCAGGCGGCGCAGACTCTTGTGACTGATTTGCTATCAGCCCGCACGTGCTCTGGCAGCGAGCCCAGTGATTTGCTGCCAAGAGCAAGTCAACATGTCAGTGTAAACAATCAAAGTATTATAAAGTTATGAAGTTAACTTCAGTCTGCGAGGAATAGGCCGTAGAATTAGCCGCCAACAACGCTGCCTCCGTACGCCACCGGTTCCGTACGTTTTAGCTTGCTGGGAGTTTGGCACAGAAGCTCCAAAAGAGAGGATATAAACTTGGGAGTTTTGCCAGTTGCATCATCCACAGGCACTTGGCTAGAGCTGGATCTGTGTGTGAGCGAGTGTGTGAGCGAGTGTGTGTGTGAAGGGCAGGAGATCCTGCTCAGCCTACATAAAGAGCAGCACTGAAAGACTGAACTCATCTACCTGCAGGGTGGTTCCCAACCTTCCAACCCTTACAGGTCCTGTATCAGGAGAATGGGTTAATGTAACTTTAAATTATGATTTTTTTAATGTTTGTCTTTCTTTTATTACAAACATTGTGTGGATGAGTGCTGAGTTTTAATTGTTTTACCATTTTTGACCATGATTTTACACTTTTACCATGTTTTACCTTGTTTCTACAGTTTTACCAGGTTTTTACCATGTTTACATTGTTTTACCATGTTTTTATTATTTTAACATATTTTTACTGTTTTACCATGTTTTACTAATTTACCATGTTTTTGCCGTGTTACCGTGTTTTTACTGGTTAACAATGTTTTACCATATTTTTACTGTTTTACCATATTTTTACTGGTTTACCATGTTTTACCATATTTTTACTGCTTTACCATATTTTTACTGTTTTACCATATTTTTACTGGTTTACCATGTTTTACCATATTTTTACTGTTTTACCATGTTTTACAATGTTTTCATTGTTTCACCATATTTTTACTGATTAACAATGTTTTACCATATTTTTACTGTTTTACAATGTTTTACCATATTTTTACTGTTTTACCATATTTTAACTGGTTTACCATGTTTTACCTTATTCTTACTGTTTTAACAAATTTTACCATGTTTTACTGTTTTACCATGTTTTTACTATTTTACCATTTTTTTTACTATTTTACCATTTTTTTACTGTTTTACCATATTTTACCATGTTTTTACTTTTTTACCAAGTTTTACCATGTTTTTACTTTTTTACCATGTTTTTACTATTTTACCATATTTTTACAGTTTTACCATGTTTTTACTTTTTTACCATGTTTTTACTTTTTTACCATGTTTTACTATTTTAGCATGTTTTTACTGTATTACCATGTTTTACGATGTTTTTACTGTTTTGCCCTGTTTTTACCATGTTTCTACCATGTTTTAACTGTAGAAAATGGCCATAATCATTTTTTTTTGATCTGGGAACTAACAACCAAAAAAGGTATGTCATAAAAGAATTTACAAATACCAATAATACAGATGTTATTCCACTATCCACATTATTTGGTATCAGGGAGTGCATATGAGCATGATGCTGGGGTTCAATTCCCATTCGATTCTACATAACTGAAGCCTAAAATGTCCACCTGTTTTGAACAAAAAAAAATTTAACAGCATTTTATTTTTATTTATTCATATTTATTGATCACTTCGTTGAGGCTGCAAAGCCAGGGGTCATCACTATACACTAAAATACCAGCACACTGTTTTTGGCGTAAGCATTACAACCTCAAACCTCAAAATGTTAATAAGCTATTAAGAGTCATGATCATGCAAGGAAACACACACACAAAAAAAACTAAAAATAGATAAAAAAAAATTAAAGCATTCTGATTCTGATTTGCTTGGGATGACCTTTTAGAAGCAGATCTGAGAGAGATATGCATCTTCTTCTTTTGGCTTTGAGAGTAATATGAAATATTGAGCATAAAATGGTTTGCTTAGAGTCGTGGAGAGTTGTGAAAATAAAAGTGCCCATAGTTGCATTTAATTCCCACTGTCAACACACAACACACGCAAATCCCATTAAAATATCTCCTCTTCTACTCCCAAACAGAACATAGCTTTTAATAATTAAACATAATGCGATGACAATGGCATTCCAATGAGTTTAAATCATGGCACACATAAGATTACAGCTCAAAAGGACAGTTAGTTTTTAAGCTGCAGCAAACAGCTGATCAATTCAGCTTAGCTTACATTATGATAGGAAAGCTCCAGCCTCCCGACACAGATGATAAAGGTTCATCAGCCCCCGTGTTACAGGGTCCTTTGTTGAGCAATCAGGTGAAGATAAGGCGGACAATGCTAATCACATGTCAGGGGCCGAAAGGACAGGGAGATCAGCGGTGCGTGGCTGATAGCGGACCTGAAGACATGCTATCCTCACCCGACCCTGTCCTCCATGTTCACTATCAGCCTCCATGCAGAGGGACGAGCCAGACAGGAGGGAATCGCTCCCTTCCTCTCGCCGAAAAGCTTCACAACAGCAGATAAATCAGCCTGCCTCGGCCGGCTAAACACAGGAAAAGTTCCCCCTCTCTCTCTCTTTTTCTTCTCAACTTATCAGACAGGAAAGAGGAAAAAAGAAGAAGAGAAAAACAGTCAAGCATCTAGAGTTATCAACCGCAATAAAGTCCCCTGGCAGTTTAGAGAGATCAGCGCACCTCGAAAAACTTTCAGCTCAACTGATGGGATCTAAGCATTGGTACTTGAGGAAAGAAACAATGGAAATTACAAAAAGACAATGTATAATACACAAAAAACTCCAACGTGCCTGTGGCAGCATTCTCTCAAACCCGATTCACTGCATGATCTCTATAAAAATATAAAAAAAGATTCTTCTACCTTCTACTCATCCCTCTACACACTGTATAATACACCACGTCAGTCAGGAGACTAGATACACCTCAAATTATTAAACATCGCAAAACCCTGTTCACACCTGCTCACTCCATCCGCCTTCAGTATCAGGATTCTATCCAGATAAAGTGAAATGGAAATGTAAACACTTCACATGCTTTTTCACCATGTTACAGCAGTGTAAACACATCCATCTCTCCAGGATCCATTCCCCCACCGAAGCCCCTCCCCCTGCAGTGTGTCACTGCTCAGTTAATCAGTCTAATCTGTTGATTTTCTGTCAGTATGAACTGCTGAAGCCCTTACCTAAGATTGAAAAAATGCACTGCAGAATGTATAATCTTAAACTCAGCACCAGAAATTCAACAACTCTTTTACCATTATTTTACTGTTTTACCATGTTTTTACTATTTTACTGTGTTGTTCAATGTTTTTACTAATTTACCATGTTTTTACCACATTTTTACTGTTTTACCACGTTTTTACCACGTTTTTACTGCTTTACCACATTTTTACTCTTTTAACATGTTTTTACCACATTTTTACTGCTTTACCACGTTTTTACTGCTTTACCACATTTTTACTGTTTTACCATGTTTTTACCACGTTTTTACTGTTTTACCACGTTTTTACTGCTTTACCACATTTTTACTGTTTTACCATGTTTTTACCACGTTTTTACTGTTTTACCACATTTTTTACCACGTTTTTACTGTTTTACCACATTTTTACTGTTTTACCACGTTTTTACCACGTTTTTACTGCTTTACCACATTTTTACTCTTTTAACATGTTTTTACCACGTTTTTACTGTTTTACCACATTTTTACTGTTTTACCATGTTTTTACCACGTTTTTACTGTTTTACCACATTTTTACTGTTTTACCATGTTTTACATCATTTTAACTGTTTTACATAATTTTTACTGTTTTAGTGTTTTACCATGTTTTTACCAGGTTTTTACCATGTTTTTACTTTTTTACCACATTTTTTCTGTTTTACTATGTTTTTACCACATTTTTACTCTTTTAACATGTTTTTACCACGTTTTTACTGTTTTACCACATTTTTACTGTTTTACCACGTTTTTACCACGTTTTTACTGCTTTACCACATTTTTACTGTTTTACCATGTTTTTACCACATTTTTACTGCTTTACCACATTTTTACTGTTTTACCACTCTTTTACTGTTTTACCACGTTTTTACTGCTTTACCACATTTTTTCTGTTTTACCATGTTTTACCACGTTTTTACTGCTTTACCACATTTTTACTGTTTTACCACTCTTTTACTGTTTTACCACGTTTTTACTGCTTTACCACATTTTTACTGTTTTACCATGTTTTTACTAAGTTTTTACTGTTTTACCATGTTTTTACCACGTTTTTACTGTTTTACCACATTTTTACTGTTTTACCATGTTTTTACCACGTTTTTACTGTTTTACCACATTTTTACTGTTTTACCATGTTTTTACCACGTTTTTACCACGTTTTTACTGTTTTACCACATTTTTACTGTTTTACCATGTTTTTACTAAGTTTTTACTGTTTTACCATGTTTTACATCATTTTAACTGTTTTACATAATTTTTACTGTTTTAGTGTTTTACCATGTTTTTACCAGGTTTTTACCATGTTTTTACTTTTTTACCACATTTTTTCTGTTTTACCACGTTTTTACTGTTTTACCACATTTTTACTGCTTTACCATGTTTTTACCACGTTTTTACTGTTTTACCACATTTTTACTGTTTTACCATGTTTTTACCACGTTTTTACTGTTTTACCACATTTTTACGGTTTTACCATGTTTTTACTAAGTTTTTACTGTTTTACCATGTTTTTACCACATTTTTACTGCTTTACCACATTTTTACTCTTTTAACATGTTTTTACCACGTTTTTACTGTTTTACCACATTTTTACTGTTTTACCACGTTTTTACCACGTTTTTACTGCTTTACCACATTTTTACTCTTTTAACATGTTTTTACCACATTTTTACTGCTTTACCACATTTTTACTGTTTTACCATGTTTTTACCACGTTTTTACTGTTTTACCACATTTTTACTGTTTTACCATGTTTTTACCACGTTTTTACTGTTTTACCACATTTTTACGGTTTTACCATGTTTTTACTAAGTTTTTACTGTTTTACCATGTTTTACATCATTTTAACTGTTTTACATAATTTTTACTGTTTTAGTGTTTTACCATGTTTTTACCAGGTTTTTACCATGTTTTTACTTTTTTACCACATTTTTTCTGTTTTACTATGTTTTTACCACATTTTTACTGTTTTACCACGTTTTTACTGTTTTACCACATTTTTACTGCTTTACCACGTTTTTACCACGTTTTTACTGCTTTACCACATTTTTACTGTTTTACCATGTTTTTACCACATTTTACTGCTTTACCACATTTTTACTGTTTTACCATGTTTTTACCACGTTTTTACTGTTTTACCACATTTTTACTGTTTTACCACGTTTTTACCTCGTCTTTACTGCTTTACCACATTTTTACTGTTTTACCATGTTTTTAACCCGTTTTTACTGTTTTACCACATTTTTACTGTTTTACCATGTTTTTACTAAGTTTTTAGTGTTTTACCATGTTTTACATCATTTTAACTGTTTTACCATGTTTTACATAATTTTTACTGTTTTACCCTGTTTTTACCATGTTTTTACTGTTTTACCACATTTTTTCTGTTTTATTATGTTTTTACCACATTTTCACTGTTTTACCACGTTTTTACTGCTTTACCACATTTTTACTCTTTTAACATGTTTTTACCACGTTTTTACTGTTTTACCATGTTTTTACCACGTTTTTACTGTTTTACCACATTTTTACTGTTTTACCACGTTTTTACCACGTTTTTACTGCTTTACCACATTTTTACTCTTTTAACATGTTTTTACCACATTTTTACTGCTTTACCACATTTTTACTGTTTTACCATGTTTTTACTAAGTTTTTACTGTTTTACCATGTTTTTACCACGTTTTTACTGTTTTACCACATTTTTACTGTTTTACCATGTTTTACATCATTTTAACTGTTTTACATAATTTTTACTGTTTTAGTGTTTTACCATGTTTTTACCAGGTTTTTACCATGTTTTTACTTTTTTACCACATTTTTTCTGTTTTACTATGTTTTTACCACGTTTTTACTGTTTTACCACGTTTTTACTGTTTTACCACATTTTTACTGCTTTACCACATTTTTACTCTTTTAACATGTTTTTACCACGTTTTTACTGTTTTACCACATTTTTACTGTTTTACCATGTTTTTACCACATTTTTACTGCTTTACCACATTTTTACTGTTTTACCACTCTTTTACTGTTTTACCACGTTTTTACTGCTTTACCACATTTTTACTGTTTTACCATGTTTTTACTGTTTTACCACTCTTTTACTGTTTTACCACGTTTTTACTGCTTTACCACATTTTTACTGCTTTACCACATTTTTACTGTTTTACCACTCTTTTACTGTTTTACCACGTTTTTACTGCTTTACCACATTTTTTCTGTTTTACCATGTTTTACCACGTTTTTACTGCTTTACCACATTTTTACTGTTTTACCATGTTTTTACTAAGTTTTTACTGTTTTACCATGTTTTTACCACGTTTTTACTGTTTTACCACATTTTTACTGTTTTACCATGTTTTTACCACGTTTTTACTGTTTTACCACATTTTTACTGTTTTACCATGTTTTTACCACGTTTTTACCACGTTTTTACTGTTTTACCACATTTTTACTGTTTTACCATGTTTTTACTAAGTTTTTACTGTTTTACCATGTTTTACATCATTTTAACTGTTTTACATAATTTTTACTGTTTTAGTGTTTTACCATGTTTTTACCAGGTTTTTACCATGTTTTTACTTTTTTACCACATTTTTTCTGTTTTACCACGTTTTTACTGTTTTACCACATTTTAACTGCTTTACCACATTTTTACTGTTTTACCATGTTTTTACCACATTTTTACTGCTTTACCACATTTTTACTCTTTTAACATGTTTTTACCACGTTTTTACTGTTTTACCACATTTTTACTGCTTTACCACGTTTTTACCACGTTTTTACTGCTTTACCACATTTTTACTCTTTTAACATGTTTTTACCACATTTTTACTGCTTTACCACATTTTTACTGTTTTACCATGTTTTTACCACGTTTTTACTGTTTTACCACATTTTTACTGTTTTACCATGTTTTTACCACGTTTTTACTGTTTTACCACATTTTTACGGTTTTACCATGTTTTTACTAAGTTTTTACTGTTTTACCATGTTTTACATCATTTTAACTGTTTTACATAATTTTTACTGTTTTAGTGTTTTACCATGTTTTTACCAGGTTTTTACCATGTTTTTACTTTTTTACCACATTTTTTCTGTTTTACTATGTTTTTACCACATTTTTACTGTTTTACCACGTTTTTACTGTTTTACCACATTTTTACTGCTTTACCACGTTTTTACCACGTTTTTACTGCTTTACCACATTTTTACTGTTTTACCATGTTTTTACCACATTTTACTGCTTTACCACATTTTTACTGTTTTACCATGTTTTTACCACGTTTTTACTGTTTTACCACATTTTTACTGTTTTACCACGTTTTTACCACGTCTTTACTGCTTTACCACATTTTTACTGTTTTACCATGTTTTTAACCCGTTTTTACTGTTTTACCACATTTTTACTGTTTTACCATGTTTTTACTAAGTTTTTAGTGTTTTACCATGTTTTACATCATTTTAACTGTTTTACCATGTTTTACATAATTTTTACTGTTTTACCCTGTTTTTACCATGTTTTTACTGTTTTAGTGTTTTACCATGTTTTTACGAGGTTTTTACCATGTTTTTACTGTTTTACCACATTTTTTCTGTTTTATTATGTTTTTACCACATTTTCACTGTTTTACCACGTTTTTACTGCTTTACCACATTTTTACTCTTTTAACATGTTTTTACCACGTTTTTACTGTTTTACCATGTTTTTACCACATTTTTACTGTTTTACCACGTTTTACCACATTTTTACTGTTTTACCATGTTTTTACTGTTTTACATAATTTTTACTCTTTTACCACGTTTTTACTGTTTTACCACGTTTTACCACATTTTTACTGTTTTACAATGTTTTTACTGTTTTACATAATTTTTACTCTTTTACCACGTTTTTACTGTTTTACAATGTTTTTACTGTTTTACCATGTTTTACTATATTTTACCAAATGTTTATACTTTTACCATGTTTTACAGTTTTACTATATTTTACCAAATTTGTACACTTTTACCATGTTTTACTATGTTTTTACGAAGTTTTTACTGTTTTACAATGTTTGTATTATTTTACCATGTTTTTACTGTTGTACCTGTTTTTTTAGCAGATTTTAGGGTTACTAGAACTTCCATTCATACAGCAGTCAGTGGCCTGTCTCTCTCATTAATAACGTCTTTGGCCATTATTTATCCCCTCCGAAACAACAGTGTATTTATTTTTCCCAGAGGTCCTTTGAGAAAATTACAGGCTGAATTACCTACTGCTCCGTGCTCCTCCGGTAATTTTAATCCCGTCCAGACGCACATCTCTTAGTTTCATCACCTCGCGGTTAATAAAATAGCTATTTGTCTACTGCTACACACCGTAAATACACCTTATAGTCACAAAATGTCTTGATGAATAAAGCAGTAGAAAATCTTTTGCATTGAATTCTATCTCATACATGTTTTACATACGACAGTGAAGGTATGTTATTCAGCAGGAGCGGGATTATTCTCAGCATGCTGATGGTTTTCGTTTAAACAGACAACTCTATTTTACAAAGCCTTTAAGGTTTTGTAGAGCTGAAGGTACATGTAATGCAATTGAGGTGTGTCTAAACTTGTGCTTGATACAGCATTGTCCTTTAATCACAGTGTCAGTGCCCTGGCATTGAGCCAGATTATAGACCCGAGCACTCTGGATCTCAGCAATTATGTTTTTAAACACAGCGTTCACCGTGCATAAATCAGAAATTACAGCAGACGGTCAACGCTGATGGTCTGCCACTCTGCCCCCGTGACCCCACAGATTATCTGTAAAAAACAGTGATAATTGATGGGTTAGCAGCGCCGCTAGTTCAGGTGTACATCACACGGGGGCTTGGCATTTGTCACAAAGGGAAAAGCAGCATGGATCATTTTGCAGCGAGCCAGAGAGATCTGCAGTGGAGAGGCATCATTCATAAGGGGGCTGGAGGGCTGTGTGGGGTGGGGGGAAGGGTTGGCAGACGAACACTCGTTGCATCAGAAATCACATCTGCAATATTTCACTACACTGTACATAGCATCGCATCAGCTGTGCCAGTATCGCTCGCGTGTCGACAGGGATTTAGCGGCGGTTTGATTTGGAAGTGAATCACAGGCACGGTATAGCAGGCCCTGTGAGTAAGGCGGAAATGCGAGCGCTACGCTAATGAGTTAGCGGGGATTATGGCCTAATCCGGGCCAGAGGTTTCATTTAAAGAGGTGGCACCAATGAATCAGCGTGCTGCCATGCTAACAAGCTGACCGCGGACAGGTGCTGGCCTAACCCAGGCTTGATACCTGATTAGCAGATATGTAGTATCTTCCCTTTAGCGCCATGCTAACAGCAGCTGCTGTCTTTGTTTTAATCTTTTTCCGCATGTGGTTTGCTGAGAAGTTGGCCCATAGTTTGGTGCTGAATTCTGGATATGGTGCTACAGCAGGGTGACCATATTTCATTCTTTTTTAAAGTCTTTTAAAAAGAAGACATTGGAGTCCCATGGAGGACTCTCTTTCTCTCGCTCTTTCATTGTCTCTCTGGGAAGTTGTCCAGTGACTTAATTTAGAAACAGGTACACATCTAGACCAGGTGTGGTGGACATTTTCAAAGCACTGTACACAGAATATATAGTAACGTGAAACCAATGCAACATATTCAGAGAGAACCTACTGTATGGCAAATACACTAAATACTGTACAAGAAGCTGCCTAAGACATAACTGACATGTTGACATGAATGCTAAAAAATCAAGCTGCCATATTTAAGAACACAAGCTACAAGCTTAAGGAGGTGCGAGACAAACAGCAGGCGTATAGACATATGGTGACTCATGGAAGGACTATCTCTTGGGATGATGCCACCAAATACCCATAGCCTGGCTGTATTATAAAAAGAAACAATGATAATAATAATAATACTAAGCGCTCCAACCATTTTTTCCCGCATCCTCCACTCCTCGGCTAATCCTCGTTAGTGCTAATCACGGCTCTTGTCGGTAGGAGGCTGCGATGCAATGGCGATAAAGTTGGATGAAAACTTTTAAAGTGCTTTCCAACTGAAAGATAAAGTGGTGGTGGCTGTGGTCAGTCTCCGTAAGGTTATTGCGGAGGCTGGTCTGCGGGGAGCCCGATACTGAGGGCTGGCGTGGAAAAAAAAAGTGGCAAAAAAAAAGGAACTGCAGGGTCGGCTGCGCACTCCGGCCAAAGGTTGAAGCAAAGTTAATTACTGTGGACTGAACTTATTTTGTCGTCCTCACGGGATTTCCTCCAGTTTGAAAATAAGGCAGTGACTCGTGAACTGGCGGCTTTTTTTTCTCCTGTTTTCTTTCTTTCTTTCCTTCTTACTCTCGGCCTTTTTCCACGATGACTAAAGGTTATGATAGGCTTTTAATTTGTCCCCCGCTCCTCTTTTTTTTCCTAAGCCATTCATTTAGTTTTACCTGCAAAGTAGTCTTTAGACTGCTTTAGACTTTTTGGTCCCCCCTCACTTCTCCTCTCCAGTTCCTAATTATTTTCCTTTGTCTGTAAAGTAAAAGCTCTGTGGGTCTTCAGCATTTCCACATTCACCTCCCTCAGTGTTAGCCCTGGACCTTCATGCAGCGGCTTGAAGAGACTTGGGGGCACTCCAAAAAAAGAGAAAAAGAGGAGAAGAGGAAGGGGAGAAGTGGAGGGGAGGGGAGAGGGGGGTAGCGGGTGGGATTAAGGCTGAAGGCTTTGTAAACCATTGACACCTGAAAAGACTTCTAAGCAGGCAGCACTCGGGCCTGAAGAATTTCTCATTTTTGCCTCGCTAATTTAGAGATGGATTTAAGCGTACCTCGGATTAATCAAGCCGACGGCCTCGGAAGATTCTTAAAGAGGAAGGAAAAAAGAGGAGAAAATACAGAGTGATTAAGCGCAACACTTCAGAAAAAGAGAGAAAGAGCGAGAGAGCGCAAGAGACTGAAAGAGCCCAAGAGAGAGAGACGGAACCACACGGGTGTGAAAAGTGATTTTCTTGAGGGACGGGATACAAATATCCTTATTTGCATTCGGAAAATCCGTCAACTTTACGGAATGTTTAGCGACCGAGGCGGCGCTTGTGTAGATGTCACTGCACAATTTGGCTTTTAATAGGAGCGGCGGCTTAAGCAGGGCATTACATCTTTCCTTCCTCTTGAAATTGTCACTCCGTAATCCCTTGGCAAAGAGTAATGCTGCTAGATTAGTGGCCCGGCCCTCAGATTTCTGCGAGCGATCGTCTGAAGAGAGAGGGGCTGAGGAGAGATCACTGCCTGGGATGCGCCATACTCTTCGTAAAATAAAAAAAAATGGCGGTAAAGTGTTTATATACACTTCGTACATTTCATTCAGCATTGAAGTCAACTGTGCGGACGTCTTCACGGACATCTCCGTGTGCTGATGACTTGTGCAAAAAAAAAAAAAAAAACGCACTTAGGGAATTAATAACACAGAACAGATTCCGTCCATCTGGGGGACTTCGGCGGGGGGTCATTAATCCGCCTGCCCCTGTGCACCATGAGCAATGAGCTAAGAATGGACGACCCACAAAAGGAGCCATCTAACCACTCCGAAAGCTGCTCTTTCTTCAATTTCCTCTCCCTTTTTCCCTAAACCAGGAAGGATTATCTCGTTTTGGACAAGTTTTTACTTCTCCGACAGCCTTCTCGGCCTTTAGACCGGACAAATCTAGCCGTACACCCATTCAGAACACAAATGAGATTAGTACAACATCTCGAACAAGCGTGCCCTAAAGGCCCTAACTGGCCTAATTGCCTGATAATTCACCTAAAAAGCTTTTAAAACCTTTCAAAATGTTTATCTGAATCAAATAGCCAGGAGTTAATGGGGCTAATGTTAAAAACTCAGAGTCGAAACAGCTTATAACACCTTTCAATGTCTTTATCTAAACAGAACAGTCCTGTGCTAATAGGGGCTAATGGTAAAAAAAAACCTCAAGAATCAAGTAAACACAGAATATAAGCGCCCTGTAACATTAGAATGGAGGAGTGCTTTTGAATTTAAGCTTTAATATGCTATAAATCCAGAATCTGCACTCCGTCTCCTCTTAATCCCCAGTCAATATTGCGTGGCATTCCTTTAAGAACGCTAGCTATCTGACAAAACAAGTTCTCCTCAGCCTTAATTCTCAGTTATTTTAACACGCTGACATAAAATAAACGCACAGTAAATCTTTATGCCTCTTGGCTGTCTTTTTTTTTCCAATTCTAACTCCCTCTCCATACACACACACACACACACACTCTTTCTACCACAGTTGCCCTGCAAATGGAACGTGACACACTCTTTTGAGCACCATGCTAATCGGTTGCTACTACCTGCCATTCGTTCTTATAGCTGCATTAGCATGTTTGCTAGAGCTGTTTCTTCAAACAAAGGGTTCGTTAACAAATCCGATCTGCACAATTTTCCACTTAACCCACATGTCAACAGTCTAAATAGTCTAAATCTTTACAAATCATGCCCACATACTTCCCTAAACCTGCCATGAATGCAGCATTTCCAAACACTGCATAGCATTTCTTTACATACACTACAAAACAAGTTCTCTTCAGCCTTTTCAGTTATTTTAACATTTTGACATAAAACATACACTATGTAAATCTTTATGCCTCTCAGCTGTCTTTTTCTCTTTAAATTACCCCCCTCCCACACACACACACACACACCATACACACACTTCTACCACAGTTATCCCGCAAAGACAACATGACAAAGTATTTTATGCATGTGCTAATTGTTCTTATAGCTGCATTAGTAGGGCTCTATGAAATGTTATTATTATTTTTTTATATTTATTACTTATATTTTACTTTATTTATTTTTAATATGAATTAATGAATTATTAAATTACACTTGTATAGTTCTATATGCTTTACACAAAACACAACATACTCTCAACCGGAAACAACCGTCCGACTGCATTAGACACAGAATGCCAAGCCATATCTGATAACACATAGATTCATACATACAGCCTAGTTAAGGTGTCGTAAAAGTGCCATAAAATACAGCATTTGCACACTGTACCTCACAGTTGCCTCTATTCAACACTGCTTGGCATTCTTTAAGAACGTTATCCGACAGCACAAGTTCCCCTCAGCCTTTTCATTCATTTTAACACGCTGACATGAAACGTACAGACTGTATATTTTAATGCCTCTCAGTTTTTTTTCTATGAGTCCCCCTTTTCAAACACACTGCTATCAGTGTTGCCCCTCAATGCAAGGTGATAAAGTGTTTTGAGCAGCATGCTAATTGTTTCTTGTAGCTAGCTGAATTGGCATGTTAAGCTGTTTCCTTAAACAAAATAGTTTATTAAGAAATCAAATCTTCACAATTTTCCACTCAACCCATATATACTCTTTCAAGTGATAATTTAAGACAAGTTTTGTTTCAATATTAACTAGGTTAGATAACTGCACTTTTATTACTTACTATTTGGCAAAGTTGTAGCAGCAAAGCTACACAACAAGGCTAATGCTGCTACAAATACCAGTTTGTGCTAAGTCAATTATAAACCTGCTTAAAACACTTCCAGGTTTACTAACAGCAGCTATCTGACAAAAGTTATTCCCAAGCCATTTCATTTGTTTTAAAGGCACACCATGCAATATTTTCAATAAATCAATGTATTTTATACTGTTTTAGATAAATGAATTGGCTTATTGCATAGTGAATGAAGGTGGATAGCTAAGTGGCTAGTCGTAATAGATAGATAGATAGATAGATAGATAGATAGATAGATAGATAGATAGATAGATAGATAGATAGATAGATAGATAGCTCACTGGCTAAACAGTGTTGCTTTGGTAATAGGGAGGTTAGATAACTGCATTTCTGTTACTTACTATTTGGCAAACCTGCATCATAAGTAACAAGTGTTTATTTAGGACATGTTTGGTGTCCAAATTTTGCTTCTTTGGTTGTAGCAGCGACGCTGCATAACAATGCTTATGTTGCTAACAAACGCTAAAAATGTGAGTTGTTTCTTTAACTAAAAAAGTTTATTAAGAATTCACATCTTCACAATTTTCCACTTAACCCACATATACTCTTTCAAGCATTCTCCATTAAAGAGCCAGAAATACAGCATTTGCACACTGTACCTCACAGCTGCCTCCAGTCAACACTGCATGGCGTTTCTTTAAGAACATTATCCGACAGCACAAGTTCCCCTCAGCCTTTTCATTTATTTTAACACACTGACATGAAACATACACACTGTATGTCTTTATGCCTCTCGGCTTTTTTTTTCTCTGAGCCCCCCCTTTTCAAACACACTCCTACTGCCACTGTTGCCCCTCAAATGCAATGTGACAAAGTCTATTGAGAGTGCCGTCTAATAAATTTCTCCCCCTGCTGTAGAGATGTTGCCCAGGGTCAATGGGAGCTGCTCACTTGCCAATGCTGGAAATCTCATTGTGCTCAGGAAGGCCGGTCAGCTCCCGACGATTTTCCACGCTCTGCCAGAGCCTAGCCCGCTCGCACCGGGGACTCTGGGATCCTTCGGGAGCGGATATTTTGGAATATGCAACCCCCTCCCTCCTAACGTTCTGCAAACACATGCAAATGAGCAGCGCTCGGAAATTTTCAATCTCATCGGGGGACTCGACTGCTTTCCCTTTGTGGCACTCCAGAATCCTCACCGTCATAAATTAGAAATCCTCGTAACCTGAGGTTATACGACATCACAGCTTGCTTTGGAGCAGATTTTGATTCCTTCTAATCACTCAAGGAAAACCTTTCTGCACTGTTGAGTCACACTTTGCGCCAGTGCTGTGGAAATGTATTCATACACTGCTGCTAGATAAACTGCATCAATTTTAATATGGTATAATCAATTAGAATCACTTTCTACAATGTTTAATAAAGCATGAGGTTCAGGCAGGGATGTGGACAGATGTTTTGAGTTGGGGCACTGAACTTTTAGTCCCTTTAATCCAGCATGCATGACTAATAAAGCGATATTTTAATGCAAAATAATGTTTTATAATGAACTTTCTAAATTTTCAATTTACATATAAACAGAGGTGGAAAGTAACTAATTACATTTACTCACATTACTGTAATTAAGTAGATTTTATGAGTCATTTGTAATTTTTAAAGTAGTTCTTAAAGTAGGTAATTTTACTTTTACTCAAGTACATTTTGACACAAGAAATTTACTTTGCTACATTGTAAAATTCCCCATTACTGAGTAAAAAATAAAATGCAGGGGGGAAAAAACAAATTGTCTGAATAAAAAAAAAGTTTTTTATTTCTGATTTGTTGTACTTTTTTACATCAAATAAATAAAAGTAACTATGTACCTTTTACTCAAAGTACATTTTTAGATGGGTACTTTTACTTTTACTTGAGTAGAAATTTGGAAAAGTAAAGGTACTTTTACTTAATTACAATTTTTCTGTACTTCTTCCACCTCTGCATATAAACATAACAAAACTTGCTTTACTGTATCACCTGTAATCTATTGAGAAATAGTATAATAACAACATACACATACTGTATAACTGAGAAAACAAACAGTTAACTGTTTATGCTGTTTAATTAGTTAAGCAGCAACCAATCAGAGTCTTCATACACAATTGTTCTATATGTTTGTGGTCTCTGACTCCTTCTAATGATGAATGCACCAGTTAACTTTTAGTTTTAAGTTGCACCCATTGCTGTCGCAGTTGTTTAGCTTTATTAGGTGCTGTAGAGAAGTATTGCCAATAGAATAGGATTCTCGGGAGCAGACAAACATGAACCATGTTTATGGCAACATGCCCACATAATGCCCTCCCCCAGCATTGAGGTGTAGAGCAATTGGACTGTGCTTTTCTGAACGATGGAGCACCATTTAATACTTTTGAGATGAGTTTGGGGCCGCAAAATTCCATTTGTGTCCAACAGAAACAAGAAATGGTGACTGCGAAAAAATAATAAAATATTAAACTAGATTGACTCAAGACTCAACACTACATTGCCCTAAATGTCCAAATGGGAGTTACTCTGGATATGAGAACCAGCCAAATGCCATAAATATAAATACTGCATTTAAAGACTGGTTAAAGTTGTTAATACAACCTGATCCCCCAGTGAACATGTCCACATTGTTTGTAAAAATCATCTTGTGAAAAGATTATCTACTATGTTTAGAGAAACTGAGAAATGTAACATTCAACTTCAGCTACAGCCCAGGCTTTGTGATGCAGATCTAATCTTCCATCACTGTTCCTTCAATTCTTCTTCAAGTACATGACAAATCAGTAAGCCAGTTGTCTTTAAGTTTGTGTGTGTTTCCCTCAACAGCGCTACTAGTGGATGAGTGAAAAAACAAATATTTTATATTTTTGAGCTGGAACAATTGACCTATATGGAGGTACACTTTGCTAACATTAGCTTCGTAGACACAATGCTAACAAAGCTAAAGAAGCAAAAAATGATATGGACACCAAAAGTATCCTGGCTGAGTGACTACATCTGAGGTAATTAAACAAGCAACTTGAAAACTCACCCATAAACTAAGCCACGACTGTACATAATTCGAACCCCCTCCCTTTTTTTTGTGTGTATGTTTTTCATTGAATTAGTGGATGCTTGGTGACAGATCTGGGCTGCTTATTATCTTTCATTTGCTCCTTGACTCTGTCTTGGTTGGGATAAAGAAGGGGAAAAAAAATCACAAAATAAAATAAGCCCCAGCCAATATGCTGTTTCTGATTTAAAGCGGATTAAGGCGTGTTGTCCTAAGCTTCCGAGAATCCTCTAAAATATTCACATTGGCAGACCTGGATTAGAAAAAAGAAACAACAGTCATTTTTAGCATGTAGATGGGTTATTTGCCTTCTCCAACCACTGACGTTTGCTTTCTGACAGCGCTCGCCGGCTTTACCTCACATTGACGCTCCTCATTTTGGTGGTGTCTCCATTTCATTTCTCTTCATGTACCTGAGAGGAAATGTGCGCGCATGTCTGTCCTGTCCCATCTTGCTCAGATTAGATTCACGGATCCTAAAGCAATATAGACATGGGGAAAAAAATCTGTCAGGCCGCTAGATTGGCTGTTAACCCTGAACATGTGGACTGACGGCGCTGCCTTCCTCTTCTTCCCTGGGCCTTGTGTGTTCATTCCTATCTCTGCTCTCCGTATTTCCACAGTAATCTCACGCTAAGACTTATGCGACTCTGGCACAGATTAGAGGGGTGTTTAGCCAGAGATGAGGGAAACTGTTAGGCTTCTTTGGATGTACGCTAGTCTTAGCGCTTTGTAGCATTAGCAAGATTAAAGCTTCTCAACTATTAACATCAAATGATCTGGAGTAGGCCTGTCACTCTTCTCATCTTTCTCAGCACTAAGTCAACACACCTCCAGCCCTTATAAACTCACTACGCACCCTGCATTTTACTTGCTTTATATACCTAATAATATGCAATAAACAGCAATGTAAACATCTGTATATTTATAGTTTATGTGGGTGTTAGGATTCTCTGAGAAGGGTGGCTTTTGGGTCATGTTTTAATGGAACAAAAAACAAAGATTATTCAAAATTCCACCTGATAGTTGATCCATTAAAACTATCACTTGAGACATGTTTACAAGCAACAAGCAGTTGATTTAAATTTTTGTCTTTTAGATATTTCGTTTACTCATACAGTCAAAAAAAATATTTACCTCATATTTCCTCTTATCGTCAAAATATTAATAAAATATTGATCAAATAGAGGCTCCCAGTGATCCAGCGGACACTATGATCTGAGGATTACTGATTTGAATCCCTCTTGCTTTCATGCTGTTTGCCATCAGCAGCCAGAGTCAGAGAGAGCACAATTGGCCCTGCTGTCTTTGTCTGGGTGGGTAGATGCCTTGATGAGTAGATGGATCACTGCCAAGAAGTGATGGGTTGAAGGAGGCATGTGCTAGCCTTCACCCCCTAGTGTTGGGGCATGGTTAGTGATTAGAGGAGCCCTTATAAGTTGGTTGGGTACTTGCATTCCAAACTGAGGAGAAAATAGAAGAAAATAAAATATATATTAAAAAATGAACATAATTTTTTACTTCCGATTGCAATGTGTGAATATCTGTAATTAACAAACTTTTAGACAATTTTATTTTCTTTTCCCTTTATCTTTGAGCCGCAGTTGATTGTCTTCATGCAAGCATCTCTTGAAATCAGCTCTGAATGCTTTCCGGCCTTCCCCTGCAAAATAAGCATTTTCATCCGACTCACGCTGACTAGCGCAAGACGTTCTGCTAAGTCAGCAGTCGGGGGGAGCGATGAACATCAGCAATGTCAGAGAATTCACTTCAGCTGTGCCACAGTTATATCACAAGCAATACGTCTATTGTTGCGAGAGCTACAGTAGATCTCCGATCTAGATTTTCCTGGACAGACAGAATGGTTGAAATTGGTGTGATGTGCTGGCATTCCATCTCAATAAAGCTTATAATTCAATTACAGTTGCGTTCAGCCAAACTGCAGGCGAATCGGATTTGTTCCTCAAATCAGATCTGTTGAGAAGACTGTTGCTTGCAAGTGATCTGATTGTATTTGCGTGTCCATACATCACAAAAGTATCTGCACATGTTGCTTCAGTACACTGTTAGCCCGGATAAGTTGAATTTACTTTAAAAACAATTGAGGAAACCGGTTGCTTTTAAAAAGTAATGGGTAATGAAAACTTAAGTTAGCATAACTTAGAACATCTAATTATTACAACTAAAGGGGAAGTTGATTTAACTTTTTTTAATTTTTGTTATATTGTAAGACCGATAAGTTGAGTTTACTAAACTTTTTTTAAATCAACTGGTTTGCTCATTTTTTTTAAGTAATGAGGAATAAAAACTTAGCATAAATCAAACATCAAGTTTGTCATTTATAAGGTAGCCCAGGGTGAATCACTACACACTAATGGTGAGTGTTAGTCAGAAACTGTTGGACACACCCAGTATGCAAATAGACTGTGACAGAAGCCAATGGAAAATAATCTGTTAATGGCAACAAACTCAGTTATTATAAGTTGGTTCAACTCAAAGATCTCAGTTTGAGTGTATATGTGCCCACAAATGTTCAACTGATTAATAGTTAAACTAATAAAAGAGTATTGTTTATAAATATCCAATTTTATGTAAAACAGACCTAAATCATTTCAATTTAAACAACGTATGGGTTTACAGTGTAAAAGCAGATGCATCAGTAACTAACCTTCTTGGCTCTTTTCTTGGACTTCCTGCACTTCTGTCACCAACAGGACAAATCTAGTTTGGCCATTTCCAGCCTGTTTAAATGTGAAAGATCTAAACAAGTCTGGGAACAATTTAAAACTATAAACCTTATGTGTCAAATGAATCCAAAAAGAGTTATATTTGTTATTTTTGAAAATACACTCTCAGAATCAGAAAAATAAATTGTCTGGTGTTTTGTGCATTGTGGAACATAAATTATGGAACTCAAGATGTCGTATGACAATTGATCATCTATATGTATCAATTGAATGTGTTTTTAAGCAAGTTATTACTGACCTCACAAGTCTTGTTCATGTAATGATGTAGATGTATGCGTAATTCTATAGTGTGTATATGATGTAAATTTGGAATTAATCAATAAAGTTTCTTTTAAAAAAAAGAAAAGCATCTGTGTCTAGAAACCATGTTTTTTGAGATTACAGTACCACACTATCCATTGTTCCAACAGGACAATGCTCGTACAACTGTTTTTCAAGATCCTTAAAGACTTGAAGACAAAGATGCTACGCCATGGCCAGCAGCATCGCAGACAAATGTGTGGGATGGTACTGGAGGCACTATTGACACTCCACTAGAGGTGGGCGATACCAGGAATTTTGGTATCAATCTGATACCAAGTAAATGCAGGGCCAGTATCCAAAGGATCCAAAAGACCTAGGATAACATTTTGCCAAACAACATACTTTATTATCACAATCAACATTTTCGTATAGAAACAATGGAACAGTAACAAAACAAAGCTTGCCTTAACATTAGCAAAATAAATATTTTTTGAGATAGAAAAGGAGAAACCACAATCCAATATAAAATAAACATTTTCCCCCACTAGACTTTCTGTCTTTTCTAGTTCTTTCTTTCTTTCTTTCTTTCTTTTTTTAAATAGAATTGTTCTGATGAAAAACAACAAAAAAAGGAATTTTCTTTCTTTTAGTGCGACACAGTGCAGCACTACTCTTACAGACAGAGAGTAGACTTTAAAGAATCTGCATGCGCAGCAGTCAGTGCGTGTGCGAGAGAAAAATTATTGAATATCGATCTTTTAACACAAGTATTGATCAATACAATATTATCAATGTTTGGATTGATCCGTCCACCTCTACACTCCACCCCTACTGCCAATTCTGAATGTGTTTCTGTTAACATTTATTTTATTTCCAAACAGCTTTGCAATCGGCCATTTTATCCACCTATTGAACTATTTTTCAGCCATTTCCTGGAGGATGAATGTTCTGTTTTTTGACAAAGTATCAGTGATTGTCTATTAGATTCTTAGAAGCTTACTAAGGCAACCTAAGATCCTTAAGTCAGACCTACAGGTGCCTTTATGACACTCCCCACTGGGGAAAGCACCTTCAGACAGAGAGGAATTTCACTACTCGTGAGGAATGTAGGGAAATCAGCATGACGTTCTTTTGTTGAAAACGAACTGGAGCTCAATGGGGAGTCAGACCTAAGGCTTTAGGGCTTTTCACCCAGGATGTTAAGTGCATAGTGTGGTTTCAGTGTTTTTTTGGGAACTGGACAGGAAAGCAACCAATTTCTGACTGGAAATAGCCTTGAATTACATGGTCAGGCCAAACTGTATTGTTGTTTCTTCTCGTCACAGCCATGTGCTGAAAAACAGGCCCCCCACAACAAGGTGCTAGATTTAACACTACAGCAGCAAACACACAGAGCGAGGGCAATAAATTGACAATGAGCTCATCAGTACTCAGTACAATAAACTTGGCAAACATCATATACAGGACAATAGGTAATAAGGAAGACAAGCTAATGTCCCAAGCTTTATTTGTACTTGTATAAGATTTTAAGTTCACATAGAAAAAATCTAACTTGGTGACTGTCTATATTTGAGTTAATGGAGTACACTGTATTCAGTAAGTTTGATGTCTTGCCATATAGTTGTAGAGGTTCCTAATGTTGTCCTATGACAATCTATCCCATGCAACATGAATATTCTCACACATTTCCTGCATATTTTGTGGTTGTGATAGCACGTCCAATAGAATTCCACACATTTTCAATAGGGGATTAGTCTGGCGATGCAGCTGGCCATGGCATAGTATCTAGTAGTGACTTTAAGGCAAGCCTTTTAGATGACAGCAGTATTTCTGTCTATAAGCATTGTCCTGTGGGAACCCTGCACTGAAAGGTGTGTTCAGAAAAGGTAGATCCACTGGTTACAGGACCTCTACTAATGTAACTCTGGGTTATCGAAGTTCCTGTAATAAAGATCAAAGGTGATCTGGAGTCACCCCATGAGAGCCTGTCACAACTACCCATCAGGTTTCATTCCAATTGGCTGATTCCTTCTGGGTGCAAACATTTACACGATGAGTGTATTTAATGCATACATGTGTGGCAATTGAAAAGTTTCCAACCTCAAAGTGGGAAAAACCAATTTCAGCGTCTCTCCAGTTCGTAATTCCCACTTGGAAAGTCAGAGTTTCTCAAAGTGTGGAGTCAGAGTTTCTCAAAAGTCAGAGTCTCGAAAGCACTTCTCAGAGTTGCTATTCCGAGAACATTTGAGACAGCAGGGTGGCACCCTTATAGCGCAGTTGTCATAAATGCAGCATTAGGCTGTAGACAGCTTACATTTGGTTTGTTGGGTAATAATGACAGTTTATAGCACATCAGTATTTCAGGACGGTCAGCCATAACATCAGCAACACATGCCTAATTTTGTGTAAGTTGTCCTTGTTGGACAATTGAAAAGGTTTGGAATCATATTATACAGTAGTAATTACCTTTATGGGATTAAGCACATTACATATTTATGTGTTTTATAATATACAGTATTACATAACCCTATATCTAACATATCGCTGGGGCGTTTTTACTGAAGGGCGGCACTCATAAGATTACAAGACACTTACATAAAGTCTTTCATGACAACTGACATATAGGCCTACAGACCTTTATACTAAGGCTTATTTCAACAATCATTTGCCAGGTTTCCTAATATTTAGTGAGGTGAAATATTGTTAAAACTGACAGATTCAGCCTTTTGTGACAATCAAGACTTATTGGGAAAATATTGTGTGCTAATTTACCTTACAATTTGGTTAAGTTTCCAAACAATAGTTAATAAAGAATGTGTAGTTTGTATGGTGAATCCAACAAAAAATATGCCCTCACTTTTTATGTCCTAGATTATCATTTTTAGCATATTGTGCCAGGTTAGCGTTGTTAGTAACAACAATGTATTACAGAATGTATTGGACATTTAAAGACTTTAGAAACATGTCCACTGGTTGTAGTTGGACAGTACTGTGTGTATGACAAATTTAACAAGACACAAATAGATAGAAGTGCTAATAAACTGTATAATACTAGTGTGTTTACTTTTGCTGATGTGTGCCAGCCATGTTGGATTGTGTACTTGTGTACTTGTTGGGTTGGTGAGACTCTCCTGACTCTCCCGAACAGTAAATCCGACTTATGGGGGCTTTCCAACTGAAACTTCCTACTGGGAGTCCAAATTGAATTCAGCATAAGCCTCTATGAATGTTTTATATAGGTTTATGTCGGTTGTCATAAGCCTAACGTAGCCTTACGAATGCCACCCTTCAGAGCCTACTTATACTGAATCATTCTTCTCCGTTATCTGTGGCCAGACTGGTTTTACTGACTGAAACGTTTGACCCCCAGGCGCTGTATCTCCTTACATGTAGCGCAAATCCCTCACATGCACACCCCACACTATCCCTCCCCATACATCTGTCATATCCTTAATGCATGCAGCTGAATCCCAGTGAACCTTAGATCAGCTCTCTTACTCCCTGAGACTTGAAACATATGGACTGTCTGAGACTCTCTCCCCCCATCCACCCCCACCCCCACCCTTTTCTGACGGAGTGTGGCGATGCACAGGTGCTCCGTTAACCTGCGGTGCCCTGTCCCTCTGAGCCGCTGACATCCTTCATGGCGGAGGGCTCCGGCACCTCCAGCATGGCCCGCTGCGCTCTGCATGACTATGAATCTCCAGCTCTGGAGGCAGGCAGGAAACTAGATTAGATAGGGATTTCTGTTTTTTTCATCTCTCTCTCTCTCTCTCTCTCTCTCTCTTTCCTCTCCCTCCATCACACAATTTCACAGGTGGAGAGAGTGACGAAGTGGGCAGCCGAACATCTCACCCTGCATGAAGTGGAGGCGCCCGCCGCATGAATTTTCCGGCCTGAGCGCTCGGCCACTGTTTTGGGCTCAGTTTTGCCTCTCACCCCTCGAGCCGAAGGGTTGAGAATATGGATTGAATATTTCATCATATTCTCTGCTCAGCTTGGACTGGAGGACTATGGATTTTCTCAGGCAGAGAGATAAAAAAGAGACGCTTCGACTGAAACTTAAGCTAAGCTAGTTAGCTAGGCAGAATGCTGATTTTATTAATGCTATTAAAGAGCTGATGAAACATAGGAGCACACCTCCTGTGACCTCCCACAGCACACATAGGTGAAAGTAGAGGGCACGAAATGAATGAAAAAATAAAAATACCTCAAAATCTCCTCTCGGCTTTTCCTCACATACCCTTCAAGAGATTCTGCTCCAAGCTACTTTCACGTTTGGCCATTTACAGAAATTATTATGTATAATTACTGTATTTTCAGATACCTACAGTGTAATTGTGACTTTAGTAAAACCTTTTTTACTTATAATAACATATAATATATTATAATATATCATTTTATTTTGATAAATGCAATACATTTATGGATATGTGGACCTGGACTTTGTGGTAGTCAGGATTTCAGAGGAGATATCTGGAATTACAGTGTTTACTAGTGAAAAGTAATTATAGATATCTGTAACTGAAGTGTTTTCTAGTACAAATGTAATTATAGATAAGAGAGAGTGAAATCCAATTACATCATTACACCAATAAACAAGACACGTAGGCCTAACTTATTCAATGTAAATGAGCACCTTTTCTTCCTCTTCCTTCCTTTTCTTTCTTTTCTGGTTTCTGACAGATTACTCAATTCCGTTATTGCTGAAGTTTCAAATTTTGCCCCCTCGAGGGGTATTCTGAAAACAGTGTCCTTGTACTTTTCTGCATTGACCATCACAGAATTTAAAGAGGGGCTCACACTGTTTGTCATTGCATTCAATTTATAAACAGTCGTTGTCTAGGGACTCCAGATCAATTTAGGGCACGTGGCAAATTGACTGGTTTGCTTGCCTTGTTGCAATGGGCATGTATTCCCAGATACCTACACTCTAATTCTGACTTCAGTTAAACTCTAGGTTTAGATATCAATAATATTATTGTGATTAATAAGATTTATTTACAGATATGTTGACCTGGACTTTGTACAAGTCAGGATTTCAGAGGAAATATGTGGAATTTTAATGTTTACTAGTGAAAATTAATCTGTAACTGAAGTTTTTTCTAGTACAAATGTAATTATAGATAAGAGCGAGTGGAATCCAATGTTAATCAATTATATCATACGACTAATCAAATAAAAATACCTCTAAATCTCCTCAAAGCCCAAGCAACCTTCAAGAGATTCTCTTCCAAACTACTTTCACGTTTGGCCTCCATGACATTTCAGCCTCTTCAGCGGCTCAGCCAATCAGCGGCTGAGTTCGCATTGGACTGCGCGAGCCGGTGATGCTCAGCGTTGAGGAGAAGGAGGAGGGGGGAGGGGAGGAGACGGGAGGGGGAGATTTTGAATCAGTTCAGTGAATCGATTCTCTCTCTGAACTGGCGGTTTTTACGTGCTGTACGCGAGATAGCGCTTAGCTTTCATCTTTTATCTTTACTTTCATCACTTCACATGTTTGACCCTATTTAATCAGTGCAAATTCTACTGTTTTTTTTTTACGTCTATACTCTCTGAATCTGCGAGTGAGTTTGAACTCTGCTTCGATTCAGAGTGGAAGATTGTTAGTACATTATTTATGATGATTAGACTTTCTTTTATGTGAACTTCTTTTTAATCTTTGTATTAAAAGACCTGAGAACTGAAACTTTATATGAGTCTAAGTTTATGGTAAGTCATTTAAGCCTAGAATGACACAATAAAAGTCCTTAATTAGTGTTTATTGTTAAAAACTCAAATTAATCAAGTATAATACTTTACTACTATAAATTGTAGGTTTTCAGATACATATTATATAATTCTGACTTTAGTTAAGACTCTAAAAAAAAGTTGCAGCTATCAATAATAGTATTACAATAAATACATATTTTTTGTAATCAGGTTTTCAGAGAAGTTATCTGGAATTGTTTACAAGTGAAAAGTTGTTATAGATGTCTGTGACTGAAGTGTTTTTTGTGCAAATGTATTTATAGATAAGAGAGAGTGAAATCCCATGTAAATTAATGGTAAAATATGACTAGTCAAAATTATATTAAAATGAATTATTGTGGTGATAATGTAGAAAATGTAAAAAAAATCAGAATGTCTTTATAATATAATATATCTTAGGGCATGTATAAGTTGTAGGATTTTGTTGTAATACAATATAAAAGAAACATGATGAATCCTATATTTAATTCAGTTTATTTGAGTTAATCTAATGAGGTTAATCAATGTATACCGCTTTTCATAAGAATTCTAATTCTAGTTGTATTACAGCTCTTTATTATATCCTACTAACTGCTATTGTTGAATAAAAAAGCCTCGCGATTCAGTTGGGGCTTGTGAATCATGAAAAGAGAATCGATTCACACGAACGAGTCGTTGACAAGTCGCTAGGAGAGCTCGAGCCGCTGCCTCTCCCAAACAGTTTCTCTCGCGCATCCAGCGGATTCGCATCCACAGCACGGAGTAACAGTCGGCCGCGCGACGCTGAGGTAAGTCTGCGTTTCGCTTTATTTCAGTTTTGGCTTTTTTATTCGCTTTCTTCTTTTTAGTTTCTTTGTTTTAACTTTAAAAACGGAACTAATTTAGCGAAATAAATACCTGAGGCGGCTAATATCACTTTATTAGCCAGCCATTCTGAGGAGCATCAGGTTAGCTAAATGCTCGGTTTAAACGTTATTCTGAGGTAAACTGTCACTTTACCAGACAGGAAAAAGACGAAATACGGCACATATTTATTGTATTTAATACAAAAGATGAGTAAAGTGTATTTTACTGCTTTTTTATAATTTGAGGCGGGTTAAGTTTACTTATTCAGAAGTTTTCGCTTGTAGTGTAACGTAACATTAAATTTAAAGTATAAGATATATGGCATATCTTTCGTGTGTTTGATACAAAATAGGATACTTTTTTACTCTATGGTTGTTTGATCATTTAAGACTGGTCGTTTGTATTGTAAATTTGGGTGTGTAAAGTGTGGCGAATTTGACATTAACTAACAGGTTAGCTTGCGTTAACGGTCAGTTTAAATGTTTTCCTGAGGAAACTGTCACTTTACCAGAGGGAAAAAAATTATAAAACACGGCATATCTTTCTTGTATTTAATACAAAAAAGGAATAATTTGTATTCTTATTGTTGTTGTTTTTTTTTTTTCATTTAAGACTGGTTAAGGTTAATTACTTATTTAGAAGTTCTTGCTTGTAGTAACTATACATTTAATATGTGTGCAAAGTGTGGAGAATTCGACATTAACTTAGCTTAACTAATTAGCTAGCTAGCTGGTTAGTTAACGTTAGCAGGTTTAACGTTACTGCTTTTTGTGATAATTACAGTTATCCTATGAGTTTTGTGCATTTTAGCCATTTTTGTGCCACTAGCTTAATTATGCACCCTAATATTAGCAAGCTATTAACGCCCTCAAAGTTTAGTGCTGACTGCGGAGTGATAGAGGCAACGGACCCCCAGACGAGGGAATAGAGAGAGAGAAAAAAGAGAATAAAAATGAAGTGAGTTTCTAAGAGAGTCAGCACATCTCTAGCTAATCGTCCTCTTTTATTAATGCAGGAATTGCTTTATCTTCACTGGGTGTTGTGTAGCTAGGTTATCATGCTGGCTAGATGATGATATTATTGCTCCAGGGCTGGCCCTGCTGCTGGCTTTTTTTGGTATATGCCTACTGTATTATCATATCTTATTTTATAAGGTAATAATAAATGCTTACGCTATGTAGATAGAGTCCTAGTCTTCAGACAAAAGGGCTGATTGAAACCCGAGAAAGAGAAGAGAGCCTGGCTGTGTCTGTACATGTGTGCAACCTGTGAGGCTTGTTTGAAGGCTTGGAATGCGCATGGTCCTACTTTTAGATAGCTAAAGAAATAAATAAATGATGCAGATCATTAACTTAGCTAGGTAGCTAGCTATTTCTGAAGTTTGTTTCTGGGGTTCACCCAGAAAAGAAAGGCAGGGGTTTTTACTAGCTGATTAGAGTGATATTTTAGCTATGAACAAGAGATGTTGGGTTTAAATTTAAACTAATTTGGCCATTATTATCAGTTGTGTGATGTGGCCTTTGATGCATACTTTAGTTAATTTAAAGGCCTGGGTACTTAACAATATTTCCCCTGGATGTCTCTTAAACGAACACTTCAGATCATATTCTAAAGCATTTCTTGGCTTAAGGCCCATCACTGGGGCCTGAAAATCAACTAATACTTCTCAATCTGTTCACAAAAATACACTGTAGCGGGCGGAATAACTATACACTTTTCGACAGAATATAAGTGTTATGTATGATTTATAATGATACGTTATTAGGAATGTTGATGCCTTAGTAGCTGTTTTGGTTTGGGCGATAAACATTATTATTGTCATTTAAAGCCATATTATGCCACTAATTTAATAATAATGTAGTAGCACAATAATGTGTTCACAACCTTTTAAGAAGAAATGACATTTTATTAATTAGCAGGAAAGTTCAGACATTGAAATGTACATAAAACTACTGTTTTGTTTCCAAGTTGGCTTACTTATTTTTTTTAATGGGGTGTTTTCTTATTATTGTAACAGGTCTACTAATACGTAAACATTTTATAACCTTGTTATAACATTTTTTAAACACAAAATATATAGCTGGACAGTAACGCAAAATAATATATAGGGCAATAGAAAATGTTTCAGTAATGATAATATTTTTTAAAATACCTTCACAAGGTTTGCGTTCCTTACAGTTTTTCTGTGGCTGCTTGTAAAGGTATTCTGAATTGTGTCAACTGAAATTGAGAAGGATATAGTTTTATAATTTTTTTGCCATATCTTCATGCCCTAGGGTTACACATGGATTAAAACAATGTTTTGGAGTAACCAAACAATCAGCTCTTGGAGTTATACATCAACAAAAGTTTTATATTTTTATGTCTTTAAACCCATTTTAAACAATCTGTCAATATTATATTTCCAATATTATTACGCATCCTTAATGAGCTCAATATAGAAACAGTTAATAAGCAGATACCCCCGTAAGAGAGAAAGCCTTGTGTTTTGTGTTTGGAAACTCGAGGTTGGGCCGTAATGAACTTTGACATTTTAAACGGCAGCCTAATGAAAGCAGGCTGCTGTTCTTTATCTTTTCCACTGCTCACTTTGGAATGTTGAATTGACTTGACATTTTGTGTAATGTTTTGATTTACTATTTTAATGAAATTTGACAATACTGCCTTTTACTTTTCTAAGAGTGATGTACTCACAGTGACCAGTAGTGGTGGCACTGAATCGTAGCATTAAAACCCCAGCTTTGCTTTTCTCAATTTCCTAAGAAGCATTATATCCCTTGTGTTTGTAAATTAAAGATTTATTCATTTTTTTGTTGTTGTCTGAACAGTTCAGTCTTTCAAGTTGAAAGGATGTTTGTATGCAAATGCTGTCTGTACTTTTGTATGCTAATTAGATCAGTGCCCACTGTCACCTGACATGACAATGGCCCGTAGTCAGCTGCGTTTGCTGCTGGAGATTGAGCTGGATAACATTGATTAGCAGACGCCTGTAATTAATTTCACCCTAGAGTGATTTATGAAGCTGTGTGGAGAGCCATTATGTCACTAATGGAATTGTTCATGGCTATCGCAATGTCAAAGAAGAGCACTTTGAGATAACAACAGCTCAACTGACAAAAACACAGCCAGCTATTTCAAAGAAACTGCTGCTTCTAGGAGTTTGGTGAGGCCTAAAGCTTTAGTCCTGTATTTCCAGGACAGTTCCTCAACCAATCGCTAGGTGAAACACATTAGCAGATTTATAACCATAGACACAGGCATTTTAGCAGAATCTAATAAAAATTCAGAATGAGTAGTTATTTGTGAACAGAAACAACTTTATTCTGTTGGTGGGTGGGGGGTGTCATTATTCTGCTGGAAAAAACAAGACGAAAATGAGACAAAATTAGGTGTTTTGTTAAATAGGAAGCAAGTATCAACAATGTGTTTTTAATTATTATTATTATTATTATTATTATTATTATTATTATTATTATTATTGCTTAGCCAAATTTATCTAACTTACTGAACTGTCAAATATGTTTATAAACTAGCTACTGTGCATTTATTTAGCTTACATTACATCGCTTTAGTAGCAAATGCATTGTCTATAACATACTTGTATTTATTTATATAGTGTCAGCTTATAATTTATTGTTAATAGACTTGAAATTGCTTACAAATTATGTTTAATTATTAAAATAACTGTAATGTTGAATCCAAGTATGTGAACATCTAACTGGCAGGGGCTTCATTGTACTTCAGCATAGGTTCTGTTTTTACTAGGGGTGTGACGAGATATCGTGCCACGAGATCTCGCGAGATTAAATATGACGATATTTCTCGTCAAGCTTAAACCTGTCTCGCGAGAGAAAAAAAAGTTTAATGTGGACTTTTTAAGAGGGATCTGGCAACCCAGTAGCAGCGAGTGTGAGAGCAGCTCTCAGCAGAAGAGGAAAATGGGCGGACCGCGGTTCCGGACCCAAACGTTGTCCAATGCGGACCCAAACCGATAAACTACTGAGAAGGATTTAATTGTGCGGCGCAGTAAACTCACAGACCAATCACGTGCGGGGTAAGATCACCAAACGCTCTCTTCAATCAATCAGATCTGTGCGGACGCGGCAAGGAAAAAAATAAGTGCAAACACACCGCTCCTCACGCGGGATCGAGCCTGTGTTGTCAGGGTCGCGGTACCGCGGCCGTGAAAACCCGCCTTTATAAGGAGATAGGGAGCCCGAGATCGGGTGGAAAAACGAGAACGGGCGGAAACTAGTGACGCCGAGCGCGACAGAGAGACAGGGGATAAATGAAAACAAAATCTGTCCAGAGAGGCATTTCTTCTTCTTCTTCTATATTTTTACATAATTCAGTTCAAACAACCTTACAGGATATAGCACTTAATTATTTAATATAATTAAATACACCTGATATAGAAGATGCTTCTGCTACTTTTAAGTTGTATGTCTGGCTGCATTTTGGCTCCAGTGGAAACAATAAACGGTAACAGCGTGACCAACAAGACACAAACCATATATAAATACTGTAAGTAAATCCTACACGTGACTGTTTCATAGGCAGTTGTACTAATCCCTTAGCTCTGTACTGTATTAAAAAAATGTTCTGTCTCTGTTTGCACTTCAAGCATAATCTTAATATGACTGGTTATGGTTATACATAGTTAAATTACAAGAGATTTAGGAGAAAAGGCACACAAACCATAGACTTAATATGACTGGTTATGGTTATACATAGTTAAATTACAAGAGATTTAGGAGAAAAAAACACAAACCATAGGCTTAATATGACTGGTTGTGGTTTGTACTTATTGTTTGCACTATATAAGACCTAGAAAAGTTGTATTTTTATTTTTTATTCTTATTTCTATTCCTTATAGAATCAATGTGTGAGAGAAACCAGTCTGTTAAGTTTGCGGTATATGATTTTGTCCAAAGAAAAAAAAAAAGTTTTCTTTAAAATTGTATTTTTAAATCTCGTCTCGTTATCGTGAACCCAGTATCGTGTCTCGTCTCGTGGTATTAGTGTCTCGTCACACCCCTAGTTTTTACAGTTAATACATTTTATGCTGTTTGTTGATTTTTTTGCAAATGTATATGGCCCATATTAGTGCTATTGGTCTCATACTTATAGGTAGTAAATAGTCTGATTTTAATGAAAATAGACTAAAGTATGGTAATATTGTCTTTATTGGCCAACAGTTTTTTGTTGAAACAGTAATGCAGTAGTACAGTACAATAAGCACACAGACAGTAACAGTTGCTTTATATGCAAGAAAGTTTAGTACATAATCATAGCCCTTTTGCTATAAAATCTGTAGTAATGAAACTATGGATTTTGCACCCTATTTTAAATGTATGAATACCCTATGGTGAATAGTGGTTTGTGGCACTAAAGTTATTGCAATTGTTTTAAACAGACAATATTGTTGACTATGTAGAAGCTGATAACTTACATAATGCACTACATAAAGATTAGGAAGAAGTTGATAAAATTTGGAAGTAAAAAGTGCTCATTGGCTTTACACACTCATTATTGCTGGTACAAGCTGTTAGTTTAAGGCATGTGTGGAGTTCAGGATTTTAGCTGAATCAGTTATAAAGTGTGAATATATAAGATCTAGAATAAAGTCTTTATCACAACAAACCTGCAAATGTATTTCCACCTAGTGTTTGGTGGAGGAACTGCAGAACCCTGTGACAACTGGGACCTGGGACTAAAGCTGCAGGCCTTGCACAGGGCTGCAGAAATACCATATTGGCTTATAGAGCCATAGTTACAAGTTTCACAGAGAATTGTCTTTAGTATTTTGAATGTTATTTGTCCAGATTCAGAAACAATGGGTGTGTGTGTCCAGATTTCTTTTTTAAAAAATGATGCGTACCATTATTGTACCATCTGTTGTTTTTTTAACAGATTGTTTGTGAAAGAGGGTGCTGTTTTTATTTGTTTTGTTTCTGGCATTGTTTATTATTGTACTAAGACACTGATTCTAAATAATTGGATTACATAAGGCGATACTGTATCGACTGAATGAGTTTCATAAACAGAATTGTCTCTTATTTATTTCAGCACACTAAAACAAGCTTATGGGTTTTTGGAGTGGAGATGGTTAATCAGTATTGTCCTAATAAATATATTAATTTATATATTCATTAATATTAATATTATGGCGATGGCAATGCACTGGTCTTACTATTCAAGATACATTTCAAATATGAGCCTTAGTCCTTTGATCCCCATCGCCCCTATATTAGAGAAATAGCCACAGAGTCTGAAGGCTTTGGACACTTTCCATACTGCTCACATCAGACAGTGACTGAGATGACAGGGCAGATCACAGGGATGGAGGGAGAATTTGGAGGGGTTGGAAATATGGCATCGATGATGAAAAACAAACTTAAAACGGAATTCTAAATGTACAATGAATATTTCTGCCATTCAGGGCCTGTGCATTAGAATAAATAAGGACCTGCTGCCTCTCTTTGTGAATTGTGCAGCGTGTGCAGATGGAATACTGATCGTAGAGACATCTTGCTACCAGTTAGGCTATGTCAGAAGATCTCTGTCAGTGTTAAAGTGATTTATTCACCAAGCAAATGGCGAAGGTGACCTCTAATGATCTTGGTTTTGCATAGTAATCGCTGCAACCCTGCCGTCGAAGGTCGGCCACTGATTAAGTACCATATTGTTCCTGCTATTCTGTTGGTGTGCAACACAGTGTGATTCTATCGCTTGTGCTCTGAGAAAGTCTGAATTTTCATGCCATAAAGCACGAAGGAAACCCCTTTCTATTCAGATTATCATGAGAGCCACCTTGATCTTGTCACCTCAAGATTGAAGACACTGGCCTGTAGAAGCGACTTTCTCCTCATGGATGTTTTGATTTATGGCAGGAAGAGCTTGAATGTGTAATGGCACTGAATGATCTCTACTCATGTGCAGCTATGGGGTGAAATAGAGCAGCTGCTTCTGCTGGCCATTCAGGACTTCATTAATCTACTCAAACCATGGACTACTTCTAATTTAGACTTAGAGCTGGGCAGTGTTGATCGAAATTCATTACCACAGGGTTTTCAGAATATATCACAGGATAAGTTGTTTTCTCATATTAAGGTTTTATTATTAATGACCCACTGCTGCTCCACAGCCTTTCTCAAGGTTCTTTAGTACTAAATTAATGTCCTTTTTCATGGATAAATTGTTATTTAGTATACAAACATTTTTTTTGTTTAAAGTTACTTGCTTGATCCCTTTAAACACTAAAAAGCGTGTTTAAAGTGCATTTTAAATCTAGATTGTCCTGATTTAAAGTCCTGGTTTTGATTGGTTTTACTTCTGCAATAATGAAACCAAAACTTTAAATTGTATTGTAAACTTAAACCAGTTTACCATACTATTACAAGTGCTTTCAAACTAATCTAGAGCACACAGTGAATTACATAACTGCAGGTAAATCTTGGGTTTTGGGTACCCTGATTTAAGTGCACAGTACTATATTAAAAAGCTGAAAATAAACAATTGATTGGCTTAAAGACTTTCTGGGACTGCCACTCACCAACCTGACCTATCAGTAACCTCAGTATTTACAATAGAAATAACAAAGCAGTAACAGCATTAGATGAAGAATGCTGACAGTCAAGATAAATTATATTTACAGTATTTTCTTTTGTAAGTGCAATAATCACAACTAAAAAGTAACAATTAATAAAAGCTAAATTATTCGGAAAGCATGCTAAAACAGTACACGAGTACACTAATGACAGACTGGGACTTTGAAACAGAGCAATCCTGTTGCTAGGTAGGTAGGTCAGTAGAGCACATTAGATCAGCCAATTCGAAGGAACATGATCTGCTGCACCATTTGAGGTAAAATAGATTGTTTAAATACAAAGTAGGTGATAAATAGGAAACAAATGTAGTAGATGTAAAACAAAGTCCAGCACCTTGTAATTGTAAGTTAACATTTTAACAGTCTCACTTTACATTTTAACAGTTTAGTCAGTGTCTGTGTTGTCATGGGTTATGGGATTACCTATAACATAATGTTCTGGCTGTTGCCTATAACCGTGGTGATTGGGAATGATGAGCTGTTTCTCAACTGTCATGACTGAACCGTAAAGTCTGCTGATGTTTTCCTCTTTATCTTTAAATGTAATCATATTAAATCATATAAAGTGGTATAACAACAATAATGCACATGGTGAGATACTGACATGGTGTACTGATCTTTAGTATAGTACTAGCACTAATGCATATGTCTTATATTATAGCACTCCCACTCTGTGTTATTGCTTAATTATATGGCTAAAATTGTAAGGCAGTTTTACAAAGTGAGATGCCTGCATAGGGAATCTAGCAACAAGTATATCTAAGTTACCCTCATTATAGCATTTTTACCATTTTTAGAATTACAGATCACTATCAGGATTGCTGGAAAGGCTTGGCTATAGGATTAATCATATCTGAAATTGCTGCAGGAATTGCAGTGCACTCAGTATTAATTTCTTCAACCCCTGGTGGTATGGTATAATTTCCATGCCTTATTAAATCACCACTGATAATATTGGTAATAGAGGCCATTGAGAATGCTTATGAATAATGACTCCCACAGCTGGAGTCAAAAATCACCTTTGGTTCTAAATTCAGACAAATTTCCATCCATGCTCTTGTCTTCTGTATTTAGTATAAACTGATAACAGACTAATGGCATTAACTCAGGTTGCTCCCCTGTTGTCTTTGTTCTTGCAATTGATTATTCTCTCTTGCTTCACAAGTCAATCTGAACTGAGAGCAGATCAGTAGACACAAATTATTCAATAGCGAAGCTTGCCAGTTTAAGAGCGTCATGTCACCCAGATATGCAAAATGCCTTGTAAAACTACTGGACTATGTTAAACCCGAGAATAGCCATTGATTACAAGGTGGTAGTGTGTTTATTATTAGTATCTTTTCCAGTACTGGTATTGATCATGAAACATTAAGCCTCTTTTGATCTGATACTTAAAATTAGCTGTTTTCACCTCATATCCAGCTGATGCTGGATATTTTTTTATTATTTCTTTGTATATACATACCAAGTGCCCACTTACTTTCTATCAACAACAAAGCAATCGCACTGAGAATGGCGCTCTATCCCAGTGCCCATTTGCTGGAGAATTGCTGCAGCAGTAGATTGTGGCAACTGAAAGGTCATGTGCTCCAGCTGCAGACAGAAGCGAATTGGACCAGAGTGTTGAGAATATCTGTATGGTTCATGCACGTCATGTGGAAGTCCACCGCAGACCCTTGTGGAAAGAACAAACTTTTTTTTCGTGTCTGTGCAACAAGACAAGTACAGACTAATAATCTGACAAGCTCAGGGCCAAAAAGTTCAGCTCTCCTACAGAACATTAAGGCCCGCAGACTATGGATGAGCTGAGGAAACGTGAACAAAGAGGCAATCAGTTTAATCAGTATCTTTTAACCTTTCCTTTCTCTATATGCATTGAACAGCCTGTCACTTTTTAATTCAAGGAATTTCCTAGATGCTGCCGAAGGCTTTTATTTATTTATAGCTGTAGAGCTTTGGGGTTTTCAATTCTATTTCTGTGGTTGTTAATGTCAATAAATGTCATTATCGATTAATTTGTTGATACATGTTTTTCCCCCCTCACTCACTCTCTGTTGTGGAGCTTAAACTCTAATACCAGCAAAGGAGCAGAATCAAAATGTCAGACGATGTTGTGATTGCAATCAAGATGACTTAGAGTGACCTTTGAAAATGAAAGCATTGTTACCTTGATTGTAAAAAGAAAAAGCTTTACAGAGCTTGAGTTGCTGCCATAAAAACACATAGTGAGTTATTACTTAGAGTGGAGGCTTTTCATTTGGCTACCCTGCATTTAAATCTTTCCTCTATATACGTAAATGTATTCTGAGGCTGTGATAGTTATGGAGCTGCCAGTCTGAAGTGCTAGTCTGCTGTTATTACCTAAGTGAAGTGCCAAAGTTCCAAGACGGGTTTGAGTCTGCGGATGAGTTAATGGTGCTGTCAGGCTGTTAAACGCCTTGTGGGAACAACACACAATAAATATCAACAGTGATGCGTGAAAAAAAAGAAAAAAGTTCACCCTGACTTTGACTACAGCAACAACAGCTCTATTAGCAGGGTGTGCTCCTGATTTGCGCATTTGTCAGTGAGGTGGAAGTGACAAGAAAACAAACTTGCGCACAAACACACACCCCTCACGTACGGAGAGGTGCATTTGCATTGCAATGGGGGTCCGCATTCCACTGCTCCACCACAATGCTGAGGGGAAGCTGCTGACCCGAAAGCTCCCGCAGAGTTTTTACACAGCAGCCGAAAGCCTCAGTTCTCACGCCGTCTTCTCCTCCCCTCGCACAGGGAACCCCAAACAAACACCCCACAATAAAGCCGCTGGATAACAGAGAGAACTCATCAATGGGACTGTAAACTGTGGCAGTGCCACACACAAACACATGCACATACACACACAAGCTCACTCAGGTTAACAGGTGCTTTGTGCTTCCTATTTGAATAGTCTGCATAGATAGACAAAAGCGAGTCAAGCTGCAGTGAGTTGCCGGCCGCGGTTGAGTCCCCCCATGAGCAAATGAATGGTGCACACCTGAATGGGGTCTTCAGGAGCGGTGGATTTTAGCACGTATGGCTGAATTGCTTTGTTTAATTCACTAAGCAGCCTGAGTCAAGACAGCCGGGCCTTAAAAAGCTCGCATTTTTACGCCTCCATCGAGGCCGGGCACAAGAAGCAGAGTCATTGGCACAGCATTGCTTCCAGACCACATTATGGCCTCTCGCATTACGTAATTAAGAGGTCCCATCTGGTCTGGGCAACGCTCCCTGACACTAATTGTGTTGGTGCACATGGCCATCCCATTGAGCAAAAAAAAAAAAATGCAAGAAACTCCAACATTTGAATCCATTATCTCCTCCTGTTGAGATTAAGGCGCACATGTTGCAGAAGAGATTAGTAGGGGAGGCTTGGGGGACACTTGTGTCTGGTAGGGGCCTAGGCTGCAGGATTACGCCTTGTATGGTGTGGCAGCCCTCCACATTAAGCACCAGCAGGCACTGCGAGTCACATGCTGCAGGCTTCTTCCACTTCACTGTGCTTCAACAAGTGGTCATAAGAAAAGAATTATCACTTACTGCTATGTTCAAGTTCATGAGGCGTAGCTGATGGTTATATTTATCCAGTGGACCAGGGTTAGTTGTGTTTTCGAACCAGAAGCAGTGTCTTCCAGCTTTCAGCGTCTGGCTATTCTTGCATCTCTATTCAAAGGATGTAATTGCACACGGGTCGGCTGTGGACGGGTATAAATAGGCGCGGAAAATGGACTGATATGGAAAAATTATGAGTGAGATGAATGAATCAATCATCATTCTCCAGGAGCATTGCAGGAGAAGTGATACCTTAGCATCCTAACCCAGCTGTCTAGACAGCCCTTTTCCCCCAAACAGACGGATCAATAGGTATCGATTACCCACCATGCCCTGGGGAATGACACGGATTGGCTGCTTGGCCAGCTAGTCCACAGAATGGGAACAGGATCAGCTCTGATCGGCTCCAGTGTGCCACCCGGACTCAATTTGCCTTCACCTGATCCTCGCTTTGCCACTCCAGCCTCGCCGCTTGGCGTTGAGAGAGGGCCGACCGCAATCCAACATGGCATGTGTCTCCTTCTATTTTGTGCAAGTGAGATGAGAGAGTTCACTTGCACTGTTTTCATTTCCAGAGCTCACTGATGCAGGCAGACAACGAGAGCTGCTCCACCGATCCCTTAATAGAGCACCGATGGTGTTGTGAGGGGACAAAAAAAGATGTTCGTATATCAATTCAGGGTAATCAAACATTTATTCAGCCACCACTATCCTAAGCGGCGTTATCATGTAAGATCAGCATGCAAAACATGACTGGCCTGTTTAAAAGTGTGGAAGCTGGGTATATATCTCATTAATGGGCAGTGGTCCAGTGCCTTATTCATTATATGGGAGAACTGGGAGACAGTGTATTGGTGTTAGCTGGCTGTGCCTTGCTCTCCGCTCTGCTGCGCCATACTTCCTGCAGCAGGACTTGTTACCTGTCGCCTCCCGTGGCTGACATTCTTCTTCTCTCGCTCCTAATTGCCCCTGCGGGACTCATCAGGAGTGCTGTGCTGTCTGCTGTGTGGCAGGGCTATCAGCAAGGGCCACGCTTAGAGCCTCTGCCTCTCTCACACACACCCACACACACACACACACACACGTATGCTCACTAGCTCCCCTCATCTTGCCTGGCTCCCCATGTCCTCCACAGGTGTCGCTGCGCCCCCAAACTCTCCCTACCCTCAATCCCTCCAGCTTCTCAGCGCTTGTGTACCCTCCCCACTCTGTCTTGCTCGCTCCCAAGAGACTCTGGGCAGGCTGTGTCTTTGAGAAGGTATAAAAACAAGCCATTTTTAAAGAAAAATAGAACAGCTGATGTCTCAAGGTCAAACGACATGTTAAGTTCTCAGAATCTGAGTCACCTGATAGGCCAGCTTTGCTAATTATTCAGTGTCTTGGCTGTGGAAACACATTTCTTGTTGTTCAGGAAAGAGTCCTAATTTATGAGGTCTAATGTAAAAACATAATTGTGTTGGTATGAAGAAACAGCGTGCAGACCTTATACTCATATTTATTCCATTTCATTTTCTGTTGCCACTTTTATAGCATGATTTTAGATTTGCACCAGGCTGTCAATGTTCTCTATTACCAATATTGCATTTAAGCACTAATATACATTGTCTACATATCGGCAAAAAATAATTGCACCTAAAAGGAATCAACCGACAGGAATGAGACCTGGTGGGTAGTCATGTCAGCCTGTCATGAAGTGACTCAGAACGTCGTGATGAGTCTCACTTTTGTCTTAGTGGTGATGACCAACGAATCTGTGTGTAAAGGGCAGTGACTAGATAATTGGTTTGTTGTTGCATGCCACATGTCTAAAGGCCTGGTGTGGGGTGCAATTTTATATGCCAGATTACCTTTAGGCTTCATTACAGGCACCTGGACAGCCTAATGTTACTTTAATAATGGACAGTTTCACGAATAGATGGTCTCACGTTCAGTTTTTCAGGCATTGGGTTTGTATTTGTTGACAGTAGGGGAGCTGCTATGTCTGTATGCCCAGCTTGCCCGCTTTGCCTAGCATTGGGTTCGGAAATTTATAAATAAACACGGGAGACATTTTGTGGTGGAAGCTGTGTCTGTTCACTCGGCCACACCATGTAACAAAACTGCTTTAGATCCAGCTGACTTCCCCCGGCAGGACTGTGTCAGGGGATTTGCCAGGTCATAGAGCTGTGCGAAATGGCTCCCTGAGTTTGACTAATGTGCTCCAGGAGCCCTTTCTCTGGAGTTTGGACTCCAGTAATCTATAAAGACCATCCTCCATAAACCAGAAATGTGTGACATGGGCGAGCCGACATCTCCTTTTTCTTCCTTTATTATACACACACACAACTGCACACATATACATTATGAAGGTCCCATGGTATATTCAGGCTCATTGAATTTGACAGCAAATCAATATGACCCAGTATCTATTGTGGCCTTATTCAATTAAGCCAATTTATAAAGCAGAGCAAATGGAAAGCTCAACAGAACCTACATCAGAATGGGAGCAGTATTAAAGGGGGTAGGTCATACGTATGAGAAAATCTGGCAGTACTTATATGCTTAAATGCTTTTTTCAGCTGAATCAGTGGTCCTGAAGCATCACGCCCCCTTACACAGACATTGACTGGCAGCCTTTTTTTGTATTGATGGAGATGTGCATGCAAATGTCACTGGCAGTATTGTAAATCAAAATCTGAAAGCACTTAAATGCAATTCATAAAAGCAATGGCTGTCTCTCCTACCTCCCCGATCCAGTGCAATTACATTTGCAGTCTACTCGATAAAGAGTGAAAGGGTGGCAAGCCAGGCAGGCACAGGCCAGGCTGCAGACAAGCCTTAAGATTGATGTGGAAACAGGAAACGGTGTGATTGCTGATTATTATGTGGTGGCAGGATGCTTTTGTCTTTCTGGCTTTCATTTGGAAGGGTCAGTGGTGCAATAGGACCATGCTATTCTCCTTTGGCCAACTGATAAAACTGTCCACACATTACCAGTAAACATTTGTGCGTCTATTTGTAAGCTTTTTATTTCTCCACTGTTTTCTTTTTTTTCCTAACTCAATTGCTGCGTAAGTGTTTGGGTCTTTTAAGCAGAGCAGTTAGAGCGGACTTGCATTGATTAATTGACAATAGATTTGTGAGAGCCATTGGCGTTTTCTGCAGTATTTGTGGAGCCCTAATGGTTTTCTTTAGAGAGGGCGAGAGAGCTGGAGAGAGAGGAAAAGAGAGAGTGAAAGCTTATCTGAGTTTCATCGTGCTTGTGCTAAACGGGCTCCTGCAGGACAGCGCTGAACAGTCTAAGCCTCCACTTTCCACTTCATGCTCTCTAAATTGTGGGACACCAATTATATAGATATCAGAGCCTGAGTGGCTCAGAAGTCCTGCAAAATTGCCATCATATATATTTTAAAAGATATCTTTTAATTAGCAGATGGTTGTCAGCTTGATACAGTAGCCTCTAATTTAAAAAAGCAAAGAACAAGAACAACGATTCACACTAGCTGTTGGCTAATACAATCTGAAGCTTCCACCCAATTAATGAGTCAATTTCTTTGTCTTTACAGGTACCGTGTGCCCACACAAGCTGCCAGTGAGCAGGGAGGACTATGAGGGTGACACCTCCGCAGGACAAGAAGATTTTAATCTAGGCAGATAGGACCAAAGACAGCTGTGGGCTACCCTGAGATCAGACAGGATGAGGACTTGGACTGTGTGCCTCTTATGGGTGTGGGCGGCCCAGAGTGTAGACGCCATGGCACTTTTAAAAGAAAGGACAGTTGGAGAAGAAGCAAGAGGAACGCAGAAAGATAGAGAGATTCTAAAACGCTCAAAAAGAGGTTGGATGTGGAAGCAATTCTTTCTCCAGGAGGAATACACTGGCACAGATTATCAGTACATTGGCAAGGTGGGTAGCTATTCTTACAGCATTTTCATTCAAATTTGAAACTTTTTATTTTGCTTGAATTAATTGTTTTTGTAACATGTATACATTGTAAAAAGTATAAAATGTAAAAAATAATAACAGTAACTACTAGAGAGGGACCATTCAGTGCTTCCGGGGCTGATCTGGGGTTTTTCTCTGCACTGCTTGCTGCTAACTGTTTTTCTGTGCTTTTAGCTACTTACTGTATGGGTTGAGAGATGCACTCTTGAGAGGGGAATCCAGTTAGAGGTGTTAAAAGTTAAAAGTCTTTATTAACTTTCCTCCACAAGGCGTGTTAGTATTTCTTCCTAGACTTTGAATCACAAACGTCAAAAATCCTGAACCAGTCCGAGACAAGTGGGCTGTTAATGAGCGCCTGCAGCTGTAGAGGTCTGTAGTCCCATCTATCTATTAAATGAGGAACTGCAGCTCCTTGTGTCCAAAGAGTTACTAGAATGAGCATCACACAGAGTTGCTGTAACTCTCTGAGTATTATACAGAAATATAGTCCAATCGCATGTTAGGCTGAAAATCAGCAGATATCTTACCACCCTTTTTGTTTTAGTGAAAGACATTTTTGTTATTAGTGGGCAGTTATTATTAAGGGCGCTGTCAAAACATTTAAGTCATCTAGACAATAAATGAAATGACTTAGCGCTACAAAATGTCTCCAAGCTTGTCCATTCGTAATTTAAGTGACAATATCTAGTATATAAGAACAATTAGAGTATGATCAATTACCAAGAATGCAAACCTCATAAACTCATGAACAATTCAAAACAATAGCTAAAGCTACCTGAAAAGTATGAGGTTATCAATAGCAAAGCCAGGTCTTGCGTTTTTCATTGGTGTGTCAATATTCTATTTTCCATGTGAGAATAATAATAAGCCAGTTGAGAGTGCTGGAAAAGTTTCATCATCTTTCCTCATTCCCTGTCTCAGCTGTTGTCTCTTAATAACTAGCGATACAGAAGATGAAACGCTTGGGCATGAAGATAGTAGTGTTCTCCAGCATGGCTCCTGCCAGGTCGGAGATAAGGACTAAGGAGAAAACTGAGGCCTTAGCTTTCTTACTGTACTGCCCACCTTCAGAGGCGGAAGGGTCTGGACAAAAGATCAAAGATAAAATAGAATATATGATAAAAAACTGAGTGCAGTTGCTTAGTGTTTCCTTGCTTTGCGAAGGGTCAGAACACACCAGAGAATTTGTGTAGGGTGCTGGGAGCACAGAATTTGCACAACCTTAGTTATTGATGTGAACCTAAGCTGTAAAAGAGAGTAGAGTAGATAGTAGTTGTGGACATTCTCTGGGAAACGAGAAAAAGGAGGGTTTGTGAAAAGCTTTTTGGTGGGGTTGTGGAGATATGAGTTATGGATGCACCTTTTAACATTTAAAAAACCCTTTTTGGCTTCCCTACATTTTCTTGTGAGTCTTTCTTGCAGAAGAAAGAGTGCAGAGGAGGATTCAGAGGATGCGTTCCAAAATATGCACAAAGATAGTCTCTGAAGGATTTTGAGGCAAAAAGCTATTGTGTAAAATTAGTTTTCCAAAACAGTGATTTTTTTTAAATGTTCCCAACAAAATGTTTTAATTTTCAAATGTTAAGAACAGGTGTGACTCCTTCATTTCAAAACAAAGATGCACTTGAACAAAGCTTCCCACTCAAGCTGTGAACATAATGCAGATTGGATTCCTCTTGCTTCTTGATCAGGGGTCATTGTTTAAAGCAATCAGATCAGTGCCTAGCATTTTAAAAGTGAATTTTCTGATCATCTATCCCCTTTCTCAGACTGACGATGTGAATGTCAGCTGTCTGTAATGGTGAGATGTGTTTCAAACATGTCTTTCCTGGGATGTGAAGGAATAGCGCTTTGATTTTGCTCATGATAGTATGAAAAAGCCTTTCTGCATAGAGATAGCAGGTGGGGATGGCTCTTTGTAATGAATATGTATTTTCCCTGATTGCACATTTGATGTTTTTTACTTTTATGTGATAAGCAATCAGAATTCAATTTTGTCAGGACTCATCTTCACATATTGCTATCATAGTACCTACCTCCAGATAAATTTAATTTTTTTTCACTTGTTCTTCTTCTTCTTCCTCTAAAAAGAAAAAAAAAGATTGCCGAAAACAACTCAAGCTCATGACTACTGACTGAATGTACTGTAGTAGATATTTTACATGTTTCTAGTTTTATCTCATGAATCATTCGAATGCCCCTCCTTCCACAGCTTCACTCTGATATGGATCGAGGAGATGGCACAGTGATGTATGTCCTCACAGGCGAAGGAGCCGGGACCATCTTTGTGATAGATGCAAACTCGGGTGATCTGCATGCCACCAGGAGCTTGGACAGAGAGGAGAAGCCATATTACAGTCTGCGAGCACAGGCTGTCAACAAGAAAAACGGTATCCCCTTGGAGCCGGAGACAGAGTTCATTGTTAAACTACACGACATCAACGACAATGAGCCAAAGTTCGAGAAAGAGGTGTATATGGCCAGCGTTCCTGAGAGGTCACACATCGGTATGATATCCTCATATACTCTATATTCTAACCTGATTATGTAGGCAGTTTTATTGATTTGAACAACCAAACTTCAGCCAACTTCAGCAAGTTACAGCAAGTATTTTGAAATAGAGCTTATGTATCATTCTGTCAGAGTTCATGTTGTAATGGTTGTGCTATATGCTCTCTTTCCTCCACACCAATCAATAAGCTATTAGGTTCAACTTAAAGAGTTTATGCAACTGTTTTCTTAGATAACAGGTCACATGACATGCGTTTGAGTAATTTGCAAACCTTTACACTTGTTTTTGTTTTCCTTCCTTTCCTTTCCTTGTCCTCTGTTAAGGCACCTCTGTTATTCAGGTAACGGCACAGGATGCAGATGATGAAATGTTTGGCATGAGTGCAAAACTGGTCTACAGCATCAGCCAGGGTCACCCATACTTCATGGTGGAGGCAAATACAGGTCAGACCATCTAACGTGATATGTTTGATCATTATCAGAGATATCAGACAGAGACAGAAAAAAAAGAGAGAAAGAGAATTGCAATGCACACGCTCAAAACAGAAAAAAACTGAGTGAAGGATTCTGAGGGGAAAAAAAAACATCAGTAATAATGTAGAAGGCTGGCATTATGGCCCTCTCAGCCGAGCATTTCAGCCAAACAAACACACAGTTAGTTTAATCATTTTAATGTGCACCCTGGAACATCTCCAGCGAAGGTCTTTGTTTAAACAAAAGCGAAATTGAAACACAAAAGCTCCTATGGCAGATTACCATCCAGCTTAACACTGATAGGGGTTAGCCCAGATGTGGCATGGATGATGATGTCCACGTCACATCAGAGTACATAAAGTCCTAAAAGAGCTTTGGGCTGAAAAAAGGGATATTCCTCAGGGTTAATCTGGGAATGTTTGTGTGCCATTCAGTGAAAAAAGGCAAAGCCTGGTCACCGAGCTATATAAATGACTGGATTTGCCTTTCGCTGTTTTCTGTGCTCATGCAGATATAAGACAGAGCAGTTATGAGATATAGCAGATGCACTGTTCTAACGCCCATCTGTGGCAGCTTTGTGACCATTTGCAGTCCTTCTTGTCAAGAGCTGTTCTCTCTGATTTACAGTATTACTATGTGTATGTTATTATATTGCCTATAAGAAAGGAACTTGGCTTTGAAATCGTTAGGGTTAGGGTCATAAGGAATACCCTTGGCTCTCATCAGAAAGCTAGGGGTTGAAAGAAGTCAGCTCGTGCAACACCAACTCGTATCCTTTAGCCTAGTTCTCTCACCTCCTGCAGATATATGTATATATGTAGTGGGGGCTGCTAACACCGAGCCCATTTTAACCCTCTGAGGTGAAATAAGGATGTGTTGCATGCAATGAGCTCCATGCCATTCCAACTCTATGAGTTTGTTTTCTGCTACTGAAACCAGTGCTATATTTCCCTGGAGCATCGTACAACTACGATGCTCGTCATATGGTAGAGCGAGTGCGACTTTAAACTGTCTCTATAGCATATAACGTGTTGCAAAGCCTTGTTTTTCAGAAAAGCCCTGGGTAGTTAAAGATCGTCACGTTGCAGAGTAGAATCTTTTTTTTCTGCAAAGAAAAAAAAAATTACAGCCCACAGTAGTTAATCTCTCTGAGTCAGGAAATGACTATGTCCCAGTGCAGATATTGGCGAAACAATCAGTCAAAAAAAGAAAAAAAATCCTCACAAACCTCTCTGTGTTTCCTTCAGGCATAATCCGGACAGCCCTGGGGCCCTCGGACATGGACAGGGAGCAGAGGGAGCATTACCAGGTGGTGATTGAAGCCAAGGACATGGCAGGCCAGAGGGGCGGCTTAACTGGCTCCACTACAGTCAATATCACCCTCACCGATGTGAATGATAACCCTCCTCAATTCTCACAAAGTAAGGCTGCAGTAGACGCCTGTAATAAAGAACTACAGATGGCGCCACCTTCACTGACACATTGCCTATTGGTTTTTGTTTTAGACCATAAATTTTCAGCCAGTGTGCCTTTTTCTAAATGGACAGTTACGAACATTTCGACTACTCACTCTGAATGCTTATTGGCATGATGTTGTAATACAAATGTAATAATACAGGTTCAACACAATGAGTCTCATTTATCAGGGCTTTCAGGTCGGGACTACTGGTCTAGACGAGGACATATAATACTAGTACTAAATCTGTGCTCTCATTTTTCGATGCTTGGCTAGAAATACAGGTCAGAAACACCTGCCTTGTTTATGGTTAGCAGTTACAGAGATGGAGCCTGTGTATATTGGCCATAATAAATGTGTAACATTGCTGTGTGGATCAGTGCCACAGAGGGACCATCTTGCAGTGGGGCATGATTAGGGGCAAAGCTGCCATCCTAGCCTCACTAAAGTGCACGAGGTCTGTGTGGTAATCCTGATTAAAATGGACAGAGCAGGCTAAGCTTGGTCATTCTTTAGTGCCTTTACTTAGATCCCTACTCTTGCCTCTGTCTTTTTTTCTGTGTGCAGATGGCAAATAGTATATGTATATGATGTTTATAAGAACAGAACAATTTTGAGTTTGAAACAAAGTTTCTGATTTATATGTATAGACATAGTGCACCAGAAAAAATAATGGCAATAATGGCAGAATGAAGATTAAAGTGCTTTTTTAGAAGCAAGATAAAGGTAACTAGGAACAAAAAGTAATAAAAAATAGACATAGCATGTGTCTTCAAGGCATGTCTTTTCTTAGATGGCAATAACAAACTATCCAGTGCGCTATTTCAACAGGACAATGCTGAAGCAAGAGCTTTTCTTGAATACACAGATACTAAACCAGCCATGGCCAGCCACATCACCAGAATTATTTCTCAGAAATATTTTTTGATGATGAGTGTATATAATAGAATAATATATTGCTTTTACTTGTCAAACAGCAATGGGTTCTCTTATTACCATAGAATATCTCTAAAATTCTGGTAGAAAATACACAGCATTCACAGTACAGTACAGTTAAGATGTGTGAAATTCTCTCATCAGGCATCTACCAGTTCAGCATCCCTGAGATGACCGAGGCAGGGGCAGTGGTAGGTCGAGTCCAAGCTGTGGACGCCGACATCGGCAGAAATGCTGAGATGCTCTTCACTCTGACCAGCGGGGATGGCCTGGACATGTTCGATATAACCACGGACAGAAACACCCAGGAAGGCATCCTCACTGTGAAGAAGGTAAAGATTTCACGCACCTGCTGTGTGTGCAAACCTGAATATGGCACAACCTCATTAGAGGCATTCACACTGTGAAATAATGATTTACCTCAGCTTGGTTACTTGGGAGTTTGGCTCAACAGGGAAATGAGCATGTGCGTCCCCCCACACTGGTCCTGCATATTGTGTTGAGCACACAATGTGGGCGTGTTGTTTATCTCTTCAATCCCATTCTCTCAACAGCCGCTCGACTACGAGAAAAAGAAATCATACACTCTGCAGATCCAGGTACGCAACACCCACCCGGACCCGCGATACGTAAGCCTGGACGCCAAAGACTCAGCCACAATTAGGGTGGACGTGAAGGACGTGGATGAGCCTCCCCGTTTCGAGCGCCCCAGCTACATCTTGGAGGTGAAAGAAGACGCGGCGGTTGGCACTGCCATTGGCTCCGTCAGCGCAACGGACCCCGATGCTCGACGCAGCCCAGTCAAGTAAGCAGCTCGTGCTAGAGGATGCTCACACATTACCTGGCAGGCAGAACACTGAAAGGTTCCAGCTTGCTTTCTACACAACCGCATTGTTTCATTAATGAGCTCTCTTCTCAGACAAAGAAGGAGTCTAATTAGTGAAATCAGGTGCTGGTGCGCACAGTTGGAATAAAAGCAAATATCTGCAATTATGTATCTGCACACATTTAACCTCTTTTTAGGCTGTATTTGCTATTTGAAAAGATGTTGATTGATTCTCTAGAGGAAACTGAAGTGCTACGTACAAAAGTCACAGTGCAGTTCACATCACCTCACAGTTTAGTATGGAGTATAGAATCACAGAAAGTCAAACTATATTCTAACGTTTTTTTCCCAATTCATTTAGACATTCATGCAGTTTACAGTTGTATAACGCCCTCCATTGTTAGCTACTCATCCTCATTTTTACTGTGATGCTGTTCGGCACCAGTTTCTGTTAGATGGTGTATCAGAGCTGGGGATTCAGCACTTTCCTTGTAGCTTGTTATGACCCTTCTAGTGTTGGGAGCTTTGCAAATGCTAGAGAAATCCTAGTAAGTGGGCAGGTTAATTAGCTCAGCTAAATAAAAAATATATATTTTTTTAACTGTAGGTGCATCTAAATGCTTGATTAGCTTGATTTGAGACTGAAATATTTTTTAGCATCGCTCTCCTGATCTACCTGACCTTCATGTATAGAGCCCCACGTTGGTCTTTAAACTGTTGCAGACATGAACTACGACTGAATACATCCATGCTGTGCATTCTTTTAATTCAAAAGGTCCCTCGATTGCGAGTTCTCATTGAGCTGATCGTAATAAGCTTCTATTATGAGAATAAATGAGTGTATTATCACTGTCCAGAGCCTCCAGATGATAAAGCTGATGCACTGGGCTCACTGCACCACTACAATAAACGGTCCCTTTTTTTCCCTTCCCCTCCGGAGACCACAGTAAATAAGAGCAAAGAGAAGAAGTGCAATTAAAGAGCCTCGGCAGACAGGGAGCAGGACTTTAGGGCTGGTAATTATCAGAGACATCAGGGCCAGTGTGCACGAGCAAGCGTGGTCCTGCTGAACATCAGGAGGATAATTAGCAAATTGAACAGTCCCCCTGAATGATTGCGTCTGAAGGAGCAATATTGTGGGCTTCAAGTGAAACAAGAACAAATGGGCACAGGGCATGAGCAGGCTTCAGGCTCCATGTTTGTAATCAGTTCTGCTCCGCGAGGTGTCACTGATTCCTGTGTCCTCTGTGCAGCGCCCCCTCTTTGGCATCAAACGTGAGATTACTTCGTAGAAGGCATCATTCTTTGTTTAACATGCGCCACCACAGCAACATTGCCGCATGCTTAGTAGGACATCGATTCAAGCAATGGTGTCATTTCCAGGTACACAATTGATCGTCACACGGACGTGGACCGGATCTTTAACATTCACGCTGGAAACGGGTCCATATACCTGAGGAATCCTCTTGACCGCGAGAACCTGGCATGGCACAACATCTCCGTGATTGCTGCAGAGTTCAGTAAGTCATGCACATGCTGAGCAAACATGTTGATCACAGTTTATTCCTAAGATTTCTCAGAATTAATCAATTTCTGAGAAGCTGCAAAAACACATTTGGCACAGAGCCTGCCCAAGCCATAAGTTCTGGCTGGGATCCGAAGCTAGCACTTTTGTGAGTCAACTCTAATCAAGATCCCAAAATCTGACACAGCACAACTACAGTGTGCATCTCTTACTATCAGATTGTTATGATACTGTGTATCTGTGAGTAGTATATATATATACTATTGCATACTATTGTATTTCCCTCCTCAAATCAGAAAAAGTTGGTACACTATGGGAAAAGCGGATTTTATGTTGTTTCGTAATAGTGTGAACATAGGAAATATTTATTTATTTCATTTGTTAATATACATCCATTCCTGCATTACAATGTGTGAAGCATTTGTAATTACTATTACACATACACTATTACCCTTTAGGCGTCTTTGCATGAAGAATGAGGCAATATCACACCTAAAACACTTCATCACTTTCACAGAATGAATGTATATTAATAAGTAACAGCATGGCATTTTGAGACTGTAAATGTAAAGCAGTGCTCTTTCTGATTTGGGGCTGTTTGTGGCCATTCTTTATGACTTTTTGTGAATTCTTTTGCATAGTTTTCACCGAGGTTTTCTAGAATTAACCTACGCAACAAGGGGTGAAAGTTTATCTAACAAGCTGCCAAAAGTATGAACTAGATACATTGTAGGCTGGTATATTTAGAAGCACATTAATCTCAATATTGGTTTAAATTCTAGACACATTACACTGTATCAAAGAGCAGCTCCAACTACTGAAGTGGGTTTCATTTTTGTTTACAAGTGAGTAAACATACCTTGCGGTAATTAAGCTTGTTTGCTATTGACTCATTGCCTGGAGCGATATGAACATCAATTTTTCCTATATATCACCAGTGCCTCTCTTTGTCCTTGCAGATAACCCCCAGCAGACGAGTCGAGTGCCTGTGTACATCCGCGTGCTGGATGTCAATGATAACGCTCCCACGCTGGCCTATTTTTACGAGACCTTTGTGTGCGAAAATGCTAAAGCAAATCAGGTAAGGTCCTATTTTAATAGGCTCTAACACTTTTTTTCTGGGGACACCTGGTCAATTTAGATGTGAGATAGGAAGGAATTAGATCGCCGCTGCTGTTCGGCCATTGGACCGGTGTGTCGATTTAAAGCAGGGGCGTTTGTTGAACACTTTATGACCTCTATGGAACTCGCCGCCTGCGGATGGAGATAGAGATCAGTGATGAGTATTTCCCCTTCGTGGATTAGACACCGGGGCCTTTTTCTGTCATGCTTGATGAGATTATATGTCGCGGCGGATGACAAGGGCTGTCACTTATCACAGGCACTTTATAATAACTGTCCACCTCTCCTTCAGTGCCTGACTCCAAATGCCTCCCCCGCTGTCCGTCATCACACGGCTTACTGACCCGCCCACTGGGTGACGTTCCTCAGAAACGCTCGTTACTGAGAGATCTGCTGTCTGTCAGTTTCAATGCACTATTACTTATATTTCTTTAAATCACAAAGAGGAAGTGTTATCCAAGAGATCTTATTGCAAATAGATTGTGTACAGAAGCTGGTCTGGACTTGAAAGTTACATAAACTCGTCTAAGAACTTATGTAATGCTTATATAATGGACAAAATCTGAATTGTACTTACTTTTTTGTGTAAGAGTTGAACGTACGCTGTGGTTAAAATTTCAAAATGTACTGTTCACTGTTCTCAGGTCGTATGGTTCAAAATTAAAACTAAAATAGAAAAACATGTTTGTCTTGAAATTGAACGTATTTATATGGATTTAGCTTAGGGCAGTTTATTTTTGCTCATTCATGTTAAACACAAACTGCTTTAAAAAAAAAAAAAAAACTGCCCATCAGAACAGATTTAATTTGTGCATATTGGTCTTACAGGCAAAAACACAGTCTGTTTAAAAAAACAAGATGATGAATGTTTAAATATATTTTACAAAAATCATAAATAAACCTCAGGGGATGAATACAAAAACAACCAAACTATAGAAAATATCCACTTCGTGACTCATACATTTGAATTAATATATAAAATACAACATGATTAAATATTTACATTAAATGATGAATGGATTGTACTACCCACTGCTTATATTTTATTTCATCCACTTTTATCAGGCTGGCTGTGCAGCCTTGAGGTAAGGGAAACAGGCCAGTAACGTGAATGTTCTGGCCAGTTGCTATGCCTGACAGGCAGGCTAAACACCAGAGGACTGCTGATTAAATTTTAGACCCAGCTTACTGCTGATGTGCCCTTGAGCAAGGCATTTAACCTCAAATTGCCCTTGGTAGCCACACAAGACAACTCTGAGCTCAGTCACTGAACTGATGTGTCCTCGGCCCCAATGAGAGCGTATGTGTGTGTCTTTGTGTGAGCCATAGAAGTCAGCGAGAGATACTGCTGCACCTTAAAGCGCTGTAAAATCTGATTTACTTAGTTCACTCAGAAGGTTGCCACTGAAAATAATTGCATTGGCTTGTTTTGGATCTGACATTAACTTATTCGTGGAAGCTTTATTTGTTAGTATAAATGACGAAATTGACGTTGAAGGTGTAGCTAAGTCTAAATTCTAATGTTGGAAACTCTTAATGAAATCCTGTACCCATTACTTAGAATTATGTCAGTGTCATCATGCTAATTGGTTGCTACAAGAGCTACTCATTTAATGATTTACCAGCTAAATCAAAGAAGTTAGTTTTCACAAACCAATTGATTTAACACATCAACTTAGATTTCATACACTGTGTTTATCAAAAACATTTCTCTATTTTCTCTCTCAGAAAATTCAAACTATAACAGCAGTGGATGCAGATGAGCCTTCAGGAGGGCAGCGCTACTTCTTCTCTCTGGCACTGGAGAGCTCTGTGAGAGCCAACTTCTCAGTGCGAGACAATGGAGGTGAGTGGCCTCTCACAAACAATCCACCAAAGCCAGAGTCTCAGAGTCGGCGTAGAGGCAGGTAGCAGGGCCGAGTCCAAGGCTCAGCTTTCTCGGCCCTCGGCTTTGGCAGATTTGCACAAGCCTCGCACACGCCGTTCTCATAACCTCTGCTATATCTCAGCTTGTTTTGGTTTGCAGAGTTGGTAATGTTGTGTTTTCTTCTGAACCGGTCGCGCTTCTCTCTCCCACAGATAACACCGCCAGCATCTTCACCCGCAGAACAGGCTTCAGACGATCACAGAAGAGCATGCACCTGGTCTCTGTGGTGATCTCGGATGGGGACTTCCCGATGCAGAGCAGCACAAGCACTTTGACCATTCGGGTGTGCACCTGCAGCCGTGACGGGACCATGGAGTTGTGTAACGCAGAAGCGCTGAGTGGCTCAGCTGGACTGAGCACCGGAGCACTTGTGGCCATTCTTCTCTGTGTCCTCATCCTGCTCTGTAAGTCCCACTGTTGATTTTGGCACACTCATTTCACACTCACTCAATGAGTTTGAATTAGGTTTAATGGAGAGGAAGACAGAAGGCTTTTTTTAAACAAGAAAGAATGCAACTCAAATTATGTCAATTTCTTTGTGTAAAATCTTTATAATAAGCACATAGTGTGTTGTGTATTCCTATAACAGTCCTTCTTTGCCACACCTCACTAGAGAAAAAAAAATGTGGAAAGATTTAAATATTTGTGTCCGCGTATATTTTTTTTCTAGCGAGGTGTGGCAAAGAAGGACTGTTAAAGGTCACTGTATCAGTCAAAAGTTTGGACACATGAAAACATGTTTTCATTATTTGAAAAATGTTTTGCATTGTAGATTAAAACTAAAGTCACCCAAACTATGAAGAGAAACATGGAATTATTTAGTAAACAAAAAAGTGTTAACATACCAGAAGACGTTTTATATTTTAGATCCTTTAAAGTACGCACCTTTTGCTTAAATAACAGCTTTGCACATCTTGGTATTTTTGCACTCAGCTTTATAAGGGAGAGTCATCAAAAATAGCTTTCAGTTAACACCTGTGCTGAACTTGTCAAGAGTTAATTACATGGATTTCTTGCCCTTTTAATGTGTTTGAGCGCATCAGTTGTGAAGAGGTAAAGTTGGTATGCAGTGAATAGCCCTATTTGTTATTTGTTGTATAGTATTCTAATCCATATTATGGCAAGAACAACTCAACCAAGAAAAGAAAAAAAATAAGAAAATCTTTAAGAAAGTATTCTCAAGTGCAGTTGCAAAGACCATCAAGCAGACCATCAATTAGAACGTTAACAGCACCCCAGATAAGAGACACTTCACAGAGTATTTTGGTATGTTTAACACTTTTAAGTTTACTACATGATTCCTTATATGCCCTTTATAGTCTGAATGACAAACATTAAAAGAGAGGGTATGTCATTATGGTGACACAGTGAAAGCTGTGATAATGCCTTGAATAACAGCAAACTGGCATTGCATTACCAGAGCGCAGCAACAGAGGGCGCTCTTCACACTGCAGAATGTGATCCTGTGATATAACAAGGCTGAAAGTTGAGTGAGGTTGAGGTCCACAGTAACCAAAAAAAATAGCTGATGTCAAGTGAAGTTAAAACAAATTTAGGTCTTAAGATTTTAATTAATAATTTTTCACATTGATTGGGATATCCAACAGTGTTATTACACACATTTAATTTTTTGTCTATATTGTGCACCACTATTTTAGTTAATATGGGTCTTTTAAGGTCCTAAGTCACATATACAGTAGGATAATCTACAATTTCAATTTCTACTAATTAAAAATACATATCCTAGAAAAGGGTTCCTTAGTTCTGGTCCTGGGGGACCACTGTCCAACACGGTTTAGTGGTTTCCCCGCTCAAACACACCCACTGAACATGGTGGTAATTAGCTGAAGAATTAAATCAGGTGTGAGTAGGGAAATTATCAAACTGTGGTGGGTCTCGAGATGCATTCCAATTCCCTAGTAGTTCCCATTGAAGTGGACTATGTAGAGGATTCTGACATGTTTAATAAGATTCAAAGCTATAGGTAGTGAAAATGTTTAGTTTGAAGGGAACTTTAAGAAGTAGGGAGTTTACAGTAAAGCTTACCCATCAGTCATCACATCTCTTTGTAGGTAAAGCAGCTGGTGCATTATTAAAAAGCATCACAAGCAATACAACACAATGTTAGCACACATTTTCATATTACATACATAATTAACTCGTATGGATGCATTTCTTTAGTTTATGGTGTGTTCATTGTGTGTTACTTTTTGTTGTTAAAAGCAGTGATGAGGTGTTTATTTTTTTATGAAATCAGCTATAGGAACATCAGTTGGTTACATCCCTTTATTCTGAATGCCCTGCAACATCGCTGGGCATTTAGAATACAGGGATGTAACCAACTGATGTTCCTATAGCTGATTTCATGTGATTAGTATGTAGGAAGTACAGCAGCTCTGCTTACATACCCTGTGGATTGGAATGCAGCTTCGGTCTCTAGATCCAGAACTGAGGACCTTTGCCCTGCAACAGATGCTCCTGTTTTTATTCAGTGGCAACTCAGCCACTGATTTGAATGCAATCACCTTCTTTTTTCTAAAGATTCAAAATGTTTCAAAATGGAATTATTAAATTCATTTGAGGATAAGGAAATATATAGACTCAAGAAACTGGATTCTTAAATAGCTAATTTTGAGGTTTAAACCCAGTCACAATAAGTCACAAGTATTATCACCGCCTCCTTGTTACTGTTATTTATGGTCCATCTTATCAGCTTCATTGAACATAGAAGAGAAATATGTAGTTATATATAATACAGACTGTATTCCTATATATGTTTCTCTGCATACTTTATTATCCTCCCTATTCTTCAGTGGTCAGAACCCGCCCACAGGATCAGCACAGAGGAGCTTTTATTTGGGTGGGTCTTTCTTAGCACTGCAGTGACACTGACATGGTGCACAGTTTGGGTTGGTCATCCTCTAGTCCTTTATCAGTGTTTACAGGATGCAGGACAGGATGCTGTTGACTGGATATTTTTGGTTGCTAGTTCTCAGTACAGCAGTAACACTGATGGGTTTAAAAACTTCAGCAGCACTGCTGTGTCGGATCCACTTATACAGTGCAACACATATTAACACTAATCGCCAACATGTCAGTCAGTGTCTCTGCAGTGCTGAGAATAAATGACCCACCACCTAAATAATATCTGCTCTGTGATGGTCTGTGCTGTGGGGTCCTGACTATTAAAAAAACAGGATGAAAGAAGGAAGTAGTCATATTGTGGCCTGACTCTGCATTTGATTGCCTAAAAACTGAATTGAATTAGAATACCTGTTGCCCTAGAATGGGTTATTAGACTTAGAAACTAAACAAAAGAAAATACGAAATTATTCCTCAAACTGCAAACATATATAAATATATATTGTGTAACGTGATGTTTTTTTTTTTAATCTAAAGGTCATAACAATGTATTTTATATACACCAGAGCTACATTAAAAATGATGACCATTATTTCATATAACTGACTGCTTATGTGACCAAGGACAGCGACAGAGAGATGGTCCTTGTGCTATCCGCTGTTGCCGTGGTAATCAAAAAATCAGACCCATCCGAGTATTCCCACAAGGCCCTCAGTCAAAATACCAGCACCTCCTTGAGCAAAGTCCACTGTACAAATTGTGCTTCTCTGATCTTAGGAGTCTGATCAGTCATCACTCCCCTCTATCTGTCTGTCTGAGTTAAGTGTAAGCATTTATCTTTCAGCTTGAGTTTGTCAGAGAGACCACGGTTCCTTTCATTCCTTTCATTAATTAATTTTCCAGTGGTCTGAAATGTGCCTGTGATCTGAATGCAGAGTAAATGGGGGGATAGGGTGGAGGGAGGCATGACAGGCTGAAGTGGTTGAACTGATAAACGCTGTTGTTAGTCTTTCAGTCAGGATGTTGGATAACAAAGTATATACTTCAGTTCAATTTCAATTAAACCCATCTTAAACGGATTCAACAAAGGAAAAAATATTTTCACTTCATATTTCAGCGCAGCGCTTGTTCAAATTGTTGAAAAGTCTTGTGCCTACATTTAATCAAACTGTTCTTAGTGGGGAGATTTGCTGTAGCGCTGTGGATTCTGGGCCGCCGTATTCTCAATGATATTAAATTAGCTCCATTTTATATCAGAGCAGAGTGACATTATGAAAAAGGCTTTGGTGCACGTGTTCCCGTTAGCTAGATCTTACCCGAACAGAGTGTGCAGCTGTGTTCTTGTGTAGGTGACACCCCATCATCCACAGAGAGTGCACTATTGTAAAAGGATGCCATACTTGCGTGGAACTCTGCAGGAACGGTTCCAGAACTGTGATAAGAGATTAAATCTACTCTCATTTTTTTTTCACTCTCGCTGTCTGTATTTTTTGACAACAGAGATGCTCAGATCTGACCTTCAAATCTATATCCATGGCTTATCCTTCTAATCACTGACAGTTAATTGAACAACTGGCTGGCCAGTGTAGTTTCGGTAAGGCACAAAACCGTGCAGAGCCCGGCTTTCAGGGACTGTGAATTAAGTCTTAAGGCTTAAGCAGAACATGCTTGTCACTTCTCTATTATCTGCTCCACTCACTCACTGTGTACCTTCCTCTCTTTCTCTCCCTCTCTCTCTCTCTCTTATGCTCTGTCTTGTTCCCCTTTCAGTGATAGTGGTGTTGTTTGCTGCCCTGAAGCGGCAGAAGACGAAAGAGCCTCTGATCATCTCCAAGGAGGATGTGAGGGACAACGTGGTCAGCTATAATGACGAAGGAGGCGGAGAGGAGGACACACAGGCTTTCGACATCGGGGCTCTCCGCCACCCGGAGGTCATGGAGGAGAGCAACAAGCTGAGGCGAGACATCCTCCCCTCAGAGCCGCTGTACGCCCCACCCCCGCTGCGGCGGGCCACCAACGCACCGTCCCGCGACAACACCGACGTACGGGACTTCATCAACCAGCGGGTACAGGAGAACGACGGCAGCCCGACAGCTCCCCCTTACGACTCGCTAGCCACCTACGCCTACGAGGGCAACGGCTCAGTGGCCGAGTCTCTGAGCTCTCTGGGCTCGGCTTCGTCAGAGGCAGCGCAGGACTACAACTACCTCAGCGACTGGGGGCCACGATTCCGCAAATTAGCTGACATGTACGGGGGCGAGGACAGCGACTGGGACTGCTAACGGACATCGCACCCTCTCTGGACTCACGCAAACCAGCTGCCTCTGAGGGAGGTGAAATGCACAGCTGGAGAGCTGGAGTTATTTACAAAGTGCCCTTCTCCTTTCCACCCAACTCCGTCCAGCAGACAGGCAAATACCCATCGGGCCCTGTTTGCTGACTGCCTTCTCTCTGCAAGGCAGACTGATTAAGACAGAACAGACGGAGTTGGAAATGACAAGGAACTCTGCAATGCAGACTTTGCTTCTGCATATACTGCATTAACTCTTCGGAGGGAAAGTTATTGCGGCGAGGCATATTTTCGGATAATCCTGGGTTTTTTCTTTCTCTTTTTTTGAAATACGTCTGGCCACATTGCTTTTTTCCGTATCGCTGAAAATGTACTTTCAGCACAAGGCTGGCTATCAGTTTCAGACCTCCTTTTTGAGATTTTGAAATGACATTGCAAATGGCAGTTTATCAGCAGGAGAGTTGAGCGCCTGCATCACTTGAAAAGCTTTTTTGAAGCCAGCATGGTATGAACTGCAAACTGAAGAGCCAGGACCAAACCCACTTACCTTCGTCTCCATGAATGTGTCTGGAACTAAAGCGAAAGTGGCCTCGGTCTACTCTCTGCTATACTAGTGTGTGCGAAAGGCAGCTCATTATAAAACAGTGTCTTGACAGGTGTTAGCGACTGAGATCACTGTTTCGCTGTTTACCATCAAACCTTTTGTGTATTTTCACTGTTTTTTTGGGTTTTGGGGGGTTACATGTGCTACAGACCACATTAATCTGTTACCATGCTCAAAGCAGACTCAGTGCTTTAAGAGTGGGGGGAGTGTTTAATGATTGGCACGGGTTTTCATCATCCGCTGGAAAAAGTGCCAGAAGCTTCCAATTATCTACTCTGTCATAGGCACTAAATGTGGTTTACTTGGATTTATGCTGCATTTTGGCACTCGTTTGCCTGAACTTAGCACTACCCCACATTTGTGTCTTCTCCCATGAGAAGCATATTTATAGTCACCTCATGACTTGTGCTAAACTAAACATTCCATACATTTGCCTCCCAGTGTTGTTTTTTATGCTACAAGCGCTTACATGTACAAGTAAAACATCTCTTTTTTACTTAAAAGATAAAGCTATCAGATGCAGAATTCTCAACCCAAACAGGAAAAGTTCTGAGATGAATATCAATATGTATTGTTTCCATAGGTTTTCATACGTTTACAAATCCAAAAAAAGGTTAAAAGCTAAAGCTTTATTCATGCCTGTAGGTCCTAATACTATCGTTTCCCTGCGATACTCTGCTCCTAAAAGAACCCATCAGAAGCCTTTGTAAGTAATAAAAAATACAGAAGATTCATTCCGTCACTGAATGATAATCACGGCAGTCCAATGCCGAGGTATGACTGGGATGTTAAAATAAATCACCGCCCTGCTATTTTGCCCTCAGTGCCAGCCACAAAATGAGTCTGGAATTGCATTCGGCGCCTCAGTTATCAAGGGGATGAAAAGAGGTTATTTTTAAAATATACATATGATTGAACTGGGCTCCAAGCAGCGGAAGGGCAGATAAATATTTGTGTTTTAGGTGCACGCAGCATACAGATCTCACCTCCAGTAATATTCCCGTGCTTTTCGTCGGTGACATACTGTAAAATAAAGTAATAAATACAGAAAAAAGGAGAAAAAAATAAAACGATCCTAACTGATGTTGTACAAATGTGGTTCTATGAAACAGTGCATTGTTGCAGTGATTTGGGAGAGTAGAAGGTGTTCATGTACTACTTTGCTTTAAATCCTGTGATTCTTTTTGTACCAAATATTTATATGACATAACTCGGTGACTAATATTCTTGGGAAAATGTACGTCCAATATTATCGTTTTAAATGTGTTTTGCGGGTGTGAAACTTTCACAGTAAACCTGTTACAGTTCGTATATTGTACAGATGGATAACTTTCATTACAATAAATGTTCTCTTTTACAGAAATCTTGGAATCCACAAGTTCATTTCTGATTACAAACATACACAGGTTTTCAGGGTTTTTTTTTTTTTTCAGGTTTGACACAGATTCCTATTCTCATCGGTCAAGATTTAGCTTAGTACAGTATTAAAAACAAAGCCTGTTCACTCAGCAGTCCATATTTTAGTGTCATTGGCTCCAATCTCAACATATCTCAACATATATGCCTAAATTTCCTTTGGGATAAATAAAGTATCTATCTATCTATCTATCTATCTATCTATCTATCTATCTATCTATCTATCTATCTACCTACCTACCTACCTACCTACACACCCACCCACCCACCCACCCACTCATCCATCTATCTATCTATCTACCTATATGGGGAGAGACCCAAACTGAAGGTCAATTTTTTTCATTTTAAAAACAGATTTAAATCACTGAGAAAACCTGATAAAAGCCTCAGTTTGTAAAGTTGTAGCAGCTCAACACACGCTAACACAGCACCATGTCAGTCTGTTACTTGAGTGCTGATAATGACCCACCATTCAAATAAAAGTTGCTTTGTGGTATCCTGTGGGTTCCTCAGGGTAAACACTAAGTATATTGTGAAATCAGGATATTTTAAAGATATAATAGAGGTCACATAATCATGTCCACTGGTATCTGCTATTTTAGATTTATGATGTATAATAGTTCAGGGTAAAAAAGCGTAATTAAGTTTATTGAGCAACACAGTTAAAATTCAGGAGTTATTTCTCTGTTTGGAATAAGAATTAGAAGGCATGGGGTTTAAAAAAATATGATTGATTATGTGTCCACTATTGCGGATGCCATACATAAAAGGGTTAAATCCAAGAAGGTCAGTTTAAGACTGTAACAGTAATATTTCTTAATTAAAAGAAGGTGTTAAATACATTAGATCTATAGATTAAGCACCTTTAGCTTCTGCATTTATCTCATTCATGGCAGAGGATAAACACTGTCACACTAGTGAATAAAATGTAAGAACACACACATTGGGTAGTGGGCAGCCACCTCAGCACTCAGGGGACAGTTCAGGGTGAGGTCCTTCTTTTTAGTTTGCTCAAGGGCACCCCAGCTGTGGATGCAAATCTTGGGGATCAAACCAGCAACCTTCTGGTCCCAAGCCCACGTCTTTAACCTTTACACCACAGCTGTCCCATCATCAGTATGCCCCAAATCTTCATGTCCTTAATATTCATTCAGTGCTGCAAAACCTGTTCACTGCAGCGATTTGCAGCAGTGAGCACTTTTCCAGAGGCCATCTGCACCAACCCGGCTAATCAGGCTACAGCCGGTTTGCGAGGATGGTGCGTTTTCCACCAGTAACACGATTTAAACGTTTAGCCGTGTTGCATTACGTGCATTAAAACAACCTTAATTTGTACAGCTTGTCGGTGTCAACCAGCCATTCCTCGATATGACTGAAATGTGATTCGTAGGGGCTTGATTTCCATGGTGGTGATTGGAAGTCTTGCCATGGCTTGTGCCTGTCACAGGATGTCAGCTAATTAGGCCAATCTATAATTGAGATCTCAGGGCTTGCTACTGGATTTGAGGCACGGGGAGAGGGGGATTCGCTTTTTAAATTGATTGGGGATCAGCTGTCGCGAGGCAGATGGTGACATTTCACATGACGGCCATTTTAACTCAATCACCCCGACACCCTGAGCACACAGCAAATATGTACTGCTGGCCTCATCTGATCCCTCGCCTGGCTTTCGGTACAGATGCATTAAGGGCTTAGTTTCAGCGCACCGTGCCAGAGTCCCGCTAAACTTACAGTCTGCTGCAATGTATACAACCATCAGAAACCACACTGCTACCAGAAAAGTGCATTTTCTGAAGGAAAGCAAGAATAGTTGGGCAGGTGAAGTGCTTTATTACTTCCAGTCAGTTGCTAAATGGTCTCTAGTGTGAAACTTTTTGCAAGGTAGCTTCTGTGGAGTTTAGTAGTTGCTGCAGATTCCTATATTATATTTGGCAACCAGAGAGTTGGGTGTTGGCACAAATGGCTCGGGTCGATTGTCATATTACACTCAGCAGTTGGAGTGTTAGAAAAGTAGCTCAGGTCGATTCCCATACTATTCTTGACAAAGTGGGTTGTGGGCACAAGTAACTTGGGCTAATTGCCATATTACAGTCAAAAACTTGGGTCTTGGCTTACGTGGTTCAGGCTAATTCCCAAATTATTCTCCACAAAGGGTGAGTTGGCACAAGCGGCTCAGGATCATGTGCATATTATACCTGTGTTAGCATATTTGGTTTGGCCCAATTGCTGCATTATACTCTGTAAAAAGGGTGTTTGCAAAAGTGGTGTGGGCCACATGTCATATTATACTTAGCATTCGGGGTGTTGGTAAATTTGGCGTGGGCCGACTGTCATATTATAGTCGGCAAACTAGTGATTTTTGCGGAGTGTTGTACGGTGGATGATTGGGTGTTCCTAAATGTGTACTGGAATCACATTTAATTTGAATCAATAAGGGCACTATTTTAGCGTTCTATAGCGCACCGGTCAATTGCGTATCGCACAGCTGGATTTAGGGTGTGTCGGTGTGTCTTTAGTATTGTGAGGGTGCAAAAAATACACGTTCTGGATGTACTAATTCTGTTAATAATTATTGGCTGTGTTTTGGGCATAACGTGAAATAAACCAATCCATGTGCCAGTTGTAATTCCCTTTAAGAGGCAGGTGAGCTCTGACTTTGACGTGTTCATATTTTAACAGCGTGGCGCTTTTGTACGTCTCAGCAGAGGATACAGATCTGCTCATTTAAGGGAATAGCAATGATTTTTTTGTTCTTTATTGTTGAGGTAAAAGTCGCGTGTGTGTGTGTACCGAGTGGGGATGTGCACATAAGGTGCACGGGGCTCCTGCATGGCTAAAATAGGATTGGGCAGCTGACTATTAACTGTTGTCAGGGTTTTAATCAGTCAGTGGCGCACTTATGTTTCCTGCCACCAAGACAAAAACACGCCAGAAATTTACCTGAACACACCTCACTTCCAAACCACCACGCCCATTAGTTTAGACATATTCCTAAACTCTAATGCTATTGTAACGACATAAGGTGTCAAAATAGACTGTTGGCGGGGTTCAAGATAGCAACAATCCTTTTGATGCGCCTTGCGTAGGGTGTAGGGCCCTAAAATAGGTGCATCTAATTTATTTATTTAGAATGAACAACCACAAAAACACCAGAGTGTAACACACTATAATGTTATGATGAAGATTTGAAGTATCTGTTATTATCAAAATTTCTTAAATTCAGTTGATGCCCTCAGTCCCTTGAGAAAAACAAAAAAGAGTATATAAAGGGTGTGATGTCACTGATGTCAAAGGTTACCTTAAACTCTTAAAGTGGCAATTACCTGTAGATGACAGGGTAGACAGGGTGAAATTCCTAAAATAAATAGTTTAAATAGTTAACCCTCCTGTTATGTTCATTCGTCAGGAAAAGAAATGGTGTTCCTGGATCATTTTGACCCGGTACATGCTTAATTATCCAAAAGATGTCTGAAACCAAAAAAATACAAAAAAGTGTAAATATTTCATTACTAACTCCATTACTAATTATTCTATCAATATTTAGTGCAATGGTGTTCCTTAAATCTAACAGGTAATGCTTCAATTAGGATAATTCACTCGTTTTTTATTTTAAAAAAATACATGTTCAGACTTTTTTAATGTTTCACTACTTTAATACTTTTAAAAGTCCAACATATGAAACAAACAAAACAATTATAACATTGAAAGTTAACATTGCAATTTTTTTTTGGTTTTGATTTTGCATAATTTTCATATTATATGTTAGTTAAGGCAAACAGAAGAGGTTTCATACTGAAAAATACTTTTAACTCTTTTTCCTAGATCTTCAAACTTTAAACAATTTTGATGCAAATAGTAATGAAAATATTAACAATTGAAAAAAAAGGTTATTTAACAAACTGAATCATTCAACTTAACCAGGCAGCACTATTGAAATGGCAAAATTGCATAAAAAAAGTATAGAAAATGTACGGAAAAGGTTTTTTAAAGTGTTAAAGGATAACATTTCTCCCTATATTAAATAAGAATGTGTTAATTCAGAGTAATAAACACTATTACACAGTGTAAGAAATTTAAACAAGAGGCACGTAATATAATAAAACTCGACGGCTCGCTGAAATTTGAAACAAAAAAGAAATAATAAAAAATACTCTCTAAATTTTCCCATCCCTTCTCGACTTCGGCCGGATCACGAGAGCATATCAAATCAAATTCGGCGAGCGGACAGCTGAACTCCAGAGATGAGATTATCCACGCTGGGCGGTCACGAGAGTGTGGCGAGCGCCGAGCAATAGCTAAAAAATGTCTCTGCAGTTAATCCCAGTGATGCTAAGCTGATTGAAGGTTAGTTGTACTCCAGGCCTCAGTAATAAGCGAGCGGAGAAAGCAGCCTCAGTGCAGGGCTCTATGACTCCAGCGCAATTTAGTGCTCTCCCTGCTCCAGCACACATGATTCAACTTCTGAGGCTAACTGTCAGAGGCCTTAATGAGTAGAATCAGGTGTAGTGTAGCAAAGGAAAACACGAATTCAGACCCATTTCTCCAAAGCGCTGCAGTATCAACCGCTGGAGAGAGCGTTCAGAGTGAAACTAGCTCGGTCAGAGTGTAATAATCGGAGCGATGCAGGGCTTACCGGGCAAAGAAATCCGTTTGCAGGACATGTCTCTGGAGAACGGGGATGTTCGCATTTGTGGAAAGGTGACAAAAGGGTTAGTGCTGTGCTGAAAAGCTTTTGGGTCATTTCACACCAATGTATCTACAGCTTGTCTGGTCCTAAAAGAACAAATAGCTTCGGTTTAGTTCGTGCAACCGTGCAAAATCTCAAATCTGAGCTCCAACTAGTTATGGCTGTGCAATCCTTTTGCAAAAGAATGCTGTGTATATTATATTGTTATTATGGGTGGGCGATTTAAAATATTAAAATAATATCACAATAGACAACAATATTCTTGGCAATATGACAAAATACTGACAAATATATTTTATGAATTACAAAAATAATTAATAACAAACAAAAAAACTAAAAAACAAACCAAGAACTGAACAAAAAGAAACACTGAAACTGAAAAAACAAAGAAACACATGCATCTTGATTGACGATAAAAAAAAAAACGCACAAGAATCGACAAACACACACTGAAATAAACGCGCTACATATACACAGAAAAAGGAACAAAAAACAGGAAACAGCTGGGGACAGGTAACGAGGGGGCGGAGTTACAAACGACACACGTAGGAGCACTGAGGACAAGGGCAGAGACAAGGAAAATACCAAGAGTCACAGAGATAGATAACAGATAACTGAATAACAGTTTTACACATTCCTTTGAAAAAAATATCTAAACTTTAGTCGTCAAAAGACTAATAAATATATAACAAACAGAATATCGTGTACATGAATATACATATGATTTTTGAATAACTAATTTTTCCAGATTTTTTTTTCTCCGATTGGAATGAATGGGGCACATAATTATACAAATAAACTAGTAACACCCAAAGAACCACAGGGATACCACAGAAACCACTTGAAACCCACCTAGGACACCACAGCAAGTATCTGGGATTCCACAGCAACTGCCTAGTAACTAAATAACACCATAGTCACGACCGTAAACAAAACAGCAACAACACCACCTGGCATACTACAGCAACACCAAAGCAACCACCTAGATACACCATACAAACTATCTGTTACAAAATAGCTACCACCTAGCTATAACGATTTAAACTGTAACCTTTAGTATGATGTTCTTTTTCTTTTTTAGAGCAGATGAGACACACACCTTCCAAAAAGTTCCACTTTTATCACGTCACTCAAGAATATTTACTAATATATAATATTTAATAATTTTAAGTTCTGGGGATCATCAAGATGTTTTTTTTGGCAAATGTGAGACGGGCTGCTGTGTTCTTTTTAGTCAGGAGTGTTTTTATGCCTTGGAATTCTTTCATGGAGATCATTTATTATTATTCAGTTATTAACACTCACCACTCAACACTTATTTAAATATTGTTCTGTGTTCTTTTGTGACCTCCTGGATGAGTTGTTTATGCCCTTTTGGAGTAATAGTGGTAGGCTGGTCACTCCTGGTAAGGTTCTCCACTGTTCCACATTTTCTCCTTTTGTAAATAATAGCTCTCACTGAGATTCGCTGGAGTCCCAAAGCCTAACAAATGACTGTTAGATGATCAATGACTTTGTTTTCTCATCTGTTTTAGAATTTCTTCAGATCTGGGCATAATGTGTTGCTTTTTGAGAACTTATAGCTGCTTCATGTGGTCAGACAGGTTCTATTTAAGTGATTCCTTGATTTTACAGCTCAATAGAGTGATTAATCATAGTTAAATTATTAAGGGTCAAACACTTTTTCACAAATGGCTAGATTGGAAGATGTTTGTCTGATATTAAAGTTTGTTTCATAATCTGGAAAACTGTGGGTGTGACAAAAATGTAAAAACAAAAGAAATCTGTATGGGGCAAATATTTTTTGATGCCAATGTTTTCCTTAAAAGCCCTGGCAGTTTACTGCAAACTTTTGTACCATTTCAGGCTATTCACTTGACCTGAAGAGCTTACATTTCAAAAAGTTACAAAAACAACATGGGGGTGTTCTAAAACCTTTGACCGTAGTGTATGCTAAACTGGTTATGCCTGGTTTGCATTATACGATTTTGGGCCAATTTTTCAGTCGCCGACAGTTTTTCGTTGAGCGCCCCCCCAACCCACCACCCCCCACCCTACTGTTTTATCAGTAAATGACTGTTAAACTCTAGAGGGAGCCAGTGAGTAAGTCCTCTATGAATGGGGTGAATGGAGCTAAAGGCTAAAAGGCTATGTTTAAAAGGCTTATAACTGGAGTTCAAAACGATAAAAAAATTATGTTTGTAGTAATGAAACATTTAATAAAGGTCTGTGTTGAGGATGTAAGTACATATTTCAACATAAAACTAATAAAATTAATCAGACATTTATAAACTCTGATTTTGCTCAGTTGCTTCATATGAACTCATTCATTTTAGACGCACTTTAAAGTGCATATTCTCCTCTATAGAGATTCTCTGGCATGGCATCGCTAGTTCTCGTGTGTTTAGTTCAGGTGTGTTCTCGTGACGAAACGTGTTTCTGGAGAGCTGTGTGGTGACTGTCAGCCAGTGGAAATAACCTTCAGCCATTCGATTCTGACACGTCCATCTTTCCACACATTCCCTACTACACCATATGATCCAGAGCCCTACACTTACCATGCCCCCCGAGGAGCGTCGCTCAGAGCCGCAGCTGCATACGCAAGAGTGTAAATGCATGTGGCTCAGCTTGAGCAAAGCCAATCACGTCACAGCTGCAGCTCTGCAGCCACTGACTGTAGGTAAAAGTCATCACGGCCTGCGCTAGCATCGCTACGTCGCTTCCCATTAGCTTCGGCTGTCTCTTTAGCCTTAATCTGCGACGGCGATGTCATACAAGGAGGCGATGAGCAGCTATCCACCTCATCTCGAGCTTCGATTTCCTTTCCTCCTTTTTTTTCATGGCCCGTCATGCCACCACCACTGACAGCTGAGGGTCCGTCATTATTAGCCGAAGCGGAAATACGGTCAGATTGACGACTCCACCACCGAGACCCAAAAGCGAGACACAAATGAACAAAAGAGACAAAAAGGACGAGTCCCAGAAAATATTTTTAATGCATTTTCTGTCGGGGTCCCCAATAATGCCCTAAACACATCTTGTCACCTCCTATTGTCCACTCAGCCACTGAATGACTGTGCTTAGCTCCGCACTCCTTTGTGCTTATTTGTCATAGTTGGGACTTTTGACATTTGACACAAACTCACTATGTATTTGGTGCAATAAAGGACATGTGGCTGAGGCTAAAAATATGTAAGCTCACAAACTTGCTTTCCATGTGGAGTGAATATGGCATGGGAAATCTATAGGAAAATGCAGAATGTAGAATAAAGAAATTCAGGGGAACTGTGGAGGTCATAATAAGATCTGGAAGATCTAAAACACTGATGGTGAGAACTGTTCCTAAGCAAGGCAAATCCAAACTACTTTATGAATGCTAAGAATTATTTTATGGATTTTTCTAGCTAAATAAAAAGTGTGGTGCACTGTTCTACTGTGCAGCATTGCTGGCTGACAAACACAAGGAAGATACTGATTTTGTGCATTTTATGTCCTATTTTCTACTGAGCCGCAGAATGATTGCGCTTAGCCTCATGCTCATTCATGCTTATTTGCCATAATTCTGACACTTTTAACAAGAAAGACACTTTATTCAGTGGCATAAAGGACATGCGGCATGGGAAAGCTATAGAAAAATGCAGACTGTAGAATTAAGAAATTCAGGGGAACTGTGGGGGTCTGGATGAGATGGCATAAACTGTTCATATGCTGGTAAGAAAGGCAAATTTAAACCCCTGTATGACTGCCAAGAATCTGCAGAAAGTTTTAGTTGGACCAAGAGGGGGAGCACTGTTCCACTGTGCAGCTTTGCTTGCACGAACATGAAAACCCAAACAAACGCTGCCAGAAGTGGTTAGGAAAAGCGGTTAGGAAAATATTTTGGTTTCTCTTTGAAGTTCTTTTTTGTGCTTACTAATCCATTACTCATTAGTGCTGGAGTTAACAAAATGAACACCTCATGGGAAAGCAATAATAAGATGCAAAATGTTTCTAAGAAATTCAGGGGAACTGTGGAGTTCACGGCATAAACTGCTCATATGCTGAAAAGGAAGGCAAAACCAAACCCATATATGACTGCTAAGAATGTGCAGAAGGTTTTAGCTGAATCAAGCAGGTGGTGCACTGTTCCACTATGCAGCATTGCTTTACAAACAAATTTAATTTTTATTTTTTTAGTATTAATTATCGGGTGAATCTTGTAGCTGCTCTTTAGAATGTGTAAGTAATTCTGGATAAATAGAACAAAAGAGTCCTGTAAGGTATTTTTATTCCATTTTCCATCAGGCTCCCTGATGCCATTCCCAGAGCTCATTTTGTCACGTCCTATTTTCCACTCAGCCACTGAATGACTGCGCTTAGCGCTGCGCTCATTTGCACTTATTTGTCGTAGTTCTGACTCATTTAACAAGCAAGAGACTATTTATTTGGTGGCATAAAGGACATTTGGCTGGGGCTCAAAATAAGCCCCCGAGTTCGCCTGCTATGTGGAGTGATACGTCGGTCTTTTTTTTTTTCGAGCTAACAAAGTTGTAAGTGTGCTTAGTGCTCATTAAAACTTCTCAAAGCAATCATTAGGCAGCGTCACGGTGAACACATTTGATGGATTACTCTAATTAATGTGGACTCCTATGCTTTTTCCTGCATTGTTACTGGGTTGGAACGTTTTATCTCTTAATTTTGCACACCTCTCATTTCAATGGCTTTTATCTACATTTCCATTTGCACTGTATTTTTGCTCAATTGTTTTTTTGTAATTTTCTCTTTTTTTCCAGCCGCCACTCTGAAACTAAAATGATGGAGGTTAAAAAAAATGACTCCAGCGGGTTTTTCATAAAATATCCACATTTCCCTTCAATACTGATTTTCTCTTAATACTAAGTGCCTAACACCTCGTATTAATAACAACCTCTCTTCACATAGAACTGTAGTCACGGGGACTGGAAGCAGAGGTTTCTATCTCTGACCTTGCAAATTTAGTTCAATTATGATGCTTCAGGACAGGGACATCACTAGAAATTTGTGAATAGGAACGATGGACCTTATCTAGGGGTGTCGGATTTGATCTGGGGACATGCTCTTCCAATATAGCCTGTGCAGATTTTTTTTTCAAAAGGTCTTTGACTTTGATTAGGAAATCAAACTTGAGGCAAGATGAATTTAATTTTCTAAACTTTCTAAACTGTCTAAACTCTTTAAACCTCACACCAAGGACATTTTCACACCTCTTGCCCATTTGTTCTGGTCTGAATGAGTCCAGTTATTAAGTTTGCAAACTGTAAGAATGTTCTGTCCTCTAATTGGTCAATAGGGGCAAGAGCAAGAAAAAAATACAGGAAGAAGGGTTCTGGACAGGTGCATTATTTTGGATAATTTAACATGAAGTAAAGGCAGAGATGGCATTTTGTCATAGATGTAGTAATTATCTGGACAATTTATCAGGTAATATTGGCTATGGTGAACTTTAATCTCAGGCTTGTGAAGTACTCCTAATAGTTCAGTTCAAGTCAAGGTTATATAAAGTTATATTAAACAAATTGTTTTAGAGATTGTCTGGAACATAAAACAAGACCGTCTCCTCTCAAGGGTCTTGGTTCAGTTGTTTAGGTCAACACTCAAGTGCGAATACTGTGTTCACCATGCACTCAACATGAGACATGTAATGGCTATTAGAAGATTCAGCGGAACTGTGGATGAAAACATGGAATCTGGAAGGACAGGATAACCCTTTGGCAAAAACTGCTCATATGCTGGCAAGAAAAGCAAATCAAATCTGTGGAAAGTTTTTTCTCAATCAAAAGGATGGTGCATTAAATCTGAATGTTATTTCAGCCTGAGTTCTGAGTGTTTTAATAGCTAACATGGACAACTCTTGCCAAATGCTGCAGGTCAGGATCATTACCAACCTCCACACTGTCCACTGTGGGTGGTAATGTCTTTTAGAACATATTAACGGAACACACATGACACTGTGGATCAAGGAACCCTTTTTTTTTATTATTTTATTTCTAATTTTTCCCATTTTCTCCTCAATTTACACGGCCAATTACCCAACCCATTCATTAGGACTCCCCCTATCACTAGTGATACCTCAACACACCAGGAGGGTGAAGACATGCTTCCTCCGATATATGTGAAGTCAGCCACCGCTTCTTTTCGAGCTGCTGCTGATGCAGCATTGCCGAGCAGCCAGCGCGCTTGGAGGAAAGCACAGCGGCTCGGCTCTGGTACATCAACTCACAGACGCCCTGTGCTGCAGACATCACCATAGGAGTGATGTGGGGAAAGAGCGCCATCTACCCACCCAGAGGGAGCAGGGCCAATTTTGCTCCCTCTGACGCCGGCAGCTTGATGGCAAAGCTGCATGAGCTGGGGTTCGAACCGGCGACCTCCTGCTCATAGTGGCAGCGCTTTAGACCGCTGGACCATTCGGCGCCCGGATCAAGGAACCCTAAATGCCTGCACAACTTTCTGTGGAAATGGAACATCCCATCCATCTGGCACCCACTATAAGGCCTCTTCTGAACCCTGATCATTTGCCTTGAGCACTCCTCCTTTTCTCCAGTGTTCAACATCAATCACAAGAAAACACCTCATAAATTATACAGGTGTGAGCATTCCCAGGCTGTCCCCTGAGGTAGCACTTTATGATCAAGTTATACACTGCATAATAATCTCATTATTCAATGAACAGCAGAATGTGTTTTTTTTACAATTACTTTGCAAATCAGTCTTTAATCAGTTTTACCAGATTTTACCACCGGTATTTGTTTCACAAACCAGTGCACTAGACAAGCTATGGTTTTGTAAGCACCTGCAGGACATTTAACAATGTAGACTTATTCCATTTCTGTGGTTAAACCCCTTGCGCTTAGCATTCCCAGCGTGTCCACTTGTGTTCTGAGGCCTACAGTGCAGTGTTTTATAGCTGCAGTCTTCCTATCACAACAGTACCCACAGGAGGTTGTACCTGAGCAGACGTGAGGTCAGGCCAGGCCAGAAAACTTCACTTCCAAAGAAAGAAGCTGGTGGTATTGTTGGCCCTGTGATGCATCATGTTGCGATCTCCCGCTGGACTCCGTCTCCGGCCTTTTGTTAACCGGCTCAGGCGCGAGTCAGAAAAGGTTCAAATCGATGGCCCCTTCATGCAGGCTTTTATTTGAACCCTTGAACCTTTTCGGCTTCATTAAGCAAACACAGCATTTTTCGTGACCAGACATGAAAGCTTTCTCCAAAACAACGGACATCGGAAGTGTTAACACGCTCCTCCAGCAGACGGGAAGGGCCAGGCTCTTACCCCGAGATGAAAGGGTCAAGAGGAACATTTATTTTGGTCGCGAAAACTTCTCTCACCACGGGTCATATTCTCATTCCATTCATCTCAACAGAGGCACCGATCAATATTTTTCTCTCTGAACTCCTCTCCACTTTCTTCTTCTCTTCACGCACTTGCCCCAGCACCGCAGAACACTTCAAGCAGCATCGCTGTCATCACATCCAGCGGATTACCATCGAGAATGTGAACGCCGTAGCCGGATTTTCTAATACAGCGAGTATATGACTTTGTGTTTACTCGGAATACGGGAAAATGAGAGATCGGCAACTTCTGGCGCGTCTCGCTGTTGGTTTTCATTTCGCCCGCCGCATTTATTCTCTTCACCACCACCACTACTACCATCACAACCAGCCCCCCAAAAATGATCAGAATAATTCATGCTCTCCAGCCTCGCCTGTAGAATGTGATTTCCGGCTCTCTGGCCTGTTTGGTGCAACAACCCCAGAGAGGCCACGGGCTTTGAGGTCAGTCCGGCTCCAGCATAGCTGATGCCCATATCCATAATTCAATGGACGGGAGAGAGAAAAAAAAGAAGATGAGTACAGATCACGGACTACTTAGGAGACGTACGTGAGTGTAGAGTCTCCCCTGTGTCCGCAAAAGACGAACCTGCATTCCAATGGGGGCGTCTAAAAGCAAAGTCCATTAGCAACAGCGTTCCCGAAATGGAAGGTCCCCCTTTCTCAGATATTTATGCCCTTGGAAATGTTTGTTTTTACCCCATTAGCCCGAGCTGGAGTTTTATTCCATTTCAACTGCATCCCACTCCAGTTCTCCTCGCTGTCGGAATCTCAATGCTCCTTTTCACCCGAAAACAGAAGGACAAAACCTTCTATTCCTTGTTTAAATGTCTTGTATGACTGACATGTCTTTGCCCAGAAAACAACGGACTCGTAGGCCGAATGGGCTCAAATGGGCCTGCAGGGTTTTTGCGTCAGAAGCCGGGGCCTTTCAAGTCGGACGATAAGGGATTGGCCATTAAGTCCACTTGCATAGCGACGCCTTCGAGTGCTCCATTGATTCGTCTGAAGAGCCTCTTCTAACCAAGCCAGCAACCTATTAATACTCTCATCTGCAGCTAGGGGGATGGAGTAAGAGCTGGTGCTTAGAGCTCATCTCTTTGTCTCTGTAGGAGTGCTGATGGGCTCTGAGAGGACGAACGTGACATTGTGGACAAACTGGAAGAACAGAGTCGCACGGAAAGTGCGAATCACTCAACAACTGAGCGTACGTTCCTGACAGAGAGTACCTATCGCACAGATCTCACTTACTTTTGAATATTTAATAGTGCTTTTATATCTCTTTGTCTCTGTGAAAGAAACCACTGACAAAAAAATAAACAAATATGCTTGTCTCCTAAATGCATGTTTTGTTCAGTTTACAAAGGTTGGAAGATTTGGCAGTAATACACAGTCCAGTCAGTATGTTATGACCTCCTCAATTACAGTATAATGAGTGTCTTTAATCTCTTTGTCTATTATATTAGCTACATTGGCAATGTAGGAGCACTTTATAGTTCTATAATTACAGATTGTAGTCCTGTATATCTGTATCTCTGCATACTTTATTTTCCTCATTTCATTTTGTTCTTCAGTGATCAGAACCCCAAAGAAAAGACCACCAAGAAGTAGGTAAGAATTGGATGGTGGGTCTTTCTTAGCATAATACCATATACAGAGAAACAGATACAGGAATGCAAACCATAATTATAGAAATACAAAGGGCTCCTTTAGGCTTAGTGGAGCTGGGAAAGTGGAATGTCGGAAAAGAGGAGGTAGTTATAATATTCTGATTGGACTGTGTATATATGGAACAGTCATTAACATTTAAATATGTGTCATAATGTTGCATGTGTGTCCAGTGGACAATGTTAATTAGGAACATTTTTTTGATTGAGAAGGCTGTGTTGAGTGGCTGATCAAGGATGTTGGTGGACTGATTAGGAAAGCTTAGTTGTCTGATTGGAGAAATTTGTTTGATTGGTGATGTTTGGTTAACTGGACTATTGGGGAAGTTTGGTTGACCGGCTGAATAGTGAAGTTTGGTTAACTGGTTGATTGGGGAGGCTTGGTTGTTTGGTTGACTGGCTGATTGGGTAAGTTTGGTTGACTGGCTGATTGGGGAAGTTTGCTTGACTGGTTGATTGGGGAGGCTTGGTTGACTGGTTGATTGGTGAAGTTTTGTTGACTGATTCATTGGAAAATCTTGCTTGAATAGATGATTGGGAAAGTTTGGTTGACTAATAAATTGGGAAAGTTTGGTTGACTGGTTGATTAGTAACAGTATATTTTTAGGTTTTAAGAACTTCCACATGCTACTTTTTAATTTCTAAGAAATTATAAACATTTATTTTAAAGGTACCTGTCTCTTTCTCAAAAAAAAAATAAAAGTCACAGACCCAAACAAAAGGCTGCCAAATTTGGTGACATATTTGCTAAACTGGCAGCGCTCGTAGAGCACCAAGAGGAGTTGTTTACAGACCCAACCAGACGCTGCCAAAACAGAGGACTAACAAAGGAAAGCAAACCAAGCAGATGGGAGATCACTCTGAGGTGCAGGAGAAATTTTCTAACCGAGACAAATGTAACTCTAAAAACCTTTTGTACACTGAAAAATCCATAACAAAAAGCACCTGAATTGCCCTGAGTTTGTCAGAAATCTTATACAAACAGGCCAGTTTAACCAAAGCCTTTGTGAACTATGTGTCCACAGTATAAGCCCACTGTTTTTTTTTTGTCACATATGATTTCCCCATCAATCTCTAAAATGGAAGTGCTTGCCCCATTCTGCTTCTGTAGCCTAGATCTTCTAGACCCCTCCATAACGTCCAGAAGCTCGTCTCAGGCTGACATTTCATCACCAAAATAAGATTTCTCGGCCAATCTCTCATCCGCTTCACCTTTGTTTTTGCAGTGTGCCTTAAACCAAATGGATCTTGTCACGTATTTGGCTTTACTGAGTTTCCCCAACATATCTATTCTACAGAAACGCCACCGTTTTTCTATGACTTGTGATACGTGATAAGGTGTGTCACATGTAAGGAATGAAACCTGCTAGAGTCAAGCATCACTTTCTCTTTCTCTGTGAGACTGTTTCATAGCGTAAATCCACATTTGTATTTTTCAGCTCTCTATAGGCAGAATACCTCATTAGGCATGCTCTACGCCACATAAAGCAATAGAATGAAGGGTTTCGCTAATACCCGCGAAAAGTCCCTTGATGAAACAATGCCATTAAACATGTCATAAAAACACATTAATCGCGACCGGGACAAAAAAACACAGCGGAAGTAGTCAGTCGGAAAAAAAAAAGCAGGCAGATGTTAGAAAACAAGCCAGATTTCAGGATTGTTTGCTTAGGGATGCAGCGCAAAGCTTCACACAGAGCATTCTAAGGGCACTGAAGAGATGTTTGCAGAGACCACAGAAGCTGAGCGGTCTCCAGCAGGCCGTTTTGGCCAGAACTACTGTAAATCTGCTGGACTCAAACATATTGTATGGCAAGGAACTGGCCAGCAGCTGCGTATCGGCTTGATTCAGTCTCTTAGCTCACAGCCAAAGCTCTGCAAGCGAGGGATGACGCCTTCTGCTGTGACCCTTTGCCCCACAAATCATTTTTAAATGACAAAATTGCACCTGTTTTGATGTGGCTAAATGACGGCACGACCATCCAATATAAACCAGCTTTATCTGACACCATTTACCGTTTATCAAGGACCAGCCATGAAGCTGTCAACAGCCAGACGTCTAAATGGCTTACATGACATTTTAGTGATTTAGCTCATAGAACTTTTTGAGTTATTGCTATTCTTTTTTTAGTGTTTATTTGTAATTATTTATTAAACAATTATACAATCAATCAGTTAACTTAACTAATTACTTATGAGCTAATCTAGCCATGCTGTAGAGTGGAAAGCTGTTTTTACCTTAGCATAGCTAAATAACAAGTGTTCTACCAAAAGACTCCAGAGATAAGCAAATCAAATAAAATGTGTCATTTTAGAACAAATATTAATCTTGAAAGTTGATCGTAAAAACGTAAAAATCTTTAATTTGAAGTAAAAGTATTTGGTGTAGCCTCCATTGCAGCCCAGGCCTTCAGGACTTTCACAAATCCTGATGGCAGGGGTAGAGCCAAACCACTGGACAACCAGATGGGACAACAGTGGTTACAAACAGCAGAGCATGTGATTAAATAGAGGTCTTTTGAAGGCAGGGGGTCAAGAGGTGGAGGTGTGGTAGGATTAGAGTCTCCTGGTAGAACTTTTTTCTTGAGCTTTCATTTCATTTCATTTTCAGTCTACTGTCAACCTCTAAAACTGTTGCATCAGCTTGTTTCAATCTAGGGTCAAATCGAACACTAGGATTGAACACTGAGATTTCAATTGCTACTAGTTCTTGTCTCATGACTTTTGCCATGATTTGTATAGAACTGGACCACATCATTGGCTATGACTTGGTTTTGACTAGTCATAGGTCCAAAACCATTTGACCCCTTGGCTATACTACTTAAGCATAACCCTCTGTAGGATAGGGTAGGGTGTCTGGATTCCTGTTAAACTGGAGGGGTTTGGGGAGTGTTAGGACTGTATGGCCCTTTAAAATGAGATTTTTTAGAGGCACACTCAAAACAGAGGGTTATGAGAATCACTGACAAGATGGCACTGGCACAAACAACCAGAGAAACCCACAAATGTGAGTATTTACTTTGTGAAAATTACAATAACTACTAATTCTATTACCATAGTTTAATGTTTTTATTGCCATTTTCTTCATAACAAGCATACAAAATATAATAGCTTAGTACTTTGTCTGAGTAGCTAGCTAGCTAGATCATTTTCCCGTTCTGCCTTAAAGGGTCCAACTGATGGTAGAGGCTGATTTCAGCCCTTCCTCCTGTACTCTGTTTCAAGGGCAGGAGTTACTTTTGAAAACAAGGGGTAGGGGTGCAAAAGAGAAATGGGATTGGGCATTAGTCTTGTACCCAACAAAATTAGTCTTGATTACAGCCATATGCCTCTATTTACAAACATAAATGTGGAATCAAGTAAAAGTTCAGAACCTGTACTTCTGTCAGAGTCAATCAGTCAGTGTTACCTCAGGGAAAGGCTCAGGAATGTCCACACCTGTGTAAGTTGTGAGGTGTTATCTCGTGAGTGAAGTCGGACACTGGATGCTTACAGCATGTTCACAAAGTGCCCGATAGTGAATGATCCCAGATGGATGGGACATTCCTTTTCCAACATTGTTCAGGCATTTTACATTCCTTGATCCACAATGTCCCTTGTTTACCAGGAATACATCATGCACAGCATTGCCTACCACCCACAGTGGGTGGCAATGATCGTGACCAGCGGCATCTGGCTTGAATTTCCTCTGCAAACAGATGCAAAGCAACTCTGTCAGAAATCACATCCACATTCAATGCAGGAGGCCCTACACACATATCCCACAGGTCAGAGCAGCGTGTTTTTTTAGCTAGCTTCCGTGGGGACATGGCAAAAGAAATGAGAAGGTCTGTAGCACTGAAGTAGCTTTAATTTGAACATTTGAACGGACGAGTAAAATGTTTGATGACGTTGATGTTGTTTGACAAGGGGTAAGGATAGCTTAATAAACGGGCGAAATCCACCCTAACAAAAATCCGAGGCAGGCATCACAGAGGCCTGGAAGAGAGTCGAGGCAGAGGAGATAGAATCCGCCGCTTCTTTTGCCCCAGAGGAGCACTTAAAACATCTCCTATAGAAGATGAAATAAATGAGAGGAGCCATCTCTCATCTCCACAAAAAGCCCATGAAAATGCCTCAGCGGTCGGACAGGGCTGCAGAGAAACGCCTGAGGTTGGAGAGGTAACGGCGGGGGGGAGGGTTGGGTAGGAGGGGAGTTTTGGGGTAGGGTGGAGGGGCACAAAGAGAGTAAAGAAGAGCACCTATCAATCTGTCCTGATGTCCTATCCCGCTGGCCTGCTTTATATCACTCCGGAGAGCATTTCTCATCCATGTCCGCTTCTCTGCCAACCACCACCTACTCCCCCCCTCCCGATCCCTCCTTCACCACCCCCACCCCGGCTCAATCTTTCCTTCTCTCTCTTTCTCTCTCTACCTTTCTCGCTCTCTCCCTCTCTCACCCAGAAGGGATGCTGTCATCTACCATCGCCTCTGTCGTTAACAAGGAGGGAACACATCAAAGTGGTTCTGAAACCTCAGGAGGCTAGAGATCAAAGTTGGGCTCTAATCTCATTGGGAAGGAGGCAGATTGATGGAGATTTGAGAGAGGGTGGTGGTCTGCCAGCGGACACGCTCACTCTCCCACAGGGAGCTCAAAGAGCAGTGTATGGTGCAGGTGAGCCAGAGATCTGGCCGTACCTCTGAGGCACGGACGGCACGTGGACAAACCGTACAATTGACCTGTCCATAGTCTGCCCACCAAAATGCATGCTGTTACAATGACTGTCACAAGGTTCTATGCGTATGTCTGATATATGGCAATGTATAGATTACTAATATATGATAAATATATATATATATATATATATATTACAAATCAAAAGTTGACATATAGAAATATGATTTTTACTGTGTAAAACAGAAGCTAAAGCATGATATAAAGCTCTGGAAGAAATTAAGAGACCACTTCAGTTTCTGAATCAGTTTCTCGGATTTTGCTATTTATTATTACATGTTTCAAACTAAAAATATTTTTATTTAAAACAATTATTTGCAGAAAATGAGAAATGGCTGAAATAACAAAAACAGACATCAAATAATGCAAAGTAAACAAGTTCATATTCATAAAGATTTAAAAGTTCAGAAATCAATATTTGGTGGACTAACCCTGGTTTTTAAGGACAGTTTTTATGCATTTTGGCATGTTCTCCTCCACCAGTCTTACACAATGCTTTTGATTGGTTTGAGGGCTTGTGATCATCCGTCTTCCTCTTGATTATATTCCAGAGGTTTTCAATTTGGTAAAATCAACAAAACTCATAATTTTTAAGTGGTCTCTTATTTTTTTCCAGAGCTGTATGTTTTGGGACTCTCCTGAAATGTCTAAGCCCCGCTTTAAGGTATCCTGTTTTCTATTGGATATACTAGATGTTCAAATCAGAAGCTCACCCTCTTTGTTTCTCCTTAATGAGTATTCTTCACTCCAGCTCTCCCTCATCCACAGTGCAGACTTTTTCTTGCTACTCTTACAGCTGCAAAGAAAACTACTCTCCAGTTTTGTTTTTAGCCCGCTCTCTGTCAGTTGCAAATCACGACGATCGTGCACTAGACTTCAGTGAGCTTCAGGTAGAGCCATTAATATATGGTCAGATATTATCGACCATATCAGACCATATCAAGGGTGCACTCACCTAGGAAAAAATAAGTGTTTCCTGCAATGAATGTGGATGTGAGTTTCTCATTTATTTACAGTCATCTATTCACAATTCAGGAATGCAAGATCAACTTCAGTTACATGCACTTTGATGCTATTTTTTACATTGATGACATTATGCAACCAGTGGCTCTAACTTGTCTAAATGTACACTCCAATTTGCTATTCCACCAGGACAATGCTTGTCCACATACTGTTGCTGTTTCAAGAGCTTACCTTGGAGACACAGATACTATTCCATGGCAAGAAGCATCACCAGAGCTTTTCCCATTTGAAAATGCTCTTATGGAACACTTAAAGGCGCCACCTTTAAGTGTGATAGGAAAGAGAGAGCGCCATCTACCCACCCGGAGGGAGCAGGTCCAATTTTGCTCCCTCTGAGCACCAGCAGCTTGATGGCAAAGCTGCATGAACGGGGGTTTGAACCTGCGACCTCCTGCTCATAGCCTTGCGTTGTTTTTAATAAAAAGTATATAAATATATTTTGAAGTTTATACCCAATCATTAATCATATATGTGATATATTGAATCTTCATATGGTTGCTTATAGTTTTCATATGGGCAAGCTTACCATTACCATGTGATGCCTGTAGAACACTTTTCATTACAATTGCATTAGAATAGGATTTGGAGGAAAGGCTATTGCAAAAGTTCTACTACTGAGAGAGCACAAATGGCCTTGCTCTCTCTGGGTGGGTAGATGACGCTCTCTCCCCTCATCACTCTAAAGGGTGATGTTGATCAGCACAAGGCATCTGTGAGCTGATGTATCAGAAACGAGTCGCTGCACTTTACTCCGAGTACGCTGTGATGCTACTCGGCAATGCATCATCAGGAGGAGTTCAAAACTCCATGGTGTTGTGGCATGACAACTTTAAAAAAAAAAGTTCTACTAGGAGACTTAATGCTACTCCATTTAATGTCTCAACCAATCACCAGATTCGACCTACTTTCAAAAGCCATGCCTCACCTGCTGGCATTAGGAGCTTTTAGATGCTAAGTTGCATTTTGCACTCCTTCCTGTCCTCCACCTCCAGCACAGACCAAGATTAGCCTAGGGGGGAAGGTTCCGGCCCGAGTCATCCAACTTCGACAGGATCTGCATGGGTAAAGATGTTCATAAATCTATTTGTAAAATGTTATTGAGATTAAAATATCTCTTTTGCACTCTTGTCTCTGGAGTCGTCCTGGTAGAACTCAGAAGCTCAGAAGCAAACGCTGAAGTTCCAGCCTGAATTCACCACTTTATAAACCTCTACGGCAAATACATACTAATGCAATACCTTTATAACAGGAAGTCCTACATCAGTGTGGCTACAAATGATTCACAAAAGCTCCGCTGGAGTTTAGCACACTCTGGTGGTTAGCAGGATGCCGTGAGCTTTTGTGGCGAGGCGAACCGCGCTATACTGTAGCTTATCAGCCCCTTTCATTCAACCAATAAATGGGAGATTGTGAATCTGTTCCGGCAGATGCACAGCCCGTGGCCTACAGACGACACGAATGTGCGAACAAATTATTTTCCTCAACAGACCTTTGGACTCCTGCCCCAGCTTTTTTTCCTCCGCTTTTTTTAATAACATTTTATTTCCCTCAATCCAATAAGGTGTTTTATTATTATGAAACTCTTTCTGAATAGCAGGTACGGGGTTCCACATAGGAAGGATTCACGTATGGCAAAGGGTTAATGGCAAAACACCCATTGAAAGGGTCATGGGTGCCTTAGCAACAGAAAGCAAGCGACTCAAAAAAGCCATGAGTTCATGTTATTCATCATAAATAAGCAGGCTGTGATTGCCCTGCCGTAACTCCTAAACATACGAACTGCAAGTAAAGCATATTGGCAGGTGAAAACCTCTTCAATATAAGCAAAATTGTGACATTTTACTGAAGACTGGCATCAATAATTCAGCACACAACACCTACAGCTGTGTTCAGAAGTTTCCGTATACTCAGCATAGACGTGAATGTCATGGGAATATTGAGTTCTTTGAGCTGTTCCTTTTGTTGAACAGAATAAGTGAAAACATACAGTTTATGGGTCAGTATCAATATGATGTTCCTTTTGTGTTCATATCATAGATGATTAAATTTCATACAAATATCAAATAACAATACATCTTTTATAAAATTGTTAATTTAGCCGTTAACAACGTTTACTCTCACTACAGCTCACATCATCCACATTCAGCAAAAACACGCAAACTGTCTGTCATGTATTTGAAGAAGAATTGAGAAAACAGTGTCGCAACAGCTACAGTACATTCATGCTGCTTCACTCTCTTATGGAACTTCTAAAAAAATAAAGTCATTTATGGAAACGTGTGCAGAAATCATTAGGGATATGGTTGGAGTTATATTTCTGCCAGGATAAAATAAGAATTGGATTTAGAAGATTAGATTAAGGTTAAGGTGTAGGTGAAGTGCATGATTAGGTTGAGGTGTAGTAGGTCAGGGTTAGTTTTAGGGTGAGGTGTAGGTATATTTTAGAATTTATCTGAGGTGTAAGTTCATTTTAGGGTTACGTTAAGGTGAATGTTTTTTTCTATAATTAACTCAAAATAACACTCGATTAAACTCAAACTAACATAAAATTTGTGGACAGTGAGAGTGCCTACCTATAATTAACTCTATATAACATTAGAACAAACCCAAATAAACATAAAGTCAGTGGTCAGTGAGTGTGTATACCTATTATTGATTCTATATAACACTAGATTAAACCCAAATAAACATAAAGTCAGTGGTCAGTGAGTGTGTATACCTATAATTGATTCTATATAACATAAGAATAAACCCAAACATACATAAAATCAGTGGTCAATGAGTGTGTCTTCTTAAAAATTCAATATAACAGTAGAATAAACCTAAATAAACATAAAGTCAGTGGTCAGTAAATATGTGCCTACACTGTAAAAAATGATGTGCTGGGTTTACTTAAAAATATAGTGCAACGTTTTTGCAAGCTTGTTTTTAAGTGTTACCCACAAATCTTTTTTGATAACGTTTAATTAAAATATTAAACTGATATTACTTAATAATTTGCTTGCAAAAATGTTGCACTATGTTTTTACGTAAACCCATAGAAACATTTTTCGTCATTTTTACAAAAAAAATTACAGTGAAATTACTTAAAAATAAGGTTGCAAAAATGTTGCACCATATTTTTACGTAGAACCAACAAATATTTTTTAGTCATTTTTAACTAAAATCTTAAACTGACATTACTTAATAATAAGGTTGCAAAAATGTTGCACCATATTTTTACGTAGAACCAACAAATATTTTTTTACTCATTTTTAACAAAAATCTTAAACTGGCAATACTTAATAATATGTTTGCAAAAATGTTGCACCATATTCTTAAATAAAACTAAGAAAAGTTTTTTTGTCCTTTTTTCAAAAAGTCTTAATACTGACAGTACAAAAAAAAATCACTTTACGCCTTCACATAAAAAAATGTCTTTGTCCAGTGAATAAACTTAATATTAACTTAACTTAATATTGTAAGATGAACATGAGCAAGACAGCAGGTTGAGCAGCTGAACATTAAATATTTAAAAGCAGTTAAAAAAAAGTCTTAGACCATTTCAAATGAACTCCATTTATTTTTTTTAACAAACAGTCTGTAATTATAGAAATACATGTGTTTTATGCTCATCTGCAAAAACTCTGTAAAACAGTGTAGAAACAAAAATAATATTTTATCCCTTTGTCTCCCTAACCTGCAGGCCAATTACTGAAAAAAAAAAGCATTTTTACAGTCAGTTGAAATAAGTAGATCAGAAAGGTGTTTGTACATAACTTTTTATATTTATTGCACATCAGAATAGAGCAGAATAAAATCCTTTAAAAAAACATTTTTTTTTTTATATAAAAAAAGCAAAAGCAAAAAGTAAACAGTTACAGAGAGTGTCACAGGTGTGCTTCGGCACACGTGTAAAAACACTGGCTCTGATTGGCTACCACCTCTGTCCCGCATAACTCGCCACCTGATTGGCTGAGCCCAGACCTCTTTTTTTCTCAGGCTGAAGCCCATGGAAACGCGCATGCGCAGTTTATCGCTGTAGAACAAAGAGAAACTCCTAAAATAAACCGTTAAAGTTGATAATATTTTTTTCTAAAAGCAGTGCTCGGATATGAGGATTACTGGAGACTGGACTGATGGATGTTGTGATGTTTGGAGGGGTTCTGAAGCCCGGACTCTGAGGTACGCGCTGATATTCTCTGTTTGCGTGTGAGGGGTGTCCTGTAGTAACCCCAGGCGGATCAAAGAGCGTGTTCACAGACCGAACCGTCTAACGCACTCTTATTCAGGAACCGTACATCCGACAGTAAAACGGTTTGCAGCTCCGTAATCCTGAGAGTCAGCAGGCTGTCATTGATATATTGAGCCTGTAATTATTCATAAACACAGCCAGATATTAATTATTATATTTATCTGGCCCGCCGTCGGGCCAGGGCGTGTTTTTAAGAGCGTGTCAAGTTCAACAGGTGTTACACCGAGAACTGTCACCTGTTTAGACCAGGAGTCACAGATCTCTATAGGTCACAGTTCATGGTGAAACACCTGTTACTACTCACTAGCCTGGGCAGGGGTCCGCTCGAATTACTGTTATTATATCATTATATAGTAACGCACTGCTTTTAATCACCAGTAACGTCAACGGCGTTGTAACGACAGGAAAAGTAATTAATTATTTTATCCCGTTACTGACAAAATGACGTCGTTACCTAACGCCGTTACTTATAACGCTGTTATTCCCAACACTGATAATTATAGAACTAAGTGCACCAAGCTGCTCAGTGAAAAGGAGAATGTAAAAAAGGGGTTGAAGTGGCCAATCATTGTAGCTAACATGCGTTAGCCTTATAGCATGCGAACAATACTTTGATTAGCCAGCTAGACCGACTCTGGTCTGGCGTTACTCACCGGGGTCTCTAATGCGGTGCACGCTAACGCGGTGTAAGCATTATAGCACGCTAACGCTGTGTTAGCATTACGGCACGCTAAAAATAAGTTGATTAAGCCAGCTAGACCGACTCTGGTCTACTCACCGGGGTCGCTAATGCGGTGTTAGCATGACGGCCCAGCCCGGTTTGTACGCGCCCAGTGCCGGAATAGCCACCCGGGTGGTTAGCCTACGTGCTAGCTAGCTACATTTGCCCTTTCTTTCGGTTTGATGCTTGCCTATAGCTGCAGGCCAACACAGTTCACTGAAGCACCGTGTTTCTAAAACCAACTTAAACTACACAGATAACTCACAACTGTAAATATCTCAAAAATAATCAGTCACTGTGCTCTTACCCATGCAGTCCATGCTCGCTGCCTTCCAAAAGTTCTTCATCAGTGGAGATAAGTACTTGTATCAGTGCCTCGTGGTCTCCCAAGCAGCCTTAAAATATTTAGTTAGGCGTAACAAAATCTTAACATAATACACACTAAAACTATTGGGTTGTACTTATTTTTGTAATTAAGCAAAGTTCGAAAAGTATAATTTTAGGTAAAATCTTCTCATTATAATGAGCAAACATCACTGGGCTCAAATCATGTTGATTTTACTCAAATATTCATGCAATATTTCTCCAAATTTCTAAACAAAATAAACACACAAAATATTGGGTTGTACATACTGTTTTAATTAAGCATAGTTCAAAAAGTATAATTTTAGGTAAAATCTTCTCATATTAATGAGCAAAGTTTACTGGGCTCAAGAATCGTTTTTTGCAGTGTACTTGTAACAAACTCTATATAACAGACTAAACCCAAATAAATATGAAGTCAATAGTGAGTATGTTCACCTATAATTAACTATATATACCCAAATAAACAAAAAGTCAGCAGTCTGTGAGTGTGTCTACCTGTAATTAACTCTATATAACAATAGAATATACCCAAAAATCAGTGGTCAATGAGAGTGTCTACCTATAAAATTTGATATAAAAGTAGAATAAGTGCAAATAAACGTAAAGTTAAGGGTCAGTGAGTGTGTCTACCTATAAAATTCTATATAACAGTAGAATAAACGCAAATAAACATAGAGTCAGCGGTCACTGAGAGTGTCTACCTATAATTAATTCTACATAACATAAGAATAAACCAGAATACACGTAAAATCAGTGGTCAGTGAGTGTGTCTACCTATAAAATTCTATATAACAGTAGAATAAACCTAAATAAACATAAAGTCAGCAGTCAGTGAGAGTGTCTACCTGTAACAAACTCTATATAACATTAAAATCAGTGGTCTACGAGACTGTCTACCTATAAAATTCTATATAAAAGTAGAATAAACTCAAATAAACAAAAGGTCAAGGGTCTGTGAGTGTGTCTACCTGTAATTAACTTTATATAACAATAGAATATACCCAAAATCAGTGGTCAATGAGAGTGTCTACCTATAAAATTTGATATAAAATTAGAATAAACGCAAATAAACATAGAGTCAGCAGTCAGTGAATGTGTCTACCTATAAAATTCTATATACCAGTAGAATAAACCTTAATAAACATAAAGTCAGTGGTCGGTGAGAGAGTCTACCAGTAATTAACTCTATATAACATTAAAATCAGTTGTCTACGAGACTGTCTACCTATAAAATTCTATATAAAAGTAGAATAAACCCAAATAAACAAAAGGTCAGCGGTCTGTGAGTGTGTCTACCTGTAATTAACTCTATATAACAATAGAATATACCCAAAAATCAGTGGTCAATGAGAGTGTCTACCTATAAAATTCAATATAAAAGTAGAATAAACCTTAATAAACATAAAGTCAGTGGTCGGTGAGAGAGTCTACCTGTTATTAACTCTATATAACATTAAAATCAGTGGTCTACGAGACTGTCTACCTATAAAATTCTTTATAAAAGTAGAATAAACCCAAATAAACAAAAGGTCAGCGGTCTGTGAGTGTGTCTACCTGTAATTAACTTTATATAACAATAGAATATACCCAAAAATAAGAGGTCAATGAGAGTGTCTACCTATAAAATTTGAAATAACAGTAGAATAAACACAAATAAACATAGAGTTCACAGTAAAGGTAGAGTAATAATACATTCATTATTAAAAAGAGAAAATGCCATATTTCCTGCGTTTATATGCATCCACTGGGTGAGATATCATGTTGTTGTCAGTGCTGCATCCGTGTGGTTGGTGGTAAGTTGGGTGAAGAAGCTCTCTGTATGAAGTCTGATAGAGTGAGTGTTTGAACGCAGCTGAAAATAGAGCGGGCGCAGTGTGCAGCTGTGAAAGATTCAGTGCTGTGTGGTCAGGGGTGTCACCGAGGCTTCGGAACACGCGCTCTGATGTTGATTTACATTGTGTGGCGATGGCCTGCTGCCTCCAGCTCCCCAAGGCTTCCCAGCATGCTTTTAGCTAGAACGGTTGCATCAATCAGGGGCTGATAAAAACACATGAATTCTGATGCAAAAACATACAAACAAAACACACACACATACACACAAACACAGAATTTTGTTTTGTTGTAATGTCAGGACAAAAAGCCTTTTGTGTTGCCTCGATCAGACGTGGGCAAAACTCAGTTATGATTGAACTATTGTCAAATTTAATGATAAATGTATGTATTTTAGGGATGCCCTGATCCAATCCAATGGATATATATATATTTGTCCATTGTATTTGCCCAGCCTATATCAATGAGGAGAGTTCTCAGAAGGTAAATGTAAGAGTTAGGGCTTGGTTAGAGTTTGCAACTCTAAAGACCAGTTATGAATTAAATGCAGTTCCAAACTGTGTGTTTCTACCAAAAGAACTCTGGAACTTCTTGAACCAGTTCCGTTCATGCTTTTAAGAACCATGGTGCTTTTCAGTGAACCAGTGGAATCGTCTGAACATCACAAATCATACGTCATCGGCAGAGGGCGTTGCATAGTGGTGAACCGGTTCAAGCCACAGTGACGTTTGTTGGCGCTGTTGGGTTTTATTTTGCCGATGTCCCCAACAGTGTGGTTTCTCTTGTTTTTTATAAATCAAAACAGATACTTCTGAGTTCAGGTTCAGAGAAAAGCAGGTTCATTCGGTTCGATCACCCTCGGCCGGCAGTCAGAGTCGAACTCCTTTTGCCAACTCTGGACCAGGCTTATAACCAGAAACACATGGTTTTATGCATACACACAAACTTGATTTGAGCAAAAGTCAGATCGTTAGGTCATAAACTAGTCCCCTTCCCCCAGGATGTGCAAGGCACCCCAGCACTAATTGTTGTCACACTATTGCTGTCACACTTCCTGGCTTGATGCAAGTCTACGAGTCCGTGTGGAACTTCTTAATCTGCTTCTTACTATGGATAAACTAAGTATCAAAACTTCAAACAGTGCAAACGCGGCGAAATTTCAAATATAGGTTCACAAACCAGAACTGTGCCAATTCCACGTCAGTGAGCACCCCTTTAAATGTTGTGTCGGTCAATGCAAAAAAGAAACTTCAGCAATCATTAAGCTGAGTTATCCATTAGGGAAACCCATCAAAAAAAAGGAAAAAGAAAGGAGGAGGAATAAAAGAATAAAAAAATTAATTCCTATATTGCTATTAGTATGGAAAAGTCTCCAGTAACGTCTGGGAGAAGTGGGATGTTAAATTGCAGTGATTATAAAACATGTTTTAATGTTGAAAAGGTAGATTGCATGCTCTGATCGTGTACAAGAGTGATTTAAATGCACTACTGATAGGTGTGTGTGTGTGTGTGTGTGTGTGTGTAAGTGTGTGTGCGTGTGAATGTTGTATCTGATGCTTATTTGTCAAGGCTTGGTGTGAAAGCTGTTCTCAATCAAAGCTGCAACTCTATCACTGTCGGAGTCGAGACGCTGCACGGGGGCCACACGCACACCCAGATGAATAGTATAAACACACAGATACCGCACAGACACACACACACACACACACACACACACACACACACTAAAACAATCTGTTATAGTCTCTTTCTCGCGTTGCCTCTCTGTCTTTCAGCCTCAAACACCCATTAATTTCACACATACGGGCAGATCTGTAGCCTAAACGCACACACACACACACACACACACACACATATTCATTTCATACACATAAATGCCCTATTGGTCACAGGTTTAGACACACACACACACACACACTCAGACATTCATATTTTAGAGTGTGACGTTGCTTGTTTCTCTCTTTCCATCCCCGTCATGGTCTATCCACCCCCCCTGTGTGTCATCCATCAGAGCACATCGACACCTCCACACACACACACACACACACACACACACTGTGTCCTGTCTCCAGGTCCCGAAAGACCAAACCTGTGCTTGACTCCTCCTCTCATCTCCCCCCCCCTCACCTCCATCATCCATCATCCACCCCCCTCCAAACACATACAAACAAACCCACAGTGCAGAACCCAAACAACCAACCACACAAACCAATACTCAAAAACATTCTAAACACTGCAGGAGTTTTATTTTTTACATCCATTTCCATTAAAGGGGACATGTTATACCTTTATTTAGTTACATATTAAGAATAGGTGATTTAGAATATGGGCTACAAAATAAATTACACAAAATCACTCTCATATAAAGAGATGTCACCACCACTATTCTTGCCAATTTCAGTCTCTCTCAGAACGAGCCATTTAAGAGCTAATAAGCTGTTGCTGGCCGCACCATGGTTACGCTAAGAGTTTACCACACGTTAGTGTTTGCGCTAGCTTGTGCTAAATGGCAAAACACAAACAAGCTAGTTCATGCTTAACTGCCATATACCCAACCAGCAAAAGCCAGGTCACTTGTGCTGTCTCGGACTCCGGCTGCTGATGCCAAGGAAGCTTGAGCTGGGGTTTGAGCTCTGTTTAAATCTTTTTTCCTGAACCCTAAGTTTAAGACACTACTCTGAATACAGCCATAGACAGACTACTGTGAATGCGAATGAAATGAAGAGTGAACATTCAGAAAACACAAATCATATCAAACTAACTTCTTTGGAAATAAGCTTAAGGTAGAGCCAATTCTGATGTGAAAAAATGGTTCTGACCTCTAACTTGAACAGCTTTTGATGCATCAATAACACTGTTTCTTTTTTATTCTTACATTTATGACTAATCTGCTCTTTTTGTGCATTTCTTTTATTTAAAAACTGATTTTAAACATCATAATTGATTCCATTTTGCACTCAGAATTATATATGTATATATTCTGGAACATTAGTTCTGTAATGTTACAGGTTAACCTTCCTGGAACCTTTTCAAAACATTGCTATACAGTCTAACAACTTTCTTTGTGATAGATAGATAGATAGATAGATAGATAGATAGATAGATAGATAGATAGATAGATAGATAGATAGATAGATAGATAGATAGATAGATAGATAGATAGATAGATAGATAGACCACAATAGTTTATTGTCCCCATGGACAGTTCTGGTGGAAACAGGAGAGTAGAGGTGCACATTAAATTCTGCTGTGATTTGGGCAGCTGTGGTTTTATGTTTTTTGGATACAATCCGGGTTAACACCCGAACATCCCTTTCAGACAGCTTCCTCTTACAGCGTCCACAGTTAATCCTGTTGGATGCGGTTGGTCCTTCTTGGTGGTATGCTGACATTACCCTGGGTACCGTGGCTCTTGATACATCACAAAGACTTGCTGTCTTGGTCACAACTGCATTGCAATATTTTGAGCAAAACTGTGCTAATTGAACCTTCACACTCTGCTCTTACTGGTTCAATGTGCAATTAATGAAGATTGGCCACCAGGCTGCTCCAATTTAGCCATGAAACCTCCCACATTAAAATGACAGGAGTTTCAGTTTCTTTGTCCAACCCCTGCAGATAGATAGATAGATAGATAGATAGATAGATAGATAGATAGATAGATAGATAGATAGATAGATAGATAGATAGATAGATAGATAGATAGATAGATAGATAGATAGATAGATAGTAGCATTAATGTTTGCAACTACCGAAGTGAAGGACAAACCGAAGAACTCAGATAACAAATAAACAAGTGACCCAGAATTTTCCACTAACCTTGAGACAAACAGCGGTATGTAATCCCATTAGACCAGGAGAATAGCAGCTGAGCGAATGCCATGAAGAGTCATTGAGTTACGAAGACACGGCCTCTCTGCGTCTGTAAAGATCCACACTTAACCTTTTTATATTTCTACACAAACAGCACCGCACTCAGAAACGCTACCCAGCAAAGAAAGGGTCGGCCGAGCCAAAGGTGAGCCATGCGTAACAGTTAGGACACAGCCTAATCAAAGAGCTCCAAGCCCTGCTGACCACCACTGCAAGGTCAGATACAAACAGGGACCACCATAAAAAACTGGAGCGTAGAGACCTATGATCCGTATAATATTTTTTTTTTACTATGGGGCACAACCTTATCTTCAATCCTTGTCTGGAGGGTTAAGGGTTTTACTAGCAGGGCCATGTACAGCTATGTATGTTAATGGGATTGCTTGGCTTTATGTGAATGTGAGAGACCGATAAACCCCAGCAACACTGGAAAACTATTCACTTTAAGCATGAAGGCACATGTTTTAGCCAATGAGGATGACACTTTGGCCCCCTCAAGTTGGTTAAGCTTCATTGGTTGACTAGCCTAGCTATTGACCAGCGTAGAGTGTGTTTTTTTTTTTCTTCTAATAGCTGAAATGTTTAAATCTTATAAATATTTCCTAACCTTTAAAAAATGCTTCTTTTGTGGTAATTTCCGCCTCTGCAGCGCCCTCTCAGGTTCAACTGTGCTATAGGCGTAGATGATGTGTCCGTGTGCTTTGGTACATGGATATTCACAGTATGAAACTACCACTATCAGAGGTACAGTACTGTACAAAAGTTTTAGGCCCCAAAGCAAATTACACTAATCCATTTATCTCAGCAATATGAGTGTTTTTACTTGAAAAAAGCACCACATATGATTTGAACAGATGCAAATAAACACACATACAGTAAAACGCAACATGGAAGTATGTTATATCCTGTGAGCCAAGCTGAAGAACAAAGTGTAGAAATTCCAGATTTCTCCTGGATGATTTCCCTCAGCCAGCATGTGTATATTATGTTCAGTTCCGTCAGCAGCTCAGCTAATTTACCAAATTTACCAAACCAGGTGTTAATATGATGAGAACTATAAATATCTCTATTAAACTCAGATGAGGAGAGATTAGGAGACGTTTTAAGGAAAACAGGGCTGTAAAAGCTATGCTTTTTGTAAAATTGCTGTTTGTATTTATTGTAATGTGCAGTGTTTTACTGAGCTCATAAACACTTACTTCACAGATAAGACACTTATTCTTTACTGAAATTCCCACAGGTGCCTAAAACTTTTGCACAATACTGTACACTGCTGCTGATGCTGCAGCTCAGCCAATCAGCTCTCCCTCCTGTCCTGCTCTGCCTCTAAACCCATACATCACTAAGTGCCCCTCTCAAACTACCTCTCACATTTTTTTTATCCTTTTTCCAATTTGAGCTGAGGGTGAGGTCAGCAAAAATCAAGAGGTTTAGTGTCCCTTTAAAATGACAGTAATATAATATATTGCAATTAATTTAGGGACAATATATTGCGCAAATGACAATAGTTGCTTTGTGACAGGTTTAACTGAGGCTGATGGTTAAATGTTGGTTGTGTTTCAAAGATTATAGAAAGCCAATTTTCCCAAACTGTCAAATGTAACCAAAACTTTTGCGTTATACAAAAAAATAATAAAAAAAAGTCTCAAAAAGGATCCTGGAAGCATTTCATTTGCCTTGATGCATATTACTCTTCCGAGAGAGAGAACTTTTTCAGAGCTTTTTTCAAAATCCCCCATTAGGCAAATAGAGTTTATTCTTTTCCAAATTAGCACTTTCAATAATTCAGGCTATTTGGGTCAATGGTTCGGTAGCGATCAGACAAAACCCAAGCTCAGGAAGTGCTCCAAAATGAGTGCTTTAAAAGGGGGGGGCTTTTTGGCAGACTGGACTCCAATGCGGCGTTCAACGCTCTACCTAACAATGCACAAAGGTGGCTAATTGCAATGATTTGGAAAAATCAACCCCCCTCCTGTTTCTCTTTGTACTGTCCTTTGAAATAGTGGTGGCAGCATTAGGGAAGAAAGAATGTCTCCAATGATCTTCGCTCGCTTTCATTCTTCTTCATCCCAACCTTCCCCCTCCTTCCTCATCCCACCTCTTCCCCTTCCTCATTCCGCCTGCTTTTACATATTAAAAGGTTGTGAGGAGAAGGTAGGAGAAAAGAGGCGAGATTCAAAGCATTCCGCACTGCCCGCTGCTGCTGTTCATGATGCGACCACCTTACTGGGCACTAATCACACTGTGGCTTGGCAACGGATAAAGCCGTAACAGTTCGTTTGTATATGGTTTACATTAAAGCCTTGAATCGCTGGTCACTTTTTTGTCGTTTTTGAAGCTGGTCTTTCTTTTTTTCTTTTTTACTAGGGTTATGCTTCTGTTGGGTCCATTTTTAGCTGAGGTAAAGCTAAAGTGGCCACCCTGTCGTGATTAAATATCACTTTATTTAAAAAAAAAAAAAGAATAATTTATGGTCAAAATGTTTGAGCAAGGTCAAAATGAGCAATAAAAAAATTATTGCAACTTTAGATCAACAATGTTTTTATCAAATTTCACCATTTTTTTTTTCTAAAATTGTTCACGCTACCAGTGTCCTCTCTGTTGTGCAGCTTGCCATGACAGGGTGGAAACATGCATGATGGGAAAAAAAAGTGCCAGTAAAAAGAAAATGACCAGGATTGTCTAACATTGCTAATGTTGCTCTAGTAATGCCAGTGACCAGGCTTATTCAACATCAGCAACACTGTGCCAACTGTGCCTTCCCTGTGGTCTTCCTTTCCTGGGTGGTCCTGATGAGAGCCAGTTTCATCATAACGTTTTTGATGGTCTTTGCCACTGCCCTTGAGGATACTTTCAAAGTTAATTAAAGTCATTTTTTCTTTCCTTAGTTGAGTAGTTCTTGCCATAATATGGATTAAAACATTACTCAAACTGACTTTTCACTGTATTCACCAAATCTACCTCTTCACAGCACAACTATTCTGGTTTGTTTAACACTTTTTGTTAACAAAATAATTCAAAGTGTTTTTCTTTATAGTTTGGATCACTTTCATATTCATCTACATAAAAAAAAGGTACTAACAGCACCCAAGATGATTCTGGTGACTGGGCTCATCCAGTATCGTTAATGCCGGACCAATGGCGCAATGACAGCAACTGAGCTCTTTCAATGTTGCTAATGCTATGCTAGCAATGATGAGGGCCAGGCTCATCAATTGCTGCTAACACCACACTAGCAAAGCTGGTGATTGCGCTTATCCAATGTTGCTAATTCTACATTAGCAACGCTGGCAACTCAGCTAATCCAGTGTTGCAAAAACTGCATTAGCAATGCTGGAAACCAAGCTAATCCAAAGTTGCAAATGGTGAATTAGCAATTCTGGCAACCTAGCTCATCCAATGCTGCAAACGCTGCACTAGCAATGCTGGCAACCTAACTCATCCAATGTTACAAATGCTGCATTAGCAATGCTGGAAACCTAGCTCATCCAACATTGCTAATGCAACGCTAGCAATTCCGGCAACTGGACTAACATCACTAACGTGGGATCAGCTATGCCAGAGACATTACTAATGCCGCACTAGCAGTGCCAGCAACCGGGCTCATCCAACATGACATTAACAGGCAACACTTTAATTGATGCCCATTCAGCTAACATTCAACTGAAGGTCTATCAAATGCAACCTTACTCCAAGTTAAAAGTAAATGATTCTCTATTGAGCATAACCCTACTTTAAACTCTTCCTCAAAATCCAATCTAAACATGTTAAGGTTATGTTTATTATTTGTTGAGATTAGAATAAAATGTAGGGTTAGATTTATTCATTTAGGGTTAATAATCTCCAATGAACCAAGTGTTAAAAAATATGAATTTAATATGCACACAATTAAATGTTAGTTGAATGTAAGGTTAGCATCCATAATAAGGCATCTATAATAGACCATCCAAATAAAGTGATACCCATTAACATAGCTTGGCTAGCCAATAGACAGATCTCTCTGTTTTTTTAAACCCTTCCACTGAATGGTTCTCTCTGTAGCCCCAAGTATGGCTTGCGAACCATGCTGAGAAAACCAATCCCAATGGGGTTGTGGCAAAAAGCTTTGCCAAACTGAGTCAGTGTGAAAAAAAGCCACTGGAATGGTTACCCTCCATGCTTGGAACCGTTAAGTCCTGCAGTAGAAAAGCATACACAGTGTCGAAAACACAAGAGATATTCACAAGTCAATTCACAAGTTTTATTGGCTGTTGATGGGATGCAATTGCTATTGCTGACCAACATACACTACTATACTACTACTCGAACAAATCGAACATGTTTTATATGCTCCAGTTGGCCTGATTTAAAGAGAGTCAAGTGGCAAACTCCAGCCAAGATGCTAACTCTGGTAGAAGATCAAAAAGCATGCTGGGTTTTTGATTTTTTTTAGGAGTTTCAACCTCATGTCAACCTCTAATAATCACTTTAAGAGACTCTTAGAGACTTTGAGACTTTACAGATTCCAGCATTTGCAATCTATATAATGGTGTGGTTCTCAAACCTAGTCCTGTAATACTGTCCATTCTGTGCAAGTTTTTGTTTTCTATGCTGTACAAACCTTTTTCATCACAAGATGAAGTCAATTCACTAGTCTTTATAGGCTATATGTTTGCTATATGACAACTCTATACTCTTTTTGTTGAATCAAGTCTATACTATAGTCTCTCTAATTTTCAGGTTAGCTTTTACATATTAAAAAGGCTATGATGAGAAGGTAAAATAAAAGAGGAAAGATTCAAAGCATTCCGCACTGCCCGCTGCTGCTTGTGACGCGACCACCTTTTTGGGCACTAATCAGACTGTGGCTTGGCAACGGGCAAAGCCGTAGCAGTTCATTTGTGTGCAGTTCGCATTAAAGCCTTGACTCGCTGGTCACTTTTTTGTCTTTAGAAGCTCGTCTTTTTTTTTTCTCTCTTTTCTTTACGCTTCGTGACCTTACAACAAGCTTTCGTTCCTTTTCATCATCAAAGCCGAGCTGCGTCTGCGGTTCCTACAGTAGGCGAACGAGGCGAATAAGTCGGCGAACGGGAACGAGGGCTTCACTTGGAAAGAAGAAATATTGTAATAATATTCAGCATCAGGGAGATAATCCTTTCTCTGGTCTCTTTAATAGGAGAAGCTTAGAATGGCACACAAAACAGCACCATCTGCTCTCCAATAGCGACTGCCTCCGCCGGACTGTAATCCACAGATCAACCGCACATGGAAATTAGGGCCATAAAGAAGAGACAGAGTGGGCTTTTCTCCCTCTCTCTCGCTCGCTCTCGTCCCTGTTTGACGAAAAAGAAAATGAGAGCTTATCAGGGAGAGGCTTCTTAGGTGGAGATTGCGGCACCGAACACCGAATGGGAAAAAAAAGTGAGAGAAAAGAAAAGAAACCCGAAATGAGACGAGTTCAGCAGTTCGGTTAGACATGCATGAAAGAAGAGACGAGCAGATTTTTCAATTGAACCTGGGTGGGCCGAGAGGATTGGGACCCCCCTCCTTGGTGAAATCCATCCTGCCACGACAAGCTTATGAGAGGTTTCATCCATTTACATGAACTCAGGGGGGCGACTGAGGGAAGGTGTTGATGGTGCCGAGATTGGTGTTGTCATTCAGCCTCGCCTTTAGGACGTGATTATGCTCCACCACTTGACTAGGATTGGGCTCTTTTGTGCATTGAAACTGAATGGAAAATGTGCAAATGGGACAAGCGAGAGTTGGCAGCGTGCAATGCTTTAGAACATATGCCCATTGATAGGTATTCTGTTGGATCATTGTAATCTTACAGATACAGCGGAATTGCACTTCGGTCGATATTAATATAACAATATAATGTCTCTATTGTGTCTGCAGCATAGTTGTTTAAAAAATCTATAAGCCTAGATTTATTATTGAGTTAGTAATCCTAATACAGAAACAACTGTAAATGGTTTGGTAACTGCTTAGTTTTGCAAATCCCACAGGGTTCAATTTTGGGTCCCATGAAAGTTTTTTTTTTGGTCCCATTTAAAAAGCACATTGTGTACATTTTCGACAGTTTTTATGTTATATGAGGGAGTTTGCCATTTGTGCAGTGATGCCTGATTAAGTTGAATTGAAGATCTTTGATATAGCGCCCAACAAACCATGCTACACTTGATGTTGTTCACCAATATCATGCTTGCGCAGGTATTTTGATGCATCATGAGACTGTACAGACTGTTACACCCTAAATGGCGCATCTGTGACCAAGACAGCAAGTCTTTGTGATGTACCAAGAGCCACGGTGTCCAGGGTAATGTCAGCATACCACCAAGAAGGACCAACCACATCCAACAGGATTAACTGTGGACGCAAGAGGAAGCTGTCTGAAAGGGATGTTCGGGTGTTAACCCGGATTGTATCCAAAAAACATAAAACCACGGCTGATCAAATCACGACAGAATTCAATGTGCACCTCAACTCTCCTGTTTCCACCAGAACTGTCTGTCGGGACAATAAATTATTGTGGTCTAAAACCAGGTGTTTCAGTTTCATTGTCCAACCCCTGTATCTGCTGCATGTAAGGTTTAAGGTGGAACATAAAGATTAAATAATAATCTGCCTAATAAGAAGCCAACCCATTTGAGCACAAAAAGTAAACATGAATAAATCAGATAAAGAACAACAGCCACTTTTGGTTTACTTTTTGTGCTTAAGTTTTATTGGCTGTTGATGGAATGCAAGTTGCCGACTAATATACACTACTATATTGCACTCTGAAAAATCGAACATGTTTTATATGCTCCAGCTGGCCTGATTTAAAGAGAGTCAAGTGGCAAACTCCAGTCAAGATGCTAACTCTCGTAGAAGATCAAAGAGCATGCTGGGTTTTTGATTTTTTAGGAGATTCAAGCCCTTGTCAACCTCTAATGATTAGTTTTAGAGACTCTTTAGTCTCTAAAACTAAATGATTAGTTTTTAGAGAGTTTTCTGATTCCAGCATTTGCAATTTGGATAATGGTGTGGTTCCGAAACCTAGTCCTGTAATACTTTCCGTCCTGTGCAAATTTTTGTTTTCTATTCTACTGAACTACTGAGGTACATCAAATAATCCACTCACTGCTAAGTCCTTCCTGAGTTGAAGTGGACCAAGGTTGTGCCACCAGGACCAAGCTTTGGGGCCCAATCCAACAAAAGCATTCCATTAAGGATCGAACGGAAGTCAGATAATTAGTCTTTATAATAAAACCCTGAAGTAGCCCAACTTTCCATTCAAGATGCAGGTATGCTTACTTTATGGTCCAGCCATTAGATGTAGAGACAGGAAACCCAGCCATGTAATCTCTATAGAGAATGAGACATTACCATGTGATCACCATGCCCAATGGCGAGCGTAGGTTTGTGGAACAGCTAATCGACCAATATCAGAGCCAGATCTCATTAAGGCTTGTGTCCGAAGGGAATCAAATCTCAGGAGCAATGTTCCCAGAAGACTAGCGGCTATTACTGCAGCAAATGTGGGACTAGCCATATGTTATAACTCATAAAACTGTAAAAAAAAAAATACTTTTGGACATGCACTGAGCTGTCACTCTGCTTTTTGTGCCTACACTGATGAACCCATTAAACCCATAATGTTAAACCTATTACCTGCCTATTATTGTGAAGCCCACCTTTTTTCCAATAGATCAGCCATAATCCTCAAGGTATTGAAGGCTTAGACTCCACAAAACATCTGGAGATGTTCTGTTTTAACCAGAAGTAAGATGTTAGCAGCCAAAGCTTTAACCCTCAGAACCCTAGCCTGTTTTGGTGTATTTTTTTTATTCTGTTTTTGTCAGTTCCTCTTTCAGGTCTTTGAACACAGTAATTATATCAGACAGACACATGCCATAATCTCTTTTACTCCAGAAGACATATAGCTGTTTAAAAGTGGAATCATTTAAAATGTAAAAGGAAGCAAAATTGTTATATTGTCCTGGAACTGTTTTGGTCAAAATTTTACCAATTTTTTTTTTTTAAATGTATAGACTTGAAATATATTCCCACCTAGAATATCTTTTCAAAAATGGCTAGACTAGAGTGTAAATGAGTTGAAAACATAAGAATATTGATAATAGTTAATGTTATGGTTTATTATTGACAAAATACATTACATTAGTTTTCTTGATAGTTATACCTTTAAGATATATGTAGATTGCTAAAAAAAAAAAAATTGTAGTCAGAGCAGCCTAAGCCTTTGGGTATTTTAAGGTAGCCCAGGGAAAATCACTAGATACTGATGGTGAGTGTCAGAAATATTATAAGTTGGTTCAACTCAAAGATCTCAGTTTGAATAGTAGAGTATATGTGCCAACAAATGTTCAACTAACTCAAAATAGTCGAGTATTGTTTAGAAATATCCAATTTTATGTAAAACAGACTTAAATCATTTGAGTTCAAACAGCGTATGGGTTTACAGTGAGGGTGAATGAATAGAGGTCAATAAAGTATGCATAGAAACAGATACAGAGCTACAGTCCAAATTTATACTGTGGACAGTGTAAAAAAACATGGATTTGGTCATAATATTGCAACAAGACTGTGTATCAGTACCATGAAAAAATGCTCCACCACCCAGTTCACTGTTGGGTGGTGTAGAACAGACCGCTACAGTCAGTAATTGTACCCTTATGCCCCTGATAAAACTGCCACGGTGTGCCCATGCTTGGCCTGGCTTGATCCACCCTGCTTAGCTTGCTAAGGTTGTTGCGACTTCATGCTACAGCCACTGGCTTGCTGCAGAGCGAAGGTTAGCCCTATCGTAGCTTCTGCATCGTATAGCTCAGATACGCATCCTTCCTGCAGGGCGGATGGAAGAGCCTTATCTCCGCTGATAAACCCCCGGCTCCTCTGGAGGCTCTCAGTCGAAAGGTCACGCCATCTTGCCACGAATGAGTCCGGGATCTGCCGAGTGCACGCTTCGTATCCATAGCATCTACCTACGAGGCACGCAAACACACACAGTCACACGTGTGGCGAGAGAAGGTGAAGGCACCCCCTTTGTGACCATCCCTGAATAGCATTTCAATATCAGTCTCTGCCTTCTGGTTCCACTGTACACCCAAACCCCCCACACCCCCCCCCTCCCCTTTGGTGTCAACGGAACAGCACGATTGCTTATCGCGCCCGGGAGGGGGGAGGAGATGGAAAGACAGGTTGACACTGTTTGCTACCCAAACTGTTACTCGCAGCCAGGGGAGGATGGCAAATGTGTGACGGCAGAGCCAGACGGAAGGGAAGGGAGGGGTATCAGGAGACATCTTCGCCCCTCTGGCTACAGCTCCGGCAGCAGCCTCGGCTACGACTAGGCCGGCTATCAGGAGAGGCCTTCCAGCTCGCTCTTCTATAGGATGACATGACTGCTTATTATTCATAGAGGCACTGAGGTGGCGATAAAGCGGCAGGCATGCTTGGCTGGCCACGCTGCTGAAAAAAAAAGCCAGAAGCGAGGATGGAGGAGAATTCCGTTAAAGTATACAAGACCAAGGTGCAAGCGTGCCCGCGTGGTAACGCAGGAGCATCCGAGTCAAAAGGCTGGCTTACACATAATGAGCAATCCCGGCAAAAGCTAAGCATGGGTGGTCCGACGCAAATGAGTCAGAGTTTGAAAATGGCAAGTGTACAAATACAGCCTTAGCTGGCGGCTCGCCCCCATTCAGACCCCATTCATAAACGGCTCAGATATAGTGGAGAGACATACATTAGTCCGAGTCAGAGGAAATATATTTATATATATATAACCGCCAGTTTGAAACATCCTGCTTTTGTCTTGGTGGAAACAACCAGTGATTGCATGTGTGGAGGTCAGCACCAAAATCTGTCATGGTGTTATGTCACCTTTGATCTTCAAAGCAGGAACTTTAAACCAGGGGCTTTGCCTGGCTATGTAACGATCCGGGGTTCAGCCCAGTTAATTATATATATATAAGTATAAGTATCCTGATATATAATGTTTACCACTGTAATGTGTAGTTATATATTTTTTATTCTGTTAATATAAAATTAAACGAAAGGTGCACAAAATCTGCAAAATAACTATATCAACTATATCAACAATAGATTTCATGTAACAATGTAATAATGTAAACAATTCACTTGTTTCTAAATTGTTCTTTTGCCTTTTATAACACGTTGAAACTAATTATTGAAAGAATTCCACATCATCCAGCTTCTAACTAACTAGTTAACTAAATGTTTATTATAGCTTACAGTAAGTCCTGCAATCCTAAAATAAATAAACACAATTTAAACATGAAATGTTTTTGTTATTGGCTGATCAGATACATCAGAGCATGTTGGACATTACATTTTTTTTTTTCTCAAACCTTGATTATCTATCTAGCTAATTCTAAAGTTAAGCTAACTGTCTCACAAGCTGCATTTTATTAAGCACACAGTGGGTTTGATCTGTGTGTTTTGATTTAGAATCAAGTATTTTTAACCAGCTATCAGAAACAATGGAATCACAGTTTACATCACTGTATTTCCATATTTGTTTTAACGGCCTGCTGTCAAAACTCACAGCGAGGGAGGGGCTTTCCCCCACCAGCACACTGACTCATCTTCGCGCTCCACAAAACCAGAAAGCTGTTTGGCTGCTTCTCCTGAAAGTCAAAACTTTCCCCTTTAACCAGCACCGCGATTGGCGTTAGGAGATTTCATAATCACTCAGCGGATAGTGGCCTGTCTCCTGATTAATAATACAGCTGAGCTGAGTGAAACAGTTCGGGGCTACAGGAAAATTATTCGGGGCTAAGGAACCAGAAGCACTGGCCAGGCAACGCCCCTGCTTTCAACTGAACAATGCTCTTTCATATTTAAGTTGCACCAGGACAGAATCAACCTACAGGTGTAAAGCTTTCAGCTTTTATTAATTCATGTGTGGAGGCACCATGTGTGGTGTCAGTGCCAAAATCTATAGTTTGTTCTCCTACATCACAAGTCCAAAAGACCTGGTGTCATGGTCACCTTTGAACTTCCTTACAGGGACTTTCAACAGGACAATGCTTATTCATATGAGTTGCACCCAGAAGGAATCAACTGATGGGAATGAAACATCCAACATTTGTCTTGGTGGAGGCAACCAATGATTGTGTTTGTGGAGGCCCCTATCAGCACCAAAATTAACGGTTGGTTGTCGCGAACCACAAGTCCAAGGTACAATACAGGTATTTTCAACAGGACAATTCTCTTTCACATACTGCTCCCATTTCAAGAGCTTATCCCCAATTGAAATTGATGTGTGGGGTGCTATTACAACTGCATAAAAATCCTTCATCCTTACGACAAAATGTCCACACTACTCTGATTAAGTGTAGCTCAAACCATACCATATATGACCATGTCAGACTATTTTGTTTATTATTTATTGTTTCTGGTAACTTTCTCTGAAAATCTTTCTTCAAAATAGCATTGCAATCCAACACCTCCTTCTGGATCCAACTATTCTTGCAATAATTTATTTGACGATGAGTGTATAACATTTATTTACAGTTTATCCAGCCTGAGAACCACTGTGAAGCCTTTATTTTGATATTAGTAATTAATTAAAAATAGTTTCCCTGAAAAAAGGCTATTCTTTAAGGGCTCTATATTAGGGGCATTGGTTCTACAACCAGTATTGTACATGCTCTTTACCAAAGGATGTTTATGGGCTGTTTATTAAAGGCAACAGTTCTAAACAAATAAATCTGCTCAAACAGTGGAACGACAGACATTACAGTCAGAGGAAATGGGCCGTGCCCAAGTGGAGAGCTGTAAAATCACATAAAGCATTACATGAATGGTTACCCCCTACAGTATATATCTCTTTTAGTGCAGTGCTTCTATCTCCTATTTTTTTGTAATGCACATCCTTTATACATTTACTGACAAATAAAATAATACTCTAATACTCTCAATTCAATTACGTCTCAGGCAGATACGTAAATGATTACAGGCGTGGTCTGATTAGACATTGGGTCTTGCCACAAACAGACTTGCTGAGAGACTTTTTCAGAGACTACATTTGGGTAGTGTACCTCTTGGTGAGAGACTGTAGACTGCTAGCAATGCCTCTACAATGCACTCAAAGATATTAATTGCATTGTTTGCCAGGTCTCCAGATTTATTGTAAATCAAACATTTATGGGACCATTTATGGGATGCAAGCTTTGCCACTTGACAAGTGTACAGGATCTACAGTATATTTCATCCTTTCCCCAGAGTAGAGGGAGCCCAACATGGTAATAAATCCTTCTTTCAATTGCAATTCTTTCAGTTGTTTTCCTCACAGATTATCATTTCATGCTAATATTTTAATCACTTATACATACAGCTCTGGAAAAAAAAGAGATCACTTAAAAATGATGTGTTTCTTTGATTTTACCAAATATAAAACCTCTGGAATATAATCAAGAGGAAGATGGATGATCACAAGCCATCAAACCAAGCTGAACTGCTTGAATTTGTGCGCCAGGACTGGCATAAAGTTATCCAAAAGCAGTGTGTAAGACTGGTGGAGGAGAACCATGAAAACTGTGATTATAAACCAGGGTTATTCCACCAAATATTTCTGAACTCCTAAAACTTTATGAATACGAGTTATTTCTCATTTTCTGCAAATAAGTGCTCTAAATGACAATATTTTTATTTGGAATTTGGGAGAAATGTTGTTTGTAGTTTAAAGAATAAAACAACAAAGTTCATTTTACTCAAACATTTACCTATAAATAGCAAAATCAGATAAACTGATTCAGAAACTGAAGTGGTCTCTTGTTGTTTTTTTTCCAGACCTGTATCATCATAATATGCATACATATGAAGTCTTATTCATTTCCAACAACTCCTTCTTGGTGCATTTTCTTTTGTCAATGAGTGTATGCGTACATATGTATGTAGACATGTATGCATTGTGTGTTTACTTTGAAGTGTTCATTACTATAACACTCCATAAAAAGAGCATTCTTCAAGGGTTCTTCAGTAAAGGCAGTAAAGGCAGTGGTTCTTTTCCACTAAAAAGGTTGTTCAAGGGCTCTTTAGTGAAGGTAACTGTTCTAAAAAATGCTCTTCAAACACTGAAGCGACAAACATTGACAACAGTCAGAGGAAATGAACCGTGGCCAAGTGGAACGCTGTAAAATAGCATTACAAGAATGGTTACCCTGTTTGAGTGCATTATTTAGATTCAGTAAGTGTTTGAACCAGGCAGAAGTGAGGTTACAGCTCCACGCGTTAAAGCTTCGGCTTTTTTTTCTCGCAGAACATCAATGGCGCGGTTAGACAACGTGCATTAGCACGTTCTCCGTAAATTGAACATCAGCACCTGAGGACATTCCCAACGTGACACATTAACCAACTGTGGGGATTGTTCCCCTGGAAGAACAAGGTTAAGAGCTACGCTCAAGGGCAGAGTGTCGGCAGCATGTTAGTCTTTAGCTTTGAACCCGTGGTCTCTTGAGTCAAGGCCAAACTTAATGCACTGACTGATGCCTTACCATCTCCATTAGCCGGGCTCTCTGTGCACCCTGGGTATTTTTAGAATACCCTAGTACACGGGCAGATTTTGCAATCACAGGTAAATGCATTGACTGTCTGCTTTCTGTACTTGAGGCTGGGCTTGATAAACGCTTTCAGGAACCCAGTCCGAATCCATGATGAACGCTGTCCTCTACTGGCGGGAAAGCACATTTCAGCTTCAGTGACTAAAGCAGAGAGAACTTTCAGAGCTTGTTAGAAACCCATATATTAACCTTCCACTCAGTGGCCACTTTATATGGTCCACCTGCTGTATAGAACCTACATATATAGGTCTATATAATTGCACAAGGTTGAGAGTGCTCCGCCATGCAAAAATATCCTGCTAAGGACAGTTATTTGTTCAGAAACGGACTGTTCTAGCCCTTTATAAGTAAAAAAAAAAAAGCAACTTTAAAAGCAACTGCTTTTAAAGTTATATGGATGTTTCTGCTTGTAGATTATAGTTGGATTGGAGATGCTTTAAGCTGTTCATCTACAAATGTGCTAATTATGATTTATTTCAGACTGTACAGTATAGTAGAGCAACATACACTTACTGCAAAACTCAGAAAACAGAACTTTCAGGGCACCGAATGGTCCAGTGGTCTAATGCACTGCCACTATGAACAGGAAATCGCAGGTTTGAATCCTGTTCATGTTGCTTGCCATCAGCTGCCTCCCTCCGGGTGGGTAGATGGCGCTCTCTTTCCCTATTACCCTCAAAGGTGGAGCTGGGTGGCATGAGGTGTCTGTGAGCAGATATATCAGAACCTCCAGGCCGTATGTGTTGGAGGAGGCATGTGCTTGTCTGCACCCTCATAGGGTCGCAGGGGCCACTGGTGATGGGGACGCACAAAGGGATGGGACAATTGGATAGCCAAATTGGGAGAAAAAATGGGACGAATCAGAAATAAATGTATAAAAAAAAGAAAACAGACCTTTCAGTGTCTTGGATGAGAACCTGTGACCAAGAGTTGAAGGTTGGTGAAGGCCAGGTTTGTATATGGAGGCATTGTGTTTTAATCCTACCTTTGCAGCATATGACTTTTTACCTAACTGTTTTTTTTCCTACCCACACACAGTAAGGGTTTCCTAGAATATCTTTGCCAAATCACAACACATCCATGACCTGCCTGGTGACCACATTTATCTAACATTTATGAGATAAGCTGAGACAAATATGGCCCTATTTTGGCAATCTTTAGTAACCTTTTGCTATCGTAAAAACAGGAAAAGTATGCTTTGTTCTCTTAATTAATCAAGGGTGTGTTTTGTGCGTAACATCCAATAAACCAACTAGCGTGTCACTTGCCATTCGCTTTAAGAGCCAGGTGTGCTCTGACTTTTTCGTATTGCTATTTCAATAGCGCAGCTACCTGGAGGTGTCCAATTCTTCTCAGCAGAGGAAACTGACCTGCTTTTGTTCAAGCTGTGAGGGGTTATTAACAAGAACAGCAGGAATTCACAGAAGATCCCCAAGAGAAAGGAGGTGTTATCATTAATTAATTCACCACCAAAGATTGCAATGAACTGACTCTGTTACCATCTCTTTAGGTTTTTTTTCTGTGGCAAACCTGAGTTTTCTGTTGCCAAGATTTCAATACACCCAATACACCCACTGGCGTCACAAATCTCGTTCAGGGTGTAACATAGGGCCCATAGTTCTCTCTAATAGGATAGCACAATCAGTATGTACAGTTTTCTTTAAACCGAGCCAATAGCGATAACAAGACCTCTCAAACAAGAGGAAGAAACCTTGAAAGGAACCAAAACTAGTCAACACTAGAGACGTACAGATGCGTACACTCTATTCAGCCACAGCAAATCCATCAAATCCCGAAACAAAGCTTTGCCTGCTCCGAGATGATTGATCTACCTGGAGAGTGTGTCTGACTTGATCAAATCCAAGGCAAAAGAGAGAGAAAGAAAAAAGAAGTAGAGAAAGGAGGATGAGGATGAGGAGGAGGAAGAGGAAGAAGAGAAGAGATTTGAACTGTGTGTCAGTGTGACAAGCAGCTGAAGCGGCCGCTCCAGGCTTGTGCCTCGCAGCCTGTGGCCATCTTGGACACATCGAAGATGACAACTCCCGTGAGATGACTCCTCCTGCACTTCTCCTTTACTCATTTACCTATCAAAGATGTTCAAAGTCTCCTCCCGATGAAAACGTCTTTTCGGCCTTTCATCCGTCTCGATGCTCAGCTGAACATTTCAAGAGTGGATTAAAGATTTAAAGATTTTAAAGGTTGAAACATTTATGGCCCGATTAGCATGTGGCAAAGAGCACCCGGACCAGATGTGGCTGCATGGTTCTGGGTTTGATAGAATGGAGCATCATTAGGCCAAAAAAATCAAATAAAATGCATTTCTGTGCAAGAAAATAGCAGTTTGTTTTGACCGGGTATTCAAAGGACCCATATCTTATACATGAAACATTTACGTACTGTATATCAGACTATATTGTTTAAGCGTTCAGTATGTCCAGTTCTATAACCTAAATGGCATACCTGGCAACAAAGGTGCTTTCATCCTGCTCCTGTGTCTACCAGCTCCGGACTCCATTGCCCAGAATGCACCACACACATACATCACCCATTCACTCCCTCAGTTTTTTTGCGCTTTTATTTTAAATGGGATTCCTAAGAGAATTTTAGTAAAGGTAATAATGTACAGTCTAATAAGGTCAGAGCATGAAAAGAAGAAGAAGAAGAAGAAGAGTACTTTATAGAGCGCTTTTACATCATGAAAAGTGTACTACTGTAGCAGTAGTAACAGAAATTATGCAACTGCCATCAATATTTACTGAATTTATTTAGCATTTTATTTTCTTGTCCCACATTCTGGACCTACCTCATTCGGGCTGTGGCTGTGGTTTGAGGTGATGTAGTGGAACGGGTGGGAATGGATTAGTCGAGGTCCTTCCCTCTATATTTGTTATTCAAGCATCATCCATCAGGCTGAAAGGAAATGACATCTCGGACCATAACACATTCTTATGATATTTATAATGTAACATAAATCAAAAAGACACACCCACACACACAGGGTTGCATTTGCTTGTACCTGTGTGTGTGTGCGTTCGTGTGCGTGTGTGTGTGTGTGAGAGAAAGTGAGTGTGATTTTGCGTCCACTATTTTTCATATAAGGGAAAAAAATCTGGCCCTAAAAAAACCCAACTGTTCTTCAGATTTCAGCTGCAAAACAGATTACGCTGCTAAACTGTCCTATCTGGCAGCCCAACGATGGCGCTCGGAATCTGTGCTACACGGATACAACATCCTCTTTCATAGCCAGACTAGACTTCATCATGCGATAAAGTTGTAAGGCTGAATTATTTAGGATCCGCGGGGACGGCTTTGCGCATAAAACTAAAGTGCAAAGTTAAGCATTCACAAGCAGAAACCAGAGAGGAGGAAATCTTAGCAGCGTTTTCCTTTTCTTTTTTTCTCCAGCGCGAGACTGACAGTAATATAGTCAAATCTTTTTCTTCAGAGCTCATAAAACTCGGAAACGGGGTGAAAAAAAAGACTCTCTCAGACCCGCTGGCAGAGCAGGGCGAGACGGGCCAGGAAAACACTGGCATTATCTAATCTCAGAGACATTTTTGACCTTCACAGGTCAGTCGTGCTCGATGCTGCAATCCATCCATGAAAATGCGCAACACTTATCACTTATGCTGTGCACAGAAGCACAGGACAAATTAGAGAAAACAGAGAACATTTTAAAAAGAGTCCATAAGACATCAGAGGTGTCGTTTGCAGTTGCAGAGGCCATGTAGAGTGTAGAGGACCCATCATGCATGTGCAAGAAGAAGGTGCTGTGGTGAGATAAGACCAAATTTCTGTCTGACTGGAAAGATGGAAAGATGGATGGAGCTAAATACAGGACAATCCCAGAAGAAAACCTGTTGGAGGCTGCTAAAGACTTAAGCTTGGGAAAAAGATTAAACCTTCCAGCAAGACAATGACCCTAAACCTACAGCCAGAGCTACAATGGATTGGTTTAGATCAAAGAATATTACACATGTATTGGAATGGCCCAATCAAAGTCCTGACCTAAATACCACTGAGCTGTTGTGAATGAAGAATCTGGTAGAGCTGTAATTGCAGTAAAAAGTGGCTTTACCACGTATTGATATAAGGGGGCTGAATACATTTGCACATCGCACTTTTCAGATTTTTTTTATTTGATTAAAATAGTGAAAACCATGTAATATTTTCGTTCCACTTCACAATTATGTGCACATTTTGTGTTGAGCTGTCACCTAAATAAAATCTCAATAAAATACATTTAAGTTTGTGGTTGTAAAGTGACAAAATGTGAACATTTCAAAGGGTATGAAGACTTTTGCAAGCCCCTATAGTCAAATCTCAGAAACGGGGGGAAAAAGACTCTCTCAGACCTGCTGGCAGAGCAGACGGCTAGACAGGCAATGAAAACACTGGCATTATCTAATCTCAGAGACATTTTTGACCTCCACGGCTCGGCCATGATTGATGCTGAAATCCATCCATCAAAATGTGCAACACTTATTACTTATGCTGTGCACAGAAGCACAGTACAAATTAGAGAAAACACAGAAAATTTTAAAAAGAGACCATAAGACATAAGAGGTGTCGTTTGCGTCTTGCATGTGGAAGAAGCTGCTATGCTTAAATGAGACGATGAGTTGTTGTTGTTGTTGTTTTCTTGCCTAAATGTAAAGCGTTATGTGTGGCAGAATAAAGTAACACTATTTATCACACTGTGACAACACACCATTCCCACTGTGAAACATGGTGGCGGCAGCATCATGCTATGGGGATGCTTTCCTGTAGCAGAGACAGGGAAGCTGGTCAGAGTCGATGGAAAGATGGATGGAGCTAAATTACAGGGGAAACCTTGGTAAAAAAAACCTGTTGGAGGCTAAAAAAGACTTTAGACTGGGAAGGAGATTAAACCTTCCAGCAAGACAATGACCCTAAACCTACAGCCAAAGCTACAGTGGAATGGTTTGAATTAAAGAATATTAAACATGCATTGGAATGGCTTTTGTGGTAAGATGTGAACATTGCTGATCACAGATTCTCTCCATCCAACATGGTTGAACTTGAATAACTTGCTAATTTGAACGAAAAATAAGAGAAAATATCTCAAAGTCTCTAAATATGCAAAGCTGGCAGAGACAAATCCCACATACTACAGCTGTATTTGCAATACGATGTGGCTCTACTAAGTATTGATATAAGGGGGCTGAAAACTTTTTAATTTGATTAAAAATTGGAAAATCATGTATTCTTTTTGTTCCACTTAACAATTATGTGCTTTTTTGTGTTGATCTATCACTTAAATTAAATCTCAATAAAATATATTTAAGTTTGTGGTCGTCAGGTGACAAAAAGTGAAAAGTTTAAAGGGTATGAAGACTTTTGCAAGCCACTGTAGTCAAATCTCAGAAATCTTGGGGGCGTAAAGACTCCCTCAGACCCGCTGGCAGAGCAGACGGCTAGACGAGCCTGGAAAACACTGGCATTAGCAAATGGCAGAGACATATTTGACCTTCTCGTTTTTGGGCAGGCTTGACACTGAAATCCATCCATCAAAATGTGCAACACTTATTATATTAACACTTATGCTGTGAAAAATTACAGAAAACACAGTAATATCTCAATATAAGGAGCCTTTTCAGGCCAGTAGTTAACTAACATCAAATTACTACCCCATACATAGAAGGCATTACTACCCAGAGTGGACAGTGCAGTGGGTGGTAATGATTGTGACCTGCGGTGTCTGGTTAGAATGGTCCATGCAAACAAAACAACAAACAAAAAGAAGCTACTGCAGCAGAAATCACTGTTATATCACAATGCACAATGAAAGAGCCCCCCCCCCCATGCAACATCCCACAGGTCAATACCTGTCCCATGACTTCTGCCATTGCCCACAAAAACTGACAGTAATAAGTCAAATCCTTTCCTTGAGAGCTCATTAAACTCAGAAATGGGGGTAAAAAAAGACTCTCTCTCAGACCCGTTGGCAGAGCAGACGGCTAGACGGTTCTGGAAAACACTGAGACATTTTTGATCTTCACAGCTTAGACATGTTTGATGCTGAAATCCATCTGTCAAATATGTAACACAGGCTACATAGACTGTTACATAAGCATAAAAATATGGAACACACAGTAACACCTTAGTCGAAGTGGTCTTTTTCTAGGCCAGTCATTAATTACCTGTTGGTAATTACTACATTTGTTACACTGTAAGTAGGCATAATTAAGCTTTTTCATAACACACTACTCTATTCACACCAATAATGATTGTGACTGCCAGTGTCTGGTTAGAAATGTCTTTGCAAATAGACCAGCAACATAAATCAGAAATCCATGTACATTCAATGCAGGAGGCCTCACATCTCACATCATATCTGCAGGTCAGTGCAGATTTCTACCTAGTCTCATGTCCCATGACTTTTGCCATGTCCCATAGACGCTAAAAACACTGTACTGAGCTGTGGTATTAAATGAGGATGTGATTTTTACTAAACATATACTTATATTAAAGCAAACAAAACGGGGAAAGCTATTTTTCTAGGTAAGTATTCCTAGTGAAGTAAGTCTTAAATCAAGCAAAATCACCAAAAAAGACTCATTCTAATTCTAAGCAATACTAATTAAGATATTTAGTTTTAAAGTAATTAAAACAAACTTGTTTTCAGTCTGCCTGCTCCAGACTCTGAACTGTTCACTAAAGACTCCACGCACCAACGCCCACACTTCCTTGACTCCACTGATCACATGAAGCTACAGTGCTCCCGCTCTCAGAGATACTAATTGGTTCCACCTGTCCTCCCTTGTATATATACCCCTAAGTTTGCTCAGTTCAGTTCTAAGTATTTTGTATTTTGTACCTCCACTATCGTCTTTTTCCTTGCCCTTTCTGTTGAATCAGATCAGAGAACAAAAATAAGATAGTTTAAATAATTTCACCTGGGGCGCCGAGTGGTCTAAAGGTCTAAAGCTCTGATGCCACTATGAGCAGGAGGTTGCAGGTTCAAACCCACGCTCATGCAGCTTTGCAATCAAGCTGCCGCCGCTCAGAGGGAGCAAAATTGGCCTTGCTACCTCTGGGTGGGTAGATGGCGCTCTTTCCCCGCATCACTCCTGGGGTGATACCCGCAGAACAGGGCATCTGTGAGGTGATATACCGGAACCGAGCCGCTGCACTTTTCTCCAAGCGCGTTGGTTGCTTTCAGTGCTGCATCAGCAGCAGCTCAAAAAGAAGTGGTGGCTGACTTCACATGTATCGGAGGAAGCATGTGTTAGTCTTCACCCTCCTGGTGTGTTGGGGCATTACTAGTGATAGGGGGAGTCCTAATGGCCGTGTAAATTGGAATTTGAAATAAAATTATAAAAAAAATTATAATAATTTCATTTGTTAATTTAATTTTTTAACTGTGAAGGCATGCTTCTTGTGCAAACAATGTTCACCTGGCTTCAGCAAACAAACACAACTCCATGGACGAAAATGCTATGCAACAAAACCTGTGATTGGTCAGTAAAAAAGCCACGGCATGAAACAAACATGGATGACTTTGAGTTGTACTTTGGGGTAAAGACACAGCAGCACAAAGAGTTCACCATCCACTTCTTCTTCCAGAACATTTATTAATACCAGTGTAAATGACTTAACTGGTAACTGTTTTGCTTTGTGTGGTATTTTGTGTTTCCTCCATGCTTGTTCACAGTTGTTGTTCTGCTCTTAGTCTAGTCTTTTCAGTTTGCTTTCTGTGTCTTGTTTCCTCTCAGTCATGTTCTCAGGTTTGATGGCAAAAGTGGGGCTTTTGGGAGAATGAATCAAATGAATCAAATCATTCGTAAAAAGAATCAATCTTGTCAGACGTTCAAACCATCGTCCACCACAGTGACGCAACAGGCACTTTACCTGTTTATCTTTAAGTTCAAATTGATCCCAAACAGCATAACTTTTCCAGATTCCACATATTATGAGTAATAATTAATTCTCATTTTCTCCTCATTTGTTAATTACTAACTCCAGTACTAATTATTCTACCAATATTTAGTGCAATTTTGTTCCTTACCTCTAACAGGTAATGGTCTTTCATAAAAAAAAAAACTTTTTTAAATGTTTCACTTTTTTATTACTTTTAAAAGACCAACATATGAAACGCAATAGTTTTACAATATATTGAAACATAACAATAAAATTTTGTTTTAGTTTTAGTTTTTGCAGGGGGGGTTGCAAAGATGTGAGAAGAACCATTTTCATATTATATGTTGATTACACTAATTAAGGCAAGCGGAAGAAGTTTTACACTATATACTATTTATAACTATTTTTCCTAGATCTTCAATGTCACGCCCTTGATCTTTTGCCCTGTGTTTCTCCATTTCCCAGTGTGTTCATCAGTAATTTTCCATCACGTGTTTGTTATTTGTAGCTCCGCCCCTCGTTACCTTTTTCCCCAGGTGTGTGCTTGCTGTGTGTATAAATAGTTCCCTTATGTCTGTGTTTATTCGTCAGTCTTTGCACCTTCCTCCGTTGTTTTGTCTTTCCACGTTTATCTTGTTTATAGCCCCAGTTTATTGCATTCTATTTATCTCTGTTTATCCTTGTTATATCTCGTTTATTTCCTTGTTTATTTCCCTAGTCTTGTTTAGTTATTTTCTGTCTAGTTTAGTTCCTCGTTGTTTGTTTATGTTTACTTTATCTCTTGTTTGCTCCTTGTTTGTCCTGCCTGAAGATCGTTACATTCAAACTTTAAAACAAATCATTTTGACCCTTAATATACCAGGAGGGTTACTAAAGCAATGCAGCGTGTTTTTGATTTTTCTCCACAACAAATGTTACAATGCTTTGGCATCTTTTTACTTGTGTTTGTAGTTTATTCTTCTTCGTCTTGTCTGTTTGGCTTTGCGTTACTCTACTTGATATTGCTTTCTGTTTTGTAAATGTTTACTCTCTTGTTGTTTCTTTTATAAAGCACCTTATTCCTGTAGCTGCATTTACATCCGCCCTCTCATCCCTCAACATTCATGACACTATGAAACTGAAGATAATAATTATAGCATTGCAGTAATGTGAATAAAGAACTGAAGTGTGGCCTTTTAAACAGGGTCTAACAGGTTAAGAACTAAACACATACGAATGTATGTACGAATGTTATGAAAATCACAGGTAAAATATTACATATACTGTGAATTTCAACCTTTAATATTTAAGTGCATGCAAAAAGTTCTAAAATCACCTGGCAGACCACCAGTGAGTGGTACACATACGACAGTTTGAGAACCACTGGTTTATACGCGTCCAATGACTGGCTATTCCTGTAGCTAGTACTGTAATAACTGTTTTCTAGTAGCAAATGAATTTAACATCATAAATTTCATACCTCAGAAAAACCTCAGAAAGTACGCAAGCTCATAAACTTTTAAAGGTGCGTTCGGGTTCATGAAACGCTCACAACCATCAGCATGAGAAAAACTGTGATCCGTCTGGTTTGAGAGTTTCTAAAACTGCTGATCTCCTGGGATTTTCAGCTCAACCGTCTCTAGAGTTTACTCAGAATAGTATAATAAAGAAAACACATTCAGTGATTGACAGCTCTGCAAATGGAAACACCTTGTTGATGAGGGAGGTCTATGAGGAATGGCCAAACTGCATAAAAAAAGCTTACAGTATATTGATTTTGTTGGACTAGCTCAAATCCACGGAAGGCTTTCAACAAGGACTCTAGAGCATTGCTGTGAGGATTTGATTGAGACATTTAGAGACAGGAGTGCTAGTCATGTTGTCACGAAGGAGGGAGGGATGGACGTAAGTGCAATATATATATTTATTTAAACATACAAGATAAAACAAAACAATAAACAAAACGCGGGTAACGCAAAAACAAGGCTAGGATGATATAAACTAAGAAACACAGACTAAGAAACTAGGACTAGGAAACATACGGGCAGCAAGGATACATACAGACTAAGGATATAGGATACAAAATACAGGATACAAAATACAAAAGACAAAATACAAAAGACTCGACACTGAACATTCTAACAGAGGGGCTTAAATACAAGAGGAGAGTGAGAAACACCTGGGCTAGGAAGACGAGGGGGCGGGGTTACAAACAGGACACAGGTGAGAACACTGATGCTACAGGGCAGGGCTGGGGCGGAGCTAGGGTGGAGACAAATACTAACAACAACAATAGCACATGGCTGTGAACACTGACAGAAAAACAGAGGGGCAGGAGCACAAGAGACCAAACGAGGGAGACAGACATGGGCTAAACTGTGACATTACCCCCCCTCAACGGCGCCACTACCAGAGGCGCCGAGAGAGAGGGAACAGAAAAACCAGACAAGGCTAGACAAGACCAGAGAAAGAACACAGGGGCAGGAACTGAGACAGGAGACTAGACAGGAGAAACATACTGGGACTGGAATGGAGACTGGGGAGGTGGAAAAAACAGAGACTGGACAGAGGACGAGAACTGAGACTGGACAGAGGGCTGTACATTGGGCAGGGATGCAGAAAGGGCAGGGGACATGAACAAAGACTGGACAGGGGACGGAGACTGGACGAAAGACTGGACAGGGGACGGAGACTGGACGAAAGACTGGACAGGGGACGGAGACTGGACGAAAGACTGGACAGGGGACGGAGACTGGACAGGGGGCTGGATGTTAGATTGGGACAGAGACTGGACTGTGGAGGAGAACCTAGACTGGGCAAGGGGCTTAGACTGGACAGAGGACTTGGGCTGGACAAACTGGGTCTGGACAAGACAGGGCGATGGAACCGGGACAAATACACTTACTGGGACTGACACAAATACGGTGACCGGGATGGGAACAGAAAAACCACCGGGGACAGGAATGGGAACAAACACAGACACTGGGACCAGGACAGGGAGAGACATGGGAACAAACAAAACTTGGGGATGCCCAGGACTGGCTAAAGTCTGTGGGGTAGTTAGAGGGGCCAGCCTGGGCACAGTTCTTGGGCAGAGGTCCGGGGGCCTTGGGGCGGGCCTAGGAGCCCGTGACCTGGGAGCAGGCCTGGGGATAGGCCGGGGGGCATACAAAGTTCTGGGAGTGGGCACAGGGTCAGAGGCGGCCGGAGCCGCGGGCACAGGGTCAGAGGCGGCCGGAGCCGCGGGCACAGGGTCAGAGGCGGCCGGAGCCGCGGGCACAGGGTCAGAGGCGGCCGGAGCCGCGGGCACAGGGTCAGAGGCGGCCGGAGCCGCGGGCACAGGGTCAGAGGCAGTGGGTACCACATGAGCGGCAGGCACTGCAGACACAGGAGCTGAGGCTGTAGCAGCGGGAGCTGCTGGTGCTGGAGCTGAGGCTGTAGCAGCGGGAGCTGCTGGTGCTGGAGCTGAGGCTGTAGCAGCGGGAGCTGCTGGTGCTGGAGCTGAGGCTGTAGCAGCGGGAGCTGCTGGTGCTGGAGCTGAGGCTGTAGCAGCGGGAGCTGCTGGTGCTGGAGCTGAGGCTGTAGCAGCGGGAGCTGCTGGAGCTGAGGCTGCAGGTGCTGGAGCCGGAGCTGTGGCAGCAGGTGCTGGAGCCGGAGCTGTGGCAGCAGGTGCTGGAGCTGGAGCTGTGGCAGCAGGTGCTGGAGCTGGAGCTGTGGCTGGAGCAGCGGTAGCTGCTGGTGCTTGAGCTGGAGCTGAGGCTGGAGCAGCGGGTGCTGCTGGTGCTTGAGCTGGAGCTGAGGCTGGAGCAGCGGGTGCTGCTGGTGCTTGAGCTGGAGCTGGAGCGGTGGGTGCAGCTTGAGCAGGCGCGGCGGGTGCAGCTTGAGCAGGCGCGGCGGGTGCAGTTTGAGCAGGCGCGGCGGGTGCAGCTTGAGCAGGCGCGGCGGGTGCAGCTTGAGCAAGCGCGGCGGGTGCAGCTTGAGCAGGCGCGGCGGGTGCAGCTTGAGCAGGCGCGGCGGGTGCAGCTTGAGCAGGCGCGGCGGGTCTAGGAGCTCGTGACCTAGGAGTAGGCACAGGAGCAGAGGCTGGACCCCCATGCACCTGAACTGGGGTAACAGCGGGCACAGAGTCAGAGGCGGCCGGGGCCGCGGGAACTGGGTCAAAGGCGGCCGGGGCCGCGGGAACTGGGTCAGAGGCGGCCGGGGCCGCGGGAACTGGGTCAGAGGCGGCCGGGGCCGCGGGAACTGGGTCAGAGGCGGCCGGGGCCGCGGGAACTGGGTCAGAGGCGGCCGGGGCCGCGGGAACTGGGTCAGAGGCGGCCGGGGCCGCGGGAACTGGGTCAGAGGCGGCCGGGGCCGCGGGAACTGGGTCAGAGGCGGCCGGAGCCGCGAGCAGCGCTGATCCAGAGGCGGCCGGAGCCGCGAGCAGCGCTGAAACAGAGGCGGTGGGTCCTGCTGGCGTGAGCGCGGCAGGCACCGCGGGTACAATGTCAGAGACGGCCGGAGCCGCGAGCAGCGCTGATCCAGAGGCGGCCGGAGCCGCGAGCAGCGCTGAAACAGAGGCGGTGGGTCCTGCTGGCGAAGAAGCCGCTTCAGCGGGAGCCGAGAGTGCGGCTGCCGCCAAGATCCGGACTGGAACCGCAGACTCAGCAGTGGGCGTGGCTGAAAACACCGGACCGGAGCTTGCTTCCGGAGCAGGAGTCGAAAACCCGGAATCCAGCCGGGCTGTACAGCTGGGATCCGGCCGAGCTTGAGAGCTGGGAGTCGGCCGGGCTTGAGAGCTGGAAGGCGGCCGGGCTTGAGAGCTGGAAGGCGGCCGGGCTTGAGAGCTGGAAGGCGGCCGGGCTTGAGAGCTGGAATGCGGCCGGGCTTGAGAGCTGGAAGGCGGCCGGGCTTGAGAGCTGGAAGGCGGCCGGGCTTGAGAGCGCGGTGGAGTTAGCAGGCTAGCTAGCTTAGCTGGAGCTGGGCTGACGAGCTCCAAGCCAAGGAGAGGCGCCGGGAGCGGTTCATCTCCCCGAATTTGCTCGGCGAGGAACCGCAGATATTCGAGGTCCGCCTTCCTCGTAGCCTGCCACCTTGCTACGTCCATATTTTGGTCGAGTCTTATGTCACGAAGGAGGGAGGGATGGACGTAAGTGCAATATATATATTTATTTAAACATACAAGATAAAACAAAACAATAAACAAAACGCGGGTAACGCAAAAACAAGGCTAGGATGATATAAACTAAGAAACACAGACTAAGAAACTAGGACTAGGAAACATACGGGCAGCAAGGATACATACAGACTAAGGATATAGGATACAAAATACAGGATACAAAATACAAAAGACAAAATACAAAAGACTAGACACTGAACATTCTAACAGAGGGGCTTAAATACAAGAGGAGAGTGAGAAACACCTGGGCTAGGAAGACGAGGGGGCGGGGTTACAAACAGGACACAGGTGAGAACACTGATGCTACAGGGCAGGGCTGGGGCGGAGCTAGGGTGGAGACAAATACTAACAACAACAATAGCACATGGCTGTGAACACTGACAGAAAAACAGAGGGGCAGGAGCACAAGAGACCAAACGAGGGAGACAGACATGGGCTAAACTGTGACACATGTAAGGATGTTGAATTACTATCACCTTATCTCATAAAAAAAAATCAAGAGAGAAGAAAGTCTGTGTGTCTAAAATTTTGATTTGTTTTGAAGGGCTATAGAGGACAAATGAGCAATATAAATCCCATGCGTCCCATAAAGCAGATGTGTGGACTCGAGTCAGAAATTTGATGACTTGTGACTTGACTCAACAGAGTCAAAAAAAAAAAACTTGTAACTTGACTTCCACTTTACCTTGACTTTACTGACAGTACTTTTTAACATAATTCATCAAACAGCTGGAGCATTTTGTATTGATTGCACGGTGCTATATCACTGTAAAGGAAGGCAACCCTAATGCCTCAAACCCATTTCATACCTGAAACAGTAACCGTGTGCTCCAGTATTACCTAAATCATGGTGATAAAGCACATCTGACATGCAAAAATACATGTTGGGTCAATTTTGTTTTCATGTATACAGCATTCTAGCAGTTTCTATGCAGAATAAATACATAATCTAGTAGTCTTCCTGATAAATACAATCTATAAGTCAATATTAATGATCGTGATCAGTGGTATCTGGCTACAACTGGCCATGCAAACAGAAAGGCGACTCAGATATGACATCCGCGAACATGCAGAGTGCCTAAATATACAGTTTACTGGTCAATAAAGATATCAACACACAGCTATATAGAGAATTGTAGATTAAAAAAAACAGTATCTGAAGCTGTTGGAGCCGAATGTAAGTATTTAAACTATTTAAATTCCATAACAATAAGCTATTTGCCTGGTTTGTACATGGGAAAACATAGTATTACTGTATCCAATATTAAAATAATTCCTGCCCTTATAAAGTGAACCATCCAGATCCTCTCTGTCTTCCCTCAGTTTCTCAATATAACAAATGTTTTAAGTTATTTCCACTCAAAACAATGAGTACAACTATTTTAAAGGGGACATATTACACCACTTTTTTTTTACAATCACTCTCACATAAAGTGATCTATTTTCGCCTGTTTCAGTCCCTTGCAGAATGAGTTGTCTAAGGGCTCTGTCACTTTTATGTAAATCAGCTGTTGTTGGCCAAGCGTTTACTACTGGTTAGTGTTAGCTTGTGCTAAATGCCAAACACGAACATGCCAGGCCATGCTTAACTGTGATACATGCACAAATCTCATTATCTGAAAAGTACTTACATCCCCTTCATCTGCTGACTTACCACAAAGAGTAGTTACAGATCCCTCCTTCAGACGATGCACTGTGCTCGTAAAACCAGCAAACCGAAATGGTGGATCTTTAAGTGATTAAGTGAGTGAAGCTCTGGAGTGGGTTGATGAGTGACGTGTGATGCCATGGAGGTTCTATTCAAGTTTCATTGTCATCTAAACGTCTCCTAGAAGCATGTGATTCCTGACACCTAACTCCACTTTCAGCTGATTCAAAGAAAAAAAATGGATGGATGGGTGGATGGATGGGTGGATGGATTGATGAATGGATGAATGGATGGATGGATGGATTGTTTTGAGCTTGAGTGTTTATAGGGTCAGTTGAGACCCTATAGTGAAAATACAAAAGGACACAAAAATTGAGTTTTGCATATTATGTACCCTTTAAAAACAGATGACACCTGGTCTATGCCTACAGCCATGGTTTCGGGGAGGTCAAATGGTCGCTGTGGACGCTAACGGCTCCCAGTGGAACCATCAATGGTGGACTCTTATGGTTGTCGGTGGATTCTAAGCTAGTGCACTCTGACGGCTATTGGAAAATACGCTAACAGTCTTGTAACAGAAGAAATAGATGTTCTTTTGGTAAACTTTCTGTTGGTAACTTGGTAAGTTTACTCATTTATTTAGCTCCTGACAGCTGTAATACATTACAGTGTAAATTATAATGTGAAAACAAGGGACTAGAAAGACAAAACAGGGACAGGAATGCAGAACACGGATGGGTCTACAGTTCTCATATGTGATAAGAGATGTTACTCATTTCACAAACGTGTGCACGAGGGTCCTTCCTAAGCAGAAGGTCTGCTCATCTTCTGACAGATGACAGATGTGTTCCACAAAGCAGCGTTATTAGTACCCGTCAACATGTGAGCAAAACAGTTGGAACTGAGCAACAAAGCTTGTAAAGTGTATATGCCTGCTGTGGTGGGCCAGGTGGGTCATATGGAGGAGAGATATGGGATGTAAGAAAGAACAGAGTAAATGAGAGAGAGAGAGACAAAGAGAAAAAGAGAGAGAGAGAGTTCTCATATCATGGCAAGGACGAAGATGCTCCTGATTATGACAGAGGAGAGTCAGCCCACTCTGTAGCCTCTCCGATCTGCTGCGACTGTCCGTGGCATTCGGCGGCTCGAGCTGTCGCAGTCCCTCCAGTCAGAGCAGGACGCCCACTCACCTGCACTGGACCCTCTGCGGGTCTTTGAAGCTGCAGCCAATCAGAAGGCCCCAGGGGGGTGGTGGGCGACGGGGAGGGGGGCTGTGACAGGGGCACTGGGGCGAAGTGGGACGTGTTTTAGAGCCGAGCCCAGGAGGGGAGGGTGAGAGAGAATGACAGAGAGAGACAGAGAAAAAAAATATACAGAATGTAGAGGAGAGGAGATATGGAGGGAGGGAGGGAGGAAAGGGGGAACATAGAAGACAGACAGGAAAAATTGTAAAAAGGACAGAGCAAATGAAAGAGAAAGAGAACCAGCACAGATATAAGACTCAGAAAAGTGAGAAGCTGAGAAAAGAAGACAATAAAGCCAAAAAAAAAACAGATAAAAAGATAAGACAAAAAGCATAAAAGGGAGATAAAAAGGGAATAAAGCCAGAAAGATAGCCAGATACAAAGAGAATGATAAAGGGATGGGCAGAGAGGGAAAACTCAGAAATAAAATAAGATGTATAGGAAGATATGAAAAAAAATAATGGAAGAATAAAGAGCAAATGAGACGGAAAGAACAGAAGACAGAATAGGGAAGATAAAAGAAGAGAATAAAAACTGAAAAAAAAACCATAAAAAACAGGCAGAATAATAAAGGGATGGAAAGATGGAAAAAGGTAGCATCAACTTGATCACATTTTGGAGCTGATTAATGAGACCAGGAACTCTATAACATTAAATAAGAACCTCATGGCCTCAGCCAGAACACTAAAGGTGGGTCATGTATGGGCCTTCCAGCATGACAGTGACCCAAAACATATGGCCAGGGCAAAAAAGACTGGTGTAAGAAGAAGCACATCAAGACCCTGGAGTGGCCAGTTTTCATACCATGAGCTCATAGACATTTGTAGAGGAAGCTCAAATTTTCAGAATTTGAAGACGTAAAGAGGAGTCAAAATACCTACTGAGAGGTGCAAAACCTGGCAACCAACTACAAGAAATGTCTAAACTCTTCACCAAGCACTAGGTCATGTTTTGCTTGAGAATTTAACATTTATTTTACTTAATTAAATACAAATGAATTTATTATTTTTTTGTGTTGATATTCTTTGTTAATATAAACCTACCATAAAATCTGCATAAAAACAGGGGGGCTGAGAGATGTAGGAAAGGTAGAACATGAAAATATATTAATGTACAGAGCAAATGAAAGGAAGAGAAGGCAAGATAGAGACAAGACAGAGTAGGAGGGGAGAAAACAAGAGAATAAAGTCAGAAAAAAAAAACAGATAAAAAAGTGAATGATAAAGGGATGGGCAGCAAAGGAAAGGTGGGGGAAAAAATGCGAACATGAAAGACACAAAAAAGAAATATAAGAAAAATATATACAGTATAAGCTGCAGAGCAAATGAAAGGGAGAGAAGGCAGCAAAGAAGAGAATAAAACCAGAAAATAACAGATAAAAAGAGAGAATGATAAAAGGGAGAGAAACAGAGAGGGAACAGCAGACAAAGAAATGAAATTTACAGGGAGGTATAAAAAGAAAAATAAATAAAGAGAGACTGAGAAAAATAGAGGAAGGTGTGCTGGGAGGACAGAAAACGCAAAGAAAAAGTAAATACAGGAAGAAAATATAGAAAAAAGAAAGAGAGAGAGAGAGAGAGACGCCACTGAGCATTCTTCTTCCTCCAGCACCCCACTCCCCTTCCAAAAATAGGCCAAACCTGCACAGATTCCAGGAGCTCTTTGACATTGATAAATTCTCCCTTCTCTGTAAAAGGGCATAATTTTCTCCAGCTTGTGGACTCTATGTACCAGACACTGTGCTCACACAGCTTGAGAGTGACACACACCTGCAATCAACCACCCACAATCAACTGCAGAAAATCAGCTTAAAACCCAAATCAAAATCATATCAACTCAAACAGATACCATAAACTAAATCGTCTTAAACATCTAGTCAACCATAATGAAGAACACCAGTCATTTAACTCTTAAAAGCAAGCATTCTGCATGCAAAAATGATCTGCTTCAGAAAATTAAATAAAATCCTTTAAATCAAGCAGCATAAACCAACCACCGAACCAACTATATGGTACATATTATCTGACTTCAGGTTCCAAATAGGAATATGAAAACAGCACCACCTGTTGTCTGATTTCCAGAAAGTGAAGCAACTCTAACCTTGCTTCCAAACTGATAATAATGAAATAAGGCCATTTGTCTCTTGACAAAATAAAAAACTAAAATCTAGAAAAAATCCTCTCAGCTCTCATCATCTTCTATTTCAAACACTTAAAACTGGCCAGCTATAATAAAGCATCTAAAATCTAAACCAGAGAAATCATGCACTTTAAATCAGCCACCCTAAAAGAACCAAAAGCAATCATCTAAAATCAACTTCTTAAAATCGAGTACCTGAAAGTAACCACCTAACACCCCAGCTAAAACCAGCTCTCTAAAATAGTGTACGTAAAGTGAACTACCTAAAAAATACCTAAAATAAGCTCCTTAAATAAAGTACCTAAAAGTAATCACCTAAAATCAACTTCTTAAAAAATACCTAAAATAGGTTTCTAAAATCAACTTCTTAACAAATACCTAAAATAGGTTTCTAAAATCAACTTCTTAAAAAAATACCTAAAATAAGTTTCTTAAAATCAAGTACCAAAAAGTAATCACCTAAAATCAACTTCTTAAAAAAAACTAAAAAAAAGCTCCTTAAAATCAAGTACCTAAAAGTAATCACCTAAAATCAACTTCTTAAAAAATACCTGAAAAAAGTTTATTTAAATCAAGTACCTAAAAGTAATCACCTAAAATCAAATAAAAAGGAAACAACCCACCAGAAATCAAACAGCTAAACCAACCATCTAAAACACTCAAATACCTAAAAGTGACCATCTCAAACCAGCTTCTTAAAATGAAGTACCTCAAAGTAACTAAAAATGAAAAGTAACCACCTAAAATCAGTCCATCAAAATCAAGTACCTTAAATTAGTCCATTAAAAAAGTACCTGAATTTGCTAGCAAGCTAATAAATGAATGAAAATGAATCAACAGTAGTCTACCGAGGATAGCAGCACAAGTTTCAGAAGAAGCTTGGGTTCTGCCATGTTGTTTTCAAATTGCCCCCCGCATGGGCGTGGTAGTCGGGGGAAAAGTGGACCTGACTACCCAGGGCCCGAGCAGGAAGAGGGGCACATGAAAATCCAGATTTTTTTTTTTTGCTCATGTTCCTTGTGTACTGACATGAATAGGGGCCCACTGACTTCGATAGTGTACAGGGCCCAGAATTTGCTGCTACGCCCCTGGCCCCCCGAATTCTGTTGATGCCCACATTCACATACGTAGTGATAGAGAGTCCTTGAAGCAGTGGAACAAGGGCTGGTTCTTAAAAGGTTCGCAGGTTCGCAGGAACCGGCTCCGGCTCCAGAACATTGTTGGTGGAACAGAGATATCTGTATGTGTATCAGCTAATTAATGTTACAGAATAACAGAAGATATGATAAGACATCTGATGTCCTACACCTGATATGTGCCATGGATATTGTATTGTGGATTGTTTAAAAAAAAAGGGCAGGCTTTTCAGATGCCCTTTTATTTAGATTTAGATTAATTTACAGTCCATGGTTGTAGTTTTTAAGGTCTGGGTTTGCTGGATGTTCAGCACCCCTAAAACTCTGATCTTAGAATTGTCCATGTCAATCGCCTGAAATCAAATCATCTGAGAGGATCACCTACTTCTGGACTGCGATCATTGTTTAGCGAGTGTTACAGAGTGCCTGTAATGTTCAGTTCTATCAGAGAGCTGAAGAGACTCTCTGTGGAAAGTTAGAGAGAGCGGGTGGAAATAAAGGGCACGGGCACCCGTGGGAGAACACAAGTTTGCAACACACACAGCAAATTGAAGCCTCTGGCACAAAGCGAGGGAGGAGAGGAGTAAGATGACGGAATGATGCCACAAGGACCAGCTCTCTCATTTTACACAGCGAGAGAGAGAGAGAGAGAGAGAGAGAGAGAGAGAGGGAGGGAGAGAAGAGGGCAAGAACAGAGAGACTGGAGAAGAAGACACAGGGAATCAGACAGAGGGAGCAGAGAGAGAGAGAGAGAATCAGAGAGGGAGAGTGAGCGGTGAGAGAACATGGAAATCCATCAGTCTGTCATTATTTATTCACCACGGTCCTGACAGAGAGTCAGAACTAATAATCCATTGGCAGCGAAACGAAGCCTCCATGTGTCCTGCCTGCTGCTGAAAAAGCTACATCCTCTGCCACTCTCCCAAACCATGAGTGGCCTCACAGATCAACACGCTGGAGCCTCAGCCGAACTGACTAGCCTGACTAGCTACCCTGAAAAAAAAAAAGAAAAAAAAAACATTCCCTGCGTATCTCTCCGTTTCTCCTTTCCCACCTGCCACATTCTCAACTTCTCAGTGTAAAAAAAAAAGAGAGGAGAAAAAAAAAAGAGAAAAGTTTGAAAGAAGGGGGCAGGAAGTCATCCAGCCAAGCCAGAGAAATAATTCAACAAAAGATCTCTCAGCTAGCCTAGCCTTCTCCTTCTCTTTCCACACTGCTAGCGCTCATGCTAACAAACCCAGGGGGCGGCCGGAGCGCACAGAGAGCCACAAGTTCAACAGGCTCCCTTGAGGTACGGGAGGATGAGGATGATGAAGAGTGGCAGCAGCCTCGGCGTGAGTGAGGCGCGGCCTTAATTGTCAGGGCGGGTCAAAGCGGGCCGCCGTATTAATCATACACCAGACACGGCATGACACACACACTTACCCGCCTGTGCGATTGGCTGTACAGCTCTCAGAGCTCCCAATTACTGTTCCACACAGAGACTGCACACAGTACAGGGACCCCAGAACTGGGACCACAGTACTGGGACTAGGTTACTAGACCATTAGCTAAGGCATGTTTGATGTGTACAGTCCTCAGCTTCTAAGAGATGTCAAGTAATAAAGTACAAATACTTTATTATCTTACCTAACTAGAAATGTTGGTTATCTACACTTTACTGGAGTAATTATTTTTCAGACAACTTTTTACTTTTGCTCCCTACCCTTTCACCCAGTTATCTGAACCTTTCTATTCATTACATTTTAAAAATAGCCTTGTTACTTATTTTTCATTTCAGCTTGTTTTCATTACGACACTCTTTAGGGTTTTACATGTATACCCATCGCACCTGCACACATGTATGTAGACTAGTATGAAGAAGATCCGTGCAGAAACTCAAGAAAACTCAAGCAAATTGCTCTGCAGTTTTAACCGCAAAGGTGGGAATGTGTGGGCGGGAACGCGAGGCCTGGCGGACCAATCACAGCTGCAGCTGTCTGCTTCGCCCGACATGTAGTTAAATTTATACGGCCTATATTGTAGCAGATTTACAAATTGGCCTTTAGCTTCTTTATTTATTTGCAATGTACAAAAATGCATACATTTTTAAATGGGCACACATGTGGCTAAATCAGACAGCCTGTTTTTTGGAGAGGTGGGTAAAAGTGTCAAAGTGCTGTATACAAACCTACAGTGCACTATAAGTTCGTAGCACTTTGACACTTTTATTTAAGTAAAAAGCTTGAGCTGATACTTCCACTTCTCCAGAAGTATTTTAAACCCTAATATCTACATTCTACCTGAGTATGAATGTGAATAGAGCTGCAGCTATCACATATTTTAATAAAGAAAGTGTTCTAATGAAAATGACTTAGTTTAGAGTAATTTGATAAGACATTTTTGCTTGGTAAAACAGAAATTATAAATACTCAAGAGAAAATAAAACATTTCTTTTTAATTGAAGAATCCTTACAACTGTAAATTTGAATACTTTTGACACCTTTGGCACTTCATATATAAATAAAGTTGAGTTCAGGGCCCAAAGATCACCAGTGTCCAATATTGACTATTATCCTTGTCCCATGTACAAAAGGATTTCTCCAGACTCTCTAAACCTTTTTGATAATATTATGGACTGTACATGGTGGAATATCCGACGTCTTCTCAATTTTACATTGAGGGACATTTTTCTCAAATTATTTCACAATATTTAGATACAGGTTATCTTTGCACATCTTTTCTTTTCTTTCTTCTAAAAGTCCCTGCTACTCTAAAGTACAAAGAGAGAAATTTGACTGCATTTTTCATAAAAGAGAGAAATTATTGTTATTTTGGAAACTGCTTGTGGTAACTGTTCTTTTGCATATGTCTTGAATAAGTATATAATTATGTGAATGTTTTACTGGAACACCATCAAACAGAATGAAGCATAAACTGCAGACACAAAACTAGTTTTTTGCTAAGCTATCCCTTTAAAAGCCATTACAGATCTGATCTGTATTGTCCATAGATAATGCAGTTAAACATGACCCAGTTCTCTGAAGGAACAGTAATGATAAGGTCATTGTACCTATTAGAGAAAAGAGCATTCACAATCTTGCTTGCTTGACTGTCTTGAGATGATCTTTGCTCCGGGGTATCCAAAGCTCACTCTGGAAGACTCTGGAAGACAGACAGGCAACACATGAAACAAAGCCTGGGCTTAACAACGTAAGCCACAGAAAAGGTCTATTATTCCAACTTCTTTGGGAAAAGAGCATGAAAGGCTTAAAACTCAAGTCTAAGCACAATTGACTTTACAACAAGCTGGGAGTGATAGACCTACACACTAGACAGTAGAGGGCTTTCTGAATAAAACATGATGGCAGGAATACATCTTTAATGCCCCAGTTCTCCCAACACTTCTGACATGTGCTGGAGAGAGCAGCCACCTGCTGTGTATATACTGTATACCAGCACACAGCTACAGCCACATTGCCTGTTTTCTACTGATATATATGTATCATTCCTGACAGATAAAGCAACGATATGCTTAGGATTACCTGCGCACCATGTCAAATATTCAATTCAATTCAATTCAATTTTATTTATATAGCGCTTTTTACAACAAAGGTTGTCACAAAGCCGCTTTACAGGAAAAACAGGTCCACGCCTCTTATGAGCAGCACCACAGAGATGCCAATTTTATGGTGACACAGTGGCAAGGAAAAACTCCCTTTAAGAGGAAGAAACCTTGGAAGGAACCAAGACTCAGTCCGAGGAACTCATCCTACTCGGGTTGACCCGCTCAGTACAAACAAACAACAAACAAGAAACAAATAACAAAAACAGTACAGAGAATTAATGTGAACTATAGCTAATATAACAGGTACTAATTTATGAATATAAGAATGTGATGGGCACAAACTATAGAGCTATGGCTAATACAGAAACAGATACTGAGTGTGCTAATTTTAATCAGTGCAGGGTTGCAGAGCCGGAGAACAACACAGCGGGCAGTGGAGAGCCAGGCTGGGAACATCGGGAACAGGGCATCTCCATACATGTAAAAGAGATAGATAGAGAAAACAGAAAGGAAAGGAAGAGAAAAAAAAGCAGAAGTTAGAAGGGTTGTGTAATAATTGTGGTGAGTAGAAGGACAGGGCTTATTCCTGAAAGCTGGAACCACAAACGGACAGATCCAGGCAGACTGGCCAGGCATCTCAGCACATGTGAGAAAGATAGAGAGAGAGAACAGAGAGGGGAGGGAAGAAAAAGGGGTTAGAATGGTTTTATGAAACTCTGCTGGAGTGGGATGGGCACTGGTAGCAGCAGCTCAGGACATGGGGAGAGAAAGAGAAAGCAGATGATTAGGACAGGGTTTATATATGCTGGATAAGCTGTAAGAGGAAGAAAATTGTAATGAGACATTACTCAAAAGCTTGAGCAAATAGAAATGTTTTGAGTCTAGATTTAAAGATTGGGAGTGTGTCTGAGTCCCGTATATTAATAGGGAGGCTATTCCAAAGTCGGGGAGCTTTATAAAAGAACGCTCTTCCTCCTGCATAGTTTTTCCTAATACGCGGGACTAATAACAGGCCAGCGTCTTGGGAGCGGAGTGAACATGGCGGATTGTAAGGAGTAAGGAGTTCCTGTAGATAATGCGGGGCCAGACCATTGAGGGATTTATACGTCAGGAGGAGTATTTTATAATCTATACGAAATTTAACAGGTAGCCAATGTAGGGATGAAAGAATAGGTGTAATGTGATCGAACTTTCTAGCTCTGGTAAGCACTCTTTCGGCTGCATTTTGAACTAGCTGGAGTTTATGAAGTAATTTATGTGGACTTCCAGCCAGCAACGCGTTGCAGTAGTCCAGCCTGGAGGTTATGAATGCATGTACCAGCTTCTCTGCATCTTCCAGAGAGAGTATACTGCGGATTTTAGCTCTATTTCTTAAATGGAAGAATGCAGTTTTGACTATGCTACATATGTGAGCATCAAACGAAAGAATTGGGTCAAAGATGACCCCAAGGTTCCTCACAGTTTTACCAGGTATAATTAAGTGACCGTCTATGTCTACAGTATTAACATTTATGTTTTTATCAATATTAGGACCTAATAGAAGGACCTCAGTCTTATCAGAATTAAGTAAGAGAAAGTTGTGTCTCATCCAATTTTAATGTCTTTAATGCAGTCTGTTATTTGATTTAGACACAGGTCCTCATTGGGTTTGGCAGATATGTAAAGTTGTGTGTCATCAGCATAGCAGTGAAAGTTAATACCATGCCTACGGATAATTTTACCCAGCGGTAACATATAAAGAGTAAAAAGTAATGGACCCAGTATTGATCCTTGAGGGACACCATATTTTACTCTAGACTGATAATAGCATTCGTTATTTAAATAAACACACTGGAAACGATCTCTCAGATAAGATCTGAACCAGGTGAGGGCAGATCCTTTAATTCCTATAAGCTTTTCTAACCTATCAAGCAGAATAGCGTGATCTACTGTGTCAAAGGCAGCACTAAGATCTAGCAGTACAAGGATGGCATTACTGCCCCTATCAAGAGCTGAAAGTAAATCATTAGTTACTCTAAGTAGAGCTGTTTCAGTGCTATGGTTTTGTCTAAATCCAGATTGAAAAACCTCATGCATACTATTGCTTTGTAGATACAAGCGCAGCTGGTTAAACACGATTTTTTCTAGGATTTTGGCTATAAAGGGAAGATTGGAAATTGGTCTATAGTTAGCAAGCTCGCGGGGGTCCAGATTTGGCTTTTTGATAATGGGCTTAATGACCGCCAATTTAAGAGAATTGGGTACGTAGCCCATGCTAAGGGATGAATTGACTATTTCTAGTAATGATTTACCCACCTTTGGCAGTGCCTGTTTAAATAATTGTGTGGGTACTGGATCTAATATACATGATGTCGATTTTGATGAGTTAATCACACTAAGTAAATCTTTTTCTGTAACCGGGCTAAAATACTCTAGGTAGGCCTCAGAGCTGGAGCAGCATTCATCTGTATCTATAGGTAAGTTTTGGGAGTGATACTGAATTTTTTGTCTAATGCTATTAATTTTATCATCAAAGAACTTCATGAAATCATTACTATTAATGTCAGCAGGGATAACGGAGCTAGTTTGTTTTTGACTGCCGGTGAGTTTAGCCACCGTAGTGAAAAGGAATCTAGGATTGTCTCTATTTTTCTCAATAAGCGATGAAATATACTGGGATTTTGTTTTAATTAGGGCTTTTTTGTAGTCTGTGAGACTATGCTGCCATGCTAGCCGGAAACATTCTAGTTTTGTGTGTCGCCATTTACGTTCAAAATTACGAGCGGTTTGTTTTAATGTGCGTGTGTGGTCATTATACCACGGTACTAGCTTTTTATCCCTAATTTGTTGTATTTTTGTCGGCGCTACGCGGTCTAAGTTAGAGCGGAGCACAGTTTGTAAGTTTTCTGTTTTGTGCTCGAGATCATGCTCATAGTACAGAAGGGAGATGGTTAAGTAGGGGAGTTTATTTACAAATTCATTAGCAATTGAGGTTGTTATTTTACGCTTGCTGATATAGCGGGGCGGGAGGAGGATATTTTGATTAAAAACTATTTCAAACATAATTAGATAATGATCGGATATTGAGTCATGTTGAGAAAGAGTAACTATCTTCTCAGCCTCAATACCCAGTGTCAAAACTAAGTCTAATGTATGACTTCAATCGGTGAGTGGGGCCAATTACATTTTGTTTGAAGCCTAGAGCATCTAAAACTGATTTAAATGCAATTTTTAGTGGATCCTGGTCCTTTTCAAAGTGGATATTAAAGTCTCCAACAATTATGATCTTATCAGAAAGAAGAGTTACTGCTGCTAGAAATTTGAGTATGGTCCAGGAGGACGATACAGTGTTATAAGCAGAAACGAATGCTGCGTTTTGGAAGCAGGAGACGGGCCTGCTACTTTAAGACTAAGAACTTCAAACGACTTCACATCCAATTGTGAGTTTTGAGATATACCTAACATTGAGTCATAGATTGTGGCAACACCACCGCCACGACCAGAGCTGTGTGGGAAACTGAAATAGCTAAAACCTGGGGAGGTAGACTCATTTAAAGCGATATATTCATCAGGTTTAATCCAGGTTTCACACAGACATAGTGCAGTAAGGTGATTATCAGTAATAATATCATTAACAATAACTGATTTTGGTGCTAGCGATCTTATATTTAATAGCCCTAGTTTCATACGGACGCTGCTGGTACTCTGAGAGACGGATGCTGTTGTTTTAATTTTAATAAGATTATTAAAACAGATTTTCTGAGTTTTTCGGTTTCGAGCGACACGGGGGACAGACACAGTCTCAATCCTACAAGGTAAAAATGCACTTGTATCTGAAAAAGGCACATAATTAAAACTCACGGCCTTATGCACAGGAAAGTGGCAAGATAAATCATTAGAACAATGTATATTACTAAACTGCCCAGTACTTAGACCACTAACCTGGCCGGTATGACTGGTTAGAGCCAGTCAGTCCCGGCGTAGCACCGCCTCAATGTTACCAGAGAGGACGGTGGATCCCAGGCGGCTGGGGTGAAGCCCGTCTCGGTGGAAAACTCTCCCAGTTGTCCACGTAGCCAACTCCACTAGCAGAGCACCAGTCCCGCAGCCAGCAGTGGAGAGCGTAGAGGCGGCTGAACGGCTGGCTCCCGCGGCGGTAGGTGGGCATCGGACCAGAGATGAGGAGGCGGGCGCGGGTCAGTCTGCGAGCGGTGTCCAGAAGAGTGCGGAAATGCTCCTTCAGGACCTCACTGCGCCGGGCGGACGTGTCGTTGGTACCCACATGCAGGATGACGGTGCCGGGGTCCCCGCAATGCCGAAGCACCGAAGGAAGCCGCCGGGCGACGTCCAGGACCCGAGCTCCTGGAAAACACGACACTGCAGCATTACCCTTAGCATTAGACACCTTTAAATGCCTAACAATGGAATCTCCAACAAAGAGGGTACTGCCCTTATCTGCTGGGGGAGGTGAAGGAGGCGACGGCGACGAGCTGAGGACCTCAAACCGGTTTGCGGATGCAAAATCCGGCTGAGAAGGTAGGGGGGAAACCCGATTTCCTCGGCCGCGCTGCCGCTCCCAGGCCCCTCCTGGAGCGGGGGTGAAGTTGACGACCGCCGGTGTCCGCCGCGCCGGCAGCACCGGGGTGGAGACGGCCGCAAAGGCGGCGTCGTGGGACTCCTCCAGCCTCGTTCTCTGCCGGTGGAGCTCCGACTGCCTCTCGAGCAGGCGCTGGATCTGCTGATCCAGACAGACGAGCTCCTCGCTGAGTGTCAGAAGAGCACGATCCTCCGCACACGCCATTACCTCGAAGTAAGCACAAACACACAAAAACAACGGCAAAAATCGAGAAATAACACAAAAATAATGGCTACCTGAGGGATTTTATAAGTTTAGGAAGGTTATAAGACGGTTAAAAGTTAATAAGTAGTAGAAAACGTAAACAAATAGCTAAAACAGAGACTAGCAACAGAGACGAGCTAAACAAACAGCAAGCAGGTACTAACCTCAGAATCGCCACTAACCTCAGAATCAGAAATACACTCACTGACAAAAAATCATACACCCAACACTGTTGCAAAACTCAGCAGTCATGTCTAAGGCAGATGCAACTAATTACAGGTGTGGTCTTTCTACAAGGGGGCATAAACTTACCTATAACAGGCTCACAGAGGTTACTTTTGGGTAGCGAACCTCTTGATGAGAGTCTGTTGACTGTTAGACATGCCCCTATGATGCACATGTAGACATTTTGCCTAGTTGACAAACTATAAGAAGGGTGTATTACTGGACTGAAAGAAGCACAGTGGTCGTTGCAACAAACTGCCTGGCAGATTCTTCATCAGCCAGACACTAAATGCATTATAAACATGTGCAAATACAGATACCAATAGGAGGTCAAAATACATTACTGACCCCTGATTTTATCCTCTGCTGTATTTGATTTTGATTGATTAGCACAGTTTGACTTTGGCCACGACCACTGCTAGATCAATTTCAAAAAGAATACAGAAAGTTTGAGCATTAAACATATAAAGTTAATGACATTCAAATATACAACTATTATCCAACAGGAGACCACTCTGGTCACAAAACACATAAGTTAAGGCATCTAACATGTCAATAGAATAGAACTAGCATTGGAAGTACATAAACATAAATCTAAGCACCATATATTAGCACATACGCTGTGTAAATTTAAAATAAGCACATTAAATCTGGGATTTCTACTAGGACGTATGATGTATGGGTTTAAAGTTGGGGCAGCAGAGAGAGTTTATTGGCTTAAATGAAAGTTTATTGAGTTTATTAGAAAATTATTATAACATTTTAAAAGCAGCACTTGTATGTTTTATTGCTTCAGAGGAATACATTTCAGCTATTTATTATTTTTTTTTAAATTGGGTTTACGGTTTAGTTTCCTTTAATATAAGCATATACGTCAATTTACTCAATTTACATACTTTTTCTTTTTTTAAAAAAAGATTAAGTTAAAAAATTATTATATTAATTAGGTGATTATATGAGGTCGACATGTTGATATACATTGAATTTATCTGTTTTAAATGGTTTATGTGATTTTTTTCCCAGTCTGTTTCTGATTTAGAGCGGACTGTAAAGCGCTGTTCCCGCCCGGAGCTGAATCAGGGCTACACCGTGTCTCACTGAAACTCTTCCCTCTGTTGTTGTTGTTAGCAGCTAGCCTGATTACTAGACTCTCACGACCATGACTTTCTGACAGGCTGCGTTTAAAATACAGCAGCAGTTTTTATATATTTATCAAAATGAAAGCAGCGCCGGTGAAACGGACTTACTCCAAACTGCCCGTGTGGATTGTAGAAGACCACCATGAAGTGAGTCAGTCCTCCTAGCTAAGCTAAGATAAATTAAGCTAAATGAGCTCGTTTGGCTAAAAAAAAAAAAACCAGAGCACAGTGTTTATTAGCTTTAACTAGGTTAGATAACCTAGTTAGTTAGCTTAGTACTCAAACTTTAGAGATACAGCTGCGATTAATAATGACTGATATATTAATAGTATTTATAATATTAGCAGATATTAATAATAGTTCTGTGTCATATTTCTGAGTGTGGGGAGAATTGACCAGAACTGCAAAACTGTCTTAATTCGAGCATTAAACATCCAACCTAAACTAATAAAACCCCCTTAACATGTGATAAAAGCCTTTTAGTTAATATTATATTACAGTGTACGGAATACAATTGCAATCTAATTAATTTAATTGCAATAAACTCTAATTTACAAAGTTTGCTCTACCACAAATGCAGTAAAAGAAATAGGGCAAATTTGGAGCTACAAGATTAATGATAAACCTCCTTTATTTACTGTAGTGATGCCAGATGTGTGCCTACAGTGTAAAAGTAGGGCTGCAACAAATATTTTGATAATCGATTAATCTGTCATTTTTTCAGATATTGATTTCTGTTATCTGATTATTCAATCAGTAATATAATCTACATATTTGAATTTCATAAATCAAAGTATTTATCAAAATTCCAATTAAGCAATCTGATTAAAAAGAGGTGGATTTTAGCTCAGTATGCACATCTCTGCACATCTCTGAGTTCCATCACCTCGCGTTTAATAAAATAGTTTAAATAAAATTTGTTCACTGCCACATGCCGTAATTGCACTTTGGGTGCGCGTTTCCACGGAGATCCACGTAAACACAACAGCGAGTGGAAATGGAGGAGCTACTGAATGCGATGTCATGTGACTGAGAAAGCTAAAATTCTAAAAAAAAACTCACTAGTCCTCCTATTTTTTTTTTCAATTGCAGACCGGATGCAGGAGTTTTATCACTGAGTAGAAGTGTAAAATATTTTTCACAGACGTCTCTCTGAGAAACTATTCCCTCCCGTATAGGGCTTTAGTATTCTTAAATTACTTAAGGCTCTTTCTCATGCAACCAAGGAAAAATTTTAGACCAAAAAACATGGATGATTTTAACTAGTATTTTAGTGCAGCACTTCCCTAGACTTCTTTAGGGGTACTAGGAGGAGAGCAGAGCAGAAATCAAATTTTTACACTACTGATGATGCGAAAAGGCCCTTAGTGTGTGCATGAGTAAAAACAGACCATGTTTACCGAGGTACTTACCCCTAAACCATATTCTTTTCATTAATAGCTGAAATGTGTTCCTTTGATGTAATAAAACATACCAGTCCTGCTTCAGTTTTTTTTTAAATAAACCTTTCTTAACCTTTAAAAAAAAAGCTTGTATTGCAGTTATTTCCACCTCTGCAGTCCCCTTGCAGGTTCAACTGTGCTATAGGCAAGGATGAGATGTCTATGTACTTTGGTACTCAGACACTCACAGTATGCAAATAAGTCAATCAATAATACCACCCCCTTGTAATGTCCAAATCAAATATCTGCATCTTTATCAGAGGCAAATTGCTCAGCCCAATTAGCTCTCTCTAAACCCATGCATCACCCAGTGCCCCACCCAAACAAAAACATTTTTAAGCTTTTTTTTTTTTTTAATACATTTTTCAGATTTGAGCTGAGGGTGGAGTCAGCTAAAATCAGAGGGTTTGGTGACCTTTTATAAGCGATAAGAGAGATAGAGACAAAATATTTTATCTAGTTGATGTACCTTCATATTTTGGCTCAATTGAAAAAAAAGTGTGTCATGAAGTTTAGGTTTTCATGATGTTTGCATCTTATACTGTAATTTTATTGCTTACAAACCAATAACCTAGTTAGTTCCTGATCTGAGTAAACTCTGGGTTTCTCATTATCTGATTACTCAAGTTCATGTAAATGTGATGATCTGATTACTGATAAACTTCAGGGTATTCGGATTGTGTGTGCAATGATTTGACATTTAAAAGAAAACCTCCTCAAAAATAAGATGATATTATATCAAAGACAGATAAATGAGCGAATCAAATTTGGCCTCAGTATGTTGTATCTTCAGGCTATGAAGTAACAATAAAAGCATTACTGGTCTCTGATTGTGCTGTGTATTAACTCTCCCGCAGGTTGTGCCCCACATCTATCGGGCCATCGCCTCTCGCCACCTTCCCCTGAGTGGTGTTAAAATGGTTCATCTGGACTCCCATCCTGACCTGCTGATTTCAGTCAACATGTCAGCTAAGACGGTGTTCGATAAAGAGGCTCTGTTCAGGTAAAGGGTTAGCAGCTTATCTGCTGCATCATTTTCTCTGCCTCTCTCTCTCTCTCTCTTTCTCACTCTCAGACACAAAGACACTTACTCTGTTTCTGTGTTGACAAGAAGTTCATTGCTGTGTCACCAGTTGCATTAGTTGAGTCTGTGTGTCCTCTTTCTCTCTTTCTCACACATTGAATCACAATGTAGCATTGTGTTTATTTGGTGATAAAGCATGGACCACCACAGAGCGTACACCATAGCGTTACAGTGACTTTGACATTTTCTGTTAATTCCTGAAATTTTCTGAAATTCCTCCAGTCTGTTTCCGTTAGGGGTTTACTGATATTATTCACTGTAGTTTCTTTCAATCATTCAATCATTGTAGTTAGACAATTCAATAATTTTCCATGCATTAAAAACTAGAGATTTGCCTATCTTTGCACCTCAAAGAGCCTCAGCTTTTCATGAAAACTGCTTTAGCTAAATTACCCCAGCAGCCTGATGTTTTTTTAGAATGTGTTACACGCCTAAACTACAGAAATAAATAGATATTAACAAGTAAAATTAAGTTGGCCAAATTAATGTGACATATCTTTGCACCATACTGTCTGCCACGACCTAAAAGTCAAATGTATGAAACAGTGGATTTTAGTGTGCATTTTCCATACTGTTGTATGGTTCTTCCCGTTCAATAGTTGTTGGAGAGAGAAAGAGTGCAGTGTGTGTAAGTGTGTGTGTGTGTGTGTGCATGTGTCATACATGGCATCAGGAACTTTTTTATTCTGGACATTCCATCTCACGTCTCCTGAAGTGAGAAAGCTGTCAGAGACTGTCACAGGATTCCGTGTCAGAATGTGCGAAGTGATGTCAGATGTCCATTTCCACATCTTCTTTTTCCTCATTAAAAAGCCCCTATATATACATTTATAATGTGTTATTTTTGCCCATTACTGACTTACATATTTGTCCATTGTTAATTTTACGTCATTATTTATAGTCGCACGTATGAAAAAATTTATTTCTTAATCCTATTGTAATGTTACCTCTGTAATACTGACATCACAGACAGCTTCAATATTCAAAAAGCCATCTAAAGGATAAAGACATAAAGATAAAGATCTCTCTTTTAATCCAGATATAATTAATTTCATTAATAAGGCAGTAATTTAGTAAATGTACATGCCAGTACATCTAGTCTAAACTTTTTTTTTTGTAGCACAACACTGTAAAAATCATTCTTTAAAAAAAAAAAAGAAAAAATGTACTGGCAGTTTCATTTCCTGAAAAATGTCTGTCATTTTACAATTAAATCTGTTTAAAAAAATTAATAAATAAAACTGATATTTTTCTGTAAATTTGCTTTAACACAGATCACATAGATCTGTTTTCTGGCCTAGTGTTAACAATATCGATTTTTTTGTGAATATATGGGAAAATATACATCTCTAAAAACATATGTAGCCATATTTAGGTTCATTTTACCATAGAGGTTCAAATTTGTAGCTCACCAACTATCTACTACCTCAGAGAGCAGTGATAAAGAAGAGGAAATTGCTTCTTCACGAAAAAGGGCTTTTTCCATAAAGCAGGAAGACAAGACTGTTTCCTTTTTTAAAAACTGATAGTCTTTCTATAAATTGCCAACATTTTTACAGTGTTTCTTTTTTTAGTTGTACATTGCAGGGCATCTCAGAACAGCACTGAAATCCCAACTTAATCGCAGTATGACATTTTTTTCTACACTATGTTCTGCTATGCACTTACTGCTCCAGCATGTCTGACAGGATGCTGATGTGAAACGGAGTGATACTTCACTCAACTGACCACTGTTGACCCACTTGACATCCACCCTAGGCTGAAAGGCTGTCTTTATCCTCCAGCGAGCTGAGCATTGAGAACTGGATCATGCCGATGGTCTTTGCTGGACACGTGTCCCACGTCGCCTGGCTGCATCCGTACTGGGCTCAGCAGATCAAAGAAGGCGAGCATTACATGTGTGTCGGTAAAGACAAGTCAACAGGCACCATCAGGTGAGGAGCAGTACAGAATCAATAATGCTAGTCATTATCCTTCCATTTGCTTCTTCTGTTTCCTTACTATTGCTGTCAATAGACTGTATATTTTATACATTATACAACTGGTCATTCCTAACAAAAAAATGTGCACCCCGTGATAGACAACTTAACATGCATATACCCCTTGTGAAAAGGAAATATACTTAGGAGCATTAAAAGTATGTTCAAATTATGTAAAAGAATACTAAAAGTGCATTTTCAATTTAATATACAATGTTTTACAAGGCAATGTTTTAAATTATATGTTATGTTGATTGAAAATATATATAGTGGTATTAAATACTGTATTTCCAGACACAATATGTGCATCAATACAATATACTTCAATTAGTACATTTACAATATACTTTAAGTGTATTAAAAAAGGCGTATAAGAAACACATACTTAAATCTACTTCACAGAAGTTCACAGAAGTTAAAAAGCACTCAAAAGCATAATTTGATAATTTTATGTTGTGTTTAAATATAGCTTAATTACAACTGAAATATGTACTAAATAAGCTGGCATAAGTTGTTCCAAAATAGTATATTTCGTATGTATTTTTGATGGGATATTTTCTTTTGCAAGATACATTAGGTTTCTGAATCAGTTTCTCTGATTTTGCTGTTTATAGGTAAATATTTGAGTAAAATAAACATTGTGCTTTTATTCTGTAAAACTACAGACAACATTTCTCCCAAATTCCAAATAAAAATATTGTCATTTAGAGCATTTATTTGCAGAAAATGAGAAATGGCTAAGATATAACAAGATAGAACAATAAAGATGCAGAGCTTTCAGCATTTTTAAGAGTTTTAAGAGTTCAGAAATCAATATTTGGTGGAATAACCCTGGTGTTTAATTACAGTTTTCATGCATCTTGGCATGTTCTCCTCCACCAGTCTTACACACTGCTTTTGGATAACTTTATGCCACTCTTGGTGCAAACATTCAAGCAGTTCAGCTTGGTTTGATGGCTTGTGATCATCCATCTTCCTCTTGATTATATTCCAGAGAGTTTAAATTAGTTAAAATCAAGGAAAAGATCTCATTAAGTGGTCCCTTATCTTTTTCCAGCGCTGTATATAAATGATTACAGGTGTGGTCTGATTAGACACTGGGTCTTGCCACAAGAGCATGTAGAAAAGTTTGTGTGTAGTTTTCCTCTTGGTGAGAGATCATTGACGGCTAGACATGCCTCTATAATGAACTCAAATACATTTTGACCTGTTGAAAATCTGTTAATTGTTTACATAATTAAACTGAGAGAAGCAGGAAGGTTGTTTCACTTCATTTTCAGCGATCTAAGCTTCCTGTCAGTCAGCAACCAAGTTCAGCATCTCTTATTACATTTGGTATCATTTTACAAGCTTGGTATCACATACTATAAGCTGTACAGGGCTAGGATAGTAATATTAACTGAGGTAACTTAGCCTCAGCATTTGCTTGTCTACCTAGACTAAGACTAGCTGCATTTTTCAGTGTAAATTTTAAGTCTGCTGTGGCCTTCTGTGCTCCTTATATGGATTAATTTAACGTAGCACTGTCAGAATGCTGTGTGCCGCATTGATAATCTAAACACTGCCTGGAGTCGGTGCATGATGCGACAAGCAGGCGCCAGTGTGTGACTGGCTTTGAGATGCATTGTGAATGTGAATATTAGATTAATGCTAAATTAATCTACCCTTTTCTTTCTTAGTTACAATGCACGTGGCCGAACAGTGATAAAAGCATAGCACATAAGCAAACAGTAAATAGTTATTCTGTATTAGTGCATTATCAGGTTTTAGTGGGCGTTGTTTACTGAGAGCAGCCTCTGTTATTCAGTCCGACAGCGGCTGGAAGGAAGGAAGGACCTGCAGTATCTCTCCTTTACATAACGCAGGTTTAGCAGCCTGTCGGTGAAAAGAGCTGCCCAGTGCTGTCAGAAAGTTCTCCAGCATGTACAGTATGTTAGCTTAGCCCTCATTTTCCTATCTTTCTCCACCTTCACCAGGTCAAAATGACACCGCAGGACAGAGCTGGACTTCTTAATATGCTTGTTCAGTCTCTTGCTGTCAGAAGTGGAAATGCTGCAGCCCCAGCAGCTCAAAAGACGTAGCCTCTTCTGACCTTTCCTGTAGAGTCCTGCCTTTGTTTTCGGTCCAGTATAGTTTATTTATTTATTGTTCAAGTGAACATCTAGGTACTTGTAGGAGGACCTTACTGTGTTAATGTTCATTTTTTTTATTATGTGATGTAACAAACAGAACTAAACTCTGGTAATGTATTTGGATTATTATTATTTTTTGTAATAAAATGCAGAAACTACTTGGGTCTACTACTTCTACTCAGTGATAAAACTCTTGCATCTCGACTGCAATTGGACAAACAGGATGACCAGTGAGTTTTTTTGGCTTTCTCAATTAAGTGACATCAAGTTCAGTAGCTCCTCCATTTCCACTCGCTGTTGTGTTTACGAGGCACTCCCTACGAGAGGAGAAGTAAACGATGGAAAGAGGTAACAGAAGTTTTTTAATTACTATTTACCTGGCAAAGGACATGGTTCCTTTTAAAACAGTGGAAAACAAGCCAGAAATACTTTATTTTTTTCTAAAAAAAAAATAAAAAATAATAATAATATTTTGTTTTGGTCTTCAATCCTGTCTAAACACTGAATGCTAATAGTAATACTTAAATTACAGGATTTTTTTTACAGATTTTTTTTTTATTTAACTGCTTTTAATTAATTGTTACTGTCTTGGTCTTGCCTTGTTATTTTTGTGATATGCTAATTTAGCTGTTTAAACAGCAAGATTGCACGTTACCTGAATGGTATTTTTGTGTACCATTTTAAACCAGTGTTAATGGATTAAAATCTGTTCAAAACGTGGCTTGGCCAAAATGGTTTGGTTTTTAGTGCTGTATTAAGAATGGTTAGATTGTTTGATTGTACTCAATCAACATGAAAAGAATCGTGATAAAATCGTTATTGTGATTATGAGAAAAAAAATATTGTGATAGGATAATTTTGCCATATTGCCCACCCCTAGTGTATTGTGATATTTCTTTTATTGTATTGACAGTAAACTTTTTAAGCATATTGTAGATATCCTCAGTGCCTAAAGAAAACTGTTAAAGCTGTACATTTCATTGCAGATAGTATTATTTTTTCAGTTTAATTGGATGAAGGTCAAGACAATTTGAATAAAAATCAGACTGGGGTCATGTGTATGATCTATGGTGAAAGTTTTTTTTTTTTAATATGTATTATATATATTTTTTAACCATGTCACCCAGGCTAGTTATAATTATTTTATTATTATTTCCCTCTCTATTATGTTCTCTTTTAGGGTCACAAGCACTGACGATTACTTTCTGAGCGACGCCCTCTACGTTCCCACTGACCAGCTGGAGGACTCCAAGCCCCTGCACTTAAGAGTCGTCAACGTGGATCCAGTGGGCACTTCTCACTCTAGTCACACGAGTCAGAAAGAAGACCACACTGCCGTGAAGAAACCTAAAATTAATGCCAACAATGAGGCCGATACCCAGCCCTCCACATGCACACTTCAGCCACCAGATGGCAGCAGCACTTCAGGAAACAGCCACAGCCCAGATACCCAGACACAGCCTGCGGAGGGCTCTGCTGCCCATGTTGTCAGCAGCTTGCTCGGTTTAATTGAGCAGAATGATGCCTACATCCTTGACATTGACCTGGATTTCTTCTCCTGTAAGAATCCCTTCAAGGATCTTTACACCCAGGTAATTAATCGGCCCCTCGCTTTCTGGAAATGAAATTACGTATTCCAGGAAAATCTGTTTTCTCTAAATTACTATGGAAAAATATATATCATAACCAATAGCAACCTGTTGAATCGATGTCCTGTTTATGTCTCACTAGCAAAACAGTCTTATTATATAGATGTACTCTTCAATATAGTGATTAACTGACTGATAACATGCACTATTTTTGTCTGTCCTCTCTACAGGAAGAGTACTCAATCCTGCAGGAATTGTACAGTTTCAAGAGGCCAAAAGAGGATGCGGACGAGGTAATGGAGGCTTTTAATCAAATAGACGTTAACAGCCTGGGAGTGATCATGAATGCGTTGCTGTTGAGAGCAGCCAGGAGTGGCAGGATCAGGCATTTTTTTCTGTCTACATATTGTGTGTAGCTGGGTAGTATAGAAAAATATATATGTTTTAGATTATATATTAAAGCAACAGTCCCTAAAATTTGGCATCCCTGCCAAAAAAAAAGTGCTACCCCATGGGCAACGAAAAAAACTTTGTCTCCGAAATTTTTTGGAAAAAACAGATGTCTGCCAAATTTGGCACCCCTGCCAAAAAAGTGGTACCCCATGGGCGCCGAAAAAACTTCCGTCTTCGAAAAAATTTGAAAAGACATGTGTCGTGCCAAATTTGGCACCCCTGCCAAAAAAGTGGAACCCCATGGGCGCCAAAAAAACTTCATCTTCGGAAAAATTTTGAAAAGACAGGTGTCGTGCCAAATTTGACACCCCTGCCAAAAAGTGCTCCCGTGGGCTACGAAAAAACTTTGTCTCTGAAAGAAAAAAAAAAATGGTGTCGTGGCAAATTGCCAACACAAAGTGGTGCCCCATGGGCGCCGAAAAAAGTTGTCTCAGAATATTTTTTTTTTAAAAAACAGGATTTTTTTTTGTTGTTGAAAAAACAGGATTTTTTTTTTTAAACAGGTGTCGTGCCAAATTTGGCACCCCTGCCAAAAAGTGCTACCCCATGGGCGCCGAAAAAATTTGTCTTCAAATTTTATTTTTTTTTTTGGTTAAAAAAGAGGATTTTTTTTTGTTGTTGTTAAAAAAACAGGATCTTTTTTTTTTTTTGCAGCTGTCATGCCAAATTTGGCACCCCTGCCAAAAAGTGCTACCCCATGCGCGACGAAAAAAAATTGTCTCCGATTTTTTTTTTTTTTTTTTTTTTTTTTTTTTTTTTTTTTTTTTTTTTTGTAAAACAGGTGTTGTGCCAAATTTGGCACCCCTGCCAAAAAGTCCTACCTCATGGGCGCCGAAAAAACTTTGTCTCAAAAAGTACTATTCCTGAGTGGGAGGGGACAAAATATTCTAAATAATGGTATCAGTGCCCTGTCGTGATCATCCCAGCAACATCTAGTATAATCATTCTAAAAACCTAGGGTTAGAGTGGTCTGGTAGGTTTGTTGACTATTGTTGAATTATTTTTATACTTTACAGTATTTCATAAATTAACTCAACATAAATTATACTCAAAAATGCAGAATTTCACACAGAAATGTATTTACACATTTACCTGCATTAAACTGCATCACACATTCTCACCAGAGAGGTCATCAAAACCCCAAATTCCTAAAACTTACTTATTGTCGCTTTAAATACAGCACAAATATTTTACTGAAATACCTCAACATTAATGAAAATTAGCAGTCAAAAAATAAGAGTATAATACGTCTACTCTACCTCTTCTCAACACAACTGATGCTCTCAATCACATTAAGAGGGCAAGAAATTCAAGTAATCGACTGTTGATATGTTCAGCACAGCAGTTAACTGAAAGCTGAACATTGCAGGTGACTCTACCTCATAAAGCTGACTGAGAAAATCCAGCTAAGATGTGCAAAGCTGTCTTTATCTAAACAAGAGGTGCTCCTTTGAAGAATCTAAAGTATAAAACATATTCTGGGTTGTTTAACAGTTTATAGTTTAATAAATAATTCCATGTTTCTTATCATAGTTTGGATGACTTTAGTATTAATCTGCAATGCAGAACGTATTTAAATAATGAAAAACCTGTCCTTACATATATATATGGGTCTAGTTATGCAGTGTTAGAGAGCGAGGGGTTCTAGGGAGGGGTCTTGTGTAGCTCCGCCATAGTTCTACAGTTCCTGTTACAATCAGAGTTCATCATGATTCTGAAGCTGCTATTTTAAGGTGGAATTGCTGCCGGCAAAAGTTACATGCGCAGCTGTTGATACAATAATTGAAATGTGATTAGCTGTGACAAACGAGGTTATCACCCAGCTCTAACCTGCACAGTTTGGTTTCCATGTCTACAGTGACGCAGTTCGTGCAAACATATGAGTGGTTCATTGTTTGTTTATTTATTATAGATTTACTTTTTTATTTATTTTTGTTTACCTGTGATTCATCAGCTTGTTGTTGCTCTCCGGTTCTGATAAATGGTCGTGTTTGTAACTGTGTTATCAGGGTGAGCTGTCAGACTGTGTGGAGAGACGCACTCGGCAGCTGGAGGATCTCGAAGCCGCCTTCGCTGACCTGCTGGAGGACGACAGCCAGAACACCATAGACCGCTGGGCTGCAAATCCTGGGTACATGCTCCTGTGTGCGCTGTCTGATTGCATTCTGCTCTCCAACAGGACTGTGTATCCACAGGCTTCTTCACACACAGGCAGTTTTGGAAATGAATTGGCAGTAACGTCAACATGCCAATTTGCTTTTGCAGGATGAAATCTCTGGCCAAGCTGGTGCGTAGCCTGAAGGAGCGAACAGAGGCACCAGACTATGAAATGGTAGATAAATATTTCTATTTTTTTAAACTCTAATTTGGACTGAATTCACACCATATTAGATCATTAATTATATGGAGTTGCACATGATTACTCACATAGTTACAAAATTAATAATGTTTACATTCAATTTCACACTCCCAACCATATCAAAAAACTGTTTTTTTTTGTTTGTTTGTTTCAATGAGCTGAATAAAATGTGAAGCACAATCGCAAAGGCATTACATTTGAACCCTTTCAGATTTAGCATATCAGATTTACTGATAGGTACAAATTGCAAAACATTAAGCTAACCCAGATTTGGGTCATTTCTGAAGTGTTTTTTTTTTATAATCACTTTGCATTAAGTGCACTAATTGTATCACTTATGTTTGATAATTAATAACTGGAGCATGCTGCAAAGTTTTTCTCGATTGGGGCCATACAGGTCAGTTTATGTGCTTAAAATATATAGTCATCAGTTAAGCACATAAAATCCACATTAGTGTTAGCAGGGTCAGGGCAAAACTACAGTTTTAAAAATCTACAGTCTGCTTAAGTGTTTACTAGAGCACATTTGAGTCACTATATCTCAGGCTGCGTTCACATTTCCAGGCTGAAGTGATTCAAATCTGTTTTTTTGCTCAATGTGGCTCAGATCAGATTTTTTCATGGCTGTATGAACGTGCTAAATCCGTTTTTTTTTTTTTTTTTTTTTCTTTTTTTTTTCCAGATTTTAGTTACTTTTATATGTCGTCCTAAATTGGATACGTATCTGATCTGTGGACATGCGACAGGAATTCATGCATATTTTTGCTTTTCTCATGCACTACGTGCTTCTCTCTCATACCCACACATCTTTTGGTGCAGCTCTAGCTGCAAAAACAGCAAAAGCAAACAGCCGGGTCTTTTTTCACCTCCTCGACCTGAACATGTACTTCAGACCAGCTGTTTGCTGTTTCTCCACTCCAGCAAAAGATGCTCCACAAATGAGCTGATAACTCATCCATTTCCCTTTATAAAGCTTTGAGTCTTCTCTCAAATATGACGTTTTTTGTTGTTGGTGAAGAAGGTGACGTTTATACACGTATTAATGTGCGCATGTGAGACGTTTCAGGAACATATTCGGTCACATTACACACAGATACAGATCATTTACATTTGTTAATGTAAACAGCCAAATCTGTAAAAAAAGAGTAAAAAAACGTATTTGAGCAATGTGGCTTGTAATGTGAACGTAATGTGACTCTAATAAAATGTGTTACACTAATAAAATCCACAATAGGTAGGCATGTCTTTTAATAGTATGCGTTTTTATTTCGTATCATTAAATCTTAGAAAGTTTAGAGGCCTATTTTTCTACAAAAACTAAATATTTGATGCTACTTATTGATACAAAATAATTAAAACAATACAATATATTGCAATATTGGTATATTGTTCCAACCCTAGTCTTATAACACTGTGTGACTAGTAACAAACTTGATGGCATCCAAACAGATGGCATCCAATCTGAATATGGCTTATAAATATGGCTGTAGTCTTATGTATTTTGTAGGGGTGGGAGTGACGGGGCATCTCACGATACAATATTTCACAATTAATGGCACACAATAACAAAGATTTCACAATACTGTTTATGTTTTTCTGCGATTCTGCGATACTCAGTATATCACAAGCCAATTCTCTATGATAACTTCACGTCATCTGCGTTACTAAAGAGGATAAATACTCCTCAGTAAGCAAATACCAGAAATTATTTATGGTGGGGGCTCAATGGTTAGAGCACTGGGGTATTGATGATAGGGTTGTGGGTTTAAACCTATTGAGAAATGTCTTTAACCCTCACTGTTCCCCAGGCACATTTGTTCACTCTATTGCTGTGTGTGTGTGTGTGTGTGTGTGTGTTCACTGTATGGATGGGTTAAAGTCACATTCCATCAATGTCCAGCACAAACAGTGAACACGGATGTCTTTGTCTTTGAAAGGACATTGGGCAGTGTCACTCCCGTCTGCCTAATCGTATTTCTTTACTGCAGGTGCACCAGGCCGGCCTGACCTGTGATTACTCTGAGCTTCCACACCACATTAGCAGTGAGGACGAGATCCAGCGGCTCCTGCAGGCTGTGCAGCTTGCGGTGAAGACTCTTCCCAAACCTACTATAGTTACCATATCAAGGTAAGAATCCAATACATACAATCAAGTGCTGAGATTGGGTGGAAATTTGAGAGGTTTTATTGATTTATGTATGTGTAAATAGTTAGCATTCTTTAGAGAGAAATCACAGCTTCACATTTTAAAATCATATTCGTGTTGACAATGGTCTCCATGCTGGGGACAGGGTTATACTTCTACAGAGCCTTTAAGTCTTGAATTGACCACAAATGAACAAAAACCATACTCTATAAAACAGATCATTAAAATTGTAATAACTTTCAAATTGGGGGAAAAGGACAGCACTTCATTCCCAGAATACCTTGCTTTATCCAAGTCTTTAAAATGGCAAAATATTAAGGTAGTTTAAAGAACTGTTGTCCATTAGATGCAACCACAATACCCTGTAAAGTACTTTAATAAATGACAATTGCATTTTCCAGAACACGGTTTCATTTGATTACATTGAAATTAAGACATTGTTAATTATTCAGCATTAAATGTTAGTGTTTGTACATCCATTTGAAACAGAAATGTATGCTAAATAAATGAATTTCTCTGAATTGCTATCAGTTCAAATTCAGTTCAATATCCTTAAAGCTTATAGAGCTTTGCAATAGAGTGTTTGAGAAATATCTCTTTGAATATTTAAATATTAAGTATTTTATGTCCATTTATAGTGTTAATGGATCTATTTAAAGTATTTAGTTTTGTAAAGGAAGCCGTGTTCAAGTTGTTGGTGGATCTCTCTTCAAAGACTACTGTTCATATTCTTCAGCTATTTTTCTGCTAATAAAGTCTGATTTCTTCATATATTGTGTAATTTTGTCTACAGCTGCAGCTATCGTTTTTTTAGTAATCGAGTACTCTACTGAAAAATCGATTCGATTAATCGAGTCATTGGATAAAACATATTTTTTTGCTTAAAGAGTAATTTAAATTACACAAGAGAAAACAAGACATTTCACTTAATAATGAATGACCAATTGATTTCCTTTTTTAGATAAGTTAATTTTTTTAATTTACAAAATACATTTCCAAACTGCAAACACAAATAGAAATAATAAGGAATAATAATAATTTAATAATTAGTACTTTAATAAATTAAGTTAAATTATTTTTTATCAAGGATTTCTTATAAGTATCAAAACTATAGGGAATTAATCAATAAAAAAAGGCATAAACATTTGCATTATATTATTACTTACATAAAGCCTGCATTAAGTCCACAATTGTCTGTTTTTATAAACTAACCACAAATTAGACAGTATTTCTTATAATCATCCGTTTTGTTATTATGTATATTAATGTTAATTTCATTGATTTGTTATGTTATATTAACCTTCTCTCGTGTCCTCGGCTGAGACGGTGCAGCATTAAAACTATTAATATTATATATAATCCAGTATAATAACAGTACAGACCTATATAAAAGCTCATTAATAATATTTAATAATAAGAAGAAAAATACTGTGATATACCTAGAAACTGGCAGAATCTTGAAAAATACCATGATGTGCATTTTTGGCCATACTGCCCAGCACTGTTAAAAAGTAAAAAAAAAAAAAAAAAAAAATTACAAAAATCTCCCTACAGATACTGTTTCTTGAATATTTAATTGCAATTAGCAAAAGATTTATGTTGATTATAAAATCCACAATCATAGAATTAATCATAGAGGTATTTGGCAGATCTGGAAAATATGAGCATAAGACAATCCTACCTTGGTAACATTCCTTGACTGTCATTGAAGTGTTGAGCGAGCTAATAGTGACCAGAACAAACATTAAAAATTGGGGCTAAGTTCTTATTGTGCCAAGTATTATTTCTTCATGTGCGGGAGCACATTTTCTCCTGCTAGTTGTTTCTTTCCACATGCAAAGTATTTTTCTCCACTGTCAATTGATCTGACACCATATAGATTCTATCCAAAAAACATACAGCAATACAATCAGCTGGGTTTCAGTCTGCGCTGCTGTGGGCAGCTCGAAAGGTCAAACTAGAAAAATGTGTTAATGCTGTTCAGAGGAATTTTCCATGTCTGGCCAGAAAGTCTCTTTAGAAAAAAGTCATAACATCTTATTAAACCACATATTCACACTTTCACAGTGTTCTCTCAGCTTTGACTATACCAGGGGTTTGGACACAGTGCGACAGCTTTCGAACAAGTTAGCATGCATGCTGTAGATTTAGCCTGTGATTGAATTAACAGATAAAAAACACAATCTTTCACCTTGAGAAACCCGGGACAAAGCGCATTCGATCCCAAAATCCCAGAATCCCACTGTCTGAAGGAAAAATCAACAGGCAAATTGTGTCCAAAGAGCCGGGAATCTTCACGGATTATTGCTCTTCCCATTCCTAAAGCCTCTTCGGTGTCCTGGGTCCCTCCCAGTACTGTGAGTGACCAGCACAGAACTAATCTCCTGTGAATACTTACTCTAAAGCTCAAAGCCACAGGTGGAGATGATTGGCAGACTGGGTCAATAGTTATTAGCATATTTGATCCAGCACCTCTCTTTAAACTCCCTACGCAGTGTCTGTTACTAATTTTGCTTGCTCACACACTCCACACTCCTCTAGAGGTTAGCATTGCATCCTCATGGCTGCTGCTGATTACATTGACCACTCCGTGACCCATGGATAGGTCAGAGTAGTGGGTTTTCTATACACAAAGTTTTTGTGCATAAAATAACAAAAGAACAAAACATTTTGAGGTGAAAATGTTAAAATATTGCTAAATTAAATTATTTTTTTTCTGTATAAACGATTCTGAATCAAGCTGCACTACCCTATACTCCCTATATTACTCTATTGTCCCTGTACCATCGTATAACATCCATATACTACCCATTACTATCTATACTCTACATTTTCTAAACTCTCCTATACTTTCCTTGACTACCAAATACTTCATATACTTCCCTATACTCTCTACAGTTCCCTATACTGCCCTATACATCCCTATAATCTTTATAATTCCCTACACTACTCTATATTACATATACTGCCACCGCTTCCCTATGCTACACTATAATATAATTTACTCCTTATACTCCCCTATGTAGACTAACCTAAACCTATGTAGACTAACCTATACTCCCTGTACTTCCCTATAATACTCTATATTATAGGGAGTATAAAGAAATGTAGATTAATATAGGGAGCATTGGGTAGTATATGGGAGTATAAAGGAGTATAGGGAGTAAATGGCATTATATGGAGACATAGTGAGTACTGGGAGTATAGGGAGTAAAGGATATTATTGGGGAGTATAGGGAAGTGTAGGGGAGTATAGGGAGTAAAGGATAGTATAGGGTAGTATAGGGAAGTGTAGGGGAGTATAGGGAGTAAAGGGTAGTATAGGGTAGTATAGGGAAGTGTAGGGGAGTATAGGGAGTAAAGGGTAGTATAGGGAAGTGTAGGGGAGTATAGGGAGTAAAGGGTATTATAGGGTAGTATAGGGAAGTGTAGGGGAGTATAGGGGAGAATATGGAGTAAAGGGTATTATAGGGTAGTATAGGGAAGTTTAGGGGAGTATAGGGAGTATAGGGAGTAAAAGATAATATAGGGTTGTATAGGGAAGAGTAGGTTAGTATAGGGAGTATAGGTGAGTATAGGGAGTAAAGGGTATTATAGGGTAGTATAGGGAAGTGTAATGTTATTATAGGGAGTAACGGGTATTATAAGGTAGTGTAGGTTAGTATAGGGAGTATAGGTGAGTATGGGGAGTAAAGGGTATTATAGGGTAGTATAGGGAAGTGAAATGTTATTATAGGGAGTAGAGGGTATTATAAGGTAGTGTAGGTTAGTATAGGGAGTATAGGGAGAAAAGGGTATTATAGGGTAGTATAGGGAAGTGTAGTAAGTATAGGGAGAAAAGGGTATTATAAGGTATTATAGGGAAGTGTAATTAGTATAGGGGGTATATGGTAGTATATACAGTAAAGGTTATTATATGATAGTATAGGGAAGTGTAGGTTAGCATAGGGGAGTATAGGGAGTAAAGGGTATTATAGGGAAGTGTAGGGGAGTATAGGGAGTATAGGGAAGTATAGGGAGTAAAGGATAATATAGGGAAGAGTAGGTTAGTATAGGGAGTATTGGTGAGTATAGGGAGTAAAGGGTATAATAGGGTAGTATAGGGAAGTGAAATGTTATTATAGGGAGTAAAGGGTATTATAAGGTAGTGTAAGTTAGTATAGGGAGTATAGGGAGAAAAGGGTATTATAGGGTAGTATAGGGAAAAAAGGGTATTATAGGGAAGTGTAGTTAGTATAGGGAGTATAGGGTAGTATATAGAGTAAAGGTTATTGTAGGATAGTATAGGGAAGTGTAGGTTAGCATAGGGGAGTATAGGGAGTAAAGGGTATTATATGGTAGTATAGGGAAGTGTAAGTTAATGTAGGGAGTAAATTGTAGTATAGAGAAGTGTAGGGTAGTTTAGGGAGTAAAGGGTATTATAGGGTGGTATAGGGAGATGTAGGTTAGTATAGGGAGTACAATGAGTAAAAGGTAGTATAGGGAGTAAATGGTATTATAGGGTAGTATAGGGAAGTGTAGGTTAGTATAGGCAGTATAGGGTAGTATAGGGAGTAAAGGGTAGTATAGGGAAGTGTAGATTAGTATAGGGAGTATAGGGATGCATATGGAAGTACAGGGAGTATAGGGATGTGTAAGTTAGTTTATGGAGTATTGGGTAGTAGGGGTGGGTGATATGGCTCTAAAATAATATCACGATATTTCAGGGTATTTTTGCGATAACGATATACTTGGTGATAAAGGAAAACAGAAAAATAATTCATTCATTTCAGGAATATAGTATAAGAGTATAACAACATAATCATAATGTGGCAAAATAAATAATATATCATAAAAATAATATATTGCAGCAAAAAATATTGCAGAATATTTGGTGCATGCATATAAACTGCAAACTAAAACAATTATACAATAAATACACCTAAAGCTTCACAGTAAATAATAGACTACTTTTAAGACAGAACATCCCTATTATCATGATATGGATTTTTAATATCATGATATTTCTGTGTCACGATATATTGTATATGATATTACATTGCCCACCCCTATTGGGTAGTATAGTGCTTGGTATTATAGGTACCATAGGGAAATGCAGGTCAGTATAGGGAATATTTGGTAGTATACTCCTTTTTACTTCCATATGCTACCCAATGCTCCCTGTATTAAACTACATTTCTTAATACTCCCTATAAAACATGCACTTCCCTTTACTACCTTATAATATACCTAACTTCCTGTTCACCCCTTTACTATCCTAAACTAGACACACATGGTTGGATCTGGACTTATATATATATTTTTATTTTTTGCTAAAACACCTGGATCTAAACTCAAAGCTGCAATTGGAACGTCACTCTGAGCTTGGTGGGACACCTGTGGTGCAGCATGTATTTTTAGGTCTATATCAGAGTATCACTTTTCAGAGATCTCAGCGTTGTGCCTCACCCTAGCTTGGAGTACCGCAGTCCCATTTTAGGTTAATGGTGTGCGTGTGTGTAGCTGAGCTGCCTCTTGCAGTGAAAGAGTGTTTCTTTTCTTCTTTTCTTCTCTCTTTTTTTTTGTGAGGTTCCTCCTGAAAGCAGAAGCTGAGAAAATGAATGGCGGTCCTATTTATCACTAGGCTCAGATACCATTAGTGCTCCTTGTGAAAAAAAAAACTCCTTACAAAAGGTTATATGTTCTCTCAGTGTCTCTCTTTCTCTCTGTTTCTTCTCTCATAGATCCAGTTTGGATGAATACTGTCCTGCTGAACAGGTGGACTCCATTCAGAGCAGCATGCTGGAGATTCTCGAAACCTTGTTCGGCTCTTTAGACGTTCATAAGGATTACGAATCCTCTACTGAAGAAAGTACATCAAAAAGCTCATGAACATGAGTGCATATTTTTAGGCAAATTTAGTAAGAGTAGATCTTTGAGTTGAAAGAGGCGGGTGAGTCGAGTGTGCAGTGGGGTGGAGTTATTTATGCGAGTGGTTTCAAGATAAATGGAGCTGCTGGAATTCATATGTCTGCTGCTGAATATGTTATCAGGGGAATGTGGGAACTAGTGAATCATGCATCATTGGGCATTAATGATTAAAAACAAAAACTAACACCAATGAACCAAGTCAGAATAAATCAGTGTGTTCCCACATATACGTCAGTATTTCTCACACTTCATTGTGAAAGTGAGCACTGTTTGAGAATTGTCATTTTTTGTGTACATTCTATGAATTTGTAGAATTGTATGTCATTATTTAAAACTAGATCAAAGTTTTTGCATCATTTTTTTCTTTTTTAAACACCTGGATTTAAACTCTAAACTGCGGGTTGGAGCATGAGCCAGTTTGAGCATGGTGGAACACCTGTGGTGCTGCATGTATTTTTAGGTCTATACCTGAGCATCACATTTCACCGTTCTCAGCAGCTTGCCTCAATCTAGCTGTCAGTGCCAAAGTTCCATTTTAGGTTAATGATATGCGTAAATCATGCTGATAGGGCATTAATGATTTAAAAACACAAACAACCCAACCTAGAATATATTGGTTTATGCCCATGTATGCATCATGTATGCATGAACATTTCTCACGCTTTGTTGTGAAAGAGAGCACTGACTGAAAAGTGTCATTTTGTGTACGTTCTCTGTGAATTTGTAGAATTACAATAAATTATTTCTTTTCTTGTAATAGCTCATATTTGTTTCAGAAACCTAAGTTAAAGCACAAATTAATGATTATATGCTTGCCTATTGCCTACAAAATCACTTGTCCTCAAAAAAGACACATTTCAGCTTTATTAAAATACAAAGAGTTGATAATATGTAGATAATATGCATTCAAAACAACAGATTTTTAAATAATATTTACTTTTTTTTTTTAAGGTTGGTTAAAATGTACCACACATATTCGTCACCAACGTCAAATATTTATAAAAAAGCTATAAAATCAGGAAACTACAAAACTAAGGAAACTACAAGGTCAACTACATTCTTGAGGACCTCAATTTCAAACCTTCAGCTCAGGATCACTTAAGCTACTTCATATTAAACTTGTTCACGTTTTTGGACACCGCCACTGTCACACCGTCACTGTACATTTTATATAAATTGTATTCGATGTTCGAACCCCCGCTCATGTAGCTTTGCCATCAGCTGCCAGCGCTTAAAGGGAGCACATTTGGCCTTGATCAAAAGGGGCAATGTATTTTTTTTTTTTTTTTATTAAGTATGGAAACCCTAACAGACACAGTGATAACATGGGAACTCCACACAGGTTGGGACTTGATCCAAAGACCCCAGTGCTGAGAGGCAAACATACTAACCACAAAGCCGCCATGCTGCCCACCGTGACTCCCTAATGAGGAGATGGGGATCCATTTCAGTCATGTTTGCACCAATTTGTGACTTCCTTATTCCCCTGTTTGTTTCTGAAGCCTGAAAGGTTTATTGATTATCCTGCATGTTTTGCTCTTCTTTCTAGCAATACTCTCTCCGTCAGAGCTGGAATATGCCAGCCATGGAATGAATCCTATTTGTGGGCCTAATTTGTTGTCTTTCCTACGATTCGCCGCCACCATGTTGGAATCCTGCGTTTTAACGAATCCAAGGCGCGTTTCAATTGCAAGATTTTGAAAAGGACCACGAGTGTCACCTGCGTTTAATGCAGTCGTGGCGTGACGGATAATTCACAGCCTTCAGTTCTGTACAAGCTGATGACACCCAACCAAGGCCATGGGTACTGCCATCTAAAGAAAGTTATGTTATGTTCAGTTGCCTAGCAACTTTGTGGTCTCTTTATTACCAAATGCTGAGGGCCGTGGTGCAGAGAGATCAGCTTGACCCATTCTTTTCCACGAACTGCCTCTGGGAGTTTACTCCATGACGTTCACTTCTATCTGGCCATTATGTAAGCTTAATCTGCGCAAGCATTGTTTGGAGGAGAAGACCAAAGGTAATTGTGGTGCGTAAACATTAAACAAATCATTAGATCCATAGACCATCTACTGGAAATGAACGCAGAACACAGAGAATAGACAAATTTGTTTAGGATCTCAAACAGTCGGCCAAAACATAGTGAGCACTCCAGTCCCTTGTGAAAAAGAAGTATACTTAAGTTATGTTATTTTGGAACCAGTAATTTGTACTAAATTACTACTTATTTGTAATTAAAATAATATAAATTTGCACTAAATTCATATTGAGTATACTAGTCGTATGTTATTTTCGCCACTATTTAATATAATTTAAGTATATTTGTGTGAGCTGACCGACTGAACATTAAACATCTATTAAAAATGTGGGTTTTTTTAAGTTCTTTTACCGACACTAAAGTAACTAAAGTAAACTTTTTAGGTATAAATTTAACACAAATAAAAGTTCATTACCACAGTTTTAATTTGTCAACACAAAATTATTGTTTATTGCAGAAATATCGACTCCTTTAGACCCATTTAGTAAAAGTATATTTTTATCATAAAAAGCACAGTTTTATAAAAATATACTAAGCATATATTTTTACTAAGTACATCACCAGTATAAAATCAGCACAGCCAAATAAAGTATACTTTTTTTAAAAAGTAGGCTGAATTACAGATTAAGTAGGTAAAAATGTAAGTATAAGTAGAAAAAGTATACTTGAATTATTGCACATATAGTTCAAGTACACTATTATTATGCACTATATATATATATATATATATATAGAGAGAGAGAGAGAGAGAGAGAGAGAGATTTTTAATGTTCAGTCAGACAGCTCACACAAATATACTTAAATTATTTCAAAGTTCTCAGTTTGGAACTACTTTTTCACTAGCATTGTAAGCCTGTTGGGAGTCAATTAAAAGCTTAATCTGCAGTTGAGTAGGGCGGTTCCTTGGTAAAACTGGGTAGGCCGGATCTACGATAGGCTACTAAGACTCTTTAGCAATTTTTTCAGAATGTTTGATTTTTATTGTGTTTTTTTTTTCTCTTGTGTGGTACATGCACAAAGAATTGTAGGTATCTAAACGCCACAAAGGATACATCAGTTGCGTCCACAAAATCTCCAGTCTTTAATGTTTGCACAATTTTATGGTGTAGGTTCAGATGCTTTTCTACAAGTGGCAAGAAACAGCACTTTTGGGATGCTCCTCCATGCAAGGCGCCATTCTTTCATATTTCTTGTATATAGATTTTATTGGTGCAGTCCAGAAAAACTCACTCAGTCCACTAAGCTGAGCTTATTACAGTACCCTCGATTCAGGCATGTGAAAGTGTGGCTTTATTTTGCATTTACAGATAGGAAAGAAAGTAATGCAATCAGTCACAAGGCAGCACTTTACGAAATGAACCAATCACGCAGCCCTACAAGTGGCACAGGGAGCGGATAGCTTCTAGACCTGTAGCAGTGTTGACATTCCCACTGTACTGTAATCAGCCTACTTTTATAATCCATTTACTTACTTTTTCACTGTAACAGATTGCAGTTGTGTTCACTTTGTATCCTGATTCCGCAACATTGTTATTTTTATTGTGTTACCACCCAATCCTAAAGCTCTATATGGGACTATCAATCTATCTATCAAGACCCATTCCTGTACAAGGTCAAAGGCACCTTCATTGGGCATTTTTATGGCATCAGGATGCCCTGTGAAAAGAAACTACGGGTAAAGCCCATCTCTTGATATATTCTATTGCAACCAAAAAAAACAATGTTGTTCACTTTGTCAGGCAGTGGCTGTTTTATACCAGATCTGGGAATGAGAAAGGACAGATAAATAAAGAAGTCAGGCAGGCCGGGATGAAATCAACACTTGGCCAAAAGGCTAAGTTAACTAATACGATGAGAGACACCAGGATGACTCCAATTGCAGGAATAAAAGATGGGTTTCTCACAGGTGCTCTTAACCAATTTTGTGTGCTTGTCAAACAGCTATTTTGCCTTGTAGGATAGCCGTTAGCTGTTCTAGAATAGCTGTGGGCAAAAAGACCAGCTTGGACCTGGGGGAAGTGTTGCTTGGTAACCTTTTGACTTGGCATTCATGCAGATGTCAGGTAATAAGTTAATAATGATTGTCCTTCAGATGTCCTTTAAAGCCCAGGCCCATGTTTTATTAATATTAATTCATTAATATAAATCATTCATCAGATCTTTTGTTTTCTCAGCACATGGCCCTTTTCTAATCAGCAGTTATCACAGAACTGGTTACTTGTGTAAAATTATTCATCATTTTTCCAAAGCTGTCTTAATTTCCAGATTGTTGGTTTTGAGACATCCCGTTTATTGTGACTCTGGTGCTAAAAGTCCTCCTACTGATTGACTGTGACATTTATTAATCATTGCCTAGTTGATGTTAAGACCTCCCCCTGACTGCAATCATGGTCCTAATTATCACATTTTTGGTTCGGAGGCATGTTTGACTGTGCCCATGGTTGCAACCTTGTTCGCTACCTCATTGGTTTTCTTGTAGGTTTTCTCGACTGCAGCCATGGTCCTAATCACCACTTTGTTGGTTTCAAGGCCTCTCCCTGATTGTGACCCTGGTCCTAAATGCTACTTTATTGATTGTGAGAGTTCCCTGACTGTCACCATTGTCCTAATCACCATCTGATTGGTTTTGAGACCTCCCCCACACTGTGACTTGTCTTTATTCTTACCTTGTTGGTTCTTAGATCCCATTGACTACAACCATGGTCCTAATTTTCACATTATTTGTTCCAAGACCTGCCCCTAAATGTGATTATGATCCTAAATGCAGACTTGTTGGTCCTGAGGCCTTCCTCGATTGTGACCGGGGTATCAATCTCCTCCTCTTTTAGGTTCTGAGGCCTTCCCCGAAAGCAACCATTGTCCTATTCACCACCTCTTTGGTTCTAAGGCCTACCCTGACTGCAACCATGGTAATCATTTAATGGTAATCATCCCATCATCCAATCAATAGTTCTGGAGCTTCCCCTCACTGTAACCATGGTTCTACCATTACCTTGCTGGTTCCAAGGCTTCCCCTCACTGCAAACATCCATGAGACCACCACTAGCTGCAACTACGGTGCTAATTTCTCATATAGACCTGTCTACAAGACCGGCCTCTGAATGTGACCATGGTCGAAATCATTCTCTTGTTGGTTTGAGACCTCGCCCTGAATGTTACAATGGTCTTAATGGTCCTTATCAATGGTCCTTAACAACATCTTGTTCTGATACTCTCGCTGAATGTGGCCAGGGTCCTGGTCATCGCATTGTTGGTTCTGAGACCTCTCCTTGATTGGGATTATGGTTTTATTCATTATCTTGTTGTTTATAAGACATTCCCCCAATGTAACCCTGGTCATATTCATTGCATCATTGGCTCCAAGACCTCCCCTGTCTGTGACCATGATTTTAATCACCAGCTTGTTGGATCTGAGACCTCCTCCTGACTGCAACCATGGTCTTAATGATCACCTCACTGGTTCTGAGATCTCCCCTGAATGTGTCCTTGGTCCTAATCATCATTTTGTTTGTGAAAAAATACGGGGGAAGGTCTGGCTACAAACAAGATGATAATTAGGACCAATCATCATCTTGTTTGTGGCCAGACCTCTCCCTGAATTTGACTATGGTCCAAATGACTTTGTTAGTCCCAAGGCCATGGTCCTGATTGCCTTCTAACATTCTCAGACCCTCAGAGATTAGTCTTAATCATTACCTAGTTGGTTCTCGTAATGATCTCCCCTAAATACAATGTGTTCTAACCATCACATCATTGGTTCTGAGACCTCTCCCGGTTCTCATCAATTTCTTGCTGATTTTGTGCCTGGTAGTTTTGGCTGTTTTTGATTAGGTGATTCAACAAAAATAAATGATTGTGGTGGAAATAATGCATTTGCAGTAATGCGATTTTGAACCACATCATGTTGTTGATTCCCTGAAAAGTCCAAAATAAATTGCTAGTCCTACCACAATACTAGCATCCTGTCCAAATGTGTCAGTCCTACCGGTTTCATCAGTGCCGGCATGCAAAGAGGAGCACAGAGGAGTTCAAGGCTGTGTGGAGTAATTAGCTCAACAATGCTGATGAGCCTGTGAGGAAATTTGGCAGTGGCCTTCCAGCGATTCAACAAATGACTGTGGATATGGATAATGAGTCCAGCTTGCTGGGAGAATGAGTCCAGCTTGTCTTCTGATGAGCTGGAGGAGGACAACAATGAGTCCACATTTTTCGCTTTGGCTCGGACAGTCTAACCAAACTAAATTTCAAAAATACAAAAATTTAACGGATTGGCGAAAATAAGAATCGACGTACATCCTTTATAAAATGTAGCAGTTCTTTAAAGTATTGAAGATTCTTCATGATTACATCTAGTTTAAAGATTTCCAATCCAAATCATTTGAAATTTATTTTTGGAACAGACACCAAACACCAAATTCATCCACATAGATTGTGAGATTAGTAGGACTAATGCTAAACAGTCTCATATCAATCTTTGAAATTTACACTCATCGCCAAGGAAATTGGTGCAAAACTAGTTACCTATTGCTATTGGGATGGAAGATAAAGGTTACCAGGAACAATAAATTGTTAAAATAAATATTCTCATGAAGTTTCTGCAGCTTATGCAGTAGGCGTGGAGTGTTGATAGCACATCCAATAGCTTCACACACGTTTCCAGTTGGGGATAGGTTTGGGCGATGCAGCAGCACTTGAGGCAAGCAACTTGAGATGGCAGCAACTGATTAATTCAATTCAATTTTATTTACATAGCATTTTTTACAAGACAAGTTGTCACAAAGCAGCTTTACAGAGAAAAAAAGTCCACGCCTCTTATGAGCAGCACCACAGCGATGCCAATTTTTATGGTGACACAGTGGCAAGAAAAACCTCCCTTTAAGAGGAAGAAACCTTGGAAGGAACCAAGACTCAGTCAGAAGAACCCATAATATTCGGGTTGACCCGCTCAGTACAAACAAACAACAAACAAGAAACAAATAACAGAACAAAACAGTACAGAGAATTAATGTGAGCTATAGCTAATATAACAGGTACTAATTTATGAATATAAGAATGTGAGGGGCACTAACTATAGAGCTTTGGCTAATATAGAATATTTGTTGGTTGTCTCCACCAAGACAAACAGCAGAAGTCATCACTGAAGATGACCCACTGCCATTTTGATCATTCAATGAAAACCTGACACGACTACCCACCAAATTTCATTCCTGTTGGTTGATTCTTTCCATGTACAACTATTTTTTAAAGCTGATTGTGCAGTTTGTCTCCTTCAAAATGGTAGTCTCGATAAATATCATGACTCCAATTTAACAGATTATTGTGGATGTGGATAATGAGTCCAGTTTGTATTCTGATGAGCAGGGAGGCAACAATGAGTCTGCATTTGGTTTCAGAATAAACGTAATGTAATGGAAATGTGACCCAATGTAGTAATTTAAGGGGTTTTTCACATTCACATGTCTCAGAAATTCATGAAACCAAAAGTCGTTCTTCTATGGCACAACTCTTTGTAACACCTTTCTTAAGCATGTAAGGTAGCAAAATTGGATGCCTAATCCTGGGGGTCTACCATCCTGTAGAGTTAAGCTCCAGTCCTAATTTAACACAACTAATCCATGTAATGAAGGCTTTGAGGTGTTCTGAATTGTCCAGGGTAGTAGAAATACAGGACCAGGATTGGGGTCTGAAATTGATAAGTCAGTGTTGTCAAATCAGGGACTCCAAAATGGTCTAATGGGGCTAAATCACTAGTGATGCCCCAACAACAGTCAGCCACCGCCTCTTTTTAAATTGTTGCTAAGTGTGCAGTATTGCTAAGTAGCCAGTGCACTTGAAGGAAAGCGCAGCGAGTCGGTTCTGATACATCAGCTCACAGATGCCTTGTGCTGATCGACATCATCCTAGGAGTGATGAGGGGAAAAACCACCATCTACCCACCCTCAGGGCTCCGACAGCTGATAGCAATGAATGGAATGGGATTCGGACACTAAATTTGTTTTTAAGGCAAGCTCTTAAGATGCCAGCTGTATGTGGACGAGTATTGTCCTACTGAAATAGTGCATCATATGACATCCCACACCATGACACTAGGCCTTCATTAAGACAAAAAGACAGGACTCATCCCCGAAGATGATCCACTGTTATTCTGACCACCAAATTGCATTCCTATTACTTAATTCTTTTTAGGTGCAACAACTTTTTTTGAAGATGAATGTAGTTGTCCACTTCAAAATGTGATTCAATGCCAGGTTTAATTTCCAATGATAAGTAAATACTGTATAAGGTTTTAATTTACCATAAAGATTTTTTAATATAAAACCAGACTGATTAGATTTTTTCCTACCAGAATCCCAATGAGAAAAGGCTTACACTTTCAGCATGTGTTGAATTCACATCTCCTTGGCTTGTAAGTAAGTCGTAGCTGTTATTTCTCAGGCAGGGTTCAAAATCACATTCAGGCATACCCTTCTACATGTTACTTTTGATAATATGATCAATCATGCTTTTTACAGTTACTTCAGAGAAACAGCAGCAGCTGTGAGAAGAAACATAATAACTGGAGGAACAGCTTTGTATGTTCCCACTCAATATAACTAAAGTTTCTTGGGATTGTTTTTCTCCTTTTTTAATGGAAATCAACATGACGCCAGCACCGGTTCAGTACAGCAAGTTCACGACTGGTGCTATATTCCTGCTTCACTGCAGTCACACTCTAATGGCTGAATTTCATTCAGATCTCACCCACATTTGACTGCTAATTAAACACATGCGATGAAAATAGAAGTGGACCACCTGCTTGCTCATAGGACGTGACGGTGAATATCTTTCTCCCCCAGGAGGTGAGTTATCTTCCAGGCGTAATTGAAATTAGGTTTCAACGTCTGGAGAAACCGCCGTAATGAGTTCATTCTACTTCTGTTGCTCTCTTGAATGTTGAAGTGAGACAGTGAGTAAAATATTTCATGGTGTAATATTTAGTGATCCAGGGGGTAATGCCTCACAACAATCAGGGACTTTTATGAATCAGAGCAGATTGCTTCCTATTTCTTATTTAACAGTGCCAAGAAAAAACTTTTGACATTACACACAAAACTTAGCGAGGACAAATTGTTGGTGCCTGTCTTGCTGGCACATCTGTGACCAAGACAGCAAGTCCTTGTGATGTATCGAGAGCCACAGTATCTAGGGTAATGTCAGCATACCACCAAGAAGTACGAACCACATCCATCAGGATTAACTGTGGACGCTGTAAGAGGAAGCTGTCTGAAAGGGATGTTCGGATGCTTACCCGCATTGTATCCAAAAAAAATAAAATCACAGCAGAATTAAATGTGCGCCTCAACTATCCTGTTTCCACCAGAACTGTCTGTCGTGACAATAAATTATTGTGGTCTAAAAACCAGGTGTTTCAGTTTCATTGTCCAACCCCTGTACATATTCCATTAGTGGAATACATGTAATATAACACTATAAGCTACTATATCTTTCAGATTTTTAGTGTGGTGCCTTAAACACTGTTCTAAATAAAGATTTAATTTGTTGAGCTTGTGGATCTTAGCACTGTAGGCTAATATGGTTTGTAGGTTGGGACTGTAAACACTGTTACAAAACAGCTCTGTGTGATAAATGCTTAAAATACTTTTAAGAGTATAGTTAGTTTGTAAACACTGTTGCAGTTAGATAGATATTTCATAAGTGAAGCTTGTGGAACATAAAACTTTAGTCTAATGTAGATGTAGATTATTAGTATAGGACTGTAAACAGTGTTCTAAATGAAGATTTCATACAGAACACTTTTAGAATGTAGTCTTTTAGCTTATTTCAGGGTTTTGACAATAAGTGAGGTTGTTTGAACTATAATGAACGATAATGAAAAACCCCGTTCTCAGGCTCCCTATCTCCTTACAAGGGCGTTTTTTCCTGGCCGCGTCCCAATTCACTAGCCGGGGCAGCGGTAGTGTATTAGACCATGACCCTGATGACATGCGTTAGATCCTGTGCGAGGAGCGGTGTATTTATTTATTTTATTATTATTATTTATTTTTTTTTTTTTTCTTCTTGGGTTTACCTGCTTTGAGATCAATTGTTCTGCAATTGAGTTGAACAACCCTCTGAGCTGGAGAGCTACTATTCTGTAGCACTCCACCCTATTCCCTCCCAAAAACACCCACCCCCCCACAGCCTCACATGTGGCCCACCACCTAACCAAACTTAATTGCCGACCCCTGGCTTAATTTGTCTTTAAGAGTGTTAGTTTGGGAATGTAAACGCTGTTCCAGATAGAAATTCCATAAGTCTGATTTGGGTTTATATACAATAAATTGGACTGGGGAAAGTTACAAATGAAAGCAAAACAAAAAAAAAAAAGAAATCTGTTCAACTTGACTTACAAGATAACACCTCCTAATTTGTACAGGTGGGAGACTAGGAATTCCCCAGTCGTCCCCTAAGGCAAAAAACATGTATCTGATTTTTTTTCTAATCACTAATTTTAATCTGGGAATTGTTCTTTATATTGAATCAGATTTTCATATCGACTGGACCAATAGAAATGCTTCAAAATTATGTGGAATTAAAACTTTTTTTTAGATTGGCTTCAATGGAAATTTAGGAGGTTTTTTTTATCCTTGTTCTGTAAATTTGACATTTTGGAGATAAAAGGATTTTGCATGACAGATTGATTGGTGATTTATGGCTCTGTCTATGTTTATGTAGGGACCCTCATCAAACATGAAGCTTCAAAAGGAAGAGCTCCTGAAAACAACACACCCACCCACACACGCCAATTACACAACTCCATCAGCAAATGGAGCTTTTTAAAAATGGCGTCCTATTAATGCACCTCCCTCCGTCCTCCCTTCCTCTCAACGTGGCTTTTCACTAGAAGCCTCTCCGCTCCATAAGTAGGAGTTGACGCTTTTTCCCCCAACATAAAAGGTTGCGCTGCATTACAGAAACAATGTAATCTACAGCACTTACAGCCAATCAGTTATAGTGGCACAGCGGTGGGAGCGGCGGAAGGCGGCATGGGGTGAGATCCTACCTGAAGTGTAGAATAATTGGTAGTCTTATGCATGTCCAGATCTGAACGATATTTAAAAGCTTTGCATGTGCTTGCTGTCAGCTTTGACCTGTAGTTTATAGGATAGTTTAGAATGGTGTAGTGGACAACACCTTGCTTACACCTTGTTAGTTTTCTCAGAATTTTCTCTTCAGGTGAAAACACTTCAGCGCCATTTAGATGTTCCCTGTAGAGCCATTTTCAATCCCTCATTCAGTAAAAAAAAAAAAAAGCAAACAACCCACTCATCCTGGTGCGGACCACTTTACCTCAAAACACATTGATTCATTGGTTGTCTCTACCAGGACAAAAGCAGGACTCATCTCTGAAGATGACTTAATGCCTTGTGTCACGGTGTGAGGTGCAATTTGGTATAATGCTAGATCACCTTCAGTCTTTATTACAGTCCGCCTGCTGCACTCCTTCAGTGAACGTCACCTAGTTTTGCCAAACGTTCACACAAAGCAATCCAGACTGTTCTCATACATAGTTCCCTAATGGTGGAACAAACTACCTTCCACTATATCAGATATATCAGGAGTTTATCTTTAATAAACTCCTGAAGACCGAGCTCTTCAAAGAGCACTTACTCTCCTAACACCTCCAACAAACTAACTAACTACTTCTAACCTCAATTCCTGACCTCACTCCTTGCCTTCTCTATCCCACGATTCCCCTCGACCTCTTTTAGGCCCTGTCTAATGTTTCTGTCTTGAACTTCTGTGTCCTCTATTGTAGAGCTTAGATTCTCTGCCTGAACCTGACCCTACCCAAGAGCTCGAGCCGGGTTGAGCTGAGATGTACCACCACTTTCCATGGGCCAGGCTCAAGGAAATAATGTGACACAGGCGTCTGTTTTTTTAATAATATGTTTATTTTATATAAAGCTATGGCTTGATAATCCTAATATAAAAAACTAACAAATCAAAGTGTGTTTTAAAAAAGTAGCCTTATTACTTTTTTTTGTGTTTATAGCCACTATAAGCTCGATATAAATAATAAATAGTTTTCTTTGAATTTATTTTCTATTCTTAAACCATATTAAATTATAGTAGATTACAGGAAAGTTATTTAGATATCGTCCTTGTAGCCTAATTTAGAGATGTTTAAGCCTGTGGATCACTGTTCGCATTGTTTGTGTTTAGTCTTTTAGAGATCTGTTCTGAATAAATATTATAATTCTTAAATAATAGGTCTATGCATCTACAGGTCTTCTTCAGTGTTGCAATGTTATTTACCATCATTCTGAACAGATTTTGCTCATCCAAACAGCCCAAAATGTTTTTAAAAGCTCAGATTTAAGGCTCTACATACAAAAAAATTGTCGGGTTTAATTCAATTTGAAATTACCTCAAATTGAGTGGGCTTATCTTGTAAATGCCACCTACTCGGGGCTACTGAGTGGGCCTAAATCGCGAGTACAACCTACTGGGATTTACTGTGTGGGCATTCCAAGTTTTTGTAATCTGCAAATTATTGATTCTTTTTTCTAGTCAATGCAGTATGTCTACTGAGATATCTTGGAAAGCTTGACACTGAGGGAAATAAAACGATTGCTAGATAATTTAGAAAACCACAGTGTCTACATGGCATCATTTTAAAAGCTATGTTAATTTTTTGGCTAATAATGCAGAAACACTTGGAGTTCCACAGGGTTCTACTGTAGGGTCTTGCTAATTGCTAATAATGATTATAGTACTGTAGTTATTAGAGTACAGAACTGGTCTAATCATAGGTTAAGCACTAAACACTAACCAATCTAATGCTATGAAAATTATAAATGATAGTGTAAGTGCAGTTTCTGAATCTGAGGATTTAATAAATCTATACATTAATGCCCAATAAATAATGTATAAAGATTGTAACTCTGTTTTATTATGTCTACCATTTACAGGGGTTGGACAATGAAACTGAAACCTGGTTTTAGACCACAATAATTTATAAAATAGTTGAGGTGCACATTGAATTCTGCCATGATACATCACAAAGACTTGCTGTCTTGGTCACAGATGCGCCAGCAAGACGTTCACCGACAATTTGTCCTCTTTTGAACTCTGGTATGTCACCCATAGTGTTGTGTGCATTGCAATATTTTGAGTAAAACTGTGCTCCTACCCTGCTGATTAAACCTTCACACTCTGCTCTTACTGGTGCAATGTGCAATCAATGAAGATTGGACCCCAGGCTGCTCCAATTTAGCCATGAAACCTCCCACACCCAAAATGACAGGTGTTTCAGGTTTATTGTCCAACCCCTGTATGTAAACAAATGTGTTGAGTTAAAACTATTACAAACTTTGTTCTCCTAACTGGACCCTTATATGAGTTTAAAATCTAAACAAATAATAGCAAAAAAAAATCAGGACACACAAAAACAACTTGATTTGTACTTTTCAAAATGATTATATTTATTATAATATATTTTAGATTTTCTATTCTTTTCATTTTTTTCAAATGGGCCCCGTAAAGGAGGTAATCACGTAATTTCGTAATTACAGTTATACAAAGCCCTAGGTCCTAAGTAATAGGTAATACAGTGCATGATTACAATAAATACATAATTTAATACGCTGGAACAAACAGTCCCACATTATAAACAGGAGTGTCTGTTTGGGATGTTTTCTCTAATAGTCTCGCTGGATGCAGCATCACAGCCCCCCTGCAAGCTGATGTACCGGAGGCGCTGCATGTCGCTGCATGTAACCTCTCCCATTTGTTATTCATTCAGAGAAGATGGGAGGTCAGTTGGGGTCTGGTAGAGAGCGGCGCACTGAGGAGACCAATCGATGAACCATCGTTTCTGCTCAGGACCTTTATAACTTCAGCTTCAGCGACTCTCATAATTTACTGCAGGCCTTAAATCCAACACAACATTCTGCATATTTTAAGGAGCACAGCTCCTGTTAAATTGATGTATCTAACTTATTCAGGGAAAAATAAATGATACAAATTTAATGTGATTTGTTTTGTATAGACCATATTTAAAGTGTGTTCTCTGTTGAGGATTAAGAACTTATTTTTGCATAGAAAATCAATGGAACATGAAATTTGAGTACATGAACACTGTAAAAAGTGAAAAATTAAATCCCATGACTTTTGTACAAGTCAGTTTCCCTGATTTTGTTATTTATAGGTATGTGTTTGAGTAAAGTAAACTTTGTTGTTTTATTCTATAAACTACAGACAACATTTCTCCCAAATTCCAAATAAAAATATTGTCATTTAGAGCATTTATTTGCAGAAAATGAGAAATGGCTGAAATAACAAAAAAAGATGCAGAGCTTTCAGACCTCAAATACTGCAAAGAAAACAAGTTCATATTCATAAAGTTTTAAGAGTTCAGAAATCAATATTTGTTGGAATAACCCTGGTTTTTAAGCACAGTTTTCATGCATCTTGGAATGTTCTCCTCCACCAGTCTTACACACTGCTTTTGGATAACTTTATGCCTTTACTCCTGGAGCAAAAAATCATGCAGTTCAGTTTGGTTTGATGCTTGTGATCATTAATCTTCCTCTTGATTATATTCCAGAGGTTTAAAATTTGGTAAAATCAAATTTTACACTAAACCTCACCTGGTCTCTTAAATTTCAATTGAAATGCAAAATTTACTGAATTTTACTGATGATCAGTGATGGTTTGGAGAGACATGTCATCTGCTGGTGTTGATCCACTGTGTTTTATAATCAAGTCTAAAGTCAGTGCAGTGTTTTCCCACAAAATCTTACAGCACTTCATGCTTCCCTCTGTTGACAACTTTTATGGAGATGCAGATTTCACTTTCCTGCAGGACTTTGCACACAGCCCACACTCCCAAAAGTACCAATTGGTCTTATATAATATTCAAATTTTCTGAGATACTTTTGGGTTTTTAATGGATGTAAGCCATAATCATCAACAATAAAATTAAACAAAATTAATGCTTAAAATAGATCACTCTGTGTGTAATACATCTATATAATATATATATTAGGGGTGTCACGATTCTCTAAATCCTCGATTCGATTTCATTTTCGATTTGAGGGTCACGATTCGATTCGATTCTCGATTTTCTTGTTTTTTTTTCTTGTTATTATTTTATGCCTCATAAAATTTAAATAATATATTTATTATTATTATTATTATTATTATTATTATTATAAATATTATTATTATTATTTATTAAGATATATATGGTAATGCCATCTAGTGACTTTTTTTGGTAGCAACAGTGTGCACTATTAAAACAAGCAGTTTATCAGAGCTGTGTGTGGATGGCTGGTGAAACTGCTCACTTACATGAAGCTGCAGTTCTTCATCCAACCACTAGCAGCAGCAGCACAAGCCCCACTCTCTTCACTCAGTCACTACTTCAGTACAGCCCAGCCACGGGCTACAGAGCTCAGCCAGTCCGTTTTTACTGTTTCTGTAAACAAATAAAGGTTTTAACCCCACTAACCGGATAATACAGCTCACTACAGTTCATCTTTCAGCCCAAGCAGCTAACAGCAGCAGGTTAGAACAGCCGACACGGAGGCACTGCTCGGATTACATTATAAACAGGTCAGTTAGCGCGCTGCTAACCTCAGGATGTTTATAACTACGGAGTTTAGTGGACACACCACGGCCGCCAGGTAAGTCTTTTAAAGGCTACTGAAGACTATTAAAGGCTATTAGAGTGTAACCCCTGGCTCCCAGGGGTTACAAGAGGTTATTGAAAGCATTATTGGGGGGCAGAAATCAGTACAGGCTGGTTAGATAAGTGATGTGGGTATTGTCTTATAAATATTTACACATAACTTATATCTCTCCTGAAAAGCTTTTATTTTAGTCAGAAACACGCTTGTGTTTACTTTATCTGAGAGAAAGATGTTTTTTTAATTCAATGGAAAGCAACAGGTGTAGTCAGTTATAAGTTTAAGATTTTTAATCCACCTCACTGTGATCTATAGTCAGTGTTCTCAAGTCACACTGACACGCATTTCAGCGAGTTCACACGCTCTCACCTGCGCGCACCCACCCCTCCGTTAGATACAGATACAAAACCTGCGCGCCCAACCCCCGCCCCCCCTCCCCCGTTGGACAGATAAAAACAGTGATCACACTCCCGCTGACTGCGCTCATGCAGTGGCTATCTCTATTTAAATGAATAGGATGCGCTGTGTTGGTGCCGCGCCATTTGCGTAGCGCGCTGCGCTATTTGCGTAGCGCGCGCGGGAGGGATCGTCGATCCTCTTTTTGACTTCGATACTCGAGATCGTGACCTCATTTCGATTCGATTTCGATAAAATATCGAGATCGTGACACCCCTAATATATATATATATATATATATATATATATATATATAAGTTTCACATAATTAACTGAATAACTGAATTACTGAAATAAAGTAACTTTTCAATTATATTATATAGTTTTTGAGATGCACCTGTACATGCAATGAATTAATGTCTTTTTCACTCTGTGAAATTCCCTTAAATTAGAGATAAACTGAGCAGAAAACCGATTATACTTTATTTTATGCTTTTTTTTATTCATTATTCATTTTATACATTTATACAAGACATTAAACAATAAACAAGGTAGATGTCCAAGGCAGACCATGAGGGTTTACATTATAAACAAGCCCACACTGTACTGTAACGTCCAAAATCAATAGGTCTCTGCTGCATCTGACCTTTTGAACATACTGTATATACATTTAAAATGCTGGGACAGACTGGTTGTGACATCCATGCTGTATCAACTTTTTTTTTTTTTTTTTTTTTTTACTGGTACCAAACTCCACATTGATCCACGGCCACAGAGACCAAAACAAGAGCAAATTAAATAATGCAAATGGTGCGTGCAGTGTCAGTGTTTCACCATGCACTGGACACAATGGAGGACAAGGCACACTGACTTCTGCACTGAGGTTTACAATGCAGTCATTTCAGCACACTTCTCGTCACAGTTTAAGCATCGCAATACGGGAACAAAGAACACTGAATCGACAATGACCTAATCAGCTTTTCCTCCACAGGGAGAGGATGATAGGGGTTTGCATATCCAAGCACTGAGGTTGCTGTTTGATGTGCAGATGACCCTCATTTTTCTCTGAACTGCTCGGTCATTAACATTTATTACATCTTGATTCATTTCCGGCAGCTTGATTAAACATTCTGCCTCCTTATTACAGTACAACCATGCTGAGATCTGTTTTACACAGTAACCCTCACCTGTAAGGTGAAAGAACACAGTAAAGCACACATTGATTTGCTTTGCAAGCACTTCATATGTGGCAACACCAGATAAAGCAAAATACTGGGGGGGGGGGGGGGGGGATTTTAGTCTACACAGTTTGCCCCGCACCCCAAATAAAGTCAATCAGCCATGATCTGGTTGCTTCCAGTGTTTTTTTTTTTTTTATGGTAATGTAAGGCAAGAAGACACAATGGTTATGGAGGATGCAATGCAACTTGCACATGTTAGTGGTTTCCTTTTCTAACATATAGCTATAGCTGTGTTCCAAAGCCTAGGCTGCAGCCGGCTATTGGTGAAACTAATAGAATAGTGTAACAAGGCTTTGTGGTGGTGCAAAACATTTGTAATGCAAAACTCTGGAACATTTTAGAACAAACTCTGCTCCAGACTTTTTTTTTTTTTTTTTTTTACTATTTTTCTTTAACATCAATGATGCTATATATAATTTTCCCTTACATTAAACATGTTCAGGGAACTGTGGGCTGATAACCAAGGGCTGGAAAGTTGCGTCAATCAATTGCGTCCTTAAAATTGCTCTAAAATTCAGCTGCATTTCTTTGTATATCTCTGCACCTGATCCTCACAATGCACAATCAAACCGTGTTGCATCGGTACAGCACTATTTGCACAATTTGGCGCTCTTTTGCACTTTATGTTGTAGTTTTTTTTTTTCACGTGGCACCATGTTGTACTCTATTGATTCTTCCATTTGAAACAACTTTCTATGTTGTAGAGGCCAAAAAAACAGCAAAAGCAGCAGTCAATTACTGTCCTATGAAAACTCTTTCTTAATAACCTATTGGTCACACATACAGCTCTGGAAAAAAAAATAAGAGATCATTTAAAAATGATAAGTTTCTTTTTTATTTTACCAAATTGAAAACCTCTGGAATATAATCAAGAGGAAGATGGATGATCACAATCCATCAAACCAAACTGAACTGCTTGAATTTTTGCACCAGGAGTAAAGGCATAAAGTTATCCAAAAGCAATGTGTAAGACTGGTGGAGGAGAAAATGCCAAGATGCACGAAAACTGTGATTAAAAAAACAGAATTATTTCACTAAATATTAATTTCTTAACTCTTGAAACTTTATGAATATGAACTTGTTTTCTTTGCATTATTTGAGGTCTGAAAGCTCTGCATCTTTTTTGTTATTTCAGCCATTTCTCATTTTCTGCAAATAAATGCTCTAAATGACAATATTTTTATTTGGAATTTGGGAGAAAAGTTGTCTGTAGTTTATAGAATAAAACAACTATGTACATTTTACTTGTTTTACTCAAACATATACATATAAATAGCAAAATCAGAGAAGCTGATTCAGAAACTGAAGTGGTCTCTTAATTCTTTTTCCAGAGCTGTATGTAAAAGTCTAATACAATTTTCTGTTGATGTCCTTTTACCAGAAAAGTCCCGCTTCTTGCAATTGCAGTAAAAAAAGTTCAGTTTTCATTTCTTAACATAAATGATTTATAATTATAAAAATAAACTATTTTCTGGAGGATTCATTATGTTCTGTTGTGCTGTTTTATTCCCTTTACATTGTACATGTGCAGAGCACTGTGGGTAACCAAGGTCTGTGAAGAATACAATGATCGTGATTGCATCTTTAAAGCACTCCAAACGCCGGTTGCATTTACCGTTAAATCGGCTGTATACAACATATGAAGGGTCTTTTATTTTGGAACAGTCTTTTATAATTGAATAAGGTACACTTATATAGTACCTTTTAAGAAACCCCAAGGATGTTTTGCACAAACAACAACTCTATTTACCCACACTCTCCAATACAGACCAGCAACAAGCAGCAGCCAATCGTGTACAGCTTACCAGAAATGAACGTCCACCACAGTGCCAATCTGTGTCCGAGTATGAAGATACAGTAACCAATTTACTTCATGGTTTTTGGACTTCTGGGAGGAAACCCTAAATGGGGAGAACACACAAACTCCACCCAGATAGGGACTTGAACCTAAGACCCCCACCTGAACGTAAAGCCAACATGATGCCAGTATGTAAGGTAGCAACCTAAGAAATTCAGCTTACCTTGGCTGCAGCCTAGACCTTAAAATGCAGCGACTGTCTTCAACCTATTATGGTCTTCTCAATTCACTGATTTGTTGGGTAGATTATGTGTGTTTGGAGCAGGGAAAACACTACAATATATAGGAAAAAGGTCCTCCAGGACCATGTTTGGGATTTCCTCAAGCCTTTATTTAAGTTAAGAAATTTCAAATAAGCTTGCATGTAGTTTTTAACCCTGTCTGAATCACTGTTATCTATAAAAATGAGCCTGGCCAAGTCTCCAAACCTGGCTGCACAGATAATAGCAGGCTTATCTGTACTTAAAAACAGCAGTCCACAAAACAATTGGTGAACAGCATCTCCTATGACTTCCCTATAACTGATCCAGAAGCTCCAACCCCAGACAAACCCAACCAACAGACACCAGGCATGTCTTATCTGTTACGTCACACTTGAGACTAAGGGAGCACTGTGGAACTAAAATGATTCGCAGCTCACACACAATCAGAAGAAAGCCCATAACCCCCACAGTTCCATCCACAGCTCAGATCCGAGGCCCAGCCACAGCAGATTTCCCTGAAGGTCTTCCTCATCTCCTGGCTGCGGAAGGCATAGATGAGTGGGTCGATGACCGAGTTACACATGATAAGGATTAGGTACATGTTGAAGTGAGACATGAAGCAGATGCAGTAAGGGTTTCTGGGGCAGGAGATCATGAGGATGAGGTGCAGGAAGAAGGGTGCCCAGCACACCACGAAAACACCCAGCAGGATGGTGAGGGTCACCGCGCCCTTCATGTTGGCCGCCTGCGGTACAGGTCCATTGCCAGGAAGGGCAGCGATTCGCTTCATGTGAAGCCTGGCTAGAAGGAACATGTGGACGTAGAGCGAAGCCATGAGGGCCAGCATGGCGAAGAACATGCTGATAAGGCAGATGAGGACAGTGGGACTCTCCGAGTAGACGATAAAGAGCACGCCGGAAGCTGTGCAGAAAGCCCAGATGCAGACGATGACGATGGCCGCCCGCTTTTGGGTCATGATGTTGTGGTACCGAAGGCCGTAAAAGATGGTGATGTAACGGTCGATGGCTATGGCCAGCAAGTTCCAGATGGAGGCCAAGAGGGAGCTGCAGATCATGGAGTCGAACACATTGTCCATGGTCTTGGCGACTCCTCCAGAAATGCTCAGGTTGCCGCCAGTGATGAGCGCCATGACCACGGTCTCTGTGGAGTTGGAGAGGCTCACCAGAAGATCGGCTGCTGCCAGACTACAGATGAAGAAGTACATGGGCGAGTGGAAATTCTTGTTCTTGACAATGGCAGCGATGACCAGAATGTTCTCCACCAGGCTGACCAGCCCCAAAATGAGGAACACTTCGGTGGAGACCAGCAGTTGCTCATAGCAGCCTGAGGTTGGTTCCCTCTCCACTTTGCTTCCAGCATGAGCAACCAGACTGTGGTTCCTGTGGGAATGGTGCAGCCCATGGTGCTGCGATATGTTCATCTTTGCTTTGCTTTGCTTGGGTTCAGTCAGTCCATTTTAATTGTACAACTTTTTAAGCTTTTTATACAGCCTGTGTCGAGCAACTTTTTTGTTAAGGCAGGTTCAACCACTGAAGAGCAAGACTACAGTAACTGTAGAGGGAAATAGTTGAAGAATGGAAATCCTAAGAGGATTTAGACAGTTTAAGTGAGATCAAAAGGGAGCCAAGAGAATGTCCAGAAACCTAGAACTTTCTACATGCAACTGGGAATTAAGTTACTGCGTAGTCCACTGTGAATCATCAGAGAACAGTCAAAAATACATCAGTGATGTCCTTCGTACTCTCCATAACATCCAGATGTGTCAAAGGTCTAGTCAAAAGTAAGTAGATTTGATCTTCTCACCTCAGAATGTCATCCAATATTTACTCCCAGTGCACTTTAAAATACTAAAATCTTCAGCCCTCCAGTAGGACAGTTGAGACAAGTTGAGATTCCTTGCGTCTTTTTTTCGGAATGGGAAAACAACCTGCATTCTGAATCCTCAGCTGCAGCTGTATCAGCACCCCTGACCAGCTTTCATCTTCTCCTGCTCACTTGCTCTCTCCTCCCGAAGCGTGACAAATTGACAGAGCAACGGAGCAACGCGAGGCAGTCGGAGACTGAAGGAAGGAGGCAGGCAGAGTGAGAGTTGAGCTGTGCAGGCAGTCTCCCAGGTCCCAGCAGCAGAGAGTTGAAGCAAAACCGCTGAACCCAGCAGAAAAAAAGAATGAAAGATGCAAGAATCTGAGGCGAACAGCAGATTGCCAGAGCATCTCTTGACACTCCGGCAAGTAATATTCACTTAGTCAGTGTTCCCCCTCAGCCAGTGTTCTGCACTCTGCTCACAGACTCCTCCTCTAACTCCTGCATCCAATCAGAGCCTATTTTCAGAGGGATGAAGGCACATTCATTTCCATCAATGATGTAGGGATCTGTCAAAAATTAGGTCTGAAGATAGGAATAGGAATAATTTAAACTAATGCGCCATTAAATAAATGTCAGTAATGTTCTCCAAAAGGTCACACAGATTACCAACCTGCATGTTTAATGGTATTTTCATCCCTTAGAGATGCAAAATCTGATGAGTTAATTTGTCCCTTTGCAGCATGTTTTGCATTTGATAAACCACCTCGTTATCACTGTTGCTTAACCGCCGTGCATTAAGCACACCGTTGTTGTCTATCCCACAGTCTCGCTCTCTCCCAGCCTCATTGATCACACGGTTCTAGGTCGTCACCGTGCCAGCATCATCACTTGGCATTGTCAATGCATCGAGTGTCCCCGCTCCTCAGCCAAGTACGTGGGCAGACTTGATTTCAAGTGTCTTCCATCGGCTGAAAGGAAGAACATATTGGATTAGCTGTAATGAAGAAATAAGAAATCTGGAGTGCTAATTCATTACAAAGGTTGTATAGAGAAAATATCAAATGTAAAAATATTAGATTTGTTTATGGGGGTCATTATGAGAAGATTGTGCCTATTGTTTAAAAATGACTTCAGACTACATAGAAAGCATATTAGACAGGAAATCATTGGACAAACTAAAACATTTAAATAGCATTAAAGTGTGTAAAATCTTAACAACAAAAAGATTGAGATATTTTACAAATTAAAAGAGTCATTCGACTTGACCAGGCAACACAAACATGGAAAAAAATACACTCCTATATCAAATAAAACTTGAAAAAAGTGAAGTTTAACATTCCAAAGAGTAATAATGGTGGTAGTGGACAAATAGCTATTTTATTAAACGCGAGGTGACGATACTCAAAAGAGATGTAAGTCCGGATAGGAGTAAAATGACCGGAGGACCACAGAGTTCAGCGAAAAACAGTAGGTAAGACAGAGGACGTCTGAGAAAAACTCATACATGGTCGTTCTGGACGGGAATAAAATCACATAAAAGTGAAAAGTTCCCCAGGACCCCCTGAAAACTAATCCCGTCCAGAAAGGGCTTTAGTGTCGCATGTTAAAAAAAAAAAAACAGATGGACAAGACATGATCCAATTTTTTACCACTGTTTTAGGGATGAATAAAGGTTTTTATAGAGGTAATTATGAAAAGATTGTGCCTTTTGTTTTTAATAACTTTAAAATGACTTTAGACAACATAGAAACCATATTTGACAAGAAATTATTGGACACTTTGAAAAATGAAAATAACTTTTAAGTATTAAAAATCTTCACAACAAAAAGCTTAAGATATTTTACCAATTAAAAGAATCATTAAACTTGACCAGGGAACATGAAAAATGAAAACATACAAGAAGAAGTTTAACATTCCTCTGTTTTTGTTATAATGTGTTTATTTAGGAGAAATCATGAAACATATATTGTTAAATATTTTATAGTCAAGACCCCAAGAATAAAAGGCCAAGTCTGAGTTAAGACCAAGACTTTGACATTAAAACAGCTCTAACCCTTCGAGGCATGACTCCACACAGTCTCTGGAGATGTCGTGTTGTATCTGGCACCAAGAATAACACCAGATGCAGCAGATCCTTTATATTCTCTGCCCTATAAGCTGTAAGGTGGGACCTTCATGGATCTCTGTTTGCTCCCGTCAAACTGTCGAACTCTTGTGCTTGTAATTTTTTCCAATTCTTCTTGCTTCTAACACATCAACTTCAAGAACTGACTGTTCTCTTTCGAAGCCTAATATATCCCACCTCTTCACATGTGCCACTGGAACGAGATAATCAATGTTATTCACTTCAATTCACACCAGTCAGTGTTAATCCACTCATAATGTCACTTGAGTTGAAGGCCACTAAAGCCAATGTCAAGTCTTTTACTTTACGCTTTTTTTCACAGGTACAGTACATGAGCAGTTCAGGAAAACAGTGTCTTGTAGGAGCGTAGGAATTATTTGTACACGTGCATCTGTCCTTCGACTAAAGTGATAACTGAATATGTTACTGTAAATTGAGAGAATATTCTTTCATGGCTGTTCAGCTAGAAGCCAGACTTTTACATAAGATGAACAAGTACACATAAAAATGATAGGGTCAGTCAGTATTGTATTAAGTTCTGAATAAACACTACTCGCATCTTTATAATGTGGCCTCTAGTTAAAGCTTCCAGTAAAACACATTGCAAATGCGTAATAAGGAGGATGACATTTCCGTTTATGGCGCTGATATTTGTTTACGCAAATCCATGTCCAAACAGCAAGTATGTCTTAATGTCTGTAAAAAATATATATTTCTCACGTCTACTCAGTGATAAAACTCTTGTATCCAGACTGCAATTGATAAAAACAGGAGGATCAGTGGGTTTTTGGCTTTCTCTGTCACAGGACATCACGTTCAGTAGCTCCTCCATTTCCACTTGCTGTTGTGTTTATGTGGATCTCTGTGAAAACGGGAGCCCAACGTGTGTAAGTGTGTAATTATGGTGTGTGGCAGTGGACAAATAGCTATTTTATTAAACATTATTTAAAGTAACGAAACTCAGAAATGGGAGTCCTGACGGGACTAAAATTACTGGAGGACCATGGAGTTCAGTGAAAAACAGTAGATAACTCAGCCTGTAATTTTCTCAAAGGATGTTTGAGAAAAAAACACATATATGGTCGTTCCGGACAGGAATAAAATCACAAAGGATACTGATACAGATAATGACTGTAATAACTATAGTGCAAAATGCAATTAAACAAAAAAGCAACGTTTTTAATACTTTTGTTGTCACTATTATTCCGGAGGTCTTGATGATGTATTTTGGAGAACATCCCCTGTTCAAGAAGGAGAATCCAGAGTGTCTGTTTTCAGCTGCAGGTAACATTACTTCAAAAAAGATTTGCATTGCAATCAAATGCTTTTTTTTTAAAGGAACACAAACACAAACACACACACACACAGTGGCGTTTGCATTGATATTGTTAAATCTTTTGGTTTAAGGAACTCGCAGCAGAAATGTGTGAAACTATACATGCATGGACCTGTTTCTGTTAATAAGTTCAAAAGCTAAACTGTTCAGAAGCTGAGATGCACAACATAAAGACATAAAGCCAATGTTTATGCCTTTTTTATTGATTAATGCCATGTATTTTTGAAACTTACAAGAAATGCTAAGTTAAAAGTAATTTAATTTAATTTACTTTTTTACTTGTGGTATTTATTTCAATTTTTCTGTTTTATTTATTTCTATTTGTGTCTGCAATTTGGAAATGTATGGAAATTCACATTTAAAAATATTAACTTAACTTATTTAAAAAGGGAAAGCAATTGGTCATTCATTATTATTTGCTTGAACCAAGCAAATATGTTTTATCTGCTTTACTCGATTAATTAAATTGATTTTTTTTAGTAGAGTACTCGATTACTAAACAATTAATAGCTAAAATTCTGCATATTGGTCCAGCAGAAGTACAGTGGATGATATTGATTTGCAATTCTCAACACTAATAATAGGTTTAGCCAAAATATTATGTAGAGTTGGTTATGTTAGATCTAAATATGATCTAAAACAGATGTCCATCCCATTCTAAATTTGGAACAAATCAGACGGCCGGAAAACAACACAGGGTTTCCCATAGCACTTTTTATATTTAGGGTGGCCTTGACAACAAATTGTCGCTGTCCAATGAAAAAACGTATCTCCAAAACAGCAATTTTACAGGAGAGAGAAAAATCTTCTACAATTTTTAATGGAAGTCAATGTAAAAAGAGTTTATTTCTGGTCATTTTGAAGTATTTCTATTGGTCCGTTCATCAAGAAAATTTGGCACAGTGTAAGGGACAGTTTGTCTGTTCAAATTATGTAGTAAACTAAAAATCGACAAAAATGGAGATAATTGTTTTTCATCGGACAGCGAAGAAATGCACCCCCTTCTTGACAATGTGCGGAATAAAAAAGGCTGCATCGTGATGTTACTGCACCATTTATCACCTGTTGTTACACCAACATTATTAAACAAGGCTGTTGTCCAGTTATCGGCCCCCACCCCACAATCTCCCACCTTCACCCACCCCAGACACAAACAAGAAACCGTGAATCACAGGCACCACAAGGCCACCGCATCCCACTCGCCACCAAACAGATACACCAAACCCCATCCCCCAAACCCCATTTTAAACACAAGCACCACCTTGACCTTGCAGGACCAATCAGGTTTAGTCATTGTGAGTAGGTGCTATACTGGTGCTATAAAGCTAATGCAGCTAACAAGAAATGAAAGACTCTCATATAACAGTGTAATAAACCACATCAGCAAGTCTATTTTTATTTTTATTTATTGAGCTGCTGCATGCAGTGTGGCACAAGTGAGTAAATATATAGACACATACGTTTCCATAAACTTGTGTGTCACAGCTACGTAGCCTCGTAGCTCCAGGGCTAAACAAAAGAAGCTTACCAAAAAGGGACACAAATCGATAAGCAGGGTCTAGTCCCTAGTTTGGTCATTAGTGTGCGAGAGAACAGCTGGCCCTGCTGCTCTTGTGGACTGGAGGGGAGGCTTAGTTCCTGTCTGGTCATTCTGAGCTCTGCTGAAGAGCGATGAGCATCTCTTATAGATCAGTTTTGGAATTTTTTAGTGCAATATAACAGTTAGCATGGGTCTTACAGGCTTAATAATACATTGGTGAGAATTAGTTCTTCAAGTCCCATCAAATCTGTGTTATATAAATGGGACTGAACTCCCTGTTGTTCAGGTGTATAGCTGCATTAAGCAGTAGGCTATGGCTATGTTAGGCTATGTGGCTTACTGTATGCCACCATATGTTGCACCACCAGAAAAAGAAAGAAAAGAAAGAAAGAAAGGCTGCTTTCAGGTGCAAATCAGGCAGGAATTTGTGAACCTGGCATGGCAACATTCATAAGTTCATGACAAAATATATGTATATTGTGGAATCATCATTTAGGAAAGTTCAGTTCTTAATTTTTTTTATGTAATTTTATTCCTCCCCAGTCTACACGGCCAATTACCCAACCCACTCATTAGGACTCCCTCTATCACTAGTGATGGCACACACCAGGAGGAAGAAGACTAGCTCATGCCTCCTCCGATACATGTGAAGTCAGCCACCACCTTTTTTTGAACTGCTGCTGATGCAGCATTACTGAGTAGCATCACAGCGCACTCGGAGGAAAGTGCAGCGACTCGGTTCTGATACATCAGCTCACAGAAGCCTTGTGCTGAGCGACATCACTCTTTGGAGTGATGTGGGGAGAGAGCGCCATCTACCCACCCAGAGAGAGAGCAAGGCCTATTGTGCTCTCTCAGGGCTCCGGTAGCCGATGGCAAGCTGCATGAACAGGATTAAAACCGGAGATCTCCTGATCGCAGTGGCAGCGCTTAGCCTGCTGGACCACTCAGAGCCCCCAGTTCTTTAACCTTAAAAAAACTAAAAAGTGCTTTGATTACTTAATTAATGAAGGCAGTTCATTTAATAACTTACAATAACTCACAATAGTAAAGAAACCTAGAATGAGAATGGTTGCATGGTTAAAGTTGTCCCACTTGTCACTACAGTATCCCAGGTGGTTGCTATGATATCCGTCTTCCTCTTCATTATATTCCAGAGGTTTTTAATTTGGTAAAATAAAAGATAACTCATAATGTTTAAGTTGTCTCTTATTTTTTTCTGAAGCTGTATGGTTCTTTTTTTAAAGGACTCAGTTAACTTCTTCTTTTTTATAAGTATTTTTAATGCATATTCTAATTTTGTGCATGAATATACCACATGGTCAGCATAATTTGCTGCCTGGATGGATGGACAGTGAGCTTCTTTCCTTAGCCATGATAAAAATAGTGCTGACATCAGACATCAAGACTCGGGTAATTGGTGTTGCATCGAAACTTTATATGTACCTGATTCATCATCCAATTTCAGAGTGTGTGTATGGTGAGCACTCACAGCACAGATGAAAAAAAGGGAACAGTTACAAGGGAATAGATTCATTTCTTTGGACCACATTTTGTCTTCGACAAAGTTCGAAAGTATTTTTGTGCTAATTAGGTAGCCATGCTGAACGTCTGGTGCAGTGATTTTTACTAAAGTCTATAAACAGAACGTTTGTAAATTGGTTAAGTATTTGCTCTGTCTGGCTAAATGCACCGAAATGAGCATTTTTTAACTGAACCAAACAAAATGAACTATTTACCATGAACTACAATTACAATTGACATTTTTTTTTCACCTCTGAATTAATCACATGACCTAAATGTGTTTGTGTTTTGCTTTTTTTTTTTTTTTTTAACAAAAATACATACCAACAAAGCTTTGCACAATTAACTCCCTCAGTAGTGGTATTCTAATAATAATTTTACGCCCCATATCATCCAGTCTGAAGGGTGTTAGGACAAACTTTTAAAATTTCTGGTCTTTAAACACTATGGAAGAACAGAGGTCAGGTCAATTGCATATTCTAAATTGCCCAGAAAAATGTAATACTCTAAATTGATCTGGTAAATTGAATAATCTAAATTAATCTGGTAAATTTAATACTCTAAATTGATCTGGTCAATTGGATATTCTAAATTGCCCAGAAAAATTGAATACTCTAAATTGATCTGGTATGTATGTAAGTTTGTGTGTGTGTAAGTGTGTGTGTAAATGTATGTATGACTGTGCCCAGATATGGATTGGCACTCTGTCCTAGGTAAATGCTGTACTGCCCGATGCAGTCCTCCAGGTGGACGGTTGTTTCCGGTTGAGAGTACACTCTGCGCTATTGGCTGCCGCTTCTCACCGGTGTGTGGTGTGCTGATGTGTAATGTGCTTGTCTGAAAAAAACTTGTAAATTTTAAAGCGTCCTTGGGTTTCTAGAAAGGCGCTATATAAGTTGAACTTCATTCATTCATTCATTCAGAGGTGTGCTGTTCATCAAAGGTAAGTACTTTTTATCATGTTTTACTACACCAAAAGTCTATTTTACACCAGAGTTCCTTTTAGTGGTGTAGAGAGTGGACAGGCAGCTTCTATAAGTGTCCTGTAGGAATTTCTAAAGTCCTCCAAGCTCTTAGAATGTAAATAACTTATTTTACTTTATTCTGTTTTTTTCCAGAGATGTGATGATCATATAGAAATGCTTGTTTTTTTTTTTTTTGTAAAAACTCGTCAGTCGTCTGAATGCAGCTGCTTTCATTGAGTTCCAGTAATCAGCGCTGTGGCAGGATCACACACGGAGCGTAAAGGCTGATTGAGGAAGTGTAAAACCCGGTGATCGCCCTGTTAAACAAAGCAGATGTCACTGTAGATAATGAAAGTTTTAATTCACTTGTCAGTGGTGCTTCTGTTATGATTGATTTGTGCATATTTCATGACGTCACTTTATGAAAGATTGTCTCAGGTGACAGGAATTTGCCTCCCAGGTGTTCACAGCGAGCCTGCATTGTGTATCTTTAGCTTTGCAGGTGATGGCAGAATTTTAGATGGCTCCTCCCACTGTGCTTTGGAAATTTTAAAGCTCTACAGTCTGTTCATATTGTGTTTTGAAAACAGCGAAAACCCTTAAGTCATCAAACTCACAAACAACTTAGCAATGCCCCTATAATGCTCTCGTTAATCCTTATCAAGCCTAGAGTTATTGCTTCATTTCTGCTGTATTAGGCAACATAATATTTTGGAACACTCTGAGCGCCCACTATAATGCCCTGATTAAGCCAGTGGCTAGTTACTGAATATCAAACAAATAACAGCTAATTACCCGCCCGCATATTACCGCATTATTATACAACAACTGGGGCGAATGAAGCATCTCCCAGAGTACCGTAAGCTGGGCATAATTTACTTTAATTATGTACACAGCTCCTACATGAGCATCTACATAGGGTATATGGTCTATATTTTGTCTACATTATTCACAGCATCTATTGGGTATCAAAAATGAAACGTTATAATAATATACTTATTTGGCATTGTTTTAAATTGCAATTATAAATCACCAGTTAATTATATGTCCCCAATCTGTTTTCAGAATTTGTTCTTAAATTAGGTTGTTTATTTAATTGGTTGCTGTTTTGGCTCATTATTTTGTTGGTCGGCTGATTATTTTGTTAGTTAGTGGTTTGCTCATTTTTATTGGGTTGTTTGTTTGATTTGATTGGCTGGTTTTTGAATTTGATTATTTTTGATTATTGGTTATTTCATTAACTGGTTAGTTATTTATTTGGTTGGTTGGTTATTTATTAGTTTTTTGGTCATTTGTTTTTATTTGGTTGGTTAATTATTTGTTTTTATTTGGTTGGTTAATTATTTGTTTTTATTTGGTTGGTTGGTTATTTGGTAGTTTGTTTTTTTATTTGGTTGGTTGGTTATTTGTTTGTTTAGTTAGTTAGTTATTTAATTGGGCGGTTGGTTATTTGGTTGTTTAGTTAGTTATTTATTTGGTCGGTTGTTTATTTGGTTGGTTGGTTGGTTGGTTATTTATTCGGTTGTTTGGTTATTTATTTGTTTTTTTTTGGTCATTTGTTTTTATTTGGTTGTTTGATTAGTTATTTATTTGGTTGGTTGGTTATTTATTTGGTTGCTTGGTCATTTGTTTTTATTTGGTTGGTTGGTTATTTGGTTGTTTGATTAGTTATTTGTTTGGTTGTTTGGTTATTTGTTTTTTTTTGGTAATTTGTTTTTATTTGGTTGGTTATTTATTTGGTTGGTTGGTTATTTGCTTGTTATTGCTTTTGACAAAGAAGAGGAACAGCATGAACAAATGTTACAGGTCTACTACTGCTAAAGCTGTTCTATGACATTTATACAGATTAATGAATCTTTTTCTTTATGAATTTTGTTTTTTTATTACTTGTAAATGTCAGTGCTGCTTTTGGGCTATATTTGATTAACTATACTGTCTTTCATTCTGTGTCTCTCTCACACACACTCCACCAACCCATCTATGTTCCAGAGCTTTTACCAATTTGGAGAATCAATTTTCAGAGTTAAGTGCATAAAACACACATCTCTTTTCAGTGAAGTTACCATGGTTGCCGATTCATCACTGAAGAAGGACCATATAGGTCACTTTCAGAGTATTGATCTTAACAGGTAATACCTGTGCACGCACACACACACACAGTCACACACACACAGTCCTGCACTGCCTTGTCTGTGTGTTTAAGCCTACCCTAAGAGAGATTTCATTAATCACTATACCACTGAAGCATATGTGCTGCAGAAGTTAAAGGTTAGACCTGGAGATGAGCCTGTGTTCAATTCCTTCATTTTGTAGGACTTTCTATGAGCCATTTGGAGCTAAGATATATTTTATTGTGCTTAGCTTAGACTATAATCTGATCCCTCAATCAAAATGTCCTCATAAATATCTTTTACTGTACTATACCTACACAAAGCCCTACATATTGTTCCCAAAGGAGCATCTTAAAGAAGAAGTCTGGTGTAAAATTGACTTTGGGAGTATTAAACATGATAAAAAGTCCTTACCTTTGTTGAATAGCCCACCTTCACTCTCCTACAGCTTTCTGAGATATAGTAATTTTGTGTTTTTTGCTCAGCACTCTGTACAACGGCTGTATCGGGGCATATTTTGCCCAGATAAATTGCTTTTTACACCGATATCCAGGCTCAAAGTAGCTCCACACCTTATTGGTAGAATCTGGAGAGCCCTGATATTTAAATCAAGGCATTAATAACTTAAAAATTGCACAAGAAGTTTATTATAAGCCACTGTTTACATTCCATAGCGCTTCTTTGTAGCTCCGGGCGCCTCCATCACTGTACTGATAGTGACAGACATATATACATAGACTCTGCATAGCCTGCCTCCTGGTGCCCAGTGCATTTATTTACACTGAGGAAGGTGTTTAATACACCTATAATAATCACCTCTACAACAACTCTACCAATTTTTACCAGATTTTTACACGGTTTGGTTTGTTAAAACAGCAGAGATGTGGTAATGATTCAGGACGCTGTCGATGCTGCTCAATTTAAATGTCAGGGCTCTCCGGATTCTACCAATGAGGTGTGGAGCTACTTTGAGCCTGGATAACAGTGTAAAAAGTGATTTATCGGGGCAAAATAAGCCCCGACACAGCCATTGTACAGAGTTCTGGGCTAAAACGACAAAATTACTGTATCTCAGAAAGCTGTAGGAGAGTGGAGGTGGGCTATTCAGCAACTTTTACAAAATACTACAAGCACCCATCATCACTACCCTCCTGACTGCTCTCCCCACATTTTTTTCCCTCTGTTTCTCTCTGGCTGAGCCTACGATTGTCTTCCTGGTTGAGCCTTTGTTGTCATCGGGGATGACAGGTTAAAGTCTGACAGATGAGATTTGTACTTGTTTTTTTATGTTGTAAGGAACAACACAACGACTTTGTAAGTGTTGGAGTAACTTTCTGAACTGCTTGTTTTCACTATGTTGTCATACACACCAAGTCTTACACAGAAGATGCTGCCAAACGCTTCCCTGACTGCTTTTAATGCAACCATTATCTTAGCGTGGCGTCCTTGTCAGCAGACAGGCTGTTGCATGTTACTCAGTGGTGTTTTGCCAGATTTCATTCAGCATTTCTAGATGCCAAGCAAATTTGCATTTATCAAGGCCAAGTTAAAGGATCAAACATAAAAAAATGATAACATGACTTGAGGAGTTAATACCTGCTCAAAAAAACTCATTAATTAAACCTCTAAATACATCTCAAAACAATCTTGTCCCTATTAGCAACATCTACTTCCTTTCCGTACTTGCCTTCACTATCAAAAAATAGTATCTTGGGCTGTGGGCTTCTGGCAAGCTGGACAGCAAGGATTGGACTTCCAACACTGACCACCTGAACAGCAATGGACAGAGTTAACTGTACTTTCTAAGAAGGCTGCAGCCTTTTGGCATCTACCAGAATCTCCTGTTGATGTTTTATCAGTGCGTGGTCCCAAGGGAAGTGTTCCACCCCATGGTTTGGTGGGGGGAGGTGGTGTTGCATATCCAAGAAACACACATCCATGCAGGACAAACTGGTCATGTTTTGAAGTTTGAAGGATGTTTGGAAAAACTGTTAAAAAATCTGGATCTCGGAACGCTGTTGGAGAATGGAGGTGGGCTATTAATTAAAGGTAGGTACTTGTTATCATGTTTCTACACCAAAAGTCCATTTTACACCGGAGTTCTCCTTTAATAAACCTGTAAGCAATCCTGCCAGGCTAATGTGATGATAGCAGTGGAGTGCTAGTTGCTGGACTTGTTAATTTTGTAGCATCGTACGTCTTCAAGAAGTGGGCAGGTGGTGCAACAATAAATTATTATTGTCCAACCCTTAATTCCTCTGTGATGGGCAGCTGAAATGTGCTTTTATTTCATTGTATTAGCTTTTATTTTATTTTATTGTATTTTATTGTTATGAGGCAGCAGAGACTGTGTATAAATATGTATTAGATAGTATGCACAGCAAGCCTCAATGTTGCAACCTACATTCTTTGCATCACAGTTTTAAACTAACTATGTTCATTTTGTGGTTTAAGGATAGACTTGACACCTTAACCTACAATTCAACTTATGTTCAGCTGGTCCAACTGGCTGCTCAAGACTTCAAAAGAACATCTAAAAAAGGTCCTGTGGAAAATTTTAGTTGCCATTAAAAAACTTTACATTTATGTGGTAAAACTGTAATTACTGTAATTTTACCAGTCTAAAAATCCCAGTAACAACTGTAAAATACAAATTGATCCTGTATCCTGTAAGCTGTTGACCTTGTTTAGTATCCAAAAATTAGAGACTAACACCTAACAGCAGGAGAGGGCTCTAATAAGACAATAAAGAAGAGTGAGTAATTGTTAGCTGGGTGGGAAAAGTTTAAAGAAAAGAAAGCGCTTTAAAGTTTTTAAGTACCTTTAAAATGATGCACCAAAATGTAAAAAAGCTCACAGAACTTTTGGGCTAGCAGCAGTAATGTCTCACATGACGTCAAGCGAGATTGAGTAGTGGTGATGAGGGACAGACAAGCAGGGAAATTTTACCAGTGAAAAAGCTACCAGTAAATAAGAAGCACATAAAGCAGCAGGTCACGTTTGATCCCTGTCACTATCAGACTCTTTGCTCTGATGCCGTCCGGCAGAAGATACCGGAGCATCTGAGCCTCCACTACCAGACTCTGCAACAGCTTTTTCCACCAGGCAATCAGACTTCTCAACACACAGAGCCTGCACTACCAGACTCTGCAACAGCTTTTTCCACCAGGCAATCAGACTTCTCAACACACAGAGCCTGCACTACCAGACTCTGCAACAGCTTTTTAAACCAGGCAATCAGACTTCTCAACACACAGAGCCTGCACTACCAGACTCTGCAACAGCTTTTTCCAACAGGCAATCAGACGCCTCAACTCACAGAGCCTCCCCTACCAGACTCTGCAACAGCTTTTTTTTTAAGACTAGACCTGTTGTCAAGCTTAATACTTAATATAGAAACTAACAAAAGTGTAGCATAATATTAAAACTATAAAATGTGTCAAGCAGGCAATTTTTTTACACAGGACACACTTAACAGGCTATTATATGTGATGGAAAATGTACCTTTTCGAGATTTTGATGCCAGATGAAACCCAATTTCAAGCTCTTTTCAAAGCTGTTTTATTATTATCTTGTCTGTATCAAATGAAGAATAAGAAAACAAGAAAAAACAAATTAATAATCACATTTTTACATGTTAATCAAGCATATTTTACAAAATATACTAATACATTTAAGGAAAACACAAATATTTCACACAAATATTGCCATTGAACACATTTTCACTCTTTCAAAATAATGTCTACTGTAGATATAATCAAGAGTAGTTGGGCAACAAAAAAATGCTTTTTTTCATCTACAGTGAAACTTTTTGAAATTTTAAGTGCATTGACTGAATACATCTACACACACAATTTACAGTCACTTTGTATCATGTTATAAGCATGTTATAAGAGACAGAAATGAGCAGTCATAACAGATTCAGCAGTTGAGCAATGTAAAATTCCATAACTACCAGGAACTGTCAAATGCTAGTGTTTAATTGCTGTGACTCCAAGCAGCAAGTGTGTGACATAAACTTGTGTTGTAACACCAACCACATGGTTACATGATAGTGTTACATTAATGAGCATAAGCAGTGCATAACAGTGCATAAAGTGGTATGTAAAGTGTCACCTCTAGTATTTCATAACTGTGTGTAATATTTCTACAGTACTATACTGTACTAGACTAGTATTATACTGTACTATACTTAACTTGTACTTTACTACTGTTTACATTTGCTGTTGTGTTTTTTATTTTCTTTACTTTTTTTTTGGTGTTTTCTCATTGGTTGTCCAGAGACAATAAACCACTCCCAGCGCTTCTACTCACATCTATTAAACTCTCTTTGAACTCTCTCTCTCTCATTTTTTCTTTTCTTCATTGAACACATTGAGCTCTGCTGTAAAATATGCAAGATCTAATTCACTATCCTGAATAGAGGAGGACACTTTGATCCTATCAAGGGACAACAAAGCTGATAAAAGCATCTTTTGACTTTGGCTAAGCCCGCTTTTCATAGCTCTCAGTCATCTGTCCGTGCTGACGAAGGGCCGAATAGGTACACAAACTGCACGAGCAAACAAAGGGATAAAACGATGTGCTGTTCTGTTACATCAGAACCTGTTTGAGCTGCACATACCAGGTGAGGGCCACGCCCCGTTCTGCTGCGGGCTCAGGTCTCAGGTTCTTCCCAAATAAAAGCACATAAGTGAGGAGCCACAGACAGATCGGCATGTTTACCTTTAATATCACCTGACTGCAAAGAGTAGAATCAACATCAGCAGACGCTTTCAATCTGATCAGGTAAGTACACCTTTAAAACTACAGTGCTCTGTAATTTGAATGAATTTATAGTGGTTATATATATAGATGGTGTGATTGGAGAATCTTATAAAAATATAACTTATGTTTTACCTATTGCTGACATTATGAAATATTATCTAATTTTCTGGAGTAGACAAACATGAATCTGTTGTCATCATTTGCTTTATATCTACCTAATGCCACTCTCAAATTAATTCTGAGTCAGATTTTGAAGGAGAATTCTAAAGGCAGACTCAGAATCAGATTTTGAGTCAGAATTCCAAGGCGTACTATGAATTGCAATTCAATTCAGAGAGTGAGACTGAATAAGTTGAATTCCAAGGTGCATTTAAAGTGATGTTTCAAAAACTTTAAAAAAGATTTGAGCAATTGTATGGTGATTATATATGGTTGGTGTGGTTGAACAGTTCTTCTCTAGGATTGCCAATGTCTTATACAATCTTACAATAATAATTTGACTTGTACCCATTGCTGCCATAGATGTGCAAATGTACACACCACACACAGCTTGTATAGAAGAGAAGGGCTGGCAATAGATATAGTGCAATATTATACTATAATCTGGAGCAGATCATTTTTTGCATCATCTTTTGCCATCACTGGCATCATGTCTACCAAATGCCATTCCGAGGCAGACTCTGAGTCAGACTCCGTGTTGCAAAACAATTATGAAGCAGAAATCGAGGCGGACTCTGAGTAGCAATTTTAAGCTGGACTCTACTGACAATTGCAATGAGGATTCAGAGTTGTAATTCCAAGGTTGAATTCTGAGGCTGACTCCAAATTGCAATTCTAAGACTAACGTAGAGTTGCAGTTCTTAGACAGATTCAAAGACAGACTCTGAGTTGCAATTCTGAGGCAGACTTTGAGTTGCATTTTCGAGATGGACTCTAAGGTGGACTCTACTGTGAATTCCAAGGAGTTGGGGAACTCCAAGGCGGAATTCCGAGGAGTACTCCGAATTGCAATTCTGAGACGGACTCCGGACTCTTAAGAACTAACTGGGCAGGATTAGTTTCTCTGGGGGGTTCTGAGGTAATTTTCTCTTTTATGGGGGGGTCCTCTGTGATTTTATTCCCGTCTGGAATGACAACGTATGTATTTTTCTCAGACGTCCTCTGAGACAATTACAGGCTGAATTACCTACTGTTTTTTTTCACTGAACTCCGTGGCCCTACAGTATTTTAAGTCCCGTCCGGATCCACATCTCGTTTCGTCACCTCTGTTCAGTAAAATAGATATTTGTCCACTGCTGTGCACCATATAATTACACTTTGAGCACACGTTTCCACAGAGATCCACATAAACACAACGGTGAGTGGAAATGGAGGAGCTACTGAACGCGATGTCATGTGAACGAGAAAGCCAAAAAACTCACTGGTCCTCCTGTTTTTTTAATTGCAGTCCGGATGCTAGAGTTTTATCACTGAGTAGAAGGGTAAAATTTTACACAGCTGAAAAAAATTTTTTACGTCCCCCTGAGAAACTAATCCCACCCAGATAGGGCTTTTGTTGTGATTGAAAATGGGACTCTGAGTTGCAATTCTAAGACAGATTCCGAGGCGGGCTCTGAGTTGCAATTCCAAGGCAAAAACTTAGATCTTAGTTTTGTTCCAGGATATAGGGTAACTTCATTTTACCTAAGGGTATCTGTAACGGGTTCTCACAGGTTAAACATGTCTGTATGAATGACAGGGAGGGGCGTAGCTCCTGGGTATTCACATCTCTGTCACACCTGAATAGTCCATGTGACAGTTTAGTAATTGCTGTCTAAACTCACCCTACGACTGCCAGAAATGTGGTTTCTCTCAGAGGTCCTTTGGACAATCTTCAGTATTTGAAGTCATACTATGTTTGAGGTTTCCCTCATTTGCTACAGACTTGCATGACCTGCTGGCATTATCCCAAACATTGCCACACATTGGCAGTGGTAGGAGCACTGGGTAACTGATCACAAGTCTGTGGATTTAACCTGTTCCACTGTTACATACCTGAGCAAGACCCTGAACTCTCTCTGTTTCAGCTATGCTCCACACTGAGGGAATATTTCTCAACATCTAATTCAGTTACAGAGTCTGAGTCTGAGGGTTAGTATAATTAGATGATTCTAAATATTCTGGAAGACAGATTTCAAAGCAAACTGTTGAATTCTGAAGCAGTCACCCAGGCAGACTCAAATTCCAAGTTGGAATTCTGAGGTGGACTCCAAGTTCAATTCTGATGCCACTTCCACTTCCGAGGTGGACTTCAAGACAGATTTCGAGGCAGCTTCCAAGTTCTGAGGTGGAATCCGAGGCAGACAACAAGGGGAATTACATCTCTGAGTCTGCTACAGAACCCACCTCAGAGTCCAACCTGGAAGCCATTACGGAATCTGTCTTGAAGTCCGCCTCACAGTTCTCATAGGAATTGAAATCCACTTCAGGATTTCGACTTGGAATTTCCAACTTCCAACAGTCCATCTTGGAATTCCTGATTGACTTGGAGTCTGCTTCGGAATTTGACTTGACTTGATTTTGCACTTTTTACAGAGTTCTCCTTGTTGTCTGCCTTAGAATCAGTACAAAGTGCAATTCTGATTCAAATTCTGATTCTACTCCCCATCCTGTAGTGGATTTCAGTTCTTAGGAGAATTCTGAATTGGATTCTGAGGCAGACTCCAAGTTGGACTCTGAGGCAGATTCCAAGGCACATGCAGACAACCAGGGGAACTTGGTAAAAAAGTTCAATTCTGAGATGAATTCTGAAGCAGATTTTGAGTTGGACTACAAATCGATCTTGAATTCCTAGGTGCACTCTAAGTTAGAATACCAAGTTGAAATCCTGGATTTCAATTCCAAGGAAAATTCTAAATTAAATTCTGAGACTCCAAGTTGAATTCTGAAGTGGATTTCAAGGCAGATTTTAAGATGTATTTTGAGGAGAATTCTGAGTCGAATTCAAAGTCGAAATTCCAAGGTGAATTCAGAGGTAGAGTGAATTTCAAGGTGAACTCCAAAGCTGAGTTGCATTCCGAGTAGGAATTCTTAGTTTCAAAGCAGTCTCTTAAATGTATCTTCTAAAATACCATATTACCTGCCTAGTGCAATTCAGTCCATTTTTACATAATTATATATATTATGTGTTCATTTACGATAATTTGCTTTACAAAGTTTGTCAAGTAACGTGTCTTAAGTCTCTTCAACATTGTGAGGTATATGGTTTATTGTAATCATAAAAAAACACTGAAGCTCACATCCTTGCTGGAATGCAGATTGTTTTACGTAACTACAGAGTTTATTGAGGCACTTGCCATTATCCTTTATGCTTTGAGTGCAGGGCATTGCTTTGAATGTATGGGAGCCGCCCAATATATTAACTTTTAGCCAGTTGCTTCATTTATATTCATGCCACATAGAGAGACCGGTGGTTAACAGGGTCAGACATCTGCTTTGTTTTGTACTAGTCTGTATACTTCTATTCATCCGGTCACAGGGGAGTTTTTTTCTTGAACACCTGTCCTTGCATGGAACAAACTAAATCAACCTTGTATAAAGAAATGAATAGAGATTTTTTTTCAATTAAATGAACAAAAGCAGCGTTTTTACAGCAGTTCAAATGTCAAAAGCATGTCAGTTCTTTTTTTTTTCAATCAAGTTTGCCGTGCTCTGCCTTTTTACAATGCATACCAACACTAACATTTAGTGCCTGCAGCAAGAGTTATTTTGTCTGAATATCTCAGAAAACTATTTAAAGACCTATTCGGACAAGATTAAAGGGGGAGGTGTGGTACAGTTATCATTTCTCAGTGCTTTTAGTCCCGTCTGAATGCACCTTGTCAGTCATTTTTATGGACTGTGCGCTCCTGTGTCGGTTAAGATTCTGGCACCTATTTCCCTTTTCTATAAAATGAGTTGAAAAATGACCTCAGGTTCAAGTAATCCTTTGTGCATCGACATGTGGGTAAATATTCTTTCATATTCTGTGAAAAATGAGTTTTGCACTTAAAAAAAAGGAAATACTCAAGGAGATTTTAGTATCAATTGTATCATACACGGCACAGAGACCTCTGGATGTTCAAGTCTGTGACTAACCTCAGGCAAATCCAGAATACGAGCCAAAATACTTTCTTTATTACTGTTGATAAATAAGTAGTTGAAACATTCTGTCTTATGTACTGTTAATTAATGTGTCCTTATTGTAAAGTGTTGCCATCTACAGTTCCAGTCAAAGGTTTGGGCACACCTTCTCATTCAAGGATCATTTTATGTTTTTATTTTTTCCTACTATTCTTAGAAATGAATACTGAAGCCATCTAGACTATATAAGAATGCATAAGGAATCATGTAGTAAAATATTCTCTAAAGCATTTAGGTGGCTCTTATCTGGGGTGCTATTAACTGTTAAATGTGGTTCCTGAAGCTGGTAACTGCAACAGAATTAACTCATGGTCTTTCATTCCTGGAGCAGTCCTGATGAGTGCCAGTTTCATCATAACATTTTTGAAGGATATTTCGAGAGCTTGAGTTCTCTTGAGTCATTGCCACGGATCATCTTCATACTAGGCTACATACGTCTGCTATGTTCTTGGTGAAGTGTGTGTGTGATGCGCATACACCAATCGGGTGTTGGAATGGAATATGTTTATATTTCTCATCCAACCACAATCGAATTCACTCTATCCGAATGGAGAGATTATATGGATAGGGTTTTTTTTAAACAAGCCGGAATAAAAAACAAGCTAAAATTAAATAGGAGTAACGAGGCTATGTTCAAAATGTAAGTAAAAAGTAAAAAGTTCAAATAATTGTGTTAAATTTAAGGAGTGGAAGCAAAATAATGACTCCAGTAAAGTATAGAAAACCAACATTTATACTAAAATAAGGTAACAAAGTATTGTGTAACACCTCCGTCTTAAAGCAAATCTTGCAAAAACCAAAACAGGGCTGGAAAACTGGCCAATCTGAGAACCTCTAAATGGTAGCTAGCTAGCTAACCGTCTTGACTCACAGTCAACATTTTCATACAGGGTGTAGTAGCCATAGACTTTTAAGGATAAACACAATGGCTACATCTGGAGAATATGAAAAAAGAGGGTAAAAATGCCTAAAAGCTATTAAAAGCTAATTAACTAAAAAACAGATAGTGATGAGAGAGACCAAGAGGGTGCTTTCAGCTTCCATAAGGTGCTTGCAAGATGCTAGGCTAAAAGCAAACTCTATCAGAGCCTACTACAACCGCTTCAGCTAGCTAGCTAACAAGCTAACTATGCACTGTGCCAAATATACACCAGTATAATACAGGAAGGACAAAAACACTATCTGCTAGGACTTTTTTGAAAAGCGACTTTTTGTGCTAAGCGATCACAATGTGCTAAGTGCTATTTTTTACAAAGCAAAATCCCCAAAAAGCTAAGCTCTGCTATGTTCTGCTACGTGGCTACTATGAGCTGTCACTAAAATGAGCTGCCATTGAAATGCCTTACTAAAAAAGTTTTATAGTTATTTGTTTCCTTAGCTCTCTGTAAAGAAAAGTAAAGGGAGAAAGCTCAATGCTCAAAGCATTTTCCACACACCAATAAAAAAAAAAACATCAAAACTTGCATTCTATGGCATCTGTACATTAGGTTGAATGGTTTGATACAACCTGATTCTATATAGTGAAGATTAGAAAGTGAATGAATGAATGAATGAATACGAAAGTGCACCAGGTTCACTGCGGAAGCTGGAGAGCACAGTGTATCTTTCACTATATGGCCTTCAAGAAAATGGGTTTTCATCTCCATTCAAGCGTGTACAGAACAGGGTGTTATTAGCAGAGAGCTATTTTCTAGTCCATTTCTATACCAAAAAGATATTTTGTTTGTTTGTTTCAAATCCGAACACGGCTCCGAACATTGTAGTTAAAGGTGAATGTAATTGGATGTAGGTAATTGGTCTTGTAGATAATTAACAAGTTAACCTTTCCAACCTGCCCAGCTGTGATGAACAACTCAATATCTGTTGAAAAATAAAGCAGATTAATTGTGGACAGAACACGAATAGCTCAATTTAAGCTTTAGGTGCTCAAACACAAGAAAACTTGCGTGCATGGTATTTTTCAATAAGTGCAGAAGAGTATAAGAACAGAATTCTGGCGTGGAGAGACAAGAAACATCAGGTTTAAGTTCATTTTTATACTCTACATTTCATGCTTGGTATCTGTTTAAAGTGTACTACCTTTTCACAAACCTCACAGACTGTTTTCAAGCTGACTTGAATTTCAAGTCACATGTGATCTACTGCATGGAGCTTTATACACAAAAACCTAGTAATGCAAATATGACTGTATTATACACTAGAAATAAACTAGACACAAAACTCTTGTACTTTAAAAACATTTTGCAACCCACAAAGCTTTATAGCTTTATTTTTACAAAAAAATATCAAAACTAGCACATATTTTAGTATGATTTTTACAAAAAATCTTAAAAATCATAAAAACCTTTACTTACAAACAACAAAAAATTATTTAGTAAGTAAAATTAAGCTGTTTCTGTTATAAGATGAAAAAGAGTAAGAATGTATGTTACTGCTATAACTGACTACCACCAAATCCTATAGCAAGTTGTATAGTACCATATACATTTATAATGTTTTATAAACACACGAGAATGTCAAAGATCATTTCAAGAAGTTAGCAAAACCTTGCCAGAGTCACTGCAGTGCTGAAACCCACCACCTAAATAGTACCTGATGTGTGACAGAGGGCGATTTTATCACTTAAAGTGTGCATGGAGTAGCATTAGCAACATGCTAGCTAAATCCACACTAGCATTAGCGTATTTTAAGCAACAAGTTAGTGGCATCGGTAGCATCCTTAGCGACCCCAGTGACCAGGCTTAGCAGGCTATTGACCCATCCAGTCTAGCCTCCGTGCTCCAACTAGCTAGCTAATTTATCAGGCAACAAGTCAGCAAGCTAGATTGTACAAATGAGCAATTTGACCTTGTAAAAACCTACAGTTTCTACTAGTTAGCTATTTGCCTGATTAATTATATCTATCTATCTATCTATCTATCTATCTATCTAGCTTTGAATTTTTCAGAAAACTTGTGTATTTCCTAGCTAGCTAAAACTACAGCATAGCTAGCTAACTAGCCACCAGTTTAAGGCGGTATTGTATTGTCAGTTTAATACTTGCCTACTTCCAAGAAATATCTCTAAAACTGTTTTGTGAACAAAATCCACTGCAGCGCTGTGTCTAAACCAGTTTAGATTTGGAGTTCTCTTGATTTTTACGAATGATTTGGGTTCAAATGTATGTAAACCCTTCTAATGACACAAAATAACACCCATGTAATAAACATCTAGCAACACAAATGCAACCACACAGCAAGACCATTTTAACCACATAGCAATGCCACAGCAACATCATAACAATCACCTGGTATATCATAGCAACCACCAAGCAACAAAAACCTTTTACCTCAGAAACAGCCTAGAAATTGCCTGGAAATGGACTGTGCAAGCTCAAGCTGTGCAAGCATGCTGTGTTCCTATAAGAAAATGCAATTACTCTAAATGTCTACTCTAAGTCTAATCACTTTCAATAAACATCAGTTTCTAATCATCATTATACAATAGATTACATGGAAATGAATGTTTACTTGCTGAATTGTTCTTAAGTTGTACATTTTAGAATGATGGCAATGCAGGGTTTTAAATGGTGACTAAAATTGTTTACAGTTTATAAAATAGAAGTTTATAAAGAGTGATGTGATAATTTTAGAGTATTATGCAAATGTTTTATTGGTAAAATGCTACAACAAATCAGTTATTTTGGTTATGCATAGAAAAACATGTAATTACACTACTTTTAATGGACGTCAGAGTACAAAGATTTAACTGGTAAGTCAGTCATTATAACATTTGGACACAAAGTGAAGGCTACCTGCTGGGTGTCCAAAAATAATGCGTTTTTTTTTTAACAGTAACATTATATAGTGGTTTATCGTGGGCTACTCAGCACTACAGTATTTTATGTGTGTGTGTGTGTGTGCTTATGTGTGTGTGTGTGTGTGTTTGTGCGGGCGTGTGTGTTTGTGCTGGCCTGTGCGTGTGTGTTTGTATGCAGAACTCACTAAACTCAATGGAAATCAAACAGGACGTCAATCAGCTGATGAGTTGGAGCAAACAGGATGGAGGTTCGTTTGAAAACACAGAGGAACCTGACAGACAGTCTGCAGCCAATGACTTCAGCACCATCCACAGCAAAGGTGAGGCACTGCGCCAAACGCTGAGATGAAAAGGTGCTGATATCTCAGAGCCTTCCTGCATTCAGCATTCAGCAGCCACACAACACAGCACACATCTGCCAGGAAACCCCTCTACTCCACTGTAATTACCCTGTGCCCAACTGGGAGACATCCCAACAGAGAAAGATGCAGGGCTGGACTATGATTCGTATAAATCATTTAGACATCCTATTTAAACTCCAACTTCATAACTCGCAATAACAAGCGATGTGCATGTTTTCCCCCCTGCTGATCTAGTTTCTTCATAATCAGTCATGCTGCGAATATCAGAATTCATACCCTGTTCTCGCCAAGTCGCTTCTTGCCATTTGCTAAAAGTGCTCTGGATGGAAAATCTTCGTTTAATGCGGTTCATAAAAAACATACATTCAAGCCCAAGTACCAATATGCACTAGAGAAGCTTTTATCATGAGTCATTTTTTTAAAAAGAACAAGGAATGACATGGTGAATAGATCTTCAGAGCGGTGTGTGGGAGCAGAGAAGAGAGTGGCAGCACTTTCAAACCTCTTATGACTCTGAATTTAATTAAATTCAATTCAATTTCTTATGTACAGCATAGCTTTCCAGCATGAGTGTTGCTGAAGAAGACAGCGAAAGGAAAAAGTAGATAGCAAGATTGTGAGGAAAAACATTAAGCGAAACCAAGACTCAAAAGGGAACAGTCCCTAAAAGAATGAGATATAACTGCTGAGGAAGCAAGACTAACCTACTAAGAGCATGGAGATAAACTAAACTAACCAGACACAATGAGACAATAAGGATCATTGTGTCAGGAACATTATTAAGTAGTAGAAACACTGAGGAAGACACAAAAAAAGATGTTCAATCAAACCATTAGGAATAACCACTGAAAAAATCTGTAAAACTTTAGGGAAAACCGCTTAGAAGAACAAAAACTCCAAATTAGAAATGTCATAGGAATATGAGGGAAAATCACTTAGAAAAACAACGACTCCAAAGTAGAAACTCTTTTAGAACATGATATAAAACCACTTAGAAGAACAAAGACTCCAAAATAGAAACTTCCTTAAAACATGGGGGAAACTATTTAGAAGAACAAAGACGCTAAAGAAGGAACTCAGTATAAACAAGATGTAAAATCACTTAGAAGAACAAAAACTCCAAAGTAGAAACTGAGTAAAATCATGAGAAAAAAATACTTAGAAGAATTTAGACTTCAAGTTAGAAACTCACTGAGAACATGGGGGAAACCACTTAGAAGAACAGAGACTCCAAACTCAAAACTCTCTTAGAACATGATATAAAACTCACTTAGAAGAACAAAGACTCCAAAGTAGAAACTTCCTAAAAACATGGGGAGAAAACCATTTAAAAGAACAAAAGACTCTGAAGTCAAAAATCCTTAAGAACATCAGGGAAAAGCACTTAAAAGAACAAAGACTCCGAAGTCAAAACTCTCTTAGAACATGATATAAATCCACTTAGAAGAACAAAGACTCCCAAAAAAGAATCTTCCTAAGAACACGGGGGGGAAATTATTTAGAAGGACAAAGACTCCAAAGTAGAAACAAGCAGCAAAACAGTATGACTCAAATAAAGATGCTGCCTTAGATAAGAAAGAACTACAAATATCCCAAAAGTTAAAATTAGAAACTCTGCAATCTGGTAAGAAGGAGAACAACTGAAAAAAAAGAAATGACAAGAACCAAGACAAAAGAAGAAACAATTAAAGTGTGACGAAGGACTACTGAAATGAACCAAGCCTCAAAAGAAAAGGTCCCTAAGAACATGAAGGAGGAGGAAGCAATACAAAACATGAACGCATAAAAATTGTACAATTAAATACTTTTAACCTGTAGGTTCTAGCTGTGTATACGACAAACCAACCAGTAGAGAGAGTTGCACTTATTCAGACATCTCCAATAACTTTAATTACTCTTCTTTCATGAACCACTGTGGTCTTTTTTACCAGGCCTTCTGATGAGCCAGCATAGCTAAAGTTCTACCAGTTGATTCTGGAGGCAAGAGAAAATATTTAATCTTGACCAATTATTTTACCAAGGTAGAGAAGACTGTTTACGAGGTTCGAGTCTCCGGTGTCAGTTAAAGTCTTGTCCTCATCCCAAGTCTTGCTACATTTGGACTTATCCTGATGCTAACGGAACTAAAGACAGGTGAAAGCTGGTGATTGGCTGAGATAAAGATGATGCAGCATTTGAGTCTCCTGGTAGAACTTTTGCTATGGTTTTAGTTTCTTGTTGCTAACACCAGGATTGTACTAACTTTAAAAGTCAATTATTCAAGACATGTTCAGTACAGACAGAATTCAGACATGAGGATGTTTGTTTTTTAGCCATGCCACAAATGTTTATTCATTTGTATAGATAACCGTGTCTAATACAGTGTCAAAAACCACATTCGTTATTCAATTCCATTTAAGATTACCTGAAAACTTGTTACAGTCTCAGGAAAGAAAGAGCAAATTTAATGTAATGACTCAAGCATGCAGTTTAAACAGTGCTACAATATATCAGATGACTATGGAGCTTCAATGCAAGTAGTCATAGTTGAATGACTGCGTCTGGGATAAGACATTCACTGAACAGTTGCTTTGAAAGGAAACAAAGCATAAACTACTGCAAAGCTGCCCTGAATGCTCAACCTGTTTTTCTTATCACCATAACTGTGGTTTTGGATGAATTCCAGCTGGATTCTTGTTCCATGCAAATAGTAAGACAACCAATAGGCATGTAGTAAAACAGCTCCAAGAACAAGTATCTCTGTGCCTATGTACAAAATATTGCACCTAGAGCAAGTTGCTTGAAACAAATGAAACTTTGTGTGACTGTATTATTGATATATACAACTTTAAAATGATGAGTTTCTTTGATTTTACCAAATGTAAAACATCTGGAATATAATCAAAAGGAAGATGGATGATCACAAGACACCAAACCAAGCTGAACTGCTTGAATTTTTGCACCAAGTGTGGCATAAAGTTATCCAAAAGCAGTGTGTAAGACTGGTGGAGAAGAACATGCCAAGATGCATGAAAACTCTGATTAAAAACCAGGGTTCAATCAAATATTGATTTCTGAACTCTATGAACTTTATGAATATGAACTTGTATTTTTTCTTTGCATTATTTTAGGTCTGAAAGCTCGGTATCTTTTTTGTTATTTCAGCCATTTTCTGCAAATAAATGCTCTAAATGACAATATTTTTATTTGGAATTTGGGAGAAATGTTGTCTGTAGTTTATAGAATAAAACAATAATGTTAATTTTACTCAAACATACCTATAAATAGCACAATCAGAGAAACGGATTCAGAAACTGAAGTAATCTCTTATTTGTTTCCAAAGTTGTATATATACAGTAAGTGATTACAATTTTTTGAAAGGAGTGAAATGATATGTTTATTTGGGAAACTCTTTTGTTGAATGGATTCTCTGGTACCTTATTGGGCCACCTGGAAACCTGTAAACAAGAATAGATGGTTGAGTATAGAGGCGTGCAAGTTCCGTATGGCATCCTGTAGCACATCTGCTCACAGATGTTGCAGCTGGGCCTGTAAACCCTGCACACTCATCAGTTGCTGAAGTTGGCTTCCCAGCTGCTACCATAAATGGTTGACTGGAGATAAAATAACAAGCCAGTGAAGTGTTACAATCTGGCAAAGACATTTCTGGAAAACCCTTTGCTGTTTGTTGGTGAGCTTTGTCCTGCTGAATATGCTTTTGGAAGTTGGTAAGCCCTGCATTCAGAGATAACATATTTGGTCACAAGATGTTCTGCATGTATAACTCAGGTGTTAGCCTTCCACAAATCACTACTAGGGGTGTCCGGCTGTTGCATGTGAAGTTAGGGCAGTGTGTCTCTCCGCAACAAGGGCATGAGTGAGGATTGAAGCTCTTACCATGAGGTTTCCACACTGAAACCTGACCATCTTCTGATCCCAAACAAAACAATCCGGGTTAGCACCCGAACATCCCTTTCAGACAGCTTCCTCTTACAGCGTCCACAGTTAATCCTGTTGGATGTGGTTCATCTTTTTTGGTGGTATGCTGACATTACCCTGGATACCGTGGCTCTTGATACATCACAAAGACTTGCTGTCTTGGTCACAGATGCGCCAGCAAGACGTGCACCAACAAGTTGTCCTCTTTTGAACTCTGGTATATCACCCATAATGTTGTGTGCATTGCAATATTTTGAGCAAAACTGTGCTCTTACCCTGCTAATTGAACCTTCACACTTCACACGCTCCTACTGGTGCAATATGCAATTAATGAAGACTGACCACCAGGCTGGTCCCCCTGTATTTCTATACCTATGCCTTCCAGAAGCAAACACAGGGATGCATAGCACAAATATTCCTGCTTGAGCAGACTATTAACCATAATAAATGGAATTTGATTGATTGTTGATAAACCTCCCTGTGCTATTCTGTTCTTTCCACTTAGATCTCCTTCCTGCAGAGAATGGAAAGGAGGTGACTAAACACTTCTTGCAGGAGATACTAAATATTCTCCTTTCATACATCAATAAGTCTCTGAACCGCAACTCCAAAGTGTTGGACTTCCACCACCCCCACCAGCTGAAAGAAGGTCTCGAGGGCTTCAGCCTGGAGCTCCCAGATCAGCCAGACAACCTAGAGCAGCTGTTGGTGGACTGCCGGGACACTCTGAAATACGGAGTCAAAACAGGTTAGCTTAATAGATTTTAGGGCTTTTTTGTTTGGTCTGGTCTGAGAATAATTTATTGAGTTTGTAAACTTTAAGCTTTTATTGTTTTTACAAAAAATTGTTTGAGAAAGTTCTATCTGTTGATTGATCAGATATTTCTGGGGCAAGAGCAAGAAAGAAACACAAAAAGAAGGTCTTGTTGGTCAGTGTAAGTCAGTGTTTAGCGGTTTAATTTTCTGACTGTATCAAGCTAAATTCGAAATGAAGAAAAAAATGGGTTTTCATCCAATTTTTCAATTATCGAGTTTTTCATTTCCGCCTTTCGCAAACAGAATTTCAAGAAAAATGAAAAGTTGAATCTTCTTTCAATTTTCAGATTTGTCCATTTTTGTATTTTGTAACACAAATCTGATGGTATCCAACTTGCAAAATGCAAAATTTAAAAAAAAAAAATTTGAGAAAATATTCATTTTTCCTTAAATTCTGATTGTGAGAGGCAGAGATGAAAATTAAATGTCTGAAAATTAAATTGATGAATGTAACACTGACCCTTGTTTTCTTGTAATGTTTGAAGGTGAACCAGATGCTCATATAAAATGTTAAAAAAGGAAAAGGCTATAGGGAGCAGCTATAATGCTAGATGCTTTCCAATCCAAGCCAGAAGTCAAACAAAAAGAACCAAACAATCAGGCAAACCAAGAAACAAGCAGAAATTAAACATGGATAAAGCTAAACAGGAGAAATGATAGTTATGCAACAGATACAGTTGGCAATACTTGGCAAAGAGAAAAACTGAACTGAGCTGAGGAGCTGATGGAGGCAGAGGTAGAAGTTGTAAACCTGTCAGTTTTAGCAATTGAATTTAAAATAATCTGATGCTCACTTAATACTATCTGGTGCTCACTTAATAATATTTTTTTTTTGGTTCAACAAGAAGAAAAAACAACAACAATTCTTCAACTTTTGTTAAGTCAAGCTTGGCACAATCATATTGTCTCCTGTCCTGAACGTATTGTGTTGAACCCTCAGGTCACCCTCGCTTCTTCAACCAGCTGTCGACTGGACTGGACATCGTAGGACTAGCTGGGGAATGGGTCACATCAACGGCCAATACAAACATGTCAGTGCACACTCTGTGAAGAAGCTTCCCTAAGGGCCTAATTTAGTAGATGTTTTGTCTTTCAATTAGACAAAATCATTAAAACGAATCAATTTTATCTGACAAAAAGGCATATAGTAGCAGTATCTGTAGGCGACATCAGTTCCTTTAACAAATCGTGTGATTGCATGGCAGGTTCACCTACGAGATAGCGCCTGTGTTCATCCTCATGGAAGACATCATCCTCAAGAAAATGCATTCCTTTGTTGGCTGGTCTGAGAAGGAGGGAGATGGGATCTTCTGTCCTGGTAATATAGTGTACTCCTTACATCTATACGTATGCCTCGCTCTTACTTCAAATGTAGTTGGAGTAAATAACAAGACATTTTGACTCAAATATGATTATTCTGCTTGGTAACACTTTACTTGGATGGTCCATTTGATGGCCTCTTTGATGCTCAACTGACTTTCAACTAACATTCAACTACATGTCTATTAAATGCAAATGAACTAAAATGTGAAAGTAATTGATTCTCTATTGAATATAACCCTACATTCAACTCTAATCCAAACGCTTATCTTAATATTTTAGGATTGGGTTTAGGGTTAGATTTTAAGCTTAGGTTAAGGTTAGGGTAAGGGTTACGTGTAGGATTAGATTTTATGGTTGATTAAGGGTTAAGGTTAGGGTAAGGGTTAGGTGTAGGGTTAGATTTTAGGGTTGATTAAGGGTTAAGGTTGGGGTTAGGTGTAGGGTTAGATTTTATGGTTGATTAAGGGTTAAGGTTAAGGTTAAGTGTATGGTTAGGTTCTATTTTGAATCATTTACATTCAACATAAGGTTAAGTTAAATTTAATGGACATTCAATTCAGTGTTAGTTGAATGTTAGTTGAGCATCAACATGGCCATAAAATGGACCATCCAAGTAAAGTGTTACCTTTTGCTTTGCACTGGAGCTTCAAGACTAATGCAGCTAAAATGTGAAAGCCAAACCAGGCTAACCATACTGAAATAAAATGTTAAAACACTTTGTAAATGCAATTTGTACGCAAACAAAGGGACTCCAATTACACACTCCAAAATGTACTCTAAGTAATTAAGGTTTTTTTTTTTTTTTTTTTTTGCAGTTATGTCTCAGACAGATACCTAAATAAAAAAACTGTCTGATTAGATTTTTGGGGCCCTATTGAATGCATCTGTAAAGACATACTGTCAACTGTGCACCCCACAGCTAATTTAGGGTCTGCCAGTGTGGCATCGCTATCATAACCACGGGAAAAGGAAATACTTTTGCCACATGTGTGTGTGGATAATGCTCATCCACACACGACAAGTGGGTTCACCAGACCAGCTTCACCAGCTTCGATAACATAAACATATAAGTGAATAACTTATGTATAACGGTAGTTAAATGTGCTGCAGGATACCCTATAGAACCTGTATGCCTGTAGCCTTTTTTGTGTTATTTATTTATCATATTTTTTGTACTACAAGGTGCACCATCAATAAATTTATATTTTCTGGTCTATTTTCATACATAAGGTGCACCGGGTTATAAGGCGTATTATGCAACACTAGTAAGGAAAAGGGGTGTCACCATGTTTTCCTTCTAATTCAGCAGGTCTCACCTGGGTGACGAGTCGTGTAAAACTAAACTAAGTTAAGTAAACAATCTGTACAAACTGTAATAAAAAAAAAACATTTTCTTTAAAGTTAAACAAGCGCTGGATGTCAATCTACACAGATTTCTCTTCTGAAAAATGTTTATTTACAGTTAGCTTAGATTTCTAGATTTCCACTAATGCTGGGTGCAGCAATATTATCGTTAGCAGCTGACCACTTTAGCATTAGCCACGGTTAGTGCCTAATGCCGCCCAACAGTGCTACACTTAGGAACCCTGGGTGTTTTGGTAAGCCAGGGTGATATTAGCTAGTGGTTTGTCCTGAGTAGCTTGTTTTAACATGGTAAACACACAGACCACAGCCTGATATACTCAACTCTGTTTGGTTAGCAGCTAATGCTAATGCTGCTCTAGAAATGCTAGCCAGGGTTAGCAGCAGGTTACAGCCCGATAATACTTACCTATGACCGCGAAAGTGCTAGCACTTAGCGCGTTTAGCGGCTAATGCTAATGCTGCTCCAGCAGTGCTAGCCAGGGTAAGCAGCAGACTACAGGCCAATAATACTCACTAGCACTGTGCTACTGTGCTAGATACAATAACTTCTGCACATACTAGCATTTTTCTGTTGTTTCTGTTAGCTTTTCTGTTAGCTTTGTAGCTCCAGCACAAAAATAAAAAGCAAGACACTGAACGTATCTTCTTTAACTGACTGCATTTAGGGTAAATATAAGTGTGATAAGTGAAATTCTATAAATCCTGACTGTTTTATCTCTTTAGGAGGCACCATGTCCAATCTTTATAGCATTCTGCTGGCCAGATATCATTTCTTCCCCGAGGTGAAAACTGCAGGGATGCGCGCCCTGCCTCCTCTCGCCCTCTTCACCTCTGCACATGTGAGCTCAGCCCCCCTCGCTCTCACTCTCATACAATTATCTTTCCCTGCTCAACCTCAAATGGGGCACATTATGTGTCCGTGCCTTTTATTCAAATATTAGCCTACATTATTCAGCCGCTCTGATGTGAATGGTGGTGGAGCGTCAGTGGCTTTATTAGTATTTCCTGGCCAAATTACACTTTTGATGTCTGTCCCCTATTCCAATTACTCCTCTAGAGTCATTATTCTATCAAGAAGTCAGCCGCTGTGCTGGGGATTGGCTCTGAAAATGTTATTGTGGTGAAGTGTGATGAAAGGTAAGAATGAAGACTGTAATTTTCTGCTCTTCGGGGTTATGTCGGTTGCATGTATGCTAACGTCTTGTGTGCTAACGTCTTGTGTTCTGATGTTGGTTTTTTATAAGAGGCAAAATGATTCCTGAAGAACTGGAGTCCAGTATCCGAAGAGCAGAGACAAAGGTACGTATTAGAATAATAATAAGAATAGAAGAATACTTTTTCATACATGCACAGTGTTAATTCAACAGTTTTAGTGTTGAATTAATATTATGAGTGTTACATTTTAACTAGTTCTGGCAACCAGGGCTGGGTATAGTTTTAAATTTATGCCTATACCTAAACAATACTTTTTGCTGTACCCTTTACTAAACTGGAACCAAAAAATTCAAAAAGGGATAATTGTTCTCACACAACATATTTATTTAAAAGCCCATTTTTTTAATCCATTTTTGGATCTTGTTGGAAAAAATAAATAAATATAAGCCATTTTGTTTGTGGCACTTTTTAAACAATGAAAACAACATGTCACACTGGCCAGATAAATTATTGCATGGAGCACTATCATCATTCCAGAGAACACAGTTCTATCACTGCTCCACAGGTCAGTGCTAGAGTGGGTCTTTATACCTCACTAGTTCATATAATTTTGCTTCAAATAGACTTATTCTATTGGTAGAAATAAAAAAAAAAACATTTTTAGCACATCTGTGTCAGCAATGGGTGCAACTTACAGTAGCTGAATGCATTAAAGGTGTCCTTCTGTTAAAATCTACTTTTTCTTGTTCTTTGTGAAACACAATAGGTCTCTCTGAGTTGTATTTGGATGCTACACATGAAACTCTTCCTCAACCTCCATTGTCTGCAGTGTCTAGTAAAAGAAAATATTCAGAAAAACAAGTCGATCAGAAAAAAGCACCCATGTCTATGTCAACCCATGAATTAGTATTCATGGCCACGCCCACTTTGGCTCGTGACCACCAACAGACAGAGCTGAAGCCACTCAGCAAAGCCGTCTCGTCAGATAGGAGCTATCAGCACTAAAAACATTAATTCCTGTGTTATTTGTGCAAATATCACATCAGTGTTTTATGCTTTGCTCAGAGCTAAAAACAAATGGTTCGAATTTGTCTATGAAACAACACCAGGGAACAATTAAGATGGTAGGATTTTGTGTAAAACAGTTCTGTTTACACTTGTTAAAAGTCAAAATCCTCCCCAGGGTGGATTTTTACTTTTTGGACCTGGACTACCCACCTCTGCATAAAACTATAAGATTTACATAGGATCTCCAGTGGATTTGGCATTACACATGTTGTAAAGTAACATATAACATTGACTGTTATTAGTGTAAAAATGGCTTTATTTTAAAACATTAATAACTGTTGTTCATCTCACTGGTGTTACAGTGCTGTTAGCCAATCAGGGGTCATATGTTTGCATGTATGAATATTCATAAGCAACAGCCAAAATCCTGTCTTTCTTCCCAGCCCACTCTTCCACTGGACTAAAGCAGCGTTATACTGGATTCCCTAAGCACTTTTTTAACAAAATAAAAGTTCACCTTGCATTCATTCATACTAGAGACCACAATTAGATGTTTTAAAATGAATGAAAAAATTATGGAATGAAATAAAAGAGTTTATAATATTATGTTGTAATCAGTATTTAATCATTTCATATTGTTTTTTTTTTTTTTGTTTTGTTCACAGGGTCTGGTTCCATTCTATGTAAACGCCACAGCTGGGACCACTGTGTACGGGGCCTTCGACCCTCTGAATGAAATTGCGGACATCTGTGCCAGATGTGGCCTGTGGATGCATGTGGATGTATGTACTTATTTACTCACTATTTTCCTCCATACATTATGCCACATTGAGTATATTTCAAATATATTTCAAATATCAAGGTTATCAGTACTGTAATGTACAGGGGTTGGACATTAAAACTGAAACACCTGTCATTTTAGTGTGGGAGGTTTCATGGCTAAATTGGAGCAGCCTGGTGGCCAATCTTCATTAATTGCACATTGCCCCAGTAAGAGCAGAGTCTGAAGGTTCAACTAGCAGGGTAAGAGCACAACAAAATATAATGCTATAAAGCTCAAAATATAATGCACACAACATTATGGGTGACATACCAGAGTTCAAAAGAGGACAAATTGTTGGTGCACGTCTTGCTGGCGCATCTGTGACCAAGACAGCAAGTCTTTGTGATGTATCAAGAGCCACGGTATCCAGGGTAATGTCAGCATATCACCAAGAAGGACGAACTACATCCAACAGGATTAACTGTGGACGCTGTAAGAGGAAGCTGTCTAAAAGGGATGTTCGGGTGCTAACCGGGATTGTATCCAAAAAACATAAACCACGGCTGCTCAAATCACGGCAGAATTCAATGTGCACCTCAACTCTCCTGTTTCCACCAGGACTGTCTGTTGGGACAATAAATGATTGTGGTCTAAAACCAGGTGTTTCAGTTTCACTGTCCAACACCTGTACATGTGTAATGTCTGTAAATGTAGATTTAACATAGGCTTAAATTCTCTTAAAGGCAGCCTGGGGAGGAAGCCTGCTCCTGTCCAGGAGGCACCGCATGAAACTGCAGGGCATTGACAGGTGAGGGAACTCCACTGGGAAATCAATAGTAATATTTAGTGGCTGGTGTGCATATCAATGAAGGAGTTAAACCAAATCAATAACCAGGTCAATAATTAGATCCAGAGTGCAGAATGAAGACCAGAGCTGTTCATGCTCTCTAACATGATTTATAAACCTGTAGAATATTAAGAATGATGTCCTAATGACGTTAATCAACAGAATGCCCAAAATCTCTGTTGCTCTGTTTTTTTCAGTAATTGAAGCTCACTTAATTAATGCAGTATTAATTAAATCTCTTCATGCACTACATTTAATTTATGGTTTGCTTAATTAGTTCTTTACAATTAAGTAAGTCTGTCACAAAGTGCTATCCTTTTAATCTTTATCTGTCTTTGCAAATTAACTCTTTGTTATCCCAAAAACAATTGCAATAAGCAATATAATTACTGCAGTTATCTTATTATTTAAGTAGCCATGTAAAAAGCATACTATAGTTTTATTATAGATCAGAGTAAGGTCTAGAAATCAAATTAAGAAATCTAATAAATAGAGCTGGATTTTAGCTCAGTAATAGTGTTACTCAGAGCATGTATAATCTTAGCCGGAGTATTCCACGATTTCGCAGTTTGTGCATAAGTGAAAACAGACCCTGGAACTAAAAAAGAAGTGAGCAGTGTTTAACGCAACACGGTTGATATAACGACAAAACACTTTCTAATAAAAAAAAAAAAAAGATTTTTGTACATATAGTGGCTTAAAGCTACAGCATGAATTTTAGCGGATGAAATTTGGTTGCAAAGCAAAAATCCTATTTAGACTTACCAAAGTGCATGTAACCGCATTTATCAGATTACTGACCTTTTTTGCAGACAATCTGCAGTGTAAACGCACTTTTAATCTCATTTTAAGACTTTAAGATTTTATGCCACTAACGCACTGATAATATAATGCGTAATAATGCATTTACAAATTACATTTATTAAAAAGCAATTAACTTTAAATGAGTGTTAAATATTTAGACATTGGAACAATACAAATTGTATACAAAAATGGCTATAAAGATATAATAGATACATCTAAATATAACCACTGTTTTTAGCCAACTTTCTATACCAGCTGAAAATTTGAATTTGTCTGCGCTCAACTATTTTGAGTTAGGTGAACATTTGTGGTAATTTTATACTGTATATCCAAATGGGATCTTTGAGTTAAATCCACTTAAAATAATTAAGTTAAGTCTGTTTCTTATTGGCAACTTCTTTTCTATTTGCTTCTGCACTGTAAACCCACAATTAGTTTAACTCAAACAAATTAAATTTGTTTTATGTAAAATTGGATATTTCCTAACATCACTCAACTATTATAAATTAGATGAACATTTGTGGAAACATATACATTCAAACTGAGACCTGAGGACAAACTATTTGCATTTTGGATGTGTCCTCCAGTTTCTGACACTCACCATCAGTATGTAGTCATTCCCCGGGACTGCTTTTGGTAAACTTGTAGATCGTAAATCATGATTTACTGTCTGGCCTAAAATTCACATTTTCCAGGCTTACAGTGTGACTGTTTTATAGAATTAATATGTAAGTACAATGGCAACCGAAGAGAAGTAAGAAGAAATCAACACATTTATTTATTTGGAAGTGAATTTTTTTTTGTTGCAAATTACTTGGTACAACAAAAATAAGGAAGTTAAATCAACTTTCCTTTTAGTTTTAATAACTTGATGTTTTAATTTATGCTAACTCAAGATTTCATTCCCTATTACTTAAAAAAAAAAGCAAACTGGTGGCCTAAAAAAAGTAAAAAAAAAAAAAAAAAAGAAAGAAAAAAAGATTAAACTCAACTTATCCGGTCTTACAGTATAACAAAAATTAAAAAGTTAAATCAGCTTTTCCCTTTAGTTGTATAATAACTTGATGTTCTACGTTATGCTATCTCCAGACATTGACGCTCACTGTCAGTGTGTAGTCATTCCCCTCAGTATAAAACTAATAAAAATATTACTTATAAATATACAAATGAATTGCATTCAATTAACGACAACATTCGAAGTAGAATTAGAATTATTAAATCAACTTGCAGTTTAGGAGTATTAACTTAATTTTTTAGATTTAATTAACTTTCATTTTCAGTAAACATTACTTATCCTTACATTATTTAAGTAAATTCAGCTTATTCAGGTTTACACCCTAGTAAGTGAGCTGGTCTCATAAAGTAATGAGTTACTACAGCTGTACAATAGCTAATATTGAGGTCAGCAAAAAATATTGAGGTTATGTCCATATATTATATGTTATACGTCGATAACGTAATTATTGTGACAGGCCTACTACTAAGAAATTCCATTATTCAGAATATCACTCCTCTATATTCCTCCCACAGGGCCTCATCCATCACCTGGAACCCCCACAAGATGATGGGCGTACCACTGCAGTGTTCAGCCATACTGGTGCGAAAGAAGGTTGGTTATATCACAGATACTCAAAATGTGCATCACGAAAAGCCACCTATACGGATCATAACCTTTACCCAGCTGTGTATATATGTTTCCCTGTGTGTGTGTGTGTGTGTGTGCTGCTGTCAGGGTCTGCTGCAGGAGTGCAATCAGCTGTGTGCCGAGTATCTTTTCCAGCCTGATAAGCACTACGACGTGTCCTATGACACCGGAGACAAGAGCATCCAGTGCGGGAGACATGTGGACGTCTTCAAGCTGTGGCTCATGTGGAAGGCCAAGGTTTCATCTTCAGCGTTTTGTCATATAAGTTTTTTTTTGCTTGTTTCCCAACAGTGGTGCTTGAAAATTTGTGAACCCTTTAGAATTTTCTATATTTCTGCATTAATATGACCTAAAACATCATCAGGTTTTCATACAACTCATAAAGGTAGATAAGGAGAACCCATTGAAAAAAAAAAAAAAATGAAACACAAATATTATACTTGGTTATTTATTTTCTTGAAGAAAATGATCCAATATAACATATTTGCGCGTGAAAAGAGCATGTAATCATCCAGGATTAGCTGTTAGTTTGAAGGTGAAATTAGAGCCAGGTGCTTTTTTGGCAATCAACACACGTTTGTGGAAGTGCATCCTGTCACAGATCAAATTTAGATGTCTGAGGACCTTAGAAAAAAAAGAGTTGTTGGTGCTCATCAAAACCATCTCTAAAGTGGTTGACTAACAAAGATTGCTGCAAGATTGAAGCATGTAATAGTCAACAAGGTGAAGGTGGGTCATGCAGCAAGACAATGACCCTAAGCACACAAGTCATTCTATCAAAGAATGGTTCAAGAAGAATAAAGTTTTGGACCATGTTTTGGAAGAGCCTGACCTTTTTCCAATCAAAATGTTGTGGAAGGACCTGAAGTGAGGGTTCTCAAACTTTCAGGCACCACTGTATGGACAAAAGTATTGGAACACTTTCTTGTTCATTGTTTTTTTTCCTTAAATGAAGGGTATTAACAAGATTGTATCCTGCTTTTGGAGTAACTGTCTCTGAGAAAAAGCCAATGTTCTGCAAAAAAGAACATTTATTGCTGCTTGTCTGCAGTTTGCTAAGAGTTTACATGGACAAGCCAGCAAGCTATTGGAAGAATGTTTTATGGATAAAGAAACTTTTGGAGAAAGAACTCTATAACTCTGCATTTCGGCATAAGAACCTTATGCCATTTGAGAAACATGGTGGTGGTAGTATCAAAGTTTGTGCCTGTTTGCTGCATCTGGGCCAGGAAGGCTTGCTTTCACTTTTGGAACGATGAATTCTGAAGTGTGTCTGAGAATTCTAAAGGAAAATGTCGGGACATATGTCCATGAAATAAACCTCAAGAGAAGGTGGGTCCTGCAGCAAGACAACGACCCTAAGCACACAAGTCGTTCTACCAGTTTTGGACCATGTTTTGGAAGAGCCTGACCTTAGTCCAATCAAAATGTTGTGGAAGGACCTGAAGTGAGTGTTCTCAAACTTTCAGGCACCACTGTATATGGACAAAAGTATTGGAACACTTACTTGTTCATTGTTTTTTTTTTTTCTTTAAATCAAGGGTATTATGAAGATTGTTTCTTGCTTTTGGAGTTTTGGAGTTAGAGTAATTGTCACAATTCAGGGAAAACGCTCTAAATGTGTCTCTACTAGATTTTTAGATACTTTAGGAGCACCACCATTCCTCATAGCACAGTTCTTCTTTCACAGTTCTGCTCCACATCCCAATGCTGAGGTGCTTTATAGTACTTTAGCCTAGCACATACCTGCCATTTGGCATGGTGCCAATAGGTTTATCTTCATCATGTTTGTTTGCTCCAGAGAGTCCTATACTATTGGCAATACTTCTCAACATGAACTAGACACAGTCTTTAGAAATGGTATCTTATTTTATTCCCACTTCACACAATTAATCCAAACACTCATTAGGACTCCTATCATTTAGGACAGGCGCATGCCTCCTCTGATACAAGTCAGCCATTTTTCTCTTTTTTAACTGCCTCCAGTGAAACATCACCGGGCAGCCAACATCACCTACTTTTTTTGTGTACTAGGTATGTCCTCCAGACACTGTCAGTGTGTAGTCATTCCCTTTAATACCTTAGTTAAATGTAATATAAAACAAATGAATAACATTGGGCATAACATATAAAGTAGAATTTTGTAAAATATTTTTCACACTATAAGGTGCTTCAAGATTATAATAAACGTTTTTTGTTTTTTGTTTTGGTCTATTTTCAAACATGAGGCCCATTGGATTATAAGGTGCATAATGTGACACTAGTGAGGAACAGTGGTGCTGCCATGTTTTCCATTTAATTTTGCAGGGCTTGCTGCTGGGTGTCGAGACCTGTAAAGCTAAGCTAAGTTAAGTAAACAAAACTGTAATTCTGTAAAAAAAAACATTTTCTTTTAAAGTCAAACGAGGGCTGGATGTTAATTTACACAGATTTAGCTAGCAGTTCGTCCCACAAAACATGCAGGCTCCAGGCCAATATACACACCTCTGAACAGCAAAAAAGCTAGCACTTTGCTCGCTTAGCATCTAATGCTAATACTGCTGGGGAACTTAACAGAAACTCCTGTGCAACACTGTACTTCAACGAATTGGCTTTACTACTCTTTACATCCTGAATGGAAAAATTCATACATAAGGAGCACCGAATTATAAGGTGCTCTGACAATTTTTGGGAAAATTTAAGGATTTTAAGTGTGCCTTATAGTGCAAAAAATACGGTTATGTATTTTGTTTTTGCATGGGTCTTTCAATTCATTTAGGTCACTGACGTACTCCTTGTCCATCGTTGTGAACTCTTGTTTAACCCTTGTGTTCTGTATACTCGCCATGTCCTAGTGCTCAAAAATGTACCTGAGACATGTATTATATCTTCTTTGTATCTGAGGTTTGCAGAGCTTTTTAAACTGAAGTACATAAAAAAGCTATGCCTAACTTTTCTTTTTCTAATGTTAAGAAAGTGTGTTTAACTCTAGCAAAAGTTATAACATTTCTAGCTGTATTTTTTCTGCTGTTAAACATGGTGATGGGTGATTTTTTTTACCTTTAAAGACAACACAAGTGTTTAATCCTGGAATTGTTGAAGAAGCACTTCTGTTGTGTGTTTTGCTGTAAAACCAAGAACTGCTCGGTCTAGAACTGGAAAGAATGAAGACAAACATATTGGCATTCTGAAGAGAGCTGAAGTACACTCGTTTTCAAGGCCGAGCTGCACTTCTCACACAAAGCTCCTCATCCTGAGGCATTTCACTTTGAAGGACTGCACTGTGAACACCTAACTGCCAACAGCTCTGCTAATGTTATACAATTATGTCTGTTTTACATACAGAAACCTCAAGCTGCTTTGCATGTATAATTTAGAGAATTTCACGACATGCAGTGACAGACCGCTTGCATTAAAATGTGGCAAATGTTCAGGGAAGTATAAACAAACCTAAGAAATACAGGGGTTCTACAATGAAACTGAAACACCTGGTTTTAGACCACAATAATTTATTGTCCCGACAGACTGGTGGAAACAGGAGAGTTGAGGTGCACATTGAATTCTGTCGTGATTTGAGCAGCCGTGGTTTTATGTTTTTTGGATGCAGTCCGGTTAGCACCCGAACATCCCTTTCAGACAGCTTCCTCTTGTGTCCACAGTTAATCCTGTTGGATGTGGTTCATCCTTCTAATTGAACCTTCACACTCTGCTCTTACTGGTGCAATGTGCAATTAATGAAGATTGGCCACCAGGCTGCTCCAATTTATCCATGAAACCTCCCACACTAAAATGACAGGTATTTCAGTGTCATTGTCCAACCCCTGTATATGAATATAGAAAAAACTAAGATTAGAGGAAACGCAGTTTCCCAGTATGTAATACTAGGGATATTGCATATAGGTTAATGATGTGGCAAATAAATAGTAAATAAGTGGTAAAATTGCACATAGTGATGGGGTGGTAAACAGATTATGCTATCTATGGTTAATTTAGATATTGCTCATAGTAGAACAGCACTACAGAAGCTGTATATGTTACATATGTATAAAACATATAACATGCTATTCACACTATTTTCCATCTTATAATACGGTGTGTCTTGTGTATGAATTTTACCAGTCAGGTTGTAAGAAGCTGTAAAGCCACTAAAGCAGTAAAGTTTCTCTAACACCAAGGCTGGAGGAGTATTAGCATTAGCCGCTAACTACAGCGATAGCTCTTTTGCTGTTCAGATCCTGACTTCACTAATATTCTTGTCACTGAATGCAATCAAAACCTCACAGCAATGTGCCAGAATCTAGTAGAAAGCTTTTTTACTGGACAGTAGAGACAGTTACTCCTACAAAAGCAGAATTAACTCTTTTTAATATAAACATGCCCCAACATGTCCCCAGTTGTCTATATAGATAAATGACAAAGTTTTATTATTGACCCACATTTTGATTGATTGCTTTCCAGGGCTCTGAAGGTTTTGAGTCTCAGATCAACCACTGTCTGGAAAACGCAGAGTACCTTTACCACAAGCTGAAGAGCAGAACGGACTTCCAGTTGGTCTTCCAAAGCAAGGTAACAACAAGCAACTAGTTTTTTTTTTTTTATCAGATCACTCAATGTTACATACTGTACACTCATTGAGCCAAAAAAAATGCACCCAAGATCGCTGAAGAATGCAGGTATGTATCAGGCAGATATGTAAATGATTACGTGTGTGGTATAATTAAACACTGGATTTTGCTATGAAAAGGCAAGAAGACAAGTGATTCCCTCGGTGCCCTATAAAGGCTCTCAGAGGCTACTTTTAAGAAGTATACCTCCTGGTGAGAGATCGCTGACTGCTAGACATGCCTCAACGATGCACTCAAACACATATAACATAGTTGACAGACCTTAAGAGGAAGTACATCAATGGGCTAAAATGTCACAATGGTCATTTAAACTAATTTAAATTATCACTGCCAATGAAAAACACTTATCTCCATTTTTGTCAATTTTTGGTTTACTACATAATTTGAACAGACAAACTGTATCTTACACTGTGCCAAAATTTCTTGATGAACAGACCAATATAAACTCTTCAAAATGACCTGGAATAAACTCTTTTTACATTGACTTCCATTGAAAGTTTACAAGGTTTTTTCTCTCTCCTGTAAAGTTGCTGTTTTGGAGATAAGTGGTTTTCTTTGGACAGCGACAGTCTGGAATCGCATCGTCTTTAGTGAGAAACATAGATTCTGTTTGGGATTGAGTGTTTCAAACTTCCCTTTTGCTGTGGAACATGTGATGATCTGGGGAACCATCGCATATGACAGTCTGTCATCCCAAAAAAATTATATGGGGGAGAATAACAGCTCAGAAAAAAGGATATCCTGGACATGTTTTGCCCCTGAAGATCATTGCAGGGCTTCCAACTAGCGAGGTAATGCTCACCAAGAAACAGCAGGGGTTTCCCAAGAATGTTTCCGCCAGATTGCAACACTTGCAAAACCTGGTTGCCAGATTTATCACCAAGCAAGCATTTATATGACCTTATGAGCTAAGATATTAATTTTACTAACCTATGAACGATAAGCATGAGCTACAGTTGGTAAAAATGCTGCTTGATGCCACATGGAACCTGTATGCCTCCATTGCCCAATTCACATATAATTTTCTCCCAAATTGTAATCACTTACATTACATTACATTACATTACATTACATTTGGCAGACGCTTTTGTCCAAAGCGACTTACAATAGTCAAGTACAATGTAAAATAAGTTTAAAGGTAAAACATCTTTGTATAGGGATAAAAGGAGGTCAAAGGGGAATAATAGGATAGAGGAGTGAAGGAGGGGAAGAAGGAAATGAGGTTAGAAGTAGTTAGTGTGTTAGAGGTGTTAGGAGAGTAAGTGCTCTTTGAAGAGCTCTGTCTTCAGGAGTTTCTTAAAGATAGCGAGAGATTCTCCTGATCTGGTAGTGGAAGGTAGTTTGTTCCACCATTGGGGAACTCTGTATGAGAACAGTCTGGATTGCTTTGTGTGAAAGTTTGGCAAAGCGAGGCGACGTTCATTGGAGGAGCGCAGCGGCCGGGAGGTAGCGTAAGCCTTCAGGAGCGAGTGCAGGTAGGAAGGAGCCTGTTCTGTCATCACCTTGTAGGCGATTGTAAGAGCTTTGAATTTTATGCGAGCATCAACTGGTAGCCAATGGAGCTCAATGAGCAGCGGGGTGACATGTGCCCGTTTTGGCTGGTTGAAGACCAGACGTGCTGTTGCGTTCTGGATCATCTGGAGTGGTTTTACTACACAGGCCGAGAGGCCAGTTAGCAGGGCATTGCAGTAGTCGAGGCGTGAGATGACGACCGCTTGCACCAGGAGTTGGGTGGCCTGTTGCGTCAAGAACGGTCTAATTTTTTGGATGTTATTGAGCGCAAAGCGGCAGGACCGAGCAACTGAGGCCACATGGTGCGTGAAGGAGAGCTGGTCATCAACCAGAACACCCAGGTTCCTAGCAACCTTTGTCGGTGAGAGAGAGAGAGAGTCGATACTTATAGAGAAGTTGTGTTGAAAAGATGGTTTTGCTGGTATAACCAGAAGTTCAGTCTTTGAGAGATTTAATTGAAGGTGATGCTCCTTCATCCATGAGGATATGTCAGAGAGACACTGCGATATCCGTGCAGAGATTGAGTGATCTTCAGGTGAGAACGACAGGTATAGCTGGGTGTCATCAGCAAAGCAATGGTAGGAAAATCCGTGTGAGTGGACAACCTGACCAAGAGAGGTGGTGTATATGGAGAAGAGAAGGGGTCCCAGTACCGAACCGAACCTGTATGTACCGACATAGACATCGCTGAAAAGATCAGTTTCTCTGATTTTGCTATTTATAGGTATATGTTTGAGTAAAATCAACATTGTTGTTTTATTCTATAAACAACATGTCTCCCAAATTCCAAAAAAAATTATTGTCATTTTAAGCATTTATTTGCAAAAAATGAGAAATGGCTGAAATAACAAAAAAAGATGCAGAGCTTTCAAACCTCAAATAATGCTAAGAAAACAAGTTTATATTCATATATTTTTAAGAGTTCAGAAATCAATATTTGGTGGAATAATCCTGGTTTTTAATCACAGTTCTCATGTATCTTGGCGTGTTCTCCTCCACCAGTCTTACACACTGCTTTTGGATAACTTTATGCCACTCCTGGTGCAAATATTCAAGCAGTAAATATTCAATTTGGTAAAATCAAAGAAACTAATCATTTTAAGTGGTCTCTTATTTTTATCCAGAGCTGTATCATCATTACATTCACACATATACAGTTTCAATCCATTCTAACAGTTCCTTAATGATGTGTTTTTTTTTTTTTTGAGTGTATATCAAGATTTGTCATCTTTACAATAAAAATATGCACTATAGTTGTCAACTATCTTTGGTTCTTATATAAAATCAGAATTTGAAAACAATTGTTTGATTGATAAGTGTCATTAGCTTAATTTCACCACAAACTGTATACTAACATTCATCTAAAATGTGTCCCCAGCCAGAACACAGTAACGTCTGCTTCTGGCACCTTCCAAGCCATGTGAGGAACATGCCTGCAGGACCGGAGAGAGACAGAGAGCTTCATATGGTGAGGATATGTATTAAATAACAGTACCTGGAACAAAGCAGGAGATTTAGATATGATCCTCCTCCTGTTTGCAAACATTATTACGTTGCAGCAGAAGAGGAGCTCCATCTATGATTGTCTGTGTGTGGATGAGCATTATCCTGCTGAAAAATACCAGTTGGATGCCCTGCCAGAATTTACAATACCAGCACTGGTAGCTAGCTTGACTGAACGACTATGGAGAACGAAAATGATATACGTGTAAATAAATAAATGCACATATAAATGAACAAATAAATAAATACCTGCATAAATAAATGTATAGGCAAATAAATAAATGAATAAATACATGTCATGAAAAAAGTACACACTTAAAATTGTATCAGGAACCTATGTTTATATTTCCATGCATGAGCCGTTATTTCATGCATGTCATTTTATGTCTTTTTTCATTTCATGCATGAACCGTTATTTCATGCATGAACTGTTATTTGGGGCTGTTTCTGCATTTCTGCATTTATTTATTTATTTATTTTCAATTTCTGTAGATTCATGTAAAAATACATGCATCAATAAATATATAAATAAGTGCATTTATTTATTTATACTTATGTATAAATAAGTCATTTTCATCCTCCATAATAGACAGCCTTAAAGGCAGGATGACCACCCAGCTTCTCTCAACGTCTGTTAACTATAGAAAAGGATATATAGATATATATTAAATTCTATATTAAAATATACATTACTTGTTACATTAACATTTCACTGCTCACACTTCATCCAACTAATCAGGGATTTCCAGGGCTTTAGAACCAGATGTGTTAGGATGAGGTGGGATCTCAGTGAGGGGATTTCATATCTCGTGGTGCATGGCTAGATGCCAGAAGCTGTTCATTTATAATTAAAACACATCTGTCTTTTTTGTTGTTGCTGTTGTTGTTGCTGTTGCTTTAGGTGGCTCCAAAAATCAAGGCGAAGATGATGGAGGAAGGAGTGACCATGATTGGCTACCAGCCTCTTCAAGACAAGGTGAATTTCTTCCGCTGCGTTTTTTCCAACCCGGCCACGCAGAGGGAAGATGTGGATTTCCTACTGGACGAAATTGTCCGTCTGGGTCGTGAGGTTTAGGCCCAGAACTATGTGATTATTAAATTGCACTTTCTGTAGACTTCATCGAGACGTCAGTCTCAGGAAATAGGCCGATGTTTCTGGTGTAGCTCAGTGTGAATGCTTTGCTGAGTCTGTAGGTCACACTGCGTTTATTTATTCTGTGGCAGAATTCATTTCCTTGTCTTTATTGATTAGGACAGCATTAAAGTGATGCTTCGGCCAGCGTTGCACATCTCACTATCTGCACAACTTTCCCCAAATAGCTCCAGATTAAGCTAAAAAGTGAGAAAATAGTGCAAATCGTTGGCAAATCGTCATTTTAAGTTTTAGTTTCAGTGATCTAGTAGTAGTAGTTTTATACACAATCCCTAATCATCAAGTTGGAACATCACGGAAAGCGCAAATAAGAATAAGTACAGTATTTTCTTTTTCTTTTTTGATTTATTTGATTTATTTTGATCATTTGATAATTTACATCCATTTAAGGCCTGCAATACATTCCAAGAGCAGCTATTTTGACCAATTCATAGACAAGTGTCATACACTGCAATAAATCATTTTTTTAATGATTTTTATTTCCTCATTTTTACAGTGTGCAGTTGGACCTAAGTCTTATAATTGTATATTTCTAAAAGAATTATGCTTCTTTACATTATATTTTTGTTGAAAATAAGAAATTAATAAACACAATTCCATAAACACAATTGTTGAGATAATTGACGTGCATATTACGTATACTTCACAGTATATTTGATCTTGATATAGTTTATAACACACAGTCATCCTGCATCAGTAAAACATTTATTTCCTTTATTAATGACTGGCATTTACTGTATTTCTGTTCCTTTGGTCACAAAAAACAAACTAAAAGTTGTACGAGATGTAATCTCGCAATATTACGACTTTAATCGCATAATATTACGACTTTATTCTCATAATATAACGACATTATTCTTGTAATATTATAAGTTTAAATTTGTAATAATATGAGATGAAAGTCGTAATATTACAAGATTAAATCTCACGACTTTAATATCATAATATTACGACTTTAATCTCATAATATTACGACTTAATTCTCATAATATAACAACTTTATTCTCGTAGTATTACGACCTTTTTCTTGTAATATTACGACTTTAAACTTGTAATAGTACGACTTTCATCTCATATTATTACAACTTTAAGCTTGTAATATTACAACTTTAATCTCGTAATATTACGTCTTTCACCTCATATTATTAAGACTTAATCTCATAATATTACGACTTTATTTTTGTAATATTACAACTTTATTCTCGAAGTGAACTGTTTTTGTTTATTTATTTTTTGTATGGCCCTAAAACGCTGTCGTACAACTGGTGATTCTAATCATGATTTAATTCAAAAACGGTGTCCATGAAAGGAGTAAAATGGACAGAGAATCTTCAGTTTCTAACAAACAAATGACAAAATTGCTAAAATAATGTTCCCCAAAGAAAGGCTTAACAGAATTTGCATATTTCCCCATCTCCACTGCATAACATCATTAAACTTTCACATTAAACCAGTCATTAAAATGAATTGGGAAGAATTTCTGTGTGTAAAGGGCAAGAGCAAACCACCTAAACTGAACACCTTCAGAAATGTCCCTTAAACCTTTACTGTACAAAACAGAAGCCTTATATAAACCATGTCTAGAAGCGGTATCATCTCTCTAGGGCTTGGAGGCATCTCAGATGAACCTTCACTCAGAGACAGAGACGGCAGCATTAATGCAGAAATGTTAATACAAAACACTTTAGCATTTTCTATACTGTTCCAACTTCATCTGATTTGGGATTGCTCTTTTATATATTATATACTGACTAATGCTTATTCATTATGTTCTATTTTATTGATATTAAGAAACAATCATATATTTAAACATGTATATCATTATTAAACATGTATATCACATCTGTACTGTAAGGGCTGTGACTTCTTTTCTGTACTTGTGTTTATTATTAGATTAATCCATTTAAAAGTCAACTTACAAACTAAATATGTTACCTAATATTACAGTGTACTGATTTCTGTTGTCAGAAAACTTGAACCTGAAATGAAATTATCAGTATAGTGTCTGGATTATATTCATATAACATAACATAAAAAATGTTTGTGTGCCCTTTCCAGTAGCTTTAGGCAAGACCCATGATCTACGATAAAAAATATGGCAAAATGTTTTTAAACTAATTATACTGCAACATAATTTCAGTCATTTCCACTCTCTTACTCACTGTATAGTATAAACCAAATGATTATAAGTAAACTATATGCATATTTTAATACATTTCAAATGTAGCATAGACTGAATAGAATATATAACAGAGCGTTTCTCAGAAAAATGGATTGATTGACTATAAATTCACAAAGGATTTGTGCTTATTTGAGACATAGGGCCCTATTTTAGTTATCTATGGCGCATCAGTCAGTTGCGTATCGTGCAGCTGGATTTAGGGCATGTCGTTGTGTCTTTTGTATTGTAAGAGTGCAAAACAATACGTCGCTTAATTAATCATGGGTGTGTTCTGGGCGCAACATGAAATAAACCAATCAGTGTCCCACTTGCCATTACCTTTAAGAGCCAGATGAGCTCTGACTTTGGCATGTTGGTATCTTGACAGCATGGCCGTTTGTGCGTCTCAGCAGGGAATACTGACCTGCACGTTCAGGGAAGAGCAATGTTATTTAACTCTTTATTCTGTTATTGTTGAGTCGGGTTTATGCTCTGCAGCACCTATAGGAATGGACTCTGATTATTAACAAAAAAAAGACTGTTGACAGGGTGTAAGGTAGCAAAAAGCATCTAGACACACCATAGAACACAGGGTGAATGATAGGGCCCGTATTGTTTGTGGACTGCCTGTAGGAGTTGATTTATAGTCCATTCTTAATTAAAATGAGTCTGTTTTTGGTTTCTCAATTTCTTTATTTTTCTCTAATGTTACATGCAGCCAGAGAGCTCATTATTCCCGCCTTGTGGTAGATTGATCCCGGCTGCAGAGTTGAGTGTGACCTCCCGGCTATCTTACAGGCTAGCTTATTGTTAAGTTTAATAACCCCTTGCTGATTCAGTAAACTGTGTTGCCCACATGATGCATACAATGTGAAAGTGCTCTTATTATGGTATTTTTAGAATAGCGTAGAATAGAACAGCAATGCTAGAAAAAAAATAGCAGATTGGTACTTTATTACTTTATGGTGTTGATCTCCCATCAACACATGTACAGTGGTCCTTTAAGGACATTGTCACATCTGAAACAGTTAGTTTTAGTAAGGACTTCATTATTGCAATTCACCTGTTAGACCTATAATTCTTCTCTTTCCTGCTGAAACTAAGACCTAGTCCTATGTTAAACTAAGCTAAAAGTGCTGTTGCCAGACCTGACTCCTCCTGTACCAGTTTTCTCCAGTTTCTTAGGGCATTTTTCACACCTGTAGTTCGTTTCCATGGTCCGAATCCATCAATGGGTTTGTTTTTTTGGAGCGTTTTCTCCTTTTGTTTAGTTTGGTTTCACACAGACCTAAACCTAAACTCACCAAGATATGCACCAATAAACTACGTGAGCATGTTGTCTCCTCTGATTGGTCAGAGCTGTCTGGCGCGGGAGCAGGAAAGTGAATATAGCGCGATGATTCTGTGTTCCAGCACGTACAGTATATCTGTGCAGTGTGAAGCTGCTTTAACACCGATCGCTAAAAAACACTGAGCTTTTAAACACGCAGTTGCGCAGCTGAGAGCAGTGAACGCTGCACGCACATACTGTTCGTGTAAACAGCATGGAGCAGCAGAGACAGCGTCTGTTTTAACCGGACCAAAAATTGCTGGTGTGAAAACGCATTAATTAATAGTTTTAACGCATTAATCATTAGTAATTATGATGGTGAAAGTGTGAATGTGCTGTGTGTGTTAGTGGGTAAATGCTGCAGTAGTGAGTGCAGTAACACAATCTGTTCCAGCACTACAGCTTAACTACAGACAAAGGCTTTGTAAATTGACATTAAAAAAATAAATAAATAAATAAAGCTCAGTTTGTGCCCATTGCTACTTACCAGATGTTAACCAATTAATTGATTATTAAAAAAATAACCCCCTCTTTTTTAAACTATATATGATTTTTTTTGTACAATATTGAAATTACATTTTTTAAATTTTTTAGTTAATTAAAGGCTCTGGCACTTTTTATGATTTTGTACACTGGAATTGTACCTTTTCCGGTTATAGACTGGACCTGAAATGCTTAAAAGGCAAAGAGGGAACCTTTGACCGGTAGTGTAGGTGTGAAATCATCCTACAACAGTGAAGCAATAAATGAAGACTCGTGTACCACAAACATCTGACGCTCTCTGAATCAGCTCACACATACACACAGCTGCACTGCCGCCCACCCACTGCTGTTTCAGCAAATGCCTCGTACTGTTTATTAAACCTCCAGATCTGAGCTTCTGATCACATTTCAGCCCTGAACAATCGAGACCTCTGAGAAATGGCAACAGAATGAGAAGGAACTCATTAGCATGTGGAGGTCTGTAAGTTCACCCTGCACTTACTGATTAAATAAGGTAGACTGGCTCACTAAAGCACTAACAGAGCCCTGAAGAGATGTTCCAGAACTGGCTTTTTTTTTTGGCCTGCTACTGCCATCTGCTGGTGAAACAGTGAAAAATCACAATTAGTTCAGAGTTACAGGTCCTATACAACTCAGAAAAAAATTAAGAAACCATTTCAGTTTCTCTGATTTTGCTATTTATAGGTATATATCTGAGTAAAATGAACATTGTTGTTTTATTCTATAAACTATCTATAAACATTTCTCCCAAATTCCAAAGAAAACTTTGCAGAAAAGGAGAAATGGAAAGATGCAGAGCTTTCAGACCTCAAATAATGCAAAGAAAACAAGTTTATATTCATGAAGTTTAAGGAGTTCCAAATTTGGTGGAATAACCCTGTTTTTTAATCACAGTTTTCATGCATCTTGGCATGCTCTCCTCCACCAGTCTTACACACTGCTTTTGGATATTTCTTTGCCACTCCTTTTCAATTTGGTAAAATCAAGGAAATTTTTTTCTTAAAAAGTGGTCTCTTAATTTTTTTCCAGAGCTGAACATGTAAGGGTCAATATTAGTTGTGTGATAAAAAAAAATCAGATTAATTACAATTAATCACAAGTTATCCTGCCTTCTGAAAGTAAGCTTTTAATAATGGGTATTTAAATGTAAATAAAAAAAAACAGTGTGGCAAAATGCTAATTTATGTCAAATTTATGTCAAATATTTTGTGTTAAAATATTGATTAAAAAGTTTTAAACGTTTACAAATACTTCCCTGTTTTCTGGACTAAAGTAGAGTCTTTTTTTAATTATTATAACATCTTAGGGTAGGTTTATTTGTTTTAAGGCACGATATTTAAATTTGCTGAGTAAAAGTTTAACACAGCTCTTTCAACATAAGGACGATTTAAAGAAAGAAAGAATTGCGTGTGTGTGAATGTATAGGATCAACCTTTGGGCGTAGTTTGAGTTAAGGTGGATTGATTGAGTTGAGTTACAATGACAGCAGAGATTCATTTCAGTTAAAATATGGTAAAATCTTTAGGGTGTGTCTTATGTTTGTGTAGTGCAGCATTAATGAGTGAAACACCTTTCCTATTGGCTCCTGCGCCCATTTATTTGCATATTGGGTGTCACAACCACCTTTCCTCGCCATCCATGAGCAGCTATTCCCCCCAGACTACCTTCCTTTATGTGATATTTTCATATACAAGGTGGTACAGCTGCCTGGTCTCAGCGTAATAGGCTGTAAGAGCAAAATTTCTCTGCTGCAAGATTTTTTCTTAACTGAGTATCACATCTGAAACTAATGCAAAATTATGTTGTTAATACCTGTTAAATCATATTTTTAAAACTGTGTTTTAACTGTTCTGGTTGTATTAAAATCAGAAGTTTTAAAACAGATTTCAGTCTTGGATTTCGTTTTTGCTGAAATTTAAAGGAACAGTTTGTGTATTTGATTGGTCAGTTAGCACCTCACCTACCAAACATTACAAATCCAGGACTGGATACTGGATCAAAGATTCAGATGTAAAAAAGATATTTGCGTAAAGACAACATAAATTAAGTACAGGTAATTCAATTCCTTTAAGTAATCTTAGTACTTAGTTCGGTGTCTTATTTAAGCTCAAATCATTGTTCTTGCTGAAATTTAAAAGAACAGTTTATGTGTTTGATTGGTCAGATAGCATAACACCTACCAAATATTACAATTCCAGGACTGGATGCTGTATTAAAGGTCCAGATGTAAAAGAGCTCTTTGAGTAAAGTCAATATAAATTAAGTACAGTTGACTTAATTCCACTAAGTAGTCTTAGTATTTATTTCAGTGTTTTATTTAAACTCAAGTCATTTAAGTTAATAACATTGAAATTATTTAAGTTGGCTTTCTGTACATTTAAGTTGCATTCATTCAAACTGTTAACTTAAAAACAATCAGATAATTAGTTTGAGCTGACTTAAGGTAAATGTGTTCATTTAACTTTTATTAACTTGATTTAGAAAAAAAATAATTCAATTATGTGTTACCAGTGGAAGCATTTTATTTAAGTTTGTTCAACAATTCTCCTTTTTTAGTGTACAAAAAAGTGCATAAAAAGATCAGTTTCTACCTGTTCTGTACTGTACTCACAGTGTAGTGTATTCTAATATGCTCTGATGTTGATCATGTGCTTCTTCAGGCTGGTCAGCAGAGGGTAGCCTTGGTATGAAGTCTGACTAAATGCAGTGCACTATACTGTACAGGGATTAATGCACCTAAATATATACTTAAATATTGCCTTTGATCAACAAAAAATACTGTTTAAAAAAAAGTATTTTAAGTATGGTGAATCAGTTTTTCAGTTATAGTAGAAAGTTTTTTTAAATGTCATTAACTTAATTTTCATATTCACTGCACAAAAAAACAATTGACATAAATCAAACTCTTATAATAAGCGCAACACTAAAATTTTTATTATTGTTAGTTAACAACTGAGAATTCATGACTATTTATTATATGTCCTATTGTCCGTCATATAAGTATTGCAGTAAAACAGCATATAGTCTAAACACACTAAACAACATAAAACACAATAACTTACTCTTACAGCCTTCAACACTAAAACCAGGCAGTTACTATATAACACATATATAAATCCCAAGAGAAGCAGCCTGTGAAGAATGACTACACACTGATGATGAGTGAGAGGTGAGAGGACACGCCCAACATGCAAATAGCATGACCAACATCAGGTGAAAGCCCCTGCATAATTGCTCAGTAGACCCTGTTTAACTAAATACTTCATCTGAGCATGTGCAGTAGAGCAGAGTAGTCGGCTCGGCCTCAACTAGAGCTCAACTACAATTTGTAAATTTTGCAACACTTATGATTTATTTACACCAACTTTTAGCAAGATACTTAATAAAGTTAGTTAAGGCAACTAGTTTACTATAGTTTATGGTGCCATTCAATAATTCTTGGTCAGCTGACTTAAAAAAAGAATCACCTTAAGGAGAACAATTTTAAGTTTAGTCTATCATTACCAAAAATTGATTTATTAATCTTGTTGATTTGCTCATATAATATATTTTCTCTATTGCCACTATAATGTCAGTTTTGCTAAAATGTCTTAATAAAGTTAAACAATATCAATATTCAACAGTTTGATCAACTTTCTTCAATACATTGGTCACACAGCTCATCCCTCACATACTTAAAACTGGTGTCTGGTGGAGCTTCTCTACTTCTCCAGAGTGATTTACATGAATATGACTTTTGTATTTTAGTTTTTAATGGAATATATTTATTCTGGGTTAGTCAGGAAAGTGTGTTAAAACAACACTTCTATTTATTATGTTACTAAAACTCAATAAAACAATAAATGAAAATAAAAATTCTACGAAATTCATATAACGTTTTTTTTTTTATCTTCCAACAGCAATGAAAAAAATATTGATTGGCTTAGCTTAACTCTGTCAAGTCACCATATTTCTTTGACTCAGTTATGAGGTAAATATATACAATTTTAAGCTCATTCAACTTAACTAGGTCAAAGCTAGATGATATCTTGAGTCAGCTGAGCTTATTCAACTTAACCAAGTTTTGTTCACACAACAATAGTTTAATTAAAAGTTTTTTTCCAAGTATTGTGGGTTCAAGGAATGTAAGCAATTTAATGTATGTATATGTACATAGGTTTTCTCAACATATTTGGAATATTTTTACAGAATTGCCAATCCTGACAGCCTACAACACTGAAGCCTATTAAACAACACTTATGTTACACTAATACATGCCTAGGATAAGGTAGCTTTGGGCAACAGACAACACAAAGATGGTAAGTAAGGAAGAGGCCACACCCAACATGCAAATATATGGTGCCAGGAGCCTTTTGGGAAAGCTGTATGAACCAAAACTGTAGAAAAAGAGCATTGACTTGTGTATTAACTAAAAGTTGGTTGAAATCTCATTTTTTGGGTCAACAAACTTTGTCTGTCTATATCAGAGACTGTAAAAAAGATGGACGCCGTGTCGCCGTTCCCATTTATTCAATGAAAATGAAGACAAAAACTTCCTGTGGACTGTGGATAGCAGCCTACTCATTTAAATAACTCCGCCCCTGAGGGCTGCTTCGAGGTCACAGGCTGCAGAGCGGAGCGGAGCGGAGCTGACGGTCTGTTATTGGTCCCGCCCATAACCAGCCCTTTTACAATAACCACACCTTTTTTGAATAGAGCTGAATAACGGTTTAAAAAACGAATTCTGTGGGGATATAAAAATGTGACAATAAAAGCAGAGGTTACACTAGCTGCTGCATTTAAATAATGGAGGTATAATTACAGTATATTGGAAAAAAGCGTGATTGAAAGTGGTCCTTTTGCCATTGAAACCTATGGGGATGGGTGGTGTTACACAGCTTTCTGCAACCGAACAGCAGGGGGCGCCCGACCTGTGGTTGCTTCACTTGTGAGAGACGATGCTCTGTCCAGCTATACACAGTCTATGGTCTATACATAGTCTGTATTAATTGTTTTTCTTATGTCTTAACTTTTTTATGCACTGATTTCCTTATGGAAATGCATATCTACTTCATTATTAATGTATTGGTCCTGTCTGCACGTGTGAGGACAGGCCGTGTCTGTGTGTTGTGTTAATGATCTGTTTAAGCAGCCGTTATACAGGTGATTTAACAATGTTAGTGCAGAAAATGACACGTAGTTTTGCACCCAGACAACACCATCAATCACACACACACTGCTGTTGCCACTTCTGCAGGAATTTGTGCGTATGTATGCAGTTCAGCTGCGTGTGGATTAATGAGCTGTGCTGCTGCTGTGCTTTTTTATGACGGTGGACACAGAAGCAGATGCAGATATGTAGTGATGTCATTATACAGAATATACACACATGCATATGTTTTATTAGAACGTTAAAGACCATCATTGACTTTTATATAACCTAAACTTAAACTTATATACTTAAATCTTAATCTAAACCTAACTTTTACCCTAACCCCAGGAATCAAAAGTACTCTTAATCTCATCTTGTTATGTGTATAAAATACAGCTGTCTCAGAATCAGTCTCTCCACCACCATGCATGAGATCAAAGAGCGAAAACTTGATGAGAGATGATGGTGTGATGATTCAAACAGGTGATCTCCCTCCTTCTGAAGCTCCATGCATGATCTCACCTCATGCTAATGATCTCAAGGGAGCTGGGAGCATGCACTGAAAAAAGTGTAACAACCATGTCATTGATTTAAGGTGTGCTTTTATGTTGGTCTAATTAAAAATTATGATTTCTGGTTTTAACTTGTTTTTCTCAGTTTGCCTAAAAGCAAATCCATTCCATATTAAAACAACTTAAAATAAAGAATTTAACTCAAATAATGTTTTTACTTAGTTTCAGAGGTTATGACATCATCACATCAGATCACTCCCCCTGGAGATTTTCTGTCAAGAAGTCTCACACTTTTCCCATTGGCTCCCATCACTACTATTACACGTAAAGGGCGTGGCCTCCCTCACCATCATTGTGAAGTTGTTACTCTCAGGGTGTCTTCTCTTAGCTAATGAGGAAAGTTTTATATAATGATTAAATGCTTGTGTTCAGTGTTGTTGGTTGTAAAAGCATTGTTGTTTAACTCCACAGTTGATGATGCTTTTACTTAAGAAATGAAAGCTTGATTGAAGACTTTGAAAGTTTGCCCAGCTTTAACTGTTACTTAATATTTGAATGTAAAGTTGTTTTAAATTATTCTAAAATAATTTAGTTGGTTTTATAGTTGGATAGTTTATTAGTTGGATTCAGAAAAGGTTTTGATTTTAACCAACTTTTAGTTGTTACATGTGTCAATGCTCTTCCTACAGTGTTGGTGAATACAGCTTTTCTATAGGCTCCTGGCACCATATAGTTGCATATTGGGTGTGGCCTCTCCCTTACCTACCATCTTTGTGTTGTCTGTTGCCCAAAGTGACCTTATCCTATTAGTGCAAAATAATTTATTTTTTAGGTTTGTGTAATATTTGTGTTCATGGATTGAGGCCTTAGAGTGGGAGGTTGTAAGAATGAATCACCATTATTATGTGTTCCTAGTGCTACAAAAAGGCATTTTAATAAAAAGAATGTGGTAAATATGTTAAGCTTGTCTATATATATTGAATAAACTAAATCCTTTAAAGCAACAACACTAAAAATAAACAAAACACTTAATTTAATTAAACTGTTGTTGTGTAAACAGAACTCAGGCAAGTTGAATAAACTTAACTGATTCAAGTTATCATCTAGCTTTGACTCAGTTAATAAAGTTAATGACGATTAATAACTTGACTGAGTTAAGTTGAGCCCATTATTATTTTTTTTTTTTACAAAGCAGTGTTCAATAAATATTACTTGGCTGGCATTCTTATGACAAGGTGCTGTGAATGATCAGAGTAAAAGCAATACTCTATTTATGAAGTTGTGTGGGTTTTTAAATTTCCTCGATCCACAGTGTCATATGTGATAGGAAATATATAATTGACGTCATTATCATCCACAGTGGACAGTGCAGCTGATGGTAATGATCATGAGTGGCGACATCTGAGTAGAATTGTCCATTGTCAATTAACTCAATGTTAACCGTTTGAGAGTGTTAAATTAGGTCATCCGTCAATTAGAACAGTGCTAGACTAAATTGTGTGTATATTTTTAGCTGAAGCAGTTTTGCATTTGGCCTGTGGAGTTGGAATAAATTGAATAATATGAAAACAATCATATTAATTTTCTGCTTTTTACAAAAATAGCCTCAGGCACTTGCCTGTAGGGCCTGATACTCCACGGCGCTTGGCAGAAACCAAGCATAGCTAATTAGCTCCCCCCCACCTCAAGCATCAGGAGCCGTCAGCGGCGTCACATGACCCAGTCGGCACGCTCCCGCCTCGCGCCTCACACCCGGACTGACTCGGCTCTCTCCCCTCAGTGTTTCTGAAGGGAAATTTCATGCACAAATTGTTCCCTCTGGAGCTCAGTAAAAATAGCCCTTTCTCCATTACACCGTCCCCCTGCAATCTCCACGGAGCACTATTCATTTCCAAAAACGTGATCTGGACAAATGGAAAAGTCATACAAATGTAACGGATAGATTTCTTAGCTATTCTCAGGTGGCTAAACTGAAGTGAGGAGCGGCTGATTTCATTTCAGTGGGCATGCAGCCTCAGAGACTGGAGTAAAGGGCATTTCAAGGTCACTGTTCCTACTTACCTGTACATCTCAAACTACACTGGAAAAAGATACTTTGGACCAACTTTTCAACTTATATTTATAATTCTGTTAGAATCTAACAGTTTGATTTAAAATCAATCAATATATTATTTAACCCAAGTACTGAAAAGTTATTTAAAACAAAGATAAAAGATGAATTATAATAAATATCCTTTTTTACCTTTTTTTTTTTTTTACACTTTTTTTATCTTAAATAACAGATTATTTTCTATTACAGCAATGTATAATTTTATTTTAGTAATTAAACAATTTGAATTCTATAAGTTCATTTTATAAACTTTCCGTAATTTCTTTTTCAGCCAAAATGCATTATTTATTTATATATCTACTATAATCACAAGTAAAAAAACTACTAAATTATGTTAGAACAATTCAAAACAACTTATAATATTAAATATTGAAGCTTGGCAAATTTAAACAAGATTTCATTTCTCAAGTAAAAGCAATAAAACTACAGAGTTAAACAACTATGCTCTTTCAATTTGCTCTTACAGCCAACAACACTAAGTAGGAGCTTTTAACCATTACATAAAACTTCCCGCAGTAGCTAAGAGAAGATACCCTGAGGAGAACAACTTCACAATGATGGTGAGAGAGGCCACGACCTTTACGTGTAATAGTGGTGACGGGAACCAATGGGAAGAGAGTGAGCACTAACTGACAGAAAATCTCCAGGAGGAGTGATTTAATGTGATGATGTCATAACCTCTGAAATGAAGTATAAAACATTATTTGAGTTAATTTTTTTATTTTAAGTTGTTTTAATAAGGCATGGATTTGCTTTTAGGCAAACTGAGAAAAACAGGTTTAAATCAGAAATCATAAATTTTCATTAGACCAATATAAAAACTTTAAATCGATGACATGGTTCTTACACTTTTGATATACTCTAAATATATATATTCTCAACATGTTTAGCATATTTTTATTGAACTGCCTATAATGACAGCATAATACAGGGGCAGTACAAAAGTAAACTCTATAGCTCCAAGCTAACATACTGTAAGCACTAAGAACACAGAATAACAGTGATTTACTCTTACAACCTACAACACTGAGGCCTGGAAATCAACATACTTCTACTACACTAACGCATGCTTAGGAAAAAGTAGCTTTGGGCAACAGACAACATAAAGATGGTAAGTAATGGAGAGGCCACACCCAATATGCAAATATATGGTGCCAGGAGCCTATGGGAAAGCTGTATTTACCAACACTGCATTGATACGTGTGGTTTACTAAAAGTTGGTTCAAATCAAATTCGAATTTTTTATTGGCTCAGCAAACATTTTTATTTTTTGCGGTTCAAGTTCTCTATAATCTAATATTAGTTCTTCTGGGGGGGGGGGGGGGGGGCACGGAAGAACACAGGACCACGTGGAAAATAACAGGCACTAAGGAGGAAAAGGTAAACAAACACAGAGAAACAAGACCACAGAAGGGAAATTGCAGGGCAAGGATGTGACACAAGCTTACAATGCAATCTTTTTTTAATAATTTAATTTCTAATTTTTTCCATTTTCTCCCCAATTTACACAGCCACTTATGACTACCCCTATCACTTGTAATGCCCCAACACGCCAGGAGGGTGAAGATTAGCACATGCGTCCTCCGATACATGTGAAGTCATGTGAAGTCAGCCACCTCTTCCTCTCGAGCTGCTGCTGATGCAGCATTGCCGTGCAGCCAGCGCGCTTGGATACACACAGCGCACTTCGAGCACAGCGGCTTGATTCTGATACCTGCGACCTCCTGCTCATAGTGGCAGCACTTTAGACCGCTTGACAACTCGGCGCCCCAAAAATATACATTTTTTACTAATTTAGTAATTTAGAAATTAGTTGCTAAAACATTTTAGTTACATTAACAAACATTCATTGGCTCAACTTAACTCTTAACTTAACTATAACATTTTAAGTTTATTCAATTTAACTGAGTTTTGTTCACACAACAAAAGTTTAATTAGCTCAACAGTTTTTTGTCAAGTACTGTGGGTTTAAATAACTTATTTTATTTAACATATATAGGTATTCTTAGTATTTTTTATAGGACTGCCAACACTGACAGCATAATACTGTGACCACTACAAATACAGAACAAAGGTAATTTGCCAAGGCTTAGCTATCAACACATATATGTTTCACTAAAACATGCCCAGGATAAGGTAGCTTTGGGCAACAGACAACACAAAGATGGTAAGTAAGGGAAAGGCCACACCCAATATGCAAATATATGGTGCCAGGAGCCTATAGGAAAGTTGTATGAACCAACACTGCAGAAAGCATTGACACGTGTAGTAGTAAAAGTTCATTGAAATCACATTTTTTCATTGGCTCAACAAGCATTTTAAGTTTTCAGATTCATTTTATTGAGTTGTTCTGGCCGGTAAGTTCACTCAGCTTGATAATTTCAGTTTTCCTGACTAAAACACAAAATCACTTTTTTGAGTGTACCTGCTTGTCATGCGGGCTAGACACATGGCAGACAAATGCAGATAATAAACATAATCTTTATTGAAGGGGCTAAGCAAAAGGGGATAGTGAGAGACTGGCAAGGCCATTAACACAAGGGCAGCATACAAAAACAACATAGCAAAAAGTGGTCAGGCAGTTCAGGGTTATACAAAAAAAATCCCAAAATCAGGGAGCAGGCTAAGGCGAAGTCAAATATATGAAAAGTGTCAGTAACAAGGCAATAAATAGAATAGTCAAGGCAAAATAGTAATAGGATAGTCAAAAAAAAAACAAAAAAAGATTATGAGAGCTAGAACCTAGAATCAATCCTCGGCAAGGACAGGAAGGAAGTAAGGTGTATTTATAACAGGATAAACAGGTGTGAGCAATCAGTAGTTGGGTGAGTGGGAACGACGCTAGTTCCAGTAGGAGTGCATGTTGGTAATTGGAGTTCAGAGTGACAAATTTAAAGTCCGGAGCAGGCAGGCTGACAAAATCAGCAATGACACTGCTAATTAATTATCTCCAACAAATGATTTCATTTACATGATGTAATAAACCCTCAATCTTCCTTTGTGAAGAAGTGATGGCCCCTTTCTTTTAATAGCTAATTATCACCCCCAGATTAGCAGCCACAAGTAAAATAAACCACTTTCTGTTGTTCTGATTAATGTCTCAATTTTTGTGTCCTATCCTTTAAAAAAATGTTCTGCTGCTACTGTAGATCCACTGCTGCTGCTGCTGCTTGCTGGTAAGATTACAGCAAATATTTCAGGAAATCTCACAGCATTTCAGGCGCGAGTTCTGAGGCCCTGCCCGAGCTGAAGGACAGGTACGAGCTGAAGTCCCGTTCCAGGCCCAGCAGGACGTCTCAGTGGGATACTTTCAATTAAATGTCATCCCGTCACGTCGCCGTGTCCGAGGCCTTATTACAGATGCTATCTGCACCCCGTTTGACATCTGATCAAAGTCAGATTGGGCTGTGTTCTCCTTACGGACGTGCATGATAGCAAACCACAACATGAAGACACAGGGGAGTGCATTTACCCTTTTAACCTGAGGCTGATTCATTCAGTCCACACTGTCTTTCCTGCTTCCACACAGATTCGAATAACTGGCTTGATAATATGGGTCAACAATAAGGGTTTGTAAAGAGATATTTTGTGGTACTTAAAGGAGAAATCCAGTGTGAAATGGTGTAGTGAAACATGAGTACAAACCTTTGTCAAATAGTCCACCTCCATTCACCACAAGCATTATAAAAAACAGCAATTTTAGCTGATGCTTACAACAGGTTTACAACTGTAAACCCATACGTTGTTTGAACTCAAATGATTTAAGTCTGTTTTACATAAAACTGGAGATTTCTAAACAATACTCTATTTTGAGTTAGTTGAACATTTGTGGGCACATATATACATTCAAACTGAGATCTTTGAGTTGAACCAACTTATAATAACTTAGTTTAATCTGTTGTCATTAACAGCTTCTTTTCTATTGGCTTCTGTCACAATCTATTTGCATACTGGGTGTGTCCAACAGTTTCTGACTAACACTCACCATCAGTGTGTAGTGATTCCCATTGGGCTACCTTAGAAATAAATCAAGTTTCCATTTATTTTTCAAAACCTGATGTTCTAAGTTATGCTAACTTAAGTTTTCATTACCCATTACTTAACTCTTTAAAGTAAATTCAATATATCTGGCCTTACAGTACAGTGCAGGGGTATAGCTTTACCAATGCAAAGAAATCACTATTTTTTACGTATAGGTGCAACTCCAAAAAATTGGAATACCATTGAAAAGTTACGTTACTTCAGTAAAGAAAACTCATATATTATACAAATGTATTGAATTACCTATTTTAAGCCTTTATTTATTTTATTGTTGATGATTTTGGCTTATAGCCAGTGAAAACCCAAAAATCAGTTTTTTAGAAAATTACAATATTATTTATATAAGACCAATTGCGACTTTTGACAGTGTGGGCCGTGTGCCAAGTCCTGCTGGAAAATGAAAGATGACATGTCTCTCCAAACCATCACTGATCATCAGTAAATTTTACATTTCATTTAAAAATCAAGAGACCAGAGTCTGGAGGAAGAGTGGAGAGACACACAGTCCAAACTGCTTGAGGTATTGTGTGAAGTTTCCACAATCAGTGATGGTTTGGACAGACATGTCATCTGCTGGTGTTGATCCACTGTGTTTTATTATCAAGTCTAAAGTCAGTGTAGTGTTTTGTTTTCCCTCAAAATCTTACAGCACTTCATGCTTCCCTCTGCTGACAACTTTTACGGAGATGCGGATTTCATTTTCCAGCAGGTATTGGCACACTGCCCACACTGCCAAAAGTACCAATTGGTCTGAGATTTAGTAAAAAATAAAAGTTCAAAAAAGATGGTGGTTATAGCTAGGTGGCTCAAAGTGGTCAAGTGGGCTAAGCGCTGCCACTATGATCAGACAATCGTTGGTTTGAATCCTATTTATGTAGCTTGCCATTGGTTGCCGGAGCCCAAAAAGAGCACAATTGGCCCTGCTCTTTTTGGGTGGTAGATGTTGCTCTTTCCCTTTATCACTCCGAAGGGTGATGTACCTGCAATGCTGCATCAGCAGCAGTTTGAAAAGAAGTGGTGGGTGACTTCATATGTATTGGAGGGGGTATGTGCTAGTCTTCACCCTCCTGGTGTGTTGGGGCATCACTAGTGATAGGGGGAGTCCTAATGAGTGAGTTGGGTAATTGACTGTAAATTTGGGAGAAAATAAGAAAAAAATAAATAAAATTATATATATATATATATATATATATATATATATATATATATATATATATATATATATATATATATAAATATGGTGCTTATAGTTTGTTGATCATCTTCTAAGATAACTCTAGAGGTCACTAGTTCAATCCATAGTGATTCAACCAGGTGATCTCTGGGTTGATAGGATGGCCCTCCCTCTCTCCTGTCACTTGAATGCTACCATTAAAATGCTAGCCATCTATCGTGCAATTTATTGTGCTATTGTATACCATCCGTGACCTAAAGTCACATGACCAGATGTAAATGAGGTCAAGCGTGCTGTATTTATGTAGTGTGACAAAAAAAACATATTACAACAGTGACTACATAAAAAATATGCTGTTAATTAACTGTTTACCTAAGTGTGTACAAAAGCATTGCAGTTTCAGCATTCTGTCAGCATGGATCACTCATCACATTGCTGCAGCCCAGAGGAATGACTCTGAGACCACCACACCCAGGTCAGGGGGGAGACTACGAATAACAGGAGTGCATGCACGGTTATATCAGTGCAGCAAAAAAAAAAAAAAATAGCAATCACAAAAATGACACAAAGGGAGGTGTTAAAATGGAGTTAACACATATCAGATTAAATCTGTTTTTGATGGAAGAAGTAGAGTTGAATGAGGAAGTTCAGTGAATGACATAAGACAATTTATGGGGAAGTGAGAACCGTTTCCAATTTTAAACTCTGACCATGAAAAAATGCATGAAAGTATTGTTTAGCTGGTTGCACTATTTATTAGACTACTTTAGCATGATCTAAAAAAATCATTACCTAATCCCAATTTAGTACCACATTACTGTATTTCACAGTCCACTCACTCCTATTTGCAAGAAGGTACTTACGACAAGTAACAGGACTTACGACAGTAACAATGTTAAATGGTTAAGTAATGCCTCAACACAGCAAGCTTGACCACGTTTTAACATGGTCAGGTGACTTTAGCATTGCACTAAATAATGAGGGAGAGGGAGGGTCATCCTTTCAACCCAGAGATCACCAGGTCATCTGTTCCTTATGGGATTCTCAGCCACCTTCTGACAAACTGCTATCCCATGACTTTTGGCACGTCAGTGAACCATCCTTTGTGTAGTTTTTGACTTAGTTACGTTCTAAATATATTCAATTTGAAGTTTATTCAACTTAAGTTATCATTTTGATTTGAATTTAATTAACAGAACTGTTTTTGGTTTTTCAAGTATTTTGGGCTTCAGGAATTTAGTTTACAACAACATATATTAATATATAAATATATATATATATATATATATATATATATATGTATATATATATATATATATATATATATAAATTATTTTTAAAGAACTGCCAATACTGACAATATAATACTGGGGAAGCATATGGTTAAACTCTTTAGCTCAAAGCCAACAAACTGTGACAAGCAGAAACACAATTTTTTTTTGTAATCAACACATGAGTTTTGCTATCACATGCCCAGGATAAGGTAGCTTTGGGCAACAGACAGCACAAAGATGGTAAGTAAGGTAGCGGCCACACCCAATATGCAAATATATGGTACCAGCCGTATGAACCAACACTGAATGAACCAACACTGTAGAAAGAGCATTGACGTGTAGTCATCATTTTGCTCAGTTAAGTTGTCAAAGCTAGATGATAACTTGAATCAGTTAAGTTTATTCAACTTAACTAAGGTTTGTTCAAACAACAACAATTTAAATAACTCACTATTATTATATATAGTATATTATTATTTAACTGCCTAAACTGACAGTTTGATACAAGAGCAGTACCAGCTGTAAAGAGTGAACTTTGTACATCCAAGCCAACTTGATAATATTAGTTTTCCTAACTAAAACACAAAATCACTTTTTAGAATGTGGCAAAGTATAACCAAACAAAATAACAAAAGCTGCAGACTGAACACAATTTCAGCATCCATCCAGTGTTCATAATCATCATAACAACATAATACATGATTTAGACAGAAACCTAGAAAAGGAAAAAATTGTTGGGTGGCCTTGGCTGGAAAAGTCTATTTATTACATGGAAAAAAGATATTTTAAACCAACCAAAAAAAAAAACGCTCTAATTTGTTACACCTAAATATATTTGTTTTTTCAACTTATACTTATGATTTAGTTAGAATCTAACATTTTGACTTAAAGTCAATCAAAACTTTCTTTAAAACAAAGATAAAAAAAAGATTTATAATAAATATCCTTTCCTAGAACAATAGCCAACAACACTAAACACGAGCATTTAACCATTACACCAACCTTCCTTCAGTAGCTATAAGAGAAGACACCCTGAGGAGAACAACTTCACAATGATGGTGAGGGAGGTCACGCCCTTTACGTGTAATAGTGGTGATGGAGCCAATGGGAAGAGAGTGAGACTGACTGAGAGAAAAGCACCAGGAGGAGGGATCTGATGTGATGATGTCATAACCTCTGAAATGAAGTGAAAATATTATTTGATCGATAATAGATTTGCTTTCAGGCAAACTGAGGAAAACAGGTTTAAACCAGAAATCATAATTTTTCATTAGACCAACATAAAAGTACACTTTAAATCAGTGACATGGTTGATGCACTTTAAATCAGTGTACATGGAGTACCTGAGTTGGGCTATTGGTTGCATTAACAGACACTTTATAAAAAGTTATTTTCTCTCTCTCAGACTTTATTTTGTTGTTTAAAAACATTCAAAACCTTATATTTTCTTCTTTAAACAGCCACTGGTGCCCTCTCTTGCAGAAGCTGGGAGAATAAACTAGACTGTAGTAGTTTCACTTTATGTCAAAGGCAAACAAACCTGAGCTCTGACACTGTAATTTGATGGAAATGGAAATGGTTTGGTAATAAAATGCATGAACTTCACTGTTACTTTTGAAACATTACACTTAATAGATAATAGATAATAATACATTTTTATTATTATATTTTATTATTATTGTGTCAGGCTTTTCTCCCTAATTTAGCTAGGCAGATTATCTCATCCAATCAGCTGCACCCAGCCCCCACATCACAAGTGAAGTCAGACACTGCCTCCTTTGAACTGCTGCAACTGCTAATGTAGCATTACTGGGTAGCCAGCACAGCACTCGGAGGAAAGCGCAGCGACTCAGCTCTGATACATCAGCTAACAGATGGCTGTGCTGTACAACTTCACATCGGGAGTGACATAGGGAAAAACCCACAATCTCCTGATCATATCCTGAGCAGAGCCTTAGTCCGCTGGAGCCTTAGTACCTATTTCCAAATAATTATAATAATTTCTTAGAAATTTCTTTCCCATATATAATAACAACTGCCACTTAAATCTTAGCATTAGATTAAATATTAAATATAGAAAATCGTAAGTTTTTTCTAATTTGTTTTACAAATGTGATGACTTGGCAGCGATGCCTTATAACTGTGTTATGAATGTAAGATATTATAATCTTATGTATTAACAAAATCTCATTCACTGTAACTAGAGGCATTAGCAGTTCATATATACAGTTGTGGTCAAAAGTTTACATACACTTGTAAAAAAACATAATGTTATGGCTGTCTTGAGTTTTCAATAAGTTCTACAACTCTTATTTTTCTGTGATAGAGTGATCGGAACATATACATGTTTGTCACAAAAAACAGTCATAAAATTTGGTTCTTTCATAAATTTATTATGGGTCTGCTGAAAATGTCACCAAATCTGCTGGGTCAAAAATATACATACAGCAACAAAATTTGTCAATTTTGGTGATGTAGCGAGTTGTGTCAATCAAATTAGCTTCATGTCATGGCCTCTTCACTTCTTGTAAGTGATTCTGATTGACTACAGCTGTTGACTTCTCATGAGCCCATTTTAATAGGGCTCATTTGACCCAGTGATTAGACTCAGCTACAAAAGCTACAATGGGAAAGTCAAAGGAACTCAGTGTGGATCTGAAAAAGCGAATTATTGACTTGAACAAGTCAGGGAAGTCACTTGGAGCCATTTCAAAGCAGCTACAGGTCCCAAGAGCAACTGTGCAGACAATTATACGCAAGTATAAAGTGCATGGAACAGTTGTGTCACTGCCACGATCAGGAAGAAAACGCAAGCTATCACATGCTGCCGAGAGGAGATTGGTCAGGATGGTCAAGAGTCAACCAAGAATCACCAAGAAGCAGGTCTGCAAGGATTTGGAAGCTGATGGAACACAGGTGTCAGTCTCCACAGTCAAGCGTGTTTTACATCGCCATGGACTGAGAGGCTGCCGTTCAAGAAAGAAGCCCTTGCTCCAGAAAAGGCACCTTAAGACTCGGCTGAAGTTTGCTGCTGATCACATGGACAAAGATAAAACCTTCTGGAGGAAAGTTCTCTGGTCAGACAAAACAAAAATTGAGCTGTTTGGCCACAACACCCAGCAATATGTTTGGAGGAGAAAAGGTGAGGCCTTTAATCCCAGGAACACCATGCCTACTGTCAAGCATGGTGGTGGTAGTATTATGCTCTGGGGATGTTTTGCTGCCAGTGGAACTGGTTCTTTGCAGAAAGTAAATGGGATAATGAAGAAGGAGGATTACCTCCAAATTCTGCAGGAAAACTTAAAACCATCAGCCCGAAGGTTGGGTCTTGGGCGCAGTTGGGTGTTCCAACAAGACAATGACCCAAAACACACATCAAAATTGGTAAAGGAATGGCTAAACCAGGCTAGAATTAAGGTTTTAGAATGGCCTTCCCAAAGTCCTGACTTAAACCCCATTGAGAACATGTGGACAGTGCTAAAGAAACGGGTTCATGCAAGAAAACCATCACATTTAGCTGAACTGCACCAATTCTGTCAAGAAGAGTGGTCAAACATTCGACCTGAAGCTTGCCAGGAGCTTGTGGATGGCTACCAAAAGCGCCTAGTTGCCGTGAAAATGGCCAAGGGACATGTAACCAAATACTAATGTTGCTGTATGTATATTTTTGACCCAGCAGATTTGGTGACATTTTCAGCAGACCCATAATAAATTTATGAAAGAACCAAATTTTATGACTGTTTTTTGTGACAAACATGTATGTGTTCCGATCACTCTATCACAGAAAAATAAGAGTTGTAGAACTTATTGAAAACTCAAGACAGCCATAACATTATGTTTTTTTACAAGTGTATGTAAACTTTTGACCACAACTGTATATATATATAGTCATAACAGATTCATCATTCAATGCTTACCGTCACTGTCCTATAAAAAAACACTTATCTCCATTTTTGTCGTTTTTTAGTTTACTGCATAATTTGAACAGACAAACTGTCCCTTACACTGTGCCAAAATTTCTTGATGAACGGACCAATGGAAACTTTTCAAAATGACCTGTAATAAACTCTTTTCACATTGACTTCCACTAAAAGTTTAGAAGGTTTTTTCTCTGTCCTGTAAAGTTGCTGTTTTGGAGATAAGTGTTTTTCATTGGACAGCGACGTTATGCATGAGTTAGGTCCTTATACGAGTAGCATTCAAATAAAGTGTTACCAATTATTCACACCTCAAAAAAACAGGATTTATTGTGTACAAGAAAGGAAAACCAGAAATTCTATGTAATAAACAGTCTGTTAAAATGTACATGTCTGTGTATCTAGTTTAATTTCGGTCACCATCAACATTGTTAAATGTTTAAATATCCAAACCCAAAAGACATCATAAATAAACAGTCTATCATGTTAAAATAATACAGATGCCTGGGAATGCTTGTGCTGTATATATTTCTTTAGCTATTCCCAGGCTCAGCCTTCTAATTGCATTACTGTTGTTTTTCCTTCAGCTTCAGCTGCTCTGATCAAACTGTACAATGTAATTGGCAAGAACATAAAGTTGAATCTAGAAAATATAAATAAACAATGTTTTCAATGATTCAATGCAATAAACAGTCTAATGATTCAAAATGAAGGCTCGTATGTTTCATATGTTTCTTGGCTGAACTTATAAACTCATGAATAAACTGTCAAACCAATCAAAGATGGCAATGTCTCTGTGCTTCCATTATAAACTCAGCCTAGCCTTTATTCACAAAGATGAAATCTGAATCTAGCAATCATAAATAAACACAATTCATTAAAATAAGCATTTATTGAAACATGGCTGTCATGGGGGTGAGGCTAAAGGGATATATGACACAGGGTGGAACTGGACCTCAAGGCCACTGGAATACAAAGCACCACATTTTAACTAATCTTAACCAGGTCACTAACTAATTACCTGTTTATTCTGCCTGAAGATTGGCTTTTGGTGCAACAAAAAAGTGGTGCTTCACATCAGTGATACTGAGTGTTCAGATTCAGTTATGTGTTCACAACTGATCCAATGTGATTAGTATGGTCAGACTAATGTGATTAGTAGTGACATTTACTCACTGATTTGGTACAGTTGCCCACCAACCCATTCTAATATCAAACGTATCAAAAGTGACTGGTCTAACTAAGTTTTGTTGTTGATTTGCATCAGATTTTAACCCCCATCTTTTGTGTTCAGACTGTAGGAAACCTTTCCTGCCCGAATCCAAATTAGACGCTGAAAATCGGACATGAGCTGCTGTCTCAACAAAGCCTGTGAACAAAATAAAGTTTGTCCTCATTTTAGGCGATGCAAAGTAGGTCCACCATACAAAAAAAAAAAAATGATTAGATATCTTGTAGAAATCAATAAATAAACAATTAAAAATCACTGGTTTAATGCTTAAACATCTTAAACATGGTCCTTCTTGGCATTCACAAGAACTCACAGTGAATCTAAACACAACCCCCATAGATGCTCCAGATTAGCCTCACAATGGTGAGCCTAAGGTCACCATGCCCAAAGCCAAGCACTGGCTACTGTGGGCCTATAAAGCCCCTCAGCATTGGGCTGTGAGACAGCAGAACTTCTGGATTGTTCTATTGATTGATGGAGCTCCATCAACACCAACACCTGGCAGACATTACATTTTATGTAATCACTCATAAAGTAATTAAACTCTAGCAAATACAATCAGATCCACACAGCAATGTTCCAGCATCTAGTACAGAGTCTTCCTTTACAAGTAAAGGCTGGTACAAACTCTCCATCAATACCATTGATTCCAAAATGAACATTGAGTGACTTGGTACGAGATGACCAGGTCCAGAGTTCTAACAGTACTTTGGCTACTGTTCTGGCCATTGCATGGTTACTTCTTAGTCTGTTCACTATTAGCTCTGACACCTAATAGTGAATAGTGAACATGTGAATCAGTGTTCCACTCCACACAGAGCCCCATCATCCACAGGAAATGATGCTGAACCTCTTGGAGACGCAGGACATGTTGTGCAGGACGATGCCCAGAAGGAAAATAAGGATGACTGCCACTAGAAGGACAGTGCAGAAACCAGTCCAGGCCGAACTCTTCAGCGTCCCTTCTTCCTCCTCCATCTCCAGACCCTAGGGTGAGAGACACTATGTTTTCATATGTTTTCAATAAGATGGGAACACATTTGCTTATTCATAAATAACTATATTGGTATGTTTTTTTATGTTTCTAATAAGTGGCACTACTCTTTTTTCTATTATTTGGATGTATCATTTTCAATTCATAAAAAGTTCCAATTAAATCAGAAAGCAAATGAAAGTTTTCTTTCACTTCAGTTATGTGAAGAAAATGTTGGCTACAAATGCTGTAAAACTGACAACAAAAATAAATACATAATTCCTGGAATTTGCCTGGAACTATGCTCATATACTCAAACTCGTACTCAAAAACTGAGAGAGAGAGAGAGAGAGAGAGAGAGAGAGAGAGAGAGAGAGAGAGAGAGAGAGAGAGAGAAAGCAAGAGAATGAGAGAGAGAAAGAGAGAGCAAAAGAAAGAGAGAGAGAGAAAGAGAGAGTGAGAGAGAGCATGAGAGAGAAAACAAGAGTGAGATAGTAAGAGAATGAGAAAGAGAGGGAGAGTGAGCCAAAAAATGAGAGTAAGACAGAAAATTAGAGTAAAAGAGAGCAAGAGAATGAGAAAGTGAGGAAAAGAGAGCATGAGAGAGAAAACAAGAGTGAGAGAGCAAGAGAATGAGAGAGAGAGAAAGGAAGAGAGAGCAAGAGAGAGAGTGAGAGGGAGAAAATGACAGTCAGAGAATGAAATAGAGCTTGAGACAGAGAGAGAAAATGAGGGAGAGAGAATATGACAGAACAAGTAAGAGAGAGAGAGCAAGGGAGAACGCGAGAAAAGAGCAAAAGAGAGAGCAAAACAGAAAGAAAGTGAGTGAATGAGAGAGCGAGAGGGAGAAAGAGAGAGATCGAGAAAATGAGAGCGCAAACGAAAGAATGAGAGAGAACAAAAGAGAAAGTGAGAGAATGAGAAAGCAACAGAGAGCATGAGAGAGAGAGAATGAGAAAGTAAGAGTGAGAGAGACCAAGAGAGAGTAATAGAATATGAGAGAGTGCAAGAATATGAGAGAGAACAAGAAATAGAGAGTGAGAGAAAGCAAAAGAGAGAGAGCAAGAGTGAGAAAGAGAGCGGAAGAGAAAGTAAGAGAGAAGAGAATGAGAGAGGGAGAGAACAAGAGAGAGCAAGAGAATGAGAGAAACAAGAGAGAAAAGTATTGCTGAAAATATCTGGTCACTTCCTTGGTTTTTTAAAAATATATTTTGAAATCTGTTCCCCTATCCTACCTGTTCATTGGTGCTCATCAGTTGAACTATAATGACTTAATTTCAAGATGGCGGCGCCCTGAGAACTCCCTGAAGGTACTGTGTGTGTAAATAGTCTTTTTATTTAAGTATCTTTGCTCTTTCAAACTTTACGGCTCTCAGAATTCTACCAATGCAAACATTTTTATATTGATTTTTCTTCTTTTTTGTATTGATTTTCCTTGTAACTCTACTTTCTGATGTGTTGCTCTAACATGTTTTGTAGCAGATAACAATTGCTGAATGCTGGTCTTTAATATGCATGAGCTCATTAATATGTGGATTTTGATTGCCATTTACCAAGAACGGGCCCTTAGCCCTTTGCCATACTAAAACAGGGTTTTAAATCAGTTTAAAAAAATAGGCCATGTCTCCATTAACTTCAGTTATTTGCAAATTCCTGCAGATGATATCATTCGCTTGCTAGATATGAGAGTATGGAGTTTATAGTGGAAGGTCCTGAACCTTCATTAACTCCCAGTAGAGCAGTTCTGACATGCCTCCCTCTCTCTGCTGTACATGACTGCAGCCAGTTCACAGAGGCCCATTTAATGAGGGCTGAAGACGCCGGCTGCATCCCAAATCACACACTACTACACCACATAGCATGTTAAAAATAGTGTACCACCATGTCAAGTGTATTCATTAGTATTGTATATAAAGTAGAGAAGTGTGTAGTTTGTGACAAAGGCTGTTCTTTGCCACCTATCAAACCACTGTGAATGCCATCAGAGCCAAGAGAAGACAGCTGTCTGCAAGTGAATTTAGTATAAATCTGGTCCAAAGAAAAAACTGCTTATAAAAATGTAAGTTGTAGGTAGAATGATTTGCAGTTCACATTTCAGCACTAAGTCAGGATGAACATTATCAATTAACAGGAGTAAACAATGCCACTAGAATTCTAAATGAAATATAATTTAAAATATTGGCATATTAGATCAAACCAAATTTTCAAATGCACATAAATGAGAAATGTCTAAAATAACAAAAAAGGTGCAGAGCTTTCAGACATCAAATAATGCAAAGAAAACAATTTCATATTCAGAAAGTTTTAAGTTCAGAAATCAATATTTGGTGGAATAACCCTGGTTTTTAATCACAGTTCTCATGCATCTTGGCATGTTTTCCTCCACCAGTCTTACACACTGCTTTTGGATATCAAGCAGTTCAGCTTGGTTTGATGGCTTGTGATTATCCATCTTCTTCTTGATTAGATTCAAGTGAGAGAAAGCAAGAGAGAGAGAGAGAGCATGGGAGAGAGAGAAAATGAGAGAGTGACCGCGAGAGAATGAAAGAGAGCTTGAGAGAGAGCGAGAGAATGAGAAAGAACAAAAGACAAAGAGAGAGCAAAAAAGAGAGAGAATGCGAGTAAGAGTGAGAGAGACTAATAGAATGAGAGAGAGATCAAGAATATGAGAGAACAAGAAAAAGAGAGAGAGAGCAAGAGAGAGTGAGAGAAAGCAAAAGAGAGACAGCAAAAGAGAGATTAAGAGTGAGAGAGTAAATGAGCGAGTGTGAGAGAAAGTGACTCCACCAGTCTTACACACTGCTTTTGGATAACTTTGACGCTTCTGGTGCAAAACTTCAAGCAGTTTAGCTTGGTTTGATGGCTTGTGATCATCCATCTTCTTCTTGATTATATTCCAGAGGTTTTCAATTTTGTAAAATCAAAGAAACTGTATATATATATATACGTATATATATATATATACGTATATATATATATATATACGTATATATATATATATATATATATATATATATATATATATATATATATACGTATATATATATATATATATATATATATACGTATATATATATATATACACACACACACATACGGTACTTTTTTAAAAATATGCACAACATTGTTTATAATGCTGTAAACATACATTATAATGGGTTTGAGTATGTTTATAGAGTCTAATATCCTTGAAATTCATAGACAGGCCTTAACAAAAGAGTATATGCAATTTACTACAATTTACTGTAATTTACTGCAGTTTGCCCACCTCTACCAGGCCTTGTTCCGGAAGGCCTGCCTCGCCGGCTTCTTTGTACTCAAAGCGGTATGCAGGTTCACCATGCAGCAGGGTCTGCTCCACATCTCCTGGTAGAGGCAGTAGGTAGCAGCCATTGCCTGGCAGTCGTATGAAGACAGGTCCGTGTTCGGACGGGTTTGTTAGAGAGATGATGGACAGAGCGTTCGGGTCGTCGGGCAGCTGGGAGACGGACAGGCTGCTGGGCAGGTGGGTGACACTCCGGCACCACGGGCAGCGGATCTCTCGGTGGTTCAGCCTCATCTGGCCCAGGCAAACGGAGCAGCATGTGTGCCGGCACTGCAGAAGCTTGGGCCGCCGGTGCTGGGGGCTGTAGGGGTTGAAGCAGATCTGGCACTCCAGCTTGGAGCTCTTGGAGGGCGTCTCCATTACGGCCAACTGAAGATGTCCCTCGAAGAGAGACCAAGTCCAACTCAAGAGAACTTCGCTTTGAAAGTTTGAAAGTTATTTCTGATGTAAATTCTTATATTTAATGGGAAATTTGGTAATATTTGCTGTTTAGTTACATTTCTTTACTCTAAACTTAATAATATATCAGTTATATATTATAGCTGTTTACATAAAAAGTTACTTAATAATCAAACAGACATTAAATTAAGCCTAATTAAGGTAATCTGCAGTTAAAGCTACTCCCTGAAAGGCCAATTATTGATTAATTTATCACACAATTACATCTAGAACTACAATTCCCACATTGAAGGCTGTGAGAACCCCCTACTGATGAGGTATATTAAAGGTGGTAGGCAATTTTGAATAAATGTAAGCAGTATGTTGAGGAAATTTGAGCGTGGGGTATTTCAAATATGTTTTTTTAATGAATTTATTAATCTGTATTTATGAGCTTCCACTTTTTTTCTTTTTTTTTTATTGCAAGGGCTGGGTTTTCCAGTGGCTGTATAACATACATGCGCAATGCATTCTGGGTATTGTAGTGAGAGAACAGATATCAATATAAAATCATTAAATTTGTGAAAAAAATCAGTAAAGCTGTGGGATAAAAAGTGCTGATGTACAGGATATCACATATCACAGCTAATAAATATAAGATTCTTGTAAGTAGTTTTGACCAGAGTTTTCTGAATTATAGATAGAATTTAATTTAGACTTTTTGAGGAAATCTGATGCAGATTGATTTTTTTTATTAACAGCTTTTTACTAATTCCTGCCTATTTAAATGATGTTTTAAAGTCTCTTTTTCTTTTTTTGCCACCTTCACAAGTCTGAATAATTAAAATATATTTAATTTGCTACGTACTTAATGTTCTATAATTCTATTATTTCTTTATTTTTTACTTAATAAATTGTCAGTCTGTGTCTAAAGTCTACTGCTCTGTCCCATTTAAATATAAACAAGGCACAGTGGCATCCGTGGTCTTCTCTTAAGTCAGGAGTGTAAAAGCACAGGCCGGTGTCTTGTGACGATGGCCAGAGCGGTCAGCTCTCTCTCTTTCCGTCTTGGTCTGACAGCTTGTCAGAGTCCTAATCCATATCTGGCTGGATCTGTGGAACGAAGCAGAAGAGAAGGTTAGCGTCAAAACAGACTGTCATTGTTTAATCCAATCTAAATCTCACATCGCTGAGCGTGCATAGGCAGGAGGGGTGGTGTATCATGCTGTTAGAGAAAGCCCAGCATGGACGGTGTCTGCCTCTCGTCACGCACTAAAGATTGGGACTTGTAAACACATCAGCAGGGATTACAGACGCTGTGTGTCACATCAGCTCCAGTTTAGACAGCTATGGAGCAGCCCGAGCGGAGCCCGAGATGGTCAACAAGTGCAGCCAGGACTGTGTTTAAAGGGTAATTGAAGCTATGCTAACGTTGCAAGCATGGAACAAAAACTTCTTTATCCAACACTTAGCATTGAGCAGAGTGACTTTAGCCTCTCCAGAACACCCCTGATGGAAAAAATATATACTTAATTGTACTTAAAATATATTGAGATATGTGTAAGTATGATGTTAATATACTACAAATTTATGCACTTACTTAAAATATATTAAAAGTACATTAATATTATGCTTTCATCAAATGTTTGAAATAAAACTTTGATCATATTTTATACAATATAGTGCAGTACAATATAGTGTACAATATAGTGTATTTAAAAAACAGACTGCTATAAAATAAAAGCTACCAAGTGATCTTTTTTTTTTTTTTGGCTAATTACGGGAAGGTACATTAGAACATGTAAAGATGTGACTTCATTCCGTTTACTACTTCTGTCAGTAATAACACTGTTTAAATTATCTTTAAATTATTTCTATTTATATAAATAAACAAAATAAAAAAAACCTTTCCTGTGAAAAACAGTAACAAAAGCTAAAGCTTTGTCCAAAGGTTTTGTAGAGACCTTATCGTACAATGTTTCATTTGAAATCAACAGTATAAATAGAGAGTCTGTCCTCCATTACATCCTCTACTCTTACTAGAAGGTTTTATTCTAAAATGTTAGAACATTGCTGTGAGGATTTTTATGACATTTAGCCACAGGAGCCTTAATAAAACATTAGAAAAGTCAGGTTCTGTACGTCCAGTCCCTGTTAAGCAGCTCTGTTCAGCACTTGGCAATAGGCATGGTGACCTTAGGCTCCCCGGAACATCCCATTCTGTTGGCAATCGCTTTCATACGGCAGAAGTAGCGGATTTAAATAATTAACACTGCTGCATTTCACTCTATTCTACGCTAAAGTTGCTCCTCAAGCTCAAACTACACTACATGTCCAAATTAGGAGTTGGCAATATGGTTAAAATATAAGAATGTCATACATTTATGAACAGCAACTTACCAAGACTAATATGTTACAATTAAATAAGTAAAATAAAACAAAATAAAGTAATGTAACAACAAAAACCTACCACAAACTAAAGTACAGCATATTTTAAGAAGTAAAAAAGTAAAATAAATTAAACAGCAAAATAATGGCCTCAGAGTGGTCCAGCAGTCTAAACACTGCCACTATGATCAGGAGATCGTCGGTTCGAATCCTGTTCATGTACCTTGCCATTGCTGTGCTTTCTTCCGAGTGCGCTGTGATGCTACTCCGCAAAGCTGCATTAGCAGCAGTTGAAAAAGAGGTGGTGTTTGATGTCACATGTATCAGATGAGGCATGTGCTAGTCTTCACCCTCCTGGTGTTGGGGCATCACTAGTAATAGAGGGAGTCCTAATTAGTGGGATGGGTAATTGGCCTTGTAAATTGGGGAGAAAATAGAATAAAAATGACAAATAAAATAAAATTAAAAAACAGCAAAATAAATACGGTTTTATTGTACCTTTTTTTATTGGGTTTTGGCAATATTTTTGCGCCTGATACGATATGGAAAACCCTTGAACAAAAGTTTTTACACACATACCTAACATTTCAAAATTTGGTTATTAATAGGATGTTTCTGGGAAAACTTTGCCATAGATGTGGGTACATTCCGTGAGAACAGCATTAGTGAGGTCAGGTACTGACAGCTTCTGATACCAAGCTAATAATTTAAGTTGGTAGAGAGTTTTCTGAACATTACAGTTAATGTTCTTAGAATGTTAAAATCTGTAAAGTTTACTGGATATTATTAGAACGTTTTTCTTTTACACTTTAAACGTTCTGTTAACATCAAAACGGGTCAATGCTTATATTTTTAGTTTTGGGAATGTTACTTTTTTACGTTTCCATAACGTTAGTGTTCATTGAGCTGGGAACTTTTAATAATGTTGTGATGCAAACCATTACTATGTCATGTCACATGTTCACAGAACATTCATGGAATATTATTTTGGTAAAGGTACTTGCTAGACAATAATTAACACTCTTAAAATGTTTTCTGTTAGCTGGGTAGCTATAGCTATAGCTATATATGGCAGTGGTTCTGGTGAACATAGGCTCTCCAAAACATTTTATTCAGTTGGCAGAGCTTTTTCTATAGAGGTTATATTATGGGATGCTGCGTGAGCTGAAAGTGGCTGAATTGACTGATGAATAGAGCTGTTTGGACAGCTTTGCACATACAGTATAATGCATTTTATAACCTCATGGAAAACTTGAGTTAAGGTCATACGCTGCCTAAAGGTACTGCACAACCATTATGTATGGTAATTGCTTAGCTTATTACTTGTCAAAGCGGGACAATTATTCACGCAAAATGATGTCAGCAACACAAATGTCAGTCAGGGTAACCTTAGTGTTAACAACTGCCTCGTATGATTACTGTGTAGCAAATTAGGAGAAGAATACCTTTCCACCTTAATATGATTGCACTTCAACTTAGAGTGCCGTAGCATGGATATAATGTACAGTCAATGCAATTTAATAACATGCTCAAGTAGCCATGACACAATATAATTAGAAATAAAGAGTTGAAGGAGCTGTTGCTCCAATAACAGTGCATAAATTGCGCTCTCCTCTTGGGGAACGGAACTGAGGGAGTGGCCCTTCATCAAGAATTATTCTTCTCCCATCCCCGGAGAGGAAAGTAATTAATAATGTAATTAACCCTGCGATTGTCTCGTGAATGGACGAACTTCCCCAAGCGCCTGCTGGTTATTAGATGCAGAGCATGTAGCATAAAAGGAAGCAGAAATAATCGACTTTTCATTGAGTTTTTCAGTCAAAAGGAAACAGAGGCTCTTGGTTACAGACCTAAGGGACAATATCTCCAAAAGCTTGCAAGGCCTAGCAAGTGACAGTGATTTTTTTACTCTATAAGGCGCATTTAAAATTCTTTAGTTTTCAAATAAATTGTCAATCTGCCTTAAAATTTGTTGTAAGGTTATAAGGAGCAGTAAAGCCACTCTGCTGAAGTACAGAGTTATACAGGAGTTTCAGTGAAGTTTCTCCAGCATTAGCTGCTAACCAAGCTAAGCGCTAGCTCTTTTGCTGTTCAGAAGTGAGTATTTTGAACTGTCGCCTGCAGCTAACCCTGGCTAGCACTGCTGGAGCAGCATTAGCATTACCCGCTAACTGGACTGTACCATACCTTTAACAGTGTTAAAACAAGTTAAGTGGGCAAAAACGCTAGCTAATATCACCCTGTGTTACCGGAACACTCAGGGTTCCTCAGTGTAGCACTGTCTGGCTAGCCAGAGTGGAAATCTGGAAATCTAAGCTTACTGTAGATAAATGGAAGGGCTTTACTCATCCAAAACAGTTTTCAGGAGAGAAATCTGCATAGATTAACATCATTACAGCACTAGTTTGACTTTAAAACTAATGCTTATAATCCGGTGCACCTTCTGAATAAAAAAAAAGACCAGAAAATAGACGTTTATTGATGGTGTGCCTTATAATCCGGTGTGCCTCATAGTGCAAAAAATATGATATTACACTTTTTTGGATACAACAAACTAAAGAAATAATAAAGCCAAAATATTTTCCTTACATTAATTAGAATAAGAAACCAAAATATCAAGACATCTAGAACTCTATCCGATACCCCTGAAACAAGCTGATGGGTCAGTAATTATCATTCAACATCAGTACCTTACCTCACTAATGCTCTCATAAAGGCTGAATGCAACCAAATCAGTGCAGCAATGTTCAGACTCTTAGTGTAAAGGCATTGCAGAAGGGTTGAATCTGAAAAGTCCCTTGATTGAAATTGTGAATGCCAAAGTTTGTGTACTCTATTATGTCACAATGATACAAATACATTAGTAACACCAATTTCAACCTGAACATCCAACTGACAAACTACAGTATGTTCAACTCTAAGTACCACTAAGAAACACATATTTACACTTATCTTTAATTTTTTTTTTTACAGAGCTGTATATATAGTTGACGTTACCTATCGATACAATATACTGCAATATCAATTAATTGTCCCAGCCCAGTCACGGCTTTGTCTGCGGGAATCTGCAGGACAATTTGGTTAGAGTTTGGTGTGCTGTCCCTGTTCTCTCTAGAATCAGACTTGATGTACTTACTGTAATTGAAATTTATATACATTTATTTTAATATCACAGTGATGTTGTTGCATAACTCATATAATACATATTTCAGCCCATATCAAATTTTTTATACCATCTCACGGAATTAAACTGCATCCCCAGTGGCCGTACATCGCAGACCCCTGGCGGTCCCAAGACTGCATTTTAAGAACTGTTCCTAGCGTGGACACTTCATTTTGTTTTATTTGGTTATTTTGATGATTTACACGACTCATCTACTCAAATTTGATGAAGTGCGGACGTATCAGGACTCGCCGAGCACGCTTATGATGATATATGAAGCACTTATTCTCTGATCACATTACAATCTGTCTGGTGGCCGCTTTCATACTGTACGTAAAGGGAGGTTGGTGTTGTGGGGGGGTGAAAATACACCACGGTCCGTCAAGAGTCCTGTGGGCACACTTACTAAATCATTCGAAATCTTTGACAAGGGCTAACCTTGACAAAATGCCCTCCTCACTTTTTCATCCACATCAATCTCTGGCTTTATGCTGAGTAAGGCAGCTTTCAGAGCGAAAAACCTGCTGTCTTTCTTCACCCTGGACTCGCCAGCGGCCTGCTACTGAAACACTCCGGAGCAGTTAGCAATTATGGTAATTTCTTTCCCTCGCCATCTGTGAAGAGCAGTACTAACACCAGACACATATCTAATTAAAGGCATTCACTGTGGAATTACCCCATTAATTGGCTCTTAAAAGTGTAAAACTTATGTCACTTCACATTGTTAGGTTCTTCTTAAATAATGCCTTACTAATAATCTGATAATCTGGCCAATATTGAGACAATCGCAAAGTCTACTGATTTCAGGTTGATCATATTCCCAGATTATCCTGTTGTGTGTGGTGTCTATAATCTAATCTCTAGTCCTCTGATCTTCTCCCAGAGCAGTTAGGCCACCAGACCGTGAATCATAAACATGAAACGTGTTTACGAGCACAATAAAAATAGCACACAGGACGAGAATAAAGCATAGATGGGATGCAGTCGGGATGGAGAATTTAGGTGTTGTCGAAACTGGTTACAAGCGGTTTATGAGGAGACTGTCTGCTGGTTAAAATATAACTGAGTTTTCCTTGCATAGTTGCATCCTTGCTGTTCGCCGTTCAACATAGAGCAACTTACAGCCAATCAGCTTCCTGGTAATGCAGTGAGAGGATTGTCAACCTTGTGCTAAAGTTGACAACACTAAAGAAAATAATTGTGGTTGACTGACTTGAATCACCATGTCATCAGTAAACTGTGGAGCTTCAAAAGTGACAACGATAAGCAGTTAAGCAGTGTTCCAATCTGGTTATAAGCGGAATTGTGCATTTAAGACTAGCAGTTGTGGATGGACTACAATATGTCAGACAAGGCAAAAAAAAGAGAAATGAGCCATGACATTATGGCAGTAGAAAAATACACAAAAAAATACAACAATAATGTTAAATATATATATACACACACACACATCAGACACAGCATTGATGCTGGAGTTTTTTTTTTTTTTTAGCCCACCACCACCCCTCCTCTTCTTCGGAGAACTATTAATACTTTATTGTTTATTTATTTGATTATTTATAACATTCACTAGTTTCTGTTTTTGTGTTTTTATTCTCTTTTTTTTTGTCTTTTGTAAGTATAGTTAAGGGGGTAAGATACAGGGGAGGGTGCTGGGGGAGGAAGAAAGGAGGATAATTGGGGGAAGATAAGATAAAAGGGAAAAAACGAATAGAAAAGAAGATGAAAAGCAAGACTGATAGAGAGAAGAAGAAAAAAAGAAAAATAAATAAATAAAAAACAGTATATCTATCTATTTGTATGTTTGGACTAAACAGAGACATGAACATGTGTGCTGATTTTGTCTGATTTTTGGCCCTTTCATTTACATTTGTGTGTGTGTTTGTGCATGTATGTATATGTGAGTGTCTGTAAGTGTATGTGTATGGCTGGGCTCTGTGTTAGCTATTCTTGATCTTGCATTATTTTATTAGGTATTTTGCTGTTGTGTTTGAGTTAGAGGTTTCCAGGCTGAGTCTGATTCGGTGGTTCTGATTGGTTGTGAGAGTGTTTCTAGGGAGAGATAGTCTGTTAACAGATTTTTCCAGTGGATGCTGGAGTTTGTAAACGCCTCAGTGTCACTGTTTGACTAAGAACAGTCAACCAACAGCATCTTGTGGGCAGTGTCCTGTGGGCAACATCCTTTGTTTGCATACAGTTTGTGAGAAACTCTGTTGAGGTTTTGAGGATCAGAGCGCCATTTGTATGTGCATTTTAAAATGAGTGGTGTTTCATTCAGGGTAGAATTCAGGGTAGGGTGTGTATGGTGGGGAGTTCAATGACAAACAACTATTAAAGACATTAAAATAATCTTTATGTGTGGGTTCTCTGATGTTTCTAACATTACGATTTTAATATTCTTAAGGTTAAGATTGTTTAATCCTGTAGTATAGGCCAGGCATAACAGAGCATTCGTACGAGGCAATCTACCCAACTGTGCTTTGGTGAGGGGCGGGAGGGGTGTAAATATTCCACCAAGAGATCAAGCGTTATTTGTCATCCTGCTAGAACTGGTGCAAAAGACAATAAAACAGCTCGCCGACTATCAGCTGTATGCTATAAGAACCCATCAGCTGGATAAATGGAGCAGCAGCAGGGGATTTGTCAACACCAGATGAGAAGCAAAGGGGTGAAACGGGGGGAAAAGTCACTTAAAACACGTGCGTCCTCAAGGGCGATGGATCGTGCTAAGCAGGTGCGACCTGGACGGGGTGGGTGTGGGATTGGGGGGTTGAGCCCAGGAGGGTACTCGTGCGTGTCCTTGGTGACATGGGCTCTTCATTTTAGTCCTGGAAGGTACAGGAGGACCTCAATCCATATATTTCTCCAGCAGAGCTGAGCAAACAAACACTGCAGCCATCAATAACCCGAGGGGGTTTACATCACAGCCATGTTGAAAAGGAGGGTCGGAGCGGCGGAGCAGCCACACTGCTAACCTTGAGGCCTCGAAAACAAGGACGCCTTCCAATCTCCAAGCATGGGGTATGGCCGTCAGCAGCCAAAACAAACCCCTAAATGTTGTGTTTGACTTTAATTATTTGGAATTTGCAACACATTCCAAAAAAGTTGGGACGGTAAAGCCTTTCTCACTTTGTAAAAGGTGTTGTGGTACTGAGCATACCAAGCAATAAAGTGTTTCAGGTGCTATTTTGTCCCATTGTTCCTGCAAACAAGTCTTAAGGTGTCCAACAGAACATGATGGGTGTTGTTGCAGATATAGTTTCAAAATTTTCCACTCATTCTCAACTGGGGACAGGTCCTGACTGCAGGATGTCCAGTCACTGTATTTGCTTTCTCTGAAGTTGATGTAGTGATGCAGCATGTAGTTTTGAATTGTCTTGTTGGGAAATGCATGGATGTCTCTGTAACAGCAGTCACACTCTAGGCAAACTGTTTCTCTGACTTGTTTTTAAAAGTCTGGTCAAGCTTTTCACCTTTGGTCTAGAGCTCATAACATCAATTTCTTCTGGAATAGTGATTTACCTGACAACAATACACATTTCCACTAAGTGATGGTCAAAGTGATGGGTCAGATGCCTTTGAAACCAGAATAGTCAAAGTCACCTCTGGGCTAGGGATTGACCGATATATCAGCCAGACGATTAATTGGGCCGATTTTTGACATGTTTTAGAGAATCGGCATCGGCCGATATATGAGTGCAAGAGGCTGATATTTACACAATGCACACAGGCAATGCTGTGGGCAGCTCTGTCAATCTGGCTGTTAGAGCGCCCACTGCATCCATTTAGCCATCTTTCAGGCAGACATCAGTGAACTCACAGGTACAGGAGAACAAGCTTCCTGTACTACTGCAGCTACATGCTGTGTTATCAGAGAAAATGGTAAGAATTATTTTCTCTCCTTCAGCTTTCACTTACTGTTACTTGCTTCTCTTTAAACATACGCCCAAGTTGATATTCAGCAATATTTAGTATTTCCAGCTGGATGCGTTTGCTAAGGCTAATTTTTTAGCTTTCATTGACAGGAGAAAAAGGCAAAGAAGAGTAGTTTGTGTTAAAAAAAAATGTTTAAGTTCAGTATTTTTGTGTCTTTTTTTATTAGTATTAATATCATCATTATTATTATTTTATTTTATTAGTTGCAAAAATATATCTGCAAGAATATTTTGCAGATATCTGCTTTACATATCGGCCATCCGCCTATACTGCTATCAAAAATCGGCATAAGCCATCAAACAACCCATACTGGTCGATCACTACTCCAGACTTCTTTTTTGCACAATAAAAGTTTTAAATGGCATTTGTTCATGCACAGTGGAAATTCACAAAGTTGTGCCAAAATAATCACTTGCTCAAATGAGATATTGTTGAATGATAGTTCTTGATGCAGTGTTGATGCATATAAGTACAAGGTGTGCTCAAATACAATACTGTGAATGGTCTAGTCTTTAATGCAGGTCGTGTAAGTGTTTTGATTCGGTCCAGTTGCTTGGTCTAGGAACTGAGTCAGGCTATTGTGTTCAAGTAAACATAGTCAGGCAGTGTTATCAGCAGGGCCATGTCAAGACTAGCAAAGGCCCTGGAGCTACACAATCAGTGAGGTGCCTCTCTGAGGAGCCCATCTACTCAATATTCATAAAGCGGTCACTGTCTAAATACAAGCTTGTATCTCCAAAAAAATATGGCTGGGCAATGTATACAAATGATATGATGTGAAATCATAGTGGAAAGCATAGTGTTAAAGTATTAGAATTAATATTTAAACACCAAAAACTCATGATGCACATATTAAACCCCTTAACAGGCCTTGGACCGTTTATGAGCCACAAGCGTAGATGACACAAACCCCTTTTTCTTTGCAGTAAAAGAAGCTGGTGAAATTTTTAAAACTTGAATGGCTTTGGAGAAGACTCCTACAGGACACTTCGAGAAGCTGCCTCCAATCTACTCCACTTAATCATTTCAGATCAGTAACAGGAATCAACCCCTAATTCTTACATTTAAAAATAGACATAAAAACTAGACAACTGTAAAGTTGAAGGATTTAAAGGATTGTAGGATATGAAATGTATGAACTGTATTGAGAAAAATATTGATTCTAAAATCTTTTTTTTTTGTATTTATTGTATTTTGATAGTTGCAGATTTACTTCAAACTTTAAATATATTTTCTATTACAATTACAATTAGAACATCTTTTATTAAACATGAAACATTTTTATGTAATGCTTGATAGAGTCCTAAATATATAAATGTGTAATATCAGAAAATTGCCAAAAATGCCTGCTTGTTAAAATGCCTTTAATATAAATAACTTCAGTGTTAAGTGTCATTTCTCCGGAATCCAAACAATTTCACAAAAACAAACCCATGGACAATATTTGATTTTTACCTTAAAATGCACTCCGGTAATAACCTGCATAGTAGTAATTTATAAGCCATAAATAATTTTTAAAAAATGAATAAAAAATAAGATTGTGAGTGTAGCAGTGGTGTTGGAAAGTGCCATATACTATCACAAACATTTTTGGCACAATAAAAAAAAAATCCTATAAAGTGTTATTAGCAGTATTCTTGAAAGCAGTCCACTGTATATTTTTTTATGAAAGCTATTTTATAGTTTTTCTATTTACTGTATTTACTTTTATAGTGTCTGTCATCAATTAAATAACAATAGTCTTTTAACTAAGTTATTTATTTTAGCACGGGCCCAGGTTAGCATTATTAACAATATCAGATGATACCATGCATTGTATGCATTATTTTGATAATCAAAACACCATGAAAAGATGCAGATAAAACCAGGACAGTACTGTGCAGATAAAAGGCATAATAAATGTATAATACTACAGCTTTTACTGCTTAGGTTTAGGTGCGGTACTGACATTTTTATTCTGAACTCAGGGCTGGTAAGGCGCCACTTTCTTAGCAGGAAATCGACCTGTAAGTGTGTTCTACTTAATTTCTACATTCAAAGCACAAATAGAAACACAGCATTAAGCTAAACAACAGTCGACAAACAATGGCAAACAAACCTACAGTACCAGACAAACCTCTTCTCATTCAATGTGTTTTCTATCTTTTTATGTTTTTTTTACATTGTAAATGTAATGTTGAAGACTGAAAACCGTTTATTTGGGTTCGTAAATCGCTTCTGTTTTTTTACAGTAAGATTTTCACTGTCGCAGCATTAGCATTAGCAGCTAACTGCTAGCAGTAGCCGCTAGTAAATGCCGCCTTAACAGCACTACACTGAGGAACCCTGAGTGATACGGTGATAATATTATCTAGCGGTTCATCCCATGTAACTTGTTTTAACACGTTAAACGTGCTGGCTACAGGTCGATAATACTCACCTCTGAATGGCAAAGGAGCTAACTAAAGCTTAATGCGGGTAGCAGGTAGTGCTAATTCTGCTCCAGCATTGCTCGCCGGGGTTAGCAGGAGGTTACAGTCAGATATACTCACCTCTGAACAGCAAAAGAGCTAGCGCTTAGCGCGGATACTGGGTAATACTAATACCGCCTCAGTCTCAAGACTCCTGTATAACACTGTACTTCAGCGGAGGGGATTTACTGCTTTTTCCAACCTGACTGGTAAAATTCATACATAAAGCGCACTGGATTATAAAGCTTACTGTCAATTTTTAGGAAAATTGAAGGATTTTAAGTGTGCCTTATCATGTGAAAAATACTGTAGGTATTGTAAAAATAGTACTATAGGTACTGTAAAATAGGTTTGCTGGCTAATGTTACCTCATTTAGCAGCAGTTAGCTTGTGGAAATTTAAAGCAGAATGTTGGCAGAATATTGTTCAAACAAGCACTGAGTGAACAGTACTTTAAAGTCTGAGAACTTTGTGGTGAAAAAATAAATAGATATTTTGTTTTCATTTTTTGTAGTTTATTTTTTTTGTAAGCCCCTTTTAGCCTGGAGACAGCTAACCCATCAAAGCAGCATTATCAGAAATCACAGTTAGCCTGGTGCAGCAGGGTGTGCTAACAAAAAGATATCCTAAAAGAGAAGAAGAAATACCCTGGGAGCAGACCGGACGGGGCAATGGAAGATAGAGACCCTCCCAGGAGAGCTTGTGGAGTCTGCAAGTGTGTTAGCTAGGCAGCGGCTCCTCATTTCCATACCACAAATCCTGTGCCCCTATAAAAGAACTATTCCACTAGCTGTGCTGCACAGAAACACAGACAGATTTCACACAGCAAAGCAGTGAAAAAACAGACCTGACTTATCACAAAGCACAACTTTACAATAAAGACAACAACAAAACTGCTAGGAATGTAATAAATATTACGCAACTGGCTTTACTTATCAAGAACTTATCTCTGATCATGTGTTTTATCACTCTCAAGCTGCCCTCTGGCTCGACTATACAGCCCCTCTTACTGCTTAAGTAACAGTACAGTTATTAAGCAAACCCTGACTGATCAGGATATTGGCAGAAAAGTGCTGAGTCCATCAACCAGCATCTGATAACGTGCCTTTCATTGAAGATAACGTAAGGTAATATCAGTGGAATTTACTGATTAAACCTTAAGGACACAACCCCGGCCACTGTACTCAAAGAAACTATTGATATATCTGGATGAGCTGAAACGGCTCTACATTCTTAAAGGAGAATTTCTTCAATTTTCCAGAAATTCAGTTTGTTTTAATTACAGATGTGCCATATCTTATCATAAATCCACATCATAATACCGGCATTTGTCGAAAAGCAGTATATTTTTAAATAGTTTTGATTTTACTGTGAAACTTTAATGGCATTTGTGTTTTGTTTACATTTGCAGATTATATGCATTCACTAAATATCCTGCACTTTAATTTTGTGGTACATTTTGCTGCGTTACATTTTATTTGGTTACATTATTATTAGTTATGGTATGTCTACAAAACTAAAGAATGACAAAATATTTTTGTGATAACAATATTCTTGTCAAAATATTTTATTCTGTTAAATAATATACTACAAAACTACCAAAATCAATCAATCAATCAACCTTTATTTTCACTCTGGAAAAACATTGAGGATGACCCTCATTTACAATGTTGCCGAGCAGAAAGATTTTAAACATTCAGTAAAAAAAAGTAACCAATAATAATTTGGGTTAAAAATTACAACAAAAAAAAAAACTCAAAAAAGAGTTTTAAACATTCAATACAATAAATATTTTGTCATTTGTCTATATTGTACAAAAATAAAAGTTAAAAGACTAATTTTGTATAAATTAAAAATATTCAAATAAATCAATAAACAAAAAACTACACTAAAGTGCAGAATGTTTAGTGCATGCATATAAACTTAAAATATAAACAATTGTAGAAAAATACCCTTAAAGCTTCACAGTAAATAGCAAAACAAATACAAAATAACCTGCTTTAAAACATTATGTCGTTATTATCACAATATTGAGTTTTTATATTGTTACAGAAACTTTAATGGCATTTTGGTATAATTGTTTATATTAGCAGTTTATATGCATTGAATAAATAGTCTACACTTTAATATTGTTGTACATTTTACTACATTATATTTTGTTACATTTTATTAGTTTTGATATGTTACTATTGTTTACAAAACAGATGAAAATGATCACAATATTTTTTATTGTCAAAAGATTTTCTTTAAATATTATAGAAACTAAACTAAACTAACACAAAACTAAATATTTTAAAGATTCAGTAGAAACAAAAGAATCTGCTAACATCTGTCTATTGTGTAAAAAGTAACCAATAATACTTTTGTTTAAAAATTACATAAAACAAGAGTTTTAAACATTCACCAGAAAAAAAATTGTCATTTGTCTATTTTGTAAAAAGTAAACAAAACAGTCTAAATGTTTAGTACTTGCATATAAACGTTAACAATTGTACAAACATAAAAAATTGTATAAATATGTCCTTAAAGCTTCACACTATATAAGAAAAAAATAGCCCACTTTAAAACAGAATACCATTTTTTAATCACGATATTGAGTTTTTTTTTATTGTTACAAAAATTAGAACAATGCTATTGGCACACCTCTAATTTTATCGTATTGTGGTTTTGTATTGCTTTGAAACACAATATTCCTTTCTGAGCACCTTTTAAATATCTTAATGGCTAGTGCTTAAAGACTACTGATCTTTTGAAAAAAAATACTGTACTGAATATGTTTTGGTTAGCATGTGAACAAAAGTTATTTAAGGATCTATTGCAATAAATATTGTGTCATTTAAAAATGTCTCTAAATATTGTGATTTGTACTATTTTGTCCCACATTGCTCACTAGTTTTAATGTCATGTTACAGTCTTGGAATGAGAATGTAAATTTTTTATTAGAAAATTTTTACCTTTTATCTTTACCTTGGATTCCATTTGGTGGCAAACAGAAGTCAGGTGACACCATGATTACAGCACTAACATAGCCATTTTATTTACTATCAAAACACACCAACGAACCTACTCATGCCTTCTGACCTTCATGTGTGATATTTATTATTTTTTATATAATGGTTCAACAGTGGTGTAAAAACACTGAGACTGGGACTATTTTGCCTAATAACATGTAACCAACCGGCATGAACACATTTTACCCTCCTATTAACTTTAGGGTCAACTTTACCCCAAACCCGCCCTGCTTTTTGAACCCTCTGAAAAAAAAAATAAGAGACCACTTAAAAAATGAGATTTTTGCCTAATTGAAAACCTGTGGAATATAATCAAGAGGAAGATGAGTGATCACAAGCCATCAAACCAAGCTGAACTGCTTGTTTTTTTGCACCAAGAGTGGCATAAAGTTATCCAAAAGCTGTGGTAAGACTGGTGGAGGAGAACATGCCAAGACGCATGAAAACTGTGATTAAAAACCAAGGTTATTTCACCAATACTGATTTTAGAGAGCATGAGCTTCCCATCTAGGCCACAATGTGCAGGGTACAATCCAAACAGGGCTCATGTTTAACCACTTCTGGTCCCATTACTGACATCCACATGTGGAGCCAATATGGAGCCCATGGACAAAACTTCCTAGTGCCCAATCAAGCTATCCATACAATATTGAGATACGTGTTTTTGTCATAACATCAGCCCTATTGTATGGATGTCCTTGGCCTTCTGTACTGTGTATATATGACACATACAACGTACTTGTAAGACTAAAGAACTGTCATTCTCAGAGTAACATTCCTGCAGTACCCAATCCAGTTTGTCTGGGTCTGTTTAGGCAATGTTTCCTCTGGTTGCACCAAAAAAAAGCAGCCCACATGAAAACATTCGGTTAATCAGTTCAATCCGGGCTGCTGAATATCTTTCATGCCTAATCCTCGAACCCTGAGTACAAAGTCCTGAATTACAACAAACGTGTGAGGACTGGGACATACATCACCAAGCTCTGAGCAGAGAGGTGGGCATCCACTGATTTACTTTGTCAACATGAATCGAGGTCATTTAAATGTATATGTAAATGTCTACAGATGCTGTCTTTTCAACGTATGAATTCTACTACACCTAATGAGCTACACCACAGGACGACAGTGTGGAAGTGGCACTTAATGAGCATTCTAGTAACTCAGTGTCATACCACAGGACAACAGAGTACAAACATTAACAAATAATATGTGAATGCATTATCTACCATTGGGAGCATTACACCACAGGACGACAGCATGTGTGGAATATGTGTCACACCACAAGGCAAAGACAGCATTTAATAAACATTGCAGTAACACTTAATGAGTTTTACTCCATAGGACTAGAGGGAGGAAACAAAACAAAATGCCAGTTTCAGTTAAACTTAAAGAGCTTCACACCACACAACGACAGCGTGGAAACAGTATGTGATTAACATTTTATCAACACTTAGAGAGCATTACGGGACAGGACGACAGTGTAGAAACAGGATTTTAGCTATACTTACACAGAGTTACACCACAGGACGACAGTGTGAAAACGGCATTTAAATAACATTTTAGTTACACTTAATGGAGCAGTTCCTGGACAGGAATTAAGCCCAGTTGTAGACTACTTTCCTTTCAACAGAAAGTCTCTTTTCAAAATGCTATGTAGTGCAAGATTAGGATAATCCATGTCTAGGACACAGCCCCAGTATGTGTTACCCCACAGGACTAGAGAATTGAAACACCACAAAATACCTATTTTAGTCACACTTAGAAATTACACCAGATAATGTGTGGAATCAGTAGTTAAAAAAAACATTTCAGTAACAAATAATGAGTGTCACACCACAGAGCTAGAGGGTGGAAACAACACACAATGATAATTTCAATGACAGATTTCAGGGAGCATTAGACCACAGGACAAAAATACGTTTACAGTACTAAATGAACATTTCAGTAACACTTATGTGTTACATCACAGGACTAGAGGGAAATTTCAACTACCATTTTAGTCACACTTATTGAAGTTTAGACTACAGGATGAAAGCAGTACATAATGTGTGAAAGTGGTACTTAATGAACATTTCAGTAACATCTAATATGTGCTACACCACAGGACGACAGTGTGGAAACAGCACTTAATAAACTTAATGAACATTTCAGTAACACCTAATATGTGTGTCACACCACAGGACGACAGTGTGGAAACAGCACTTAATAAAATTCATGAACATTTCAGTAACACCTAATATGTGTGTCACATCACAGGACAATGATGTAAACACAGCACTTAATGAACACTTCAGTAACATTTAATACGTGTCACACCATAGGACAACAGTCTGGAAACAGCACTTAATGAACTTAATGAACATTTTAGTAACACCTAATATGTGTCTCACTGCAGGATGGCAGTTTGAAAACAGAGCTAAATGAACATTTCATTAACACCTACTGTGTGTTACACCACATGACAACAGTGTGGAAACAGCACTTAATGAACTTAATGAACATTTCAGTAACACCTAATATAGGTCACACTGCAGGACCACAGTTTGAAAACAGAACTAAATGAACATTTCAGTAACACCTATTATGTGTCACACCACAGGACGACAGTGTGAAAACAGCACTTCAGTCCAGTTTCACTTAAAGGTGCCCATTAAAGCAAAGCTCAAGGAGTTCAAACCAACGCCTCTTTTCATTACAGCACTACAGGCTAGACGACGTGCTTACGCAACATCCTAGTAAGTTGTTTACAGTGTAAAAGAAACATAAATAGCTGAAATGAGCCATTTCTGCAGCGTAAATCAGCTCACGCGCTTTTCTCACTCAGGTCTGTTTACTATCTGTCTGCGTTACACCACAGGACACCTCAGTAAAGCTGTAGAAACTTCCTAAAGAGCGGGGAGAGGAGTGTGTGGTAAACTCACCTCGTGCAGAGATTTGAGCGCGAGCCTCGCTCTCGCTGTATTTCCACTTCAGAGAGACTCGGTTCTCCTCGCTCTGTTCTCACAGCGCGCGCAGTGTTTTGACAGTTCAGGCGCCTCCCACCCTTCTCACACACACACACACACACACACACCTCACGCACGCACACAAAGAAAGACCAATGATGCAACAGCTGTGGCCAGCAGGCGGAGACAACAAGACAATAGCCACAGGGTGCAGCCAATAGCCACCAGCCATAATCAATACTCAATAATAGCCAATCATAGCTAGTAGACGTAGCCACTGGCAAGAGTCAATACAGTGACCATTAGACGGCAGGCACATCAAAAACCTGTGGACAATTGCAGTAATCAATATGTGTTGCCTGCAGCCTACAGCAAAAACGGATAAGCATGAGCAATAATCAAGGATTACTGATAATTAGCATAGCAAATATGGTGTAATTAAAAGCAAATAATTATATCCAAAAGATACATCATCAATAAATCACTGCCAATAAGTCATATAATCTTTTTTTTATCATTTTATTTCAACTTGTTTCCCAGTTTTTCCCCAATTTACAAGGCTAATTACCCAACCCACTCATTCTCATCTCTAGTGATGCCCCAACACCAGGAGGGTGAAGACTAGCATATGCCTCCTCCGATACATGTGAAGTCAGCCACCACCTCTTTTTGAACTTGCCGAGTAGCATCACAGCGCAGCAACATCAGTTCACATTTACATCACATATACATTTATATATACATATACATCACATATACATCAGCCGTGTATATATATATATATATATATATATATATATATATATATATATATATATATATATATATATAGTAAAAACATATATTCCTTACAGAACCATATCAAATTCTATATAGCACTAAACAGGACCCTAACACTATTGTTAGGAGTCAAATGAGCCAGTCATAACCAATAACATTCCTGCCAATGGAAAAACAAACTCAGGTTTGCCTCAACAGTCATAAAATGTGCCAGCTCTCTGCAGAATGTTGGGTGGGGTTTGGGGGTGGGTCTTACGTGTGATCCATGGGGGAGGAGCGTGTAATGGGTGGAGCACCAGAAATGTAAAAAAGTAAAATAATGGCGTGATTCAGGCAGACCAAAAGGGAGGAAGTGCTCAGCATGGTCAAAACATCTGGCACTGCTTCCCTTAATTGCGTCCATGTGTGGCACGCAGTAAACAGAGTAAAAGTGCAGGCCTTGGGCGTTCTCTTCACGGTGAGAGCGGCATTAGTGCACAGGCCGTTCATTCGAACAGACTGTTCTCTGAAATGCTGTGCTCACATTCAACAAAGGGATGAAGATCACATGACTCATATGGGCCGTATGTACAGCGATCAGCCATAACATTAAGACCACCAGCCTAATACTGCTTAGATCCATCCCCCTTGTGCCACCACAAAACCTGTGACCTGTAGAGGCATGGCTCCACAAGAGCAGTTAATGTGTCCTGTGGTGTCTAGACACCTTTAGGGTGTTTTTTTTATACTTGACCAAACACTCCAGACCAGAGTTTGAGGTTGTGTTACATTGTAAACATCTGGTCTACTTAGTTTTGGTTTCACACTGCAGTTTATTGAGCGGACTAAGGAATTTACTGCGTCCTGTATTCTCAGCTATTGTGCTGAGTTCTCACTACCTCTGAGTCCACATAAGTCAAGCAGTATAATGAGAATGACAGAATACCCTGACATTCCTCTTATTTCTATTTATGAATAAGGGTTAATCCACAGTTGCAGTAGATACAGAATTTGCAAGCCTGATCTGTTGCACCCATACTGCTGCGTGCCATGTGTGAACACAAAAGGGAGTCGGATTTTGACATCACACACATCTTTTTCCTTTTCTATTGTTTAATAAATAATTTGTAGTCAGCCTCACCTACCTCAGTGATTTAGAAAAGTGCTTTCACACTACTGACAAACTGGACCATTGCTTAGTTATCAGGGATCTTTTTAGTGAGCTGAAGTGAAATTCCCATCACAGAACCTCTCACACACACTATTTAAGTTCAGACCAACTAGCAACACCTTGACTACTATAGCAAGCACCTGGGATACTATAACAACCATCTAGCAACACCGTAGCAATCAAACAGTTACTATGTTAACAGTATAGCAATATCTTAGCAACCTGCTAGCAACTCGACCAACATATTACCAAAGCAACATCTTAGCAACACCACAGAAATCACTTTGGGTAATAAAACAACCACCTAAAACACCTCAGGAACCACCTTGGGTACCAGAGCATCCACACCTCAACACCTTAGCAAGCAACCTATTACTAAATCAACTGCATAGTAACACCATAGCAACCAACAAATTACCATAGGAATCATTTACCAACCAACAGCTATTCCATAGAAATCACTTTGGGTACTGACGCAACCACCTCGGATGCTATAATAACACCTTAAAAACTACTTAGCAACATTATAGCAACCATCTGGGATACTATAGCAACCCCATAGGAACCTGAGCAATCAATTACCTTATTACCTTGTCAACTGCACAGTAACACCTTAGCAACCAGCTAGCAACACCAAAACGGCCAGCACATTACCAAACCAACAACTTAGCAACACCAAATAGATCACTTTTGGTACTGAAGCAACCACCTAGAAACACATTACAAAATCCCCTAGCAATACTAGAGCAACCACCTGAGGTACCAGATCAACCACACAGCAACATCTTAGCAACCAACCTATTACCATATCAACTGCATAGCAACACCCTAGCAACCCACAAATTAACGTTGGCGGTTTATTTAGCAACCAACAGCTATGCCACAGCAGTCATTTTGAGTACTGAAGCAACCACCTAGAAACATATTAGCAACGACTTAGGAGCACCATTGAAACAAGCTAGCAACAACATAGAAACACTATAGAAACCACCTTTTATTCCACAACAAACACTGTAGCTGCACAATTCGTCTGCATTTTCTTCAGGAACTGTGGTTTTCTAGTTAACATTATTCCCTTCATTCTCAGTGGTTTTAGTCTCATATCTGATCTCTGTTCTTCTTAAAAATCACCTGCAGTGAATGCACCTACCAGTCTAGAAAAAGCAGAACAGCATTTCACTTCAGTTATCAGTCTACCCAGCCTCGGAGGAAGAGGCAGCAATTATATTTAGAGGAAACAGTCAAACATAGATTCTCTGGACGTCAAAGCTGTCGCTCAGAGTGACACGCCACATACTGGGATGTTGAAACATGACACGAACAGACAGCTGTTCACTGGGCTGCTGTATTTTGGGTTGCTGTGATGCAGGTACCTCCCATTGTTTGCACCTTCAGTTTTATGCAAATGTGCTTCTTGCATGAAGAGGTAGCAGCTTGACTTCTGGTTGATTCAAGTTCAATACAAACAAAACTTAACTGTCAGCTTTACATTGTGGTAATACAATGACTGCCTCAGGGGATGGCAATGAAACGACCACACCTGTACAACTCTACTTTTTGTTGAGTGAGACCAGATAGTGGATGGCAGATGGATGGGAGATTCCATTTATGAAGACCATTCCTTGATCCACAGTGTTACATGTGTACTGGAAATACACAATTGCTAGAACTGTCTAAGACTATGTTCACATTACCAGGCTGAAGTGACTCAAATCTGATTTTTTTTTTTTTTGCTCAATGTGGCTCACATCAATTTTTTTCATGGCTGTGTGAATATGCTAAATACGTTTTTTTCAAATCAGATTCTTCTATACGTGGTTCTAAATTGGATACGTATCCGATCCAGGAATTCATGCGTCTATTTTCTTTTACGCATGCACTATGTGCTTCATTCTCGTACCCACACATCTCTTGGTGCAGCTGTGCAGCTATAGTAGCACAAACAGCAAAAGCAAACCGCCTGCCTTTTTTCTCCTCCTCGACCTGAGCATGTACTTCAGACCAGCTGTTTGCTCCAAATGCATCAATTTTCCTTTATAAAGCTACAAATCGTCTCTCAAATATGGAATTTTTATTTATACTCGTTCGTTCGTTTATACACGCATCAATGTGCACGAGACATTACATACAGATACAGGTCACTTATATTTGTAAATGTGAACCGTCAAGAGCCAAATCCGATCTAAGCAAAAAAATTTGAATGTAGCCTAAGCAAATAGGCAAGCCACTCTGGCATAAACTACTGCATATGGCAAGACATATGGGGCATAATACTAGTTCCTGTACAATAGTTAGATACTCAAGAAGATACCCAATTAAAGGGGTTAGTCCATCCCATTGCTGCAATCCAACCACCCACTTTTCTGGACAGGCTTTCTAATATGAATACAATTGCAGATTTTCTTAAGTTGTCACAATAACACATTCCATGATGCTCTTGCAGAGAACTGCTTTCCAGGTGAAGCTTGCATGGACTGTCGCTTGGTAAATCAGCAGTTGACAAGGACAGCTCTAGCAAGATCTATACAGAGATTTGTCTAGATGCCATCAAATGACAGTGCCACATTTTAAGTCACTGAAGATTTCAGTATTTACTTCCAGTGCCTGACTTGAGGTTCGCATCCTCATGCATTAGGCTATGTAATGGACTCTGAAACCAGCCAATTGACTGAATTGTTTAATTACACAGATAACAATGTTTCTTATGACTCAACTTGGACAACACTTAGCAATTGCCCAGACATGTGAAATGATTATAATAATACCAATTCAAAAACACACGTCATTCTATGGCACCAGTGCTCATTATATGGCTGTGATCCCATCTGATAATAAGACTTTTACAGCTAATGACAATACACCCCTAATAACTTGGCTTAACATGCGTGTGTGCGTGTGTGGTTCAGCACATTACATTTGTACTAGAAGTAGATGTGTTGAAATAAAGTCAGTTTTCTGGTCTGGGATTAAGTTTAGTCTTTAAAATCAACTGAGGTGTTTCCAATGGCTCTTCAAGAGATCCACAGAACAAGCCCCTAGTCTCATTCACAGTCAATCAAATTCTTTACCCTAACACACCATCTACTACAACCATAGCTCTGTATGGAACCAACCGAGGTTCTTCTACAGCATTGCTCAAAAAGAACCAACTGAAGCACCATTACTACATGCAGAGTTATATTAATAAATTATACCTTACTATGTAAAGAATATTATATGGTATATTTTAAGCATGTCCAGAAGTGGTGTTGACTTCTCTAAGCTCTGATACATCTGGGATGGAACAGTGTTTAATGTTAACTGTGGTCAGCTGAATCAGTGTTTTGCCATTGTTCCATCATTTTTGTGTGGATGCTATGAAGTTTGGACCAAAGAAGAAAAAAGACCAACCAGACCGTGTTATCAGCAACAAAAGTCCAAAGCCAGGGTCTGTCATGGTGTAGGATTGTCAATATAATTCTGTGACTGCGCATTAATGCAGAAAAAAAAATATTTTAAACACATTCCTGGACTGGAATTAAGAAAAAAATAGACCCCTCTGATTAATTATTTGAAGGATACATCAGTGGTCCAATTTCAGTTTCATAAAAGACCATGTTTGTAATAGAAGTGCGAATGTCCTGATTAACAAAATCAAATCCCCAAAGATCTACAGCAGTTTAGAACCCTCATACACCAAGCTAAATGCCATAGCTAGGCCTAGTTTTTCACCCACTACTGAAAAAGAACCATCTGCTGCAAAATGTAATTACTTCTCATTCACATTGATTATGGGCTCTTAATGTTTACCCAGCAGTTGGCCTAATAAACAGAGCACTGCATGTTCTTCTCAAAAGAACATAACTAAAACATAACCAGCTGATTTGTGTTTGAGTGCAAACTGAAAATGGAAAGAGAGCCATCTGCTGGAAGACTCAAGTGATTATTCTCTAATTTCAATTGGGCCCTTGAAAAAAATATTAAAATTAAAGTTTTAATATAGTATCCCGCTTGTTTGGTACGTATGGATAAGTTAAAAGGCCGAAACAGCCATTAACATTTGCCTTTAGCAAGGGACTGGCAAAGCCTTTTTTTTTATTTTAGTAATACCTGCAAAGCCTTCCTTGGGACATCCACTTTATGACAGTAAAAAGACACAAACTGCAAAATGTTATGGTGGTCTTTGAAAGAAGGAAGCTGAGCCACTCAAGTGCAATGCAAAGAATTTAATGACACCCCTGTGCAAGTAAATGCATGTTAGCTGCACATCAACATTACACTGCAAGTTAAAAAAGGTTCACAACAATAAAAAAGGGCACATCTGGACTAGGCTCGGCCAGAGCACCTATTTTTCCTCTTTTATCACTTTGCGCTGCCTTTCCAAAGCCCAGGCTTTAGAAACTGAGAATCATTTCCATGGACCATGCTTTGAGAAAAAAAAAAAGCTAACCATAAACACGCTCAGCTCAGGCTAGGCCCACACCTCCCAGATCCAGCCTCAGTAGAGTACAGTCAGGAACAAGCAGGTCAAAGCATGCCCCAGAGACATCACCCTCAGACACGATTAAGATGAATGCACAGCACTCAAAAGTAAAGCAGGGTGAGCTTTGGAAAGGCAGTCATCTGCTACAAGACTACCCATTTACAATCCACATAAATATCAGTGCTTATTTATTATAGTAGTGATCTTTTTAGTGAGTTTCACAGTGCAATAGTGCATTCAATTTTTTAGGTAATACATTCAAGTATTAAAGCAGTGCATAGCATTGTTTTAGTATCTTGTGCCTCTTCTTTTCATAGATCCTAGGAAAAAAAGGAAAAACAAAAGTTAACCAGTTGGGTAAAACAAAAACTTTTCTTAGCCAAACATATGCTTACCTCTGCCCCTTTGGCAGTAGGAAAACTCTGCCTCATCATGGTCGTCATACTCATTTCTTCTTGGCCTCTGTTGACCAAACGTCTTACAGGAAGGTCTCCTGCGTCCAGGTCTCCCTACGATAAACAATGAAGGCAGGAAAAAGTCAGGGTCAGTTGCACAGATGTACCAACTAAACTCAAACATTAAATCAACTGGGAACTGATATTTGATGACAGTATTTTCCCACCTACAAAAGGAGCACATCCCCCTTGGTTTTGTTTCCTCCACAAAAAGAGGAAACCAAAGGGTTCCAACTTAGACTTGAGTTATTTACAGCTGCTGTCCTTTGGGCAAAACATTCCAAGCTAAAGTGAACCTGAACAGCCATTTTTAATCAAACTGGCACAGTTACATCACATTCTCTAGACCCCTACTCTCATGGGACTAATGCAGTTGTTTTGGTGTGCACCAGCTTGCAATTACTGCATTCACATCTGCCCAAACAAATCACAAAAACAAAGCATGAAAAAGAACCAGAGTCTGTTTTAACCAACCTTCAAAAGCACAAGTGTGGCGCAAAAAAAAAAAAAAAAACTAAATTAAAAAACTCCAGAACTGCCCGAATGCCTACCTTTTTCTTGAAGCCCATTCCCTTGCCGACAGGGCCTTGACCTCTGTTTGCCACTGCAGTTCATCCAGCCTTCCTGGTCCAATAAATCTCCTTGTCGAATTTCACGCCACTGATGTTCTAAAAACCAAATGAAAACCTTGCTTCAGAAAAGTGCAAAATATAGGTACTGACAAACTGGATACTTTTTGCAAGTGCTACCTACCTGTAGTTAATTAATTTAAATTTTAATCAAAATTTGACTCAACAAGAGAAGTCACTCATGATCATGTGACCCAAAGGTATAAAATGTAGTTTGGCACAATAAGACCAGTCATCAAAGAGACTACTCACCAAAGCAAGGCCTGGACTGGCCACCCCTTTGTCCTTTTCCTTTGAACCTCTCTGCTTTTGCAGTCACATGAAACTGCTCTTCAGATTCTCCTCTGCCATGTCCTTGGTCCAGCTCACTCACCTCCACTCCTTCCTGCACCTTCCTAGCTTTGTGTTTGCCAGCTTGCCTACCACAAGAGGCCAAAGCATGCCTGGAAGCATGCTGCCTCATCACTACGTTCTGAGGTTCACAGGTGCTTGGCCCTTCTCCATGTTGCTCCAGTTCACACTCACAGTCTTGATCAGACATTGCCCGATCCACATTCTTCTCCAAGTAGCCATAGTGCTCTGTAAGGTTGGTCTCATCTTCATCTGGCAGGCTTGCTCCACAGCAAGCACAAGTTTTGGCACAAATCGAGCAGGAGTCATCATCTCCAGTCTCCTTCTCTGGGCAGGTGGGAGCAGCACTGGTTTCAGCCAATTTGCCCACACCTACACAAACCTGGCCAGGCATTATTTCGTCTTCCACATCAGTAGAGAACATCTCGTCTCTGGAGGAAAGCTCATCGAGGGAAGGGCTGAGGACACTTTGACGTTCTTGGGCGACTTGAGGGCAATAGCTATAGGAGCATACACTGCTAAAAGAGTATGCCTTAGTAGGGAGAACGGAAGACGCGGCATCCACATACACCAGTGGGTTGACCTCCTTCTGAATTTCCAAGCCAGTGGTGGACTTATTGCATGGCAAGTGGAGGATCTGGTATGAAAATTCCTGTTCTAGTGTAGTCTGCAGTAGAGGATCAATAACCTCTGCAGGCTCAGGAGGCACATTTTCCACTTGGTCCAAGGCCTTTTCCTCACACAGATCAGATTTCTCATTTATCTCAGAAACACAAGTGCCAGAATCATGGCCCTCTGATGAACCCAAACAGTTTTTGTTGCCAAGAACATCTGAGGCACGTATGCCATCAGATTTCTCGATATCAAGGCATGGTTGCTCTGTTTCTTGCTGATTGCCATCTCTTTCCTGAGTATGTTTGTCCTCGTGGACAGACGAGCTACCAATAGGAAACACGCCTGACAGAGCACAGTCTTCTAGTCGGCCTTGGCTCGATTCTACATCATACACAGCAGAGTCGTTCAAGGTCACAGGTCTTACCCCTTCCTCTTGCCCTGCCTTTGAAAGCTCAGAAGCAGATTCCATTGCTAGCTTAGCATCAGCACAGTTCAATTTCTCCACCACATGAGTGTAGGAGAACACACCACATTTTTTGACAGCTCCAGACTTCTCACAGGCTTTGGAACCATCCAAACTGTTTAGGAGTTTGCTGACTGAATCCCCAGGCTCTGTCTGGGCTTCAGAAGACATGGTTTCTCTGTGTACGCTCATTTGCTGGAAATGCTGCCGGAAATGGAGGTCATAGGAGGCAACTGAGGGATAAAGGGGAGTCATCCTTCTGCAGTCAGTCGGCTGCATGGGCGCATGTGGAACCACGTAACCAGGGTACTGCATATATTGATATGGGGGCAAACACGGACGCCCAAAAGGGAAGGCTACGGAAGGGAAGGCAAACAAAGAGTCAGAATTACAAGTCGAAACCACACCTTACAGCTACAACAGGCAAAAAAAAAAGGATTTTTTTTTACCTGGCCCTGGGAAGCCATACTGTCCACCAAATGGATCCATAGGCCACTGATACATGAAATAAGGTTGAGATGGTGGTTGAACATAGAAAAATGGTCTAGTGTGGTTAACTTCTTGTTGTGGTTGCTCGACATCTGTTGCTTGTGAGGTACTGTTTACTTCTAATGAAGAAACAGAAGAATAGGTTTAGAGAAAAGTTTAAAGAAAAGAAAAAGCACAAGAAAATAAAGAAAAAGTTGCTCAATGTCTGCATAATTTAATAATTCAAAGTAGATCTTTGTTTAAGGTTGCACTTAGGCCATGTTCACATTTCCAGGCTAAATTCATTTTCTAATTATATTTAAGACACTTTGATTACAGTCACAATACAAACCCTATTGACCAATTGCTCAAGTTTTTTGCCCAGATCCTATTTCAAATGGCATGTTATTAAAGAAACAGGAAGTGTTGGCATTTCCTGTTGGCATGCAACAGGAAGCCAGACACTGGTAGAGAGTCAGAATTTGGCGCAACACTTATGTTGGCAATGGCCAACAAATGTCAAAAGACAAGAGACATTAGAGCTGATCTAACCTTTCACAATTTAAAAAAGGATCAGATTCTACATTCTTAAAAAAACAAAATGAAATTGGAGCCTGGAAATGTGAAAATAACCTTACCAACTCCAAGTGGTGGGGATTGGAATCAGGGATCCTAACGTGTACAATTTCACACATTAAAAAATTTGCCACCCCAAAACCACTATTGAACCTGAAAAGTAAATCTGGGACAGGGATAAAATATCAAATTTCTTTAAAAACCATTACATTACAACACCCTGCATCTTACAACACATGCACTCCTGCATAGTAGGCAGACTGGCAGCATGGCAAGCACAAACAGGCTAAACTGGTTTTGGTTAAGTTTTGTTTGCATTTGCTGGATTAGCTAGTACACAAATATGATCACCCTCACCAAACTGGTCAACCAGCACGACAAATAGTGTCCAAGCATGACCAAAATCAAAAATTTTCAGACACCAAGAACTCATGCCTACCACAATACAGTTGGAACCTGAAACCATTCACTACCACTGTTAATAGCTTTGGTAGAGTGTGTTTGAAAGCCAAACCGTTCAGGAGAGCTTTGTTTAATTACAGAATAATCAACCAAAAACCACATTGCATTAACTATATTTTTGTGAAGGGGCAGTGAAGTATCTTCTTACCAAAACCCAGCAAGAGTTAGTTAACCAGCTTCTTTAGTAGTATACAGTCTGTTTTGGCTGAATGACCAAATTTGAGCCAGCTTTAACCATCAAACTTGCAAATGTTAGCCCTGAGCTGGGTTCTGAAACAGGGATATTTATATTTTAGCCAAAACAGTCTCAATAGAGATGTTCATAAACCAGTCATAGGCACCAGGCAATATAGTCTAAACAGAATAGTGGAAACAAAACAGCCTTCCAGAGTAAGGCATAATTAACTGACCAGGCAAATGCACCACATTACACCTTGGTGAACAGTTTTTATAATTAACCATAATAACACCATTCACCACCATTTAACCGTTCTGGTAGAGTATGTTGTTGAAGAGCATTTTACACCAAACCACTCCCTCAGGATAACTTAATTAATTACGTTCCCACCACCTAAAAAAAATCCAGCACATGTATCTCTTATTATTAAGTAAACTGCAATCATTGTTTTAAGATAGTGAGTCATTCTTTTGAGATAGTAAGTCAATGACTTACTATCTCAAAATAATGATAGTATCTCAAAATGACTTTTGATCTTTCTATTTTAAAATAGAAAGTAATTTCAAGATACTCTCATCATTTTGAGATAGTAAGTCATTATTTAAGATTTTTTTTTCCAAAAGCAAACCCATCATTTTGTAATAGTAAGTCATTTTAAAATACTCTATATTGATAGTAAGCCATTATTTTAAGATAGTAAGTCATTTTGAGATAGTAAATAATTCATTATTTTAAAGACTTTTTTCTAAACGCAAACACTCGCCATTTCAAAATAATGACTTTCCATCTTACTGAAATAGTAAGTCATTATTTTTAGATAGTACATCATTGATTTAAAAGCAAACACACTTACTATCTCAAAATAATGAGTTTTTTTTAATGCTGGATTAATTTATTTGAGTTAATTTTTTTTTTTTATGCTGGATTTTTGTTTATTTTAGGTGGCAGGAACAGGCTTCCATAATTTTAAAAACAAGTCACTGGGAATCCTCTTAACCATAAACCACATTATACTAACCTTCCATTTTTGTGAAAGGGAGAGGAATCTTACCACAGGATACCAAACACCGCAATACTACAGAAGAAAAACACCAAATTAGCACCAAAACTCACTGTTTAGGTAACAGAAAACCCTTTGGTTTTCTGACTTAAGCACAAAATGCTAGCTACCACTATGTGTACAAATGACTGATAACAAAAGAGGAAAAACACCAACCTTAAACGTGAACTGTGACAATTCAAAGTGGAAAATTAAGTGCACTAAACAAGAGCAACAAACTCTGTTCCAACACGCTCAACATTAAGGATTTATAAGATCCACACAAACCCTGCAGGCCAGGCCTAAACCGCCAGGTGTTCAGTATCCTCAGAGCTAGATAAATTAGCTGGGATTAACAGCAGCTGTGTGAACCGCTGCCTCCTGCCCGGCTCAGTTTCACCTGATCTTTCAGTCATGCGGATAGAAGTGTACACGGAAAAAATCAGTTCTGTGATAGTTCAGTTCAGACGAAATGAGCTGCAGATCAGGTAAAAAAAACATTCACGAAAAAAGGGCAAAGAAACATTCAGGCATTGGGACGCAGCTAATGCTCTTTATTAGCAGTCTGTGGTGAGAATTGGGAATAAAAATTGGTCATTTTCACTCATGGTTGTACAGACTTGCTATATTTCCTCGTGTAAACAATGTAAATATATTTTAAGGAGGTTTAACTTGCTCAGTTTTCAGTTTTAATGCAGTTTTATATAAAATGTAATTGATATATGATGATATGAAGAGTGTGGCTATAGGCTGAAGTTAGCTACCTATTCATCAGCGTCTTTTTTAGATTTTCTGGTCCACCTTAAATAAAGTTGAAATACCAAATGTGCCAGTAGAGAGAGAGATTGGGCCGAGCAAGACGAGTTTGGCATTTAGGCATTTACAGTGGTGTAAAAAAAAATAGTATTTGCCCTCTTACAGATTTCTTTTGTTTTTACTTTTTTTGTGCTACTGATATTTTTCTGATTAAAACTTTAATAACAAACTTTAATATCAGACAAAGTTACCCCTAAATATAAATAGTACTTTTTAAATTATAATTTGATTTATTAAAAGAATAAAAACTCTCCAAACCAATCTAGCCCTATGTGAAAAAGTGTTTGCCCCTAAATTTAATAACTTGGTTGTGCTACTCACTTCAAGCTTTGCTGATAACTGGCAGTGAGTCTTTCACATCTCTGTGGAGGAATTTTGTATCACTCTTCTTTACAGGATTGTTGTAATTCAGCCACTCTGGAGGGTTTTCAAGCATAAACAGCCTGTTTAAGGTCATGCCACAGCATCTCAATCAGACTTCTCAATCTCAATCAGTGACTAGGCCACTCCAAAACCTTCATTCTGTTTTGTATTTAGACATTCAGAGGTGGACTTGTGTTTGTGTGCTTTGGATCATTGTCCTGCTGCAGAACCCAGGTACGCCTGATCTTAAGGTTACAAACAAATTGCTAGACAATCACCTTCAGGATTGTCTGTTAAACAGCAGAATCCATGGTTCTGTCTATTACAGCAAGTTGTCCAGGCCCTGAAGCAACAAAGCAACCCCAGACCATCACACTACCACCACCATGTTATATGTTCAGAATGATTTAAATAATGTGTTAGTTTTATGCCAGATGTAACGGGACACACACCTTCCAAAAACTCCCGCTTTTGTCATGTCAGACCAAATAATATTAGCCATAGTCTTGCGGATCACCAAGATGTTTTTTGGCAAATGTGAGACTGGAAACTGTGTTCTCTTTGGTCAGCGGTGTTTTTTGTCTTGGAACTCTCCCATGGATAACAATTTTAACCAGGCTCTTTCTTATTATTGAATCATTAACACTGACCTAAACTAAGGTAAGTGACACCTACAGTTCTTTAAACATTGTTTTGGGTTCATTTGTGACCTCCTAGATAAGTTGTCCATGCCCTTTTGGAATAATTTCGGTCAGCCAGCCAGATTGGATAATCTGAAAAATGTAAAAATACAAAAAAGAAGAAAGCTGTAATGGGCAAATACTTTTACACACCAATGTACATTGAGAATAAATGGCCTGTTCTGCGTATCTCCAGTTGCCCTAACATCAAATTATCAAACAGTCTGTGGAAGTTGATACCAAATTATGAAAATAGAACTATTACAGTGTGAATAGCCTAAAGAACAAGTAATATTACTGTACCATTTTTATTAAGACTTTCTGAATAATAGTAAGTTGTTCTTACCTGTGCAACTTGTGGTTTGGTGTTTACTTGGAAAACTTGGTGTTCTCATATTTGTGCAAATATGCCACATTATTAAAGCATTAGCCTGCATAACAAATGTTAAATGTATTTATTTATTTGATACAGGCTAATTTGAGTATTTTTATTTTTTAGTAGTACATTCATTGACAAAAAATGGACCAAGAAGGCGTTGTTGAAATCAAATTCAGTGTAGTATCAGCATATGTTCTTATGATTCATGGAAGTGATTACAATATTCTGGAGAAATTATAGGTTGGGGAAAACCTGGATTGGTGGAAACCTGGAGTCTGTTAACAGGGCAAATGTTTCAAGTGTATTGTAGAGGCTTGTCTAGCAGCAACAATCTCTCACCAAAAGGTACACTAACCAAAATTAGCCTCTAAAGATTTTTTTGATAGTTAAGTGCAGGAAGCAATTTTACCAGCTGTAATCATTATCTTATCTGCCTGATACATTACTGCATGCAGAGTTTTGTAGTAATACATGTTTTTTATTGTTCCTTTTTTCCATCCAGTATATATCTAAAGAGAAGCATATAGACCAAGGATCAACTGGACAGAGGATTTTTAGTTTTGGAATGCTATTCAGGAGGAACCAACAACTAGGCAGTAGACTAAAAATAAAGTAAAAACAGTGGAAAGCAGTACAGTGATAGGTAATGTAATTAGCCTCCTATTGTTTTCTGTTATAATTGATGGTGTGTTTTTTCAAGTGCATTTAAACATTGGGAAGATAATTATTTGCAGATGACAGAGAAGAAAAATGGGCTACTGTATATGACATGTATCTGCATCCAAGACCTTCACCTTAATATAAGTGTATAATGCAATAAAAACTATATTCAAATCTAGTTGCTACCTCAAAAATGCAACACTTTTTAACCTATTTTATGTGCCAACTTGTGTGGGTGTGACAGGCGGTGGGAAAGAGGATGCAGTAAAACTAAACAGGCCCCATTGTTTATGTCTGCGCTCTTCAGTTATGTTCCTGTAGGTGGACCTGCAGCACAGTTAGGGACTTTCCCAGATCATATGTCACTACTAATCCTGGCATTCATCAAGAATTTGTACCAGTCATACTGGAGCAGGGAAACACCCAAATTGTGCCAGAAGCCAGTTATCCAGTGTTTGATCTAAAGGCATGGTTTAGGTTGTGGTTAATGTGTGTTACAGTGTTCAGGGCATATGCTTTCAGGGATATGAGATCATCATTTGTCCATCACCATTTGATCTCTGAGAAGAGCTTTTTGTTGTTGGAAACAAAAATGTGTCATGGTCTCATGGTGTATCTGCATAGCTAGTATCACAAGAGAAAGGAGAAAATGGTCCTGATGGTCCTGAATCAAAATAAAATGTGACTTTTTTAATAGTTTATAGTTTAACCATTTTTTAAATAGGTTTCCAAGATGCGGCTATCTTTCCACGATTTAGGCCTATTTTTACTATATATAATATTACTTTAATTTACTATAAAGTTTACTACAAAATTTACTGTTAACTCATTTATGAAGGTTATAGAATATATATATATATATATATATATATATATATATATATATATATATATATATATATATATATACAGCTAGCGAGTAATGTATACAGCTAGCTAGTAATGCCCTACAATTTGAGGCTGTTAAAATGTTAATTTTATTATTTATTAATTAGTTAAATTTTTTAGTTAATTTTATGTCTTTTCAATAAGTATTTTCTAAATGTTGAATTAGGGTAATAAGATTCTCCTTCTCGACTGTATGATATGGTAACTATCCTCTTAAACCATTGCTAATTTTTAAATAGCCATAGCAACTATTTAATTTTTATTATAATTTTATAATATTTTATCATATTTAATATATTTCTTATTTTAACAATTATATATGTATATATATATATATATATATATATATATATATATATATATATATATATATATATATAATTATACATTATATACATTATATATTATATACAATTATATTATATACATTATATATTATATACAATTATACATATATATATATATATATATATATATATATATATATATATATATATATATATATATATATATATATATATATATTATTGTGTGTTTTTATTATATTTTAGATTGTATTACATTTATTTTAGAAAGGTGTCTATTTCAATAAATAAATATTTTTTTCAATGCCTGTATTCTCTAAATAGTATAAAAAACTAAATATTATTATTTTTTTTTTCAATTCAATACATTCTGTATGTCGTATATTTACTGTAGTTATATGTTCAAATGCTTGAAAAGCCAAATATACCAATGTACACAAACTAAACCTGAGGAGGGCGCCAACACACAAGCGTTGGTCACTCTGCTCCTGCAGGCCACCGTACTTCAGTTCTGTATCCTGGCTAACGGCTAGCTGGCTACATCCTGGCAGTAAGTATCTAAACTCTATATAAACAGCAGGCTGGGAGTTAATAAACGTTTAATGTGTCAGTATTAATAATATTTCTACAGAAGTGTTTAGCTGTCAGTGTCATTCTGTGTGTTAATTGAGCGGCTGCGGCAGCGAGCTAATAGTGTTGTACAGCATAATTAGCCAGCTATGCTAACTTAGCTAGGTTAGCACTAGTTAAAGCTAACTGTTACCTAGGTTAACTCACGCTAGCTAACGCGCAGCTAACCGAGCTTAACAAGAAATGGTTAAAATGTTCTCTGGGCGGTTCTCTAATGTTATTAACGCCAGCTACCGTTTATTAGCTGTCTTTACTCTGTGTAGTAAAGCTGTGTGGGACATTTCCATGCATGTTTTCAGTCCGTGTAGCTAACCTAGCTACCTAACCACTACTTAAACAGCCTTTATTTCACTGTTTTTAGAAACGCAAGGTCATATGTAACTTATATAAGGGTTTTATGTTCACAGCTGATAAATATGGACTAAAATGTATTTTTTCTCAGCGTCTAAATAGAAATACGGACAAAAACAATGTCTGTAACCCTCTATTTTCGGTTTCTGTTCTGTTTAAATGCGGAACTGAATGAGTTATCTGTCAAAGGCTGCATTTTTAACCAAGATGTGTGGGTTATGTAGCTAGCTGACATGTGCTATTAAGATAATTATTATAAATAGTAGTGGAAACTGCTAGTAAATATTTAGCTAGCTACCAAAAAGTGTTAGCCAGACATTAAATAGTTTAATAAGAGATTTAACAGCTAGCTAACCTAGCAACTTGTGAAATTATGGGGCAGTTTTCAAGACAAGGTATTAAGCCTAGTCTTGTGAATAGGACGTATAAGAGCACTAAAAGTGTACTAAAAGTGCGTTTTCTTTTTAATAAACTGAAAATACACATTAAATATACTTTCTCTGTATTTCCATAAAATGTATTTTTTTGTGTTGTAGAAAAAATATATATAGGCAATAAATACTGCTTAAAGTGCACTTTGATGTATTTTTTTTAGTAACGCGTCAAGGTGTATACAATATGTGCATTAATACACAAAGTAGTACATTTACAGTATACTCAAGTGTATTAAAAACACATTTTTAAATCAACTTAAATTTGCACAAGCTAATGGTTTTATGCTGTGTTTAAATATAGCTTAATTACAACTGAAATATTCGTAAGTTGTTCCAAAATAGTACATTTAGTATGTATTTAAGTACATATTTTTATTTTAAAAAGTATATACTTTTCCATGTTAAGTATACTTTTAATACACTAATACACTTTTCTTTTACAAGGGTAGTCTTGGATCACACCTTCTTTTGAATAAAGATTTTCAATTTAAATATAATATAGCTTTAGTCCATGACTAGTAGGGTTATTATTAAACTAATACCGAAATAGTTTAGTGTGTTTTTGCAATAAAATTTCATTTCAAATATATACTACTGAAACAAAGTACAGTACCACACAAAAGTTTGGACACACCCTCTCATTCAGTGTTTTATTTGTTTTATTTATTTATTTACTTTTTATTATTATTTATTTTCTGCATAGTGGATTAATATTAAATACATGAAAACAATTAGGAAACAAATATGGGATTTTATAGTAAACAGCAAAAAATAAAGTGTTGGTCCTCAACAATCCCCTGATCTAAACCTGATCAATGAGATGGTGATTTGGGATGAGCTGGAGCTTCACAGTGTGAAGAAAAAAGCAGCAACTATTGTTCAGCACCTTCAGGAATTCCATGAAGACACTGAGAAAATTCCTATAGTTCAACGATCTTGCGTCTAAGCTAAATGTGGCAAAAGAGGTGTGTCCAAACTTTTGATTGGTACAGTATAAAGGAAAGTTATATTTACTATAGTACATCCATTGTGTGTATACAAAAAAAGGAGAAATCGACAGCAAAACACCCAAATGCAGCGTTTTAAGTGCATGCATATAAACTGCAAACAAACCAAAACAAGTAAATGCAATAGATTTTTTTGGCAGTGTTATTGCATATGCTACAGTACATTTTACATTACATTGCTTTACATTTACGGCATTTAGCTGACACTCTTATTCAAAGCGACTTACAAGGTTCTTTCTATTACAGGGGTGGGCCAATGTAGTGTAAGAGTCCAAGAACTCTTTTTGGTGTAGCATAGCTTAGTCACCCAAACCTGGAATTTATCCCAGTGTCCCACATGATATCTAACTGGCAGGCGGTGGTGTAATCCACTGCACCACACCAATAATAGGGCACACCCCTGTCAACTTGGCCTAATTTTGTCTGGGAAAATTGCTCAAACAGTGTGTCTAATCCCTGTAGATATCACTAGTAAAAAAATATATAAAACTTGAGCAGGTAAGCATAATCTTGTTGGCACCATGCCTAATGCCAGACTTGGGTTAGAGGGGTAGAAATCTCCATCTTCAAATGCATTGAACTGTGGAGCAGTAAAACTGTGTTCTGCGAAATGATGATGGTACTCCATTCATTACTGTTGTTAAGAGTTGAGGTTGAGGTTGAGGTGTGTTGGTCCAATATCCAATATCCTGATCTTACTGAAGCTCTATTCACTGAATTTTCTACTATTGTACTTATGCACAGCTTTCTTTCTTTGTTGTGTTTAATTTACAGGCGATGGCCATGCTGTCAGAACAGTTAGAGAAGGTGAGAAGTCAAGCAGAGAAGTGTTTATTTACACCAGGTTCAGCACAGGAAATCAGGACAGCCGTGTCTTCCATGGCCATGGTCCCACTCCCCCCTTCGGCCAAGTACCTGTACATTGCTGCCGAAGCTATGGTGATTGAAAACGGCAGTGGAAGTAGCAGGAAAGAGGTAAGGAGGTGGACTGTGGGACATTTCAGTTAGCTGTTAAGCAGAGCAATAAATAAAGGCATTTTAAGAACTCTTTATTGTATTATAACATATTTAAAAGACTATTTTTGTGTAGTTCAAGTCCAGGTTTCATGTGTTTTGGTTTCACACTTCAGTTTATTGAGCACCTCAAAGAACTTTGCTATCTCCTGTCATTATTATTTGCACAGACTGTGACTGTATTGAGTGTAAAACATGTACTTAAAGCATTTGCTTGTTTAAATGGTTTAAAGCAAAAGCTGCACTTTTTAAAAGGAGCAATTTTATTATCTCCAGAACTAATCCAACACTCTGTAATGAGGTTAAATTTACAAACACAGATTCACACACTGACATGTGATGCTTTCAGTATGTTCAGTATAAGTCACTTAGGGACTCAATTTTTTAAAGTGCCTAAGAAGGAACTGTGAGGAACATTGTGCCTTATTAAAGGTCTGTGACACAAATATCACCATGGGCTCTTTTGGCTTAAAACTAAAGCTCAGAAAATAAGAATTGGTTCCAAGGGTTATGTACTAATGAAAGGATTTATTAGGAATCAAGTCCACGTGGACATTTATTTTCAGTTAGAGCATGCTTTTTTTATTTTCTCAGGCCATGAGCTCTTTGCAGAAGCTCTCCACAGCTCTTAACATCCTGGAGAAATATGGCTCCAACCTGACCAGCCCTAACCGACCCAAGTACTGGCGCACAGTGAAACACAACAACCCGGTGTTCAGAGCCACAGTGGATGCTATTCATGTGAGTGATGTGATTTTACGAAGTTAAACTCTATAAATTTGTCATTCTATTCCATCAATCTAAAAGGTCACGTTATAAGTTCTTCTCTGTGGTAACTATAAGTATTAATGCCACAATTTGCGACACTCTCACCAACCATAAAATTGAACTCTGTTGCACTCCATAGATGTGATAGATGATTACCGTGTTAATTATATTTCATAATGATTAGGACTAGTAGTAACTGAATAACATATAATAACCTAGGGTTTTGTGTTTCATGCCTGTTGCTATTCTTTCAGGGTGGACGAGCTGTACTGTGCCTATATGGTTACACCAATCAGCAGCCAGATGGTCTGAGCTTTCCAGATGAAATCACCGAACCAGACATTGCAAAGGTGGCGGCAGTGACCCTCGAAGTTATGAGTTTGCGTATGGAACTGGACATGCTCATCAAGGTCAGTTATGCACTTCATTTGTCTCCAGAATTAATTGCAGAGCAGGAGATTGTCAAGAATTATGTTATAGTAAAGTTAATATATGGAACCACTATACTTGTTATTGTAAACTGTAGTGACCTCGAAGCGGAACTGTTGTAAAAGGCTAAAGATTTAATTTCATCATTGTTGTTTAAAAAAATATATTAAAATTGAATTTCAAAACATTCTGAAAAATTAAGATCTTAATGTAAAACATTGTATGAATTTTAGAGTCTATTTCTATTAATTGCTTGTGAAAAAAACATTTAAAGAAGCATTTCAGTCTGAGCTGTTTCGTAAGGGAAGCACAATACAGGGCAACCACCCAAAACAGAGTGTAACAAAAACAGATGTTTATTTCTAAGAGATTTAAAACGGAAATTGGAACAGTTTTTGGTATGTACACTTATCAAATAGTTGCATCCACAAAGAATCACTCCTTGGTGCAGTGTTACAACAGGACAATGCTTGCCCACATACTGCTAAACAGTAGTGTACTGTATATGACTGTAATTCTTACAGAATAAAATATAAAACTCACTGTTATGGACTCACACAAAGCTTTGTTTCCTGTAGGAAGTCCACCCGCATGCCGGGTTCTTTGAAAGAATTGTCCCCTCCCTTGCTCAGAAGGTATTGTTTCTGTTTATTATCTGTTTTAGCATATGTTTTATTTCATTTCTATTAAATCATATCTCACTAACACTTTATGCAATGACCCAGCAGAACGATGATGAAGTCACCACAGATTCACCACTGGAGTCTCCATCTAATGAAAGGCCCTGGGAGAGGCAGTCTCTGACTTTGGGCTCTTTCTCCCAACCCAAAGGCCTGCTCTCTCTCTCCTCTCTCACCCCTGCCAAGCCAACAGGTTAGTCAGTTCCTCTTTTTTTCAGCATGCTTGTCTTACTATTATATTTATTTGTGTATTTTTCTACTTCATTGATATCTTAAGTTGTTTTGTGTCATCTTTTTTTTGAAATCTGCCCACATCCACTCATCTTAAAAGCTCAGTTCTTCCGCTAGCCAGCAAGTGCCAATTTGCCTAAATACCAGTGCCACTGTTGAAGATCCACAGTTGACTGACATGGCAATTCAACAACCACAATTATTTCTTTTAGGGCTTTTTACCACTAGCACCACATTGACCCTCCCACTCTTGTGGTGTTACCAGCAAGCTAATTATATATAATTAAATCTATGTTTAAAGGCAGGACTTATTCTGTAACTAGAATCCTGCATTATTATTTGTATTACTAAATCATTTACAGTACATGTTTAATAACTTATTATATTCATTTTAATCATTAGCGATAGCTAAATAATTAAAAGCTTTACTGAATACTTACTGAATAAGACATACAATACAATAAATCCTGAATAACACAATAATTGACAGTTGCATAGTAATTTATAGTAGTTTCAAAAAACATTATTTGGACCCGAATTATTTATAGAAGAATTTAATAATTGGCTGTTGATACAGTATTTATAGTAGTTGCTAAACACTTTTTAGTAGTTGATTAATTTGTAGTTGGTACTGGAAAATGTATAGTAGTGGTTTTGTTTCTGCAAGAAACCAAATATTTACCCAGCACCTACTTAAAGCCACTCTCTAGAGGGCATCCTTGTTTAATTTATATCTAGTCAAAAAAGCCATGAAGTATAAGTATTTTTCAGTGTCTGAAAAACTGGAAATTCAATAAATAAAAGGAGGTTCTGACTTTTTCACAGTACTCTTAATAAAATCTAAAATACATTGAGTACAGGGAGATTTTGACCCTTACAATCCAGGATTGTAGAAGTTTTCAGCCGTTACCCAACCAAGTTATTGTTGATTTTTGTTTGGTACCTTTGTTGACATGGGATTTTGTCTTGTTTGGGTTGATAAAGCTACCTCTATGGCTGTGGTCATTATTAATACTCTCATTCCGGCTTCCCCCAGCTGTCTCTCTGGAAAACTGCTGCATCTGCGGAATATTTCCCGTGGCTTCCCACTGTACCACGTGTGCCCAGCGCCTGTGCTCGGAATGTGACCAACTTTATCACTCCCACCCAGGACGGGCCATGCACAGCAGGGTTCAGGTGGCATCCTCCAGACCGTCAAAAACCATCAGGTGAGATTAATCTTATGGTATAATAACCATATGGTTTATTATGGAAGCTTTCTGTTATTTTTGTCTTATTCTGTTCAATCTGTGCTTCCTCACAGTGCATCACTGGCCACGTGGCAGTGTTCCTACTGCACTACAGTCAACACCATGAAGCAGGTACTGTGTGAAACCTGTGAACGACCTCGTCTGGCCACCGGTGCCCCTTCAATGCAGGAAGAGCCGCAGCAGCCCTCTACTATAACTGGTTAGTCATCAATATGTTGTTTTTGCAGTCGAATGGGTTATAAAATTGTTACATCTAGGGCATGTTGGGCTTGAAATCAGCATGACAGAAATATATAACTGATATTTCTCTTGGATAAATGAAGTAAAATGAAAAAATACTTTTTTTTTTTTTTTTTTTAATCATTTACTTATGTTCTGGTGTTTAGTACATACATAGTCATATATAAACTTGAAATATCAGTTAAATCTAAATGTGTTTTTCCCTGAAAGCAATTATTGGCTGATACTGTTCCTTCCTGTTCCTTTCACAATGGTCAAAATACATTTTGGCACAAACAAAAAACTAAGTGGAAATGTTTTGGGTGTTATTTTGTTCCATTCCTCCTGCAGACAAGTTGTGCAAAAGTACACCTACAGTTTTGGGGACAAATTAGGACTGCAGGCAGTTACCCATACCCTCATACTCAGATTTAGTTCTTTGAGAAGGCTTTTCACAAGGTTTAGTGATGTGTTTATGGGTATTTTTGACCATTCTTGCAGAAGCACATTTCTGAGGTCAGACATTGTTGTTGGACAAGAAGGCCTGGCCGACAGTCTCCACTCTATCATCCCAACGGTGTTCTATCAGGTTGAGTCAGGTTCTGCCCAGTCAGGATTTTTTTTCCAGGGCTGTTTCAAGGCATTTGGGGGCCCAAAGAAAAATTTCTTGATTCATTAAAAGGTTAAGTGATAATATGCACTGCAATGTGGAATGTGTATTAATGAATGTGCATTAATTAATGAAATAAGGTTGACCAGATAAAACATGGAATGTCTTGGGTTTGTATTATCTGCAATCAAATACAAAAGTGCAATTAAATGAATGAAAAACTGCGTCTCTGCATCTATGAATTTCTTGTTCATGTCTCTTCCACCCCTCAGAGTGGCAGTGCAAGAGCTGCACTGTGGTGAATGCAGGCAGCAGTATTCTGTGTGAGGTGTGTGAGCGCCCCCGTCTGGCTACACGTCCGCCTGTCACCCCTTCACGACCCAACCCATCTACCACAGAACCCCTGAACAGCCAGGTACATAAACAAACACACACACACACACATATATATATATACACCACGCTGTGAACTGTGAGTCCATAAAATTTCATTAAAAAGGCCTTCATTTCTCTGAAAATATCCACAATACCAAATTCTCTTCCAAAGGTGTCACAAACAGAACATACATGCCGCAAAAAAAAACAAAAAAACAATGGATACCATGAAACCCTACAATACCATAGTAACCCACTATATAGCATAGAATGTATACAATTCTGGTTTTATATTCAAACTTTACTCAGCTTATTAATTAATCAGCAGACTAAATGAAGGCAATGCAGTAGGCAGTAATTTAATCAAAACTGATTTTATAACTACATTCATTTTCCTCATACCTGCATACCCTGAATGAATAACACAAATTTAACAACAAAGAGCATGCATTAAATCCCAGATAAGCCTTTTAATATGTGTTTCAAACTTCATCTGTCTCATTTAATCTCTCTCTTAATCCTCAAAAGAGTAAAGAAAAAATCATTTTCTGATACAAGTAATTAACTGTGTTTATTGTTGGGTACTTGGCACAAACGGTGGCAAGAGAAAGGATACTGTGACAACAGTGCACATTTCACTATGCAAAAATTATAGTTTAGCATATTCCCATAATCATTGAAGTAAAAAAAATGCTGTACATCTAAATAAAAACAGATAAACATGCTAATCAGAAATCAGTGTGACTGGTGTAGCTTTGTTCCTGACTTAAATCTTCTCCTTGTTTCTTGTTTTTTGTCATTTTCCTTTCAGTGGATCTGTCAGTTTTGTACATATGCCAACCACACGCCATCTTCACGCTGCGAAATGTGTGACCTCGCCAGATCGGACCCCGCCCCATCACCCTCCAAAATACTTTCATCTTTCCCAGTCAAGGACTTCACATCGCTGCCAGTCAAACCTAAACTCACTGCCACAGAGGATCCTGATATAAAGAGGCAGAGACTAATGCGGGAGGAGGGGCTAAAGCTGATTCAGATGATTCGGGTATTGCTTTTGACCATTTTTTTTGCACATTATAGTCTGTTATACAGAATCGGTTGCCATAAAAACATGATTCCATGCAAGTGATTACCAAACACTTTCACATGGTTTAAGGGAGGGTGTGATGATTTAGGCAAGCAGTTTGCATCAAGCTAATTGGTTGGCTATGACAAGAGTTTGACAGTAATTAAATAATTTTCAATATTTCAATATCATGCAGAACACACAAAGAATCATGTGGAAACTTAAAAGTGTTAAACAAACCAAAATACTCTTAAACATTTAGGTGTTTCTTAGGTGTTTCTTATCTGGCAGGATGTTAACTTGTGTTTTCTGATTAACTTCTCCTGTGCAACAAAGGTGGTCCTGATGAGTGCCAGTTTCATCATTATGTTTTTGATGGTCTTTATGACTGCTCTTCAGGATACCTTCAAAGCTCTTATTTTTTTTGTATTGACTGGCCTTCATTTATCTTTTTTTCCTTTAATTAATTGAGTAGTTCTTGCCATAATATAAATTTGAACATCATTCAAATAGAGCTATTCACTATAACTTTACCTCTTCACAATTTTATAACTGATGCTCTCAAACATATGCACAAGTTTTGACTCCTCAGGCTTTTACTCTCATTGGTCGGGAGATATGACAGATGTTCGTCAGCCCTCATTAGCCAAAAGGAACAACATATTTCCGATAAAGGAAGTGAAAATTGGAGTTAAAAGTAGGATGTTTGAAATTTAAGCCAAATTAAAGTAAAAAGTCACAAAAATGGAAATACTTTAGTGAAGAAATTCAAAAAACAATTTAAGTAATTGATTATAGGAGCAATAGTCATTGTATTAGACACTTAAAATTAAAACTTAAACTTAAACTTAAAACTAAAAAATTAAAAGAAGAAAAAGTCTCCTTTTTTTTCATTCAAAGTTTGTTCCAGACATTGTGAGAAAATAAAATCGTGAAACCACAATCATGAATAGTGAATTGTTTCGTGAGTAGAGTGCATTGTTACACCCCTAGTGTGTGTGTATATATGTTTTTTATTAGAAAACAATGAATTAATGTCCTGTTTTCTGATCTGTTCCTCAGGAGGGTGAAATGAAGGGTGTGAGCCCAGAGGAGCTCTACACGAGTCTGCGGGTCTCAGGCGGCAGCAGCAGCAGCATTAGTGGAACCCCCTGTGACTGGGTGATAACAGAGCTTCCCCACAGGCTGGATGAAATCTGTGCCATGGCTGCCTCTTTCCAGCACACTCCCAAACCACTCCACTCCACACTCTTCAACTGCGCTGGTGAGGACGGTGGCCTGGAGGCCCAAAAGAGCGGCGCGGTGCAGTTATCCAGAGCCGAGGCAAAGCAGGCCTGGCTGACAGCAGGGGGAGATGCTGAGAAAGCTGCGAGACAGGCGCTGAGGAACCGCCGGGCTAAAGTGAGTTTAGATTTGATGCCTAAACGAAATACACAGAAGGGTCTTGAACATCTAAATTAGCTCACTGACATAAAATGAAGTGTGGGTGGAGTTCTGAGGAAAGTGGTGGGTCAGGTTTGGGCAGAGAATCTAAACTCTAATGTGAACTGAGTCAGTAGAGTAATATTACAGAATTTTTCACAAATATGACTCTGGTCACACAACATTAGTCAGATATTGCAGGAGCTCTCGTGCAGCTCCACCTATAGCATAGTCTCAGTATTCTGGCCTGGAGTAAAATACAGGGATCCCATTCTCCCTATTACGGTCAGTGTACCATTAAACTGATTCTAAAGCTGTTGTTTTAAAGTACAATTCTGTGTATAATAGTCTAATAGGCTCATAGTAAAATAGATCAGATTTATAAACCCTTCAGAAACTTCTCAGTCTTTGAGGATAAACTGGTCACCCCTAGTTTGTACATTGAAGTGTTTGGTTGTAATAAAAACCTGCATTCTTTGTGTTCTAGGTGAAGGAGCTGGCTTCTTTAGGCTTTAATGACTCAGCTGCAGTTGAGGAGGCATTAAGACAGAGTGGCGGAGATGTGAAGGGGGCACTGGTGTTGCTGCAGCGTCCTCTGTTGGAGGCCTTTCACAAGCGCATGTGGAGCGATGAAAACGAGCCACCCATCGATATTAACAACCCAGACAAACAGGTGAGATTTTGTAAAATGTAAGCTGTCCAAAATCTGTACCCTATAGAGGGCAGTGTAGAAAGCGTTTTAAAAATTCTTCTCTATTCCCTGTAGAAAAGCATTACCAATAGAATAGGACCATTTTGGAATAGATAACGATATATATATGTATATAGAACAGTATGTACAGCATATACGTGAGGTATAAATGGGTATAATGCCGTCTAGCATTGAGCTGTGCAGCAATCAAACTGCTATCTGGACTGTCCTCTGGAATGATGATGATGCTCCATCCATTGCTTCTTACATTAGATGAGAAGTTGGGGTGATAATCCAACATCCTGACCTCGTTAAGGCTTTTGTTGCTCAGCACAGTGTAATTTACCACAGCATGACTTAGATGTGTGGACTCTGAGTCATACTGAATGATTGTTACAATCTTTCAATGTGACAAGACGACCATTAAGAGTGTAGAGTTTAAAATCTAAATTTTACTAGTTTACTAGATATGTAAAAGGATAATTTAGAAATGAGAAAAAGTACGTCAACGAGTCAACAAATAGGGTATAGGTCAACACATTCACAACCCAGAGAAGAAGACTCATTTGACCTTGAAAGACTTTTTTTTTTTCCTTTAAGAATTAAGAGTTTTGTTTACTTAGGCGTCCCAAGAGGTGAGACCTGCTGATTTAGAAGAATAACATGGCGACACCCTTGTTCCTTACTATTGTCACTTAAAATGCGCCTTATAATCTTTTGTACCTTATATAGTAAAATAGACCAGAAAAAAGACGTTCATTGATAGTGCACCTTATAATACGATGCGCCTTATAGTCTGTTAAATGCGGTATATATGTAGAGAAGGAGGGTGTGGTTATCTCCAATCACACCTTTTAACAGCAATGCTTCAGAATTTGTAAAAAGCCATTGATGGGCCGTAGAGACATTTACTCCAACAGAAGGATATATATTTTTTAATATCCTTGATTTCAGAAGCAACAATCAATGAATGAGTAGATGTCTGTGTTTATATAGTTTTTTTTTTAGTCTGTATAATCAGTATTGTTTGACTAAAAATACTGGTATGGCTAACATTTGACAAGTTACTGTAATGGGATCTTTTTCTTGTCACATTTATTGTGCGTGTTTCAGCGTGTGTGTCGCAGGCTGCTTGCTGTGTACGATCTGCCCAGCTGGGGGCGCTGCGAGCTGGTCCTGTCCCTGCTTCGCGACCCTGCTGCCCCTTACACACTGGAGGACGTGGTGCAGGCTGTGAGGGAGTCACATGATCGCGACTTCATACGTCGTGTTCTGGCCAAAGAGTGCCCGATCTGCCTGTCCGTCTTTCCCCACAGCAAGGTACAGCGCATTCTCACACTCTCCAATTCTCACACACGCACACACACACACACCTACATATACACCCAGACTGCTCATTACCACATGCATTTACTGTAACAATTATTCTACAAGTCATTGGACAGCATTATTTAAATTGAACAAGGAGTGTTTCCTTAAGAGACAGCTTGCTTAGCAACATCCACACCTGTATACGTTGTCGGGTATTATCTTGTGAGTAAGGTTGGACACTGGCCAATGTGGTAATAGCAAGGCAAAGTGAATTATCAGTGTTTAAGTGTGGCCTGATAGTGGGTGTCAGATGGATGGGACATTCCATTTCTGAAGTTGTATGAGCATTTAAAATTCCTCAATCCATTATGTCACTTGTGAATCAGAATCAGTAGCAGAAATTCCATAACATTTAGCATGTCATCAGTATTATAATTTTCTAGGTATGATTTGATCAAATTCAGGGATCAATACTTTAGCTTTAACAAGACACATCTTCTTTACAGATGCAGTCGCTGACATCGTGTCAGTGCTCCGTCTGCAGTGGCTGCTTTAAGCAGCACTTCACCATCGCCGTCCGGGATAAACACATCCGAGACATGGTGTGTCCAGTGTGCTGGGAGCCCGACATCAACAACCCCGAGCACCTTAACAGCTACTTCTCCACGCTGGATATTCAGGTACTAATCTATCATGCTTAACAGTAAATTTGTTTATTTTGTTTATATAAAACACAGACAATTAGTCATCCTGCATCAATAAAAGATTTATTTTCTTTATTCATTACTGGAATTGACTTTATTATTGTCCTTTGGTTGTAAAAACAACACTAAAAGGCAGCGGAAAACCTCTGCGAAGCACTGCATGCTCTCCCCACATAGGAGGCTTCTCGCGGCCAGGGGCTGAAGGCTAGGCTACTGGTAGATACGCCACCACAATAAAACTTGGACATTGTATCATATAACTGTAACACTAGAGCATTAATAAGCAGCAGGTTAGAAATGTAGATAACTGATAGTAATCACAGCAGCCCTGTAACAGACAAGAACAGAGATTGGGTTTAACCACAGATAGCTGTGGCTTTGGCCTGACGATAGGGTCAGTGTTTAGACAGCTGCACCACTCAGGGGACTAAGTGTGTTTACATTGAATTTTTCAAAACAGCTATGAAAGCTGCCTAATCACTCTGACTTTAAAAGCATGTTTGTCTGTGTTACATTCTGGAGAACTAAACTCTGGGTTGTGTGTGTGTTTGTTTGCATGTAAACACCCAGCTGAGAGAGTGCGTGGAGCCAGAGGTGTACGAGCTCTTCCACAAAAAGCTGACTGAACAGGCTCTCATTAAAGACCCAAAGTTCCTCTGGTGCAGCCATGTGAGTAAACAGCCCATAAAACACTGTCTTTTATATGCATTACTACTGTAACACTCAGTACTCTGCCTTACACACTCCTCTCACACATAGTGTTGTCACAATACCACAATTATCACTTTTGATACAGTATCTGCCTAAATATCTCAATACTGATACTAAATCTAGATATCATGGCAAAAACCTAAAACATTGAAAAATTAAAGGAATAATAGAAGATCAAACTCATGCCACCTTGGCATGAGCACACTGGTCAGTATTCACAAAATAACACCACCTCTGGTGTGGGCATTCTCAGGCAGTGTCCTGAGAACATTTTCTTGGTCAATTGTGTTAGTATTTTAATATCTTGAGTTAATGGTTTATTTCTGGACAATCTGAGGCCATTTTTAAAGTTGAAATTTATGTATAATGTTCTGTACAGTGCCCTGGTCAGGTGGGTGCCTCCCTAAGGCTACATAGCCTCAAAAATCCACCTCTATACTGACCCTTTCCTGAGGTAATGCACTGCTTTAATGCCATCAGATATGAGGCAACACTTTAAAGCAATTGTAGCTGGGGTTACAGTGACCTTCTAAGTGCTGAGTACAGAGAACAGTAGAACTTTTTTCCTGCATAACTTACAGTAGGTTTTTCTTTCTTTCTCTCCCTCTTTCTCTGTCTTTCTGCATCTCCTTCTTTCTCATTGCAGTGCTCATATGGTTTCATCTATGATGGTGATCAGCTCAAGGTCACTTGTCTGCAATGCAGGAACAGCTTCTGCGCTCAGTGTAAGAAACCTGTAAGTATTACTGCAGAGTAAAAATATAAATTTGCAATGAAAATCATTCAACACTCATCATAATATAGGTCTCCACCAGATTCCAACACTCTCCTGGCTTGCCTGATCACTAGATTTATTGCCTAGATAATTGAGCATTAATCAGACCAGCTGGGGTGCGAGCTTCGGCAATCTATAAGTGTGCAGGATCTGCAGGCCTAACTGGAACAACTGTGTGCAACTGTGCCACAAGATGCTACAGGACAGGGGTCGGCAATTAAGTTTGGCCGCGGGCCAGATATTTTCCAAGCCATTACGTGACGGGCCACAAAAAATATATATGTTTTGGAAAATTTAGTATAATAGGATGGAGTGCTACAGACTAGTAGCTTTCCAGCCCAGAGGGTTGTTGAACCCAATTGCTGAACAGTTATTTTCAAAGCAGGTAATAAAAAATAAATTAATAAACACAACGCTTCTCACGCTGGATCGGACCCTTGTCTTTAGACTTTTTGTCTATAGTCATGGTCCAATACACTATCACTGCCCCAGCCAGTGAATTGGGACATGGCTGGGGAAAAAACATCCTTATGAGCAATCCAGGGATGAGTTTAGGATGAGGATAGGATTTTGGCTCATGCTCATGAATATTCATAAATGCAAACATATCACCTGTGATTAGCTAACAGCACTGCAATGCCAACGTGGCGGGCAACAGAAATGTTTTAAAATAAAGACAGTTTTACATTAATAACAGTCTTTGCAAGGTCATATGTTACTTTACAACATGTGTAATGCCCTGCTAAGTGCAGTTCAGCCACTGACCTAGCCTTAAGAGTCTCTGTAAAATGCGAAATCCACCGGATATCCTATGTAAACCTATAGTAACTTACACACAGAGGTGGTACACTTTTAACTTTTGTAAACAGAACTGTTTCAAAAATACACCTACCTATCTCAGTTTTATTTTGCTGGTGGTGTTCCGTAGACAAATTCTAACCGTTCCTTAGCTCTAAATTACTAGGTAAAGCATATAACACTGATGTGTTTTTTGCACAAATAACACAGGAACAGACTGCCATGTTGTTCCTAAAGCTGTTAGCTCCTGTCTGACAAGACATGCCTGGCTGCGTTGCTTCAGCTCTGCAAGACAAGGTGGGCGAGGCCATTAATACTAATTCACGAGTTGACATAGACTCTGTGCTTTTCCTTATCGACTCATTTTTATAAATATTTCATTTTACTAGCTACTGGAGACAACAGAGGTTGAGGAACGGTTTCATGTGCAGCATGCATATACAACTCAGAAAACCCTATTGTACTTCACAAAAAAGAAGAAAAAGTGGATTTTGCCAGAAGGAGACCTTTTAAGTGAAGGTGAACAAATGAAAAGAACACAATACCTAAAGCAAAGCATGGCAATGGCTTTGTGTTGTTCTGGGTCTAGTTTTCCTCCTTTGAAGGCTTTCAGAAGAAGTCCTGGAAGATTCTGGAAGGGTTGCCACTGTCAACTAATGTAAAACCCTTAGACAATCTTGGGTGGTATTTGAAAAAGGGGTTGCAGGATGCAAACTTAAGAATATTAGTGAAATGAATAAGAAGAAATGTACTGTCAGTTAAATAGGACTCTCTGGAGCAGATACACCTGAACCTATTGGTACCATGCCTCAATGTCATGTGTTGGCTTTTACCTGAGGAGCAGTGGACAGCGTTGCTCCAGATTGTAGTAGAAAGCCTATTTTATGTGTTAAATACATTCTAGAAGAAACTGTGAATGAATGTGTGTCACAATACTATTGTTCATATAGTGTCCTACTGTGCTAAAGGACACTGGGCCAGATCCGTTTTGAATTGTGCCGGATCCGGGCCAGATCCTTTTTGCTATCTGGGGTATGTTGCAGCACACAGTATTATTGCTGTTTATTTGGAATTGAGTGTTCAAATCTTCCCCTCTCTTTCCCCTTGCAGTGGGAAGCTCAACACAATGGCTTGTCCTGTGAGCAGTTCCAGTTGTGGAAGCGAGAGAATGACCCTGAGTATCAGCGGCAGGGCCTGGCGGGATACCTGCGCGACAATGGCATCAGTGAGTCATCCCCAGCTCCCCAGAGCTGCTCACAAACCTACATTTAAACTGCTGTACTCCAGCTCTAATGAAGCTAACAGCAGGGCCACTGCCACTACAGAACCCCCACTTTTCTTAAAAATGCCCTGGAGGGGAACCCTATTTCAAACGGTGTGCTATCAAAGCACAACCTTTACTTTCTTTAACACGTACCAGTAATGCTCTGAGCGGGATTAGCTAGCAAATAGTGTCAGCATATTGTTGTTATTTGAAACTGTAATGTTAAGAAGCCACACTGTTAAAAATCAATCAAGTTCTCACAGCAATCTAAAGATCTACTAATATCTACTTCAAATCCTTCCCATATGAATTGAGGCTGTTGTTGTATCAAAGAAGAAACAAACTTCCTCGTATTACCATTGATTTTGGTAGCACTATCCACAAGGGTGTATGATTATCTTGATAAATAGCATGACTTTAAAATGTTTTAAAGTTTTGTATCAATTCTCAAAATCACTATATAATTTTATTGAGAAGTTTGCATGCCAAGATTTGGTGGAAAACAGTGGTTTATTCTATGTTGTGTTTAAATTCCACTGATCTGATTGGATCAAAAGTAAACTATTCCTGTGCTCAAATTTAATGGATCCAATGTTTTTTTCTATAATTAGACTTTATGAAACATTGCAATATAACATCTTGTTATTTTTAATCAGTTACCTTCAGAAGTCATAGTTATTAAGCTCCAGCTGTGTGTAATTTAGTCTCAGTATAAATACACCTGTTCTGCTAAGGCCTTAGTGGTTTGTTAAAGAACCCTAGTGAACAAACAGCATCATGAAGAACAAGGAACTCACCAGGCAGGTCAGAGATAAAGTTATGGAGAATAAAAAAAGCAGAGTAAATGGGGCCACTATTAATTATTATTAATTAATTATTTTAATCACAGTTTTCGTGTATCTTGGCATGTTCTCCTCCACCAGTCTTACACACTGCTTTTGGATAACTTTATGCCACTCCTGGTGCAAAAATTCAAGCAGTTAAGCTTGGTTTGATGGCTTGTGATCATCTTTTTCCTCTTGATTATATTCCAGAGGTTTTCAATTTTGGTAAAATCAAAGAAACACATAATTTTTAAGTGGTTTCTTATTTTTTTCCAGAGCTGTATATGGCTTGGCAGAAATGTTTGAATCAATATGGCTTTAGTTCTTTGATTGTCACGTACATGACGAAACATGACATGAATGTACAGATGGAACTTTAATAGTTGCTATAAATTGATCAGTTGACTAATGCATAGCATTAATAAATTCAATGATAAAACGAGTAATATATATATAATAATATATATAACATAATATATGTATTTGTAGCGAAATTGAAATGACTATATTATTGTACTGTACAGTAATACAGTATGTGCAGTGCATGGCTGTACTACACAGTGGACAGTGTAGATTTACCTCTTTTCCTTCTCTGTCTTTCTCTTTCTCTCCTTTTCTCTCTCTCTTAGCCTGTCCAAACTGTAGGTTCCAGTACGCTCTGGCCCGTGGGGGCTGTATGCACTTCAGCTGCTCTCAGTGCCGCTATCAGTTCTGCAGTGGCTGCAACAATCCCTTCCACACAGTGAGTTAACACCCTCTCCTCAGGGGCTGAGCAATATGGTACAAATATAATATCAAGAAAATACATCATACCTGTTTATACCTAATATGCGTCACAATATGGCCTTTTTCTGAGATGTGATTGTACCAGTAAGCTGTAATATTTATAAACTAGTCCCATTTTAAACATAAATGCTTTTAAATGCTATATATTAATGAGATTAAGTAGCTATTGATCTTTTAATCGAAATTGAGGTCAGTATTTTTGTAAATGTATGCACAATTTCCACAGTAAGCTCAAACAATTGTACAGTGACATTATTTTTTTCTTTGTTGTTTTCTCTCTTACGTCTTTCTTGTGCTCTGTCATGCTCCCTGTCTCTTCCTTTTCTTCTTTTTTTGTTATTTACTTCTCTTTCTGCCTGTCTGTGGCAGACGTGTGCAGTGGCCCAGTGCAGTGTGACGGGTCTCCATGCCCATCACCCCAGAGACTGCCTCTTCTACCTCAGAGACTGGGAGCCTGCCAGACTCCAGGCTTTACTGCAGGTGGAAGCACAGGCACTCACAAAGACCTCCATCTCTCTCTCACACACATACCCACACACACACACACACACACACACACAAACGCATGCACACAGTATTGTTATAAAAGCTAGTTATACAGCTCTGAAAAAAAAATTGAGAGACCACTTCAGTTTCTGAATCAGTTTCTCTGATTTTGCTTTTTATAGGTATATGTTTGAGTAAAATGAACATTGCTGTTTTATTCTAGAAACCACAGACAACATTTCTCCCAAATTTCAAATACAATATTGTCATTCAGAGCATTTATTTGTAGAAAATGAAAAATGGCTGAAATAAGGTTTTCAGACCTTAAATAATGCAAAGAAAATAATATTATAACGTTCATAATTCATATTATAACGTTCATAATTCATATTATAACGTTTTAAGAGTTTAGAAATCAATATTTGGTGGAATAACTCCTGCATCTTGGCATGTTCTCCTCCACCAGTCATACACACTGCTTTTGGATAACTTTATGACACTGCTGGTGCAGAAATCAAGCAGTTAAGCTTGGTTTGATGGCTTGTGGTCATCCATCTTCCTCTTGATTATATTCCAGAGGTTTTCAAAAGAAACACATTGTTTTAGGTGGTCTTTTGTCCAGAGCTGTATATGGACCCACATGCATGCACTCAAAGATTCTTACCAACTGAATGTCCAACATTAACATAGCACACACACACACACACACACACACACACACACAACCACACACACAAACAGTGTCCTCCCACACACACAGCTTGATAATTCTCCAAAACTGCCTGTTTTGTTCAGTGCAATCTCACATCTTGTATTCTATAGTGATTCTCAAGCTATTGTTTGTTTGTTTCAGAAAAATGGTGTGGCCTATAACACTGACACTGCTCCAGGAACACAAACAGGTACTGTATCATTTTCATTTTTCTGTCAGGGTGAAATATTTCATCCTGTTCATCTGTCTGCATGTCTGTTTTGAGTATCATTATAGCCATGAATTACTTGTTTATTTCTTTGCCAGTAGAAAAGAAATGGCATTACCTGAGATTTAGGTCTAAAAGAAGACATAATAAATCCTTGTTTTCCACTTAGAACCAGTGTTCAATTGTTCCCCCTCAGACTGCGAGTCTATATTAGGAGCACGAAAACAAACACTCTGAAACAAACACACCTACAGGATTCACAGGCCTATTTTCACATGTTATCCCACTTCCCCCTCAGCTGATATCTCTGCTTCTACCATATTCAGTCTCTCTTGTTTTCTTTCTCTCTCTCTCTTTCTCTCTCTCTCTCTCTCTCTGTCAGGTGTGTGTGGTGTGATTGAGCAGAAGGATGAAGGTCCTCGCCAGACAGACTCTGCGTGTGGAGCTCAAACCCAGCCTGGCCAGGCAGGACTTTGCGAGTGAGCGACCTTTTTGTAAATGTTTTTATCTAAATTTAAAATTTTTAAATTTCTTAATGATCTTGGTTCTTCCACAGTCAAATTTTCTTCCATTTTTTTTTGTTGTGGGTATGGTAGTGTTGGTAAAGTTTCAAACAAAATTCAGCATATAGCTTGCACTTAACCCTGATCATCTCTCTCTTTTTTTTTTTTTTTATTATAATTTTTTTTTTGTTTTTTTTTGTTTAGGAAACACTACCGTGAGTACCTGGTTAGTCTGATTAACGGCCACTCCATCGACCCCGCCCCCCTTTTCTCCTCCAATGAGCTGGTCTTGGCCTGCAAGAGGTACCAGGTGGATCATGCACGGGGGGAGGGGGAAGATGACAGACCGTACTGCAGTCGACTAATGAAGGTACAGTATGTGTTAAGTGTGATTAGACCATAATATGGTTCTGAATCTAGTGTGGATCCAGTTCTAAATATGTATTCAAAAGCACTGAACTTAGTTAATTAAAGCTAAGCTTAGTAAACAAAACTTATTTTAAAGTCAGATGAGCACTAGATGTTAATCTACACAGATTTCTTCCGCTTGTTTACAGTAAGCTTCCCCGTAGATTACAGTAAGATTCCCGAATTTCTCCAGCACTAAGGCTGGATCAGCATACCACTAACGTGTGCCAACCGGAAATCTTTAGCCCAGATCATATGTATTAAAACTTTAAATATTAAATCTCACCAACTTAAAAATGTAATTTGTGTCTTTTGATGGCCTGATTTAAATTCTACAAAATGTGTATTGCAAGTTTTGCTGACCATCCTTTAGGATCAACTAAAAAATAAGTTGCACCAATAAAATGTTTTACATGAATCAAAATCATTTAGTGGGTGCAACGCTATACTTTTGTTAATTTAATATAGCAACTGGGTAGTTGGAATTTATAACTATCACATATCCACCTTATTGTCAGTTATGTAAAATTATTGCAATTAATGCAAATGTAACCCGACTGACTTGGCAACACAGAATATAGTAACCTGCTGTTAGGAGCTTCAACACTGAGGCCAGACAGTTACTATTATATAACAAATATGCAAATTCCAAGAGAAGGCAGCTTTTGGAGAATGCTTACACACTGATGGTGAGTGAGAGGTGGAAGGACACGCCCAATATGCAAATAGTGTGATTAACATTGCTCCATAGACCCCAATCAAATAAAGGGTCAAACTGAGCATGTGCAGAGTAGTTGGCATGGCCTGGACTAGAGTTAACTACAATATGTAAATTTTGCCAACACAGATTATTTATTTGGACCAACTTTTAATAAGAAAATTAATAAAGTAAGTTGGGGTGATTAGTTTGCTATATTTTAGGGTGCAATTCAATATTTCTCATTTAGCTTACTTACAAATCACATTAAGCAGAACAATTTTAAGTTTTGTTTCTTTACAGTGTGACCTCTGAATGGGTAAATAGCAGTTAGTGACTAATGCTAATGCTGTTCCAGTCTCGGTGATGGAGAACTAAAGTGAAACTCCTATATAAAGCTGCACTTCTGCAGAGTGGCTTTACTGCTTCTTACAACCTGACTGGTAAAATTCATACATAAGACACACTGGATTAAAAGGCACACTGACAATTTTAGGGAAAATTAAAGTATTTTAAGTGAGGGATTAATATTAACCATAGTGAATCCTCTAAGCTCTGGAACATTTCCATATGCTCATATAGAGATAATAGGAGGAGGACAAGAATCAAAGCTTTTGATTGAGACAGATACATGTTTACAGGTGCTGTAGCTACAACACACACCAAAACACTGGTTACAAACGTGACATATTTTCACGTTTGTTTTCCACCTATTATCAGCAGTCGGTGCTCTGCGTCAGCACAACACAACCATAACTAACCAGCATTTAGCAGAGCGGAAAGCAACACGGCATACTTCTGGCAGTGTGAAGCAAAAACGACTTAAAGCAAAAACACTTTTTAAAAAATTAGCTAGATTTACCATATCTTAAGCACTAACCGAGCACACCTACATTCTGTAAATAAGTCCACAGGTACGTACATTCACACACTGTCCTGTGATGCATCCAGGATGTTCAGTGCAGAAAAAGCTCCTTACAGCACTTTGCCCTTCACTTCAACTCACGAAGGCCACACGTTACTTAGACCTTCATCAGTTAAAGAAAAGGACAAAGTGCTGTAAGGAGTTTTTTCTGCATCATTTAAAGGGTCTGTGACAAACTTCAACACTAACTCTTTTTTGTTTTTGGGTAGGAAGGAGAATCTACAAATTTCTTGTTTATTAACTCTTTTTTTTTTATGTTCTTCTTTCTGGCTTTTGGCAGAAACTAATGGAGGATGTACCTTTGGGTGACAAGGTCCCCCGGAAGAAGTGAACAATGGCTTTACTTGCACCAATTTTCAACCCAGATGTTTTTTTTTATCGTGTATGTGCCTGCGGATTGTTGTCCATGGCTTTTGTACAGTTTTCCTCATGGACTTGGCTCTTCATGTTGGATGCAGATGGAGGAGCATCCTTTAATTTTGTTTTCAGACAATCTTTATGTGCACTTTATGTCTCACGTCTCAGCCGGAAATGTTGGCTTCAATCTATCAGTAATGAAGGTATTCTCTCATTCGTTGTCAATAATTTATTAGACTGATATCATACATGCTTTTAGTTCTGTCTGGTTCCAGGTGAATTTTTGGGTTGTGCTTGATCCATAAATGTCTCAATCCATAAATAAGCAGGTGTGTCTGTTTGCAAATTGGATTGGGTTATTTAGAAGCCATGTTAGTAGTCTGAAAGAATCGATCCTGTTGTACGTCTGGCTTTGTTTTAGGAGAGCGGAGCACACAATTGGTAGTTTCTGGCAGGTTTTATATTATCGTATCTTTTACATTATAAGGCGCACTACCAAAAAAAAACGTCTATTTTCTGATCTATTTTTATACATGAGGCGCACCGGATTATAAGGTGCATTTTATGCGACTCAGTGTCGCTACGTTTTCCTTCTAATTCAGCAAGTCTCATCGCGGGGTGGCGAGACCTGTTATTCTAAGCTAACTTTAGTAAACAAAAAGTTTATGAGTCAGACGAGCGCTGGATATTAATTTACACAGATTTATCTTCTGAAAACTGTTTATTTGGGTGAGTAAAGTGCTTCTGTTTATTTACAGTAAGCTTAGATTTCCACAAAAGCTGGAACATTAGCATTAGTGGCTAACAGCGGCAATGCTAATGCTGCTCTAGCAGTGCTAGTCAGTGTTAGCAGCAGGCTACAGGCCGATAATAATCCCCTCTTAACGGCCAAAGAGCTAGCGCTTAGTGTGGTTAGCAGCTAACGCTAATGCTGATACAGCATTGCTATCGGAGGTTAGCAGCAGGCAACAGGCTGATACTCACCTCTGGATGGCCAAAGAGCTAGTGCAGTTAGCAGCTAATGCTAAAACTGCTGGAGAACTACACTAAAAATCCTGTATAAAGCTGCACTTCAGCGGAGTGGCTTTACTGCTCCTTACAACTTGACTGGTTAAATTCATACATAAGACACACATAAGACTGACGTTTTCTTTTTGGAGGGGGGAATTAAAGGATTTTAAGTTTGCCTTATAGTGTGAAAAATACAGTATAAAGATAATTAGTTATAATTATACAATTCTTTAACGTGATCTGCCGAAGAGTGTAATAGCTGTATGTGAACTGATCAAGCAATGTTACCTTAAGTGAGGACTCAGGAATACTCATATACTGTATACACTGTGAGGTGTTCTCTTGTGAGTAGTACAGCTATAATGATCATGACTGGTGGCGTCTGGCTAGAATTGTCCATGCCTTCAGATAAGCAAGCAACTCTGGCAGAAATATCATCCACTCTGGAGGCCACACATGCATTTGTTTTTCTGGGACGTGGCAAACGTCTTTGGACACTACTAGTTCCTGTCCCATGTCTAATTCATTCTGAAAATCACTGTATATAGATCTGGCTGATAAGTCACTTGCAACTAATAACATCACTTATAATACTCATATAACTCATATGGTGCTTTAAATTAATGAGACTGTGTATCTTTGTTTTTTGCAAGTTTCTGTTTGATTGATTACTAAGCTGGTTGTAGAAATCACTGAATTCATACTCTAGATTATTTTTACCTCGTTTTTACTGTTTTAAAGCAGATCATCAAAAACTACTGGCTGACATACATGCTGGTGATAGGTCATTTTCTATACAGCTCTGGAAAAGAAAAAGAGAGATCACTTAAACATGATGAGTTTCTTTGATTTTAACTTTAAATTGAAAGCCTTTGGAATATAATCAAAAGGAAGATGGATGAATACAAGCCAACAAACCAAAATGAACTGCTTGAATTTTTGGACCAGGAGTGGCATAAAGTTTTCCAAAAGCAGTGTGTAAGACCTGTGAAGGAGAACATGCCAAGATGCATGACAACTGTAATTAAAAACCAGGGTTATTCCACCAAGTTTTGATTTCTGAACTGTTTAAAAAAAAAAAAAAATCAGAGAAACTGATTCCGAAACTGAAGTGGTCTATTATTTTATTTCCACAGCTGTATAAATTGAAAATCATATTTTTTTTGAAAGGTGAAAAGGTTTTTGGTTGTGCCCAGCTTTCCCTACTAAACACCAACGATATCTTATTACAGTGAGCTGTGTGCTTTCAATCAGCTTAAAAGAAGACCAGCATTCAGAAGGAAGCCAAAAGAAACCTGCATTTTCTTTTTTTGTATGCATCGTGCTCTAACAGGACACACTGGACTCTTTGGCTGTTGAAAGTGTGAGAGAGAGAAAACGTGAGCCAGCTGAAGCTTCATGTGACGCAGGTTGGTAGGAACGTAGAGGTGGAAGAAAAAGTGGCTTGCTAATAAAACATCACCTGACTGTACAGCCTCTCACTTTTGAAGGTTGCATGCTTGCGAGTGTCGCTCTTATCACTGTATCAGTCCTCAGAAATGTGAGGTTTAAAAGAGCACTATAAATAAAGTGCAGTTCTTCTTCCCTGTGAGTGCCTCATTTTTCTCTATACTGATTATCAGTTTGCCAAGTTTGGTTAAGAATAAGGTTATTGTTTCTAATAAAGTGGCCAATGAGTGAATGAACTAGGTAGGTGAGTGTTTCAAATAAGGTGACCAGAGAATCAAGGAATACAGTGGGTAGGAGTTTCTAATGAGGTGGCCAGAGAGTGGAAGCACACGGTAGGGGTTTCTTTTAAAGTGGCCAGTGAGTATTAGAAACCTCCAACTCTGTAACCTCTTCAGAACCAAAAGGTAGGGTTTGTAATAAAGTGGCCAGTAAGTGGAAGCACAAGGCAGGAAAGTGGCCAGTGAGTGTAAATATCAGGTAGGTACTAAAGCATCTCCAAAAATTATAAAATAATTAAAAAAAAAAGTGGCATAAAGTTATTCAACAGCAGTGTGTAAGACTGGTGGAGGAGAACATGCCAGGTTTATTCCACCAAGTATTGATTTTTTTAACTTGTTTTCTGTGCATTATTTAAGGTCTGAAAGCTCTGCATCTTTTTTGTTATGTTAGCCATTTCTCATTGTCTGCAAATAAATGCTCTAAATGACAATAGTTTTATTTGGAATTTGGGAGAAATGTCTGTAGTTTATAGAATAAAACAACAATGTTCATTTTACTCAAACATATACCTACAAATTGCAAAATCAGAGAAACTGATTCAGAAACTGAAGTGGTCTCTTAATGTATAGAGGTATTACACACGGAGAGATTTATTTTAAGCATTTATTTCTTTTATTGTTGATAATTATGGCTTACAGCTAATGAAAACCCAAAAATCAATGTCTCATCAGTGTGTTGCTGAAAAATGAAATCCTCATCTCCATAAAAGTTGTCAGCAGAGGGAAACATGAAGTGCTGTAAGATTTTGTGGGAAAACACTGCACTGACTTTGGACTTGATAAAACACAGTGGATCAACACCAGCAGATCACATGTCTCTACAAATCATCACTGACTGTGGAAACTTCACACCTAGACCTCAAGCAGTTTGGACTGTGTGTCTCTCCACTCTTCCTCGAGACTATGATCCCTTGATTTACAAATGAAATGTAAAATTTACTGATGATCAGTGATGGTTTGAAGAGACATGTCATCTGCTGGTGTTGGTCCACTGTGATTTATAATCAAGTCTAAAGTCAGTGCAGTTTTGTTTTCCCACAAGATCATACAGCACTTCATGCTTCCCTCTGCTGACAACTTTTATACAGTTGTGGATTTCATTTTCCAGCAGGACTTGGCACACTGCCCACACTGCCAAAAGTACCAATTGGTCCTATATAATATTGTAATTTGATTTTTGGATGTAATGTTGATTTTTGGGTTTTCATTGGCTATAAGCCATATTCATTAGCAATACAGTAAATAAACTCTGTGTGTGCTACATCTATATAATATATGAGTTTATATTACTGAAATAAAGTAACTTTTCAATGATATTCAACATTTTTGAGATGCACTAGTGGGTGTTTCCAATAAAGTGGCCACATTATAAGGCTTTTAAATTGTAATTTCAGTTTTTCTCCCCCTGTAAGCTCATTATTTTTCCATTTATTATCTTATTAGAGTTGTTTTTCTTTGACTAATGGATTATTATTGGATTTTTTTATTTATTTCCTGTTTGAATCACAGTGCTGTGAGGTCAGCTCTGCTGTAATGAGAGGCAGGTGTGTTTTCTCTCAGTAAAAGGTAAATAACATTTATTTTTTTCAGTGGCATTTAGTTCTTTTAAATTGTTTTGACAAAATGCTGCTGCGCGTATGGCAGCACACAAACACGCTGCATTTCCAAAATGTCACAGCTTGCATTATTTTCATGCTATGGTTGCACTTACTGTACTAGGGAGAGCTCAGCTGGAGAAAGTCTGCGTGTTTTAAAAGAGGAGACGTCCAATTTTATTCAAACAAAATCCTCTAACCTGAAAGGCCTTGAGAAGTAGAAGAATAAACTCAAACCAAAATCAATGTAACACTGAATGAGTTTTTAAAAAGCTGTGAATCAAGGTTAAATCTTGACATCCACAGATCAGAACAGAAATCAGGGAGTAAATGTAAAGAATAAAAAATTGGGGTTGAGAAAGAAGTGGCATTCCTTGTGGACAGACCTGAGCAATAGGTAATGTACTATCAATCCAAACCAAATCAGTGCATGGAGCAGAGGAATCTGTGGGTGAATGACTGTAGACCTGTAAACGGCATGAATAAATGCATGAATAAAAATGCTTTAGTGGCATTTTCTTTCTTCATTTTCTGACCAGAGCTGCTGCAGCAGGTCCACCACATGATGTCCAACATGTTTTGACAGCTGTGTGTGTGTGTGTGTGTGTGTGTGTGTGTGTGTGTGTGTGTGTGTGTCTCTTGGGGAGATGTGGAAGGAGGTTGAAGTGGAGGAGCCTTAAAAAACTACACATTATATTTATAAGGGTATAAGCATAAATGGGCCCTTTACAGGTGTTGCACATGAATTAAAACCTTAACGAAAACTCTAAAATAGAACAAAATGTATGCACAATGATTATCATACTTAAACAAAAAAAATATATATATATATATATATATATAAACTCTTCACTGATGTAATAGATTAATAGATTTAGCAGTTAGTGTTCATCTCCAAGAATGTCAAGCTGTCCAGTAGTATTCAAAAGCTGTTGTAGAACACCATGTGCCATCAGGAGACTCCAACAGTTCTGGAGATCTCTCTATTGACACATGAACGCAAAAAAAGGCTGTAAAATGTTAAAATGACTACAAACTTGCTGAAAATTGCAGAACAAAGTCATTGGTTACCTCTGTAGACGTGATTATATGTTGCATTTGTCGATCTGCTGTGCTCAAAATAACCACGCATGGCTAGATGGTGGAACCAGAGAAAAAGCAGTGCATATTTACAGAGGTTGAGTTTTAAGTTTCTCCACCGAGGCTGAAACAGTATTAGCATTAGCCACTAACTGCACTAAGTGCTGGCTCTTTTGCCGTTCAGAGGCGAGTGTATCAGACTGTAGCCTGCACATTTACCATGTTAAACACTCAGTGTTCCTCAGTGTAGCGCCGTCGGGTGATATTTACTAGAGCTAACCATGGCTAGCACTTGTGGTTAGCCGCTAATGCTAATGCTGCTAACCCCTTCCTTAGTGGAAATTCGACTCAACATATACTGTATTTTTTGCAGTATAAGGCTCATCGGATTATAAGGTGCACTCTATCAATTAATGTCTATTTTCTGGTCTATTTTCATACATAAAGCACATCAGATAATACGGTGCATTACATGTGACATTCCTCAGTGTAGCGCTGCCGGGTGGCATTTACTAGCGCTAACCATGGCTAGCACTTGTGGTTAGCCGCTAATGCTAATGCTGCTAACCCCTTCCTTAGTGGAAATCTGGAATTCTAGGCTTACCAAAATAAACAGATTTTTCAGAAGAGAAATCTGTGTAGATTAACACTCAGTTTTTTATTAAAATTTTGTTTACTTAGCTTAGCTTTCCTTAACTTAATTTTCCCCCTACCGCCACCACCACGCAGTGTGGGAACTGCTCAGTTAAAAGAAAAACACCCCTGTTCCTTACTAATGTCACATATAATGCACCATATAATCTGATGCGCTTTATGTATGACAATAGACCAAAAAATAGACATTAATTGATAGAGTGCGCCTTATAATCCGATGCGCTTTATACTGCCAAAAAATACAGTATATGTTGAGTCAAATGTCTAAGCACACCCATTAATTTCAGAAATTAAATAGATAGATAGATAATGTATTGATCCCAGAGAGAAATGGTGGCTTTCAACATAATGCCATGTTCCGAACATGTATTCTTATCTGTCATTTTCCCTTTAGTTTTGTTTCCCTTTCGTTTCCAATACAAAAGTGTGTCCTGTGACTGTAGATACAGTGCATGTGAATGTGGAGTCCAAATTGGGGAGAAGCATGATTTACATCAGTTTCATGAGAACGACCCAGATGTTTACAGTGCTCTAATTAGTATGCCAACAAATTTGCATGAGTCAGCTCAGATCATAAGGTGCTTATTATCTAAAACAACGCAACAGCAGAAGCTGGTCTGAGACTATAATGGCCCAGGCTAAAATGAGCTGATCTGAGTGCAGTGCCTCTGTGTGGGTTGTGTGGCGTGCTCCGAGTGTCCAGATGGCAGCAGTGGCCCCGGGAAATGGGTTAGATATCACTGGGGTCAGCGATGTGTCTATGGCCCTTTACTCCCCATCCGCTACGGTGCAATGACACGAGGGAGACGGCTCTGAGAGCTGGAACATTTCAGCACAGCAGATGCAGCACAGCAGAGCTACCAATCAGGACGGGTTTGGATGACGTCGTAAAAATAGGGTCCAAAAATGGGCAGGACGTATACTAAAATCTGATTGGCTTTTTAAAATACATTTACATACATTATGCACAACATGAATTCTGTATTAATGCATCACAATGTGCTGTTCTTTGATTATTATGTTGCCTGGCAACCATATCCTGTTGTTATTGTTCAGAAATCACAGCTTGAAAACACTTTGGGCCTAATTTTTGTGATCTACGTATAGGCGAGCCATCAACAGCGCACCACTCAGCTTGGTTTATGGCATGTCATTGTGTCTTTGCTATCATAACAAAGAGAAAAGTACACCTTGCGAGGCTAAAATTGACCAGAAGATAGCTGATTTGAATCCTGGTCATGCAGCTTGCCATCAACTGCTGGAGCCTTGAGAGAGCCCAATTGGTCTTGTTCTCTCCCCTCATCACTCCAAAGGGTGATGTAGATCAGCACAAGGCGTCTGTGAGCTGATGTATCAGAACTGTGCTAGTCTTCACCCTCCTGGTGTTGGGCTATCACCTGTGATGAGGATATACAGCTAAATTGGAGCTAAATGGGTGGGACAATTGGCCTAGCTAAATTGGGAGACAATGGGAAAACATGTAAATAACTGTTAGGAAAAAAGGCTGGTACTAATTCTCTCAATGAATCATGGGTCACTTAGCATTCCCTTTAAGAGACAGATGCGCTACAACTTTGTCGTATCAGTATTTCAATGGCGCAGCAGGAAATTGACTTGCTAATTCATGCTGTGAAGATGCACAAACAGATTATTTAAAGAAATAGCAATGTTATTTTATTTTGTATTTATATTGGTGTAAGGATTTTGCTATGGCTTCCCAGGAGGTTGCTGTGGTATGGCGTTCCAGGCTATAAAGTTGCAAGTAGTTGCTAGGGTGTTGCTGTGGTGTTCTTAAGTGGTTCCAATGGTGTTGCTAAATGACTGCTATGGTCTCCTAAGTGGCTAATATGAAGTTGCAAAGTGATTGCCAGGTGGTTGCTATTGTATTCCAGGTTGACATGGTATTGATAAGTGGTTGTTGTGGTGTTGCTAAGTTGACAATACATAGGTGCTACTTGTGGCAAGGTGATTGCTATGGTATTTTAGACAGTTAGTGGTTACTAGGTGTTTTTTTGCAATTGATTTGGAGTCCCAGCTGGTTGCTTTGGTGTCTCCGGTGCCTGTCTTACCAGCATATGATCAGTTATACTCCAGATACTATCTTGACTTACACAGTTCCCCTGAACTGCCTATTTTTGCTATCTTCATTTAGCTTTCCCCTGAAAAACCCAGTGGGCATTAATTAAGTTTCAAAATCTGTAAACAGTTTCTGATAGAAACCTTAAAGACTCCGCATGACTCCACATATCTTTCTGTATTTGTGGACTCCATATCTGTCAGTTGAAGTTCAGAATCAATGTTTATAAATGAAACACTGAATTCTATATTGTTTCAAATTGTCAAAGTGTATAAACCAATTATGAAACCTGATCAACTCTACCCAGACATATTTAAATATCCTTCAAGGCATGCTATTACTGGCTATTGCTTATCTACATTTACTGTACCTCAGTGCTCCAGTGCAGGCCTAAAGAAGGAACCAAACAAAACTTTTCTGATTGGCAACCAAGTTTGCTTAGTTTGACTTCTCCAACTGAACTATTTCAATGTTATTTTAGAGCACAGTGGATACAAACTGTGGATATAATTCCAAGCACTAGCGTAGAGCAGGTACTGGCTTGAAAACACCTCCGCTAATTGGAGAGCAGTCCAGTGTAGCCCAGGCCTCGCCACCTGGCGGGGGTCAAGACTCTCCAGCTGTGAGGGCTGCGGGAGGAGGCGCTTTTTAACATGCGCCTCATCTCTCCTTTGACCTTCATCATCTTGCATAGCCCGAACGAGGCGCGAGGCGAACCTGTCGGCGGAATGCTGATCAACCGAGCGCATCCAAATAAACTGACACTGGCGGACTAATGAAGACGAGCGCGTTCATGACCTGCGAGAGGAAAAGCTGCTGCCTGACAGGTGCACTTCAACTGCTCATTCTCACAGTGAATCATTCAGTTATTCTAACAGTTATTTACTGGGATAGCTTTATAATAACAGTCCAGATTAACATACCTAACAATTTACAGTTTATAGTTTAATAAATATACAGCTCTGGGAAAAATTAAGTGACCGAAAATCAAGCTTCTCTGATCTTGCTATTTATAAGTATATGTTTAGATAAAATGAACATTTTTGTTTTATTCTATAAACTACGGAAAACATTTCTTCCAAATTCCAAATAAAAATGTCAATTAGAGCATTTATTTGCAGAAAATGAGAAATGGCTGAAATAACAAAAACGTTCAGAGTTTTAAGAGTTCAGAAATCAATATTTGGTGGAATAAAACTGTTTTTTAATCACAGTTTTTATGCATCTTGGCATGCTCTTCTCCACCAGTCTAACACACTGCTTTTGAATAACTTTATGTCACTCCTGGTTCAAAAATTCAAGCAGTTCAGTTTGGTGGTTTGATGATTTGTGATCATACATCTTCCTCTTGATTGTATTCTAGAGGTTTTTAATGTGGTAAAATCAAAGACACTGGTGTTGTTAACTGGCTGCCAGTTAGTTAATGCAATGTTGTTGTTTTTTTGGTTGCTGTGTTATTCCTAGATTATTGCTAAAATATGCCATTCTGTTGCTAAGTTCACAAGGTGGCAAGGTGGTTGCAAAGGTATTGTAATTTGGATGCTATGATTTTGCTAAGTGGTTGCTGTTGTATCCCACGTGGTGGCTATGGTGTTACAACATGGCTACAATGAAGGTGCAATATTATCGTGTCCCAGGTGGTTGCTGTGGTTTTGCTAAATGATTGCAACATGAATAATATTGTGTACGCAGGTGGTCTCTACGATATCCCAAAAGGAATACCAAAGGAATAGCAAAAGTGGTTGCTATGGCTTCCCAGGAGGTTGCTGTGTATGGTGTCCCAGGCTATTATGTTGCAAGTAGTTGCTGTGGTGTTCTTGAATGGTTTCTATGTTGCTGTTAAATTACTGCTATGGTCTACTAATTGGTTAATATGAAGTTGCTATGTTGTTGCGAGGTGTTGCTAAGTTGACAATACATAGGTGCTACTTGTGGCGAGGTGATTGCTATGGTATTTCAGGCAGTTGCTAAGTGGTTTCTTGGCAGTTGATATGGAGTCCCAGGTGGTTGCCTCGGTGTCTCAGGTGGTTGTTTAGGTGTTTTTGGTTTTCGGTTCTTATATAAACATAATTTTCAATATTTTCCCCACTAAATAGGCTCATGGAGCTCCAGCAGCTTCACGCTTGTTAGTTTCTTGACTGACATTCTCCACATATCTCTGATAGCCCATCCGTACACGAAAAGAATGTTTTTCTCACAATGAAGCTTTCTAAACAGCTCATCTGAATCGCCGTTCTGTAACTGTTCTCGGCTCAGTCTGGCAGCTCTGGGTTTTGTACTTCGTTTTCCCACACTGCAGTCGAGAGCTTGTGAAAGCCAAGGCTGGGAGACGTAACCATGAGCAACCAAAGCACTGACTCTGCTGAAAAACCCACCAGTACTGCTAATCATCATCGACTCAAACACACGTCTTGAGTCTGGACGTTGTTGTTGTTTCTTTCTCGATATGTGAACTCAATTTCATTAATGGAACATCAGTGGTTGCTTCTGCAGTCCTGCGGTTTGGAGGTGTCCAGCTCTGGAAGCTGTGAATGCGTGAGGTGGTCTATATTGAGGGATGAGCTGAGTTGAAGACAATTCTTTAGCTTCATAGATTAGAACAGATAAGCATGTATGCATGGTTAGCATAATGGATAACAACAGTGCCTTTCTTTGGACAGACTCGATTTAGGTCCCTGGCTGAGTGACTACACCACACAACACTTCACCTGTTTATAGCAAACATAGAGGCTCACTAAAGCTCACTAAGGCTACCTTCACATTACTTTGATGGCATGTTGGCTTAGTGGTTAGCATGTTCACCTCCCAGCACTAGGGTCTTTGGTTCAAGTCCCTACCTGTGTGGGGTCTGCGTTGGTTTCCTCCAGGGACTCCGGTTTCCTCCCAGACTCCAAAAACAAAGAGATAGAGAGGTAAATTGGATACTCTAAATTGCCCAGAAAAATGTAATACTTTGATTTGAGTCAAAAATTGATTTGACTGTGCCCAAATATAGATTGGCACTCTGTCCTGGGTAAATGCTGTAGTGCTCGATACAGTTCTCCAGATGGATGGTTGTTTCCGGTTGAGAGTACGCTGTGCACTATTGGCTGCCGCTTTTCACCGGTGTGTGGATGAATGCTGAGTGTAAATGGTTGTGTGTAAAATGGAAAGCGGCCTTGGGTTTCTAGAAAGGCGCTATACAAGTCTAACCTTATTCATTCATTTCAACAAGCCTCATGAACTAATTCAAATTTCGGGTCAAAAAACAGATTTGTCTATCTTGACGTTTCACATATAATGTGAATTAATGTGCACATAAAGGTGCATATTGATGACACGCTTATATTGTTTTGCTGTGCTGCCAGTGTTGTGTCAAATTCCGACTCCCTGCCAGAATTGGACTTCCCTTAAGTGATGTTCTGTTGCTTGTTGTGAAAGAAATCTAGAACCGATCTAGAACCACAAATATTGTGCTCAAAATTGTAGGTCATTCCACTGACCCACTAACAGTAACTAACACCCATGTGACCCTGACAGCAAAGCTGGCTGTTCTGGAACTGGAGTCTAAATTCTGAAATTATGTTCTCCAGAAATGTGTGATGTTCTCCAGAAATCCAGCCATGCCTGTTCCTCCCTCGCATGAACCCTGATCCTGCCCCGGGGCTTCTGTCCAGCCAGGCGTATCAATCCCCCTCTTCCTCTCCTCAACTGTCGCCGCTAGGGAGGGGCAACGGAAATCATTATTCCCTCAAGCACACACATATAATGCACACACATACAGACAAATGCATCTGAAGCACCTCTGAGAACTGGGACAGCCGATTGCCATTTCTCAGTGGAAGTGGATGCAGCATTAGATCGCCTTCAAGAGAACATTATCTATCAGAAATGCACCTCTTGCCATCTTTGACTTCATTGATAACCTGGTATGCCTTGAGGCTGAAAAGGGGGAGGAACTTGAGTAACTGACTTGGACTGAAGCACACTGAATTTTAATGACTTTAGGCTTGATTTGAGGAAGTAAAACATATTAAAGACCTGACTTAGACTTCTTCACTAATGACCAAGGACTTGAATTGATCTCAGATTCTGTTTTTTAAGAAAGAAAATACATATCCTTGACGACTAGGCTAGAGTATCTCCAAAAAGGGGAAAGCAGGTCATGTGGAGTGTTCCAGGCATGTAGGTACCAAAAGTTTAACCAAATGAATGAACCAGAGGCATCCAAGGTTTCTTTGTGTGATCCATGAAGACCCCATATTACAGCTTGTTGGACTTCTTAAAGGATTTACTGCTAAAATAAGTCTTGGTCCCAGATACCACAGGACATATTCAGAAGTCTTTTTGAGTTCGTGCCTTGATGGTCTGAGCTCTTTTAGAGTTCTTAAGATTTCAGTTTGAAATATTAGTCTAAGAATGCTTTAACACCTGCATTGTTTGGTCTGGACCTTCAGACTTTACACTTTGTTCCTGTAATTGGTCAGAAAGCCCAAATCATATAGAACCTTTAAATGAACCAAACCATGGTGAAGCAAATCCAGACCGAGACCACTTCTTTTGTTCAGATGAAATTTTGGTTCTTAGGTCTGGACTGTGGTGTGCGGCACATTTCCCACATGCTATTTTTGCTTGGACCAAATTAAACCATCAAAGAGATGGATTCGGGCAAGGAGGAAGTATTTGGTGCAACAACTTGAAAAACAATACTCTTTAAATTGACATGCCAACATCTGACGCATTGTAGGCTATAGGTGAGGATGACTAACGTTAACCATACTCTAGATGACTTCAAAAAGACTATAAAAAGACTTTTATTAGACAAAAGTCTGACACCCTCTTACACCTCAAGACAAGTCACAGACTTGCAACTAGATTCTTTCTGAGATTATTTTAAAATAAAATTATTATCTTGTCCAATCTGTCATGGTATAAATGTAATAAGATGCGTCAAAAAGACACTCTTGTTCATTCCACAGCTCCACCAGTTTCTTCTCCTTTTGTACACACCTTGGTTTCCAAGCCATCGCCAGAGTCTCATCCAATGTCCAGTTCCTCAAACGTTCCCACGCTTGCCATACGGCTTCCTGTAGCTCTCCTATTGGTTATTAACATTGTTTACGTCACTATTTGCTTGAGCCAAGTCTCAAGACTTACGATAATATTAAACACGGTTGATTTTATCTGAACGCAGGATGAAATAAAAAGACTTAAAAGACTTAAACCTTCAATCCTAACCACCTTACACTGAACGATCGAGATGACGTAACCGCAACTCGACTCTAGAAAGACTTTTGAGATTTTATCCCGACACTGGAAAATTGTCTGCGACAGTGAAATCGCTTGAAAATCATTTGGTGTAAGGTTGGCATAAACTGCAGTGTGAAACCAAAACTAACTGAACCGAATCATGTTGCCAGATGCCACATTCTTTTTTAGGGATATCCAAGCATTTTTCAACAAATCCACATGTCCACACATTACAAAGGCGGAAGAAGATATGCCTGCAGTCTTTGACTCTACATTCCCAGCTGTAGCTTTTGGTGGTAGAAGGGTTACATACAGAAAACTTAGGCCCAATCCCGTTTCATCCTTTGGCCCTACCACTTACCGCTACCCCTTGTTTTTGAGTGTAACCCTTCCCCTTGGAACAGAGTTACGAGGGGAAGCGGGGAAATCCTCCCCCTAAGAATTGGGACAACCTTTCAAGCCCCCAATATGTCATCAGGAGCACTAAAGTTCAGTAACCAAGCTGCTGGGTAACTAGTTAACTTTAGGGTTTTATTATATGTCTTCAAAAAAGGGAGGGATTTATTATTATTGTCCATTTCTTAATTCCTCTGTGACGGGCAGCTTTAATTAGCTTTTACTTTATTTTATTGTTCCGTTCCACCTTAAATGCTGCAGCCTCTGCCTGTCTGTTGCACCATTTAAGGTGGAACTGGAAAGCTAGATAAGCTAGCTACAGAGACAAACTACTAGCAATCTTTTTTTCAGCTTATTATGAAGAATTTGTCCATAAAACACTAAAACTACACTTTAATCTATGGTAATATGATGCTAATCGTCACTTTTAACATGGAAAATACATACATTTGTGTTTTGTTTTTTTTTGGTCACATCTTACCAGTGATTCTCTTACCCCTTCGTTTAAAGTGTGACTCTGAAAAATCTCAGTATGAAGGTCTAACAAGCCCTCTCTCTTCCACCTACCCCTCCAGCCTAACAAGGGACACTGAGACACCACTACCTCTTGGCGTGCACATGCAAAACAGAGGGGTAGGGGTAAGTCTTCGGACCAAGGGGTGAATTAGGATTGGGCTTTACTCTATCATAGACAGGTGATTTTATTGTTTTGACTGATTGGTGTAGAATCCATTGGCTTAGAATCCTTTCCGCTCACAGCAGTCTGTATATATCTTGAAGCCAAAATGTCCTCATTATCCAGTAAAAGGCCTTGTTGTGACGGGCCCTGTTCATGTGTTTTTTTTTTTTTTTTTAAGTTAAGCTCTTAAAAGCTACAGCTGGGAATGTTGTGACTCTAGCCTTTTCCTTTCTGCAATAAATGCAAATGTGTTGCTTATTACGACTGTCTGCACAATGTCAATTTAATTTTCCACTAAATTAAGCCTCTGTGGATTACCATTCTCATTATAGTGTACTCTCAATTCACCCGTAGCAGGGGTCTAAATATAGGCTTTAACAGTTCACTAACCCAAAGCATGTGTTACACACACACATGCCACAATATAATATTATCATCATACAGGATAAGAAAAGTATATTAAATTATAATAATACAGTACATGCGTTTAACAGCTCAGGCTATGTATGCACAAGTGTGTGCAGCATTTGGTTTTGCACTTTGTCTTGTTGGAAAAGGCATGTGCATCCCCTGGTAACATGTGGGTTGAAGTTGTAGTTTGGTACCTGGATTTGATCATCTGCTGCTGTTGAATCTTCGAGAAAGACCCCTGATCCTTGTTGCTTCCTGGGCGCCACAACAATGGCTGCCCATCGCTCGGGGCTAATGTTCTTACTATATATTTTTTGTGCACTCATTACTGTGTGTACTGTATGTGTTGTGCAAAAATTGCAATCTGCTCACTAGAGCCATACTTTTGAAAGAGCATGCTCATAATCAGTGTGTGCAGCATGTGGTTTTGCACTTGTCTTGTTGAAAATTGCATGGACATCCTTGGAAAACATAAGCACTTTTCCACTAAATGAACTCCACCAATTGGACTTATAAGAATTGTGGTGCTTTTCAGTGAATCAGCTCCCGTTTCTAACAGTTTTAGTGGAACCTTTAAAACATCACATAATATGGCATCAACTGAGGGCTTTGCGGTGGTGCTTCTGTACGAACAGACACGCCCACAGATGTAGCTCAGAAGAACCCAGTATTCTTCGGTTCCCACTGCAAACGAACATTCCTGGTTCCGGAACCTACTTTTGTTGATGCTTAAATTACACTTAAAGTACACTAAAAATTGACAAAAATGGAGATAATTGTTTTTCATTGGACAGTGACCAAAAGAACCTACACAACAGCCATTCCTTACAATCCATTCCTATAAGTGCACATATCGCGCATACACCCCCACTCGTTAAACACACACGAACACAACATGCAGAGTGCAAAACTCACTTTAAACTCAACAATAAACAGAATAAAGAGTTAAATATCGTTGCTGTTCCCTTAAATGAGCTGCTGGTGTACCTTCACAGCATGAACCCGCAGGTCAGTATCCTCTGCTGAGATGTGTACAAAGCACCGCAATGTTCAGATATGATCACAGCAAAGTCAGAGCTCACCTTCCTCTTTGTCACGAATGACCCAGGCAGGGAGATGAGGAGGCGGACACAGGTGCAGGTAAGGGCAATATAAATAAATTTATTAAATAAATAACAAAGAAAGACAAAGAAACAAGTAAACATGTAACAAAGATAATAAACCAAAATACTAACAAACAAGGAACTAAAACAAGACAGGATTAACTAAACTGGGCAAGGGAAATATATACAATGGAATAAACTAATAAACTTCAAGCAGGGGTATATACAAGGAACTAGGGAACACGTAAGTAAACAAGAAACTAGAAACATTAAACAAGATATAAACGAGAAACACGGGACTAAGGCTTAGGAGACAAGAAAACACTGAGAGAGACTATTAAACGGAGAGAAAGACAAAACGACATGGGAAGGTGCAAAGACCGACGGAGACAAAGTGGTAGACGAGGGCTATTTAAAGAAACAAGAAACACTCTAGAATTGGAAACACCTGGGGAAGGGGCGGAGCTACAAATGAGACACAGGTGGAAATCTACTAAGACGGGAGACACAGGGGAGCACAGGTCACGTGGGGAAGACACACAGAGACACGAGACAGGGCTAAGACCTGACACTCTTAAAGGGAATGGTAACTGACACATTGATTGGTTTATTTCACGTTACACCCAAAACACTTAACTTAGTGGCACTTAATTAAGATCATTAATTCATAACTTTTGCTTTTAATGTTTAAAAATGAAGCTTTGCCAAAGTAATACCTTATGCTTATGTGATTCTGTCAGCTATTGTTACTGTAAATTATATTTTTTGATGCAGTGCTGTCTGAAGGTTCAGAGATCACTTGTGGTCAGGTTAGGCTTGTGCCCTTGCTCTTTTCACACTGAATCGTTTAATGATATTATGCACAGTAGTGAGTGAAATACACACATTCCTTCCTATCTTTCTTTAACAAAACATTATTCCTAAACATATAAATTCTTTTCTCATGCAATTGTTGACAAGCTGTAGATCCTCTTGGCATTTCTGCTTATCAAAGACCTAGCCCTTCATAGATACTGCTTTTGTACCAAATCATGGAAGCCTCCAAAATTACAGAACTCTATTTGACCTGTTATTCTTTGTATTTGCTTTTCATGTGGTTCTGTTTAATAATGTGTCCTCCACTGCTCCTAAGTGTGCTGCTGTGATTGCTGCTGACTGCAGAGGCTTTCGTGACTCTGTACTGTTAATGTGTTGTTAATGTGTTTTGTGATCTATAGAATTTTATTTCTGTAAAGCGTCCTTGAGAGCAGAAAAAACACCATAAATAAAAGTGATGATGATGAACTTTCAGGACAAGCAAAGTGGTCTTGACTTTGTAAAGTACACCCAAAGCGTAAAGTCTTCTCATTAGTTTAGAAAAATGCTGTTATACACTATTTGTACACAATATATGGACAATGCTGTATTCACCATTTCTTCCAAAATTAGTGGTATTAATATGAGTTTATCCGACTTGTGTTGGTCTACTTCGATGACTTGGGAATGCTTACGCTTGTATAAGTTGTGGGGTGCTATCTTTTGAGTAAGGCTGAACACTGGCCAATGTGTTCTTAGCAAGGCAACATGAATGAATTATCTTATCTGTTATTATTAGAGCCAGGCCTGATCATAGTTGCCAGTTGGATGGGGCCTTCTGTTCACTTTCTCCCCAATTAAAGTCAGCCACCGCCACTTTTCCAACTGCTGCTGATGCATCATTGCCGAGTAGCAACCACAGCGTATCGGTTTCAATACATCAGCTCACAGATGCCCTGTGCTGATCAACATCACCCTTTGGAGTGAAGTGGGGAGACAGCCCTATCTACCCACCCAGAGAGAGCGAGGCCAATTGTGCTCTCTTAGGGCTCCGGTAGCTGATGGCAAGCTACATGAACAGGATTCGAACCAGCAAGCTCCTTATCATAGTGGCAGCGCTTTAGACCACTGGACCACTCAGAGTCAGTTTAGTTCATTCACCGCTAATGTTCTTTAGTCTATCCCCAGGCTGACATCAATACTGGTGGAGAATGTGGAGCTGGTCCATTGGATTTTAAGCTAAGTGAGTTTTTTGTATTGTGTCAATTTTATAGTAAATTCACTAAAAGAAGCGCTTCAGAATTACTTGGAATAAAATATTCCAAAATATTCCAATATTTTAAAGTATTTCATTGAGAGTTATGAAGGTTTATTTTTTCTATCTCTGTAACAATACAGATTGAATCAGACACTTGTGGAAAAAAAGGAGAGCGTAGTCATAATACAAGCGATGGTCAACATGAGAGAGAAAATAAACCGATATATCGAAGCCAAAAAATCTAGACAAAAGAGAAAACCTGAGCCAAAAATACAGTCCAAAAAATTGAATACACAGCACAAACAGAGGAAAAGGGCTAGCCAAAAAAATCTAATAAAATAAACAACAGAGAAAAGGGTCAATACACAGAAATACAGGGAGGTTAAACACCTCACTACTTATACAGGTGTGGATGCCAAGTCGGTGTGCATTTATATACATACAGGTATGTGTGATTGTATGGTGCAGCTGTTGTTGATTTTTTATAAAACAATTTTTCTACCATCTTCTTCTTCCTCTTCTCTATCTCTTTTTCTCTCTGTGATTCACTTCAGATGAGGATGCCTCTGTTTGAAATGCCACAGTGGCATATACTACATGAACAAAAGTAGTGTGACAGCTTCTTATTACTGTATTTCTCTCAATATAAGGTGCATTATGCAACACTAGTAAGGCACAGGGGTGTCGTCATGTTTTACTCCTAATTCAACAGGTCTTGCTGCTAGGTGGCGACATGTAAAGCTAAGCCTAAATAAATAAACAAACCTGCAATTCTGTAAAAAAAAAAACATTTTCTTTTCAAGTTAGACTAGTGCTGGATGTTAATTTACACAGAATTTCCACTAAGGCTGGGTGCAGCAGAATTAGCATTAGCAGCTAACCACTAGAGCTAGACTAAGGAACCCTGATATTTCATATTTGATAGCAGTTGGTCCTACATAGCTTGTTTTAACACAGTAAACGTGCAGAGTATAACGTAAAGTCTGATATACTCACCTCTGAGCAGCGAAAGACCTAGCGCTTAGCGTGGTTAGCGGGTAATGCTAATGCTGCTCCAGCAGTGCTAGCCGGGGTTAACAGCAGAATACAGGCTGATATACTCACCTCTGATCGGCAAAAGAGCTAGCATTTAGCTAGCTCTTTAGTTAGCGGCTAATGCTAATACTGCCCCAGCCGTGGTGGAGAACTAAACTGAAACTCCTGTATAAAACTGTACTTCAGCAGAGTGGCTATACTGCTCCTTACAACCTGACTGGTAAACACACTGGATAATAAGGAACACTGACAATTTAAAAAAAAAAAAAAGGATTTTAAGGTTGCCTTATAGTGCAAAAAATATGGTAATTGTTTCTTTTAAAATTAGGGTATCAATTTTCTGTTAGATTTTGCTGTAATGATTTGAGTGCATTCAGGAACAAGAGTTAGTTAATTGTCATAGATTCATGTTTATCAGCCCTTGAAGGTCCTATTCTATTGGCAATACTTCCACGTCTGCAGGTAATAAACAAGTCTTGCATGTGTACACATCTGTGTAATATGTGTAATAATAGGTTCATTAAATGGGGTGCCCATAACCATTTAAACATACAGTGTTTAGTGTATACTGTATGAGATGAGACTAGTACATTCTGTCCCATGACTTATGCCATGTCCCAACAGTGCTAAAGAATGCAACACTGACCTTTAGAATGTGTTCGTTGGGTCACCTGCATTAAACGTTTATCTGTAGGCACGGACGATTTTAGCCAGATGCTGCCGGTCACAATCATTACTGATTATTACTCACTGCGCTGTCCACTGTAGGTGGTAATGTCTTCTATGTCTTCAACATTTGATCATAGGGTTTAGTGTATTGCTTTAGCAAACGCTAAACACATGCACACATACCTACAAACATACACAAACCCAAAGGGCTCCACTTCCATAACGAGAGTTTCCATGCCAACGGGTGTCTGACAAGCAGAACAGAGTGACAGATTGACAGAAAGAGAAATCATAATTGAAACGAGAATGAAGTGGGCTTGGAACAATCAGTATTCACCAATCAAGTGACAAGCAGACAAGTGGAGAAAAGAAAAGCAGCACTTTGCGAATGAAAAATTGATTGGGTGATTTCATAAAAAAGTCAAAGCTAAAACAACTATTCTTTTCTGTCTCAAAAAAAAAAGCCCAGAGTGCATTATTTGGAACACCTACACCTTCATACAATGAATCATGCGGGTTTAGTTCAACAGTGTTTCTGAAATTAGTATGAACTTAAAACATTGTTGTTTGTAAAACAAAATATTTATAAACCATATTCAATTACTTTGAACATTTTTTTGTTCTCACTTAGTACATTCAAATGGGAATTAAATCAACTCATAATACTTGAGTTTAGTCTGTTGCCATTGGCTTTTTTATTGGCTGCTGGCACCATCTATTTTCAGGCATCTATTTGACACTCACTGACTGTATGTAGATATTCTCCCTAGGCTAGATTTGGTAGGTCATATACTTGGAGGTCATATTTGATAGTTAATATATACATGGCCATGAAACAAGGAAACAGATACACCCGGTTCTGGTGGAAACAGAAGAGTTGAGGTGCACGTTGAATTCTGCCGTGATTTGAGAAGCCGTGGTTTATGTTTTTTTGAATACAATCCAGGTTATCACCCGAACATCCCTTTCAGACACTTTCCTCTTACAGCGTCCACAGTTAATCCTGTTGGATGTAGTTGGTCTTCGTGTTCTTGGTGGTATGCTGACATTACCCTGGATACCATGGCTCTTGATACATCACAAAAACTTGCTGTCTTGGTCACAGATGCGCCAGCAAGATGTGCACCAACAATTTGTCCTCTTTTGAACTCTGGTATGTCCCCCATAATGTTGTGTGCATTGCAATATTTTGAGCAAAACTATGCTCTTACCCTGCTAATTAAACCTTCACACTCTGCTCTTACTGGTGCAATGTGCAATTAATGAAGATTTGCCACCAGGCTGCTCCAATTTAGCCATGAATCCTCCCACACTAAAAGGACAGGTGTTTCAGTTTCATTGTCCAACCCCTGTATATATTCAGTACCAGTCAAACATTTGGACACACCTTAAATTCAGTGTTTTTTCATTATATAACCGTTTTCTGCATTGTAGATTAATATGAAATCATTCAAACTATGACTAAAAACATTCGGAATTCCTTCATAAACAAAATAGTGAAACCACAATATGTATTGTTATTTTTTTAATATTCAAAGTAGCACCTCTTGCTTTAGATATTTTGCCATTTTCTTAGTCAGCTTCCTGCGGAAGAGTCTCCTGGAATGTTACCTTTCAGTTAACAGCTGTGCTGAACTTATCAATAGTTTACTACTTGAATTTCTTGGATCTAAATGTGTTTAAGATCATCAGTTGTAAAGTTGTGTTGGTTAGAGTTGGTGAGATACAGTGAACAGCCTTATTTAAGTAATGTTCTGATCCATATAATGTCAAGAACTACTCAGTTAAGTAAAGAAAAATATACTTCAAAAAATGAAGGTTAGTCAATACAAAACATTTCAAGAACTTTCAAGTATCCTCAGGTGCAGTTACAAAAACCATCAAAAATGTTATGGTGGAACTGGCACTCATCAGGTCCAGCCCCAGAAAAGGAAGAGCAAAAGTTACCATCAAAGTTACCAGCCCCAAAAACCACAAGTGAACAGCACCTCACATGATAGCTCACCTAAGTTTTTTTGTTTTGTTTGTTTAACACTTTTAAGTTGCTACATGATTCCTTATGTGTTCCTTTATAGTCTGGATGATGTCAGTATTCATTTACATGTAGGGAAAAATGAAAACATGGAAAGAGAAGGTGTGTCCTGTATTTTGACTGGTACTGTATATACTATAATATACAGCCACTTCAGTTTCTGAATCAGTTTCTCTGATTTAGCTATTTATAGGTATATGTTTGAGTAAAATGAAGGTTGTTGTTTTATTCTATAAACTACAGACTTATTTGCAGAAAATGAGAAATGGCTGAAATAAAAACCAATATGCAAAGCTTTCAAAGCTTTTCACTCAAATAATGCAAAGAAAACAAGCTCATATTCATAAAGTTTTCATAAATCAGTTAAAAAAGTTCAAAAATCAATATTTGGAGGAATAACCCTAGATTTTAATCAGTTTTCTCATTTTAAATCAGAATCTGGTGGCCTCTGCCCAAAAGCTAAAGATGGGTCTTCACTGGGTCTTTCAGCAAGATAATGACCTTAGACATGTGGCCAAATCCACTCAAAAATGGTTCACAAGGCACAAAATTAAGCTCCTCTCATGACCATCTCAGTCCCCTGACCTCAGTCCAATAGAAAAGCTCTGAGGTGAGCTAGCTAAAAAGGAGAGTGCACAAGAGCACATCCATGACTCTGGAGGATTTAGAGAGGTTGTGTAAAGAGGAATGGTGGAAGATCCCTTGTTCTGTATTCTCTCATCTTATGAAGGAAAAGATTAACTGCTGTCTTTTTGGCTAAAGTAGGTTGTACAAAATACTAACACCAGGGGTGCCAATAATTATGGCACACATGATCTGATTTAAAAGATTAATTTTTGTGTGATTTTTCTTCCCACCAAATAAAGGCACTTGAATTAAAGCTTTTTTTTTTTTTTTTTTACACTGTTGTCCTACATTATAAAAAAATAATAAATCTCATTTGTACATATATTGTATTTTTAGAGTGTATCTGTGTTTCTCTTCTAAAGTAAAATGGTCATTTTAGCCATCTTTCACCATTGACCAAAGACCACCAAAAGAATATGGTGGGCACAACAAACAATCATGTGACTGAAATCCCAAAATAGATGGTCAAGTTTCTTACTGCATCTAGAGAAACACAAAATTATGATTGTTGGTTGCAAAACCAAGAATATAAACATATACCTCCCAGGAGATAAAGGTTACTTTAATTCCAAGCAAATTAGAGGCTTTTGTTGTAATTCCATCTCTAAACATGTTCACACTTGAGTAATACTACACAACACAACACCACAAGAGAATGAATCAAGTAAAAAACTTTATATTTATTTAGAAGTTTTCCAACTGATGTTGGAAAGCAGTTTTATAGATATCAACCAAAACATTAAATTAAGGACATATAACCCCCAGTGAGCAACAGTGGCAAGGAAAAACTCCCTCAGAGCTGGAGGAGGAAGAAACCTTGGGAGGAACCAAGGCTCATCAGGGGGGACCCATCCTCCTCTGGTCAGACTACACATAATAGCATCAGTCCATTATTTTTATTTTTATTGTTTTTATTATTTTTTTCACACCCCCGCTTGTTAAACACACACACTGCAGTGCGTAAATCCGAATTTTAACTCAACAACTCAGTAGAGAGAAAAAAAAGTGAGATAGTGAAGTAGAGAGAAAGAGAGAGTGAGAAATAGAGAAGTAGAGAAAAGTAGAGAGAAACAAAGAGCGAGAAATAGCAAAGAAGAGAGAAAGAAAGAGTGCGATATAGAGAGAGTAGAAAGAAAGAAAAAAATGAAAAATAGAGAAGTAGAGTTGCTATAATTTCTAAAGTGGTTGCTAAGCTGTTGCTAGGACATTGCTAACATATTCCAGGTGGTTGCTAAGGTGTTGCTAACGTCATTGCTGACTGCTCAGTGGACTTGTCGTTGTTGTGCCGAATTTATCACCCCCGCCATGAAAAGCACCTTCTCTCAGGAGCACATTCGCTCTGTCTTCTCATAAAAGCAGAGATAATCCGCATGAACTTACTTAGAAATACACGTCAAAAGTCGTGGTTATCTTAGTCATGGTTACATACAAAACAACAAAGCGCATGCTCACCAGAGGGGGTGCTTTTCCTGACGGAGGTGCTGAATTCGACACAACAGTGCCATGTTTGTTTACTTGAATTTCACATTGCTAACATCATCTTGTTCCGTACAAATTTTTGTAGCTGTAGTAGCTCACATTTTTCCCAATTTCTTTAGCCTTTGTTTAATTTTGGTCATTATTTGTACTGTTTCATAAGGTGATTTGTTTAAGATCATTTTTTTAATAGTTTTGAGATCTATTTTTTTATTTTCTGTCAGCAATGATTGTTTCTTAACTGCAGGTTTTTTTATGTGTGTGTGTTTAGCAGTGGGGGCAGACTTCTCTTTCTCAAGGCTATGGCAGCGTTTTTCTATGATGCTCGGCTGTTTGGTGCTACTGATTTCAGAGCACTCGCCATACGCATCGCTGTCTTCACGGCTCCTCTTTTCCGGTTTCAGTTTTTCTGAAGTCCTGCAGGATGGAAATCAAATGTGGTTATGGAAACTACTAGCTAGAGTTTTGTGCCTATCATCATAATAAAGATATTATAACAGGGGCAGTACAGTTTCTTTACTTTTAAACACTTCTTTTTCCCTCCCTTCTCCATAAAAACACTAAATACTCTAATAAATAAAAAAATAAAAAAATAAATAATACCTTTTAAATCTCGTTAAGCAGTAATACATGAAAGGATGTGCATAACATAACATAAGATATCTGCACTGGTTTAATGCAGTCATAATAACGCCCCTTTGCTGACATCCAACCATCTGGGTCTTACTGCTGCAGCTCAGCCAATCAGCTTTCCCTCCTGCCCTGCCCCTAAACCCATACATCACCCAGTGCCCCTCACAAACTTCCCCTCTTATTTTTTAGCCTTTTTTAAGTTTGAGCTGAATGTAAAGTCAGCAAAAACAAGGGGGTTTAGTGCCCCTTTAACATTAGCATAGCTTTTCTTTAGATGGGCTGTTTATCATAATATTCTCTAATTAACTTTAATAAAAATTGACCTTATTTGTAGTTTCTTTCTCTCCTGTAGTAACTGTTCATCAATTGCAGGTGTTGGTATTTGTGCCCGTTTAGCAGCAGGTTGAGACTCCACTCTTTCAGGGCTTGGGCAGCGCTTTCGTTGTCCTGTGATCTGCTGTTTGGGGTCACAGGTTCTATAAGTTTCTATGAGTGGCCGTTTAGCAGCGGGTTGAGACTCCACTCTTTCAGGGCTTAGGCAGCGCTTTCGTTTTCCTGTGCTTTCCTGTTTGGTGTCACGAGTTTTGCTGCACTTCTCACTGGTAGACCCGCTGCACCCTTGGCTCTTTTTCTTTGCCTTGAGATTTTCTGATGTCCTGCAGGATGGAAATCAAATGTGGTTAAGGAGACTACTAGCTACAGTGTTGTGCCTATTATCATAATTAAAGTATTATAACAGGGGCAGTACAGTTTCTTTACTTTTAAACACTTATTTTTTCCTCTATTCCCCACAAAAACTCTAAATACTCTAATTAATAGGGAAAATACCTTTCAAATCTAATCTCATCTGGGTCTTACTGCTCTCAGATGTACTGTCTCACTGCTGCAGCTCAGCCAATGAGCTTTCCCTCCTGCCCTGCCCCTAAACCCATACATCACCCAGTGCCCCTCACAAACTTCCCCTCTTATTTTTTAGCCTTATTCAAATCTAGCTTTTCTTTAGATGGGCTGTTTATTTAATTACTGTTTTATATTCTCAAATTAATTTTTTATTAAAAATGTACCTTATTTTTAGTAATGGTTGATCAGTTGCAGGTATTTCTACGAGTGCCCGTTTAGCAGCGGGTTGAGACTCCTCTCTGTCAGGGCTTTGGCAGCGCTTTCGTTTTCCTGTGCTCTGCTGTTTGGTGTCACAGGTTTCGCTGCACTTTCTGTAAGTAGACCCGCTGTACCCTTGGCTCCTCCCCTCTGCCATGGGCTTTTGTGAAGTTCTGCAGAATTAAATATTTTGTGTTTATCATCAGAATAAATTCATTATAACTGAAGCAGATATACCAGTATGGTTCTTTACCTTTTAAATACTTATTTTACTAAATTGTCAAAGAGTCTTACCTGACGTAGAACAGCATGTATGCTTGCTGATTGAGCACTGATGTTTCATTGGCGACGGACACCTGTTTATCATCCATTTTATACCACTTGCGATCACTAGCCTGAAAAACAAAAATGAACGCACACGTTTATGTTATTCAAATCATTATTCTATTCTTTAGCAAAATAAGAATACATAATATACAGATAAATTGAGTAATATGTGCAGTATGTCTTACCTTCACATAGCAGTAGTAGTGTCCGAAGTGGCGGTTGTAACCAGCGTGCACAAGCACAGCATACAGCTTGTACACTTGTGACTCTCCCTCAGACTCGGACATGAACGGACGCATGTCAAGGTGTTTGGGATATTTCACAAGCTGTGCATAAAAAGACAAGACTTTACATTAGCTCCTCAGGATTGCTCTACATAAGCATCTCTGCAGACTTTTTAATAAACATCAGATAAAATTAAAAGCTACATAAAAATATTAAACAAAACTGCAATAACAAAATGACAAAAGTCAAACAGCACCAATATTACATTTACAGATTTACTTTACAGTAAACTTGTGTAAGCTACTGATAACTGATTTTAGCTACTTGATTTGTTTCTGATAAATCAATACTTCAAACAAACACTTGTTGTTTTGTATACTCATACCGTAGAAATCTTTTGTCCGTTGAAATCGAATCTCTTCAGACAGATGGTGAGCACGTTTGAGCTGCGGTGTATGGTCAATGTTTTGGAGGCGGGGCTCGTTACCATACACCTATAAGTTAAACAGAATTCAAAATAAATTCAGAAGCCTTATTAAAAGCACATGCTTTTTTTTATCCAACAGCAGATGGCTCAAAATATGTTCATCTAGTAGTGTTGGGGTACATAAGGGCAGTTAGTTACACTTACCTGGTGCACTTGTAACCATCACTAAGTTGCTCAGGCTTAACAAATCGCTGTAGCGATTCATTAAGATCCTTGGCTCCCTTTAAGTTAAAACACATGAAAAACAACAGATTATGCACAGGCTCCGGCTCTGGATATGAAGGAATTGATAAGCCTTATGTAAATGATAAACACCATGTAATTAATACATTTGCTGTAACTTAACAAATCACTTAAAGCCCTTGGTGCTGGCATGTTAGTGTTATCTAATCTTTATAAGGCAATAAAGTGTTTTTGTATGCGCTTTATATACGTTACCGTGATGTCCAGTGCAACATCCATGTATGGCTCAAACGTATCTGAATCTGACTTGCAGTTTAGACACTTGACTGTGAAATAAGAATAAATGATCACCATTCTTGATCAAATCTATAGCATTATGGATGTGACATAAATAATATTAAAGTTTGGATATACACAGCATTATAACAGCAGTAGCATGATCCACAAACTCACCTCTAGACCTCATACAACCTTCAAAGATCTGATTAATGAGGTTGGTTTCCCTGCCTAGCCTAAAAACAGGCAAACAAAAAAACAGCATTTTTAAACAAGATAATTGATATACAGATGATGCAGACAAAATAATCAATCTGATTAAATTGATGTGTATTATGGTTTATGTAGACTTACATTTTTCCATCAGGGTAGGACTGCTGTAGAGCGAGCACTGTGTACCTCAGGAACTCGTGCGCGTCTTCTTGTTGTCCGAAACAGAACTGCTCTCCGATCACTAAGAGAAAACCAGACAGAGCTTGATTAGTAAATCGTAAATGTTAATGAGAATAGAGTTTGTAATAATCAGATTCATCAGGGGAATACGGGTTATACTCACGGTTAAGTTGAGTCACCACGCTTGCGGGAACAATGGCTGTGCCCGAGTTCATAATCGTGTGGGTGATGTGGTTCTGCAATGTGCATGACATGCAAAACGAATATCTGGAACCTTTGAGAGAAAACAAAGCATCATTCGTAAAAATAAGCCTAAAAAGACCTGAACTAAGAAGTTCTACAGTAAGAAAATAATGCATGACTACATACATGTTCTGAGATGCTCTCCAGAGAGCATGTAGTTCGCCAGTGGAGCAGTGTATGAAAGACACTGGAGAACAGAGTTCATAAAGCAGGTGTTGCCCACGTTCCAGAGTCCGGCTCCAACAGGTAGTACTTGACTCCAGGTCAAACGAAGACGTTCGGCTGAGTAATGGTCCTCCATCGCTGTAAAAAACAGTACATTTACTTCAAATGAGATATGAGCACTTTAAAATAATGAAACATATCAGTTATGTTTTTACATTTTAATGATAGAGTTCAGCATATTTATTTAAATTGTAGCTCATTTCTGGTTATATAATAAAATATAAGAGTTTTATTTGAGAAAATACCTACTTAATTGTTAATGTGGTTAATGTTAATTGTTAATGGCTCAATATTCAAATGAAATGTGTGCTAAAAGAAGGTGAATCCAGTAGAATACCTGTAAGAAGTCACTGAGATCTGCTCTGGTGCGTTGCTGAGTCGCTACTGTGAGAAAATTCTACAGCAGCTGCTCATATAACAGAATGTTAGTGACATCATCAAGAATTCCGTGATGTCACAATCAAACAGCAGCAATACACACACACACACTCTATACACACACACAAACACACAAATACATAAACACACACTACCCTAGTGAAAAAAGTAGATTAAAGTATACTAAGCATTATTATGCTATAGTGCACTAAAGTTTTTTTGTACTTATTATAATAAACAAAATTAATTGTATAAAAATAGTACAAAAGTCTAACTTAAATTGTGCTAAGTGAACTTAACTGTACTAAAATGGAACTATTTTAAAAATACTTAATTAACATTTAAACATACTACTTCATGTATGTAAACCCATATTTTAAATATGCTTAAAGTAAAATTATAATACGTTTAATGAGTATTACAACTGTATCATTATTATACACCAGGTAAATTAGAAATGTACTAAGAACTGATGTTAAATATATTTATATACAAATATGCCTCTTGTTCCTTTTTTCTTTAAGTAGCACACTTCTAGTATACTTTTTTGGGTATAAAAATATATATTTTCATATACTGTAGTACAAATTTTAGCATGTTACAATTTTTCTTTTTTTTATTTGACATTTAAATGTGTTATTTAACACTGTATCCTATAATTTACTTTTATTTATATTTTCCTAATTATAATTACAGAGCATTTAAATACATTTAACTTTTATATTAATGTAATACCTAAATATATTTTCAAAACATTTTACCAATGTAGTTATTTGATTTATTTTATAAAAAGTTACGTGATACGTTATACTTTAGGTGAACTACTGTAACATTTGTTTTTAACACACTTTTCTAAAAATGTACAAAGATATATTTGAAAATAAGCATTTTAAAAATTATACTCAATTACATTAAACTAAAAGTGTACTTCATAGTAGTATATTTATTTAAAATACAGTATATTGTACTTTTTATAAAGCATGATCAAAGTTTACTTTCAAACATTTGATGAAGTAATATTAATGTACTTTAAATATTAGGGTGACCAAACGTCCGTATTTCACGTCCTGTCCTGGGCGTCCCGTTTTTTTTTTTTTTAAAGTGAGGAAATGTCCTGGTTTTTAAATTACTTTCATTGGACCATTAAATTTACAGGCACCAGCGCACGGCGCTGCGTGGGACATCATCAGTTCAATTAAATTTTCAATTTAAATTGGCTTTATTAGCATGACTGTTTTAAAAAACAATGTTGCCAAAGCACACAAATGTCAAAACCGAACCTATAGTGAAACAGCGATGAAAATGTTAACATACACATCAATTAATTAAAATTAAAAAAATCACAATAATAATAATAATAATAATAACAATGATGACAATAGTAAAGACAACAATAATAATAACAATAGTAATAATAAATATTATAGTGATTATCCCTGAGTCTCGTCAGTGAGAGAAGCCCTGCTCTTAATCAGAATGTAGACAGTGTGACTTTCAGTCAGTGCTGCTGACAGTGTGACTTTTCAGCCCCTTTAGCAACTTTTTTGTAAAAATGGAAAAAAGCGACTACAGACAAATGTAGCGAGTTTTTGCGGTGTTATTGGAGACTTTTGGCGACTCTGAGATGAACACACGCTCTCTTCAGCCACGCTGCAGCGCCTGCTGCCGTGAGCCCCGCCCCCATCACTCACAGTGCAGTCTCTCAGTCAGAGCTTACACACCGCTCCACCAGCACCGTGCCCACAGCCGCCGCTGACTGACCCCACCCCGTATTTACAGATCAGGATGTCTTCAGTGTGAATATTGAGTTTAACTCACACAGTCTCAGTCAGTCACTCACCTCATTCACAGTGTCTGCCTCTTTGTAAAAAGCTAAATATCTATTGAACCGTTGAACAAGTTGCCTATGATAGCTTTAAAATAAAGAAAATGTAAAAACAATAAAATAAAACAAACAAAAACTCTTAAAAAAAAAACAGTTCCGGCTAACTGCTGCTCTTAAAATAACATTTAAGAACACGGCAAAAAACTCATTTATGTAATTCACGTAAAAATGAAGTTGGTGACGGCCTATTTAAAAATCAACAGAAGTAAACATGTATTATGCAAATTAGGTGTTGACGTCATTTAGATCATCAGAGACACACAATTCTGTTTTAAAAAACATCTAAAACACAACTCTCTGTTCTTTAGGAGTGCCGGAACTTGTTTTTTGGGTGATTGTGCCCCTTTATGGTTTTATATATTGTTCGTATCAGACTTAACTTACATTAAATATTTATATGAACAGTTAATTTTGAAAAAAAAAAAAAAGTGAAGTGTATATGAAGTAAAATCTTAATATATTGTTTGCATTCTTTTGGTATAGCTTGTACTGTGGTCTTGCACAGTAGAAAGCGATGTTAAAATAGTATATTACATTATTTATAATTATTTGATCCTATAAGCGTTGTGAGTGTAGATTCAGAGGCCCTAACTATACTGTTTAGCCTATACTGTATAGGCAAAATTCTTTTCCACACATTATCATACCTATTTCTATGGGCTTTACATATATGACAGTATATGACATTTTTGCACAAAGAACCCCCCTTCATAATTATTGACACCCCAAATTAAAGATGTGTTAAAAGCCTAAAAATAAATATAACTTTTATTGCAAAAGCATAATCTCAGAAAATCTTATATTATTAAATTATACAAACTCTTTACAGACACACACACACAAACAAACACACACATATGTTCTCAGCCTTTCTCTCACACTCTCTCTCACTCTGCCTCGCTCAGGTAACTAATGTTGTTCATCAGGTCAGGTTTACTGATATTAACTCATGACAGAATTATCATCACTCTGAAATGTGTGAATGTTATGCTAAATCACTGCTAAATTCATGACTAGTCTGTGGCTGGTTCTTGATGATTTGCTTTTCCTTGGCAAGTTCTTGCTCACATGGCTTATGGATGGTTCCTTGCTTACTTAAATATTCCTTGTTTGTGGCTAGTATATTGTACATTTTGCTAGTTATTGGTGGGTTTATGTTTACTTGGCTAGTTTCAGACTAGCTTATTATACATTTAGTTTTTGGTGGGTTTTTGTTTACTAGGCTAGTTTTTGACTATCTAATTGCACATTTGGCTAGTTTTTGGTGGGTTTTTGCTTATTTGGTTAGTGTTTGGCTAGCTTATTGTACATTTAGTTTTTGTGAGTTTTTGTTTATTTGGCTAATTTGTGACTAGCTTATTGTACATTTAGTTTTTGGTAGTTTTTTGTTTATTTGGCTAATTTGTGACTAGCTTATTGTACATTTGGCTCGTTTTTGGTGTTTTTTTTGTTTTGTTTATTTGGCTAGTTTTTGATTGGCTCATTGTACATTTGGCTAGTTTTTGGTGGGTTTTTTTAGGGTGACCATATTTTCATTTGGGTAAACCAGGACACCCGGAAGAGGGGGCGCTAAATGACGTCAACACCTAATTTGCATAATACATGCTTTTGAAGCTGTAAAGCACATGTGTCACACACAAGGCGAGAGCTTGTAAGATCTTAGCGTCTATAATAAATAGGTCAGAAGCTTTCTTTGACCAAAAACTACATTTCCCACAATGCTTGTAGATTGTGTTACCCGCGAAGTTACGGCTTACTGCCACTACACGGCAGTGTAGTCATTGATGTGGAAACCCTGCCGGAGGGAAGGTGTAACTTCGCGGGTGGAATTGAGACATACAAATGTTTATCCCATAATGTCCAGAAAAAGAGAAGTTGATGCAGACGGACGGATGTGCTTCAAGGCGAAAGACCGGTATGCCTTTTGTGTTACGAAGAGTGTTACTGACCAAAATAAACGCTTTTTAGAAGAGATAAAAGTTATGTGTGAATATTTATAAGACAATAGCTGACAAAATCTGTTTTAATGACGTTAATAAACATCACTGTGACAGCGCTAGTCACAGTTTCACCGCAGCAAAGGACAAGGACGTGAATCACTTATCTAACCAGCCTTTACCGATTTCTGCCCCCAATAACTCTTTCAATAATCTCCAATAGCCTTTAATAGTCTTCAGTAGCCTTCAACAGTCTAAACTTGCAGCGTGGTGTGTCCACTAAACTCCGTAGTTATAAACATCCTGAGGTTAGCAGCGCGCTAACTGACCTGTTTATAATGTAATCCCAGCAGTGACTCCGTGACGGCGGCTCTAAACTGCTGCTGTTAGCTGCTTGGGCTGAAAGATGAACTGTAGAGAGCTGTATTATCCGGTTAGTGGGGTTAAAATCTTTATTTCATACACAGAAGAACTTAATTTGTTTTTTAAAAAACGCTCCAGACTGGCTCAGCTTTGCCTGTAGCCCGTGGCTGGGCTGTAGCTCTGACTCAGTAAAGACTGCGGGCTTGTGCTGCTGCTGCAGCTCCGACTAGTGGTTGGATGAGGAGCTGCACAGAACTATTTACTCCACAGTGAGAAAAGCTCCATTCCGTCCCAGAATGGGGCTTTTATTGAATAAACAGCAGATAAAAACTAGAATTACTGATATCCAATATTAGTCCACGGATTTACTGAAGAATATCCATAGTGTGTCTATATAACAAGCATTTAGAAACTCAGTAATAAGAATAATAAATGTGTAATATAAATTACAGTTATGTCTATACATTGTAATTCTCATAGTCTATCTTATTTCTATTTACTACTATCTTACTATCTACAATGTATTATAACTGTTAGTGGTAGTATTATATTTGCATGATAAGAGGTTACTTTGACCCTGCTCTAATTCAATCAGCTCTGTACTTTTAAATTAAGAGGAGCAACTTCTCCAAACATTACAGCACGGTATTTTGGGTCGCTGTCTTTTTACATCATCTATAGCATCTGTTCTGTTCTTTGTAGAAAAGAACACAGGCCGCGTCATAATCGAAAACGGCTTGGAAATACATTTATTATTGGTTCAAAGACACCACGAAATGAATGGAAGTGAATGGATAGCTTTGCTCAAATGGTCCTCTCATCCCTCAGCAGCACACTTCCGGTGGCACGTTTTGGAAGGAAAAAGCTGAGGGCCTGAGACAGTTATATTTACATCCTGATCTGTAAATACGGGGCGGGGTCAGTCAGTGGTGGCTGTGGGCACGGTGTTGGCGGAGCGGTGTGTGAGTGTTGTGGGCTGTATCCAAGATATGGACCAAATACAAACAGCATGGAATGGTTGTTAAAGCCAAGCGTACTGGTAGACCGAGAAAGACATCAAAGCGTCAAGACAAGCAACTTAAGGCCATTTGTCTTGAAAACTGAAAAAGTACAACTAAACAGATGAAGCATAAATGGGAAGAAGCTGGAGCCAATGTATGTGACCGTAAGAAATCGCCTAAAGGAAATGGGATTTCAATACAGGAAAGCTAAAAGAAAACCATCATTGACACCTAAACATAAAAGAACAAGACTGCAGTGGGCTAAGGAGAGGCAATCATGGACTGTGGATGACTGGATGAAAGTTATCTTCAGTGAGATTTACAACCAAAACAACCAAATTTCCACAGTCCTTGATGATATGGGGCTGCATGTCAGGCAAAGGCACTGGGGAGATGACTGTGGTTAATTCTTTTATCAATGCACAAGTTTACATTGACATTTTGGACAGTTTTCTCATCCCTTCAATTGAACAGATGTTTGGAGATAATTAAATAATTTTCCAAGATGACAATGCATCGTGCCATAGGGCAAAAACAGTGAAGGCATTCCTTGGAGAAAGACACATTCAGTCGATGTCATGGCCTGCAAATAGTCCAGATCTCAACCCAATTGAAAACCTGTGGTGGAAATTGAAAAAAATGGTCCACAAGAAGGCTCCGACCTGCAAAGCTGATCTGGCAACTGCTATCAAAGAGAGTTGGCACCAAATTGATGCAGAATACTGTTTGTCACTCATCAAGTCCATGCCTCAGAGACTGAAAGCCGTTATAAAAGCCAAAGGTGGTGCAACTAAATACTAGTGATGTATTTTGAATCATCTTTTGTTTATCTGTTTTTCATGATTCCATACTTTTTTCCTCAGAATTGAGTGATTCCATATTTTTTTCCATGTGGTTGGTCAATAAAAGTAACATTCACTGACTTCCACAATGTTTTTTCTTCATTTCTTTGAGTGTTCCTGAAAGCCAACAAGTTGCACTTTGGAATGACCTTATTATTGTATCATGTTTTTGATCAGAGTTTGTTTTACAGAATGAAATGTCTGAAGGAGTGCTCATCCAAGACTGGTGATTCCATACTTTTTGCCAGGGGTTGTATATGTTTGCATGGTTCTGTTGAAAACAACATGTTCAACTTTCACAGTGCAGGGTGGAAAAAGTATGTGAACCCCTAGGCCACATGTGTCAAACACAAGGCCCGCGGGCCAAATGTGGCCCGCCACGTCCTTTACAAGCGAGAGCTTGTAAGATATTAATGTCTATAATAAATAGGTCAGAAGCGTGCTTTGACCAAAAACTACATTTCCCACAATGCTTGTCGATTGTGTTACCCACGAAGTTACGGCTTACTGCCACTACACGGCAGTGTAGTCAATGATGTGGAAACCCTGCCGGAGGGAAGGCGTAACTTCGCGGGTGGACCAGAAAAAGAGAAGTTGATGCAGACGGACGGCTGTGCTTCAAGGCGAAAGACCGTTATGCCTTTTGTGTTACGAAGAGTGTTACTGACCAAAATAAATGCTTTTTAGAAGAGATAAAAGTTATGTGTAAATATTTATGAGACAATACCTGACAAAATCTGTTTTAATGAGGTTAATAAACATCACTGTGACAGCGCTAGCCACAGTTTCACCGCAGCAAAGGACAAGGACGTGAATCACTTATCTAACCAGCCTTTACTGATTTCTGGCCCCAATAACTCTTTCAATAATCTCCAATAGCCTTTAATAGTCTTCAGTAGCCTTCAACAGTCTAAACTTGCAGCCGTGGTGTGTCCGCTAAACTCCGTAGTAATCCCAGCAGTGACTCCGTGACGGCTGCTCTGAACTGCTGCTGTTAGCTGCTTGGGCTGAAAGATGAACTGTAGAAAGCTGTATAATCCGGTTAGTGGGATAAAAACCTTTATTTCCTACACAGAAGAACTTTAAAACCTGTAAAAACGCTCCAGACTGGCTCAGCTGAGCCCTGTAGCCCGTGGCTGGGCTGTAGCTCTGACTCAGTGAAGACTGCGGGCTTGTGCTGCTGCTGCAGTGGTTGGTGGTTGGATGAGGAACTGCTAAATCTGAGGAAATGCTAAATCTGTCACATGTTCTTAACAGCTCACAATTTTTCATTTTATATTTATTAAGCCTTATTTCAGTATCAAACGTTTTGATCAAAGTTAATATAACTTGATGTCATTTCTATTCACTTGAATAGTTTGGTTCTTGATTGATGGAGGTTTTGGATTTCATAACATAACAAATTAAAAGGATTTATGTTAATAGAGCAACAAGCAAACATTTTTTCCATGCAACTGAAATATTTGATTGAATAAATAATATATTGAGAGTTATTTAACATTACGGAGTAATTACATTCATTTTATATTACATTTGGTTACATTTTATTACATTTATGAGTTACATCTGGCCCTCAGAGGACTGCCAATATGCCAATGTGGCCCTCGGCCAAAATGAGTTTGACACCCCTGCCCTAGGCTAATGACTTTTCTAAGAGCTAATTGGTGCCAGGAGTATCTCTAAAAGCCATAATGTTCATGTTCATGTGTCCACAGTAAGACAAACGGTCTACAAATGGAGAAAGTTCAGCACTGTTGAAACTCTCCCTAGGTGTGGTCGTCCTGTAAAGATGACTACATGAGCACAGCGCAGAATGATTAATGAGGTGAGGAAGAATCCTAGAGTGTCAGCTGAAGACTTTAAGAAATCTCTGGCACATGCTAACATTTTTGTTGACAAATCTACAATAAGGGAAACATTTTTTTATATTCTATAAACAATTGTGACAAATATTTTTCAACAGTGTATGTATTGAGCATTTTTTGGGCAGATAATAGTGTATTATACCCTGCGATTATGACCTGCTGGATCATCCATTTTTTATGTAGTTTCATCTTCAGCCCTGAGAGAGCCCGAGGTTGTTTAACCCAGTTGGGGGAGAAAGTTTCACACCAGCATTCTTCTCCTGACAGGCTGTATTTGGATGGTTGGACAGGCCTTAATGTGTCACTGTCTCTGCTTTACGGTGACTCTGCGGCTATTTTAACTGGGATGTCTGTCGGCTGCGTGAAGAAGGGCCACTGGCCCACTTTCTGCTTGACAAGCCTCCGCATGAGAATCACTTCCAGGATCTGTCACAGCGGCCGCCTGTCTCACTAAAGGCCCTCGCTCAGAACCTGAGAAATGCCACTTTGTTGCCGAGCAACTGCAGCTTGCGGTCTCAATGGTGCTGGAAGCTCCTCGGTTATGGATCCTCTACTGGGTTTGATAGAACTGCAGAGAATGGTGCATTCATGTGTGCAATGCATGTCTAACGGTACAGTATATGTATCGGCCTGCAGACCTAACTTTTGGAACAAGCTAAATCAGCTGTACTTCAGCCCAAGGGCACCATTCCCAATTCCAGGCATCATCTAGAGGGGTATGAAGCCCTTGAGCATGAGGGTTGTAGAGCAGTGTAAGTAATGAAGCTCCACTACAACACTTTTGGGAAGGTTTGGAGTCTTGAAAAACACACTCAAGATTAGCACCTAACCTCACTGATTGTCTTGTGAAAGCTGAATAGAGTAAAATCTTTACCATTAACTCACCATCAGTGTGTAGTCTTGCCCACCACTGTCTTTTTTCTTTCATGCTGGCTAGAAACTGCAATTGGACTATTTTTTTCCCTATAATGAGATAATAGTTTGACAGAAAGGATACAGAACTTTTTCATACTATTAAGAAACAGAAACACAAACTAGCTAATGCTGCTCCAACAGAGCTAGCCGGGGTTAGCAACAGGTTACAGTCCCATATACTTACCTCTGAATGGTGAAAGAGCTAGCACTTAGCAGATACTGCTAATACTGCTCCAGCAGAATGGGGTTAGCAGCGGGCTACAGTCCAATATACTTACCTCTGAATGGTGAAAGAGCTAGTGCTTAGCGTGGTTAGTGGGTAATTCTAATGCTGCTCCAGCAGTGTTAGTCAGGGTTAGCAGAAGGCTACGGGCTAATAATACTAACCTCTATAGGGCAAAAGAGCTAGCGTTTAGCGCGATTTGTAGATAATGCTAATACTGCTCCGGCCAGATTTTAAGTGCGCCTTAAATTACTTTTATGAGATTTTGGTGTAGTAAAACATGATTAAAAAGTACTTAACTTTGATTAATAGCTTACCTCCGTTCTCCTGCAGCTTTCTGGGATCCAGTACTTTTAACAGTTTGTCCAAACACCCTTTAGACTGGATGACCCAGGGGATAATTTGCCCCAATAAAACACTTTTTCCACTGTTACCCAGGCTCAAAGTAGCTCCACACCTCCTTGCTAGACTCCAGAGAGCCCTGACATTTAAATAACTTAAATAGTGCACAAGAAGCTTATTAAAAACCTCTGTTCACATCCTATAATGCTAGCTTCAGCTCTGAGAGCCAACATTACTCCTGGTGCTAGCTTCTACGCTATGAGGAGACTACGTAGACTCTGCATTACTCCTGGCGCCGACTGCTACGCTATTCAGAATTTCAGTTATTGGATTCCTGGTCGAGTCATGTGATCGTGAGTGTGTGTGATGTCATGGTGAGGTGTGTTCTGGGTCACGTAGTCTAGAGACTGGAGATCCCAGGCAGAGCTGAGTGTGAGAGAGTCAGGTGCGCCTAAGGCATCAGATGTGACAAGAACATTTTTTGACTTTGTTGCAAAAACAACCTATTCTACAAAGAAAAGGTCTGTTTTAAACGTGCTAGGTCATACCAATCCTAAATAGCTAGTCGCTGTACAATGAAAAACAACAACTTTATTGGAGAGAGAAATAAACCTTCTTAACCTTTATTGAAGAGTTTATTTCAGGTAATTGTGGAGATTTTCTATTGGTCCATTTATCAAGACATTCTAACACAGTGTAAGGAACAGCTTGTGTGTTCAAATTATGTAATGAACTAAAAAACGACAAAAATAGATATACTTGTTTTGGTTTTTTTTGGTTAGCGACGACTCGCGGGTTTATAAAATAGGTTTATGAAGTGGACATATTTGTCTTGTAGTTGAGGCTGCATTCATCACCCCTGTAAAGAAATCTAAGCCAATAATTGAACCACAATTTTACACCAAACCCCCACTCTAAACATTATCAACTCTGTTTATCTCAAACACTGAATTATGCAGAAATTTTGAAGGATGGGTGGAATTCCCCTTCATGACTTACAGATCAGCTTCATACATATTTCACCACAGTGATGGCCAAACCGTATGTGTTTGATTGCTGCTGTCATACAGAATGAGTGTGTGTGTGTGTGTGTGTGTGTGTGAGGGGTTGGGACGTGAGATCATTGGGTCTATGGAGGCTGGGTGCGGTCCCCTGACTGATCGTGCTCCGATCAATGGGAGGAGACAGCTGTAATTACGTTGGCCCGTGCTGGGAGGCCGGCAGCACTCGGCTCTTTTGAATAACTAACACACTTAGCACTGATTTTTATTATTACATTTTTAAACAGCTTCATAAAAAGGGAGCAAACCTCCAACTTAAATAAAAACATACGATGGCCACTTGCCCACAGTTTGAAAGAAGCCTGCAGTTTTCCAAAGTGGAAGTAAATTAGGGTAATAATTGTGTTTCCGAAGCTTAATTGCTGGGGGAAATTAAAGGAGGCTTTTCTGCATCTCTGTAATTATCTCCCATTATTGATTCAATGAAAGAGCATTATCTTAATCATTTTGGAAGTTCATCAATAGTCTCTGACACGATTTGCGAGCGATTTGCATTGTGGAGAGGTATTCGTGCTAATTTAAATCAAATTTAAATCACATCCAGCCAAATGCCTCAACCCTGTAATTACCTGCCTCAGATATTCTCCACAGGCCCCTGCAGACTGCGGGTGGGTAACCCCACACTTGGCAGTGGAGAGAAGAATCACTATCTGTGAGGTTCTGCTTGTGTGGCTTCTACTGTATGCCTGACTTTCAAGAAAAACCTAGAAAGAGAGCACTGTACAGTATACTTTCCGAAAATGTGTGGACACCCTTTCTAATGGATGCAGTTTTCAGCTACTTTACACCTGAAGAAATTGTGAATGTAACATACATTGTAAATGCAATATAATATGCTAAACAAAAAGTGTTAAACAAACCAGAATATGTTTTATATTTTAGATTCTTTTAGGTAGCCTTGTAGCTAAGTAGCTTTGATGACAAATCTGGACACTCTTGGAGCCCTATAAGGATTTATAGGCGAGACATTAATTGCACACCAAACAACTGGATTTAAATATTCATTAGGGCATGTCAGCATGTCTTCGGTGAGGGTGCAAAAAGTGTGCCCTGCACAGTTAGAATCATGCAAATGTACTAATTCCCTTATTAATCATGGGAATGTTTTGTGCGAAATATGAAATAAACCAATCCGTGTGTCACTCGCCATTCCCTTTAAGAGCCAGGTGTGCTCTGACTTTGGCATGTTGATATCTTAACAGTGCTGTTCTTTTGTGCGTCTCAGCAGAGGATACTGACCTGTGCCAGTAACTCATTTATAGAAACAGCAATGTTATTTTTTTCTTTATTTCCAGCTTATCCCAAATCACCATCTCAGTTAGGTTTTATGTCAGGGGATTGTGGAGGACAAAGGTTTTTTTTTCTTTTTTTGTTTACTTTGTAATTTCATATGTGTCCCTTAATTTTTTTCATGTCTTTAATAATAATCTACAATGTGGAAAATAAAATAAAAAAATTGACTGGTACTGTATGTCATGCATAAAAAAGTGCTATAGATTAAAGTGTAAATTGACAGTCAGAACTGTAAAGTTTTACTGAGGACCAGATGGTTTCTGATATTTTCTGGAAAAAACATTTTTTCACCTGTACAATACTGGCAGTGCCGCTGATTGGCAAGGGGCTCTTTTTATGTTTTCCAGGTGTGCCTTCTTATTTTATGTTCTATATTTTTAATTTCATTCTGCAGAGTATTTAGTATTTTAGGATGCCAGTTGATTTGTCTTCTGTTTAATTTTCCAAATAAGACAATTTTCAGAAAATGTCTAAAAAAACCTAGTTTTTTTGGTTTGGTTGTTGCTAGGTGGTTGCAGTGCTGTTCCTAGGTGGTTGGTGTGGTTTTGCTTGGTGGTTGCTGTGGTGTTGCTAGGTGGTTGCTGTTGGGAGGGGGATTTCCCACTGCACTATGGAACAGTGCTCCACACTCTAGCCTCAGTCATATAGGGGTTAGATTTACCTCTCCTATCAGCATATGAGCAGTTTTCCTCAAGGGGTTTTCTTGGTCTTTCGGATATTACCTATACTTGACTAACGACTTCTTAATATCCCTGTACTGTTAGTCTGCACTGTGGAAAATGTGAAACTTTGTACATTAATTATTACAACTTTACAACATCACAGACAAACCTCACAGTTCATAGTTCTCCCTTTGTAGAATGGTTACACTGTGGCCACATCCAGATCTTTTGTTTTATACTATAAGAAAAAGTGTGTGTGTGTGTGTGTGTGTGTGTGTGACTGAGTGCCAGCAGGGCCTGAAATGGACACACTAAAGCCCGGCCCACGAGTCATGCCACACTGCCAAGGCCTGACACAGCTGATGATGACAGATGGTGTCATCTCCGAAGCTTGACCAGGTGGCACAGAAATGACAGCCCGAGGAGAGGAGCCAGCAGAGCAGTGTGGAGATTGTGTACTGTACACTGACATATCTCTGTCTCACACATTCACACACACACAATTGCTTTTATGCTGTGTAAACACATAGACACCTATCTATCTACAATGTGTGTATGTGTAGGTCTACATGCAAGTGTTATATATGTATGTATAAGCCTCCATATAATAATAATAAAGCAAAAGCAAACCGCCTGGCATTTTTTTCTCCTCCTCGACCTGAGCATGTACTTCAGACCAGCTGTTTACTCTCCACACGAGCAAAATACACCCCACATATGAGCTGCTAATGCATCCATTTCCCTTTAAAAAGCTAAGAGTCATCTCTCAAATATGACATTTTTTGTTGTTGGTGAAGAAGGAGACGTTTATACACATATTTATACATGTATCAATGTGCGCACGTGAGGCGTTTCAGGAGAGATTCGTTCACATTACACACAGATACAGGTCACTTACATTTGTGAATGTGAACTACCAAGATCTGTGCAAAAAATCAGATTTCAGCAGATTTCAGTGGCTTGTAATGTGAACCTTGTCTTAGTGTTGCAAAACAGACAGAGCTTTCATAAAACAGAGTTTTCTTTCTAGCTGTAACTGAAAGCTGGTAGGATTGTGGTGCTCAAGCAGCCGATTCAGCTCTCTTTCACAAACCGCTGTGTGCGAATGTGTGTGTGTGTGTGTGTGTATGCTCGCGCCAGAGCAACCAAGAGGGCGTGTCGACAGCACACGGTGTTGTAGCCTATAGCAGGTACTCAAGAGGGTGCCAGTGAATTTGATAATGACGCAAATCGGCACCAGGCAGCACAATGGATAACAGTGCTGTTTACACGAGCAGCTAAATGCGGTTCGGATTGTTTACTGAAGAGATCTGGAGGAGGGAGCTGTCTGCGGTGCTAAACCCAGTGCGGTTCAGCGTGTTTGAACGCAGGCTGCTGTCCGTGGCGCTAAACCCACTGCGGTCCAGCGTTAAAGCGGACGCGGGGTGCTGTCCGTGGTGCTGAACCGTGCTGAATTTCCAGGGCGGCTCTGGATTCAATCGATTTATAATAGGGGAGGAAACAATACAAAAATATCAAGGGGGAATCCAAGCTCACCCTCATTCTAAACCGTCCACCACGCACGAGACCTATATTTGTCTGTTTACGCCCAGCTAAAGCTAACTGGCAAAGCTAAGTGCAAGACCACAACACACAACCTTTACGCTATAAAAGTCCTCCAACCCCCATATTCAAAACGAAGCTCCCTAATGCTTTTTCAATGCAAAATGCATCTCGCAAAATAAAAGTCCACATATCTGTGCAAAGATATGCACAGAAAAGCAGAGCACGCACTGGGTTTGCTATAGGCTGCAACTATATGTAATTGTTTTATTCTTTTTTTTCTCTACATCTTTTTTATTATGTATTTTTATTTTTTGTATTTTTTTGTTTGACGTGTGACGCTCGTGCAATCCGTGGCAACTGGGGCGCCGCGATGGAGCGAGAGAGAGAGAGAGAGAGAGAGAGAGAGAGAGAGAGAGAGAGAGAGGGAACGAGTTGCAAAGCGATGATGTCATGGTTTTAAGCATGAGCCACGGGAGAGCATATGGTTCGTACCCGCCGCTGCCGAGAGGAAGTGTTGCTTTGTGCCGTGCAGGCGGCGCTCTAGCTGTGGCGGAAGGAGAAGAAGAAGGAGAAGGAGAGAGGAGAGAGGGAGCAGGTTGCCAGTTCGTTGCCCAGCCCACCGTCTTCTCTCTCCTCTCGCCGCCGCCTGTAAGGGAAAAACCGGAGCGAGAAGGAGGAGGAGGAGGAGGAAGGAAGGAAGGAGAAAAAGGTAGAGGAGGAAGAGGAGGAGGGGAAGAACAGTAGGAAGGGACGAGGATAAGGAGCAGGAGGATAAGCAGAAACCGAGCAAGCCGCCACAGCCTCCACAGCCACAGCCGCTGTTGATGCTGCTGCCGTTGCCACAGCCGCCGTTGTTGTCGTTGACGCCGCAATGGCCGCTAAATCCGACGGGGTGCTGAAGATGAAGAAGAGCGACGTGGCGTTCACGCCTCTGCAGAACTCGGACCACTCGGGCTCCGTGCAAGGGCTCGCCCCGGGCTCGCAGCCGGACTCGGGCGCCGGCGAGGCGGACTTCAACGTGAACGGGGGCTCGCGCTGCTGCGGCGGCGGCGGCGGCGGCGGCTCCTCCAACTCGACGTGCCTGGGCAGGGAGCGGCAGCGCTACACGGTCTGGGACTTCTTGTGGATTCTGGCCGCGGTGGCCGTGTACTTCGCCGACGTGGGCACGGACGTGTGGCTGTCCGTCGACTATTACCTGCGCCGAGACTACTGGTGGTTCGGCCTGACGCTGTTCTTCGTGGTGCTCGGCTCGTTCTCCGTGCAGGTCTTCAGCTTCCGATGGTTCGTGCACGACTTCAGCACGGCTGAGGGCTCGGGCTCCTCCTCTTCTTCCTCGGGCTGCTCGCACATGGACGGCGGCGGAAAGCTGCTGAGCTGCTCGGCTTCGCACGGCGACGTGGGCGCAGCGCACCCGTCCACGCCTCAGCGGCAAGCCAGCACGGCCAGCAAGAGCAACACCAACACGGCCACTACCAACAGCAGCAGCAACAGCAGCAGCAGCACCGCCGCCAACGCAGCGCGGACTAATCAGAAGCGCTCGGCGTCCTGCTCCTTCTGCATCTGGCTGCTGCAGTCCGTCATTCACATCCTGCAGCTCGGACAGATCTGGAGGTAAGCGCGTTTACGGGGCTCTGCTGCCTGGGCCCTGGGATCTGGCCGAGGTTCTGGTTCAGGCTCAGGTGTGTTTGTACTGGGTGTTGTATTAGGGAGAGGTGTGACTATTGTGCTATTTTATTATTATTTGGTTTGCTTGGTTATTTGAGCACGTGAATGCAAGAAAAAAAAAAGAAAACAGAAAACCCTACCCCTCTGCGACCAAACCAAACCCACCCACCCCCACCCAACCCTCGTGCGTTTCCATGGCTGGTTGTCGGCATGGTGTGGCTGTTGAAAGCTTTCAACAGGCCAGACCTACACAAAAATACAGCTCTATAGGTCTATAGGTATATGTTTGAGTACATATACCTATAGTTGTTTTTTTTAATAAATTACGGACAACATTTCTCCCAAATTTCAAATATAAATATTGTCATTTAGAGCATTTATTTGCAGAAAATGAGAAAGGGCTGAAAAACAAGAAAAAGATGCACAGCTTTCAGACCTCAAATAATACAAAGAAAACAAGTTAATAATTATAGCAACGTTTTACGAGTTCAAAAGTCTTTGGTATTTGGTGGAATAACCCTGTTTTTTTAATCACAGTTTTTATGCATCTTGGCATGTTCTCCTCCTACAGTCTTACACATTGCTTTTTGTTCTTTTGGAACTTTACGCCAGTCCTGGTGCAAAACTTCAAGCAGTTCAGATTGATTTGATGGCTTGTGATCAACCATCTTCCTCTTGATTATGTTCCCGAGGTTTTCAATTTGGTGAAATCAAAGAAACTCATAATTTTTAAGTGGTCTCTTATTTTTTTTCCTGAGCTGTATACTTAACGTGGCATTGTTGGCAATACTTCGTGAATGCTGAATTATTTAAAGGAGAAATCTTGTGTGAAATGGACTTGGTGGAAAAGGTGTAGTGAAACCTTTGTTTTGTGAATAGCCCACCTCTTTAAAATACAGAGCTTTTAGCTGATGCACCCAATAAGCTTACAATGCATAGCATTGCCCAAAGCATAGAAATGGCTCTTTTTTACATCATTAACAAGCTCAAAGTAGCTCCACAGTTTATATTATTATATAACACTCTTAATATTGTTTTTCTATTTTTTCCAAAAATCCTAGACTAAAACAAAGACTGCAAAATGTTCTGCAAGATATGTATATCAAATGATACAAAAACAAAAATGTGAAAAATGTAGGAAATTAGCTCTTTAATTCCAATCCAAAACTACCAACATAATGTTTGACCATATCAAGACCCCCTTTAAACTTGGTCACTTAATTCATCTTAAATATCAGGATTGTATCTGGGTGAGACCAATCCACAGCAGGTAGTGTAAACACAACCAATACTCATTTAAAACAGATTCAAATCTGATCATTCAAACACACAAACAGGGGATGTCTGTAGATGCATTAGATCCACATGCTATAACAGTGTAAATGCATCCATGTCTCCACCAAAACACATTTGACAACAGTACAACTCCTCCCTATACAATTGAAAGTAATCCCCAATGCATTACATCATTGGGCAAGTGATCCATGTCTGTAATAGATAAACAACTGGTTGCCTAGTAATGACAGGGTTTGCACCTTTTGTCATTTTTCGTAGTAAAAGCAGGAGGCTAAAATCTGATCAGAATATAATCCAGATACTAGTTACATAAATTAAGCAACGGGCCCGAAATGCCTTCTACTAAGAAGCATTTGGTTAAAATGTTATATTTTATATAAACAAGGAAAAACTTTTAGATCCTGTTTACCCTTGGTCACTTCATGCATCTTGACTGCATCTGGATTATATCTGGATAAAGCAAAGCCACATAAATATGCAAGTGTGAATATACATTTAAAACAGATTCAGTTCTAATCTTTCAAACGCACATTTCAGGGAGGTCATCTGAGACGCATTTGAGCCACGTTACAGCAGTGTAAATACACCAGTTTCTCCAAGAGACATTTGACAACCAAGACTCCTCCTAAACATTTGCACGTTCTCCCCAATAGAGTAATCAGATTTAGTCGAACTAAACTAATATAATTTTTTGAATCCCAAGTGTAAATGCATGTGGCTAAAATCTTATAATCGAGATACTGATCACATGCCAGGTGTAAACAGGGCTCTAGTGGCCTTCTGCTAAGAGGAGTGCAGACAAAATGTATAGTGCTAAAAGACTTTAAGATCCTGTTTATACTTGGTCACTTCATGTGTCTTGCATGTGTAAACACACTTGAATAGATACATTTAAAACTGATTCAAATTCAGTTACATTAAGTGACCAGGGCTAAACAGGATTCTAGCCTCCTTCTGCTAAGAAGTGTGGAGACTAAATTTCCAGTATTAAAAGACTTTTAGATCTTGTTTATATCTGGTCACTTCATGCATCTTGCATGTGTGAACACACCAAATAGATACATTTAAAACAGATTCAGATTTAGCCGCATGTAACAGCAGTGTAAACACAGCAATTTCTCCAAGAGGCTCCTCCTAAACATTTGCACATTTTGCCCAATACAATAATCAGATTTTGTCTGACTAAACAGATACACAGTTTACTACCAAGTGTAAATATATGTGGCTAAAATCCTATAAGATCTGGATATAATTAAGATACTAGTCACATAAAGTGGCCAGGTGTAAACAGGGTTCTAGTGGCAAACTTTCTAGCATTAAAAGACTTCTAGATCCGGTTTATATCTGGTCATGTCATGTGTCTTGCAAGTGTGAACACACCCAAATAGATACATTTAAAACAGATTTAAATCCAGTTACTAAAAACACACATGTTACTGCAATGTAAATGCATCAGTTTCTCCAAGAGGCATCTGGGAACCAGATTTCAGCTTGTCAAGTGTAAATGCATGTGGATAAAATCTGGATACAATCCAGATACTAGTAGTCACATACATGAACCATTGAGATGACCAGGTGTGAACAGGATCATAATAAGTCATGAAGGACCAGTTCCAAAGCAGTAGCTATAAAAATTAACAGAGATACCAGAGGAATGGAGACCTCCATTCAACCCTGTTAGCCAAATCTATTATTAATGTGTCTGAAACACCGCACACTAATATTTCCCTCTATTAAAAGCTATTTGCGGCTGATTTATTAGTGCATATGGGTTTGAGAACTTTCCCCAGTGAAACCTCACGTTGCGCAGAATTTCCAGTTCATTCATAGAAGTGTACTCTGTGTTAGCAGGTCAGAGGAGAGTCATTTGGTTGGTGGTTGTAGTCACTGCTATGTGATCAGGCTCAGACGGGCAGATTGAGTTTCACAGCGTCAGCCCGATGAGGTCTTAGGAAGTGGGAGCGAATCAGCACATTCAGCCCTGTGACATTCCATTCACTGCCAGCCTTTGACCCCGTGGACCTGGCCTGGATGCCTTCCAAACAGCAAATGATGTCCAACCACTAAGTTAGAGGTTGTCCACAGATAAGGATAGGGGTGAATCTTCCAGTGTGTGCCTCTTTAAAGGGCCCATATCCTACACTATTCCCACATTTTCTAACCAATGATATCATTGCCTTCAAATTTTGCAAAAGCTTTAGCATTAGCTGGGATTCCTTAAGGAATATTTAAGGGTTCTTCAGTTTGTAACTGTGAAGTAACCTCTTTAATGCTTCAAGTAAACTTCAAGAACCTTCATTGTTGCTCTAAAAAACTTTTTTTTTTTTTAACTGTTTCTCAAAACATCTTAAGGGGTTCCCCCAGACTCAGTATAGAGCCTTAAAGTGCAGTCCACAATTGGAGTGATTTCAGGGACCCAACTGATGTATCCATCCTGGCACTCCATTACCCACAGTTCTTGGAATAAGAAGTACTATGTTGCTAAAACCAAAACAGGCTGTTTTAATTAAAAAATCTGCACATGCAGGGCAAGATTCTTGCTGGAGATACGATTCAGGAGAATGTAAACTGTGATGCACAATACTGCGATTCTGCAATGCTCAATATAAAAGACAGTTTTCTATGATACTGTGAATAATAAAATATTCCTAACCAAGCAAATTATGAACAGAGAATTTGACATCCAATATATTTGACCACAGGTTTACCCTATTAATTTGAATAGTGGCACCAATATCCATGGAGTAATGAAGCCAGAATTTTGGTAAGACAAATTGACTTATGCAGTTTCAAGAAAAACATATTGATATTATATCTATTATCTTATCCTTTAAACCAGAGGTTAATGTTAGTCTTTCTTTCCTGGGGCGGACCTGATGTTAGCCAGTTTCATCATAATGTTTTTGATGGACTTTGCGACTGCATTAGAGGATACTTTTAAAGTCTTGATTTTTTTCAGATTGACTGACCAATTGTTTCTTTACTTAGTTAAGTAGTTCTTGCCATAATATGTATAAGAACTTTACTCGCCAACTCTACTTCTTCACAACTTTACAACAGATGCTCTCAAACACATTAAGAGGACAAGAAATTCAAGTCATGACAAGGCACAGCTGTTAACTGAATCCACTGAATCCATTGTATCTAAACACATCCAGTCAGCATGTGGAAGCGAAGGTAGCTACTTGCTGGGAGTTGTTATTGGGACTGGTGCCAGTGCTGGAGAAGAGAAATGTGATAAATGGTAAGACTAATTGTTGGCGGCTCAAATCAGACCACAAAGTCTGAGAACTTTAGTAACTGTGTGTTTTAAGCGCATTTAAAGCTAGTTCTTTTCTGTTATAAAGAGAATATCCAATGTATGTTGTCCGTGCGCAGAGAATTGTGGGTAACAAATAGCTGTGAAGGATACATCAGTTTCGTTTTTCACATTGCTTAGAAATTCAGTTGATTTAATGTAAGATATAAAGAAATACAGGCCACCTCAGTTGCTGCCTTTGCTTTAGAACACAATCATTCTCTCACATTGTACACAAGAGAAGGATCTATTACACACAGTCTTACACACTGATATATGGCTTGTATGAATTGACGGTGGAGTTTTTGGTTTGGGCCATAGGCCTCCATTCATTTCATTCATTTATTTCTTTGATTAAATTATTCTTTTCATAGTGTTTTTCTATTTAGAGCCTCATGTGTTGCTGTGTGAGTATATATATACAACACACACATACATATATGTGTGTGTGTGTGTGTGTGTGTTGTACATGTCACGTGATGTGAAGTGACGTGAGTGAAGCTGACACAGTTGTGTGTTCTGGTTGGGGGCTGGAGAATTGTTGAGACGTGCACACAGCACAAAGCGAGGAGTTCACCAGTCTGGGGACATCTCGCAAAGAGAGAGACTTTAAAAATAGCTCCCCTCGCTAATGAACTTCATCAGATCCCAGCTACTCGCTGCCGCGTGGGTGCTGACTCCGGGTGCTGGGGTTCTGTAGTGGAGCGTGTGTGTGTTCAGCAGTCAGGGTGTGTTATTAGATCTGATGGGAAGATTACCATATCAAACAATTCAGGCGGATTGTTAAAGGTCTGTTTTGGTAAATGGGGTTAGTGCTGTTTGGTGTATGAACACAGACAGGCTGAGGAGACTGCAGGAGGAGATCTGCCTCAGGACTACAGGAACAGCACAACAACAGGTCCAGTACCTGCAGTCTAAACTGTTCAACAGGAACAGGAATTACTGCTATATAGAATGGACAGACAGACCCGCAGATAAATGCATAGATTTACAGGCAGACAGACAAACAAACTGGCATTTAAACAGTTGATTTATGGATGATCTGACAGACAGACAGACAGATAGATAGACAGACAGACAGACAAAGAGATAGATGGATGGATGGATACACTGGGAGGCAAACAGAGAGAATGAATATACTGATAGAATTATAAACAGACAAAGATGGATGAACATATTAAAAATGGATGAACAGGTGAATGGATGGACTTACAGCTAAAAGATCTGAATAGATAGATAGACTGATAACTGATAGACTGAAATAAACAGATGAATGGATAGACTGAAAACATGACAAACAGACAGATGGACAGATATTCTGACTGACCGATGAATGAATAGTCTAACAGACAAACTTATGGACTGATATTGAAAATGAGAGAAGAATGGATAGACTGAAAAACAAAGAGATAAATGGATTAAACGACAGAGGGATAACCAAATTGTTGGACAAACTGATACAGTGACAGAAAATAATGACAGATGAATGATGGAATTGGCAGATGAATAGATAGTTTGATAGATATAAGAACTGATGGATTGATAGTGAGAAAGATAGATGAATGGATTGACAAACAAGCAGAGAGATGACTGGATTAAATAACAGATGCACAAAACAGATGAATGGATAGACCAACAGACATACAGAAAGACAAATGGATAGACTGTTAGACAAACTGATAAATAGTTGATACACAGACAGAGAGACAGACTGATGAATAGACTGATAAACAGACGGATAAATGTATAGACTGATTCACAGACAGACAGATAAATGTATAGACTGATACACAGACAGACAAACAGACTGATGAATAGACTGATAAACAGACAGACAGATGAAAAGATAGACGGATTCACAGACAGACAGATGAATGAAAACACTGACAGAAAGACATATGAATAGATAGTCTAAAAGACATAGAAACTAATGGATTGATAGAGAGAAATGTAGATGAATGAAAAGTATCAGAGAGATGAATGCATTAAATGACAGATGGACAAACAGACTGCTGGATAGACTGATACAGCAACAAAAAAACAGACAGATGAATGGATAGCAAGACAGACAGACAGATAAGTAGATAGACTGACAGACTGAAGAAATGGATAGACTGACAGCTGATAGACAAACAGATACAGGCAGACTGACTGACAGGCATGTGAAGTTGTGAATTGTTTGATGTTCTGAGGATCAGTATGAATGAAATCACTTGTAAATGAATGCAGCTGTTCTGTATCTGGACCTCAGGGAGCATCAGCTCTTCACAGTTTGCTGCTATTCCTGTTCCTGCATCTCCTCAGCCAGCCGACTGCAGATAGAGCAGAGTAAATATGAGCACCGGCTGAGCTAAGCCAGCTATAATGTTTCACACAGCTTTGGGTTTTGGGATCAATGTGTGATTTAAACTTTGTGAGAACATATACGCTTCTCGATGAATCAATGCCATTTTAACACCTGCCTGACAGTCCTAGGCTTTATGTGACCTTCATCCTAATGAGCAGTCTTTACAGAGAACAAGACCTCATAAAACTTCACTGCTGCCTCCTGAGTGCTGGAGTCTTATCTGAGCCGTATCTCAGCACTGCTGGCCCATCCTCTGCTCCATCATCTCCTCAAATCTAATATCCTCCTCAAAACAGTCTACAATAAATACAATTAATAAACGTGTTTCAGGCATCAGTGGCTTTTGAAACACACATTTTTGTCTCCCTCATCTGCTGACTTGTACAGACAGTAGGTACAGATCCCTCTCTCAGACAAAGTCTGCTGGTTTATCCTGCGGTGTACTGTCTGAGGCAGATCTTCAATTGATCTAGTGGGTGGGGCTCTGGTGGGGGTTGACAAGTGAGGTATGGTGCCAGGGTGGTTCCCTATTGTGTGTTTCTTAATGGTTTAGCCATAGGAACAAGGAATTGCTCTTTTTGGGTATTTTTTAGTTGCTCCCAGTAATCCCTCCTTTTCTTAAAATACTTTTCCTTTTGTTTCATTGTTCCTCTCTGTGGATCTTCATTAAACTCATTAATCTTTGGGACAGTTTCCCAGAGTGGGATTAAGCCAAGTTCTGGACTTCACACTATTCTGAATCGAGATTCTTCAGGCTTAATCCCTGTCTGGGAAGTCAACCAATAGGGATTCATTTTTCTTTTGACCCTTGGTACATTTGGTATTTTTTTCCTTAAGCATGCAGGAAGCTCTTCCTCTTGGTTCTTGGTTCTTCTCTGAGGTTGGTCTTAATTTTCTTAGAGAGTTTTTTCATTTTAAGTTTTAAGTTCATTCTCATTGTTTCTTCACATTCTTGGACAGTTTATTGGTTTTGGTTCTCAATTCCTAGGTGTTTTTTTCAGACTTGTCATCAGAGAGCTCCTTCTTTTGGGTCTTAGTTCTATATTTTAAATAAAGTTCTGTGAGGCATAGGTTTCTTAGTTCTTCTTCTTCGAGCTCCTAGAGAGATCTTCCTTTTGAGTCTTGGTTTCTTTCAGTGGTTCTTCCTCATACTGTTTCCTTTGGTTCCTAATTTTTCTCAGTGTTTTTAATCAGCTTAGTATGGGTCTACTCCCACATTTTCATGAAAAATCTTCTTTGAGACATTGCCTGGTTCTACACATACAGTATATTGATGGAAATTAATCAGTTGGGTCCCTTAAAGAGAAGATTGTTTTGTGCAAACCTTCGTAACTAATCAAAAACCCCTGCTAATGTTCTTGAAAATGTACCTGCATCAGCATGTATAAAATATAAATGTGTATAAAATATCATTGTATTAAATTTAAATGATGCTGGACCTGAGCTGTGTGTTTGTAAGTCCTGCTGATTGCGTATTGTTCGACTTTTCTAAACGTGTGCGGAGGTGAGGTCACAGGCGTATTTAAGCCGGCTGGACGGGTCGTGCCTGATCACTTCTCGTAATGAGTCGGACCTACCTGATTATACTGCAAATGAGCAGGCGCCGAACCCCCGGGTGCTCCGGGCTCCATGGCGACCAGGTGCTGCGTATGGATCTAAATGAATTGTGGAGTATTTATAGGAGCTGGTCGGTGGCCAGAGCCTGGCAGCAGGACTGACCAGCGTGATCCCAGCCACCGCCACTCCAGAGAACTGAGGCGCACTGAGCATGCTCACTGAACTTTAAATCACACACGGACGTCACGCTTTACGCCAGTTACAGTGACAAACATGCGTCATTAAGATCATTGTAGACATATACAGTGGACTACTGTTCATATGTTTTGGAAGACTTCAGTGGACTTACAGTATATAAGAAATTGGGTTACCTATTGCTAACAGTATTTTTACTCGGGCTTGTCTTGGACTCAATAGTATTTGTATATGGACTTCAAGGCAATTTTTTGAACATGGACTCAAACTCACAGCTTGTAATTGGACTTTTCTCTGATTCAAAAGTACTTGTATTTGTACTTAATCTCATCTCAAGTAATAGTAGTTATGGTGGTACTCATTTTGGACTCAAAGAGTTTAACTTGGAGTGTTTTACTTTGGAATCAAAAGTATTTATACCTGGACTCGTCTCACATTAGCATTTATACTTGGACTCATCTCAGTGCTTGGTCTTGTCTCAGACTCAATAGTGCTTGTACTCAAACCTTTCTTGGACCTAATGGCATTTGTACCCATCTTGAAGTAATAGTTGTGATGGGACTCACTTTGGACACAACAGCATTTACACATGGACTTGTCTCACAGTAGCATTTATACTTGGTCTTTTCTTTCTCCAATAATGCTTGTACGCAAACGTTTTTTGGACCTTAAAGTATTTTTACTCATTTCGTAGGAATAGTTGTGATTGGACTTGTTTTGGACTTAGTTGTATTTGGATTGTTTTAATACTAAGACTCACATTAAACACAATAGTATTTGTACTTAAACTCATCTCACACTCAATCACATCTCACAGTAGTATTTATATTGAACGTGTTTCTAACTCAATAGTCCTTGTATTTGTACTCAAACCTTTCTTGGACTTAATAGTTTTTTTTACTCATCTTAAAGTAATACTTGTTATGGGATTGCACTTATATTGTTTTTATACTAAGACTCACTTTGGACGTAATATTATTTGTACCGATTAATATTTGTAGCACTAGACTTATTTTGGGCTCATCTTAGTCTTATAGTATTTGTCATTTGATTTATATTGGTCTGTTGGAGTATTTGTCAATTTAAAAGTGATAGTACCTAGAACTTATCTTGTATTTACAAATATGTGTACTCAATAAATGTTGTCTTTTAGCCAATCTAGGACTTAATAACATTTGTACTTTGCCTTCATAGTATTTGTACTCTTTGTCTGATTTGTACAAATTGTCTTGGGATTAAACAAACATTTGTACATTGACTCAGTAGTGTTTGGACTTGGCTTAGGATTATCTTAAACTTGTCTTTGTGTCTTCATACCTTGTATCCTCCCTCATCTTGGAGTTAATAGTACTTGCAGTTTGACTAGTTTGGACTGGCTTCCCTCTACATTAAGTGATGCTCCTGCTGACCAAAGAGAAGACTAGGTTAAAGTCCTGAGGGAGGAGCCTCCAGTTGAACTTTTGTGTTAAAAGTTTAAATTTATGTTAGCTACTCTTTTGGGGTGTTTTTCCAGCATGTACACGTACACGGGTTACTCCTTGTTTTATGAATGTATTTTGGTTTTAATGTTAATTTTAACTGTAGTTTCTAATTTTGTTTTTTAAGAGATTGTTTGAGCCACCTGGGGTTTCAGGCAGGTAAGAAAGATGTACCTGTGCATTTTACACCACGTAGATAGGTCTCTACTCTGTTTAGCCTCTATAGGTTAGAATACAGAGGCACCACACAATGTATTTTGGTTATTGGCTATTTTAGTCAGATCTTTTGTAACTCATTGTTGGTGTAGAAGTGTGTTGTAATGTTTTTTTTTCTTTAATGCTGTCTTGTTTGATTCTCCCAGTGTGATACTTGAACACAATTTTAGAATGTGACTGTTTTGTAAAAAAAGCTCTTTTGTTTTTTTGTTTTACCTTCTTACCTTCATACTTTTTGCTTGATTTTACTGATTTTGTTTGAAGATTCCATGTAATTGATCCCACAGTCAGACAAAAGTGAGATCATAACAGGGTTCAATCGTTTTGTACTTGGAATTGTGTTGGGTTTAAAAGTCTTATCTTGGACTCAGCAGTGTTTAAAACCAATTTTGCCTTTTACCCAAACGTACATTTTTACATATGCACACATTACGAAAGTCAAAAATAGTGTCCTTTAATTGACTCATCTGACTTTAAACAGTTTAACCATCCTGAGAACGCACAATGGCCCCTTGTATCATTTCTTTTTCCAATAGAAGAGCTGCCAGTTCATAGACCACTGCTAATAATAGTCATTTCAATGCTATGATCTAACCTGAGTGCAGTACTTAAGCATATGGAAAATACATAATAGCCTCTCAAATTGTTTTGCAGTAGAAACTGGCCTACTGTCCATATCTCTTTCTGAAATAAAAAGATGATAAGCCCCTCATACAATCACAGCAGCTCAAACTCCACCTGAATCACCATGCCTAAGTTACACATGCAGATGTATGCTAATGCATGTGGTTTTATGCAAGCTAATGTAAATAAGGCAGTACAGCTGGACCAAAGCTGTTTAACTCTGCAGTCCTGGAGCCTCCACTTCCATTCTTTATCCTGGCTTGCTGCCGCTGGAGTGCAGTCATTAAACATACAGGTGGCCCGGGGACAGTGTGTGCTGAGCATAATGTCGCTGGTGTAAGAAAGAAAATGTCCCGTCTTTAAAACTGGAACTTCATAGGAGATGGAAGAGTCTCGTTAAATGAGGATGGGAGCAGTTTTCAATCTGTCCTCTAGCTTCATCTGTAGCAAATGGGGGAAATCCATGGACAGCAATGGATTAATACACCCAAACATAGTTGCAAAAATGCAGAATACAAGAACAATAAATGATAATAAATGATGATTTTAGTCTAATGCAAGCAACTCTTGGTCATATTTATTAAGCTAAACATACTGAAGTAGTAGTGTGTAATGCATGTGGAGTTGTAGAGGTTCTTAATGGTACCCTATGATAATATATCCCATGCAGCTTGAAAATTCATGCAATTTATTTAGATTTTGTGCCAGGGGAGGAGGGTTAAAGAACACCATCCCACGCATTTCTAGAGATATAACCATAGTATCTTTGTGTTTAAAGCTAGCTCTTGAGAATGCAGCAGTATGTGAATGAGCATTGTTCTGCTAGAATGTTACACATTTCTTAATATGTGGTCTACTTAACCCCTTAAAATGCCTTGTCCCGGTTATTTAGGTTATTTACATTCTGAAAACTTTAAGGACTTTAAAGACTGCTACATGACACTTGGAGAAGCTGCCTGTTTTCGCTCTACTCCAAGAATCAACCCAAATGCTGCAGGTTTGAAAATAGACATAAAAAACTAGACAACCGTAATAAAATGAAAGGTTTGTAGGACATGAACTGTTGGATTTGTATTCAGAAAAGTTGGTGGAAATGACCACAAAAAAAAGCATTTTTTGAAGGTTAGAAAATGTTTATAAAAATATTAGCAGGACTGCTATGTTTAATTACTTAAAAGTTAAACTTAAAACACATTTCAGCTATTAATGGAAAAAATATTATTTAAGTTTTAGTGTCTCTTAAAAAAAAAGATGTTAAACATGTTTAAATCTGCACAAAAAACATGTATCAGCAATAGAAGGAAATTATGAGAAATCTATGCAAAATAATGGCCTAGCTCATATTATAGGTCCTAAAAACTGACTCAACTTGACTCACGTTGGGCTTGACGACTTCAGAACTCAAGACAAATACCTGCATGGGTTCCACGGATTCCAGAGTATTCAGGATCACTGTGATCTAGGATCTTTTTTTCCTGTTAAATCTGCTGATACAGTATATTTATGGGCTCAAACAGGCTGTAAGTGGAACAGAAGTGGTATGTCTCTCTCTCTCTCTTTCTCTCTTTATTACAGACATGAATGGACATGAATATTCTCTCTGTCTAAGTGCCCATTGTAGAGAGAGGTACAGTTGTAACTTTGTAGTCGTTCCAGTTTATCACTGGAACATGCAATCAAACCTCTGTAGGCGCGGGTTTCCCTTTGTAGGGCAGAGGAGAAGCAAAGCACAGTGTCCTTTTGGCTTTTAATAGCCTCAGGAATAATGACTGTGTTCCAAGTGCAATGTTCAGGCTGATGCAACTGAGGAGAACACAAGAAACTCACATAAACTGCAGTTTCCAGCAACAAGAGCATTAGTGAGGTCAAAAGTATTTGATGGAGCACCGTCATCATTTCAAAGAACACAGTTCTTCCACTGCTCCACATCTCAATGCTGAGGGGATGGATCTGTGCCCATCTAACCCACACCTGGCATTAGGCATGGATATGCTTCCTCCAGAAAGTCCTATTCTATTGACATTACCTCTCTACAAAGAATATAAAAGGGGGTTCAAAAAAATCATAGCTGGTGTTCTGTTGAGTTGTGCTACCTTGACAATCCGTGCTACCCTTGTGTATATTATACTATGCAAATATATTAAAAATGCAAAGGAAGTGCCATATTAGAGCATGTTAGAAAGCTAGATCAAGTCCCAGTAGATATAGCTAGTATATTTGGATAGCATAAATCACTGTATCATAGTAAAGTGATGGCAATGAGAGCTCATTAGAACTGCTTTTGTATTTATATATTTTTTAAATAGTAATTATTGTATTATTATTAATTTATATTTACACTTTTGTGCAATGACAGTGAGTCTAGATTGTTTCATGCACAAAAATAAAACAACAACAACAAAAAAAAAACAGATTTATTATAAAAAACGAGAAATAATCAGAAAGTGTAGGTCAGCGCATAAACAGTGTCTTTAGGAAGCACGTATTGATGAGTAGCATAACTTGACAAAACACCCAGTCTGGACTTCTCTGGGGTCCTTAACAAGATTCTAATGCCTGTTTTTGAGATTCCAGTTATTATAAACACATTTACTATGCAGTAATATGAGGAACTTAAGGTGGAACAACTATAACAGAAATAAAACAAGTTGTGGCACTTTAATTTCACTTTTTAAGGTGGATTAGAAAAATCAAATAAGCAGATGATGAATACTAATTGTAGCTGTAGCACTTAAGGTGGCATAGAAGAAGAAAAAGCCAGCTGGCAGCTTTGTGCCACCTTAAATTGTGCAGCAGTTTCGTCCAGGCACCTGTAACTAACTGCATTACAGTTTAAGCTGAAAGTAAAAGTAAAAGTCAAACAAGCTGGTGCTAATTGTGTAAACATAGCTTCAGGTTTATAGGTGGCACTAACGTGACTGCTTGAATATAGCGGCAGCTTTTAATGTAGCAATAGTGTGACGGCATGAATATAGCGGCAGCTTTTAATGTAGCAATAGTGTGACGGCATGAATATAGCGGCAGCTTTTAATGTAGCAATAGTGTGACGGCATGAATATAGCGGCAGCTTTTAATGTAGCAATAGTGTGACGGCATGAATATAGCAGCAGCTTTTAATGTAGCAATAGTGTGACGGCATGAATATAGCGGCAGCTTTTAATGTAGCAATAGTGTGACGGCATGAATATAGCGGCAGCTTTTAATGTAGCAATAGTGTGACGGCATGAATATAGCGGCAGCTTTTAAGGTGGCACTAGCGTGACTGCATGAATATAGTGGCAGCTTTTAATGTAGCAATAGTGTGACGGCATGAATATAGCGGCAGCTTTTAAGGTGGCACTAGCGTGACTGCATGAATATAGCGGCAGCTTTTAAGGTGGCATTAGCTTGACTGCATAATTATTGTGGCAGCTTTTAAGGTGGCACTAGCGTGACACCATGAATATAGCGGCAGCTTTGAAAGTGGAACTAGTTAATTGCGTGAGTAGCGGCAGCTTTTAAGGTGGAACTAGCGTGATTGCGTGAATATAGTGGCAGCTTTTAAGGTGGCACAAGCATGACTTCATGAATATAGCGGCAGCTTTTAAGGTGGCATTAGCTTGACTGCATAATTATTGTGGCAGCTTTTAAGGTGGCACTAGCGTGACACCATGAATATAGCGGCAGCTTTGAAAGTGGAACTAGTTAATTGCGTGAGTAGCGGCAGCTTTTAAGGTGGAACTAGCGTGATTACGTGAATCTAGTGGCAGCTTTTAAGGTGGCACTATCGTGACAGCGTGAATAAAGCGGCAGCTTTGAAAGTGGAATTAGCGTGACTGCTTTTTAAGGAGGAACTAGCATGATTGACTAAATATAACAGCAACTTTTTTTTAGCGGAACTAGCATGACTGCGTTAATATAGCATCTTTTAAGGTGGAAGTATCTAGCTACTTTCCTTTTTTTATAGTGGAATGAACTTTTAGTATTTATACGAGTACTAGACAGTATAAAACTTTTAAATTAGTGTGTTCACTTTTCTTCTTCAGAGATAAGATAAGAACTCTTTCCAAGACCTGCCTGATAATTTGGAGATGTTCTGTCAGTCAACTTATCATAATCTGATAGTCAATGTGGCTCTGATCCATATACTTTATTTTTTCTACTTTTCCTGCTTTTAACATTATTTAGAAGAACTGTCTGTTCACTTGCTGCCTAATATATAGATCAGAATTTGAATCCAACCCTAATCCATGTTACCCCTGTATGGATAGGCCATCTGGGAACCAGAAGGTTATGTCCATGGGTTCCATGCTGGCCCTAATTATGGATGTCAGTGATGGGCTCCATCAAAATGATGGGAGTAGGAGGGGTTAAACATGGGGCCAACTGGGTTGTACACTGCAGATTGGGTTCTAGATTAGAAGTAAGATTAAGGTGGTCTGTAATGATGGGACCCATTTTAAAAAGCCCAACTGGGCCCAAGTAACATGAGAATTTTGGCTGAGGTATTTCTCCTTCAGCTGTTGTTTTTTTTTTACCCTCTTCTAATCTGTGTGAGTGACGCACACACACACACACACACAGAGTGCTCTTCTCCCCCTTTTCCGTGTGTCTTTTAATTAATGTTGGAAAATACAATTATGGATGGCATGCACGCCTCATTTAACAAACAAACGGGTTGAAAGTGATCGAGGCTGCGGTGAAAAGGATGCGGCACCCCGTGTGTAATGTATGTATTCCCTGTATTCACCACAGGACTCCCTGCTCTTTATGGCTATTGCACACAGTTTGTGTAATTTACAGGCCTCTTATCCTCATATAGACAATCCTGTTCTTTAAACAAAAACTGCACTCAGAATCCCAGTACATGCTTAGTACTGTTGGGTTTAGGGTGAAGATTAAGACCCGGGATTTGGGTTAGGTTTCTGGTTGAAGTTACGATTTTGTGTGCAATCTTAAAAACTTAAGATTAACTTAAGATCAAGTTTTGTTATGTGTACATGGCTGTATAGTAAAAGTCAAATCAGTATCACAATGAATTATTTTATCTTTATTACAATTAATGAATGATTTCTCAGTATTGGAGTTCTTAAAACAAAAATGCAAAGGTAGCAAGCCACTACTTTATTCTTATGTATGAACTTTCAGCACTTGCTCCTCTTCTGGTCACCAATCTTTTCAGTTTTCCCCTCCACAAGCTATTAGCTACATGCTAGCAAATCTATCCTGGTGGTGATCTTCTTTTCCTTCAGGAGGTTTATCTACACTTCCTCAACAGGAAGAGCAGCATGAAGACACGCTTATCTGTGCATTCAGATGGAAATCGTGTTGCTGGTCTCTTAACCAGCTGACACCAGTGCTGTCGAATGGATGGGTTAACAAGATAAGACCTGCTGAAGCCATTATGTGTGTGTGTGTGTTCACTTGTGTACTGTGTGTCTGTTTGGACGCTGTGCCCATTTGTCACCCTCTGTTCCGAGAGTCTAGAGGCCATGTTGACCAGCCTGGCAGTCTTTATCCACTTCCTAGGGTTTCTTCTTGGTATGGATCTTCATTACAACGGCACATTTATAGTCGTTCCTCCCTACCTGCTTCTTAATATATTATACTGGGCCATTATGCTTTAATGGTTATTGGCAGATGCAAAACGTTCAGTTTAATTTAATGTTTTCCCCCCAGTCATGATTATGTATGAGGAGGGAGTGGAACGTTGGCTGTTGAGTTGATTGAGGATTCAAAACAAATCATTAGCAGCAAATTGTTACTGAGCACTGTGTGGAAAAAAAAAGCTCCAGAAAGATAATTGTGGAATTTATATACTCATCGTCAAAGACGTTTGCAAAAATAGTTGCATCCAGAAGGAAGTGTTATATTGCAATGCTATTTGGAAGAAACATAAAGGTTAGCAAGAAAGATTAAAGATAAAAAATGTGTTCCGATACAGGAAACTCAGGTTAAATTTATTATGCAGCATGTCAGACACCTGAGCATCGAGCTGTACACTGAAAAACGTAACTATCATTAATAAATGTGAGCGAGTGTGTGAAATGGCTACAGAAGTCCAGTTTCCAAGCAATGAGGAGTCTTTCTCTGTAGCTGATCAGTTTATATATATATATATATATATGCTAGTGTGGTGTTAAACAACCTATTGCTGTGGTAAGCAAACCTCACGAAGCTCAGTGATTACCTGTTCAGCAGAAAAATATCCAGCTTGCGTCTTTCCATGGCTGCAGCACACTATTGCATTGATATTGTCTATACCTGGCAACCCATTTGTGGAAATGGGACCTGGGCCGATGGTGGTAGGAAGAATCGGAGACCACAACCCACACAGTTTTCCATCACGTACTGCACATTTAAAATAGGAACAGGCTGTCTGAAGCTCTGCTGACACCAGCTGTCTGTGCTTTAACTCATTAATGCATGTTTTCTTAGTATTTGATGGTACACCCTGATCATGTCGCATGCGAGTTACTACAGAAAATAGAATCCTTAATGGTCCTTAAATCTTGTGAAATCTAGTTTCTAAATTTAGTAATGCTAACAGGTTATTTGTCAGATTTTTTAAATTTATTTCTAATCTATTTTTACCTTGTTTTAAGTCATTTAAGCTACTAAAAGTATCTTATTCTATTGAATATATGTTTGCTTATTTTTAAGCATCAATTTCTTGACTAAAAAGTAAATTATCTGTTATTGCCAGGATAAAGCAAAACTTTAAAAACAAAGTTCAAGGATGTTGGAAATAAGGTATTATTTTTTAGAATATTCCTTCAACAATCTTAAAATGAGAAATATTAGATATTTTTACTACATTTAAGTGGATTTCATTTGCTAAAAATTACACAGTTACACATTTACTGTAGGGTGGAATGTGGGTGGAATGTCCAGTAGCAACCCACACACTTTTTTCACTATTTTCAACCAGGGATTGGGTTGGTGATGCAGCTTACACTTTAAGGCAAGCTCCTCTTGAGATGACAGCAGTATGTGGACGAGCATTGTCCTGTTGAAATAGCATAGCACACTGAGGGGGGTTCAGAAAAGGTAGGGCCACTGTATGCAGGACCGTGTTAACATACAGTAACAGTTGTCAAAGAAGTGAAAGTGCCTGTAATGAAGACAAAAGGTTATATAGCATCGTACACAATTGCACCACACACCATGACTCCACAACTTCCGATGGCACAAAAACCCACCAAGTTTAATTCCTGTTGGTTGATTCCTTCTGGATGCAGAAGGGCAATAAGTGTACATTACATTCAGGATGGTTTTACAGTGAGACCCTTCCTATCTTGTCCCTTTTCTGTTCTGTGTCCAGAGAACTGGACCGTGATGTACACTGTGAGCTAAGCTTGCTGTACAGAATATTCCTCCCATGTTTTCTCTTCCAGAAATAACTGAGCCGGGTCTTTTCGGAAGGCAAAAATTGAGCTGCAGGGTTTGGAAGGAGGCAGCTGGCCTCTGCTGAACTCTTTTCTAATGGAAAAGACCAATTTGGGCTAGGCGCTAGGCTTGCCAACAGCATCTGCTCTTTTCTACGAACTGTGATGAGGAAGGAATCTGAGAGGAAAGCGATGGTTTGGCCGAAAATCAAATGTATACAGGTTTCACCTTCTTAAACTCCAACCGTAATCGATCAGTCAAGACATGTTTGCTGTCAGAGGTTTGCTTCTTCAATACTGTGGTTTTGCAGCCTCTGCAGCTATGAGGCCAATGTAGCTAACAGGTAATGGAAGCTTGATGCCATAGAAAGTGAATTCAAAACTAAATGCTTAAATAAGTTGAATATTCTTACCTCAAACCATGTGGATGTGTTCAGTTATTTCTAATAGATGTGTCTGTGTGATTTCTGACACTGTATGATGATGTGATGTTATTATAAACATGGACTAAAGGAAGCTAGGACAGCTAAAAACAGTGGCCACAGCAATTTTCTCGTTTGTCTTAAAGCCTGAAGTACAGTAGCAGCAACTAATAAAACACTATTTAGAAAAAGATGAAAATATGATTAGGCATGACAACACTCAAAAAATACATTAAAAAGTTTTTATTTATTTATTTAAGATTGTTTGACTGTTAGTGTAGTAAAATGAGACAAATATTAGCAATATTTACTTTATATGTTTCAATTTAGCATTTAGGATGAATACTAGAATCAGAGGGTTTTATAGAACGAACCCAGTCCCCCCTTTAAAAAAAGTGAAATTAAATTAAGGAGAGTTCCCAGGAGGGATGAGTGAGTCATATCAAAAGAAAAAGAATAATTTACATTTAAATCAGACACACAATCTAGTATATACAGTGTTACTTTAATTTTAAATATCTTGTCAACAAATAAGGAGATAAAACTATTGGAAGTGAAAGTTTTACACATTTTTATCAAACATTCTTCCCATTCTTCTTTCGTACAATAAATGGACTTGAGATCCATAATATTTGACATCCATGATATTGTCTATTGTGTTTATTTGTATGTCTGTTCACATACAGCTCTGGAAAAAAAAAATAGATCACTTAAAAAGGATGAGTTTCTTTGATTTTACCAAATGTTAAACCTCTAATCAAGAGGAAGATGGATGATCACAAGCCAATTTTTTTGCACCAGTAGTGGCATAAAGTTATCCAAAAGCAGTGTGTAAGACTGGTGGAGGAGATCATGCCAGGATGCAAGAAAACTGTGATTAAAAACCAGAAATATTGATTTCTGAGCTCTTAAAACTTTATGAATATGAACTTGTTTTCTTTGCATTATTTGAGATCTCAAAGCTCTGCACCTTTTTGTTATTTCAGCCATTTCTCATTTTCTGCAAGTTTCTGCAATGTTTGAAAAGACAATATTGTCTTTGGAATTTGGGAGAAATGTTGTGCATATTTTATAGAATGAAACAACAATGTACATTTTACTTAAACATAAACCTGTGAATAGCAAAATCAGAGGAATTGATTCAGAAACTGAAGTGGTCTCTTAATTTTGTTTTCAGAGCTGTATGTAACAGTGAACTGTATTTAAGTCAGTCATGTAATGACCAATGCTTCAATAACTGTGACTCCATACACACAGTGTGGACTGCAGTAGGTAAAGAAAAATATATAAAAGTATATATTTTCCACTAAACTATGATTAATTAAAACTGTTTTTTTAAACCGGTATAATTGCTTTGTTATGCTATTCTATTATCATTATGTAAGTGGCATATTAATGATATTAAAATGATACAATATAATAATATTGTCAGTACACAATATCGCCCAACAAAATATTGTTATCGTGACAGGCCTATACATTTCCATCCATTCAGAGCAGCCCGTGTCTGTTCACACTAATAAACGATGTGAATTATTTATAAGCAGAGTTCTATCTGACCACAGGAAAAAGTCGATACACTATAAGGTTCTCCATGTGAGCGTAGCCTCAGTAGTTTTTGTGCTGTTTGAAACGCAGTGTTTCTTTTGGGCCGGGCAGCGTGGGAGCTCCAGCAGAGCCTCGCTCCTTCAGGAGGAATGCCCGTGGTGGATGAATATTTAAGGTTGCGTGCGGCGTGTTCAGCTCCGAGACCTGGCCGCTAACTCCTGCATTATTAAATGTCCTCCAGGTCCTCTTCGCCTCCTCTCAGCACAGCCGGCTCCCGCTCGCCAGGTCACCCAAGACAACACCCACACCTGCCCGCTGCTGCAGCACAACAAACGGCGGGAACGCCGGGCCAAAAGGGCTCTGGCTCGGGCTCAGGCTGCACCCAGCATACATCAACAATGATGGGCTTGATCCTGTTCGCTTGCATATAGTCAGTGTTTGACCCAGTGTCAAAGTAAGGCACATAGTAAGAAGAGTATAACCAAATAACAAGAAAAATAGCAGACTTGCAGAGAATACCAGTTAAATTATGAATTGAAACACAATTATATATACAATTAAACCCAGTTCAAAACCAAGTTCACGAGCCTACAGTATTTTTCGCATTATAAGGCACACTTAAAATCCTTTAATTTTGCCAAAAATCGTCAGTGCGCTTTTTAATCCAGTGTACCTTGTGTATTTATTTTAGCAGTCAGGTTATAAGGAGCAGTAAAGCCACTCTGCTGAAGTACAGCGTTATACAGGAATTTGGCTAACCGCCATTGCTCCATTTAGAGGTTATCTACATTATTGGTCTGTATAGATAAACATCCAGCACTCTTTTTTGTTACAGTTTCATTTACTTAGCTTAGCTTCACTCAACTTTGTTAGCTACCCCCCACCACCACCCAGCGGAGAATGCTAAATTAGAAGTTCCTTATAGTTTCTCTTAAAGTGCACCATGTAATCAAGTGCGCCTTATGTTTAAAAACAGACCAGAAAATAAATGTTCATTGATGGTGGCCCTTTATAATGTTTTTTTTTATAATGTAGTGTGAAAAATATGGTAGTTTTTGAACAGCATAGGACGTGTTTTCACTTTGTTTCAGTTTGATGGTTAAATCTGCCAACCTGACAGAGCTTGGCTGACCATTGTGACCTTTGTGACTAAGCTTGTTAACTGGCATAACCAGCATGGCCAGTGTTACCAGCATAACCAAGCTGGACGAGCAGCATTACCAGATTGACCACACTGGTCTACCAGTATGACCAGCTTGGTCCAGTTGGTCATCCTGAACTCAAATGAAAACATACTGAACACTGTGCTGTTGAAGAGCTTGTCAACCAGTTTACCCAGCTTGCTCTAGGTGTGTTGAGCCCCTCTACCTCCATTTACGTGTCCTCCTTTTCTGTAGCAGCGAATCCCTGAAATGGCCTCCGGTGGGCCTGGTGCCAGTGCTGGTTTGACAGCCCAGGAGAGCACCTTTTTCTCCAGAGCAGCTCAGCAGGGCTCCAGCTAGCCACTGGACTGTGCTTGCAGCAGTTGAATCCTGCCACCGGCCAAAACTCAACTGGCATGCTGCAGTGCCAGAACATGAACGTTTCACACTACTGTACCAGCCTGAAACACACCATGACTCAAAGCTCCAGACACCTAGCAGGTCCCTGGCCAGCTGGAGGTTTACAGTAGGTGTGCAGTAGAACCTGAAATATGGGTTCAATCGCAGGAGTACCTGGCAGTTCATGTCAGTTCTCAAAATGTTACAGGTTTAACATTTAGATTATTCATGATATGTCTTAGATTTTGACCTGTATTGGTCACTGTGTTGGTCATTTTGGGATTTTCCACTGCTTATATTGTATTGAAACCAAGAGTGCAAGAGTGCCTAAATTATATTTGATGTTCAGCTGGGTTATAGTTAGAACCAGACATAATTATATTGGGTTCCATTTGGGTTTAGAAAGAGTATTTATGGCAACATTCAGAATTATATAGATTATTTTGATCTAAAATTGTGAATGAACAGAATTTGTCTGGCTCTATAGTTAATTTAAGTCAATTTTGTCGGGCTAGAGTTGAGTTGAAGAAAACCTGCTTGGCTTCAGTTGGGTTGGACAGAATTGTATAGGGCTACAGTTGGGTTGGACAGAGTTTTTTTTTGACTGTAGTCAGAATTGAACACAATTTTCTTGGGCTATGATCATGATATGACAGTTTTTTTTTTTTGACAAATCAAAGTTTGATCAATCCCTGGATGAAGGTATCTTCTGTCATGGGCCTGGTGCCTGTTCAGCCTGGATGATTCATGCTGTGTTACTTAATGGGATTAAACTGTTAGGATTCTTTTTCTTCTCAATACTGGCATGTGTTTGCCACATTCGCTCCAGCATTGCTCATCAGCTCTTATCTAATGAAATTTAATTAATCTTCATCTGCATAGTGACAAATGTGGCACTAATTAATTCACTTCAACAGAACTTTTAAAGTAGTTTCAAAGAGGAAAGGGTGAGAAATATTTCAAAATTGTGCAATTTTGATACCTCTGAAGGAAAGTGTGACTTCTAGGGGTTACATTTAACTACAAATTACCAGGTGGATTGTCAGAAGCAAGAGACGGATCAGTAAATAGGTTTTATTACAACCAGCTCAGATCAACATGAAAAGCAAACTTTACAATAGGTAACAAAGATGGAGTGACTGAAACAGACATGGATAGAGCTCTGATGTAAAACCTACTCTAGAACAGGGTCCAATTTTAGTATAGAAGTAAAAACCAAACAACAAATCCATAAATTGCTAAGCAAAGGCAGAACTATGATATACAGACAAAAGAATAAATAATAACTAAAAAAGGCTTAGCATGCAATGGACAGGTTGGCAATACTTAGCAAAGGTGCAAGTGGTCAAGGTATTCAACAGAGACCAAGGTATTCATTCATAAAGACTTATAGGCATACAAGTGAGAGTAATCTAAATCTGAGAGTGTGACACAGATCCTGGGTCTTGTTACTAATGGTAGCAGGCTGTGTTCTTATTAACTAGATCAATTACAAAGTATTTATTTTTTTAGTGGTCTGGTATTGCTATGACTGGATGTGGCGAATCCAGTGTAATGGTAATTGTAATCACAGTGTGAATGTTTCGCAGTGATGGAAGTGGTCCTTGAGGACCTTTCATAGGGCAAGAAACGAAGAAACGAACCTTCTGTAAAAAGACGTCAGGTAATAAATCAGTTTCCATAGCAATAGCGGCTGATGTCAGTGACATAACTGCATGGATTTCCATTGCCGCTGTTAATATTCTGGAGGAAATGCCAAAGAAATAAGCATATCTGAAGAGTTCTATAAATATCTCCTCAAAAAGCTCTTGAGCATGCAGCGAAACGCTTCTTTCAGAGGACTGTGGTAGCGCTTGGCAGAGCAGTAAAGATGCGAGTAGGAATTTTCTGCTGTTAAGGATTCCTTTATTGTTGCAGTCCGGCCAGGCTAAATATAAAATTCTGCTGATGGTGTGCTTTCTGTTTGTGTGTAAGTTTGTGTGTGTTTTGTCAGAATTTGTGGCTGGAATGTGTTAGGATGGCTTCTCTGGTGCATAGTACTGAATATGCTCCATACATGTCCTTTGTGTAAATGGAGGGGGGGGGGTAGTTGTAAGTGTGACTGTTTAAAAGGTTCAATACTGTAAAATGAATCTTGTATCTCCTTTACACTTTGGCAACTGGCACCCCACACAGCGGAGAAACACACTGAAACACACATAGTAGAGAAACACACTCAAACACACACAATGGAGAAACACACACAGTGTAGGAACACACTCAAACACACATAGCTGAGAAACATACACAGTGGACAAACATACTTAAACACACACAACAGAGAAATACACTCAAACACAGATAGCAGAGAAACATACTCAAACACACACAGCAGAGAAACACTCAAACACAGTAAATAAACACACACAGAAAAGTGAAACTGGTTTTACCCCCCTATAAAGCATGACACTAAAATCTGCAGTGTGAGATTACTCTGGATAATCCCTAAACAAACATAGGATTTCATCAACACTGGCTGTTATCTTTATGGCTAATCTGCTATTTTTGAATTCATAGGTTCCATATCACCTACAAAAACGATACACATCTTTCAACGAACAATAAGACCTCTCAGCAAATATCAGTGGGCCATCCAACTTACAAGAACAGCAAAACAGCTAACATTCACTCGTTAACTCATTCCCAGTAAATTACAGTTTATTATTATTACCATTTTGTTAATGATTTACCTTAATTTTGAAGTACCAACATACCGTGATATACGGTTATAATACTGTAAAACTCTTATTGTTGCAACCTTAGTTGTAGATACATTTATTATAATTTTTAGTGTATAAAAGGACAATTTGTTCAAACTGTGCACCTTCATTGCTCTTAAATGATAACGACAGAAAGTGTAAAACAACGAGAAAACATCAAGAATAAAATTCTAATAACATTAACATCCAAACTATTTCTATTGTTTTTACATATATTGATATCTCAATTACAGTCGTCTGACCAAGAATGGATGTAACTAGATAATTACTGTACATAATTAAATAATGGCTTGTTCTTAAAATAGCTAAAATAATGAATAAAGCATTGGACATGTGATTCCAGCGTTGAACTGTAGTACGCTCAGTGTGTGTGTGTGCGTGTGTGTGAGAGAGTGTGTGTGCACTGAGGTCACATGATAGGGTCAGTCAGAGACAGGATGCTAGAGGTTCTGTCGTTGTGGGGGAAGAGTGACCTGTGAGATATTCATTCAAGTCAATGTCAGAGAGAGAGAACGAAAGAGAGAGAGAGAGAGAGAGATCATCCTTCACTTTTTTTTAACATAATATAAAAAAAAATTACATAGAATTTCTGGAAATTAGCTTTTTTGGAGATATGATTTTTTTGCAGGAAAAAGGTATATACAATTAATACAGTTCATATTCAGAGGTGTGAGCATTCCTGGTAAAATTCCTCTAGGGTAAAATTACTTTCTAATGTATTTTGAACATACACAAAAATGTGCAAAAGGCGTGGACTAATTCTCTTAATTAATTATGATTGTGTTTTGGGCATAATGTGAAATAAATCATCAATTTTTCACTTGTAATTCCCTTTAAGAGGCTAGTGTGCTTTGACTGGCTCTGACTGGCACGTCCGTATCTTAACAGCGGGCACTTTGTGTGTCTCAGCAGAGAATACTCACCTGGAAATGATTCATTTTGAACTCACTTCAAGTAGGTATTCTCCACTCTAGAGATTCTCTGGTATGGCATCGCTGGTTCTCATTGTTTTTTGAGATGTGAGAAGAAGTGATTCTGAGGTCTGATATCATAGGTCAGTCTCTCTGTTTACTCAGCTGTTTACTCAAGTGCCAAACTCAGGTGCGCTGACTTTGGCATGTTCGTATCTTAACAGCAGAGCACTTTGTGCCTCTCAGCAGAGCATACTGACCTGCAAATGATTTTTCTCCATATGAACCGATTCATTTTGAACTCACTTCAAGTGGGTATACTCCACTCTAGAGATTCTGTGGTATTGTATCGCTAGTTCTTATTGTTTTTTGAGATGCGAAAGGAAGTGATTATAAACTTTAGTAAATGTCAGCATATCATAGGTTACCAGTTCCAGCCTCTCTGTTTACTCAGCTGATCAAAGAAATGGCTGGATGCAGTTGGAGTGTATTTCCAGCCTGCTGCAGATGGCACGTCGCAAACGGAGAGTTCTGGGAGACGTCCCCTGCGTCACTCCAGACAGCCGCAGGTATAAACGGAAGCGAGTGGCTCCGGGCTCTTCAGAACTGTCTCTGCCTCTTCCCTCAGCTGCAGATGCTAGCGAGGGCTTAGCGGTTCCGCCGAGTTAGCACGGCTCTGATTATAGAGATCAAAGCTGTGATTGTTATGAACTGCATTCCTAATCCCAGAGTTTCTGTTTCCCTTCCAAACACTCTCCCAGGCTCAGAATTCAACACACACACACACACACACACACACACACACACTGGACACTTTATTAAAAACCTCTACTATGTAGCTCCACCTTGCTACAGTGTACCATTACTTATAATACCGAATAAAGGCTCTATTACCGTCTCTTGATAGTAGACAATTGTGAAATTCAACAAAGTACAAAATTAAGAATCTAATATGTGAATCTGTGTTTGGCAGTTCTGTAAATAATGTAAAGGGTTCTGCATCAATTACAATAGATGTTAGGGGTGGTTGTTCTGGTGTTCAGTGTGACTGCTAAAGTACTGATCTCCATGTTTTTGAACTGTGAAAAGAATCATAGTGTTTGGAAGAAACATGTAAATTTCACCCAGATAGGTACTTGAGCCCAAGACCCAAGCGCTGAGAGGTGAATAGAATAGGGGTGGTTGCTCTGGTGTTCCATGTGCCTGCTGTAGCACTGCTGTGTGGCTGGTAGATCAGTGTCAAAATATTGGATGTCAGTTTATGCTGTGGAATACTGTATCTGATTCAAGGGTGTTGCTAGGTAGTTGCTATGATATTTTAACTGGTTGCTTTGTAGATGCTGTAGCATCCCTTGCATAGTTTCTAGGGTGTTGCTAGGTAGTTGCTATGACTAATGTATGATGTAATGATCATAGCTAACACAGTTTGTTACCCATGCATGCTAGACTTTGGTCCTGGAGACCCAGATTCCTGTTGTTTAATAGAATTCATCTAATAATTTCATACGCAAACAAAATGGTTTGGTTAAAATGTTTTTAAATATTGTACAACTATCAGAATGTTAAACTGAAACACCCTCAACTCTAATATGATATCATTCTAAGCTCCACATGTTTCTTTCACTTTAGATGATGGTTCTATCAGCTCTCAGCTTGAAAAATGTATGTGAAAAGAGTGTCCTTCTGCAATGTCTCAAAGTGCAAATTCCTCTTCCATACACTGGTGTATGTGAGGAACCCGAAAGCACCACTTGATACTGTATGTCTGATAAACTAACATGATAAATGATCAGATCTGGTTAACAGCAGTCCTGTGGTCTGACACTGACCACTGAGGTGAAGGAGGGGGATATACTGACAGCATATGTTCTACAGACTGTAACTGTACACCTTCAGTATAGAGTGGAACTGTAATGTATATGGCACTCTAAAAATAACAGCAGCAAGTGAAAGCAAGTAGTAGATGTTTCTAATAAAGTGTCCAGTGAGTAAAAGTACAAGGGAGGTAAGTCTTCCTAATAAAGTGCCCAGTAAGTGGAATCATCAAGTAGATTGGTGGTTTTTTTTATAAATTATCCAGTGTGTCGAAGCTCAAGGTAGGTTTTATTAATGAAGTGGTCAGATAGTGGAAGTACATGGTAGGTACTGTATTTTTTGCACTATAAGGCACACTGTCAATAAACAGCTATTTTCTGGTCCATTATTTATACATAAGGTGCACTGGATTATGAGGCAAAATATGCAACACTAGTAAGGAACAGGGGTGTTGCTATGTTTTCCTTCTAATTCAGCACCTGCAAAGCTAATCTAGCTAATCTAAGGAAACAAAACTGTAATTCTTAAAAATTCTTAAAAAAACATTTTCTTAGTCAAACAAATGCTGGATTTTAATCTACACAGATTTCTCTCCTGAAAACTGTTTATTTGGGTGAGTAAAGCGCTTTCATTTGTTAGCAGTAAGCTTAGATTTGCAGATTTCCACTAAAGCTAGCTGTGGTTTGCGGCTAATGCTGCTCGACAGCGCTACAGTAAGGAACCTGAGTGTTCCGGTAAGCCAGGGCGATATTAGCTAGCGGTTCGTCCCACGTAGCTTGTTTTAACATGGTAAACACACAGACCACAGTCTGATATACTCACCTCTGAATGGCAAAAGAGCTAGCGCTTAGTGCGGTTAGCGGGTAATGCTAATGCTGCTCCAGCAGAGCTAGCTGGGGTTAGCAGCAGACTACAGGCCGATAATACTCACCTCTAAATGGTAAAACAGCTAATGCTTTGCACAGTTAGCAGCTAATGCTAATACTGCTTGAGTCTCAGTGCTGGAGAACTAAACTGAAACTCCTGTATTACGCTGTACTTTAGCAGAGTAGCTTTACAGGTCGTTACAACCTGACTGGTAAAATTCATACATATGGCACACCGGATTAAAAGCCGCACTGACGATTTTTAGGAAAATTAAAGGATTTTAAGTTTCTAATAAAGTGACTAGTGAGTAAAATCTGTAGAAATGCTGCTGTACAAAGGACTTTTACACTCATGTTAAGTGATTCAGACACTATATTATGTCTAAACAAACAAATAAGCAAATATCACTAGTGTCTGTGACTCATTTTGAACGGAAAGCTCGGTGTCAAGTCACTCTAATGAGTTCAAGCAAGCATCCTCCGCACTTGCTTGGGATCAGCGCCGGCCCTTTCCCACGCATCTCTCTCCGCATACACTTGCGCTGCATTCCGTTTGTTTATTTACTTCCTTATTTTTAGAGACGATGCATATTAATTAACCCGAAAGGTCAGCGTGCCAGTGTTAGCCAGCTGGCTAATTTTCAACAGTAGTCCCTGAGGCCTGATGTTATTAGCCACGAACAATGAATATAAACATATTAAAAGACCGATCCCTTGCAGACAAACTAATAGAATATAATATAACAAAAGCACATAAAGCACAGTAAACACACACTAGAGACGCAGGGCAAGGCAGCGTTTTACATGCAGGCCAGTCGGCACAGATAGTAGAAAGTTAAAATTCTCTTCACACTCCTGTTTGGCACGGAGCCATTGCTTTAAACTATGTTTAAATATGCAGTGGATTCAGCTGTTGCGTATCTAGTCTAGGGAAAGTGTTCCAAAAATATGCTGCTCTTACACTAACTGGTTTTGAATGACTCCTGGAATACCACAGTCGACTCCCAGGAGACTAAGGCCCAATCCCAATTATTTTGTACCCCTACCCCTTGTTTTTTAGGGTAACCCTTCCTTTTGGAATAGAGTTACAGGGGTGAAATCCTCCTCCTAAGGATTGGGACAAACCTAAAAGAATCTGTAGGTGACCCTACTGGGCTGATGTGGTGATAGCAATTAAGCAATAAAGTTTAGCAACCTAGCTGCAGGTTGACAACTAGTTAATTTCAGGGCAATGTATGTGTTCAAAAAGAGGGCATGTGGTTCAGCAATTAATTATTTTCCATTCCTTAAATGATTTGTGATGGAGATCTGAAATGAGCTTTTATTTTATTTTTCTGTTCCACCTTAAATGCTGCAAAAAAAAAATGGAAAGGGAAAGTTAGCTAGCTAGCTACCTACTGAGATAAACTGCTATCATTTTTTCATGCTTATTGTGAAAAAAATGGCCACTAAAAACACTAAAACTACACCTTAAACTACGGTAATATAGTGGTTATCATATTTTTAACAAGGAAAATACTAACATTTGTTGGTTTGTTTGGCCACTTAAACCACAATCTTGGCAGTGATTCTCATAGCCCTCCATTTGGAGTGTACCATGGACCCTTATCTCCTAATGATGTCATCGATACTCATGGCATAGCTGACTTGCCATAGCATAGCAGCTGTGTCTTCAGCCATATATGTATGATAATTGTCCTGTTGAATGAAGAGTGTATTTGTAGACTTCATGACTTTATATGTACCATATTTTTCACACTATAAGGCACGCTTAAAATCCTTTTACCAGAAATCATCAGTGCACCTTATAATCTGGTGTGCCTTTGTATGAATTCTACTGGTCAGGTTGTAAGGAGCAGTAAAGCCACTCTGCTAAATTACAGCTTTATACAGGAGTTTCAGTGAAGTTTCTTCAGCACTGAGACTAGAGCAGTATTAGCATTAGCTGCTAACTGCAGCACTAGCTCTTTCAGCATTCAGTGGTGTGCATATCAGACTGTAGCGTGTTTACTGTGTTAAAACAACCTATGTGGGACGAACGGCTAGCTGATAGCGCCCTGGCTTACCGGAACTCTCAGGGTTCCTTAGTGTGGTGCTGTTAGGCCGCATTTACAAGCTCTTGGAAAATGGTTTTGTTTAAGAATTACAGTTTTGTTTAATTAGGGAAACATGGTGAAACCCTTGTTCCTTACTATTGTTGCTTAAAATGCGTCTTTTGTATAAAAATAGACCTTCATTGATAGTATGCCTAATAATACAGTATTTTTTTGCAGACAAAGTGATCCATTTAAGCTTGCCTTCTGAGTAATTTGTATTACGTCATTAATATTATTGCATTTAATCATTTATATCATGTGAACTCGCCATAGTCAGATGCCAGTCAGTTTGAGGTGAGCCGGGCATGACTTAAAGTCCATTAAGCTTTGCATGTTTGCGTACTGTTTAAGTCTGTAATTTGACAGTTTGGGAGGAATATATGTGACAAAGCATATGTAATATACAGGATATAGTCCCATCAGAATATATATATTACAGATATATATATTACAGATTGTGGTCCTGCATCTGTATTATTATCCTCCTTTCACCCAGCACTTCAATGGTCAGGACCCCACAGGAAAGACCACCACAGTCCAGAGCAGGTTTTACTGTATGTGGGTGATGGTTCATTGGGGTCATTGGTGGTGGTGTGTAAGGATGTGTTGCACTGGTACCAGTGGATCAGACACAGCATTATAAGTGTTTTTGTTGTTGTTTATGGCTTTTTGTGAATGCAAATGTATAGTTTTCATAAACTGAACAGTTGTCTATTGTATAATATTAATCTCGACCTGTTGCAGAGCCTTAGTCATGAAACCCACAAAGCCCAGCCTCGATCAGGCCTGTTTTACTTCACGTGGCTTAGAAAAGGATGCAGCGTCTATTAGCGGAGGTGGTGGAAACTTCACACACAGTGCACACACAGACCGGGATTAGAAGGAGGCGGCGGCTGAAAGGAATGACAAATCCCAGATTACTCTTTTTTAATGCGGCGGGAAACCTGTTGACGGGGCTTTTGACAAGGGATAAAATGCAGAAGCTATGATAGAGCAGGGACAATGCTGAACCCTGTGCTTTTGTGTTAACCTTCATGCATGACGAGACAATTTGCTGGATTCAAATAAAAATTTCAGAAGGAAATCCTTTTAAACTCTGGCACATGGTTTCAGTTATGGCTTTTGTTGTTGTTGTTGTTGTCGTTTGGTCTGGTGACCCTTTTTAAGTGCTCTTTAGGCACTGTACAGCTTGATTTAGGGTGTGTCAGTCTGTCTTTGCTATCGTAATGACAGGAAAAGCACACCTTGCGTGGCTCAAAATGTGCAAAAGGCATGTATTATCTATCTTTATTACACATTATTAATTAGCTTTATTGGTCTAGGCTGGTAGGCAGCATGCTAATGCTAAAGTAGCTTTGTTGGTCTAGGCTGCTAGGCAGCATGCTAATGCTACAGTACCTTTATTGGTCTAGGCTGGTAGGCAGCATGCTAATGCTACAGTAGCTGTGTTGGTCTAGGCTGACAGACAGCATGCTAATGCTACAGTAGCCTTGTTGGTCTAGGCTGGTAAGCAGCATGCTAATGCTACAGTAGCTTTATTGGTCTAGGCTGGTAGGTAGCATGCTAACACCACAATAGCTTTGTTGGTCTAGGCTGGTAGGCAGCATGCTAATGCTACAGTAGCTTTGTTGGTCTAGGCTGGTAGGCAGCCAGTATACTTGAACTCAGGCCGTCATTAATAAAAAAAGGCTCTTGTAGGCAAAAAAGTTATGATGAAACTGGCTCTCATCAGGACAACCCCAGGCAGGGAAAATTAAGAGTTTCCTCTGTTGCACAGGATAAATATATAATATAGTAATAATTTATTATGAAGATGCTAATACCTACTAATGTCTATTATTTATATATCAAGAAATAAATATAAATATTCAATAAATTTATTATGTGTGTGGCATCTTGAATGTGACATGCTTGCCTTCCAGAGAGTCACATTTAATAGAAAATCTTAATATTCAAAGGGCTTTCAACCACATTGTAGCTCCTAACCCGAGGTGACCCTGCATTTACTGACATTTCAGCTTTTTTGAGTGGTGGTGGGAAACTGTTAAGGGAGCTCTTGACAAGGCGTCGCCACAGAAGTGCTTTTGAAGATGCGTATCAAAGGCAGTCGGACCCCCCTTTGCGTCGTTTGAGCGCCACAATTTATTCACGGCCTGTATATACATTTTCACTTCTGAAGAATGTGCTGAGTTTTGATGCGCTGTGGATATATGTCAGCTGCACCGACTGTTTTTGTTATTGTTGTTATCGTGAATGTGTGTGTGTGTGTGTGTGTCTGTGTGTGTGAGAGAGAGAGAGAGAGAGAGAGAGAGAGAGAGAGAGAGATGGTCTTGGTAGGCCAGGCTATGTGTGATTTATACATATTTCATATCCACTTCTGGCTGCTTGTGTGGCTTGAGAAGTCAAACCTCAGGACATACACCAGCTGACCAGGTCGTCCATCAGGTCAAACTCAGCAGTGAATGTGTTTACATTCCTCATACTTCATAATCCGATTACTGCAGATAATCAGAGTTTGTCAGTTATCTGATCAACATGTTGACATAAACTTTGAGTGATCAGATAATGAGACAACTGGAAATATGGGAATAATCGGGTGTTTGCCAAAAACTTAATACACAGCTTTTTTTGTGCACCATGCCAAAGTATGAACAAAGATATTGTATTTTACACCGTATTTGTATCATGCTGTATCTTACACCCTTTGCGAGGTGCATCAGTGTGCACATTGCTATCTTACACCCCACAAACAGGCAATTTTTACATCCAACTGCGTAAATAGCAAAGGCATGTGTGAATGTATCTATGCTGTTGGCCATGTTGGTTTGGAAGTAAGATACGTTCAGGTAAATTTCTGGCGTATTGCTATCTTGGCAGAAGAAAAAACACAAGTATGCCACTGACTGATTAGAACATACACAACGTTCATTGCTATCTTGGTAACGCAGATGCAATCCCATTAATCAACAAAAAACAGAATACACTATAAAATACATTATAACTGTTCCTGTTAATGACCTGCTCAATCAAGCTGCACGTTGCACGGTTGACGGCTTTCCTCAAGATTGCTAAAATAGGGCAAGAAGGTATTTAAATGCAAAAGTATTTTGTCATTGTGCTGCTCGCTTATTTCCAGGGTCTGTTTTCTATCATGCGCAGACTGAAAACCACTGAGGAACAGGATTACTGCTGTACAGAGTATGGTCACACCCAAATAATAGCCAGCAAACAGCAGTCATGTCATGTGGTCCGTTTCTGACCAATAGTCAATGGGCACATAGGGGGACTAATAATTTATTCAGCATCAGATACAGGCTACTGTGTGGCTCAACTGATACAGTGCATAGACAGGGTCAGGGTTTCTAATAAATTGGCCAGTGAGTGGAAATACAAGGTAGCTGTTTCTAATAAAGTGGCCAGTTGGAGAACTATAGAGTTAGTGTTTGTAATAAAGTGACCAGTGGGTGGAAACACAAGAATTGTGTTTTTAAATAAAGTGGCCAGTGAGTGAAATTAAAAGGTAGATATTTCTAATAAAGTGGCCAGATAGAGAACTTCAAAGTTAGTGTTTTTAACAAAGTGGCCAGTGGGTGTAAGTACAAGGTAGATGTTTCTAATAAAGTGACCAGTGAGTGGAATCACAAGAATGGTGTTTCTAATACAGTGTCCAGTGGACTGAAGAACAAGGTACTGTAGCTGTTTCTGAAAAAAAAAAAAAAACGGCCAGTTGGAGAACTTCAAATTTAGTGTTTCTAATAAAGTGGCCTATGGGTGGAAGAACAAGTTAAGTGTTTCTAATAAATTGGCCTATGGGTGGAAGAACAAGGTAAGTGTTTCTAATAAAGTGGACAGTGAATGGAAGAACAAGGTAGATATTTCTAATAAAGTAACCAGTAAGTGGAACACTTACAAGGTAGCTATTTAAAAATAAAGGTGGCCAGTTGGAGAACTTCAAAGGTAGTGTTTCTAATAAAATGGCCAGTGAGTGGAAATAGAAGGTACTAATAGGGTACTAATAAATGTAAAGGTATGTTGTGCTTGTAAGAAAGTGAACAGTTAGAGGAACTATAAAGAACTATAAATTTTCAAATAAAGTGTCCAGAATGTGAAAGTACTGGCTGGATGTTTCAAATTAAATGGGCAGTGAGTGAAAGCATATGGTCCATGTTTTAGTAACATGGCCAATCAGATGGCCTACAATAAAGTGGCTAATAAAGTGGCCAGTGAACACAGGCTGGGTGTTTCACTACATGCACTATGTGCTGGGTGTTTCACAGAGTGCAAGGCCAGCTAACCTGCTACTTAGCATATTTGTGGGCCTGACTGAGTGCCAAGTTGTCCAGGGCCACGGCCACCGCAGCCGCACGCCCTTTTTCTGTTATCAGTGCATTTCTGAAGGCCGCTAAGCATTACTCTCCACAAAATAAAGCGTAGAGCGAGTGAGAGCGAGTGCTCAGCGGCGGCCCAGCGCAGCGCTGTGCTCTTTCATAGCCACAATCTCCAAATACTCCATTGACAACGGAACTTAATTTCATGCTCCATTAGGTTTCTGTGCGCTGAAAATGAAAGGAACGTATTGATGATGGTTGGGAATGTTACCTAAGGTGCCCCGCGAAACTGGATCTCGGCTCCAGACTCATTCCCCGCCGGGCCCAAACTGACCGGCGAGCGAGAAAACCCACTTTTCCTCTTTTCGTTTTCACTCCAACAGCCCATCACACTAAAGTCATTTTACCTTCTAACATTTCACGGTGATTCACAGAAAGCTCTGATACCTGGGAAGTGGGAAGTGATGGAAAGTCTTCTTAGTGTGATGGTAATAATATTTCAAAAAATGATCAAGAACAACAGTAAAAATTATAGCCAGGGATGTACTGACTACGTTCTTTTGCATCATGAACTGATTTGAGTCTCTTAAAGTAACATTAGCTGCAACAGTGCTGAGTTATCATTTTTGCATGTTTTATATTAAAATTCTGATTATTCTGATATTTACATTCTCTATTTGGGACAGGTCAGGATTACAGGTAATCCAGTCAAGTCGTCCCTTCTAACACACCAGTGCTGTTGTAATCTGTGCAGCACATGTTTTTCATTGTCTTGTTGATAAATTGCATGGAGAGAACTGCTTCAAGATTCACTGTTGTCATGGTGACAGCCAGCACCTTAGTCCGCTAGACCACTCGAATAACTCTAATAACACAACCATACAGTTTAAAGGAGCAGTCAGTAAAAAATGAAACCAAACCTATCTAACTTAGGCCGGGTAGCAGCTAAGGTTTCGGCTGAACCAGCCCACTTGCTAGCTTCTATGGCTGAAGCACCGCGGTTGTGTTTTTAAACCTGGCAACCTCAGAGTGGAATTAGTGTTGGGGAGTGAGCAAAAGACAAAGTCAGAGACCAACACCCACACAGGTTTCTGTGACATACCACACAGTTCTAGTAAGAAAATACTAGTCTTAGCTCTGCTGACAAGAGATGACAGTGCTTGAACACTGCATTTGTCCCTAATATCTGATGACACATCCTGATAATTTTATCATTTACTATTGAAAATATAATCCTTATTGGTCCTTTAAGGAAAATTGCTAAATAATTTTTGTAATGTTTTAATGAATGAGACAATCTAGACTGATTTATGTAGTTTAGTAGACAATTAACGTTTTACAGTGTGTTTAATGCCCTATAGTCCAGCCTGACAGTCTTCCCTGACCATTCAGCTTCCAATTTCTTTAAAACACTGCAGTCAAATCACTTTCTATGTGTGTGTGGTGGCAATACACACTTTGGACTGGTGTAAAATAACTGTTTTATAAATGTACAATGATTTTGTTTTTTATAGAGTGTGTTTTAGTGTATTAGCATTAGCGTTAGCTTTAGCTCAGTTCTAAATATGCTGTTGTGATTCTGATTATAAGGTTTAAAAGTGGGTGGATAGGTGGAAGGGGTTAGGGTTAAGGTTATCACCACTCACAGTGGACAGCGCAGTGGGAAGTAATGATCGTGACCGGCAACCTCTGGCTAGAATTATCCATATGAACAGAAAAGCGACTCACATTGAGGCAAAATTCACATCCATGCTCAATGCAGGAGGCTCACAAGTCAGTACAGCGTTCGAGCTTTCGCTTCAATGGGACATGCCAAAAGTCATGGGACATGCCTAAAGTCATGGGACACAATACCACTTGCTGCCACCCGCTTGACATTCAGCATGTCAGTGGATTAAATGATTAAATTAAATGATCGCAATAACTGTAGAATATCTATCTATGGGTTCACCAAAAAAGCCACTGTGCAAACATTGTCCTCTTTGTCCCCTTGGCTGATGGAACAGACTGGACAGGCTGTGCCAGACGTTATGTCATGGTCATCATCATCTTCACTGTCCACACCTGATCAATACTGCCAGACTGCCTCTCTCTAATGTCTCTTGCTGGACCACAGTAGCCACACCCACAGATCCACAGTTGAGTCAGTTGGGGCTTGGGGTCAGAGTGGGGGAGGGGCTGGAAGCCTCCAGAAGCCCTGTTGGAGAAATGGCACTGTATGGTGTTCATCGGACAAAGGGATAAAAAGGCCTGGTAAATCTAAATCATGATAACTATAAAATGAACTTATGCCCAAAAGTATCTGAAATACCCATTATTATCCATTATTACTGACACTTGGAAACACACAGCTTCTTTCATTTGAGTAGAAAAGCATTGCCCAAAGAGCTACAAACACTGGAGCATCTGAACATGGCCCAAGGTCACCATACGCAATGCTGGGCATGGGCTATAGGGGAATATAGTCCTTCAATATTGAGCTGTGAAGCAGAAAAACTGTTTTTTTTTATAATATATAATATAAATAATATCGGTACTAGGGGTGGGTGATATGGCCCTAAAATAATATCATGATATTTCATGATTTTTTCGCGATAACGATACTCTTGCCGATATGACAATGTAAAAAAATTATTTCAAAAATACACTATACACTGCAAGAAAAAAAATATATTACATACAATATAATATTGCACACGCCTAAGTGAGATAGTAAAAAATACAAGAATTTTATCAGATTTGTAACAGAAGTCAATGATCCAGAATGTCATGATAGTAATAATAATGCACTTTAAATATCTCCATACATCCAGGATTAAAGTAAAATAAATGATACTGCACAGATTTAATCTGTCTCTAGTAGATATATAATGGGAAATGGGATGGGTGATATGGCACGATATTGTAGGGTATTATATTATATTATATTTTACTTTTATATACAGGTGCTGGTCAACAAATTAGAATAAATTGAAATAGTGCAATCATGAAATTCTTTGAATGCATTTTTTGTGCAGAAAGCAAATCAGGTGTTCACCGCACCTGTCCTACTCGTTAGACTAATCACAGAACTCGTTACCTGGAAAAAAAATTGCTCAGCTGAGCTTTCCAAAAGGCCCATTTAGGCCATTTAACTGTGACACTGTTGTTTTATTGAATTAGAATAATGGAGAAACCGTTTCATTGAATTAGAATAAATGCTTGAATTTTTGTTTTCTGTGAAGAGTGTTCACTGTGCAGTATAAAGTCAGGGTTGAGTAGAATTTCTAAGTTGTAAAATCAATCATGGGTAAGCAGCGCGACCTCTCAACCGGAATAGTGGCTCAAATTCAAGCCCTTCGCCAACAAGGCTTGACCCAAACTAAAATTGCTGAGCAGCTCGGCATCAGCCAGTCTTCCGTCTGCAAAGCTCTCAAGAAAAACTGCAGCAAGCGCACCAACTGTTCCGGCGTCCGAAAAACTTCTGCTCGCGACAACAAGCAGCTGAGAAAGATCGCAGTCAGCAACCGGTTCAAGTCCACTTCCGAGCTCACCGACTTGTGGAACAAGCAGACCGGCGCTGACGTCTCCAGATCAACCACTTACCGTCGTCTGCGCGAACTCGGCTTCAAATCTCGCGTTCCAGCAGTAAAACCGATGCTGAACAAGAAACAAATGGAGAAACGGCTGAAGTGGGCCAAAGAACACGGCGAGTGGACTGCTGAAGACTGGCAGAAAGTGGTCTTCAGTGACGAATCACGCTTTTGCATCTCCTTCAGTGACCAAGGTCCTCGTGTCTGGCGTCGTGGTGGCGAAACCTACAACCACGAGTGCGTGAAAAGATCCGTCAAGTTTCCCCAGAGCGTTATGGTCTGGGGATGCATGTCCGCTCGAGGTGTAGGGAAACTCTGCTTCCTCAAGAAGACTGTCAATGCTGCCGTATATCAAGATGTTCTGGAAATGTTCCTGATTCCGACTGTTGAGGAACAGTTCGGCGAAGAAGACTTCATATTTCAACAGGATCTTGCACCGGCTCATGCGGCAAAGTCGACCAAAGATTGGTTCACTAAAAAACAGCTTGAAGTTTTGGCATGGCTGGCCAACTCGCCTGACCTCAATGTCATTGAAAACCTTTGGGCCATCGTCAAGCGGAAAATTCGCGACAGAAAGCCTACTACGCTGGACCAACTGAAGCAGAACATCGCCACTGCCTGGGAAGCTGTGAGTGTGGAAACTTGCGACAAGCTGGTCAAATCGATGCCGCGGAGACTTCAGGCAGTCATACAAGCCAAGGGGGCAGCCACAAAATACTGAGAAAGTGATGATTGTAATTATGATAAAAATTATTCTAATTCAATGAAACGGTTTCTCCATTATTCTAATTCAATAAAACAACAGTGTCACAGTTAAATGGCCTAAATGGGCCTTTTGGAAAGCTCAGCTGAGCAAATTTTTTTCCAGGTAACGAGTTCTGTGATTAGTCTAACGAGTAGGACAGGTACGGTGAACACCTGATTTGCTTTCTGCACAAAAAATGCATTCAAAGAATTTCAAATTATTCTAATTCGTTGACCAGCACCTGTATATATATATATATACTTACTTATACATAACTTTTGACGATATTATTGTGTACGATACAATATGGCACACCCCTACTTGGTACCCTAACTTCTCACAGTCTCATGTCTCAGCAATGTCCCAGGAATCTATTGTAAAATCTTTCCAAAAAATAAGTCGAAAAATTTAATACCCTTGATTTCAGAAGAAGTGTAAAATAAACCAGGTGTCCGCAAACTTTTGGCCAGTTTTCTTAAATATTTAATCATTAAAATATCATTATGGTTTCATGATGTCTAAAAGCAATCAAATCCTCACAGCAATGTTCCAAGAATCTATTTTAAAATCCTTTTAGTACCCTTGATTTTAGAAGAAGCGTCAAACAAAGCAGAGATCTGCAAACTTTTGGCCATTTTTTTTTTTAAGTATTTGATCAATATTACAATATCAGTATGGACTTATGATGTCTGAATGCAATTAAATTCTCACAGCAATGTCTCAAGAATCCTTTGTAAAACCTTTTCAAAAAAATTAGTAAAGATTGGAAAAACCTTCTATTTAATACCCTTGTTTTGAGATAAAGCATTAAATAAAGCAGGAGTCTGCAAACTTTTGGCCAGTTTTCTATGTATTTGATCATTACAATATCAGTACCATATCTTTTAATGCTCTCATGATGGCTGAATGCAATCAAATCCTTAAGCCACAGCAATGTCCCAAGAATCCATTGTAAAATCTTTCCAAAAAATGAACAGATGTTGGACAAACCCTGCTTTTAGTACCTTGATTTCAGAAGAAGCATTACATAAAGCAGGTGTCTGCAAACTTGTGGCCAGTATACTGTATGACAACTAGACTGAAAGAAGGTGAAAAACAGGAAAAAAACAGAAATGCATTAAATTGACTTGATTAAAATGCAAACATCACTCCTGTGAGAATGAAATATATTATTCATGCGTGTAATATATTTTATTCATGTGGAAAAATTATGTACATATTTGCATCAAGTAAATCCAGTGCATAAAATCATATTATAGTAATGTACTTTAAAGCCAAGCTTCTAGTGAAAGGTTATCATTTCAGAAGCGTTAGGATTAAACCTGAACTGTCCTTTTTTTTGGATAGTGGCCAGAATGAGTGTAAAACATGTATATTTATTTAATAGTTTATAAAATAGCCATCCCCAAGAAGAGTGTAAAAAATTCTGTTAAGCTTGGTGGTGGGAGCATCACGCTCTAAGGCTGTTCTGCTGACTGGGGTGGAACTACTAGATAGTATTTTACTTATACTGTTACACTGATAAATAAATGGCATAATAAATTGATAGATTGAAGTGTTACTTTAGGGGTTGGCTTGGGAATGCCCACAGCTGTATAAGTTGTGAGGTGCTGTCTTGTGAGTGAGATTAAACAAGGTCCAGGGCAATATGAATTATCAGAGTTAGAGCAATGTGGGTGTCGTATTTCTAAAGAAATTTAAATTTTTAATCCACAGTGTCAGATGTGTACCAGGAATATGCCAAAGAAGGCATTAGGCTAATTATCACCCACAGTTTACAGTGCACTGGTTGGAAATGATTGTGACCGGTGGCATCTGGTTAAAATTTTCCATGCAAACCAACAACAAGCAACTCTGGCAAAAATCACATCCACGTTCAAAGCAGCAGTCCCTAGAAGCATATCCCATATGTCAATAAAGTGTTATTAAGCTTTAACGGGATGTGGAAAAGTCAAGGGACACGATACTATTTAAGATAATATTTACATTAATATTTTAACTGTATTCTTTTTTCTTAAACTGTGACCTCCAAAGGTTAATTCACAGTCCCCGCACTGCTTTTAAACTCCACTGGTATTAAGTGTATTGCAGCTCATGAAAGTTGTCTTAAAGCTTTGCCAAAGCTATAAAACACCCGAGCGCCGGCAGAGCCAATTTCTTTTGGGACGGGGAGCTCAGCTCTTTGCAGCAAGAATTATATCTCAGCAGGGTACAGTAGAGCAAAGACCATCATACACACATTTAAACTCCTTTACAAGTTGTTTTGCTGCGCCCGGGCCTCCGAGCCTCACCGTCATCACAGTGCGAGTTATAAATTCTTTGGACAGTCTGCGCTTTAAGTGTGTATAGGTCTTTCAGCATGAACTTATTTGAAGTGCAGCTCTTTTCAACTTTTCAAAGCAGCCTCAGAAATGCTTTTCGTAAAAAAAATAATAATAAAAAAAAAAAGTAATTGTGCCTTGTTCGCTACAGCATGACCACGGTGCAGTCTAAGATTGATCTCCAGCGCTTATTAAAACAGGCCTGCTGCATTCTTACTGAAGTTATTAATAATTGGGCCCAAGTCATCATAATCTGAGCCTTAAATAGTTGGGGATCAATTCCAGAACAAAATGGGAATCTGGCTTTGCGGTACGTGGAGTAATCGTAAACACATTTTCTTCAACCCGAGATTGAATCTGTGTTTGAATTAGAAATCAATGCAAATCATAAGGTTGCATAAGAAGACTGAAATTTCTGAAATAAGAAGTTGAAATTTCTTTAAAATATGACCGCGCTAAGTTTATTCTCCATACGAAGATGTGGTGTAGACTTGAACCATCTTTAAAGTTGCTGACAGGTAAAGTGAATAATATTGATCATCTGGTTCCAATTGCACTTGTGGATGGGTGATATACAGCTCTGGAAAAAATGAAGAGAGCACTTCAGTTTCTCTGATTTTGCTATGTATAGGTTTATGCTTGAGTAAAATCAACATGTTGTTTTATTCCATAAACTACGGACAACATTTCTCCCAAATTCCAAATAAAAATAGTGTCATTTAGAGCATTTATTTGCAGAAAATGAAAAATGGCTGAAATAACAACAAAAAAAAAATATGCAGAGCTTTCAGACTTTAAATAATGTAAAAAAAAAGAAAAAGTTCATATGAATTAATTTTTAAGAGAAATTAATATTTGGTGGAATAACCCTGTTTTTTTAATCACAGTTTTTTATACATCTTGGCACGTTCTCCTCCACCAGTCTTACACACTGCTTTTGGATAACTTTATGCCTTTACTCCTGGTGCAAGAATTCAAGCAGTTCCGCTTGGTTTTATGGCTTGTGATCATCCATCTTTTTCTTGATTATATTCCAGAGGTTTTCAATTTGGTAAAATCAAAGAAACTCATCATTTTTAAGTCTCTTATTTTTTCCAGCGCTGTATACATGATATTAGGCAGCAAGTGAATCATCAGTAGTACCCAAGTCTCAAGACTAAAGTTGCTTTGGATGTTCAAAGGCTGTCAAAGTGCCTGTAATAAAGTCCAAAGGTGATCTGGCAATGTACAAAACTGTACCCCACACCCTGACACCAAGGCTTCTGTTTTTAGTTTTTACGCATTAAAGGGTCAGAACATCTCAAACTTTAGTCTTCTACAGGGGTTGGACAATAAAGATGAAACACCTGGTTTTAGGTTTTTCGGATACAATCTAGGTTAGCACCCAAACATCCCTTTCAGGCAGCTTCCTCTTACAGCGTCCACAGTTAATCCTCTTGGATGTGGTTGGTCTTCCTGGATACCGTGGCTCTTGATACATCACAAAGACTTGCTGTCTTGGTCACAGATGTGCCAGCAAGATGTGCACCAACAATTGAGGCCAATGAAACCTCCTGCACTAAAATGAGAGGTGTTTCAGTTTTATTGTCCAACCCCTGTAGGTGTTTGTGGCATGCATGGTTGGTACCTACCAAATGATTTTCAGGGAATCATTCAAACTGGTCAATCTCCTTAGCAAATTACAAGGCTGGTGCAATATACCACAGGACACCTTCATTAAAAGCCTTGTGGTGTCCCTACCTTTGTAGGTTGAGAGCTGTTTTTGAGGCATAATTGGGACCTACAAAAAATTGCAGAGGTGGTGTTGAATGTTATGGCTGATCAGTGTACTCTACATGTATTAAAAGGATCACTGGACCCAACATCAAACTGGATCAGTCCATAAGTGTATTATGCATTTACAGATCATAATAAACAATAAAAAGCCACTCCCACCTCTTTACACCAGCGCCAGCCCCACCCCAGCCTTCCACAAACAACCACAAACAAACATACAAACTGAAAGATCCATTGGCAGCCATTCAATCACACTGTAGCTCACAACCCAAGCTGACCTTGTATATAAATACTTTTTTCGGCTTGTGCGAGTAGCATTCCCAAGGATGTCTCATCTATTCAGCCTATTCAGCATTCAGCGGATCAGATACACCACTGAGAGATAGTGAATGACAGACGTGTATTGATATGATGAATGAATAGGGATATTATGATCCTGTAGCTACACTTTATCTTCAGTTACATATTGTCTTTTGCCTATTCAATATGCATACACATGTTAAGATAAAGTGAGTAAATTGAACTTGTCTGGAGTGAATAACAGGGTTTTATTGTGTTTCCATTGTTGTGTATTGTTGGCTATTGCTCTTCAGTGTGTGGATTGTGTGTGTGTTGTGTGCATTGTCGAGTGTGAAGGAGAATCTTTAGCAGCAGGGCTGTGGAGCTGTGAGAAGGCTGCGCGGGGATGCACTCGAGTGTTTCCACAGGCCGCATGTAATTTTCTAACCCAGTCATGTGTGCTCTCTCTCCCTGTCGGCTCTCCACGAGACTCGCGCTGAGCTTCTCTCAGATGGCCGTTGCTTTTTAATTGGGGCAGCAACGTGGAACAGACACTGGGTAAAAAAAAGCCTTTGATAGAGTGTGCCGATCAAAAGAGCCTTTAATCACTGCACGGGAGTGGGACTGACTGGAATTTTATGAGTTCAAGGCTCCGGATTTCGCTCCCCGTTGCAACAAATCAGGCAGGTAGTGAAAGGATCCGTCATGCTGGCTACCAGCGGCTGTGTGAATAATGCCACTCCTGCACTGATATTTTAAGAATACTGTGTGTGAGTGTGTGTGTGGTATTCTGGTGTGCAGCCCCCGGTGACAGGTGGGATGTGAGCAGGTTAGGGTGATGTTTGGTGATGGTTTAGTATATGGTGGCGATTGTGCTGTAAATGGGAGCTAAATTCCAGGCGGGCGTCACTCAGCAGTGTCAGCGCTCTCTGGCCCGAGGGGACCGGCTCTCCATGTGTCTAATGAGGGCTGCATTAGCTGCTGAGGGCCGCTTACCCAGAACCCCCTGCGCTCTGTGTGTGTGTGTGTGTGTGTGTGCACAGGCTGCGTTTAGTCACAGTGTCCGTGGGGCAGAGTGGACTGTCAGATTCATCTCTCTCCCCTCTTCCTTCTTTCCCTCTCCATCTCTGTCTCTCTCTCTTTGTCTCTCTCTCAGTGTGTCTTTCTCCCTGTTCTCTATGTGACTTTCTTTCTCTCAGTGTCTCTGTCTTTAATGCTGTCTCTCTCTTTCTGTCTGTGTCGCTCTCTCTCTTTCTATTTTTCTCTCTGTCTCTCTTTTTATATCTCTCTATCTCTGTTTTTTCTCTCTCTTTTTTCTGTCTTTCTCTCAGTGTTTCTATGTTTTTCTTAGTGTTTCTGTATCTCTCTTTCTGTCTTCCTCTTTCTGTGTCTTTCTCTGTGTTTCTTTGTCTCCCTGTTCCTCTCTTTATCTATGACTCTCTTTTTATCCGTCTCACTTTTAGCCTGTCTCTTTTCATATCTGTCTATCTTCCTCTGTCTTAGTCTCTGTCTCCCTTTTTATCTGTTCCTTTTTATATCTGTCTCCCTTTATCTCTGTCGCTCTTGTTATCTGTCTCTTTTTATATCTGTCTCTCTTTATATCTGTCTCTCTTTCTCTGTCTTTGTCTCTGTTTCTGTTAAGCGTTTTTCTCCATTTTTTACACTAGGTCTCCTTTTCTCTCTGTTTTTCCTCCTTTTATCTTTCATCACCTCCCTTTTCCTTAAATTTTTCTCTTTCTATTCTCCTTATACTTTTTCTCTCCCAATGTTCTTCTCCCTCTCTCTCATTTTCCTCACGCTCTTCTTCTCACTCATTCCTTCTTCCTCTCTTCCCTTTATTTCTCTCTTTCACTTGCTCTCTCCCACTTTTACTCTTTTTCTCTTTCTTCTATTCTTGCTCTTTCTTACTCTAGCTTTGGCTTTATCTGTCCCTTCTTTTTTCTCTCCCTTCATCTCTCTTATTTTCTTTTTTATCACCTTTAACCCCTTTTCACTCTTTCCCTTGCTCTCGCTCCATCTCCCTGTCTGACATCCCTCTTTCTCTTTTTCTCACCACTCCTACTCCTTTTCTCTGTTTTTCTTTCTTTCTTTCTTTCTTTTTTCTTCATCTTTTCATCTCTCATTTCCCCCTTTCTCTCTATTTTCCTTGCAATCGCTCCATTTCTCCATTGACGTTCTTGCTCCCTCGCTCTATATCTATTTCTCTCTCAAACCCTTGCACTCCTTCAACACTTTCTTGCTCTCACTTATTATGCATTTTGGTCTGTCTTTCTCTTTCTCTCTATCTCTCCCTTCTTTTTTTATTTTTTAATCTCTCTGTCCCTCTTTTTTTTTCCTTTTCTTTATTTTAAGTTTTCTATATTTCTCTTTTAATTTTTCTCTCTTCATTTTCATTTACTTCTCTCCCTTTTTTCTGCTTCTCTCTGCCGTTTTCTTTCTTTCTTTCTTTCTTTCTTTCTTTCTTTTCTCTCCCTTCATCTCTTTCACTCTTGTCCCCTTTTCTCTTGCTTTCTCTCCCAACATCTCTCTCTATTGCTCTCATTTACTTTCCAATATCTACCCCTCTTTTATTCCTTTTCTCTCTTTCTCATGCTCTTGCTCTCGCTTTCTCTGTATGCATCTCTGTCCCTCCCTTACTCTTCTCTCTCTCTCTCTCTCTCTCTCTCTCTCTCTCTCTCTCTCTCTCTCTCTCTCTCTGTATCTCTCTCTTCCACTCAGCTGAAGTGAATGTCAGAGAGTCCACTCCGAGGAGAGCGTCTCCATGGTAACGGTGGGTGCTGCTGTCCTAGCATGTTGTGACTCCGCCCCTTTGGCCTGACAGACTGGCATGTCCCCCCGGAGGCTGGCTGACCGGCTCAGAAGCTGCTGACCAATCCATTACGCTAACGACAGATCTGACCCCCGCAGACTCTCCGCTCGCCGCGGCTTCCTCCTCTCCGCTCTCGCTCAGCCCGTTTTTACTGTGATTTAAGCTGCTATTAAGCGGCGTGACGAAGCGCTATCACTCTTAATCTCTTAATTACGGGATATTATGTGCATACAGTTTTAAATGCGCGCTCTTGGAAGACGAATCGAATTTGATTGAATTAAGTGACGCCTGCATGCTCGGTAAAATTGAAAGGAATCAAAATGTTTATTATAAATCCATTAGAAATGTAATTTTCTTTTAATTACACTGGATCAGCTGTGGATCCAACAGTGCCAGACAGAATATCTCACTCTGCCGTGCTCCTTATCAGACTCGTCCATGGTGTCAATCATCTATCCTCCATCCGTCCTCTTATCTGCTTCTTCCTCTACTGGTCAGGGTTGCAGTGGGTCCAGAACCCACTGGTAATCATTGGGTGCAAGGCAGGAATAACCCCTGGATTGAGTGTCCATCACAGGATACTATACACCACCATTCACTCAATTAAGCACAGTCTGTTAAATTGTCTACAAATGTCTACAATCATGCCTAAATAATGCTTAGTCTTAAAGGACATGCCTGGTTGCTGTCAATTTTGACATTTTAAGGTTTTAAATGTATCAAAAGGACCCAAGAAAACGGTCTGTGGTCTGTGGATAACAGTACGTGGTCAGAAATCGTGTTTTCCTAACATGCTTATGTACTTAATTTCAACTCCAGGGAAAGCCAGTAAGCCAGTGGTTATGGATCGTGGTCCTGGATTATCCCTCCCCTGCTGATTTTAGTGTTTTCCTGCTGTAACTCATCCAGTTTACCACAGCGAGGGCTCATCAGTCTGTTCATTAGTTGAATCAGGTGTGCTGTAATTAGTATAAATTATATAATCTGGTGGGGTCTGAGAAACACTGTGCAAAGTAAAGCCTGAAAGCTACACGTTTCTGTGTTTTTATAAATTGCAGCAATCTATTATCTTCTCACTTCTTTAGGAATCTGCGCTGCATTCACTGAACACTTAATTCTTCATAACTTAATTCAACGTAATAACACAGTGAATCTGCTCAATTTTGATATCAAGGGCATGATGTCTCTATACCAGCTTTTCATTTTAGTTAGCTAATAGAACAGAGACTGTCAACAAAGAAATCCACAGATCTGCTACCATAACATAATGTACAGTACCAGTCAAAGGTTTGGCCACACCTAAAATTCAGGGTTTTTTTCCCATTATTTTAAAATATCCTGCATTGTAGATTAATATTAAAGTAATCCAAACTACGAAGAAAACAGTGTTCAAACAAAGTGTTCAACAAACCAGAATAAGTTTTATATTGTAGATTCTTTGCACTTCTTGGCATTTTCTCAGTCAGCTTTATGAGGTAGAGTCACCTGGAATGGCTTTCAAACAACAGCTGTGCTGAACTTGTCCAGAGTAAATAACTTGAATTTTTTGCCAAATGAGCATCAGTTGTGAAGTTGTAAAGAAGTATAGCTCTATTTGAATAATGTTCTAATCTATATTATGGCAAGAACTACTCAACTAAGTAAAGGAAAAAAATACTTTAAGGAATGAAGGTCATTCAATCTGAAACATTTCAAAAACTTGTATCCTCAAGTGCAGTTGCAAAGACAATCAGAAACATTATGATGGACCAACCCCAAGAAAGGAAGATCACAATTTACCTCTGTTGCACAGCATAAGTTCATCAGAGTTACCAGCCTCAGAAACCACAAATTAATAGCACCCCAGATACGAGCACCTAAATGCTGTGTGCAGTTGTTGCAAAGTAGCACAACTGGCAACCCAGCTGGTTCTACTCATCCCCAGGGAAGGAATTAAAGCTCAATACTGAATTATACCTTGATGATACAGAGCAGGGTAGAACAGAACAGTGGTCTGAAGCACCACTTTACATCTCTGAAATAACTCACTGACATTCATGTTTCATTTTCACCAAACTCTTTACAGAATCTGTTAAATTAGCCGCTAAATACCTAGCCAGGAAGTGAAAGAGCTAGTATAACCCAACGTAAAACAAATGCTAGGATATCTAGGAGTAAACCAGAGTACCTGGATGAAAAATACACACAAGGTGAGATCTCCGCACAGAGTTGGAAGTAGCCAGAGTGGGAATCAAACCGACAACCCCGGCACCTGTGCTACGCCTGCAGTACCTCTGGTGTTACTGTGCCACCATCTTGTCTATGATGTAAACTACTCTGGTCATCAATGCCTCCCTCTCTCTCTGTCTCTCTGTCTCTCGCTTTCTCTCTCCAACCAGCTCGTAACGTATTCTCCCGCAGTGACCAGTAAACGCCAGAAAGATGGCGCTGTCAGGAATTTAGCACACAATAATAACCAGCGTAAGCTTTATTTACGACGGCGTATCCCATTGACCTTCTTCCTCTCCATGGTGCGGCGAAGGGCCCTGCCGTAATTGTTGTATAACAAGGTTCAATTGATTTGGAATGAGTTGGTTCCTCTTGGCAGCAGGACAGGGAGCATTCATCATTGCTTTGGATGGCCTCCCATCTACTGCCGGCTCTCGAGGGCCACATAGAGGTCTGGGTTATTAATCCCGGCTCATGTCCGGGGCAGGGATTCAGCTCCAGCTTAAATCAACTTCATAAAAGATGCTAATGCAGCTAATGCAGTTAATAACAGATAAAAGCTAAGTGAGCTTGGTTAGCATTGCATAGGCTAAATACGATTATAATGATAGAAAACTAATCTGAGTTAGTTAGCATTTTGTAAATGAGATCATACACTATGTTTGTAACCGTTGTAACATTTCTCCCAAATTACAAATAAAAATATTGTCATTTAGATAATGTATTTGCAGTAAATGAGAAATGGCTGAAATAACAAAAAAAAATGCATAGCTGTCAAACCTCAAATAATGCAAAGAAATGTCATATTCATAAAGTTTTAATAGTTCAGAAATCAATATTTGGAGGAATAACCCTGGTTTTTAATCACAGTTTTCATCATGCACCTTGGCATGTTCTCCTCCACCAGTCTTACACACCAGGCAGGTGTAGAGGGGGGGTGGGGGGTGTAGTTGGTGGAGGGGGCTGAAGCACCTGCCCCTTTGGCTCAATTTTTTTTTTTTTTTTGTAAGTGTATGTGTAAAGGTCATACCTGTTTTGGCTGGGAAACTACAGTATTTTACCCCTCCTTCCCGCCATCTTACTTATTAGTTTTTTATTATTATAAATGATATTATATATATATATATATATATATATATATATATATATATATATATATATATATATTAGTATTATTATTATATTATTATTAAATAAAAAAAAACTGTATTAAACAGTATTAATGTTGTGTATGGGAAAGCTCTTAATGCCAATCATGGTGCCGGTTCACAGTTAAAGTCCTGCCTTTTAGGAGAAACGGCCAATCAGCTTGCTGCTTTTGCGGAGCGTGGAGGAGAGTTTGCGTTTGTGCCCCCTTTCACTGCAAACAGCTGACATTAAAACACATATGGACATAAGGGGATTTTTCTAAAAGAAAGCTAAAGGTCGGCTAACCTCGTAAACTGTGATGACACTGTTTCTTATAGCTGTATAAAAAAAGACACGTCTGAATCAAAACACACAGATCAAACTCACTGTGTGCTTAATAAAATGCAGCTTGTGTCTAGTCAGTTAGCTTAACTTTAGTATTAGATAGATAGGTAGTCAAAATATATAAATGTAATGTTTAACTTGCCCTGATGTGCCTGATCAGCCAATAATTATTTCATTTTCAAACTGTGTTCATTAATTTAGGATTGCAGGACTTGTCAGCTATAATGAATTAAAATGAATTATAATGATTCTAGATAGCTAGAAGCCGGATGTAGAGGATAGCTAGAATTTAGAAAAACACTTTGTAATGTTGGTAGTTTAAAGCAGTTTTTAACCCTGGTCACTGAACTAAAATTGTGTATTTTCCACCTGATCCAACTGATCAGGTAATAAACAATCCTTTATTTAATTTACCTGTTAAAATCCCTTAGCCCCCACGGATTGTAAATCAATCATTATTTATATCTAGCCGTGTATTAAACACACCATACCCCCACTTACTTTTTCAAGTGCCTTTAAAGCAGAGAAAGCTCTATATATATATGAATATGCAGAACAGTGGGAATATGCAGGAACTGAGAATATGTGTAAACCCTGCTGTAACGTGACTTCTGTTCATTTGTAGTTTACAGTAACACCACAGTAAGACCACAAATCAACTGGTTATATTGTAAGGTATGTTTCTGTATAGTGTTTTAATTTTTATATTTTGTAATAATTGCTAAATATTGTAACTCACGAAAACTACTGCTTTCAATTTAGTAGAGCAGATATTAGGGACTGCTGCTTTAAGGTGTTTACACACTGCCAGTATATCAGTCAGAGATTCGCCGAGGTTCCACTCTCATGCCACGTGAAGGTCAATGGATATTGTGTTCTGCACAATGGCATGCCTTGATTACCAGGCTGTCTCCTAAGAGCAGATCAGAGATCAAGGCTAGACCACCGTGATTTATGTGTTCGTTTTAATAACTACTCTTTTGCACTGTTTTTTTCTTTTAGTTTGTCGTTCTTTTCTTTTCTGAACAGCCCATTTATTTGATGTAACACTGCTCATTTTCCCTGCCAGAGTGGTGCCTTCGTTTAGTCTCAGTGACATCCTTGCATTTCTAACCACTATATTACTACTTTGTTAATGAATGCGCTGCTAATAGTAATGCATTATTTTTTGCATACTATATAGGGCAGTAGTGTGTGGTTTGGGATGCAGCCAGTCCTCATTAAATGGACCACTGCCATCTCACTGTTCACTGTATTACACACTCATACCTTGCTGCTTGACACTGTAAACAGTCACAGGATGCCACCCACAGGGCATGCTGCCCACAGGACATTCTGTTGGTGGACTATTCTCAGTCCAGCAGTGCACTGAGATGTTTAAAAACATCAGCAGCACTGCTGTGTCTGATCCACTCATGCTAGCACAACACACTAATCAAAACCATGCCAGCTGGCCAGCTTCACTGCCATGTTGAGAATGATCCACCTCCCAAATAAATAGATGTTCTGTGGTGGTCTCTCCCATGGGGTCTATCCTGATCACTGAAGAACAAAGTGAAAGGAAGATCATAAAGCATGCAGGAAGACAGAAGTGTAGAAACAAGTTTGTGGTCATAGTTTTATGCTTGATCAGCCTGTTAATGAGCTAAAGATTTGACAGAAAACACAAAGACCACTCTAAAGGCCCACAAGACCCTCAGGGTTCCCCTCTGAATCCATTCGTAAACCATCTTTAGTTGCATCACATCTCCGCCAGCAGGAGCATTTAGCAAATACCCCAGTTTATGACTGAACTTCATGTCTTCATTCCTTCTTCACATCTTTAACGACCCTCCGTGAAATGGACTTGTCCGTCACCGCCGGCCAGAACACCACGCAATCCCACACAGAGTATCGATTGGCAGCTTGGGGGGGAGTGCTCAGGCGCACGTGAAGCTCCATTTTCCTTTCTCCATGACAGCGATTTTGCTTTCTAGCCGTAGTCGCGCTCCCGCTCGGTGCCGGGGGGACTCCCACTCCATAATCCACTCTCGGAAGCGTTTCCTCTGGAGGCCTGCAGGCCTCGCTGCTTTTGCACTGGAGCAGAAGAAGAGCCGGCCTGTCAGTCACACTGTCCCTACCCAACCCCCCTCCTCCCTCCGCCCCCCCTGCGCCCCTCTTGGCTGTAAAAGCAAAGCCTTGTTCCCGACCCGCTGCTTTGCGCGCTGACTTTAGCGGGTCAAGTGCTCTTAACCATCAAACGAAATAAATAAATAACCCGCGGAAATGCATGTCACTCAATAACCGCTCTCCTTACATAACGCTGGTGTCCAGTGCTCTCCACGAGTGTGGGGGTGCAGGGTATAAATAGATGCTTTTTAACAGGTTTATTCAAGGCATCCGAAGCACTGAGTTGACTTCATTGATAGTAATGCACACAGTGTATATTTATATGTATATATATATATATATATATATATATATATATATATATATGTGTGTGTATGGGGAAGGGAACAGTATCATGTCCAATAGTACCTGCGGCATATGTATATGTGGGGCTTTCTGCACAGACTGTGGAAGTGCTTATCTGTTCGCATGGACAATTCTAGCCAGATGCAGCCCATCATGATCATTCGCGTACACTGCGCTGTCCAGGTGCACACCAGTACATACACTGCAGATCGACAAACACAAGATAAGCTAACACCTCACAGCTTATACAGGTATTTCATGAATAATTTATTTGCTGATGGTGACATTTTATTATACTTTTATGTTACTTTACCTGCTAATAGTGTTCCTAGTGTTCCAAGTGCTAAGTGTTGCTATGGTGTCTTAGATGGTTGCTATGGTGTTGCTAAGTGTCTGACAGACAATGTGAGACTAAAAAGAGGTGTGTTGTGATTCCCAACTGTGGACTGGAGTACTGTCTACGGGTTAGCCTGCTATGGTGTTGCTAGGTGCTTGCTATTTTGTTGCTAGGTGCTTGCTATGGTGCTGTTAAATTATTGCGATTGTGTTGCTAGGTGGTCTGAAAGTGGTTGATATGGTGTTGCTAGGTAGTTGCTATTATGTTGCTAAGTAGTTGCTGTGGCATCCTAAGTGGTTTGCCTGATGGGTGTTATGCTGTGGCTAGATGTTTGCTAAGTGGTTGTTATAATGTAGTTAAGTGGTTTGAAGGTGGTTACTAAGTGGTTGCCATGGTGTTGCTAAGTGGATGACCATATGATAGTGAAAAAGCATGTTGTGATACTATACAGTGGACTGGAGCACTGCCCATTGGTTAGCTTGCTGTGGTGTTGCTAGGTGCTTGCTATGATGTTGCTGGGGTATCCCAAGTGGTTTGCTTGATGGGTGTTATGCCATGGTTAGATGATTGCTAAGGAACCAAAATTTGTTTGGTGACGAAGTTTTTTCAGGTACCAAAAAATTTTTGGAGATGAAGTTTTTTCAGGTCCCAAATGTTTTTGAGACGGGTCACAAAATTTTTTGAGACGAAGTTTTTTCGGGTCACAAATGTTTTTGAGACAAAAATGTTTTTGGTACCAACATTTTTAGACAAAGTTTTTTCGGGTCCCAATTTTTTTTGGTGATGAAGTTTTTTGTTGCTGTAATGATATTTAGTGGTTTGTGGGTGGTTGCTACGGTGTTGCTAACTATAAGTGGCTAACCATTTGAGAGAGAAAAGGATCAATTTACTTACTGGTGTTACCTGACCTTTGGCATATCAATGTACAAAAATGGCATTTTTAATGGATAATGGGTATTTTATTGATTTAGTTTAACCCCTTAACCCTCAACAGTTTAACACTGTTTCTTAATAGTAAATGAACATAAACTGTATTGTATAATCTGAGTTAGATATAGATTAAGTAAAATTAGTTTCTCTTTCCAGCAAAAGCAAAATAAACTCATTTTATTAACCTTGATTTTTAGAAGAAACAATCCATAAGCAGGTGTCCCAATACTTTTGTCCATATAGTAAAGTGTACACTGTGGCTCTTTACTATATAGGGAAACACATGCCACACCCTCTACACTAACACTGTGTCTCTATAGAACGTGGATACGCCTCCTGAATGGCGGTAATGAATAAACAATGACCCTGGCCCTCTCATGTGACCGCACTGTGCAGTTCATTCTCAGGTCAGAGTGGCCTGCTGTCTGTCTGATATCCGATCTGCTCCATCCCATAAAACCCCATCATCATCACACACACACACACACTGCTCAGCTTCAGCCTCTCCCTTTCTTACAAGCAGCTATTAAGACTGGTTTAGCCAAGAAATGACAGTGCTTCAGCTAAACTGCTAATTATTCTTATCTAATTATTATCTTTTAAAAAAATCAAGATGGTGTTATGTAGGTGGTTGCTATGGTGTTGCTAAATGACTGACCATGTGAAAGGAAAATGTTTGTTGCGAGGCCCCACCAATGGAACAGTGTTGGTGGTTAGCGTGCTATGGTCTTGCTATGTGCTTGATATTTTGTTGCTATGTGGTTGCTAATGGTGTTGCTAAATGGTTGCTAAGGTATCATAGATGGTTACTATAATGTTGCCAACCATCTGAAGATGGTCGCTGTAGTGTTGCTAGGTGGTTGCAATGATGTTGCTATGGTGTTGCTAAATGGTGTTGGCTGTGTGGTTGCTATGATGTTGCTAATTGACTGACCATGTGAGAGGGAATAGTGTAGGTGCTTAGCCTGCTGTGGTCTGAAGGTGGTTGCTATGGTGTTGCTGCGTGGTTGCTATGGTGTTGTTTAATGATTGCTAGGTGGTTACTATGGTGTTGTTTAAGGGTTAAACATGTGTGAGTGAAAAGGCACCCAGCAGTGGACTGAAGCACTATGGTGTTGCTTAATGGTTGCAATTATGTTGATAAGTGGTCTAAAAGTGGTTGATATGGTGTTGCTAGCTAGTTGTTATGATCTTGCTTAGTGGTTGCTGTGGTATACCAGTTAATTTGCTTGATGTTATGCTGTTGCGTGATGGTTGCTATAATGTTGTTAAGTGGTTTGCAGGTGGTTTCTACGGTGTTGCTAAATGGTAAAGCTTGTGTGATACCCTGAAATCGACTATGGTGTTGCTGGGTGCTTGCAATTTTGTTGCTAGATGGTTGTTCTGTGGTTGCTATGCTAACATGTTGCCCAGGAAAAAGTGGATAATAATTTGAATGGCTAAGTGAATAAACTAAGGGACTATAGATGATATTCTGGACAGAGCTGGGATATCCTTTCCTCCTTTCCTCCAACCTTTTTTTCTCTCTCTCGGCAGAGGTGTGGGAGTTAAGCGCTTCGCAGTAGTCGACACAGGCCCACAATCCTCCCTGTTCTGTCCACATTATGTCCTGCTAATGAGCTTTCTCATCCTGCAAGATTAAAAGCACTTGCAGTACTGCACACCCTGCACACCCGTGTACAGAATTACAAACACTGTTTAGTATCATTAGCATGAAATACATGCTATTAGCATGTAGCGAAACAGAGTGTAGTAAGAGTACAGAACCCGGGCTTTCCATCACTACAGAACTGTTCTGCACTACAGAGCTGCTCTGCAGTGGATTCTCTGCCTGCTCTTGGCCTGATGGCTGCCGGGATTGGTGTTATGGAGGAATGCATTATTTACACTGTCTAGAAAATAGTCTTTAAATCTGGATCTTGAATCCAGTTTCCAGTCCTAGGCCTGGAAAACTTGGGCTCTAAACCACTCACACTACATATGCCTAACCAAATTAAATTCTGACTCTCTCTTTTGTCACAAAGCTTTTTAGAAAGATACCCATCTAAGCTGTAAGCTTTAGTAAGTGTTCCATACCTGGCAATCTGGGGTGTGGAAATAGGACTGGGGAATGGGCAGTTGGGAGAGTCAGATGCTGAAATGGACAATTCAAAGAAGAACCTTTTGGCCAAATGACTGCTTTTGTGTTTGGCAGTATAGTAAGAGTACAGATTTCAGGCTTTCCATCACTACAGAACTGTTCTGCACTACAGAGATGTCCTGCAGTGGATTGGCGACAGTGGATCCTGCTTTCCGCCTGATGGCTGCTGGGATAAGTGTTGTGGATTATTCAGATTGTCCAAAAAATAGTCCAGTTGAATCCAGTTTCCAGTCCAAGACCTGGAAAACCTGGGCTCTATACCACTCACGATCTATATACCTAGCCAATGCTGACCAAAATCCTGACTCCTAGAGCTTTTTAGAAGGATACATAAGCTGCGGCATGCTGTGTTGGCTTACTATAGTAAGTGTTCCATACCTGGCAATCTGGGGTGTGGAAATAAGACTGGGAAATGGGCAATTCAAACAAGAATCCTATTGGCTGAATGAATGCTTTTGTGTTTGGCAGTATCTGAGCTCAATTTTTTTGTTTGTAGATTCTAGTTAATTCACACTTGTTAGGAATATCTTCTAAGTGGACATTGAGGCACTTTTGATAGTCTCTCTGGGTAAACATATCTGCTAAATGCCATGAACATCAATCTGAATGACTTGACAGGGTTTATAAGTACTGGGAAACGAGGCCTGTGGAAATCAATAGTACACAGCAGATGAGTATTAGGGTGAAAAGCGGTGAAAAGCGCTGGAGTATTCCTTTAAGGGGGGTTTCCCCCATCAGAAATGTTATTTATGGAACAGATTAAATCTCATCTCCTTTTTATCACCAAAAAGACACACATTCCAGCATGACTGCATCTTTTACGCCGCTTATTACTGCGAGATGAGATGTGCGCAGTTCAGAGTTGGAGGGCAGGAAATCAGCAGAGAGTTTGGTGTGTTTTTGAGCGTGTGATGTGATTGATGCAATAGAAAATAGCCCTGAAAGCATGATGCAATGTGTGATAACAACAGAGCACGCATCTGAGATCCTCTCGGAGGGCTGTTTTCCAGCATGTGATTGGCAGGTGAGGGAGAATGTGATCTCTCTGGAATGGCAGTGGTGCGTGTGTGTGTGTGTGTGTGTGTGTGTGTGTGTGTGTGTGTGTGTACCCGAGCGAGTGAAAGAGCTAAATGAGGGAATGATGAAGATAGTGTGGACGAAGTGTAGCCAGAGTCAGTTAAAGTAGAGAAGCCTAGATCAAAATGCTCCATATGTCCAAATTTATATATTGTACATACAACAAATATGAGTACGCCCCTCTCATTTCTGCAAACATCTTATTGTAACTTTTCATGGTATAACACTATAGAAAGAAGAGCATGTCTTCAGACATAAACCCAATTGAGCACCTGTGGGGCATCCTCAAGTGGAAGATAGAGGATCACAAGGCATCTAACACCCACCAGCTTTGTGATGTGATGGAAAATTTTATACAGCTCTGTAAAAAAAAATCAAGAGACTACTTCAGTTTCTGAATTAGTTTGTAAATCTGATTTTGCTATTTATAGGTAAATGTTTGAGTAAAATGAACATAGTTGTTTTATTCTATAAACTACGGACAACATTTCTCAGAAATTCCAAATAAAAATATTGTCATTTAGAGCATTTATTTGCAGAAAATGAAACATGGCTGAAATAACAAAAAAGATGCAGAGCTTTCAGACCTTACATAATACAAAGAAAACAATGTTATATTCATAAAAGTTTTAAGAGTTCTGAAATCAATATTTGGTGTCATAACCCTGTTTTTAATCACAGTTTTTATGTATCTTGGCATGTGCTCCTCCACCAGTCTTACACACTGCTTTTGGAAAATTTAAACAGTTCAGCTTGGTTTGATGGCTTGTGATCATCCATCTTACTCTTCACTACTATTCAAGAGGTTTTCAGTTTGGTAAAATAAAAGAAACTCACGATGTGTTATCTCAGTAAACACCTGTATAAGTGATGAGGTGATGTCTTGTGAGTAAGACTAAACACTGCTTATTATGATAATTGAACCACATGAGCTATCGAGGCCTGATTTAGAATTGTTTTTTGGACAGCGACACACACTTCCTGATTCGGGCTTTGCATTCCACCATACTGGATTTAAAATTAAACAACTAAGATGCTGTTAAAGTTTTATCTACAAATCCTTCTCATTTTAGGGGTTCAAGCAAGGAGTGTCTGATTGCTAGAACCCATGGACATTACCAAAAACATGGGTTCCTCATTTATGATGCTTTGCCAGGTCTTTACTGCAGCTGCCTTTAGTTGTTGCTGGTTTGTGGGTCTTTCTGCCTTTATTTTTGTCTTAAATGAGTGAAATGCAGCTCAGTTGGGTTGAGATCTAGTGATTGACTTGGCCACTGCAGAATTGTCCACTTCTTTACCTTACCTTACCACACCTTTACCTTTTGCAGTATGTTTTGGGTCATTTTCAATGTGTGCTGTGAAGCTGATTCGCACCTTATTGTGAAACCTATATATGTGCACTCATAAAGTATTTTCTTTATGGTAGAAGAAAGGTTTTGTTTCACTATTGAAAGGATTTTGTGATTCTCCACCACTGTTCTCTTCTGTGGACGTCCTGGAATTTTTGAGTTCCCAGGTTCACCGCCGCGCTCTTTTTTTACCAGAATGTACCAAATTGTTAATTTGGCAATTCCTAACATTTCCGCCATTACTCTGATGGATTCTTCTTTTTGTCAGGCTAATAATAGGCTGGGTTCACAGCAACAGCTTCCAAATGCAATTGCCAAACCTGAAAGCAGCCTCAGACCTTTTGCCTGTTTAACTGATGATGGATTAACAATGGAAATAGCCCATACAGTCCATAAAACAGCTTTTGAGATCATTTGATGATCATTTGATGATGAGATCATCGTACTACTTTTGAGCCCCTAAAATGAAAAGGCTTCATAGAAAAAAATAGATACTAAACGCTTCATTTGACATTTTTGTTTAACCTTTTTTTGAATTAGACATGGAAGTATACACTTCAATTGCAATTGTGATCTCTATTGTTTCATTTCGAATGGAGTGTGGTGGCATGCAGAGCCCAGATCATGAAGATTATATCACTGTCCAAGTATTTCTGGGCCGAACTCTATATATGTTGTTTTTATATAGGTGACATAAATCCCTGAAGCTGGTTTCTAGGAGGAATATGTGTGTGTGTGTGTGTGTGTGTGTGTCTTGCCTGTTTATCCCCGTGGTTTTCTTTTCCCTTGTCTCCCTGTGATCAGCTACATGTCACTGGTCCCTTTAGACATCCATTAAAGCATGAAACACGCTAATGAGCCTGCCCGGGTTACAGCGCCTGCATTTGATGCTCCGCTGCTCGCATGGATTCTCCGTTTATGCATGTGGCTGCACTGCTCTCCACGCCACTGCGTGCTGCACATCTGTTCCACAGCCCTGCGTGCAGCATCAGCTGCAGAGCTAATCCTGTCACCTGAAGAGGATGCACGTTAGCATCTGGCTAATCCAGTCCTCACCAGGGAAACGTAGGGGAGGGGAGCGTAATATTAGATTTTGTGTGTGTGAGAAATCTTTTATTTTGTTTGTTTGACTTGTTTGTGACTAATAGATCTTTGTGTCATTCTGTAGTTTGGAATTGTGCCCATGTTTTAGGGAATTCTGGGGCTGAGCAGTTTTATTCTTTTCTCCGTTCTTGAGAAACGGAGCTGTGGTAAAAACCTGTGTCCTCCAAACCTTCAGGGTGGGATTTTTTTCAGTAAAACTCACTGAATTCTCTAAAATGTAATGTTATAACTGGTTTGGAGGTAAACCCCACACAGTTAAAAAAAAATAAAAAAATAAAATACTGGCAGAAGCTTGGCTGACAAGAGCTGCCAGTGCTCAGCATGTTCCCTTAATATGTAATGATACATCCTAATCATATTATGAGTTACTAGAGAAAATATAACCCTTAATAACTTAATAACTTAATAACTGTAGTATTCAGGACATTGTGTCCATATTTAGCTGAGGGAAAGCCTAAGCTGTCCACAGTATTGTGGTAAAATATCATAGTAAAAACAATATTTTTTGAGAATCTAAATGTATGGAACATAACAACATTGGTCACTATAAACAATGAGCACTACATTTAGGTCAAATGCCAAGTTTTGCTAAAATTTGCACTTTGTTGTGCAGATTGTCATAACAGGCTAGACACATGCAAAACAAGAAATGTTTAAAAAGTTAAAATATAAAGTGATCATGCCGGACAAATTTGATTTTTTTTAAATATAAAAAATGGTCAAAAGAATAAAACAAATACGTACGTAATGTACATAGGACCAAAAGAGAAAGTCTTCTGATATATCCTGATAAGTAGTTTGGCATTGTGTCCATATTAGGGATTTTGTATATTTTCTTAATGTAAAAAGAATAAATGGCATAATTGAAATATGGTGCTGTGGTAATAAAACATTTCTTCCTTCTGATTGGCATTTTTCTTGAAAAAAAAACACTGATTCTCTGAATGAAGAAACACATAAGGAATCATGTAGTAACTTAAAAGTGTTAAACGCACCAAAATACTCTGTAAAGCATTTAGATGTTTTTATCTGGGGAGCTGTTAACTTGTGGTTTTTGAGGCTGGTATCTCTGATGAACTTACCCTGTTCAACAGAGGTAACTCTTGGTCTTCCTTTCCTGGGGTTGTACTAATGAGTGCCAGTTTCATCATAACATTTTTCATGGTCTTTTTGACTGCACTTGATGATACTTTTAAAGTTCTTGAAATTTTCAGATTGACTGTAATTCATGTTTTACTAATTTAAGTTCTTGCCATAATATGGATTAGAACATTACTCAAATAGGGCTATTTACTGTGTACTAACTCTACCTTTTTTACAACTTTATAACTGATGCTCTCAAACACATTAAAAATACAAGAAATTCAAGTAGTAAACTCTAGAGAAGTGAAAGCTGAACATTCCAGGTGATTCTACCTCATAAAGCTGACTGAGAAAATCCAGCCAAGATGTGCAGAACTACAGAGAATCTGGGCTGTTCATTGATGCAGGATCTTTTTACCAGACCTTTAGAGCTGCTTCCTCCGAGGCAGGGAAAACGTCAGGTAGCGCTTCACTGACCCAGCAGGTAGGAGGCTTCTGTGCCAGGGCCTGTGTGTTAGGACTTTTGTGTGTGTGTGTGTGTGTGTGTGTGTGTGTGTAGCCTGCTGGAAAGTGGCACAGTGCTGTGCCTGTACCTGTAGGCATCTGGTCCTACTACTGCAAGTCTGCCAAAAAAGTGACCTGTTCCTGGGCCATCCTCCAGGGCTGCTGAGCACCACAGTTTACCCCTATGTCCCTGATAGGCTTGCAGCCAAGGTAGACACACACACACACACACACACACACACACACAAACACACTTTCATATACATACACTACATTAAAGGTCTTATATCAGATATTTTCTTAAGCAGGGAGTTGGCTTTCAACACAACACCAGTTCTTTTTCTTCTTCTATTGTTTAACTGCTGATGCTTTAAATTCCTGTGATTGGTCGAAAAGTTTGAAGCAAGTGTTTCTATACTGCAAACAAACTAAATCATGGTTTAGTAGATCTAGGTCAAGACCACTTCTTTTGGTTGAACAAAATTTTGGATGTTTGTTTCAGATTTTCATCCTTGGCACATTTCGCATATTCTTTTTTGGTGCAGACCAAACAAAAAAGCAACAGCCCCAACTAACAATTTTTGGTTAGCAGAACATTTTTTTAATGTTACACTTAACGCTCTTAGAACGTTCTAAGAGCGTTAAGTGTAACATTAAAAAAATGTCCTGCTAACCAAAGAGAAAAAAAAGAGAAATATATATATTGTGAACAAAGGGGAGGAAAACAAAAAAATATAGCACATTCCTCAGTGGACTCATACATACTCATACTAAAAATGAAAAGTGATGTTGTTGCAACTTTACTAAAATGTAAAGTTGCAACAACATCACTTTTCATTTTTAGTTTTGGGAATGTTACTTAAGCAAGCAGCAGCCAATCGCACACAGTGTATTCTCAACCGGAAACAACTGCATCAGGCACTCCGGCATGGACACTGAATAGAATTCCAAGCCATAACTGGGTATACAGTCATAGACACAATCCCACACATGCATACTTACACCCACACACAACCACACCAGTGCAGCTTTGAGTATCCAATTTACCTAATTTCCATGTGTTTGGACTGTATGAGTCCACTGAGGAATGTGCTATATTTTTTAGTTTTCCTCCCCTTTGTTCACAATATATCGTCGCTGTCCAATGAACAACACTTATCTCCAAAACAGCAACTTTACAGGAGAGAGAAAAAAACTTGTAAACTTTCAATAGAAGTCAATGTAAAAAGAGTTTATTTCAGGTCATTTTGAAGAGTTTCTATTGGTCTGTTCATCAAGAAATTTTGGCAAAGTGTAAAGGACAGTTTGTCTGTTCAGATTATGTAGAAAACTAAAAATCTACAAAAATGGAGATAAGTGTTTTTCATTGGACAGCGACGATATATATTTCTCTTTTTTTACAATATATTTATTTTTTCAGTTTATAATTTTTAGTTTTAATTATTTTAGTTTCGCTTTACTAATAATGTCACTCGATTTTTGCACCATTTCAGGTTATTCACATACATGGCAATAATAAAGTTCTAAAGTTCCAAAACTTTGACCAGTAGTGTATATATATATATATAAAATACATTTATATACAGTACCAGTCAAAAGTTTGGATGCACCAATTCTCATTCAATATGTTTCAATGTTTTCTTTCTTTTTATGATTTTTTTAAAACCTTTGAATCTTTTCTAAACTACACATCCTAATATATTCACGGAACATCCTCAAGCCATTTTCAATGTAACGTTCCAATTCAAACGTGTCAGGACTAAACAAATTCACTGCAAACAAGGCAAAATGAAATATTCAACTGACTGCAGTCTAAACCGCAGCATTTGTAAACTCTAAAGCCTAAACCAAATGTATCTAGCTCAGCGTAGGGAACCCTGCGTGTCACAAGCACATCTCGTCACACGTTTCTTGTTGCTGTAAAACCTCTCATTTGCATTAAGGCGGCGCTCTAGATGTGTCAAGCTGGATGTTCATGCTTCTGAAACCATGACCTATTTTTTATTATTTCAAATAAAAGTTGCAGCCCTGCAGGAGCAGCACATGTCAAAGCCGAGTGTTTACTCCTTAAGTTCTTAAAGCAGTCTGAGTGTTTGTGTGTGTTTGATGGCATACAGATTGTTCTGTGCTAAGAGAAACGGTGAACTGTTTCTCTGGTCTGTAAGTACCTAATAAATCTACTTAGCTCAAGCTTTAGCCATAGTTCTTCAGATCCATCTCACCAGAATGAAGATTCTGGTCCTACATAACACACAGTAGACTCACACCATTTGTCAGAACTGTGTAGACACCTGCTTAGCCAGTGTGTCTTCTGAAATCAGGGGTATTAATAGGGTGTTTGTTCCCACCTTTGCTGGAGGAACAGCCTCTACTTTTCTGGGAAAGATTTACAGTAGACGTTGGGACTTTCCTGCCAACTTTGCAGCCACAAGAACATCAGTGAGATCAGGTACTGATGTAGGATTGATTAGTTCTAACAGAAGACCTAGGAGGCAAGCATACAGGCAGGAAAAAAACCTTTTAATTAAAGCAAAATATTATATCTGAGGAAAAAGTCTCTGATTTGAAGTAAAATATTTCTGACATAGGCCTCATCATTAAATCAAGTCTGGTCCAGTTTGGAAGCATCTGAAAGCATCAAATCAAGTGTGTAAGTAGATGTCTTCTTAAGACAGATAGAAGCTCCTGATTGGTTAAGGTAAAAGTGACATAATATTAGAGTCTCCTAGTAGAACTTTTCCTGGATCTTGTCCTGGATTTCTGCCATCTCAACGGTATTGAGGGGATGGAGCTTCATCACTCTATTGAAATTCACTTGTACTGAGTACAAAATTACTTCTCTTGAGTTGGGGGTAGATTAAGGATAATATTCTGGCAAGGACTCTCAGGTACAGAACACCAACTAACCAATAAATGTCTGTGTTTGCTGAGTCAGAGTGTTCTGGCCTTTAGAGGAACTCATAAGCCATAAACAACTCCAAATAAAAAAAGGTTTGGACAGAATGAGAAACGCAAATACAACAAAATCCAGTGTTTCTTGCATTTATTTTTATTTTCATTGCTTGCAGACAGCAAGGACGCAATGTGTTTTATGTGTTTTATTGGGTCAGTCTAATTTCAAAACTACAAAACCTTCCAATAAAGACTGGTATATAATGAATAAATCTTCAGTTGGAACCAGAGTTAGAGTTCAGAGTGTTTTTTTAAAGTGTTGTGAGAATGTGAGAACCTGTATGAATGTCACTATTTATTTGACAAATATTTAGCAAGGCTCAATTTGATAATGTCCTTGAGTTTACCCATTTTGCGTTGTGTTATTTATCACCAATTTTTATTAAAAATGAATGACTTTCAGTGACCGTGGTACATATTCACAAACTGCACACTAAATAGAACAGCACGTTGAATATCCATCATTGTTTTCAGTTAGCTACTCTGTTTCTTGTGCTGTATAAAGGGATGTACAATGCTTTCATTCTTGTTGGATGAGCTATGTTTTTTGTTTTTTTATTCCGTCATTTTAAATTTCTTTTAGTTTTACAATATGTGTATTTTTTTTGTTTCATTATTAAATTATTATTATATTTTTCCCCTGGCAGTTTACTGTTAACTTGTACTATTTAATTTGACTCGATTTTCTACCGTTTTAGGTTATTCATTGGACCTGAATCAGTTGGGGCGTGTTCTAAAACCTTTGATCGGTAGTGTGCATATATACAAAATGTATAGTAAATATAATACCAGTAGTTCAATATAGTACCAGTCAACCGTTTGGACACACCTCTTTTCATTTAATGTGTTTTCTTTCTTTTTAGGATTTTTTTACACTGTAAATTTAATTTCAAAGCATTAAAGCTATACAGGAACACATGTAGAATGTTTTTTTTTATTTTAAAGTTTTCTCAGCGTCTTGAAGGAGTTTCTGGAAGTGCTGAACAATAGTTGCTACTTTTTCTTCACACTGTGAAGCTCCAGCCCATCCCAAATCACCTCAAATCTCAGTTGATAAGGTTTAGATCAGGGGATTGTGGAGGACAAACACTTTTTTAAATTTTTACCACATAATTCCATATATCTTACTTGTTTAATTCACTTTTTTTGATGTTTTTAATATTATACATCTACAATGTAGAAGTAGAAAACACACTACATAAATAATAAACAAAAAACGTAAGGAAAAAAATGAAGATGCGTCCAAATGTTTGACTGGTATTTTCATACACCTCTATTATTCAGGTACCTCATTTCTATAAACTGATTTTGCAGAAGTCCAGCACAGCATTTCATAAAGGCAATTTCTTGCATTGTGCTAAATCATGTGTTTGTCTGCAGCGTACTCTACTGCTAAGCTCTTTCTGTCCTCCAGAACAAGCTGGATTCATTAACCTTTCAGATCACACCACACACACACACACACGCAAGTTCCTACACACGCACACTATGGCCCGTTGCCATAGCAGTACAGACAGAATTGTTCCGCAAGACCCTTTGAAACTTTCCACCGGCTCGGAACCAGCCGCCGCAGTTTGTTTGTTTGCCTTTGTGGTTTACCGATGATGTTAAAAAAAGCGTAATTTCAAAGGCTTTAATCGCTCCGCAGTGAGAGCCTTTTAGCTGTTGCTGGAGTTCACAAGTTTAAGAAAAGTGCTGCTACCAAAACGGCTTTAAAACGTTCAGGAGGAACACTTTTAAGACTGCTGATTGGCCCTCCGCCCGGAGTTTCCGTTTTCCCCACCCGTCTGGGCGACTGCGTGCAGTAGAGTACGGCCTCATCGGAATTCCATTCAGCTCTCCAGGAGCAAAAGGTGCGCATTAAATATGGAGAGGCATTCTTTAGGTTTTTTAGTAAGGAGGACTAAAATGGCAAATATAAATGTAGATAATTAGCTTGAAAATAGCTAGCAGCTTCTGTGGAGAAAAATGCTCCACTTCTTTTAAAAGTGAATTAAGTGCTGTGTGTGCCTAAGGGGATAGGACAGACCACTGGAAAAAAAGATTAGTTACTTAATTGCAGCTGGAGAGAGCTTTATGTGGAAAATTACTAGTCCAAAGCATTCAGAACATTTAGCTACAGTTTTTTTTTTCCAATTGCATCGTATTTCCAAACACTTAATACAATTCACAAAACTAAAATATATTATATTTCCTGCAAAATGAAGCACTGCAAACAAATCTACATATAGCATTATCAAAATCAAGTTTTTGCATTAAATAGCTTCAAACACAAAACAAGTCAGTGCAACATATGTGCAGCATATACAGCTCTGAAAAACTTAAAAGACCACATAATAATGATGGGTTTCTTTGATTATACCAAATTAAAAACCTCTGGAAAATATAATCAAGAGGAAGATGGATGATCACAAGCCATCAAACCAAGCTGAACTGCTTGAATGTTTGCAACAGGAGTAAAGGCATAAAGTTATCCAAAAGCAGTGTATAAGACTGGTGGAGGAGAACATGCCCAGATGCATGAAAACTGATAAAATGTTGATATTATTTTGATGTTTACATTTATATTTAAGGCATTTAGCTGATGCTCTTATCCAGAGTGAATCAATAAGAAGGTTGTTTCTACTATAGAGGTTGGTCAAAGTAGTGTTAGGAGTCTAGCCTAAGGACTCTCACTGGTGCAGCGCAGCATTCGGTCACCCAGGCCTGAATTTGAGCCTCAGTCTTTCACAGGATGTGGTGTTTAGCTCACTGGCGGGTAGTGGTGTTATCCACTGCGCCACATGAAAAAGTGACTTAAAAATCCTGTTCAGTGCACAGAACAAAATGTGTTTAAAGTTCAAAATGTATATAGAGTGTTCAAGACTTGAGAAGTGTCAGTGTGTTCATTTTAGTGTGTTAGCAACTGGAAAAGCCTGTAAATGTTTTCTAGCCTCTCTGCATAGGGACCCTCTAGTGGCCATTTTGCTAGTTCATAACATGCCATCAATCTAGCGATGATTCAGAGGGAGATTGAAAAGAGGGAAGAGAAGAAAAAGAACTCTGAGAACATTTTGAGCTGGAGTTCAGGCAGTTTCTGCTGGTTATAAGGAGCCAGAACCCCTCTCTGATAAGCAGAACCAGGAAGGAGAGATAACAGATTTAAAAAGAGGAGATGAGCAGTGGAGGGGTGTGAAGACTCGTCATAAACACATAAGCGAGGCAGAGATCATATTTATAGGGTGTTAATTTGGGAGGAGGAGGCTACAGGTATGTTCCTCTTCCCAAAACTTTGTTATTATTAACAACACTTAGGCTTCTAATGGGATGAAGATTAGCAATTGATCATACAATCGATAAAATCGCTCACTATCACATGGAGCAGTCAATGAAAGGTGTGTCCACCAGCTTTTACAAGCAAATATTGTGCAGATATGAACTAAACGTTTGATCAAATGAATAAATATTTTAACATTCTGTAAGTATTAACATCTCAAATAAGGCCATCTTTGAGTAAATGATGGAGTAATATCCTGAACATAACATCTGACGTGTGGCTTTCTCGTGGAGTGGCATATTTAGGTGAATAAAGATATAAATACATACAATGAAAACATTCCGTCATCTCCCATTCAAATAAATAGAAATAGGTGGGGTTCAATGTTGTACTGGAGCCAACCACCAGAGGGCACTTTTCATCTGCTGTCATCCTGTCCATACTTATATTCAGTTTATGGGCTACACAACTTAATCCTGGTTCAGGAAACTGTCACAGACCTGATGTAACATTTCATGCCACTAAAACTAGTATATGCCTATTTACACAGAATCTTTTTAACAAAAGCATTTTAGGGAAATGGTTCTGTAGGAATATTCAATAAAAAGTACCCAAATAAAAAAGTATTATTGCACTTTGGATTACATTACATTACATTACATTTGGCAGACACTTTTGTACAAAGTAATAGTAGTTAAAGATAAAACATCTTTAGATAGGACCTAAAGGAGGTCAAAGGGATAGAGGAGTAGAGAAGGGGAAGAAGGAAATGAGGTTAGAAGTAGTTAGTTTGGATAAGACAGGGATTGTCTTGCTGATTGTTGGTATACTTTACCTTTGGCGAAAATGGTGTAACCTCCATTTACTGAAAGGAAGAAATCTTCTGTAGGAAACCAAATTGTTTTTAATGTAATCTGAGAATGTGAAAACCTGTTTTCTAGTCACCACTGTATGTCGTTGTTTATTTGCCAAAAAGCTCAACTTGATCGTGTCCTTGATTTCCATCAGCACTCTCTGTGAGCTTTAATGTTTTTTTTTTGTGATATAAAAAAGCTTTAACAAGACTTTAGTTCTTGTTGGATGCTCTATGTTTTTTTATAAGATATTTGATAAAAAATAGGTGTTTAATAGATGAGCTATATCATCAAAATAGCTACCTTACTAAAAAAGAGGTTTCTCTGTTTTCTTCTCAGGTACTTTCACACCATCTACCTGGGCATCCGGAGCAGGCAGAGCGGGGAGAATGACCGCTGGAGGTTCTACTGGAGGATGGTGTATGAGTATGCCGATGTCAGCATGCTCCATTTGCTTGCCACGTTCCTGGAGAGCGCCCCCCAGCTGGTTCTTCAACTCTGCATCATCATACAGACGCATAAGCTACAGGCCGTACAAGGTAAGAATAATGTAGCCTGACAGAGTGACTACTTCTACAATGAATTGCCAAAAGTCACTGGATAGCTTTGCTCATGGTATGTTAATTGATCATGACGTGCATGTAATACCTCAGGGGATGAAGTTGGAACCCCCAACTCTGTACAAGCTGCTACCTAACAAATTTGTTCATTATATGTACAGAAGTATTGTTTCCTCCAAATTCAAATGTATTGAAAAAAGTTTATAATTAAAAGTAGAATAATTGTCTCTACTGTCCAGGAAAAGCTTTTTACTAGATCGTGGAACATTGCTGTGAGGTTCTGATTGTTTCGAGACACTCAAAACTATTGGAAGGAGCCAAAGGGGTGATTTCTGATGCAGCTGCATTCTTCATTATCTGGTCAAATGTAAATAGCTAGAAGAAGAAAACTCAAAACTCTTTAGGGCATTTGCTCACACTGGGCAATGAAATCCCATCATTTATTTTCACCTTATTCTCTCAGCTAACTTCTCTAACTCCAGTTTAAACACTGAACAGTGTCAGTGTCAAAAAAGTGTCAGACAATAACAGTATAGAAAGTGTTGTTCGATTGTGTATGTGTGTGTGTGTGTGTGTGTGTGTGTGTGTGTGTGTGTGTGTGCATTTTTTAAAACCCCACTAGTTCATGCCTAGTGTTGGACATAGTGCCAATAGGTTCATGTTTAAGGCTAGTTAGCTATCTTAGCTAAAGTTACTGTTCTAGACCTGTATAGCTCATATATTTTTAGCAGGCCATATTTCAAATTTATTTATAAATTTATATTAGAGCTTAAGTAACATGCACCTGGTGTTTATCCGCTCTCCCTGACAGCAGTCTATATACTAGAAGGGTAGTTTCTAATAAAGTGGCCGGTGAGTGGAAGTACATAAGGTAGCAGTTTCCAATAAAGTGGCCAGAGATTAGACATTCAAAGTAGAGGTTTCCAATAAAGTGGCTAGAGATTACACATTCAAGGAATGGGGGGCTCTGAGTGGTCCAGTGGCCTAAGTGCTGTCACTATGGTCACTATGATCAGGATCGCCGGTTCAAATCCTGTTCATGTAGCTTGCCATGCTCTGTCTGGGTGGGTATATGGCGCTCTCTCCCCACATCACTCCAAAGGGTGATGTCCGCAGCACAAGGCGTCTGTGAGTGGGTTGGGAAATTGGCCATTTGGGGAGAAAAAAAAATGGGAAAAAATTAAAAATAAAATGATATAAAAAAATAAAATGAGAGGGTTTCCAATAAAGTGACCAGAGATTAGACAAAGCCAGTGACTGGATGTACAAGGTAAGGGTTCCTACAGATGTGGACAGTAAATAGATGTACAAGGGTGTGGTTTCTAATAAAGTGGCCATTGAGTGAAAGTTTATAAGATAGCAGTTTCTAAAAAAAAATGACCAAAGTTTAGACATTTAAAGTAGGGGTTTCCAATAAAGTGACCAAAGTTTAGACATTCAAGATAGGGGTTTCCAATAAAGTGGCCAGAGATTAGACATCCAAGGTAGGGGTTTCCAATAAAGTGGCCAGAAGTTAGACATTCAAAGTACGGGTTTCCAATAAAGTGGCCAGAAGTTAGACATTCAAAGTACGGGTTTCGAATAAAGTAGTTACAGATTAGACATTCAAGGTTACGGGTTACCAATAAAGTGACCAGAGATTAGACATTCAAAGTAGGGGTTTCCAATAAAGTGACCAGAGATCAGACATCCAAGGTAGGGGTTTCCAATAAAGTGGCCAGAGCTGAGACATTCAAGGTAGGGGTTTCCAATAAAGTGGACAAAATTTAGACATTCAAAGTAGGGGTTTCCAATAAAGTAGCCAGAGATTAGACATCCAAGGTAGGGGGTTCCAATAAAGTGGCCAGAGCTTAGACATCCAAGGTAGTGGTTTCCAATAAAGTGGCCAGAGATTAGACATTCAAGGTAGGGGTTTCCAATTAAGTGGCCAAAAGTTAAAAATTCAAAGTAGGGTGTTCAATAAAGTGACCAGAGGTTAGACATTCAAGGTAGGGGTTTCCAATAAAGTGGCCAAAGTTTAGACATTCAAGGTAAGAGTTTTCCAATAAAGTGGCCAGAAATTAGACATCCAAGGTAGGGGATTCCAATGAAGTGGCCAGAAGTAAGAAATTCAAAGTAGTGGTTTCCAATAAGGTGACAAGCGATTAGACATCCAAGGTAGGGGTTTCCAATAAAGTGGCCAGAGATTAGACATTCCTGGTAGGGGTTTCCAACAAAGTGGCCAGAAGTTAGACATTCAAAGTACGGGTTTTGAATAAAGTAGCTAGAGATTAGACATTCAAGGTCTGAGTTTCCAATAAAGTGACCAGAGATTAGACCTTTAAAGTAGGGGTTTCCAATAAAGTGACCAGAGATTAGACATCCAAGGTAGGGGTTTCCAATAAAGTGGCCAGAGATGAGACATTCAAGGTAGGGGTTTCCAATAAAGTGGACAAAGTTTAGACATTCAAAGTAGGAGTTTTCCAATAAAGTGGCCAGAGATTAGACAGCCAAGGTAGGGGTTTCCAATAAAGTGGCCAGAGATTAGACATCCAAGGTAGGGGTTTCCAATAAAGTGACCAGAGATTAGACATTCCTAGTAGGGGTTTCCAATAAAGTGGCCAGACGTTACACATTCAAGCTACAGTTTCCAATAAATTGGTCTGATATTAGACATTTAAGGTAGTGGTTTCCAATTAATTGACCAGAGATTAGAAATTTCAAGGTAGGGGTTTCCAATAAAGTGACCGGAAGTTAGACTTTCAAAGTAGGGGTTTCCATTAAAGTTTAAGCATTCAAGATCAGTGAGTGGAAGTATAATGTTAGGGTTTCTAATAAAGTGGCCAGAGAATGGAAGTAAAAGGTAATTCGGGGTTCTAATAAAGTGGTTAGTGAGTGGAAGTACAAGGTAGGTGGTAGTTTCTAATAAAGTGGAAGTACAAGGTAAGGTTTCTGGTAAATTGGTCGCTAAGTGTATTTAATATCCTGCTAAGTTACTATTCAATAACAGGTTAAGACACTACTTCAATCTTCTCCAGCTGTAGTCTCTGGGGGTCACTTTACAGGGAAGTGGGCATTTCCCTTGTCGAATACACCTCATTAGCTCATTATCAAGCTATTCGTGAGTGGAATGTGTGTGTGAGAGCAAGCTAAACATTAAACTGTGCAATGCTGTGGTGCTCCAAACTGGCACTGTGGACAATTTTCCCTTTTTGAAAGTGTGAAAGTACACTGCGGCTGCAGCAGATATAGATTAGACTGAAAATGGCTGGAGAATTCTTTTAAGAACAGTCGATACAGTCTGATTCGATGCAAAGTTTTTAGCGAAGGGAGCTTTAGAGCGCGAGGGGAAAAAGCAGGCAGACAGACGAGGCCCTGCAGACTGCTGGTGTGTCTAAAAACTGCAGTAGCTATGGTAACTTCAGCAAGGATAGAGCGAAAGAGAAAGAGAGAGTGTGTGAGAATGAGAGAACAGATTCAGAGTGTAAAATGAACAGCAGACATTAGGCTAGATTTGCCCACAGTCATGCCATGAGTTGTTCAAATGTAAACCAATGAAGCCTTCATCTTAAGGCGATTCCCGGTCCTGGACAATGCAGCTTTTGCTGGAAGGCCTCAGTGCAGCTGGCTGCAGACACTGTACACTTAAAATAGAAGCTGAGCAAGACATATTACTACAGTATGAGCTGAAAATATTGGGCTTTTTGGGTAGAAATGCAAGTAATGTTAACCCAGCAAAAACACAGACACTTGTAATGTCCTAGAAGATAAAACATAGAAGTCTCTGTCACTGTTTGTGTTTGACACAAATGGATGAAATTTGGCTTTCAACACACATACACTATAGTAAACAAACACACACACAGCAGTGAGGGTTAAAAAACTTGTTTAAGGGTCCAACATGGCAACCATAGAGGTTATAAGGAGCAGTAAAGCCACTCCACTGAAGTACAGAGTTATACAGGAGTTTCAGTTTAGTTCTCCAACACAAAACTGGAGCAGTATTAGCATTAGCCACAAACCGTGCTAAGCGCTAGCTCTTTCGTTGCTCAGAGGTGCATATTATCAGCCTGTACCCTGCTGCTAATACCGGCTAGCACTGCTAGAGCAGCAATAGCATTAGCCACTAACTGCGCTAAGTCCTAGCTCACAATCCGTGTGGATTAACTTACAGTGCTCATTTGACTTTAAAAGAAAATGTTTGTTTTTTTAAGAAGTACAGTTTTGTTTACTCAGCTTAGCTTAATGTAACTTAGTTCACCACCACCACAGAGCAGCGACACCTGCTAAATTAGAGCGAAAACATATTGTGCCTTTTAATTCCAGTGATAAAAGTGATTAACAAACCAAAATAGTTTAGCTGACTCTTATCTGGGGTGTTAACTTGCGGTTTCTAAAGCCGGTAACTCTGATGAACTTATCTTGTGAAACAGGCTCTTGGATTTCCCTTCCTACGGTGGTCCTGATGAGAGCCAGTTTCATCAAAACGTGTGATGATCTTTGAGACTGCACTCAAAGATACTTTTAAAGTTAATCCGGTGTGCCTTATGTATGAAAATGGACCAGAAAATATGCATTCGTTGGTAGTGTGCCTTATAATTCTGTGCACCTTATAGTGGGAAAAATATGGCACTCATTTTGCTCAATATGAATGACCACTTTGACTACAATGTCCAAGCTGGTCAACTACCATGACTGGCTTGACCAAACTAACTTAGGTGTTAACCACTACAAACAGGCTAGTTTGTGTAGCCTAATCGCTAACCCAGCCAACCGGCTGGAAATCCATATATGAGGCCAACATGGAACCCAGGCACAAACTTACCCATAAAAGCTCCACATGGGGATGTAATCTGGGATTACAGACTACAGCCTTTAAAAACTTGTTAGCTAGAATTCTTACTAAACACACCACAGACCATCTGTGAGCACTCAGTGTTTTATAAGTGTGAAATCAACTTACCTCTTCTTTCAGGCTAGCTTGTTTTGAGTGACTTACACTTCTAACTGCTAGTGTCTCTCCTTCCTGTGAGCTGACTGAAGGAATTCATGAATAAAATAGAAATAACCTGATTTTGAGAGCTGGGTGATGGCAGAAGAAGGGGCTTCAGAAGCGCAGAATCAGGATGTGTTTTACTAAAATACAGTCTAGCTCACTTTACACGCTAAAGGTTTTTGATGTGTTTGATGGTCTTTGCGACTGCACTAGAAGGTAGTTTCAAAGTTTTTCAAAATATTTGGATTGACTAACCTTCATTTTTTTTAAATATTATTTTTTGTATTAGAACATCACTGTATACAAACCTCTTCACAAATTTACAACTGATGCTCTCAAACACATTAAGAGGCAAGAAATTCAAGTAATTAACTCTTAACGAGTTCAGCACAGCTGTTAACTGAGAGCCATTCAAGGGGACTCTACCTCATAAAGCTAACTAAGAAAATTCCAACACGTGTAAAGCTGTCACCTAAGCAAGAGGTTACTACTTTAAAAATATAAAATATAAACCATATGCCGGTTTGTTAATGTCGTTTTTGTTTACTAAATAATTCCATATGGCACTGTCTTCATTTTCTAAAATCTGACTGAACCCTGCTGACAGTCAGGGAGGTTCTGTGGTCTGGGTGTAATCAGGCGGGAACCGGTTCTGATATAAAACATTCTGTTCCCTTAGATGAACTATTAAAACAGGTGCTGAGACTACAGCAGGATCTAGAAGAGAGAGTCTCTGCTTTGTAGCTGGTGTGTGTGTGTGTGTGTGTGTGTGGTACAAGGAGTGCCAGCATGCCAGGGAGAGCTGCTCCCAGCTGTAGCCTTACTGTCATTCAACGTTGGCATCTCCTACAGCAAAAAAAGGAAGAGAGAGAAAGAAACCAGGAGAAAAAGAGAGGGAGATAGAGGGGGGATGGGGAAAGATGAAGAAAAAGAGATACAGCAAGATACAGAGCTAGAAATGAGAGATAAAGAAATACAGAAAAGAGAGTGAGATAAAGAGAGTGAGGTAAAGAAAGAAGCCAAGATACAATGGAATGGGATACAGAAACAGAGAAAAAAGCTAAGATACAAATAAATGAGATTCAGAAAAAGAGAATGAGATAAAGAGAGAAGCTAAGAAACAAAAAAGTGAAATACACAAATAAAATAAAAAAAATCCAGAGTGAGAGAGCGGGAGAAGAGAAAGCTTTAGACAGAGAGAGAGGTTGAAAAGTAAAAAAGTAAGAGAGACAAATAAAAAAGAGAGATAAAGGAGAAGACATTAAAAAAGGACAGAGAAAGAAAGAAAAAGAAAAAGATACAGAAATATAGAAAAGAAACTGAAAGAGAGAGAAACAGAAATATAGAAGAGAGACAGTAAAAATGAGAAGGAAAAGGAAGATAGAGAAAAAATACAGAGAAAAAGAAAGAAAGAGGAAAGAAATACACTGACATACCACATTTCATTGGTGACGAACTAATATGGTGTCCCATGACTTTTGCCATATCCCATAGACAATAATAATAGGGTATAGGGCCTCCTGCATTGAGTGTGAATGTGATTTTTGCCAGTCACTTGTCTTTTCGCATGGACAATTAAAGCCAGAATCCGCTGGACACAATCATTAACACCCACTGCACTGTCCATTGTGTGTGGTAATGCCTTCTATGACATATTACGGGTACACACCTACCACCTATCTCCCATTAACCAAAAGAGAAAGACCTAAGAACTAAAGAAAAGACAGAGAGATAGAAAGAACTAGAGAGAGAGAGACTTTCAAAACCCAAAATTCCAGGCTGTATATTCTAGATGTTCCTGTGGATCTTCTGAACTGTTTCATATCCCTCTTTGTCATTTTTTTTCAGTCGTGTTGTTGAGATGATTGAAAGAAGCTTGTTTTTGGTTTGCATTTTGCTCTTCTGCCATCAAAGAGCCAACGAACAAAGTCTGAGGAGTGCTCACGCTCGTGTTGGCTCCTTCGTCAGACATTGTCTTTTTTTGAAGTCAGTCTTGGAGCGCAGGCAGGGGGTAGGGGGGAGGGTGGTATGCACTCTCCAGGCGTACGTGTGAAGTGTATGTGGTGATGTCATTCCAGGATCAAACAAAAAAAGAAGCCCAGCATGGACATCAGAGGGTGATCAGGAGCTGCTGATGTCATCATTGAAGCTTTCATACAGCTACAGAAGCAGGCCCTGGCGTCTGGGGTTTGGGATTTCCTGCTCCAGTCTGCGAAAAAAGAAGGAGCTGTGGTGGAAAACTGTGAGGGAAGATAGTTCTGCGTGAAGAAGCTCTTCTCAGATACTGTGGACTATAAATGACTGGATGCAGCACTTACAGTTCTGTCAAGCAACCGAATCCGATGCATCCTGAGCCCAAACTCCGTGATTATAGTGCAGTGAAGTGCATCAGCGCTCCGCCTCCTGCTGCTGTTACTGCTGCTGCTTGTGCCACGGAGCCAGGTGTTTCACACTAAACCCTTTAAAGCAACACTGGGTAGCTTTTGTACCTTAAAATAGCAGCTTCAGATCACTGTGATGTTCCACTGACTTGTAACAGGGAGAGGAGGATATTTGTCTTTGATATTAAAGGCCTCTAAAGCAGGCAGAGACATAACGCGCTTAAACGTTGCATAAATATAAAGTAATTTATGTAAAACCATGTGATAGTACTGTGTCGCCTAGTTCCACATGCTTTTTTCACCTTCAGTGATGTTTCTGTAACTCTCAGCTTGTCCAGAAATGCATGTGAAAAGCGTGTCCTTTACTGGAAGCTCAAGGCGCAAATTACACTTCAAGACTATAGAGAGAGTCCAGTAGCAAGAAATTTTTAATTCTCATTGCGCATAAGGGGTTTAATTGTCCAAGGTGTGTTTGGTGTCCAAAAATTGATGCTAATATAGAGGATGTCGATAACGAGTATTTAGAAGTATGTAGAGCTTACTGTGAAGTGCTTAGGATAGAACAGAGTCCATCAAAAACTTTTTGACTTTGTATGTTGCGATGGCAACATTTAGGAGTTTGACGCCCACTGTTACATAACAGCAGGGAAAATCTATTACATTACCAACTGAAGTAGAGTTAACTACTTTCTCTTTGCACATCTCAAACTTGTGTAACTTCTTTCTTCTGGCAGATGTTGTACAGATGCTGGCAATAAAACCTATAGCCACCATTGACAGTGCATTTGAAGCTTTCATTTTTTCCTAATATTGTTCCAAATATGAGTAGCTCCTCCCTTTCCATTTCACATTGCATTGTGGGATATTAGTGTTCATTATAACTAAACTCAAAACCCACCAGTTCTTAGTTTGTTTATCAGATGTTTGAGTATACTCAACTTTGTAACTTTATGTAGACGTCAAACATCATACGCAAATCTAGTCAGTATTAGTAAAATAGTATACAGATTGGGACGCACCCTAAGAAAACAGTCAGCTAAACTCTCAGCAAAGCACTGAGTGATCCAGCAAGCTAAGCGCTGCCACTATGAACTGGGCGATCGCTGGTTCAATTCCTGGTCATGCAGCTTGCCATCAGCTGCCAGAGCCCTGAGAGAACACAATTGGCTTTGCTCTCTTTCTGGGTGGGTAGATGGCGTTCTTTTCCCTCATCACTACTAGGGTGATGTCGATCAGCACGAGGCGTCTGTGAGATGATGTATTGGAACCGAGTTGCTGCGCTTTCCTCCGAGTGCGCTGTAATGCTACTCGGCAAAGCTACATAAGCATCAGTTCGTACAGAGGCATGGCTTACTTTACATGTGTTGGAGGAGACATGTGCTTGTTGTAGTGGCATCACTAGTCATGGGAGATATATACAGCTGAGTAGAAGCTGAATCGACCTAGCTAAATTGGGGGGAAATTAGCAGAAAATTATAAGTAATTTGTTTTTATTCTCAGCAGCAGTCCATATTTATAAATTGAATTAAATTTGAGTTAATTTAATGTGTGATCAATGTGGAGGAGCAAATAGCACATTTTAAAATATTGTACTCTTTTATTTAACATTGTAGAGCCACTGGGGGTGGATTTGTGAATAGAAATGACTTCTAACATCCAGTGATTATCTTTAAAAATTGTGCCTCACCAATGAAGCCCTTATTCACCCACTAACCCAACACCAAGAGCCATAGCTAAACTAAAATCAACTAAATAAGCACAAATAAACCCAAAAACTTACACATAAAACCCCCAGAAACAAAACAGAACCCCCAAATAGCCCCTACAGAGAAAGAGGGGCAACCGCCAAACATGCTGGGAGCTCCCTAAGACCTCCTTACCTCCCCCCACCCATACTTTGTTCCTCCACTATATAAAAGCATAAAAAAATAGTTTTTCAGTGATATCAGCCCTTTAAAAGGAGGAGACTGGCTGTGTTCAGCAAAGACACTGCAGTGATGTTTTACATAACCCCATCCCCTGTACAGCCCCCAGACACACTCTCGCACACACACTCATACACACACACTCACTCCTCCCTCTGAGCCCGTCCAGAATTACCGCAGCCTCCGTGAGGAGCGGCGAGGAGCATTACGTCACCTCCCCGGACCGTTCCCATGGCGACCGTCTCCTCGGGATGCGCTACATGTGCACGAGGCTGGGAAGGAAGGAGGGAGGGAGGAAGGGAGAGAGGGAAAGATGGAGGGAGTGGGAATGGCAGCCTCGTGTGGAGAGCGGAGAGAAGAGGAGCCTTCAGGCCAGGCTGTGACTCCAGAATAAAAATTACAGCCTGGCCTCTGCAAGTTAATTATCGCACTTCACAAAGTAGTCATTAAAGCACGTCAGCACGCTCGCCTCCTAATGGGCTAATCTAAGTGGGTTAAATACATAAATACGGTACCAGAGCAAAAAAAGACACAACACACTTACTGATGCGTAAATAAAACCCGTAGGCATAGATAGGACACATACAGATTCAGAAAGGAATCGTGACATTCTGACATAATTAGTATAGTGAATAGCGCCCTGTTACACTGCTGTACCTCAGCATAGAAGCACAGTTTTACCTTTATCTTCCATGTAGTTGACCTAGCAAGTTATGCTCAGTGTGTGTTTCAGTGGTGTTCATACTGCACTGTACCTCTCAGCTTGTCCAGAAAAGCACGTGTAGTTTATAGAATAAAAAAACTATGTTCATTTTACTCAAACATATACCTATAAATAGCAAAATCAGATAAACTAATCCAGAAACTGAGGTGGTCTCTTAATTTATTTCCAGAGCTATAGATATAAACCTCACATGTAGTTGACCTATTGCACTGGATCTACAAGGAGACTATACTGTAGCTAACAAGTGACAGAATTCCATAGGTCCTATTCACACCTGGTATTAACATTCGTCCTGGGTACATTAATCACAAATCCCATAGCCGTTTACACCTAGCATTTTAAATGCGTCTCCTGTGACCACATGTGATTAGATTTCTTAGGGGCGAAGCACCTAGTTTTGCTTGCACACCAGCCATAATTATCACCTTAATCTGTGCTCAGCTCAAGCCTGCAGATGATGGATGGTGTGGTCTCACAATAAATATGTATGTATCGAGCTGCTTTGACTTTTACACTGCACTGTATCTCTTAGCTTGTCCAGAAATGTATGTGTAAAGCATGTCCAATTGACTGTAGTCCAATTCCAATGCCACTTTATATTGTTTGACATCTGATATAGAACATTTTAATTTGAATGTAGCATTTGGCATTTAATTTATTAGTCTCAACAAAACGTATGAAACTATAGATTACATTTAATCTGATACTACTGTTATGCTATGGGGCATTTTTTCCAGTATGCAAGACACTCAAAAACTATTATTTTATTATTATTATACTTTTTTTTTTGTCGTGTTCCATGGAAGCTAAAGAAGTCTGCACTGTCCTGCAGAATACACATGTGGGGCTCCTGCATTGAATGTGGATGTGATTCAATGCAGGATAACGCCATTCATGATCATTAGCACATACTGCACTGTCCACTGTTGGTGGTAATGTCTTCTTTCATGTACAATATTACTGTTATACATGAATGTCAAATACCGTAATGTTAAATGCCTGCACAACATCAGAAATGCAGCTAATTCACACTGCCCTTCCATGAGCACACTAAAGCAAAATCAACCTCACTCACAAGATAGCACCTCCCAACCTTCCCAGCATTCCACACGGTACAAAAAGGCAGAAAGGAAATCTCAGAGCAAATATCTCCTCCAAGTCACTTTGGAGAGAAAGTAATTAGACAGAGCGATAAAGAAGTCAGCCACATGTTTAAGAGTGATAACAAATGAAATTGACTGTAATGGCCTGTGGTGTTAAAGAGCAGAATAGAAGTGATAAGCGTGAATGAAGTTACGGTCCGGCCTGCTGAGAGTTACAGTCTCTCTCACGGACTGACCCCTCGCTTGGCTGCCCACATGGTTCTGAAGACCAGACAAAAAAGCACTGTGGCAAGGGGGTGACCGCTCTTCTTTCATGTGCCACAGCAGCAGCCTTCTGGATGTTGATGAGAAATTCAGACCTTCCTCTCGACCCCAGAACGCTTGAGATGAAATAAAAAAAAACTGTTCATTTGGAGGCAGTTGAAAAGAATCCTGGAGAGGAGTTTTCTTTCACAACCAGATTTTTTTTCTGCTGTGAAAATAAAGATTTTAAAATGGGTTCTTTAAAGTGACAATTAAAGATTCGCTGTGTTTTCCTAAAGAACAGAAGCAACCATAAAAATAGGATGAACAGACCTTTTCATTCTCCACACCATAAAGAGAAACAACCTCCACCTTGCTTAACTGATGAGCTCATCATTTTGTAGTTTAAGAACATGAGCAGTTCCTTTCTTTCTCTACACCACAAAGAGAGCAGCCATGCAAACCCAAGCCTTGAGACTACCTCCACCAAGGCTAAAGAATACTGCACTGATTTGTAGGATATGCATGTGGGTCCTCCTGCATTCATCTGCCTGAATGAGATTTCTGCCAGAGATGCTAATCTGTTTGCATGGACAGTTTTAGCCAGGCACTGCCGGTCACAATCATTACCATCCACTGCATTGTCTACTGTGGATGATAGTCCCTTTTATGATGTACCATGAAGAATTAGCTTGACTGTAGGTTTGGGAATGCACATATCTGAATATGCTGTCAGGTTTTATCTTGAGTGAGGTTGAACACTGGCCAGCATGTTTCAGCATTTTTGCTAACTCTGATAAGTTTAAACAATTATTTTAACCTTAAACCCAAATGTAAAAAAAAACAAAAGAATTGGCCTTGCTCTTTTAAGTATTTAGACAAGATAGTACAGCACATTTTGGGACTTTTGGGCAAAAATTTTATGTGCAAACTACAAAAAACTGAGGAAATTAATTTTTTTCCTGATATAGAACCCTACCAATGAATGTTTTCCATTTAGACAAGACAAGAACCAATCAGGTGCCCTTATTCCAAAGTGTAAGAAATGGGAAGTTGCGGACAGGCAGCTACATCATTTGTGAATGACCAAACAGAAATCCAGAGGGCAAGCTGAAATAATATCCACATTTATTTAAGCACAAATCAAGTTGCTTTTGCACATTCAAGCATTCCACATGAAGACATGTTAATTATTTATGGCTGAAGACCACACTGGTGTTTTCCTGGGAACGTGAGACAGCACAGTTTTTTGCCATCTCCCTTTGTGCTTCCTCTGTGTGGAACTGGACTTGAATGGACTCTAGAGCTGGTAGATCTTGTCGACTGTCCCTTAACCGTCTGTACTGCTTCGTCTGCAATGCTTGCTTTCTGTAAAGGATGAATGAAAGGCATTGCAGTGGCATCTGCAGATTGTCAGCCCGGTCTAGTCCTGCTCTAAACTGATCTAAATTAAAACTGACTGGCTTGGAATTAGTCTGCTTTAAAGTGATTCACTAACTGGTCACTTTATTAGAAACCCCTGTTTTGTAGCTCCCCCCTTGTTAGTGACTGTAGTCTATCTGTTAATGCACTGTTTGTGTAAAGCATCATTTTGTTGCCAATCATCTGTGGTCAGTTTTGGGTGGTGGAGCCACTCTTAACATAGCATTGACCTTCTGAACTGTTAAGTGGATTTCATAAAGTGGTCACTCAGTGGAAGTAGCAGATATAAGTGGAGAACCCTGTAGTTAGGAGGCCACACTACATCACTTTAAGTGGACATCAGTGGATCCACTCCTAACTCCACCATCCGTTCTTCCTCACTTCTTTACTTTATTTCTTTCTTCTTCTCAAACTTTACTTTCTTATTTTCTGTCTCTCACTTCTCCTTATTACTACTTTTCCCAACTCTCTTTCCAATTCACTCTCTTACTAACTCTCTTACTAACTCTCTTACTAACTCTCTTCCTAACTTCTCTTCCTTTCTTTCTCAACTCATTCATTTTTTTCTCACTGTTACTGTCATTCTCTTTTTCTTTCCTTCTTCTTTTTTGTCTCTCTCTCTTCTGTCTCCTCTCTAATGTTCACTGTTTTCTTTTCCTTTCTTGTTCTCTCCTCTCCTTATCAATTTCTTTCTTTTTTGACTCTCTTATTCTCCTTCTCACTCTCATACTATCTTTCTCACTCACTTCTCATTACTTCTTTCTCCTCCTTACTTCTCACCATTTTTTCACTGTCTCTTCATCACTTCCACTTCCTTCTCTCCCCCTCTTCCCCCTCATCATCTCTCTCCCTTCTCTTTCCTTTGTCCCACTCGCTCTCCTTACTTCTGTCTCTCTTCATTGCTTCCCCATTCTGTACTTCACTCCATCTTTTATTCTTCTTTGTGCAATACTTTCCCCTCTCTCTACCTTTCTTTTTGTCATTTTTTTTCCTCACCTCTCTCTTTTCTTTATTCCTCTCTGTGCAACTCCACACCATCTCTCCTCTCTCTCTTCCCCCTCCCTCCTCCTTTTCCAAACTCTCATCCCTCCTCATTTTATCTGCCCCACCACTATTCAATGCTTCCTTACTTCCCCCTTCTTTACTCTTTACCATCTCTTCCTCTGTCATTTCTTTGTTCCTTCTTCTCTAACTTTCTCTCCTCTATCTCTCTTTCTCTTCTTCTCTCTCTCTTTCTCTCTCATGCACCTGTCTCTCCTCACTACTTTCTCTTATTCTTATTCCCTCTTCTCTTATTCACTTTGTCACATCTCTCTACTTCCTTCCCCCGTCCTCTTCCTTTCTTCTCCTCATTTTTGTCTCTCTTCCATCTCTCCCCACTTCCTTACTCTGCCCTACTTCACTCCGCACTCTGCCCCATCACTCTTCGTCACTCCTTTCCCCTCTCCCTTTCTCCTCCTCATCTCTCTCTCCCTCTCCCTCTCCAGAGTGATCACTCCATCAGTGTGAGCTCTTAGTAACCATGGTAGCTGGCTCCTCTCAGTGAGTTTGAGTGTCAGTTATAAACACACACTCCTCCTGCCTCCGGAGCGACCGGGGGCATTATTACACTCAATCAAGCGTAGCTCCCGTCACTGCTGCCCCACCAGCACCGCCACCGCAGTTTGTTAGTTAACATCTCACTCGGCCACCTAGAGTGGAATTCCGAATGTAAATAAGACGTAACTCCGAAGAGTCTTGTGTGAGCGGGAGAAAAGAGGCTAATGAAATTCAGCCCGTCTCACGATTCATTCTGCAGAAATCAGTTCTGATTTAGTCTGAAGCCTCGGCGTTGCGTGACTCAGCACAGGCTTCCGATTTCCATACTGCTCCAGCGCGGCAGTGATTCCAGTCCGCTGATTCACAGAAGCATCTTTCATTAGCCTGATTAACCTGATTAACTCATCATAATCGCTTCAAGAGATAATAACCACATAAACGGCATAAACACTCTTCTGCACTGACTACAATGACTGGACAATTTACTGGAAACCCCTCCCTTGTAAAGCTCCACCTTGCTTTTGTACGGTGCTTTTATATTGACTTATTAGAGTTATTGGAGCCCATCTGTTAATGCACAGTGTGTGGTGGCCATTCGCCAGAACTTCATCAGTATTAAGTTTCTTATCACATAGCAAAAAGTGGTGTAGCAGTGACTGATCTGTGACATTGAAGATACTCACGCACTCTCAGTGTCACAATGCACACAATACTATGTAACACTAGTGTCTAATATATGATTGACTGTAAAACTTTGGAAATTAAATGTCTATCCATCTGGTACCACTATCAAACCTCGCTCCATCTCGATAACTTAACGATAAAACACATCAACTTGCCATGAGCACACTGGCCAGTATTCAACATCACTCACAAGATAACACCTTACAACTTAGAGACTTACCAATAATGAATAGGGTAGGTGAAAGCGCATGGTCCCCAGTCCGTACACCTATAAACCTATATAAACTATAGTGGGCTACTCTGTACAATGGCCAGTGAGGTGAGATATAAAAGTATTTATATTACAAAATGAAAAGGAACAAGTATTGTTTCCCATGACTTTTGCCATCTCCAATAGAAGCCAATAAAGGCTGCAATGACCTGCCGAAAATGTCTGTGCAGTGTCTCCTGCATTGACTGTGATTTCTGCCAGAGTTGCTTTTCTGTTTGCATGGACAATTCTAGCCAGTCTTCTATGCGGTATTCCCAATACACGTCAAGGAAAGTTGTGGATCAAGAAAAGTTAAATGCCTGCACAGCTGTTCTATCCACAAGATAGAACCTCACAACTTATACAATCATGGGAATTCTTTAGGCAACACTTCATGATCAATTACTGCTCAAATACTGCTATTCTTTGACTTTGGCATGTCAGTGTAAACAACACTACAGTCTGTCATCAACACTAAAGAAATTCTAAAAGTATATTTCACTTGTGTCTTTCTTCTCTCTTTACTTCCAGGAATGACAGCAGCAGCCTCTTTGGTCTCCCTGGCCTGGGCGCTGGCCTCCTACCAGAAGGCACTTCGTGACTCACGTGATGACAAGAAGCCCATCAGCTACCTGGCGGTCATCATCCAGTTCTGCTGGCACTTCTTCACCATCGCTGCCCGTGTGGTAACCTTTGCCCTCTTCGCCTCAGTGTTCCAGCTCTACTTTGGTATCTTCATCGTGCTGCACTGGTGCGTCATGACCTTCTGGATTGTTCACTGCGAAACAGACTTCTGCATCACCAAGTGGGAGGAGATCGTCTTCGACATGGTGGTGGGCATCATCTACATCTTTAGTTGGTTCAACGTCAAAGAGGGCCGTACGCGCTGTCGCCTCTTCGTCTACTATTTGGTCATCTTACTGGAGAATGCAGCACTTAGCACCCTCTGGTACCTGTACCGGATCCCAGCCAGCACTGACGCCTTCGCCGTTCCTGCACTCTGCGTCATCTTCTCCAGCTTCTTGACGGGCGTGGTCTTCATGCTCATGTACTATGCCTTTTTCCACCCCAATGGGCCGCGCTTCGGACGCTCCTCCAGCCTCACCCAGCTTGACGAAGCTTCGGCTGCTTTCGCCATGCCTTCAGAGGGTGCCACCAACTCCTTGCGCTCCAATCGGGGTGGCACGCTGGCGCGGGACGCTGACCGTGAGGCCAAGTATGCCACTGAGCGGGATGGGTGTGTGCCCGTCTTTCAGGTGCGTCCAACTGCCCCATCTACACCGTCATCCAGGGCACCTCGACTGGAAGAGACCGTGATTAGGATAGACCTATGCCGGAATCGCTATCCGGCCTGGGAGCGGCATGTTCTGGACCGCAGCATACGCAAGGCCATCCTGGCTATCGATTCCTCGCCAACGCCCCCTAGGCTGCAGTACAAGGACGACACTATGGTCCAGGAGCGTCTGGAGTATGAGACCACTTTGTAGCTCACGCTGTGGAAACACAAACACACATGCTATCCCACATAGATTAGCATCCATTAACAGCAGGACTGTGGCAATAACATTATTACTAGTGGAGTGTACTGTTGAGATGGTGCGTAGCGTCCAACCCAGCCCATGATGTTGATTGTCATGGACTGCAAAAATGAACAAAAGACAAAACGGTAAATGAGTACATGGATGGACGAGGAAAATAAGGAACAGCGTGTTTGTGAATGGAAGGATGCTTGTCTTTTTTAAACTGTATGACGTTTTGGGTTCCATCAGTATGGATTTCTTGTCTCCCACCCTTGTTTTTATTACTCACTTCTCGTCAGGGAATAAATCGTTTTTTTAGGACCCGTTGTACCCGGTCCCGTCTACTAAGGTCCATTTCCTCCTCTGCATTGTACAGGTGTCTGGAAATCACCAACTTTAAACACTACAGGCCATTCAAAGGTAACGAATGCAACACTTCTCCACTGGCTTCTACTGTACTGAGTTCTGCAGGTTCTCCTGGTCAATACCCTTACTCTTCATAAAGGCCTTGCGTCCACCAGTCGTTCACGCATCAGTGGATTTAAAACCATGTAGACACGACATGACATGGCTACCTGTCGTGCTGGAAGAAACAGGGGGCGGCGCCTCCACAGCAGTACAGCTCACAGAGACGGAACGTCCTTGTCCAGGGTGCTGAATCCCGCAAACATCAGCAAAACCTCTCCCAGTGCCAAAAACCTGGAGCCTACTGGACTCCACAGTGGACCGCAAGTCTCTGCCACTAAACTGTACATATATATAAAAAAATAACCAGGGCAGCATTTCAATCATCTACTTGAATCCTGTACAAAAACAAACAAACAAACAAAAAATATACAAAAAAAAACAAAAAACATATACACGGTCGCCACATGCTGAAAGGAAGCGACAAGCTCTGTCCTCTTCTCTCCTGAAGGAGACAACACCAGGCCAAGAAAACTCTTTCTGGCAGCTCAGCCTGATGGCAGTCTTTGGCCGAAACAGATCTGTGTGGTCCACGTACACACACACACACACACACAAATTTATTCAATTGTTCATAAGAACGTGTGCTTATAAATACGTCTAGAAATGCGTACCTGTGAAAGTGGAAGACACAACTGACATACATACACACACACACATTACACACCACACACACACACATATTATACACACACTGAGCAATCTAAAACAGCATCAGCGGTCACTAAGTGAAGCCAGGATGAACTTCAGCCTCCAGAAAGATTAAAGATACAGTGTTGATGCTGGAGACGCTGCTCAGTGAGGGGCGAGGACCATCGCCCTGCACAGTTTACGATTTTCTCCAGAGGTGGATAGTCACTAGTCTCACCAGTCCTACATGACTCCATGAACCATTAATGTCCAAGAACCATCGTGAACAACAGTCAGAGGATGATTCAGGATGTAATCAGGGAGTAGGTGATTCTCAAAACAGAGCATAAGCGAAAACAGACCCATGTGAAACAAAGTGGTATGTTTCTAAAGCAGGGCTGGCCAGAATATATGTAGAATTCTCAAATGTTTTTGGTGATATGTTGTTTGCCTTTTTCTTTGTTTTTTAAGCTTTACAACAGCATTTTGCTTTTTTATGACCTTGAGTAAATGTATAGTTATTAGGGTTCCATCCATAATGATAGTTTATGGCCTTCTTCATGGTTTTCTAGCTCATGTGGGATAATTTCTAGTGCTTTATATCAGCCACATTGAAAATTTAATGATTTCTGGGGTGCAAATTGAACAATTCCAATTCAAACGAAGGCCAAATACAAATGTAATTGATATGAAAACTGGCCTCTCCCTATATTCGGCAATTGTGCTTTAAACATGCATTTCTGGACAAGCTGAGAGATACAGAACTGGCACAGAACTGGCACAGTGAGAGAAGCATGTGGACTGAGGTCATGCAGCGTTATATGCACTTCTCGTGAGCATGTTCTTGCCCATTACATGTTGCTATAAAGTAGCTTGGTTTAAGCTTGACAATTCACCTCGCTTCCTTTGACACACTTCGTTCTAAAACATCTACATCTGGTTAAACATTGGGTGGGCTTATTTTAAGGAATAGTGTACCCCAGCCTTTTGCCTCACTTCAACCTGCACCTGTAGGCTTGAGTCGATTGCCTTGGGCAAAGACTCTACTGGTCAACTGGTCGCTGGCTCAAGACACGCTCAAGGTATAACAGTAGCCAACAGGAAAATGCTGAAGCAGGTACAGAGCAAGCTACAGACAGCAGACTGATTTTAGACGGAGTATTCCTTTAATGAGTCTCTGAGTTGAATCAGGCATGCCTAAGCAGGGTAAACACTAAAAAGCACAGGGCAGGTGTGTGCCAGCTTGAAGCAGGATCCATAAAAGCAGCCTCTGAAGGTGCTCTGAACTGAGCTGCAGGCACTGGAGCGTCTCCAGAAATGGAACACTGTATCTTTAACTCTGCCAAAAGCATTCTATCTATCTGAAAGGGGGAAAAGGAACAAAGAAAAAAGGACAAGAAAAAAGTTCCCATCGTTCTCTCTTTTTAAATTTCAGTTGAAGGTTGCAAGTGCTTCTTACTGTCTTTCGTGTATGGAATCAGACGACATGCTGGCGGAGGCACGTGGAGACGAAACAGTACAACAAGCACAAGGCTTGAGCACGGCGTGAGAATCTGAGAATTTGTCCTTTATTTTGTTGCGTTCGCACTAGGATGGGTGAGGGGTGGGGCTGTTGAAGAAGAGGGAGGGGAGGGCGGGGTGTACTGTGCAAGTTTGATGCTCTTGATGTGCCTGTTGTGTGAATTGTTGGAAGTCCATCTCATCACGTGGGGTTGGAACAGATTGTGTGGTTTAGAGTGATTTTTTATTAGTTTTTTTTGCATTGTTTTAAAACAGTTTTGTACTTTTGCCTTGTTCTTTTGGATTCGGAAAGTGTACTTTTTCATTGTTTATCTCATTAATTATTGGATTTCGCTATGACCTTGGCTCTTGGTTATGTTGAACTGCACAAGTGGTTTTCGCTGTATGCCATTAACAGTGTGAAGATTCGATTTTCAACAATTTAGATAAAACAATTTACAAGACTTCAATGCCCAAGCACTGTTTTTAGAATACTTTAGCAACTTTTTAGAATCTTTAGCTTTTAAAATCTTCTGAATCTCATTAAAGGAATGCTTTGAACGTGAATTTAATCTGGTGTATGTGCAGTGTACACTCAGTTACCACAGACAATAACAGAATAAAATAGTTTACATTAAAACCTATAAAAAAATCAGGTATGTTCTGAAGCAGGTGCCCGGACAACGATAGACAAAAGACAAAAATAAGGATAGGATAAGATTTACAAGAGGAGGTGGGGTCAAAAAATGTATGATTACATAAACCAGGCCACAAAATAACCCAAATAACCCATATCCAATGGAAAATTAGTTTCCATTTTTTTTTTCAGATATGGAGGCACATGTGGAAGCATTTAGTGAAAAAAAGCATATGCTGTCCTGTGGTAAAAACACATGACGCCACCTCCACATGTAAAAACTAATCCTTAAAACAAAAGGGAATAAAAAATTAGCATGAGTAGGCCTAGTTATAGAACGATTGAAAGCAACAGATGTGTCAGATGTTGTAATGTTGTAACATGTTAAAGTTATGTACACCTTCTGGCCTGCTATCAAAGTGAACTTCTATGAAATATACTTTGAAATATCTTCTGGAACGAATATATTATATATATATACTAATAGTATATAAGTATATCAATACTAATGATAATAGCATATAACAAAAACTGTTATAGAAGGTCAGATAACTGTAATAGGCTTACAAAATGTCCACCAATCTGCTTTTTACAGCATATTCATTTTTATAGCTCACATTTCGCCAACATTTTGGACCAAATATCCCTGTAAGCGCTTAACTAAATGGAAGCACATAAATGGAGTAACCACTCCCATCTCTGTCATCTTATCAAGATTTCCTATCCTGTGCAAATCAGTCAAAGATTTTAATAAGTTGCCCTGCAGTAAGAACATATGACTCCCTATTGGCTTTGATTATAAGTATTCCACTGATTAAAAAGCGAGTTCCACTGCAGTTCTGTATAAAAGCCTGCATATAGTCTGTGATGCTAATGTTACACCTGATTAGCATCATGGTATAACCATAGCATGAGGCACTCATTGACTTACTATATTTTAAATGAGCTTTTACCTAAAATGTTCCTTCTCATTTCTGACCATAGAGAAACATATCAAATTTATTGTCTGTGGTAATGGATTCAAATCAATGGATGCATCAGATAGATTACTAGTAAAGTTCTAACATGTTGAAGTATTCCTTTAACTTCATGGTCTGCCATCAAGGTGAATTGCAATGTCTTATGGCATTATATTAGTATATCAATATTAACAATAATAACAGTTAATAAAGACAGCTATAGAAGTTCAGATGACTTAAATAGGCCTACAAAACCTGCTGTAATTTCACTGCGATCAGCATATTCATTTTATTAAGCCCATTAAGCCCATATTTTGGACCAAATATCCCTATTAGCACTTATCTAATGAGAAGCAAAGCACAACAACCTAAAGAATTCCAAGTAATTACAATCTAAATATTTCGTAAAGCATTCGCACACAAGATGCAAAATCCAGATTCAGATTTGAATTTAATCTGATTTGAATATACTATAAACTCATGAATAATGCATATGTTGATCTTTTTATTTTAATCTTTGTCATCCTGAACATGCGTTTCACCCTCCTGCGCTGTTGTTTATTTAATCAGGTCATGTGTCACAATGTCAGTAGTCGATAGGATCTGTTTTCTCGCCCTGTTATTCCTTTTTTTTGGGAGGGTTTTTGGTTTAGTTTGTTTTATCGTGGCTTCTGCAGCCGCTGGATCTTGTTGACCTGTTCCTGTCAACAGCAATCAGCAACACCTCCGAGCAGGTGTTGACTGCTGTTTACATTTCACTATATAATCTATCCCCTCACGTCCCCGCACGGCAGCGCTGTTGGGTGGAACACACAGATTGGCATAACACCCTTTAACCTATTGAACTTGCAACTTATTGTCTATTTCTTAAAATAAAAACAACAAAAAAAAACTTAAAGTAGAAGTTTGACAAAAAGAAAATGTAATGAACATCCTTGACATCAGGATCATCTTTGGTTTAGAATAGGAGATTTTTATTGGCTACTAATGCCAAAAAAAGAATGGACTTTCACTGTCACCAATCTCAACCAGGGGCCCGAAAACATGAAATATCTCCTAATTTATTTCATATATTCATATATATATTTTGTTTTCTTTATGTACTAAATTTAGATTTTATATCTAAAATTGTTCTTAATATTGGGATTAATGGACATTAGACAAAATGTCATTTAGCGCCCCCACATGTTTAAAAAAAGAAATGACACAGAAATGTATCTAAAAAAGATATCGTTTTTGTTATTAAATCAAGCTAATAGGGGTGTAACGGTACACAAAACTCACAGTTGGGTAAACACTGTGGTCCCGACCTCACAGTTCAATACGATTTTGGTGTAGTTTGGGGGTGGGGGAATAACAAAATGGTGCTTCTTGTATTTTTTCCCATTCCCCTTTCACTCAGTTTATTTTATAATATTTTTTTTATTTAAAATAACCACTCTTTTCATTCTGTTACTCTGTATTCAGCTACTATCCTAATCCTATCCTAAGATTTAGACATATCGTGTTTAAACTTGTTCTGACCTGTGTTGTCAGTCAGCTACTTGACTGGGTTTCCCTTTCACCACAAACTAAAGGACCAATAAGGATTATATTTTCATTAGTAAATGATAAAATGATCAGTATGTATCATCAGATATTAAAGAAACATGCTAAGTTCAAAAAACTGTCAGCTCTTATCAGCAGAGCTTTGGCCAGTATTTTTTAACTAGAACTGTTTGGTACATTATAGAAATGAAAGGGGGTGTGGCCTCTGACTTTGCCTGCTGCTCATTCCCCAACACTAACTCCACCTTCGAGGTTGCCAAATGTAAAAAACACAACAGTGGTGGTGGTTTAGCCGAAATCGTTCGCTGCTACACAGCCTTAAAAGCCTTAGCATTCGTCGAAAAACTTGGTGACCAAAGGCAGAATAAAACTAGAGTAAATACTGGCAGTGAGTTTGACAGATGAAGAAAACTAAGAGCTCAGCAGGACTACAAGATGCCAAGCTGGCTACTTCTTTCTTGAACAGCTTAACCTACCTATTTTAGACAGATAATTTATCAAAACCACAAAACTACTAGCCTATTAGGGACAGGAATTTGAATTAATTAAATATTTTGAGTGTTCGCATTCATATCAGTGGTCTGTGTGCAGCTGGGATAACAAGACAGAGGGTATTTGGGATAGCTAGCTAGCTAGGTTAGCAAGGTTAGCTAAAGTCATCTGGCTAATGCTACACATGCTAACATGAACTGCAGTCAGTCACAGCAGAGAAGCAGACGTGTTGGCAAACAATATACACCAGAAACCGTAAGTTAGACTCTATATTGACTCAGTTTTTCTAGTTTTTATATATTGAGCAATTTCTTACATCTAAAATGAGTAACAGTAGATATTACTCATGGCCATTCCTAGCAACAAGCTAGCTATTTAGCTGTGTAACGTTATTTATCTGGCTATCTTGTAAAATACATTCAGTATATTCTTTGATACCTGAACTAAGACCCCCATACTAAGATTTGAGGTTTGGGACAAATACATGTACCATTACACCCCTACAAGCTAATTTTATCATTAAATCATAATGGAATCACTGTCATTTCTAAACTATCTAGCATTGATTAGCTACAACAGCACAGTGATAGCAAAACAGTTCAAAACATTTTAAACTTAGCCACCTCCAGTTTAAATTGCAAATAACTATGCTCACTAAATAAATAAAAATCATAATTGTGCACTACAGTTTCGTAGCTGAACAGGGTTTCTTTAACTAATATTTTTGTAAAGCATGTTCAAGTTAGCCACAGTAGCTCTGGTAAAAGGGCCAGAGCATTGATAATACTCACCAGGCAAATGAGCTACCCCACAAATTTTACAAAGATTATATAGTGCTGCTGTCCTGCAAAGCCTTGTATCTCTATTTTGCTGATTTTTCTCTATTCAATATTGTTGGAAAGTTGAATCTGGCAGTTGTTTGGTGCTTTTTATCATGTCAAAAATGAACAGAAATGAATAGAAATGCTCCAAAATAACTCAAACCTTTTACAATCCTTTTAGCTAAATAAAATTTCATTTAAAGTTATTTTTAGTCTCCTTTAAAGTTGCAATTTTGGAGACACAATGACATGGAAATGACATTTCCATGACACTGAAAAGCAGTAGGTGTGTGATTATATTCTACTCTAAAACATTAGCTTTGCAGAAGAACAAAGCTATGTGCCAACATTTTTAAGCTATTTTTTTTGCACTTCCAGTCATATCTCTGTATTTGGGTTTACCTTATGCTAATAGCTCCATCAGCTAACATTTTGTTGCTTTCTGGGAAGACTAGAAATTGTACAGAAAACCTACCTCAACATGGTCTAGTAAACGGAGCGCCCTGCGCCTGTAATGCTAAGTGGACGTGTGGTTAATTATGCTAGGCTAACAAGGCGAAGAGTACTCCTGTTTACGCCCAACTCATCAGAAATGCAGTTCAAACCCAGGATTTTCAGACACTTTATACTAAACAAAGTAATGAATTGAATGTATTTGATTTAAATGTCTGGATTTAAACATTATTTCCACAAGAAGATAAGATATTAATAAGATATTAGCAGAGTTTTGTCCTTCAGTTCTCATACCTCGGGCTAAGTAACTAAGTAAGTATTAGGATGTGAAATACAGTATACGTTTGAATCAATTACATTCAATGTGTTGCGTTTTTAGTCTACATACAACCCGCAGCCGTCCGAAATACCAGTTCATTCATACTGCAAAACCATGCAAGCTGCTTCTACGAGTTTTGTTTGCCTTAAAGAAAGTTGGCCTTTGTTTACGTTCTTCTTCAGTTTGGGGTCTTTCTTTTTCTTGCTTTTTGATCTGCTAAAGAGACCAACTGGTGACTTCTCTTTTTAAAAACAAAACAAAAGATAACAATGCATTGCTACCATTTAGTAGATCATTGGAATGAGATAATTATGCTCTGGGCACAACATAAATATGTCATACACCTGACTTTTAAATGACTAATATGCACAATGAAAGTTGAAAAATCCAAAAGAATATTGTAGTCATGACGAAATTGAAATTTAGATAATTATTTCATGACTACATTAAGTTGTGGCAACAAGATAATTAAGGCAATGCTTTAAGTTTTAAGTTCATTAAGCTTGGGAATGAGATAACTCAATATTAGGTTCTGCCTAGTAAGGCACATGAACAAGGTAAGCTGTAGCTATGATTTGGTGACTAAGATTTGGGAACAAGATAACTACTTGCATACCCATGAGATAGTAAGAGTAAAAATGAGAAAATTAAATTCTAGCATAACTCAATAGTAACTATTTGAACAAGAAATTTGGGATGAATGGGAACAAGATAATGAAGTTGTAGCTATGACTCAAAGGAAGTGAACAAAGGAAGAATGAGATAATTGAATAATAGACATCAAAGATCAGATGAACAGGGTATAGTGTAAATACAACTTAGTAATGGGATGGAAATGAGATAATTATTAATGAGATAATAATTGAAAACAAGGCATGAATAGAAGATAATCAGTCAAAACAACAGCTAACCAACTTGGTGGTTAGTAAGTTATAGGAACAGAATACATAGATTTATAGCTACAACTCAGTAAGGCCTGGGAACAAGAGAGATATGTTGTGGCCTCTACGTATTAAAGTGTGGGAACAAGATAATTAGGTTGTTACCTAAATTTAGTGAAAATGCCAAACAATATAATTCGGTTACAACTACAACAAGAACATTTAAGTAATACATTAAGACACATTATGAACCCATTCCCACAGCTAAAAAAATGGTAGCAAAGCAATTTTTTGTTTCTTTACAAAGACATGATGTCACCAGCAGGGCTCTGTAGTATACTTTGCCAGTCATGGGGAGGTGAAGGCTGCATGATGCTAAGCTTTCTATTTTCAGCAGTTAGCTTTTCATTTGACTTACTGTGCTTCTACTATGGGCAGAAAAGGACAAGAAGAGGTGATCGGAATAAAACTCGGCATTTCCGTTTTTGCAGTCTAACAATCAGAAGAAGTGACGCCACTGTAGACGTCACGGACGGCACTGTTACAAGTAGCGGAATTAATAAACTGTTGACAAATGAAAAAAAAAAAAAAATCTGATGCGGAAAGTGTGATGGTACTTGTTTTTTTACTTTCATACATGTATGCAGACAAGGTGAACTTGTTACATTGAACAACATATATGGTTGTCACCATTAGAATTAGATAATTAGATGAACTAGAATGGAATAGGGCGTGAAAAAAAATACATACTGGACTCTAGGGCTGATTAGTGGTTAACACCAGAGCACGGATTTAGTACAAGCACAGTAGTTTGATGAACTTCGGCTAGATGCATTCAGTTAGGTCTGACCTAATATGATGTACAGACGTTCTCTGTGTTTCAGTTGAAATGGAAGCTCACCATAGTGAATTGCAAATGGCTATTTACCTGTAAATAAATGTATGTAAATGTACATGTTTAAAAAGAACATTCCCTTTTGAGTCCTGACTGTAAAGGGTGTCTGTTGACTAGAAGGCGATGCCACAAGAATGGCAGTTACATATGGCGTAATACAGAATAAAACTAGTGTGGTGTATGTGATGTATTAAATGAGAAAAAAAAGCAAAACGATAAAAAACTGTTCATTATTGGTCTATTGAGTAAGTTGCATTGTGTGATGAAAGTCTTAAGTGCTTAAAATGCATTGAATCTGTTACCTGATTTTATTGTAAATTGAAGAGTAAAACAAAAGAACATTACATTTTTGTATATATTGGATTTTTGTAAATTTTTATTTGATTCTAATGCAACACAAAGTACCAAATTCATTTAATAAAGTACACTGTGGTCATTTTATCCGACTCCTTGGCTCATTTCTTTCATATAAAAAAACAAATTGTTTTGTTTCGAAAATTATACAATTGGTAATCTCAAATTATTCTCAGAAATCAGAAAAACACTTTTTAAAAACTGCAAGTCATTATTTTAAGACTCTAATTAAAACATGCAAGTCAAAATGTCAAGACAATTTTATACTAAATTAAAATTATTTTCAAACAATAAATCGTCGGCAATTTTGCCATACTGTCTAACATTTGCATAATTATTTCAAAATATTAAGGTAACAGCAAATTAAAGAAATTTAGAGACACTAATATTTAAGAAAATAAGTATATAAATAAGTATATTAATTAATTATTTGGGGGGGAAAAGGTAGATGTAATTGTTGATTTTATTTATTATAGTAAATTATAGTTTATTTTAGTAATCTTCTGAATGAGCAGGGACATTTCTGCTTCTAGTGTGCTATACTAGAAAAGTACAAAAATATTTTTATGATTTATTTTGGTATAAAAACTGCTGTATCTTACATCCCTGCAGCGAACCCCAGCATTAAAAATGGAGTTTGTTCAACACAGTCAAAATTAAGGCTTGCTGAACACTATAATACGCCTGGAGGCATTCAGTCAGTATTCACTGCTATGAAGGTCTGTAATTCTGTAATTGGCTGGTGTTGCTGAAGAAATACAGAGAGAATGTGCTGCAAAATACAGTGAGAAACCAGTGACTCAAAGATTTAGCAAAAAATAATTTTAATTTTTCAGTGTTTCCACTTTTTTTTGATTTACAATTAATGCACAGAGGTTGTTCGTCAATATCAGACAGATCTGTACTGAGTAACACTAATGCCTTGCACTGCTGATATGTACACAGAAATATTCAATTCAGACATGCTAACGCTAACAGTTAATGGCAGTTACTGGGAAACAGTTAGCATGAACTTGTTTGTCCTTTGCATAATGCTATCTGACTCCTACTAACTTTCACTGACTGTTAGCGACGTTAGCATTGGCAATGGATGCCGTTATCCTTTAAAAAATGGACGGAAGATTCATGAATGACAAAGTTGACAGGAATATGTAGAAACGGGTTCAATTTGTGCCAAATGCTTTAGCTATGAGAATATATACCTGTTTATTTTGAACAATAGATGTTTATATTTATCTATAAAAACATATTTTACAACCATTGATTTTAAACATGAACAGATTTGATTCTTAGAGTTCCTAATGCTGGTCAAAACACCAAGTAACTGATCTTATTTCAGGAATGTGTAGAAATGCTGATTTGACATCTGCATTAAAATGCTGTTTACCTCATTAATGTAACAGTTAATGTATGGCATTGTTATTGTTATGCTGCCCAATCAAAGGGCAGGCTTTTAGAACTTTTAAACCAGTACCTTCTTCAACATAACATTTGGAAAAAATCAGAAAACACTGACCAAGGCCAAGCCAGAACCCTGATGTAAGCAGCACCAATCAGCAACCATATGCAAATTCTCGTTCTCCCAGTTATTATTAATAAACACTTGTAATTACTGGCTCTCATGAAAAAAAATAAAAAATACAGGGTGCATACACTTGTGGTCAGAAGATTACATACCCTCATCACACTCATTTGTACTTCATACTGTTCTTGATCTAAGGATAGAATGACTGGAAAAAAACAACCCCAAGAAGACTGTATTAACTGTTAAGCATGGTTAAGCATGATTAACATCTGGCTGTTTTGCTGCCAGTGGAACCACTGGTAGATGGAGAAATAAAGGAGGACTACTAGACTGAAGACTTCTTCAGCATGCCTTCAAACATTAAGTTGGATGGTTCAAACTTTACCTAGTTGGGTTACCTGATTTCAGCTGGACAATGACAAATCCCAAAACAAACATAAAAGGTGGTTGTGAAACATAAAGCAAGCTGACATTAACATTTTGAAATAGTCTTTCCTTAGTCCTGATCTCAAATACTTAATCTTGTGTACCAAGTTGCTGCTACCACCACCATACTTAACAGTTAGTACCATTACCTTAGTGTTATTTTTCTCTATAATAAAGATATATTCTTAAAAAGGATCAGCTCCAATAAATAACTGCAAACCCAATATTACATAATGAGAGTATAAAACTTTTAACCACAAGAGTATAATTAAAGTAAAAGTTTGGTCAAAAATATAATTCGCATAATATACAGCTCTGGGAACAAAAAAGAGGCTACTTAAAAATCATGAATTTCTTTGATTTTACCAATTTGAACTTTTTTGGAATATAATCAAGAGGAAGATGGATGATCACAAGCCATCAAACTAAGCTGAACTGCATGAATTTTTTTATGCACCAGGAGTGGCATAAAGTTATCCAAAAGCAATGTGTAAGACTGGTGGAGGAAAACCAAGATGCATGAAAACAGTGATTAAAAACAGGGTTAATCCACCAAATATTGATTTCTGAACTCTTAAAACTTAAAACATCTTTTCTTTGCATTATATGAGGTCTTAAAGCTCTGCATCTTTTTTGTTATTTCCGCCGTTTCTGATTTTCTGTAAATAAATGCTCTAAATGACAATATTTTTATTTGGAATTTGGAAGAAATGTTTATTTTAATCAAACATATACCTATGAATAGCAAAATCAGAGAAACTAATTCAAAAAAACTGAAGTGGTCTGTTAATTTTTTTAGAGCTGTATATCTTTCCTAAAATAAAATCAAACCCATTTTTGGTGTCCGAGGTTTGCTACTATAGTTCTGAGCTTGAGTTACCAGTGCTAACAAGGAACAGACCATGTTTACACCTGGTCACTTCCTGTGAGTAGTAGCTGTATCTTGATAAGATTTTAGACACATATATTTATAGTTAGAGTGTGTCTCCAGTTAGTAAAATTCCCACTTTTTATTAATGTTTTGCATGTAGTGGGGGACGTTTTGGCCATTAAATGTGTCTTGGAAAGATGGATGGGTTTACATTGCTATAACATATCGTATAACATCTTCTGAAGCGCCCCCTTGGTGTGTTGACACTTGCATTTTAATGCGAATTGACCATATCCAGATATAATCCCGATACTCAAGACACAATAAGCAACCATGTGCAAACATTTCTAAAAGCTTATGTTAGCATTTGGCTAACTGCACACCAAATGCCTTAAACTGTTTTGAGTTGTTCTCAAGCAATTTCATCTATATATGCAGACAATTAATATGGAGAAAATTGAGCTGACACTGCCTGTGAAGTAATGCTACATAATATATGTCCAGTAGTGTCAAAAATCCACATAAGCAAGTCTGTTAAATGAGTTAAATGAACAGCTCAATTCAGTCTAAGGCAGAGTGTATATAACTGTGCCAAGCTAAAGAAGCAAACCTCAGGCACCAAACATGCCTAAGCTGGTCAGATACATCTGAGGAAGGTGTTTTTGACCAAACTGTTACTTTAAAGGAATGGTCTTGTGCTTTATTTTCCACTTATCCCAGAAGTAGTTGATCATTCATGTCAAATTTAGCTTTGAGGCTAATATTGCTAGCTAACAAGTTGTATCATTATCAAGCAGTATGACCTGCTACACTGTATAGTAACTGTATTTAGACTATAGAATTTTGTTTTATTTTACACGATATGGACAATAGTATTAGGACACGTACACAGTACATCTACAGGAGCTTTGTTAAAATCTCATTTTAAATCTATTGTCATTAATATAGAGTTGGTCCTTCCATTGCAGCTTTTAGGTTTGGAACCCTGCGTGTTTTTTACAAGTTGCTGTGGGTCCTAAAAGCTTAGAATTATCACTAATCTTTTATTAACATTTGTAAAGGTAGACTGCATGGCTAGGTGCTTGATTATACATACCTGTGGCATTGGGACTAAATTAAATATTATTAAGATGTGGGTCCCACAAGCCAGAGCATCTACACATGACTGTTTTCATTTTGTAAGCTTCTATAAATGCAGGACATTAGCTTCATAGCTCCAGTTTTAAGGCTACATCCACACAAATTTGGATATTTTTTAAAAACGGACCTAATTTTGTTTTATATGTCTGTCCACACAGAGGTGAAAACGCTTGCATGAGCATACTAGGCCAGTGTAACAATCATGAGTTGAATTTTCTGACCGTGTGAGGCTAAATTCAAAAATTGAAACTGGGTGTAAAACTTTTCATTTCATTTTTGTCAATCAGATATAGTAAAATCTTTTTTTTTCAATCTTCTTTTTTTATTTAATTTTATTTCCAAAGAGGATTTTTTAGATTTTTTTTTTTCATATTTAAACAAATATCTGATGGTATGATTTTGTTACAAGATGCAAAAATGGAAAAGTCATAAAATTGGTTAAAAAATACTTTCCATTCATTTTTTTGTAAGCTGCATTTATTTATATGTTGATACCTGAATTCTAGAGGTGCTGTGTGTAGATGCTGTAGTTTGTGGTAGTAGACTTACCTAGTTCACTTTTTAGGGAGTGAGAAGGTGTTTTAAATTTAGCCATAAACACGCATGTGTTCTGATGTCAGCTTTTCCTTTTAGATCTGTTTCGCACACGTTTCGCAAAATGTTTTTGTGTAAAAGTGAGGCAAAAATAAAGACAAATCTTTCATTTAAAAAATGAAAAGAACCCCCCCCCCCCCAAAAAAAAAAAAAAAAAACAGGTGTGTGGATGGGCCCTAAAAAACAGGCTAAACATGATCAGAAACTTGTCATAGCTGACTGGAAACACCTGCACCAGTGGTCTTCATCTACTGTATGCTGTTGAAAAACTACCACTATCATTGGAGTCCAAGCCAAACCACCCTACCTGACCCTACCTAATAATTTCAGTAGCTCCTTCAGATGTTCTTTATTGGCTGTAAGTGGTTGAGTTATATTTGGGTTGAGGTAAAAAGTTGTAGGGTGGTCCATGTCCAGAGTGGACATGTGGACACCAGTGATCTAGGATAAGTGGAAAATGACATAATTTCAGCTTGTTGCTGACCAAACCTTCCATTTAAGAAAATAAATGTACTGTTCAATCAGCCAGTTTGATCTGTACTGCATTTTTCAAGCGAGTTATACTCTAACTGTTGTCCATGCTGAACAGTTTTCAAGCATTTCCTTTCTTTTCAAATCTCTTTCCAACACAAAGTAACCAAAAGGCCTCTTGGAACCCGTTTTTCTTTTTTTTTGGCAGTGGTCCTTCAAACAGATCAAAGTGTGCAAATAAGTCACGGATTAAAAAAACATAACACACACACAAAAAAAAGAGCACACACAAGGAGAAACCACACATTCTTGCACTTCACATGCACACGAGACTAGAAACCAGACCAGACACGATACAGACACCATTATTAGATATGCCATTTTCCGTGACATTTGCTGATAATTACGTGCCACACAAAGGTCAATATCTCAGTATCAGTAACATCAAACTATCATACGGCGATGATATAGATTAGTTCCATAATACTTCCAGTTTCCGGTTAAATCATGCTGGGAATAAAACTTTTTGAAGTTCAGAAGCCTGAGAGAAAGCGCTGTGCTGTTCCTCTTTGGGCCTGCTCTGGAATTGCCGTAGAAGAATCCGAGGAAAACTCTGCGCGCTATTCCACTTTGGGCCTGGTGTGGATTCGCTCCAGCAGGGCCCGCAGGATGTTGCCAGGAACCTTTTGGTGTCTGTCGATAAGTGCTTGAACTGCTGCCTGCACCTGAATGAAAGATCGGATTAGGGGAAAGCTTCAATGAAGGACCACCTGAATATTTCATGAAGGTTCTTCTAAGGCAGTGGTCAGCTCTATGTTTTCACAGCGGGCACGACCTCATCCTTGCATTGACTGAAGGCGCTCTACCATTAATGGATGCCTCCTTTAATATGAATATAGTACCATGGGGTTCTTTATTGTCAGTGTTATGCAAAAAAAAAAAAAAAAAAAAAAACTTGTATCTTTATTCTTGATTATTTTCTCTTTTGACATACCGTGAATCTGGCAGTAGTTATTTAGAGTCAATACTTAGACAGCTGTGTCACTCAGGAGCCCCTTGTTTATTCAGCTGACTTGTAAAAAAAAGGCGTAGTTATCATTTCTACGTTCTTGCTTATCATACTATTATCTGCATTACAGAACTGGAGAAGCAGGCAATAAAACATTTGTGAGAATTGTACAATGCTGTGTACCTGCATCATGCTTCTTTTACTTCAGTTGCTGTTCTGTATCTGTTAGCTTGTCCAGAAATGTGTGTGTGTGCATGTCCTTTAGTGCTGCAGTTAGACTTCTTAAATGTAGATGAAGCCTATGAGTCTTAGTAGAGCAAAAGCTGGTATTTGCACTCTGGGTGCTCCTTCCCAATCCACGGTCACAAACATTGGTTCAATTCCCTTCCTGGCCAAGCATACATACATGAGGATAGATTCCTAACTTGACATTCTCATACCTATGTAACATAATTCAAATGCACATCACTAAAGTGACTTACAGGCTAACGGGCATCTCCGCCTCTCACTAGGGCTGCAACTAATGCTTATTTTGATAGTCGACTAATCTGATGATTATTTCCTTTGTTTAGTTGATTAGTCAGAGATCTGCCATGTTTCTGCCATGTCCTCCATCTCTAAAAACGATAGAAACAGCTGAACATGAGATTCAAAAGGCATTTAAATATCTGGATGTTGTTTAAATGTGAAAAGTACTGATATTTAGTAAGAAAATATCTAATCTGTTTTGGAACTTTGGAGACACAGACTAAGTTGAGTGTAAACTGTTTAAGTGAGCTATTTACCCATCTCCCATTGCGCTTCTCTCCCCAGCACTTTGTGTAATGCGGAACTGTTACAAAGTAACGATGAGCCGACAATGAAATTTGTAGTCGACAAATTTAAATAATCAACATTGTCGATTACATCGACTAATCGTTGCAGCCCTACCTCTCACCAGAGCCACACTCAAATATATTCTTTGCTGTGCTCTGGAAAGTATTTTAGTTGTCCAGAAACTGCTGGTAAGATTCACCACCATGCCCCAGTGGGAGATAATGGCTCTCTTTGTGGGCTGTCAAAGTCCCAGAGCCTTAGAAATGATATATTCACCAGACAGATATATGTCAGCAACTTTCCTTTCTCATCTCTTCAGAAGCTTAGACTGTGGAGGACATAATGTGCTGCTGGTTCAGACCTTTTAATACACTTCACATTGCTGGCCAGGTTTCAGATCAAACAGACCTGGACGTAATCAGATCTGGGTATACTTATTGTTGGAGTATCTACAGAGGCAACATTTCTACATTTAACAAAATTTTGCATGATGATTTGAAAGCAATCACATTAAATCTAGTAGCACTGTGCGATTAGGCTGGTTGCCAGAATGCTAACTCTATGGTAGCGATGCTGGTCGATATCTCTAGCCAGCATGCTTGTGCTGTAGTAGTGATGGTAGACGATAGTAGATGTACTAGATGCCGTAGTTGTAAAAGCTCACACTACTCCATTCCACGTTTAGTTAGCATGCTCTGTTTTGCAAGATAGCATGCTAACTTTCTAATGCTGTAAAATGAGGTCATGGATATCTAATAATTAGCAGCTAGCCAATAATTATTTTGAAATGCTGTGCACTTTCTTTCATGGATTTTGCTACACAGCGAATAGAAAAGACAGTGCAACTTAGCTTAGCTTAGCTTAGACACAAAATGGTACATACATAGTAACACGGGCATAGTAACCATTTGGATCTTAAATGGAAAAGCAGCCGTGGACACCCTCTGTTGTCTTACCTGACCTGAAGGAAAGGGAGAAAGGAGCATTACATTTGCATAAGGATCCATACCTTTTCTGCCAGCTCTGCTGCAGTCAGTTTGGGGTCATAAGGAATGGGGTCGCCTAAATAAGTGCGGAATTTGACAGGAAATCCCCCATACACAGGTGCAATCGGCAGCCGAAACCTTTCATACAACCATCTGAAAAACTCTGGCGGGAGACAAACAAGCAGTCTTCTGTTAGAGAGTGAAATTACACAATTAATCAACAATACCGTGCTTGATAAACTCATTATAGTGGATTCCTTTATGTAATGACTTGTAAAATATGCTTCAGTGCAGGACTTACTTAGCGTTCCCAGGGAGCGGAATCCCTCCCGGACGTTTTGAGTAAACATGGGAATAATTGGCTGAAAGGAAACGAAAGATGACTCTCAGTTTATTGGCAGATGTGAGCCCTAACTAGATTGGTCACAATCCGTCTTGCAAACAAGGGGGTATATAGGCATTTTGAGAGATTTAGAGAGCTTCTAGTTGTCCCAGCAGCTGCTTAACATAAGTCGCTTAGGGCAAAAAGCCCCAGATGACCTTTCAAAAAATCGCAAGCTTATTTTCATTTGTTTTGTTTTGCTCTGGAACGTGTACAGGCTGGGCCAGACTCTCTGGTATTGGCTGGATTATCCCTTGCTGTCTTTAATTGAGCAAGGACACAGGTCAATCCAGCTGGGAAACCAAATAACAGTATAAAGTGATGTTTGTGTTTTTTGGAATGGCTGTACGGTATGTGACTTCGAGAGTGGCTGCTTAGAAGAACAGCTGAGCCATAAATCTAATTTAGACATGAGTAACCTGATCCCAAAAGTAGTCAATCAAACATGTCCAAAGATATTTTGTGGGGTTTTCTTTTTCATTTGTATACATGATTCGGCTCAACAGCATAACACAAAAAAGCTGAGTCTTTGCACTTTGCAGCAAAGATGAGCCAAGGATCTCTAATTTGTCAACAAATGCATGAGGGAATTATTGCAATGATAAAAACAATGTTGCTTTAGGAAAGATTGGAATGGATTTGCCTATTTTTCCCTTTACACTGCAAAACATTATTAAACATCTTACTGAATCTGGAGAAACTAAAAATTCTACTGTGGCTTTGTGTGTTCCAGCAGACTAAGGCGCTGCCACTATGATCGGAGAATTTACCGCTTCAAATCCCGCTTCGAGTCATGCTCCTTGCCATTAGCAGCGGGAGTCAGAGAGAGCACAATTGACCATGCTTTCTCTGGGTGAGTAGATGGCGCTCTCTCCCCACATCACTCCTACGGTGATTCTGTTAGCTGATGCATCAGAGTTGGGTTGCTGTGCTTCCCTCTGAGTGAACTGGTTACCCAGTAATGCTACTACATTGGCAGTTCAAAAAGAGACGTGGCTGACTTCACATGTATCGTAGAAGGCATGTGCTAGTGTTCTCCCTCCTCGTGTTGGTGGCATAACTAGTGATAGTGGGAGTCTTAGTGAGTGGGTTAGGTAAATGGGGAAGAAAATTAGAAAATAAAACAAAAAAACAAAAACTGTGAACTATGAAAACAGCAGCCTTATGTTAACCATGTCTAGAAGCGGCATTGACTTTTCTGGGCTCAAAGGCATCTGGGTTGTACAATCACAGAGTGGCAATGTGTACTGTGGTCAGATTAATCAGTATTCTAGATATTGATAAAGAAATGAAGGCTCTTTGTGTCAGTACACTTCTACGATTAAAGAATTAACTGCACTCTAAAAAAACAGAGGCATGATATGTGTACTTTTTTGTACTCAAAAGGTACACTCTTTATAATTGTACCCTTAAAAGGTACAATATTGGTCTTTTCAGGGCCAGATATGTTCCCTCTGAAGTACAAAGTCATTCCTAACAGCAATAAGTACATATTTGTACCATTTAACCATCCAAAAGGTACATTCAGTATTCTGTATGACTGTACTAATAAACGATATATATTTAAATTATACATTTTTTATTTGAAAGGCTAACAATTTTGGATCATCAAGTTTTTGAGCCATATTTAGTTGATGATAATGTGTATAATCTTTATAATCTTTACTGGTACAAAAAAACATGGGTACAAAAAAAGAACTTTCACTGAAAGGTACTTTTTAGTATCTCAATATAAGGTACAGCCCCAGCAACAAGCTTTGTACTCTTTTAAGTACAAATCTGTACTTATTTTTCTTAGTGTGTGTGGAAATAGTGACTTGGGTCAGAAGCACTGCTTTAAACACTACATAGAAATCCATCAACGAACAATGGAATGGAAACATACCACTTTGGAATCAATGGCCACTTGTGCAAAGCCCTTGCGTTTCCCCCAGACCAGGGGGTACGTCTCGTCACTGAAAAGGGCTTCCCGTACACCTCCCGGGGAGATGCCCAGCAGGTGGCCGCTGCGCAGGGCTTTTACACACTCCTCCTGAGGCCCGTGGATCACACTGAATACCTCCAAAAGCAGCTTAAATCCTGTAGTACAAAGAAAGGGAGGTGGGTCAGTAAATATTTGCAAGCAAGGTCAGGCTAACTGGTCGATGCGAGATTTTGGTCAATGTCAGCCAGAACAGCTTTTGTAATGTTATGTAACTATTAGGTCTGCTGCCCTACTCTGGGTAATTCTACCATTTCAGTGGTTAGTGGGGTATGAATGTTGATACATGATTTAACATGATTTAAGTGCTGTTAAAACTTTATTGAAGATACCGCTGACCGTAACACTAGTGTTATTACAACTTTACTAAAGACACCACTAATCCCAACACTAGTGCTTTTAGACCTTTACAGAGAACTCCACTTATCATAACACTAATGCTACTAATGCTACATTTCTGAGAACCTTATTCACAGTAACACCAGTGCTGTTACAACTTTACACAAGGCACCACTGACTATTACCCTAGTGCTGTTACGTACATCCTTTCTAAAAATATAATTAATAATTATTATATTATACTCTTACTCTTTACTGATGTCACCAATGGCCGTTACATCAAAGCTGTTACAAAAAAACAATATTTCTAGTAACACCAACAACTTCGCTGATGTTATCAATAACTCTGATGCTGTCAGAACTTTACTGAGAAAATGACTGACACCAACACCAATGCTGGCATGTCTCTAGTACTATAGACAACACTGACTGTAACACTAGTGCTTGCTGTTACACCTTTACTAAAGACACCAATGACTGTAGCATTAGTACTGTTAGTTAAACTTTTAATTTGGTCAAATTGTTCATAAATAAAATAGGAGATTTTACTACACATTGAAAAATCAATTCAAGTAGTATTTTAAATTATTAATATTTTAAACCATTTTAAAAACTCTATAATTTAAGTTGAACAAAGGAGCACTGACAATTATTCAGGGTTCATACTACTTTTAATCAAAACAGTTCCACAATTTTTTCATGACATTTTAATGCCTTTAAGGCAGATTTTCATGACCATATGATTTTTAAAACAGTGCAGACATGGACAATAAAACAAAAGATCAAATAAATAATAATAAAATGTATGTCCGATCTTGAGATCTCCATTGTGTATAGGGCTAAATTACTGAATTGACTCTGAGCTGACGTGTTTGTTGCTCAAAATAGATTTTCTTCATCGAAAAACACAAAGACAAAGATTTATACACCAAATTTCCATGACTTTCCCAAAACTTTCTGGTTTTTTTTATTTTTCAAAAACTTATCAAGGCCTGGAAATATCTATTCTAAATTTCATGACTTTTACATATTTTTCATGACCGTATGAACCCTGTTCTATAAAGTCACTGCTGTGACAGTTTACATTTCATGCACAACAAGATAAAAAGTATCAATAATAGACAAAATAAAACAATACAAGGACCTCAATTGCTGTGGTTTATTCTTAATGTGAGCTCATGTTCATGGCTTTAAAGTCGTGGGACAATGTTTGTTACCACAGCAGTTGAATGACCCACTTATAATAGAAGTCATTGAGCAGGTGCAGAAACATCTGTCCACTGACTTCTATTATAAGTGCGTTTTGGGTCAATATGTTCTCTGCTCTTTTCCGAGAACAGGAAAATAACTGTCTGTGTAAAACAACCATATAGTACGCAAGCAATGAGATAAGGTTAAAATAGTACTTTGCTTTTAATTTGAATGAATACAGTTTACTACCACTACTCTGCAGCACACACTGAAATAGCTTCAGGGATTGGAACTGAGCCACAGTGAATTATTAAGGGTATTTGAGCATAAGATTGTTACAACACTCTAGATTGGGAACTAATCTGTTTACCTGGGACCTTGAACAAGAAGTGATCAGCAACCGAGTGACAGGTGCGGCCCTTCTGTATGATGAGACTCGCCAGGAAGTAGTAGTAGTCGATAGGGATCGCTCCATGGTAGTAGACGATGAGGGCAGGGCCTTCGTCTGGGATCTTTTCTAGACCATGGATTTCGTAACCTGTTCCACAAAAACATCACTATTATTTCCAATGGCAAAGAATGTAAGTGTGGATTTCTGGATGTTAACAATAATAATATTATTTTGTTAATAAAGGGCTGTGTATTGACTGTGTATTGTAGAACTTGGTGAGATCACCATATACGTATCACAATGCAAGATTCGATATATGTTGTGATACTGTAAGGAAGGCGATATATTGCAATTGTTTCAATTAAAATTTAGGAGAAAAAAAATGTCATAGTATAAAAACACATCATATTTATAAAATCTCAATAAAATGGTAGCTTACTTGTTATACAATCAAACCAGCAGGATCTATCGACAGAGTACAACACTGCCTTTTAGTGATCTGTGTTTAAACACAACACAAAATAAACTAGAATCTGCCACTAAGCATTATATGTTAAACTAATAATTAGAAATCTGTACTTTGTACTTTGTGTTTTTAAATATCGAAACAGTATTGCAAAACAAAAAAACAGTAATACGATACAATATCGATATTTTCTTACACTGCTATTTGCTATAACCAGTTTTTAGACTAACACTGATGTCTTTACATACTGGAGAACTAAACAATGCATGTTACATTTATATAAACTGAACTGAATCCTTTTGTATTAGGCTTGGATTTAATCATATCAGATCAGTAATTAATCAAAAAGAAAAAACTGAAGGCCACTCCTCCTCCTCTCTCAGCCACACATTACACACCATGCCATATGGCACCATGGCCGTCCCACAGAGTGGCCAGAGTCTTCCTCGCCCCGTCCCACAGGTTATAGGAGTAGGCTTCCCTCAGCTGGTTCTTGCGTTTATATACGTGGAGGAAGAGGATGGACAGGTAGAGGAAGATGACTATGAGGAAAGGCAGGATAAAGACGATGGCCAGCGGGGTAAAGACCCAGAGTAAGTACTCCAGGAAGCTGAGGTAGTCTTCTAGATTTCCCAGGCCAGCCCAGTCCTCCCAGGCCAACAGCAGACAGGTGAGAACACCCACAGATCCATTCCCTGACCAGCAAGACTCATTCTCATCAGACATGCTGCTTCAGTAGGTCCCTCTCCCAGTGGCAGCCAGGTCGAACAAGGGCACCTCCTGCCTACAGGCAGACCTAGGGTTCACAGAAAGCAAAAAAACATTGGCTACAAAGAAGCAGAGAACATTTAGAGACCACAAAGACCTTTGTGACTATCATATTACCAATAATTAGGCCTTTAGTTGTCATCGAAAAGCTATGTTGGTTCAATAAGCAGCCCAGTTGGCAAAGGTGCTTAACTGGAGTGAGATTTGCCACCTTTTCTGAGAAGAATGCAGCTCGATTCCAAAAATGAATGTGACTGGAATCAACGAGAAAAACTCTACTCTACCTTTCTGAAATGAACAAACTGCATAAAAAAAAATATTTTAAATGTAAACCAGACAGAACAATATATACAGAAATGGAACAAACAAAAATTTAGGTTTCATTATATTTAATCTAGATGTTAATGGATTTGCTTTAAATAAATTATTTTCAATTAGTCAATTAACCAATGACAACCAATTCATCCATAATTCTAAAGGGGATTTGTGCTCCTGTACCAAACCACATAGTTTTATACTTTACACACTACATTAACAAACACACTTCTTATGGTGGTGCACTTAAAAGTGTATAATACACTATTAGTTTTACTACTACACTGGATGTGCAACTTTAAAATATAAAAAAGATAGCTGTAAGTTTTTTTTTTGTTTTAAAATTGTAAAATTAGACATTTGCTCAGTATTCCCACATTGGTGCATCCCTACATGTGTCTGTAAACAGTGATAATGTTGATTGCATAAACAAGTTGGCCCAGCCATAGTATGTTAAAATTTGTTGCTGATGTTTTTTTTGTGTCTTTATTTTAAGGCTGTGTTTACTTTTTATCTAATAAGATCAGTGGGAACTGAAGACATGGATATTTAATGGGCAGGGTTTAAACACAAAATCTACTAATCTAAACTTTACCATGGAAACTATTTGTAAGAATATAAGAGTTTTGTCCTATAGTATACTGTGTTTTAGTTTTATCAAATAAATAGTTAGCATTTTATCTTATTCAATATTTAGCAGGATCAATATGCTATCCAGTTTTACTTTATGATCTCTGGTTAATTTGTTTGAGTGATTTATATGTAACCATGGGTAAAAAAAAATCATATGAATTTGAAACATCACTGTGTGAATATGTTTCTTTGTTTGTAAGTTAGCTTAGCCACTGCATTCCAAAACCCTGTTTTCTCTGGAAGATCCTTTAAATAAACTGGCAAAGCTATTTTTGTACTGGGACTCATTTTTGTTTGTTTATGTTGTATCACACCAGCTACAACATACATCAGGATCTCATTTGACTACATTTTTCATTCATTCATTAAAAAATTTAATTCATTAAAAACTGATCAAGTATTGCACAACAAAATATCACAATATTTTTGATATTATATTGATATTTTCAGACATACTGTGACTGGGTGACTGGGTGAAGGACAGAAGTATAAAATATTCTCTCTGTCTGAGGTCTTTGTTTTCCTACACATTGTTCTTGCCTATCTAAAAAATAAAAGATGTGCACTAGGGCCCTGGAAAGATGGTCCACAAACTCTTTTTCACATGTGCATCAACTAAACAGCTTAAAGCCTGTATTTTTATATCTTTATATTAACTACAATTTAAAAAGTATTGAACACTGAACATTTTTTTAATTCCAGTAGACAAACCAACCAAGCACAATATTGTATAAAACTTTTAAAAATGTCGTCTTGAAACTTATTCAGGTCAGTGTAACGTTTAGCAGTTTCATTTTCTGACTGTATCAAGCTAAATTTAAAAACTTAAAAAAACTTTTTTTTTTCTTTTTTTTCAGGAGAGTGAAGAAGAAATGCGTTTTCATCCCATTTTTTAATTAGACAGTTTTTCATTTCAGCCTTTGGCAAAAATAATTTCAAGAAAAATTAAAAGCTGACTCTGACTCTCGATTTTCAGATTTTTAATTTCTGTATCTTGTAACACAAATCTGATGGTATAATGCAAAATGCAAAAATGGAAAAATCAGAAAATAAAGATTTTTTTCATTTTTCCTGAAAATCCAATTATGAGGTGCAGAGATTAATATAACAAAAAATGGAAAAACGGATGAAAACTTATTTTTAAATTTTCTATTTTTGCATTTAGCTTTGAACAGTCAATAAAATAAAACCTTAAACGTTACACTGACCCATTCAGCCAAACACATTAAAAAACATATATGTTTTTATCTTTTGCCACGTAATTTAGATTGACGAACAGTGTCTACATTTTTTATTTTTAATAACATCGATAGGACTGGCAAGCTAGCACTCTGTGTCAAAATGTACTAAGTGAATATCAACACTGTTAACACTATCTAAACTATTTTAAACAGGCGTGGGTTGGATTATTTTATTCAGTGTCAAATTTCGAGAGAAAAAAAAAACAAACAAACAAAAAGAGCCGGTTTAGCTAGTTGAGTTATCTAGATAACACAGTGGCTCTTATCTCTCTATCTGGCTCACTGTCAGGTATAAAGCTTGCTTTAGCTTCTTTTCCAAAAATATTTCGTTCCACCTTAAATGGGTCAGCTGTTCCACTCTGGTACCTGAACAGGGAGCAGAACCGCTATCGCCACCAACACGGTTTAGGGTGGAACGGAGAATTAGAATAAGAAGCACTTAATACTGAAGGTCTCAGCTGACAGGTCTCAGCCAAAACACAGACCTCCTCCACCTGCACCTCCAACACAGAGCAGCGCACAGCACGATTATCCGCTTTACTCACCTCACGGACTCTTATTATTTCTCCTTCATAGCTGAATTAGCCTTTACTACATGGTGCTGCTGCATCAATAATAAAAGTCACACAAGTGCTTTTGGGCTTCGGCTACAGCCTTCTTCTCCTTCCTGCTTACCCGGCTTTCTTTACGTACGAAGACAGGAATTTCAAAATAAAAGTATTTGAGTGAAAGTAATAATTGAATTGAGGTTTAGTATAATTTTGTTTAAAAACAGGCCAGGATTTTTGTCAATTGTCTGCCTGACATTACACCATTAAATCTTAAGTATTTTAATTCAAGCATTACATAAAAGCATTCATGTTTAAAAAAGGAACATTACTGAAAAGCACATTTGTAATTATAATTGAAAATATAAATATATAAAAATATTTAAGTAAATCTGCTTATGTCAAAATATAATAAATAAATCATAGAATTGGCTCTTTTCTGAACTTAATTGTAAAATAAAGATTTTCCTAAATACAAATCAAACAGTTAATGTCCTTCAAACTTTTAGTTTCATTTGGGTTGATTCCTGTTACTGATCTGGAATTATTAAGTGGAGTAGAAAGTGAACAGACAAAATCCAGCCTAAGTTTCCTGTAGAAGATTTCAAGGCCTCGAATTTTAAGAATGAAAATAAGTTGTTTTACTGCAGAAATAGTGGTTTTGTATCACCTACACCTGTAGCTTGAAATCGGCTCAAGGTATGTTAATAGATTAAAGCTTTAGACATTATTTACTTTTTTCCATATTTTTTAAATGTAATTTAATGGGTTTTTTTTTTATTACAATTATTGGAATTTGTGAGAGCTGGGGCTTTTAATTTGTCGAGTGTTCTAAAACATGTGGGTCTCTACACTGAGCGCTACACGCACGTTTAGATGTTTGTGTTTATTTTATTTTAGTGTTGTTTTAATATGTCCGACTCATAGCTAGTTAACCTAGGTTTGTAGATTACGTTTTTTTTCTATTTAGCTTGATGCTAATGCTGCTATTTTGTTCCGCGCATAAGAAATTAAGCAGTTAGATAATCAGAAGCCGTGATAAATGCTGATAGATAACTAGGTTAGATAGGTTAGCTAGCTTAGCTAGATGTAGACTAAATACTTTAACTAAGATAATTTAGCGGATCACTGTCATCCCCTTCCTTCCTCCACAGGTTTTTTTGTTGCTCAGTGTTGATGATGGTTAATTATGGGAAATTTCAGGCTGTTCCCATAGCTGATATATTTTTCCACCACGGTGTATTAGACGAGATGACCATACACTGCCTGTGTTCCAGAGCTTTTGTCAAGTAAGCCCCTTAATCAATTAATCAGTCAGCTGTTTAAACTATTTATCTAGCTAACCTAACTGTTATTTATTTGTTTTTACTTTACTTGTGTGTTTTCAGCCATTTAGAGCCATTTGCATTCAGAGCAACTTGTCAGCTATTATATAGGATAATTAGCTGGTTAGTAAGCTTGGATGCTGTAACTAAAACAAATTTACACGTTTAATGTTCTCTAGCTATATTATCTAGCTAAAATAAATAGTATATTTTGGTATATGTTGTGTTTTATTATTAGAAAATGAAACATGATTGCAATTTTGAAAATTGTCAAAAGGTAGTCTTATGACTTAGAAACAGTGTTAGAAACAGTCTTACCTAATTATAAGGCTGTGACAACTTAGTTCATACTGTAGATAGAGCAACATTTAGACAACATTGTAGCAGCAGTGTTGTAAGACAGTAGACAATGTTGTGACTACTTTGTATCTCAGCTGGGAGGGTTGATATTGTAATTTGTGCTTTTCTTATATATATATATATTGTATATTTATCAACAAAATAGTAGAAAATATCTGTCTGGTCGTCTTTTTAATTTAAGACATATATCTACCAATACTGTGATTGGTCTAACATTAATATCATTTAATAACATCCTTATCTTTTACAGTGATCGAGAACTGTATCGGTCTGATTTTAGATCCCTGCAGGCTCTAACAGACAGCAGACAGAATGGTATGCCATTTCAACCTAAGGCTTTCTGTGTGCTTGATAGAATCCATTCTTGGATATCCTTTATTTGTGAATTGAATTTCTATTTCCACTGTTCAGATTTAACAGACAATGTTGAGGATGTTGATGATGAGGGATATAGCCACTCTGAAGATGAGGAGGATGTGGAAATGGATGAAGAGATGCTCCTTATGGCAAGTTTGGGTCTGCCGGTAGCGTTTGCCAGCTCATCTGCGCAGAGGAAAGCGGTAAGTGTTTATCTGATGTGTTTGGGCATCATATGACATAGGGCTGTAAGATAAATCTTTTTTTACTTTCTATATTTATTTTATATAATTACTGCAAGAAACTTATACTGTATTACCTGCATGGAACAACAAAGGGAGCACCTCACACAGCAACCTCAAACTGTACTCATGTTCTGTAAGGAGGCTGGAGCTGGAGCGAGGCAGAGTAAGGTTGAAGTCCACAATGAATGCACACGTAGAAAGATAAAATTTTCATTGTAAATCATCATAGAACAGCAACGTGTATCTCTTCTCTTCTTCACATGAGCTTGGAGATCCTTCACAAGCATGTGAACTTCTTGTACATGCAGCCCCAAAACTGCAGTTCCAGTTGTTTGTCAAGATGATGAATCCAAAATGCAAAACCAGTCTTACACACTGCTTTTGGATCACTTTATGCCTCTCCTGGTGCAAAAATTTAAGCAGTTCTGCTTGGTTTGAGATCATCCATCTTCCTCTTGATTATATTCCAGAGGTTTTCAATTTGATAAAATTAAAGAAACTGGTCTCTTATTTTTTCAGAGCTGTATATTCTAACATTTAAAGAAAACTGATTTAAGAAATACTAAATTTTCACTAGGTGTCTGTACAAATTAAAGATGCAACATGTCATGATAATAACTAATGCACCCAGTGTATTCAGTACTTGGGTAAAATAACTAGGGATGCTTTGGCAACCGAAACTTGGTAGTAGACAACTGAATTGTAATTTGATCACCCCTAATTTGAGCCTGATCGTATCTTCAGTTTTATGTCGACAGGAGGAGAGTGAAAGCAATGCCTGATTAACATGATTATTAAGAATACTTAAGAATTGGAACATTGGATTTGTGAAACAATATATAAAAATCCTAAATTAAGTAAACACAATGTAAAACATCTGTTTTTGTATTTGTTGTCATTAATCATGCTTGTATTACACTATGGGCAATATTGAGGTCAGCAAAATAATTTGAGGTTATGTCCACATTTATATGATAAGTCGATAATTATCATGACCGGTCTAGTTGTTGCATGAAAATGCATAAAAGTTCTCTCTTAATTGTGAATGATTGAATGAATGATGTGTTTTTTTTTGCTTAGAACAAGTGGACTGGCTACTCTCCGCACAGAGGGACAAAGAAAATTAGCGATGACCACGATGAGATGCTCTCTGACCAGCAGGAGCCACAGCTGGAGGCAAGATTGGAGCCTCAGCTGGAGCCAGTCTCCGATAAGAGAGATCAGGAGGAGGAAAAAGAGGAGGAACAGGTTCTTACAGAGATGCTGCAAGAAACCCCTGCTGACCCAGAGTCTGCTGTCTCTGAGGAACCATGGCAGAAGTACTGGCAGCTGCATGGAGAGAGCCTGCTGTGGGCTGGTTGGGTGGAGAAACACCCCCAGTTCTCTAGTGAGGAGGCTGTGGCTCCATGGGACTGTCCCGAGTGGAAGGAGGCCTGGGACGAGCACAGCAGCCAGGCATACCTCTGTTACTGGGAGCAGTTCCACTACTGGGCTGCTCAGGGCTGGACTGCAGATGAGTCCTGCAGTTTGACTGAAGCTGCTGATGATTCTGTTTGTGATAATGGACAGCATGAACTGTGTGGCGGAAAAGAACTGGAGCTAGAAAAGAATGAGCCGTCCTCTGACTGTGGGGATCAGACCTCAGGGATGCTAGAGTGTGCACCAGAAGTAAGTTCCCCCAACATTGCTGAACGTTTTGATGCTCTAAACATACAAACAAGTGAATGTGATCTTAACGACAGCCGGCAGAGCTTGGATTGTTATTGCGCAGATGAACCCAGTGATGGCGGTGACCGGAAAAGGCTATCATCCTCAGGCAACGTCAGCAGAGATGGTGAGTTTCTTAATTTGCTGTTCATATTTAATGCACAGTAATGCTGGTACAATATCAGTATCAACAGATTGGTGAAACAGGTTATCTCCATCGGTTTACATTTCAGCATTATTTTAGAATAATATTTAAAAATGAATGTTGCAGCTGAAGTGATTAAACTCCTTTTACAGGTTATTTGTTAAGGATATAGTGGTGTTTGAGCTGGGCTTTGTGTGTTCTAATTTTGCCACATCATTTTAAGTTAAAATTAAGTTTTTAATAAGAAACTGCCCATTGAGAAGATTACTCCAGCCTGATTGAAACAAAAGGGTGAGGTTTTCTTTTAGAAACACAAATTAGTTAAAGCTCCACTAGGTAGGATTGAGATTTTGTGCTTGCGGGCTCCCCCTACAGTTTCAGGCGGATTAGTTTCTCTTTCTCATTTTCTGGCTTTCACAGACATATTCGGTCTCTTTCCAGCTTCTGCCAGAGTGTCTGTATGTTAGTTTGTAAAGAATGAACCAGTAGTCCTTGTAGAACTGTTAGAACTAAAGGTCGGAAAGCAGGTCGCAGTTCTCGTGAGCGTTGGTCGCTGCCGCCTCGGAAAACAGAGTCTGGTTTGAGCTCAGAGGAGCTCCGGCACAGACACGAGAGCAACGCTATTCCTCCTATTACACCTCAATGGAGCGCTGCAGTGAGTTTCGGGCTGTAATTTTACTTCTCTAAAAAATCAAAGATCAAGAAAATCCTACCTAGTGCTGCTTTAAAGAGTTATTAAGGCCTCAATACAACTAAACCTGCCTTTTAGTTCAGCAAAAACTAAAACCAACGTAATTAAAATACTGAGATCACAGATGATGAATGGGGTATATTTCTTAATTCTGACATCCTCAACATGTGATTAATATTATTAACCTGTTACTGTTGTTTTATATTTATTTCACATAACAGTTGAAAGTTTTTACGTAAGATTTTACACAAAAATGATGCCACCTATTTCTAGTTATTTAAACACATTGTTTCTAACACAGATTAATCACATCACCATGTTTGTCTGCACACCCTTAATTCACTGCTGATATATGGATTAAACTCTTTCCCTTCCTCTTTCTTATGAGAAGGCGCTCTCTCTCTCTCTCTCTTTCTCTCTCTCACTTACACACACACACACACACAAACGCTTGCATGTTTCCTTGTTTTCTTTCCAAGTACTTGAAGGTGGAATATAGAGCTAGAGTTTATTTTCTTCATTAAATCTCTCAATTATTTTTCTCCCCATCCCAAAAAATAAGTGCCAGCTTTTCAGTTATTTGATCATAATTTTAATCATGATTAATCCTTCTTTCTTCTTGTGATTCATTTTTACCTCTAATATAAATATTTATAATGCCAATTTTACACTGAATCATTTATTTGCATTTAAAAAAAAACATTATTAAGAGCTTACAATGAAGAAAATTTCTTTTGTCATAAATTAGATTTTTTTTTTTTTCGATTGACACCACTAATCAATATTATTAATCTACAGTGAAAATAAAGATCAGGTTAAACATTATAGTTTTACCAGGCTATCAGAGTTTATGATCTGACTCACTGGCTATTTTATTTAACCTGGTTATTAATCTCTATAAAACCATTTGTATTATGCAAGTTTTAGTTTTTATTTTCTCTATTTACTCATTGTTCTAACACCACAGTACATCAGCTCATAGTGCCTGGTCATAAAGGTCTTATTTTAGATTAGCTGTGCGTCAGTCATGTTAGACATCATCACTTCTGACATGGGTTTGATTGCTGGCCTCTGGCAGTGCTCGTGATGAGATGACCTGTGATGGAGAAATGTCACTGGGTTTTTTGCTGCGTTTGCAGTGATAGAAGCAGAAAGCTCTGTACTGTACACCAGCCTGAACAGTGCTGGGCATCCTGGCACCTTCAGAAAAAGCAGGTTTGATTCCTGACAGCCAACAGCTCTCGTTCTGCTTCAGAATTGCCTGTTGTTGCATATTTTATTCACCTTATCAAAAGATGTCAGGCTTGGTGTGAAAGAAGCATGTGACATGGGCCTATGCAGTTTTAATAACTCTGTTCCTGTTGGTGCATGTGTTTGAGAGGTAGAATAAGAGGCAGAGAGAGATGGAAAGTGAGAACATGACAGACTGTGGATGCAGGAATTGACAGTGGGTAACTCTCACTCTGTGTGAGGCGATGAAGATGGTTCTATCAATATAATTTGCCTTTTTACATTTCATCCAAACACTGTGTAACAACACATTTTTCAAGATTTACCTGTAAATTAATACATTATTTCAAATATAGACCAAGTTTAAGCCTTACTTTAAAGTAATTTTTGTTAATTTAATACAAAATCTTTTGAAGATTTAATAATTTAGTATTATATATAATAAAAATAATATTAAGCTGTCCATGAATTACACTCAGTCATCTTAGGAAAACCTTGATCTTTTAAGAAAATAACTTTTAATATTAGTCACATCACAACCATAATGCTGTTTTATTGTCAACTGACTGTGAAGACACAATGAACAATATTAATAACAATCATCATTTCTCATAGTGTCTCCACACGTAGCTGAGGTAAAGTTTAAGGTGTCCATCCTTTCATGGCGAAATATCTTGGTAATTAAAATAAATGCAGGACATAAAAATGTATCTTTGAAGCAGAACGAGGTCCACATGCTACATCAAATCAAATGCCAGTTCTCGCTTAAATATTCCACCCTGTTGTTGTCCACGTGTCATTGTCCACCCCGTTGTGCAGCTTTACATTACAGTGTAGGTGCATGCATGACAGGAAACTTAAAGTGATTAAGCTGGAGAATATGATTTTTGTGTAGTTTAAAGTTTTGATTAATAGTCAAAGTCAAATTTTGAAGACCAAAAGACACAATATTCTGATAACCCCCTATGATTTTCACAATGTGGAAGATACAGACAGAATCACACAACTAAGACATAAAAATGTCAGATCTAAAATGTCAGATCTAAAATGTTCATAATGGTTTTTGATATAAAGATACAAATGCACAGAATAAAGTACCGGTGGGTATAGGAATGGAATAATATAGAATTTCTATCTGCATTGGCCAATTTGGCCGACATTTCATACTGATATTTGCTGACAAATTTATTGTATGTTGAAAAAGGACCAAGCAACACTGGTAATACCACTACAGCTGTCCGACACTGGCTGCATTACTTTAAAATCCGTTGATTCGAGATCCTTTTTTTTTTTTTTTATAAAAGATGGTTTAAAGATTAGGTCTATGTAAGGACCAGTAAACTTTCAGTAAAGTTTCTCCAGCGCTGCAGCTAATTGCAGCGGCATTGGCTAATCGCAGTGCTAGCGCTTTTGGCGTTCAGAGGGGAGTATATTGCTAGCCTATACTGTAGCCTGCCTAAATGCGGCTGGCTATCACTGCTAACCGGGGCTGCCTAAGCGCTTGCTAACCATAGCTAGCACTCAGCCCTGGCTTACTGTTAATAAATATAAGTGCTTTAGCCACTCATGACAGAAATCTGTGTAGATTAATATCCAGCGCTCGTTTGACTTTGAAAGAAAAGTGGTTGTTTTTGTTTTGTTTAAAAGACAAAATTACTGTTTCATTTTTTCAGATCCGATCAAAACCGTCAGACTTGCTTGCCTCATGTATTTTAACAACACAAAGATGCAGTTCTACAATTTAGTAAACAACATCTATTAATATTGTAATAATCAAAATGTATTTTAAGTAATACTATGCCATTTGCTAAAGTGCTATTGTGCTATTCAGTGTAAAAATGTTAAAACATGAATATTGGGGGGTGGCTAAGATAATCTAAAATTTGGTATCTGCTTAATGTTTCAGAGGACAATAAGAAACCAGACTGTAAATCTACAACTAATCAAAATGACCAGCCACGGAGGAGTGAATCTAACGAAGGAGATGAGAGTGATGACGATGATCCACCAAATGGGAGAAGAGCAAAAATGAAAAGAAGGTAAACCTCCTAAGCTAATTGACTTACGCTTTGATCTAACGTTGAGCTAACGTTGCTAGCTAATACTGAAAAAAATCAAGAGCATTATTGGGATTATACTGTATGTATAAGTACATATTGCTATGTACTGTTTCCATCATGTATTTTTTTTGTCAGTTTTAGCCATGTTAGCATTGTAGTCAGTAAAGTATTTCTTAAAAACTCACTTATGACTTTTAGTTATTGGATGATAGTTTTGCTTCAGTCTAAGCACAAGCCTTTAGCTACATTGTTGATGCACATTGCTAATTTTGAGTCCTCAAGTCCTCCAGAGTCTTAAGCTTTTATTTTTTTTAGCCTGCTAACATTGCTAATAATGAAAGGAAAAACATTTTATAGACTAGCTTATAAATTTCTGTCTCTAGATGTACAGAGCTGATAGAGACATACCCCAAAAGTGTTGATATAGGAGAGGCTGTCATACTTTTCAGATTCTTATTGAATAAAAATAATAAAACATAAAATGTTCAAGTGATATGAATACTTTTGCAAGCCATTGTAGCTTGTTTTTAAAATGTAACTTTTAGTTTTTGCACTTTTTTAGGTACTCACATAAATGGGTAATATTGTTTATAGCAAACACAAGCTGGAAGGTAGTTGTTTACAATTCAGTTTTCACTGAATTTACTGAATCTTAGTGTGAATTTTAACCATGCTCACATGTTATTGGTTGAATTCTGCTTCGAATGCCTCTATCTGCTCTCACAGCCATGAGCTGGATGTTGAGGAGCTCGCTCAGATGCCTGCAGAGGAGGCGTGGGAAACTCTAGGCCTCAAACGTGGCCCACAGCTCAAGTAAGACCCCCAGTGACACACACTCACACATACATTTATCTTCAGAGCCTGGCACTGGTGCTGAAGTTCTTTGAAGATAGTGTCTGTGTGTGTGTGTGTGTGTGTGTGTGTGTGTGTGCGCGCGCCATTGCAGGTTCACGAGCGTTCTGAAGTTCCGTCAGACTCCAGGCCGGCGCTGGGGCAGTCAGAGCGGAGCAGGCTGGAGACCCTCAGGACGGAAAGCTGCCTGTAAGATCAACAAACACATTTTCTTCACTGAGGATGGAGAGACCACAGAGCCCAAGATCAGCCAAACTCTGCAGAAAGTGAGAAGCTTCTTTTTTTGTTTTTTTCTTTTCTTTTTCAGGAATATAAAGTAAAGGGCAAATATATGACATCATTTCAGTGGGGGGGGGAAATAATTTATTTGGGCACAATACATCTTACTTCCTTTTAGCAACAAGATGTTCTAAGTGCCTCTCTAGCACTGGTATATGCCTAATATTAGTTATGGTGCTAACTTATCCTTCTTTATCTGCTCCAGTGAGTCCTATTCTATTAGCAGTGCTTCTTTTCAGAGAATCAGGTGGGTAGGTAGGCCCTCCCCCTCATCCCTATTACATAGCGCAGTGTTAGTTGGTGCAGGTTCTTATTAGCTGATGTGATGGAAAACTGGGGGTTAGTGTTCTACTCCAAGCATTTTGAGCTGTAGTAAGGTAAATTTCTTCTTGTCTTAGTATCAGTACCCTTCTAGGTTGGTAGCATTATGTCTAATAGAAGACATAATGCTAGAGGGAGGACATATTGGTAATAACCCCCCAAACAATAGTCAATATTAAAAACAATAAATGAATTTGCTTGCTGAAAACATTTGATAAACATTGTATTACTGCAATATATTCATTAGTACCCTCTAACCAAATAGAAAAATTGCCTTTTTTTTACCAAAGCTACACCTGTGTTTTTTTTTTTTTTATTACAACTCTGGAAAAATTAAGAGACCGCTTTAGTTTCTGAATCAGTTTTTTCTGATTTTGCTATTTATAGGTATATGTTTGAGTAAAACTAACATTTTATTCTATAAACTTGTATTTTAGAGGATTTATTTGCAGAAAATGAGAAATGGCTGAAATAACAAAAACGTAAAATGCAGAGCTTTCAGACCTCAAATAAGGCAAAGAAAACAAGATCATATTCATAATGTTTTAAGAGATCCGAAATCAATGTTAAGTTGAATAACCCTGGTTTTCATGCATCTTGGCATCTTGTTCTCCTCCACAAGTCTTGCACACTGCTTTTGGATAACTTTATGCCACTCCTGGTGCAAAAATTCAAGCGGTTCAGCTTGGTATGATGGCTTGTGATCATCCGTCTTCCTCTAGTTTATATTCCAGAGGTTTTCAATGTGTTAAAATCAAAGTAACTCATCATTCTTTAGTGCTCTCTTATTTTTCCCAAAGGTGTATATGTGTGTAGTATATTTTAATAACTCATTCTTTGAAAAAAAAAAAAAAAAGAATCCCGAATAACAACACTTAATTCCTCTTACTGTGGAGCAGTTCACACACAGGATGGAGCACTTTTAGAGACTGTGGTTTATCTTCATTCCTGGCTGTCTCTGCAGTGCGTGGCATGTGATGGGTTGATTGATGATGTGCTTTCAGTGAATGATGAGCCAAGTTTGGGTGTCTTCTATTCTAGGCCTTTATTGACATGCAAAATAAAGGCTTTATTGAACAGTAGATTGATGTGGGTTTGTGTGTAGTGAACAGGGGTTTTGAGTTGGTGTACTCTTATTTAGAGCTGTGTGTGTTAGATACAGAGGTTGGTGTGTATGTATGTATGTATGTGTGTGTGTGGAGGGGGCACAGGTCCCCCTGTGGGCCTGTCAGTTAAGTGTATTGTGTTTACAGTAGGCAGGCTGCGCCTCTTGTGGGCATTTGGGGGAGTAGAATAGGACGGGAGCCAAAGAAAGCAGTCTCGATGATACACACACACGCCTTCATAATTCAGATTTGTGCTGGTGGTGCAGCAGGAACAGTGGCTTGCAAAAGTATTAATACCTTTTTAATGTTTTTCACATTTTGTCACCTTACAACCACAAACTTAAATATATTTCATTGAGATTTAAAATGATAGACCAACACAAAGTAGCACATAATTGTGAAGTGATACGAAAATGATACCTGGTTTAAATTATCGGCCGTATTGGCAGATGCCAATGATTTAAAAAAATAATAATCTGAATCTAAAATCTGATATAATTTTGATATCGTTGTGCATTCCTAATATTTAAAATATATCGCCAAGCCCTACTGCATCTGCGTCTGTATTGAAGATATATGGGCATAAATGAGCCTTGAGAAGTCTTCAGGTTTATAATAAAATTAAATTAGTCATCACTTCATTACTGAGTTATTACTTTATTACACATTACATGTGGTACATTATTATTTAATTAATTACATTTAATATAATTAATGTATTAATAATCACACGTTTTGCTTTAGTGTTAAAAATTACATGCATTCTTTCCTTCCAATTCCAATTCAATTCTAATTATAATAAAAACAATCGACTCACAAACACAAAAGTGTTGTGCGAGTTTTGCTGTTTTTGCTGTTGGGCTGTCACAACAATTTGGAAGAATAATTCACTTTTACGTCATTACTGTTAATACAAATCATTCCTATAAACGGCTTGTGCACATCTGTACACATGCATTTGTTGACAAGCTGAAAGATACAGAAGCAGCATTTGAAGGGGAAAAAACATGTATACTGAGGCAGTAAAGTAATATTATAGGATTTTACACTGATATGACACTAAAATGACAGAGATGCAGTTCTTCCAATTACAGTCAGTGGAGCATCAACATGTTTCCGAAACTGATATTTTAAGGTCAGATTCTTTCGTTATATTGCTTCAAATAAGCTGTGAGTTAGAGACTATATTCAATTAGAACATGCTTTTGTTGTTACTGTAATAATGATGATTTCTGATGCTCCACTTCTTTACAGTTGTAAGGTAAGTGGCCCGTGAGAACTGGCTGGTGAAAGATGAAGTTTTGGTGCTGAAGCTCCTCTCCGCAGCTTACTGCAGAGCTTTACCATTGATCTCTCCCGAACCCAACGCCACATTGATCTTGCGCAGGGAGAAAACTTTGCTGCGACAGACATTATCAACAGCCTGTTTTCAGCTTTGACTGAGAGAGACTTTGGCTCTGCGTGACTGCAGTCATTACTCTTTTACTTCTGCAACGGGTGGGCCGGAGTGTGTTTTACTGCGCACGCTGGAGCACAGCATAATTTCTTTGATGTTGGTGCCTTTCGGGAGCTTTACAAACTGCTTATATTGCACTGATGGCTTGTTTTTTGCTTCAGTGTAGATCCTGATGTGCCTCTTCTTTCATTCTGCCCTCCGTATTTCTTTACACACACTTACGAATACAGAAAGGTGCTACAAAGTTTTGAGTGATGGCATAAAAGAACCTCATTTTGTTGCCTAAAGAACGAGGTACGTTAAAAAAAATTGTGTGAGTGTGAAGAACAAGTTGGAAAAGAACATTTTATATCAAATCTGGGTTTTAAAAACCCTTTTTTCACCTGTCGTCACCTCCAGGTGAGAGGATGCTAGCATCTTCTATCATATCCAGTCTGTTAGAATTGTAGCTAACCCACACCAACCCTGCTAAGCTTGATTGTTAGCATTGTGGCCAGCTTGCCTTGACCTTGTGGTGTGTGACTGTTAGCATTTCGGCTAACCTGCCTTGACCCTGTGAGTGTGACTGTTAGCATCGCAGCTAACCCTTTCACCTCTGCTGAGCCCAACTGTTAGCATTTGGCTAACCTGCCTTAACCCTGTGTAGTGTGACTTTGAGCATTGCACCTAACCCTTTCCACCTCTGCCAAGCCCAACTGTTAGCATTTCAGCTAACTTGCCTTGATCTTGTGGCTGTTACGGTATGGGTGTCCACTGACACTTTTCGTCAACGCATCTCACCTTCATTCTTGGCTTGCTGCGTTTTTAATACAAGGAAATCAACAGATGTAGTCAATTATAAGTTCTTTATTATTATATATTATTATATATTATTTTTTATCAACATCACTGTGATCTATAAATCCATATTTTGCCATGTTTAGCTTCTCTTCTGTGTTTGACAGGTGCCAGTTCTGTGTGTGAAAGGCTCGAATATGTGTGAAGTTGCAGGCTGTTGTTCCCTGATTGGCTGGATGCAGTGCGGTGGCAGGATCCATTTGGAGGGCGAGGCTGTGTTCAACACAACGCAACCCAGCATGCACCATCACATGCACCGTCGCATGCACCGTCGCATGCGGCAACTCTCTCCATTGAAATGAGTAGGATGCATCGGGGCTTAAGTGCCAGTGGACACGTACCGTTAGCATCGCAGCTAATCCTTTCTGCCTCTGCTCCAACCTTGCTGAGCTTGACTGTTAGCATTATGGCTAACCCTGCTGAGCCCTGCTGTTGTATTTGTTAGCATTGAAGCTCCAATCTTGTTGAGCCCTGCTCTCACCATCACAAATCTAAATGAACACAGCTGTTGTATTTATAAGCATCCAGTCTCCGACCATGATGTGCCTGCTTGTTACCATCGTGGCTAACCCACTTGAATCTCGCTAAGCCTAGCCGTTAGTCTCCATACCCCAACACAACTAATCTCTGTCATGTTAGCCTCACAGCTAACCCTCTACAATTCTGCTGTTGCCTGTTAGCATCCCAGCTTGAAGCCTACTGAGCCTGGCTGTTAGCATTGCGACACATACATGCCAACCCTACTCACCCAGGCAATAGTGCCTGTTAGTATTGTTGTTTCAGTTTCCCTGAGCCTGACTGTGAGCATTGCGATGAACACACGCCAGCCCTGCTGACCCAGGCAGTTGTGTCTGTTAGCATTGGGGTTTCCACCATGCTGAGCCTAGTTGGTAGCATTGTGGCTGACCCACTCCAACACTGTTAAGGCTGGCAGTTAGCATTGTGGTTAACCATCTTAATCCCTGCTAAGACCAGCTGTTAGTATTAAGACTAACCTGCAGATCGTGGTTGCTGTTTCTGGTAGCAAGATGACTGAAGTCTGTTCCAGCCCAGCTGTTAGCATTGCGGCTTTCATGCTCAGTTTTAAACTCCAGTGTATTGTATCAGCATATTGTTAGATGTCATGATACATAAAGTGCATTAAACATTGTTTAGAGTTTTTGTGGTGCAGGAATATTTGGACAGTATATTAAATGTTCTAATTATGTTTAAAGTTATTTAAACGTTACAAAATTAAAAGACTATATATTCCAGTGTTTATCACATTTATCATGTTACTGTTGTCTGGTTTCTCTTATTGTATCACTTATTTTCTTGCAGGTACAGAGTTTTCTACACAAAGTCCAAACTGAACCTAAGACCAGCACAGAGAAAACAACGACAACCACATTGGAAACCCCACCTTCACAGGCCAGACTAATCACAGAGGATGAACATGGCTCTACACGTGCACAGGAAGAGTGTAAGGAGACTCAGGATCCTAGCTCAGGGTCTGGAGAGCATGTTTATGAACAGCCTGTATTCCAAACAGAACCAGACCTAGAACCAGAGCAGGATAGTGATACTGACCCCAGGAGGGAGCTTCAGCCACTGGACATACCAGACTACCTTCTGCCTGATGCTCCAGAGGGCACTGAAGAAGGTCAGTAAGCAGGTGTTTGCACTGGAGATGCCTAACTTGTCTGACTGTTGATTAATTAAAAACCTAAAAACTGTTCATTCATCCCCAGCATTCCGAAATACAGTGCTTTTAGCTAGTGCTCCCAACAGGCAAACAATGCTAGCTATAGGGGCATAGAGTTGCCTATGCAATGAAATTGCCATTTTTACACCAACAAATTCAAAGTAGCTTTCCTTTTATATTGGACTCTGCAAACTGGAATAAAATTAATTATTGTGGGTTGATTATATTATATGTCATTGAAAATAAAAAAGTAGTATGTGTGTGATTTTAATTCATCTAATGACATTGCACATCTAGCATTATGACTATTGCACATGTCAACATTACGATTGCGATGCTAAACCGATATACTGTGCACCCAGTGTGTTAACATGAGCTTGTTCATCACGGGTGTATTTTACTGATTTTCAAATGGTGTGCTCCAGTGCTATAAGTGCTATATCTGCCTTCCAGTGCTTAAACTATACCATGAATGTCGGTAGTTATTTTCTAGTGTTTAAATTACTCAAATAATAATAGTTCAATTTTGCTACTGTTTTTATAATTGTAATTTTGGGGAAAAAAACAAGCTTACAGCAGTTTAGCCCCACCTATTCATGTGTAAGGACTGTTTCAGCCTGGACTCCTTATTCATTACGACCCAGTACAATACAGAGCAGTCAATAATAGCATGTATGGTCATATACATGTAAAAGACCTAAAGACATACTGGGACAGCCATATTGGGACATCTTACAATGTAAAGCTTTTCAAATTTTGTAGATGTTGTACATTACCCTAAAATACAAAGTTAGTGCAGAATATGGCTCCTTGAAAACTGCAGGTACCCTAAATCCAGGTTGATCCCAGGTTGGACTCTGAAGCAACATTTGTCTCTTCTAAGCTTAAGATTGAATCTTTTGTGTTATCCAGTAGATAAAGCTACATCCTCCAAGAAGAAGAAAAAGAAGAAGGCGAGAAGGAGACAGAGGAAAGATGTGGAGGTGCCTCCTGAGATTGCAGCAGAGCCAGAGCTGGCCAAGTACTGGGCACAGCGCTACCGTCTGTTTTCTCGCTTCGATGAGGGCGTTAAACTGGACCATGGTATGTCACTTCTGCTGAAACTTTAACTTATCTGTGTAGCATTTAGTAATTTATTACAGTTAGCTAGAAGCTATTCATATAATTTAATTCTCAGTCAGTTATGGTGATATAATCTGCCCATTTTATTGAGGGTTAAAAATGTATGTGATGCAGTTGGTATAGCATAATGGGTAACTCCACTACCCTCCATATAGAAGGCAAACACATACAAGAATATCTATCAAATGTCATTAGTATAGATATATGTACATATTTCAAACAAATTATTGCTGTGCATCTTATTGGCTGTAGATCAATTAACTGCTGTGCTGTTTCTGAAAAATACAAAACAAACAGATGGAATTAGTTTTGGTTGAATCTATGGAGAACAGACTAGAGCTTAGATTGGGCCCAAAAAAATCCAGCCCGAGCCCGTGCACGTTCTGCCCAAGCCAGACCCAACCTGCCCCAAAAACTGTTTTTGTAAGCCCAAGCCTGATTTAAACCCAACATTTTTTTTTTTTTTTTTTGTAAGTAGAGCGTTAAAACAGGACTTTTTAAAATATTTTCGGGCTGTTTAAATCAGCTAAATCTGTTGATTAACACTGCAACACTGAAGAAGCATAGACCTGTTATTTAAGAAAAACGTTTATTAATAACCGTTCTCCCCGTCTACTCTAATATAATTGACAATGCTTAAGAATATAAAACACTTTCTAAACTAACAATTATTTTTTTTATGTTAAACATACAGCCTTATTGCAAAACACATAAACAACAATAAGGCTACGCACTGCACACTCATTAAACCAAATTAGACCAAGAATAATAACATAATTTACAAGGACTTTCATCTACTCTAATATAATTACCAATGTTTTAGAATATAAAATACTGTTTAAACAAACAATTTTTTAAATTTTAAGCATATAGTGCAAAACACATAAAACAACAATAGGGCTTTGCACGGACAAGCGGAGGAGCTCACTCAGCACAGTTCCAAAGCTAAATGATCATATATATATATTTTGTTTTGTTTTTTTGTTTTTTGTAAACACAATTTGATTTGTTACTTAAGCAATAGAACACGAGAGGGAGAGTGTTATCGCGAATAGCATCACGGCTTTTAACGAAATGAATAAAGAAAATAAAAGACGCTCAAAAAAATTAAAATGAATATGCTTTAATACGGACTGGTAACATAGACATGAGGGCACTCTGAAATACTGTCATCAATCCATCTGCTCATCTCCTCAGTTTAGCACAATTAGCTAAATTTGTAGCTTTTCTTAACTCTATTAACTGTCTCAGTTCTTTCTTTGCATACTAATCCTTCCCTCTAACCGTCAGTACAGATACACTATGTTGACATGGTCAGTGTTGGAATGCAGGGGTTTTAGGTTAGCAAAAAGATCTAAAGCAGTTGAAGTGGAACCAGATCAGAGAGCGGAACTGAGTGACTGTCTGTGTGTCTGTGTGTGTGTGTGTCTGTGTCTGTGTGTGTGTGTCTGTGTCTGTGTGTCTTTCTCTATATGTCTCCGTTTAACATTTTAACATTGTAGGAATGTATGACTGGTCCTATGGAATAAAAACTGCTGTGAGTATGTTGGAGGGTATGTTGGAGTGTGTGTGTGTGTGTGTGTGTGTGTGGCAGCTGAAGGTGTGTGCCCTGGGCTGGCTGATGAGCTGCCTGTGTCTGCAGGGAGAAATGCTGACGTTAGACCAGAAACATCCTCCACAGCAGAGAAAGAGAGAGAGCGAGGTAAAGACTCGAAAGATAGAGAGAGAAAATGGTAATGAAGCAAAAAAGAAATGAAGATGGAGAGAGTAAAATGGGGTTGGGAAACATTTGAGAGAGAAAGAGACATAAAAATCCAGAGAACTGATAGAGGAGGTGAGGGAGGTAAAGAGAAAGAAATACAGGGCGTATGAGAGCAATGAAAAAAGGGTGGTGAGAGTTAGGGAGGGGAAGGTAGAGTAGGAAGAGCTGGGATGAAGGGAGCAGGAGAGGGAAGGTAGAGAGGCAAAAGGTGAGACGATAGGGCAGTTGAAGGATAGAAAAGCCAAGGGTTATTAAGCCAAAGAGAGGGCAAATGAAAATGGAAGATGGACCTAGAAGAGAGAAAGAGGACTCTTGTTTAGTCTTGGTCTTTATTTAGGCTCTGCTCACTTGGATTCTCAGCTCTGTATTAACCGGACTTGGCTGGCATTTAGGTGTGGTCTCAACTGTCTTGACTCTCGCATCTCAATCTCAGCTTGGTCTGGACTTAAACTTGGCCTAAACTCATTGGTCCCATTCTCATTCTCACTAGGTCTCAGTCTGGATTTTGGCTCACTCTCATTTCTTTATCTTTCTTGAATTGGCTTGAGTTGCTCTTGCTCTTGTTGTACTCAACTCAGACTTGTTCTCTTTAAGAATCAATCTTGAGTTGGTTTAGCTCTCTTTAAGAATCAGTCATAGATAGATGAATGGATGGATGGATGGATAGATAGATAGTATCTATCTATCTATCCATCTATCTATCAGCTCTCTTGTCAGTTCTCAGTCTTGACTTGGTTCTAACTAGTTCTCAGTCTTGACTTGGTTCTAACTAGTTCTCAGTCTTGACTTGGTTCTAACTAGTTCTCAGTCTTGACTCGGTTCTAACTAGTTCTCAGTCTTGACTTGGTTCTAACTAGTTCTCAGTCTTGACTCGGTTCTAACTAGTTCTCAGTCTTGACTCTGTTCTAACTAGTTCTCAGTCTTGACTCGGTTCTAACTAGTTCTCAGTCTTGACTCGGTTCTAACTAGTTCTCAGTCTTGACTCGGTTCTAACTAGTTCTCAGTCTTGACTTGGTTCTAACTAGTTCTCAGTCTTGACTCGCTTCTAACTAGTTCTCAGTCTTGACTCGCTTCTAACTAGTTCTCAGTCTTGACTTGCTTCTAACTTGTTCTCAGTCTTGACTCTGTTCTAACTAGTTCTAAGTCTTGACTCGGTTCTAACTAGTTCTCAGTCTTGACTCGGTTCTAACTAGCTCTCAGTCTTGACTTGGTTCTAACTAGTTCTCAGTCTTGACTCGGTTCTAACTAGCTCTCAGTCTTGACTCGGTTCTAACTAGTTCTCAGTCTTGACTCGGTTCTAACTAGTTCTCAGTCTTGACTCGGTTCTAACTAGTTCTCAGTCTTGACTCGGTTCTAACTAGCTCTCAGTCTTGACTCGGTTCTAACTAGCTCTCAGTCTTGACTCGGTTCTAACTAGTTCTCAGTCTTGACTCGGTTCTAACTAGTTCTCAGTCTTGACTCGGTTCTAACTAGTTCTCAGTCTTGACTCGGTTCTAACTAGTTCTCAGTCTTGACTCGGTTCTAACTTGTTCTCAGTCTTGACTCGGTTCTAACTTGTTCTCAGTCTTGACTCGGTTCTAACTAGCTCTCAGTCTTGACTCGGTTCTAACTAGTTCTCAGTCTTGACTCTGTTCTAACTAGTTCTCAGTCTTGACTCGGTTCTAACTAGTTCTCAGTCTTGACTCGGTTCTAACTTGTTCTCAGTCTTGACTCGGTTCTAACTAGTTATCAGTCTTGACTCTGTTCTAACTAGTTCTCAGTCTTGACTCGGTTCTAACTAGTTCTCAGTCTTGACTCGGTTCTAACTAGTTCTCAGTCTTGACTCTGTTCTAACTAGTTCTCAGTCTTGACTCGGTTCTAACTAGTTCTCAGTCTTGACTCGGTTCTAACTACTTCTCAGTCTTGACTCGGTTCTAACTAGTTCTCAGTCTTGACTCGGTTCTAACTAGTTCTGTCTTGACTCTGTTCTAACTAGTTCTAAGTCTTGACTCGGTTCTAACTAGTTCTCAGTCTTGACTCGGTTCTAACTTGTTCTCAGTCTTGACTCTGTTCTAACTAGTTCTAAGTCTTGACTCTGTTCTAACTAGCTTTCAGTCTTGACTCGGTTCTGACTTGTTCTCAGTCTTGATTTGGACTTTTTTGGACCTCATTTAAATCCAGTTTTATTATTGATCTTGTTCTGTTTGAAAATGGTCCTAACTCCCAGTCCCGTTATCACTTCACTTGTCTTGACTTGGTCTTGTTTTCATTTTGAATCAGTCTTGCCTTGGTCTTGGTATTATTTAAGCTCATTTAGGCTACTCAAGCTCTGCTTTCTTTAGACCCGGTCTTGTTTGGTTAAGGTTTACCGGTAGATCTGACTATAGCTAATGCACCCTAACTAAAAGGAGAGAGCCAGAAGGTACTCTAAAATACTGTCATCAATTCATCTGCTCCACTGTCCACACAACTTGGTCTCAATACTGTCTAGGTTTCACTCGGCTCAGTCTCACTCTCTTTTAGACTCTCATTTGGACTACTTGGTCTAGATCACATTTGGACTCTTTATTGACTTTGTCAATTTGGTTTGGAACTCTCATTTGGACTTGGAATAATTCCTGGAAATATTTCACACTACATTAAGTGTTTTTTGTCTCCTATTTTTCTGGTCTTGTACTTCCAATGGCTGCTCCCTGAAAGGGTCTTTTTTCTAAATCTGGATAAGGGTCTGCTTATATATTATTATTATTATTATATGTAATTTTATTTTCGTTATAATTTTTTTTTTTATCAGTTGCAGGTTTTAAATGCTTTACCTCCCCGACTATGCAGAGTAGCGCGTTATCTGGTATCTGCTATCTTTATAATAGAGCGAGCTTTCCTGGTAGCACTGTGACTAATGTGTTTTTACGTGTTTCTCTTAGCTCGGGTCATAAGGAATTCTGTTTGAAATCCAGATCAGAGCCTCCATATCTCCTCTCTTATTCATGTCAACAGAGTCAATGGTTTCTTCCCCCAGCCACAGAGAGCTACAGTGCTCAGCTGCTACTCCACAGCTCTGCAGGATTGATAAAACGAGAGCGAAGGATTCTCCCTGTAAACCCAACCTAGTATTACGTTGTACACAGAGAGAGTGTCTGTAGAAGATTATTTTAATTTCTCTTCAGCACTTCAGCCACACACTCTCCTTTCTTTTCTTTTTTTTTTTTTTTTTTTACGTAACGGCAGAACCAGACGACGGTTCGTGACGCACACTAGTGACGTTAGCGATGGTGGATTAAAAAAGAAGCACACTTTTATGAGGAAGTAAGTCCTTGAGGATGTCTGTAAGTGACCTAATAATAGCCAATGATGCGTGCAGTAACTCTCTGACCTTATAATTCCATTAGAACACAGTTCTTCAGAGGGGTCTTAAGAGGAATGGAAACTATATTTTTTGGGCATAGCTTAATAGTGAGACTGTGGTATGTGGAACTGACATACTGCGAACCTCAAACACAGAAATTCCAAGACTACCAAAATAAAGGTAAACAGACCAATTTCAAAACCCACAAGCTAAGTTTTTAATAGGTTATATTAGTTAAATTTACACCCTCATTTTTTCCTTTTTTTTACATAAACATTGTAAAAACAATGCTCTCTTTATGAGAATATGGTGTTGTTGATACTAGAGAGCAGCACATTACCTACAGAATCTGCTAGCTATGGGAATACAGGGTGTTACATGAACCAGGCCCCATCTCTGCAGCTTTCCTGTGCCAGTCTTTGCTGCAGAAGAAGATGTTTAACTCGTAATGTGATGGATTCAAGAAATTTAAAGGAAGCATACTCGCTGTACTAAAAGCTAGTGCTACCAACAATAGATTAATAGATTTAATATCTTCTAGCTAAACACACATTAGAAGAAAAAAAGTGCTGGATTTATTTTTTTATTATTGTTATTATTTTTAATACCAGTAACACTTAAGAAAGACTAATCTATTCTTCAAGCTAGCTGGCTGAGATTGCATCCCACTCAGAGGACACAAGGAGAAGACAATGAAACTCTCCAGGAAGACTCAAGAATAATTACAATGCTAACATCCACCAAATCTGATTCAATTGTCCCGTTTTCACATTTTGGTTGTAGTCTTATTTCTGCCCTTTTTCCCTTTTTTTCGGTTCCAACACCTCAACTTCAAGAACTGACTGTTGACATGCTGCCTAATGCCCGGTTCATAGAGCACGATTTTATCCCCTGATTTCCAATCCATGAGTTTTTCTGGAAATTGCTGTCAAAAGCCTTAGTTTAGAGGCAAATTGGTCACTATGTGTGAACAGCTGAAAGAGACAGTCCTTGCCAAGCAATCGCTGATGCCTCACAAGCCCAAAACAAATATCTACCACGTTCGATATCTGGACTTGTCAGCGAAGCTAAATCAAGAGTGAAAAGTGCTGTGGCTGGACAATAGTGAAGCAACTAGCTACAGCCAATGAGAGCCCAGTACACTGGGTGAGGAGAATGCTAAGGAAGGGGGGTGTTGTGTTGTACAACATCAATAAGACAACATTTTCTCGTCCATATTTTCTTTTGCTGTAAAGAGCACCAATGCAACTTCCTAATTTCTTAGAGACATGTAGGCCTGTCATGATTGTCGATCATTTTTTTGCCGATGAGCCCACTGTTCCATCGCCTCACCTGTGAAAATATATATTGTCAATAATGTAATTATTGTTATAAATATTGTGACAGGCCTACAGGCATACATTTTGGAGGAAATGACAAACTGACTTGTTGCAGGTTCCTCCTGGTGTTGCTGATCAGTCAACTAGTGTGCAAACCACAACCGTTAAAAGATTCCTGCTGACAGGCAACAAATTGGCTTATGCAAAATGTGTAGTGATTCGATGGCTCTGAAAACTATGTTGTGTACAGTTGGCATAATATGTGGATGTCATCATTTGACAGGTACCATTAGAACCAGAAATCAGTGTTTTTCAGTTCACCTGTCGGTGGTTTTAATGTTATGGCTGGTTGGACCCATGTTCAGTCCTGGGCATTACTAACCTGCTGTGGATCTGTGTAGAACAAGCTCTTCTTAAACTGAACAATCTCTCTCTCTTTCTCTCTTTCTTTCTATTTGTTTTTCTTGCTATTTCTCTCTCTCTCATTCTTTCTGTCTCTCTCTTTCCCTCTTTCTCTTCTTTTTTTCATTCTTTCTTACCTTCGCTTACTCTTGTTTTTCTGCCTTTCTTTCTTTCTTTCTTTCTTTCTTTCTTTTGTTCCTTCTTTCTTTCTTCTCCTTCTTTTTCTTTCTTTCTTTCTTGTCCTTCTTTCTTACTTTTTCTTTCTCACTCCTGTTTATCTGCCTCCTTTCTTTCTCTTTCTTTCTTTTTTCTTTCTTTCTTTCTTTCTTTCTTTCTTTTCCACTTGTTTATCTGCCTCTTTTTCTCTCTTTTTCTTTCTTTTTCTCTTTCTTTCTCTCTCTCTTTTTCTTTCTCTTTTTTCCTCTTTCTTAACACTTCTTTTTTTCTCTCTCTCACTCTTGTTTATCTGCCTCTTTCTGTTTCTTTCTCTCTCTTTTTTCTTTCTTTTCTCAATTTTTTTATCTCTCTCTCTCTGTCTCCCTCTCTCTCAGTTTGTCTCTCTACAAAAAACAAAAAATAATGTTTGAATTGATCCAGTAGGTTCAGTTAATTTTATTACTATTTTTTTAAATATTTTTATTAATAATAATTGGTTTGTAATTGTGATGGGAGAACAGTTATCTGTATCTGTTACTACAGTAGTAATAGTGAAGAGTCCTGTGACGCCCTCTGCTGCTGAAGAATTGTAAAATAAACAGGAAGCTGTGCTATGGGCTGTGTGATGAGCTGGGCAGTGGACTACACAGCCCCTCACAATTGTTGCTTTAGCAGGTGTTCTGCTCTCAGAGGACAGGAAAATACGAGAAGCGGAAAAAGCAGAGATGGGTTTGTGGAGGCTGTAAACAGATGGCGATGGTCTCAGTAGAGTAGCTGGAGGACATGGTCTGTTAAACTTTCCAGTGTCTCTGAGAGACCCTTTTTTCCTGTATAAAGGCTTTTCACTCATGCACAGCTCACATAGTTATAGAACCCTTTTCCATACCCCCATTTAGTTGTGGAAAGTATATACTTCTTTAATCAATTAATATGACATTAATTGTTGTGGTTTCCATTGTTTAAACCTCTTAACACTCATAATGAACGTAAGCATTATGTAATTTTCTTGTAACATTAAAACAATAATAAAAAAAAAGCTAAACTAGATAGTTTGCCCTACCTAAAAACCCAAACTTTGAAAAGTATAGTGTAGGAGAAATTCACACATGCCAAATGTTGTTATTTGGATGCGATTATAGATACAAAAAAAAAATCTTCAATTGAAAAATATTAAGAAAATTAGACATTACCTTGAATTTCACCATCTTTTGATTAAAAAAAATAATAAATCTTTGTAGTAACTATACTGAGAGGGAATGTATAATTAGTCTTAATTATTATTTATGTTAGTCCTTTATTTATTAGTATTTACCCCTTTTTTATTTACATTGTATTGCTTTTGTATTGCTGTGGTGCTGGGATAACCTGATATCTTGGCCAGTCACGTGAACAGCCCTTTCTCTACCTCTTTACTCTACTTTCTCTCTCTCTTTTTTCTATCTTTCTTTTACTATCATTCTCTCTGTGTGTATGTCTCACTCTTTTACAAAAACAAAAATTAAGTAACAAATATTAAGAGATGTATATATTGGCTTACACTTTTTTGATAAAAATATTCATAAAGTTTTAGGAGTTTAGAAACCAATATTTATTCATTTTTATTAATTTTTAAGCAGTCTCATTTTCCAGAGCTGTAGTAATCTTCATTTATTGCACATTGTACCAGTAAGAGCAGAGTGTGAAGGTTTAATTAGCAGGGTAAGAGCATATTTTGCTCACAATATTGCAAGGCACAGAACATTATGGTTGACATACCAGAGTTCAAAAGAGGACAAAGAGAACCACATCCAACAGGATTAACTGTGGATGCTGTAAGAGGAAGCTGTCTGAAAGGGATGTTTGGATGATAACCCGGATTGTATCTAAAAAACATAAAACCACAGCTGCTCCTCAACTCTCCTGTTTCCACCAGAACTGTCTGTCGGAACAATAAATTATTGTGGTCTAATATCAGATGTTTCAGTTTCATTGTCCAACCCCTGTATGTTGACTATACATTGCTGCTGTATGTTTGGATAAATTACATAAATATTAATAGTAGTGCTGCCAACGTTAATGTGTTAATATGGAATTTTAACATGGGGTGTATTAGCTGTTTCATTTAGTGATCATAACCCTATTATTCATATCATTTAACATATGAATTAAATCTCATAAATAACTCTCACTCTTTTACCCATACCTTCTATTCTCATTTAACTCTTTCTCTCTCTCTCAAAAACACATAATTTCCAGATTTTCAACGCATCAGTAGACTAGTCTGACTATGACTTTAAGATGAAGTAATGCTTCAGAGCTTTCCTCTTAGACAGAAGCTCACTGAGCCCTGCTGGTGAAGAAGTGTAAAATCACCAGCAGAAACATCAGCTGGTAATATTAGCTGTATGTTTTCCACAGCACTGCAGTAAATCACAGGACTCATGGTAGGTTTTGTGGTTGAACTTTGACTAAGCTGTTGTGTGCAGTGGGACGTCTGCAAGTCAGGTGTAATTATGGAAATGACGTCTGTGTGCCTGTGCTTTGTCCCCAGAGGGATGGTTTTCTGTCACTCCTGAGAAGATAGCCGAGCACATCGCTCAGAGAGTGCAGGAAACTTCAGGCCTGCAGCTCATCGTCGATGCCTTCTGTGGTGTTGGTGGAAACGCCATTCAGTTCGCCCTCACTGGGAAAAGAGGTACACACACACATCATCCACACACACACTGCTTAAATGCACCAACAAGCATTATATTAGCACTGCTTAATGTAAATAAATTCATTTTTTTGCAGATAAAATTCGATTACCCCTAAACCTGTTTTTTATGCCTGTTTAACCACACAGACATCTGATCTTTATGTAAACAATACTGAGAGACGGAGGTGATATAACTAGATAACTAAAGAAGTGCATCTTTTTTAGTTGGTTGCAATCCTTGATTGTTGCTTCAATGGTGTTGCTATGATGTGTCTAGGAAGTAGCTGTTGTATCAGAGGTGGTTGCATTGGTGTTTCTCAAGTCTTTTGAAATTATTTCTGTTGTACTCCATATGGTTAGTGTGGTGCCCCCTATGGTTGGTTGGGTGTTTCTTTTATATTTGTATCATCATGACTCGTAAAGACTTGTGCACTACCCTTTGACACAACTGCTAGTAGATATTTCCTATAATTCTCTGTTGTATCGGTTTCGGACATCAACAGGGACGAAAGATTTTCCCACTCTTCCATGCAGAATTCATTCAGCTGTGTGATGTTTAAGTGGTTTCTTGTAGTAACATTCAGTTCCAGTAGTATTCTATAGTATTATAAACAGCTCTGGACAAAAATAAGACACCACTTAAAAGGATTAGTTTCTTTGATTTTACCAAATTGAAAACCTCTGGAATAAAATCAAGAGGAAGATGGATCATTACAAGCCATTAAACCAAACTGAACTGCCTGAATTAGTGCACCAGGAGTGGCAAAAAAAAGCAGTTATCCAAAAGCAGTGTGTAAGACTGGTGGAGGAGAACATGCCAAGATGCATGTGATTAAAAACCAGGGTTATTCCACCAAATATTGATTTTTGAACTCTTAAAACTTTATTATTATTATTAACTTGTTTTCTGTGCATTGTTTGAGGTCTGAAAGCGCTGCATCTTTTTTTTCTATTTCAGCCATTTCTCTTTTTCTGCAAATAAATGCTCTGCATGACAATGACAATTTTATTAAAAAATGTTGTCCGTAGTTTATAGAATAAAAGATGTTTATTTAAATCAAACATATGCCTATACATGACAAAATAACATTTTTGGAACTGTAAAATTTCTATTAATTAATTTCTATATTTTACTTCAGTTTTATTTGTTTAGTCATATTATATCCATCTCTCAGTATGGTCTAGCTTAAAGCTCACCTTCCGTCGTTTTTTCTTTCATTTTAAAATGTCTAGTTGTGGTCTCTAGTATGAATGAATGACATGTGAGCCGTTTTTGTAAAAAAAAAAGTGCTCAGGTGTCTCTGTATAGCTCTTTTTTAATGGACTGTTTTAGGGGTGTGTCCAAAATGACCGGATTCCAGCTTTGCTCATGAATATTCATACATGCAAACAGCATGCAAATATCTCTCCTCTGATTGGCTAGGAGCACTGCGACGCCCCTCCACCGCTCTGCCGCTCACTGCCTCCCACCTCCTAACTGATGAGCGGTGATGTTGCGTCGCTTCAGCTCCGCCTCTGGGAGTTTCTCGAGCCAAGGTGGGCTGGTCTGTGAGTTTCTGCCTACGTAGGCAGAAAGATAATTCAAAATTCACCCGTTTTTCGGAGGGGGGGAGGGGGGATTTCTTTGCTTAGCTCCTGCAGACAATGGGGGCTGCAAAACAGTTTAATGTGCAGGTGTACACATTCAACTCGGAGAGACCTACTGTATTCCACAAAAAACAAGAAAAATCGGATTTTCGCGGAAGGTGAGCTTTAAGTTCCATTTGTTCAAATTCATTGAAGAATTTCATCATTAATGTGTTTTTTTTATTACTGTATATGTATTATACATTAGTCAGAACCTTTCATTCTCTTTTAGGCACATTTTACAAAATACTAAAAGTTTCATTAGAAGATAGATAAGCAGTAACTACCCCCCTGTTATGCTATTGACTAAATTAGAAGTCTGCAGTTTTGTTACGGTAGTATAACGTATATTTACCACACAAGAAACACTCCTCAAAATAGCAAACTTAAGACGAAGTGATGACCACAGAAGGAAGCCTTGACCTTTCTCTGTGTGCACTCAGTGATAGCTGTTGATATCGACCCAGTGCGGTTGGCGCTGGCCCAGCACAACGCGGAGGTGTATGGAGTGGCCCAGCTCATCGACTTCATCCAGGGGGACTTCCTGCAGGTAGCCCCACGCCTGCGGGCTGATGTGGTCTTCCTCAGCCCCCCGTGGGGAGGCCCGGAGTATCTCAGCGCTGACGTCTTCGACATCAAGACCATGATGAGCCCTGATGGATATCCTTTCAGCACTGCTCATCAATTAGGGGTGCAGTCATTATTTGACAGAGTTGATTAGTCCATATTGATGTTGATTAGCCAATTTACAGCCTGTATTTTCTGTATCTATAACATGATATACTATATCAACCATTTACCAGCAGTTCACAACTGTTTCTGCATCACAATTAATAGCTAAATAAGTTTGAAAACACTGTAGTTCACATCTTAGCACCCTTGTGGTTTTTGTTTGGTCATTGGTGGTCTAAAAAAATTGAGAATCTTTGATCTCTGACGTATATACTGAAATAATTCCTTAACTTTGTCTATACATTTGAAATTTTCAGGCTGTCCAGAATGATTTCGGAAAACATTGTGTATTTTCTCCCTCGGAACGCTGATATGGAGCAGGTAAGACAGCAAGCAGGCAGAGGATTTAGATTTTAATCTCAGAGGAAAATGCCACCATGGGTTAGTAATCAGGTATATGGCTGCCTACTGAGGTGAATGTGAGGACTTGGTGTTCTTCAGAAATTGTATTTTGGTGTTTTTCAGAATAACTATAGCTGGGCTTTATTTAGCCTTCTCATAAGTCTGTGTAAATGGCCTCAGGATGCTGTAGCTTTCTCGGATCACACGCTGTCAACAGCACAAAAAAAGGACAAGAAATGTCTTCTTTTGTGTGAACGGTCTAGATTCCTGGATGTAATATGCTTGTTCTTGCTTCAGATTTCATTGGGGATGTGAGGATGACATAAGTTATGAATTGGCGAGAATGCTTTGCAGTTGAGTTTACGATTCTAATATAAAAAATGTGTAGAAAGGCACATCACTCAGGTGGTATTCAAAAGGATTAAATTACCTGTTTTTTTGTTTTATTAAAGATATAAATAAACTAGATGCTTCAAGTGGCTCAGTAGAAATAAGATGCTGACAACATGGACTAAGGATCGTAACAACGAATCCTGGCTCAGGCAGCTTGCCCTCAGCAGCCAGAGCCCGAGGGAGCACACTGACCATGCTGTCTCAGGGTGCTCATTGAGATGTTGGCCGGCGCAGGCATCTGTTGGCTGATGTCCGTAGTGCTGGGATCCAGTATTTTCCTTCAAGCTTGTTGGCTGCCTAATGGTGGCTGACTTTACATCTATCGAAGGAGGCATGCACTTGTCCTGACCTTCCTTAAGTCAGGAGCATTGAGTCTTAGTCAGTGGTTGGGTTAATTGACTAAACTGAATTGGTCAGTAAAATTTATAAATTCATAAAAAACATATATAATCCAACACAAAGACCAAATGTTTCATCTAATAAAGGTAAAGAAAGTTATACTAAATAAAAAAAGGAACATAAAACATCGATAATTGCCTTTGCACAAGCTTAAGGTGTACCCAGTACAACATGTCCTGAAAGAGAAATAAACCTCTTGTGTACCAGTAACCACATGTTGAGTTGGTTTGCTAAGGAAAACCACAGCAGTCGAGAACTAAAACACGGTGAGAAGCATGAGAAACAACATTTAAAGAAGACAGAGGAAAATAAATGTTTTTTCATAAATACATAGTAAATAGATAGATAGATAGATAGATAGATAGATAGATAGATACATACATACATACATACATACATACATACATACATACATACATACATACATACATACATACATACATACATACAGACATACATACAGACATACATACAGACATACATACATACATACAGACATACATACATACATACATACATACATACATACATACAGACAGACAGACAGACAGACAGACAGACAGACAGACAGACAGACAGACAGACAGACAGACAGACAGACAGACTTTATTGATCCCCAAGGGGAAATTCTTGAAAATATGGTACGGTCAAATACATAGTAAATATGGTAAGGTCAGATTGGAATATGCAAATATATTCAGCCACAAACATGTTGACTGTTGAGAACTGAGTGATGGATGAGCCAAAGTGTGGAGAAGGAATTGCTCCCATTGTGAACCAAAGCATACAAGCCAATCAGTCAAGCATGATGGAGGTTTTGTCAAGGCTTGGGCTTTTCTGAATACTTCTTGTGAACGCATCATGAATTTACACATCTGTGGAAACTTTATTGGCAGTTTACATAGAAGAGCAACCGGTTTAATCAGGAGGAACTTGATCATGCACCAAGACAATGACCCAAAGTGCATTGCCAGCAGGACAACAGATTCACTTTACTTAACATAAATCTCATTAATGCCCAATACTTTTGCTCAGCTAAAAAAGGATGGGCAGCGACCAAACAATCCTTTTTTGTACGTTAAAAAGGTCTAGATGTAAATATCAGAAAATAAAAGCTACAATTCTGATCCATCATGTCTTTATTGTATAGCAAAACAAAACAGTTGGTCTTTATAGTTTTCCATATTTTTGAACGTGAGTGTATATAGCGCAAATTGCTGTTTAAAAGCATGCTTAAAAATGAATTAGGAACTCCCCCCAGGGGATTGGTTGGTTTACAAATGCCCATACCTCTATTAGTTCCGAGTTGTTATCTTATGAGTGAGGTTGAAAACTGGTCAGTGTGCTTTTCTTTGAGTTCAAGCTGGGCATGTTACCAGGTGCTAGATCGGTGTCATTTCCACAGTCAACCTGAGTATTTTTGCTGACCATGTCCATCCCTTTATGACCACAGTGTACACATCTTCTGATGGCTACTTTCAGCAGGATAATGCACCATGTCATAAAGTATGAATCATCTAGACAATGAGTTCACTGTACTTGAATGGCCTCCTTGGTCAACAGATCTCAATCCAGTAGAGAACCTTTTAGGATGTGGTGAAATGGGAGATTCGCATCATGGATGTGCAGCCGACAAATCTGCAGCAACTGTGTGATGCTATCATGTCAGTATGGACCTGATTCTCTAAGGAATTTTTCCAGTACCTTGTTGAGTCTATGCCAGAAAGAATTAAGGTAGTTCTGAAGGAACCTGGTACTAGCAAGGTGTACCTAATACAGTATGTATATAATGTCAGCTGTAAAAGAGATCTCAAAATTACTTTGGCATATGAGATTTGACCGCAATGCGAGGAAACCACCAGAAGTCCACTGAAACAGAATAGCAGGTGCTCAAAGGTGCTAGAAAATGATTTAATGTTTCAAGAGAAACAGAACGCTGTGAGCTTCACTCAGGAATTCATGGCACGACTACCATCCAGAAAGCTTTTGTATCAAAAGACCAGAGTGCAAAGACCTTTACAGGAAGTTCTGAAGCACAAATACAGTAGCATGCAAAAGTCAAAGAACACCTTGCGTTTATTTAATTCCTAGCCTAGCTTTCAGGAGATATTTCTGCGGAGACAAGAAATAAGATAATCCTCCAGCATCCGCTCAGGACTTCAATGACTGCATTCCAAGAAGATTAAAGCTATTCTGGAGGCGAAGGGTGGCCTATGTCCAACCTTCAATCAGAACAATTTTTTGTTACATAGACCAGAATACACATCAATTAAGCATAAAATCATCGATTAACCCACTGACTAATATGTGGGATCTACATATTAGGCAGCAAATGAACAGTCAGTTCCTAAAGGTGTTGGGGTTTTTGAAAGCAGGAAAAATTGACTTTTAAAAAAAGTGTAGGAATCTGAGCTACGTTGATATCAATGTCCGATTTGTAATGACCAAGGGATTGAATGGTTTAGAGGATCTCCAAAACATCAGATCTTGTAATGTCTTTGAAACAGATGCCCTGCATGGTGTCCAGCATGTTTCGCTGAGCATAATGCCTCTTTTCCCAAACTTGAAATTCCTCCAAAAACTTGCATGGACACAGTGTTTGTTCACGGCTGTGGTAATTAGCGCTATCTGGCTAATATATCAGTTTAAACTGTGCTTTAGGCCAAAAGCAAAATCAAACTACACCAAAGAACAGTGAGGACGGGGCACTAAAACCGCGAAAGAGAGCAGCATTAGTGACGTTTGACCACAACCTTGAAACCTGAAGAGACTAACAGTTAGTCTCTTACAAACAGTATTCACTCTCACAGTAAAGACGATTAAAATCACATTCTAATCAGTAAATCATTTATTTATTACAGCTACATCATCTACATAAACAAGCTACTGATTGTGTAAACTCTGTAAAACCCTGAATTGCCTGCATTAAACTGATTTTACAGTCATACCTATGGAGTAGTTGTAACCCAGTATGAATCTGAAGGGCTTGTAATTTTACACTAGAATAGTCAGAATCATAGAGTGATTTAAATCCTGTGTGAATCTGCAGTGCATCTAGTTTTAAAATCATTAAAAACAAGTATGATTATGCAGTATGTGTAGTTTTAACAATCTAAAAGTAGTAATTAGGTGTAATTTTAACCCAGTATGAGTGTGCGGTGTAAAGCTTTAACAGTCTTACAGTGTTAATTAAGATGTGACAACAAGTATGTATTTACAGTAGGCATAGTTGTTTCAGTCTAGTAGCAATAATTGTCTATTTTTTATCTAGTATGAATCTGCAGTGTGTTTAATTTTATCGTTGGCATTCATAATAATGAACATGTTTTAATCCAGTAAAAATCTAAAATGTTTGTAATTTTAACAGTATGACTAAGAGTTGTGATGTTACTTTAGTCCAGTATGAATCATCACAGTGTGCAAAGTCCAGCAGTATTAACTGTAGAGTGGTTTTATTCCAGTATGAATCAGCAGTGTACTTTATTTTTAAATCTGACCGTCATTATTTTGTAGTGATTTTAGTCCAGTATGAATTTAACAACCATACCATCATAATAGTAGCATGGTATTAATCCAATATGAATTTGCATTTTGTATATATTTTACAGTCTGACAGTGTTAAATATATTCTTTTATTAAACCAGTATGAATTTGCTGTGTGCATAGTATAACAGTTGATCACTCAAGTATGAATCAACATCATGTGCAATTTTTACAAATTGAACTCTTAATTTTGGTTGGCCTGTTTTAATCAGTGTGTTTACAGTTTGTGTAGTCTGGCAGTAATAATTGTATTGTGATTTTGATCCAGTATGAATCTGCAGGGTATATCATTTTTACAGTAAGACAGTTTACAGTATGGTCTGACTTTTATTCAGTATAAACCTGCAGTTTTTATAATTTTTACAGTGAGACAGTATGAATTATAGTCTGATTTTGATCCAGTATGAATGTGCTGTAAAATTGGAGATATTGTTTTTATTGAGACACGTTATTTTAACAGTGTAACCATACTAATTAGTGAGCAATTTTAATGCAGTATGAATATGTCATGCTAGTAAAATATCAGTTATCAGTGAGACGTGGTTGTGAGGTGTATGGTAATTGGTCCTACAGTGTATTACTGAAGTGAACGTCCAGCCTATTACCATCCTTTCTGTGGAAGTTTGAGGAGCTGGGGGACAATCTGCCAGTCAAATCTCATACATTATACAACCTATTTGAAGTAAACAATGTAATCCACCTAGATTTATTGTGTAGGTGTTTAAAGTACAGCAGCTTCAGATTAGTCTTAATGTTTTATTATATTTCTCTCTCTCTTTATAGATTGCAGCTCTGGCAGGCCCTGGTGGGAAAGTGGAAGTGGAGCAGAACTTTCTCAATAACAAACTCAAAACTATAACTGCATACTTCGGCAGTTTGATAAAGTCAGATTCTTAGTTTCGGTATTATTATTTTAACTCCCTCTCCTTTTGTACTTTATACACAGTTCTAATAATGTTCAGTGGATTCTGTACTATAATGTACTATAATGTGTCTTTCTGTATGTTTTATCCTACCATCCTTTTTTTTTACAAGTTATACCTGCCATGTTTGTAAAGGGAATTGTTTGTTTATTTGTTTTTTTAATAAATTAAAGTTCATGTCCTTTCGTGTGCATGTGTGTGTGTGGTCTTTGCCCTCACAGTGTTCACACTAAAACTGTTGACCGAGTGTGGGTGTGGGCAGGCCGGGGAACTGTGGAAGTACACTCATTTATCAGGGCTTAATTGTTTGTTAAATTTGAGGGGTTGCCAAATTGTAGTATTTCCTGCTTAGGAGTAAATGCAGTATAATTCACTATTTATCATCGTTCACTTATCTAGAAATTTGGCTCCTTGACCTGTTTTTTTTTTTTTTTTTTTTTTTTTACACCCAGATCAAAAGGGTAGTCCAACCATTTTTATAATGTAGGCATAGTTCATAGTTCATCACTTGAGATATATGCATAGTCATTCAGAGATTGAAATAGTTTATTGGAGAAAAATGGACTAACTAAAATTGATGGTAAATGTAACTCTGCATTCCCATGCCTACAACACAAATATATAATATTTTGTTTGCGGTCCAAATCAACCAGTGAATCGTTTCCTGTCTTTTAAATTTCATGTTTAATGCTGCTGACTGTATAATAGGAAAAAAAACTTTAAACTCAGGACTTAAACAGGAATAAAAGGGCTGCAAAATTTGTGACGATGGCGAAGACATTTGCCAGTGTTGGCTTGGTGGTTAGAGCAGTGTTATTGGTGATGGGGTTCTGGGTTTAAAACCCAGGTTAAAAAAAAACAGCCATTGTTAAACCCTTAAAGGGAATCCATTAAAGGAGGACGAGTAAACTACCTTAAAGTACTGTGTGTATAAACAGATTTTTCTTTTAAACTTCCTGTGCACATTTAAAGTTATCAGTGCTTTGTTTTAACTATTAGCACCCTCAGAATTCTTCCAGTGAAGTGTGGAACCGTTTTTGGCGACAAAAAAAAATAAAATAGTGATTTCTTTACATGGGCCTGTTAGGAGCATTGAATGCTGGGGGTGAATGGAGGTAGGCTACTCGACAAAAGTTCACACTCGTTATCATATTTTACTACACACAGGAATTCTCCTTTAAGCCTTACTACTTCCCAGTCCCAGGTGGATTTATAGTTCAATTTTAATGTGTCAACACAAATTTTGAATATGGTTGTCAGGAGCCCATATCTACTGTTTATTAACCACCAGAAATACTGTATCAACAACTGAGCAATACCATAGTAGCCACCTTGCTAAAACAGTACTCTGTAGTTTTTTTTTTTTCAATCAATCTTTATTCTGATGCTTTAACTGAGAAACCCCCAAAACAATAACTAAGTAGGAGTGTCTGCGTGGATTAAACATACAGCTCCACCTGTCTAAATTATAGTACGTTTTAGATCTACAACTTGTGCATTGACTTCCATGCGGCTGTTTTATTGGTTCTGGGCTGAAGGCCGGTTCAGTTTAAGCCCTCCATCGTTCACTGCACTGAGTTTTAGCCCCCTTTATGCAAATGCAGTGCGGGTAGCAGCAGGAAGTAGCTGCAGGTTCCTCTTTCTGTCTGTCTGTCCAGCTCACTTCAATGAGTCTCGCGACCACAGGCGAGAGAGAGAGAGCAGCGCGCGCTCGTTTGGCTTTACCCTCAATAAACTCTCTTAACTTAAATGCGTCACAACATTTAAGCTTCATATAACTACAGGTAAGATAATCCTTTAAATACAGTCTCTCTCCAGCTCCTCGTCTTTTTCCTTCCTTCTTCTTTTCTTTCTTTCTTTCAACTCTTTCCTCCTAACGAGCTGTTATACTCCTATCCGTTCTACTTTAAATCTTCTCATCTGACACGTTAACTAGCTGGTGGTTTTCAGGTGCTAACCTGGATAGTGTTAGTGAAAAAGCTGCGGTATTTAAGGTGGAACGGACAATTCGAGTAATAAAATAAGTTAAGGTGATTTGTACAGTTTTGTGACGTGAACAGTTAACTTACAATAAAAGGGTTAAATAAGGTATAAAAGTAAGAAGATTTATAGTAAAACGTTAAAAAAGGTTTAGAAATAGCAAGAAATTACAGTACAGCCATATCAATTTGTATAAAAGTGAAAAAGCTAAACAAAAGGGCTATAAAACAGGAATTAACATTAAAAACAGTAAAACTGTAAAAAGAAACATGGGTGTACAATGTTAAAAAGCTTTAAAACTAGACAATATTGACAGCAAAACGTTACAAAAAAAAGGCTATTAAGCCGATAAAAGATAGAAAACGTAAAACCATATTAAAACAATGAAAGGGTGTGAAAAACAAGTTGACAAGTCAAAGAGGGGTACAAAAAATGAGAAATTTACAGTAAAACATTAAAAATGGTTTAAAATAAAAAATGTGAGAGTAGAACATTAAAAGGATATAGAACTGACAGACAAACATTAAAACTGTATGAAAATAGAAAATAATACTGTAAAATATTTGTAAAAGGGTGTAAAAATTGGAAAAGCAAAACGGTACAAAAAAAGGTACAAAAAAAAGAAAAATTCACAATAAAAAGTAAAATGTTAAAGAGATATAAAATTGGACAATTGACAAAAAAAGCATATGAAACTTAACAAAATGTCAAAAGAAATATTACATTAAAACAGTAAGAAAACAAAAGAATTCCGTAAAAAAAGGATACAGGGCGTAAAAACTGAGAAAAACTAAGAAAATGGTATAACATCAGGAACATTTGACAATACATTGTGAAAGGGTATAAAAACAGCCAAATCTACAGTAAAACATATATATTTTTTATATAACTAGACAAGAATTAACAGTTGAACATTAAATAAAGATATGAAAATTAACATAACTTGACAGTAAAACATTAAAGGCATACAACAGAAACATTTGGAGAGAAGTAATAGGACTGTTGCTGTTTAAGCTACTTTTTCTATTGGCTAACTAAAGTAAACTCTTATTTGTCTCTATATATAGATTCATGTTTAGATTTTGAGAAAAATATCCCACCTTTGCAACATTGTATATTTTTTTGTAATCTTTATCAACAGACATTGCAAATTGTGTTCACATCCTAATGTAGCCTAAAGCAGGAACTGGTCACTCAGTCCAGAATGACAGTTAGAGCGTGAGGTCAGATCAGCTTCTGCTTGACCAGAATAAAATTGCTGCTTAATGCTCATCGTTGCCAGAAAAATGGAGGGGAAATCCTGTACAAGGTCCCAGAAGAGCTTGAAGTGAGAGATCTTAATCAGCAGTGGCTTTAGAAGAGCCCAGTAAACTCCCCCGACTCCCTTATCCCATATCTCATGGTTTTACACATAGTACACATGCAGTGCATTAAACAATTAAGCTCAATTAATATTTGAAATTTAATTAGTAATGATCTTTTCATCTGTACTTTTATAAAAGTGAAGTAATAGTGATTAGTTGGCACATTTTGTCTCGATGGTGCAATGAATTACTCTTTTTGGTCTTCCTGAACACACCCATTTCTTAACATTTTGTCTTTCTTCCTTTTTCTTTTTAATCATGTACATTTTTAATTAACTACTTAATTACTAATCAATAGTGACAGTGCTTATTAATTTAATACCTTCAAACCACTAATTTAGTTTAAATATTTGGCTAGGGAATTGTGAAGTGTGAACTGATTACAAGACCCTCAGCCGATCAACCAATACATTAAAAACAATTTTGTGTAGGTCGCATTTGTGACACCTACATAGGTCTGTCCTCTCGATGAGGGACTTTACAAGACCTGTGAAGGTGCCCTGTGGTATCTGGCATCAAGACATTAGCAGCAGACCCTTTATGCTATGTAAGCTGGGACGTGGGGCCTCCATTGATCATATCAGTGGTCTTCACTGGTTTCCTGTCTTGAAGCACTTCTGTGTACTGGAAAAATCCCACTAAAGACTTGCCTGATATTTTGGAGATGCTCTGATCCAGTTGTCTAGGTGTCACTATTTGGCCTTGCGACAGTGTCTCAGATTCTCATGCTTGCCCTTTTTATCTTCAAGAACTGACTGTTCACTTTGAGCCTAAAATATCCCACTTCTGGACAGGTGCCTTTGTAAAAAAAATCAACCAATCCATGTTTTTTGCCTCATCTGTCCGCAGTTATAATCTATTGACTGATTTATATAATATAAATAATTGACGTTTTATTTATAAAAATCCTATAAATAAACTTTTCTGGTTTTTAACATACAGAACAGAATTTGGCTATAAATAAAAACAATAGTAATGATATTAGCCAGATGTTTATGTCTGGAATAAAATGATCATATTTTATATCTATAAAAATTAAATAACGTACAATTTGAGGTTTAAAGGACGATTAGTATAAAAGCTACTTGGCCTTTCGTGATACTAGAGTTAACGCCGTATCATACAATACACTTTTATACCCTCAATCATTTTTGCCGGCCTCCGTATTGCAAATTCACTTTAGTTTAGTTAATGAGTATGTACGCACCAAAAATAAAATCTGTGAGCAAAACTCAACAAAATGAAACGTTTGCCCAAAAGTTGAATAATAAATATAGAACACATTTTTTTTCACAGCTTTTCATTAATTTTGTTTACTTTTTTCACCACTGCATCAAATAAAATGGATTTTTCTAAAATGAAACTACAAAACTACAATTTTAGCCTTTTAGATTATCTTATGTACTGTTTTACTGAGACAATGAAAAACAAGTATCTCCTTTGTTGAAAGACTGTTTCAAAATTCCTTAATGATTATATCAGTAGTGATTCTCCTAAATTACCTGAAATAAACTTTTTCCATTTCCATTGAAAGTTTTTATCTCTCTCTTGTAAAGTAGCATTTTAATCTCAGTTCTGGTGTCAGTTTTGTTCTAGCCGTTGTCATCTTGTTACACTTGTCAGTGTTCTGGGTACTGGTCACTCTGGCCACAGGGCTTGTTACAAAATCTGAACAGGAAGCGACTGTAGAGCAGCTCTAAAATGAACGGTATTTTCCAGTTTTACAGAATGCCCTTAAAATGCCTGCTGAACCAATTTTTCCTTCAGTTTCATTAAATGGACGTGTTGACTAAGGCTCTATAGTATACAAACTTACTGGTTTTACAGGTTTTACACCTAAATACACAAAATTAGGCTAATGAGAGGGTCATGCAACCTACTGTGGAATAAGAATTAGACGTAGAAGCTGTTCCTTTATGTCTTGTAGTAGTGCATTGCTTTGTTGGTGTTCTGGTTTACAGTGTACTCTTAAAAAGGAAGGTGCTTGGAATGATTCATTGAGGGAGGTAATGTGTCAAATGTTATGTGATGTGGAACTAGTATTGTGTCCCATGACTTTTGCCATGTCCCATGAATGCTAAAGAATGCTGTACTGACCTGTGTATGTGGTTTCTGTCAGAGTCAGTTGTCTGTTTACACAGACAATTCTAGCCGGACATCATTGGTTATAATACCTTTTATGATGCATTCACATAAATCATATTAGACTTTGAACTGAGGAATGTTAAATGCCCGCACAACCCAATCACCCACTATCAGGCCTCGCTCCATCTCCAGTAATTCATGACACAATGCCATGAGCATGCTGGCCAGTGTTCAGCCTAACTCATAAGATAACACATCCCAGTTTTCACGGAAGTGGGTTTCCTTAAGCCATTCCCTGTGATAAAACGTCACGATTAAATTACATACTGCTATTCCATGACTTTTGCCATGTCAGTGCATTGAAAATGGTTTCATTGCTGTTACAAGTGAAAGAGTGAACCGTCAGATGCTGCTAACGGCCTTCATTAATCAAAACAGCCACAGTGTACTAGACTGGAACCTAGGACTGGAAACCCTGCTCTGAAGGTTTTGAAGAAGTAGAACTTCTTCCCAAACCGTGCATTTTAAAAAAGTCCCAAAATAAAAGTCCCTACACTTCAAAAACTGAACAATGTTTAGGATTAACATATAACCTACTGCCACTGATGCACATTTTTACACAAGACTGCAATATGATTCCATACAGAAATTAGTCATAACATTAAAACACTTGGGGCTATGAGTGGTAAAGCAGATTTTGGCGCTGCCTATGTGATCTTGCTGCTGGTCATCACCAGCCAGTCCAAGGCGAGAAAGTATTATTGGCCTTGCTCTCTCACAGGGCTTGGTAGCTGGTGTAGATGAGCCGGGGCACTGCGCCAGGTTCCTGTTTACCGATTAATTCTGCAATAATGAGTTCATATTAAAGGGGGGATTAGGTATTTGGCCTTCTAGATTTCTGAGAAAATAGGGTACAATTTTAAATAATTGAAGATGTTCATTGTCAGCTTCCATTGACAGCTATCACAGGGTGGGATCTACATATTAGGCAGCATATTATGAACAGTCACTTATCAAAGAAACAAATTGTGATGGCTAAACGATTGACTGGGTCAGATCATCTCCACGACATCAGGCAGATCAGTCAGGTATTCCCAGCGTGCAGTGGACATTACCTACCAAAAGTGCTTCAAGAAAAGCACAAGATTCATATTCATGCAATCCACGGATACCTTGTCTCTCAAAGTACAAGGAAGGAAGGACCTGCTACCTGCTGTTAATGTGGTCTTGGTGCAACATATCACAGGAAACCTTCAGAGGTCTTGAGGGGTCCACACCTTGATGATCTAGCTATCTAAAGATATTAGCAAAACATTATATTCTAGCATTTTGTTGTTTTGCAAAATGTATTGCAACACAAAAAAAAATAGCACAATACCACAAAACTAAAAATACAACATGCCATGATGCTAATAATGCACAATACTGGAGTAAAAATATGTTATGGCAGATATTAGATTGACTTTTTATTTTTTTTTAAATAATTAGTCAGTAAAAGTTATTCTTATGTTACCTTCTTTCCACTTATTTTTTGCCATTTTCATCTAAATAATTATTTGTTGCTTTCTAAAAAAATGTGTTTTGTATAAGGCAAGTTGCAGCACAACATTGCCTAATGATATATATTATGTCCTGCGATATGGCGATGCTGAAATGATATATTTGTTTTCTTTACTAGTTATAGGCAACATCATGTGATCAAATCTGACGTCGCTAAGAATGGAAATTGACAAAACTATTGAAACACCTGCTTATTCAGTGTTACCTCTGAAATCAAGGGTATTATAAAAAGTGTGTTCAGCTTTTATTGGAGTAACTGTCTCTACACTGTCCAGAGAAGAAACTTTCTACTAGATTTTGGAGCATTGTTATCAAGAACACTTTAACTCCCCATTAACTCCCCAAATCATCCACAGTTAATTTCACTGCTTCATAGATCAATACTGAGGGGATTTTTATCCCCCTAGTGCACCACACATTGTTTATCATGTTTATCTGCATCCTTCATCCTTACTATTCCATTGGCAGTACTTCCCCACAGGGACTATTAGACAAGCTGTGTGTACATCTTTGCACATCTGTGTCAGCAGCTAAATGCATTCATTAAACGACATGTCTGTGTCTACGAACATTTGGACATATAGTGTATAATGCACTTAAGCTTGAATTGTTGTTCTGTTAATTCTTTGTTAATTAGTTAATTATCACTGCTAATGCTTATGTGGTTTGCAGATATGTGGTCCCTCATAAAGCACAGATGTGCAAATGCACACGCAGCTTGTCGAGTCCCTGTAGAAAACGATTGGCAATAGAATAGGAGTCTTATTGACACCATGCCTAATGCCAGGCTTGGACTACTGTTGACAGTAGAGACAGTTCAATTAATGAATTACTTTTGTCTGTATAGTTTGAATTCAGAAGTTCAGATCCAGTAGAGGTTTGGTGTTGAAGACAGGGTTCCCGCGGGTCCTTAAAAAGTCTTAAAATGTCTTAAATTAAAATCCAGGTAATTAAGGTCTTAAGTTTTCTTAAATTTACTGTACAATTTCTGTAGGTATTACATTTTTAGACAGTGTGTTTAATGCCGGTGGGAAATCACGGTAAACATCTAATCTGGTTAGCGGCGAGCTAGGAAACATACAAACATTAGCAGTAAGCTAGCTAATATACTAACATTAGCGGTAAGCTAGCTAACGTTACAAGGGACAGAACTAAGGTTAACAGAGAGCTATCCAACATTAGCAGTAAGCTAGCTAATATACTAACATTAGGAGTAAGCTAGCTAACATACTAACATTATCGGTAAGCTAGCTAACGTTACCAGGGAGAGAACTAAGGTTAACGGAGAGCTATCCAACATTAGGAGCGAGATAGCTAACATATTAATTTTACTGGTGTGTTAGCTAATGTTGCCAACTAAAGGCTAAGAACTAAGGTTAATAAAGAACTAAGGTAAGTGAAGTTTTGATTTTTTTCCAATTGAATAAATTATTTGTTACCAAATAAATTATGACTACATTTTTGGGTCTTAAATAAAATTTACTGAGGTTTTAAAAGGTCTTAAAAAGCACTAAATTTGACTTTTAAAATGGTGCAAGATCCCTGGAGGAACGGCTGTATTTTTAGACGTGTGCAGGAAGCTGGTAGCAGGCAGTATGGTCAGATTAGGCAGTGAGACAGGGTGCAGGACATTAAAGTTGTGTACTTCCTCCTTAGTTAGTCTAAGTGTGGCTTTTAGGCCTGACAGGAAGGACCGAGCAAAGATCAGAGAAGCAGCCTAGCCGCATCGAGCGCACAGCGGCCTGAATCAGACTATAGCCCCACTGCTCTAAACCCACAAAGGGTCTGTGAGTGCTTCTGAGAACGAAGGTCATGGTTTATGAGCCCACAGGCAGTTGATCAGTTTCGTCAGTTTTAGTTTCTTTTCTGGTACAAACTGGAAAGATTTAAGGTGTTTTAACAGTATTTTTTTGATGTAAAACAACTGAAATTAACATTTGTGACCAATTACAGAACCAGCTTTTTCTCAGGTTTTCATTTATTATGTTTTTCAAAGACAAAGCAATTACAAAACTACCATTTAAAATACATGTTGAACACAGAACACTTTATTTAACACAGTAGATATACCAACACAGCACAGTACATTTACCTCAGCAGTTCATTCTAATTCTAATCATAGATTTGTCCCAGCAGTGCAATTTTAGGCATACATTTACTTCAGCACTGCTTTTTTTTTTTTTTTTTTTAAATGTACCTTAGAAATGCTAACCCAGTCCACATTTGAGTGGAATTTGTACAGAGAAAGGCAGCCACAGTTTTTTAGTAATTAAATGCTAAGTTAGCTAACTAGCTAACCTTACTGCGGCTAGCCCTGTATATCTTATATATGTCAGCTTATAAACAGCCATTTTGAGAATATATAAAAAAATGCATTGGTAGTAAATTGATATCAAGAGTAAAAAGTGATGCTTAATGCTTTATTTCATAAAATTTGTGAAAGTATAGCATAAAAAGGACTTAGATCTTAGATCTGCTGCCATTGGGGCCGAAGGAAAAGGGAGGGTGGTGTGGTCTCCATTAATGAGTAATTAATGAGCAACAATCCTACAAATATATTTTCAGTAAACCTGAACTAGTTGTTTACATTATCCAGAGGTACGTTTCTCTGGAATTGTATCAGTGGATATAAAACCAGATCTGAATGCACAGCAGGTCACCTTCTCTGGAATGTGTTTGCAGTTGATCAGTTACTTATTGAGCAAAGGCTACAAAAGGAAACAGAGCGTGGCACTGAGCCACAAATTGTCCATCATGTGTTTCCTTGAATGGCATTTAATGGTTGTCCCCTAAGCTTTGAGGGCATTATTGATTTGAGTTGTTTTTTTTAAGTATTTTTTCCTGAATTTATCCTTATGTTACCTGTAATGGCTAAATAGGTCAACTTTGAGTTTAAAGCTCTGACTTTTTTAGGAACAACTCATGTAGTTACTTATCATGGGGGCAATACTTGTTAAAGAAATACATGTTTATTAATAATTATAATAATATAATTATTCAAATTACACTAAAAACAATGTGCTACATCTAATGGCACACATTTCTGTTGTAATTAGGGCTGGGACAAAATATCAGTATTGTGATATAGTGTATAGTTTTAGTTTGCAATACATTATCAATATTTTATTACTCTAAACTTTCAAAGACTCGCCCCCCAATTTACTAAAGCTACTGCTTCATAACTCCATATGGTGTCGCTTATCAAATGCTGACATTCGCCTATTTAGCAATGTTGCACCTTCTTCATAAACACAGATGCCCTAAAGTATCGTACATAATTGTTTTACGATATATTGAGTATCACAGAATCACAGTATAGAGATTTACCGATATCTTTGTAAGAATTTTCTTTTATTTGCAAACCAATTATCTACGTTTACAATTCGGATACGGCAGATTGAACTCTGCTCTTATAATCATGGATTCCTTTGTCTGTATAAACCAATCAGATCCTAAATAGAATAACACAGTGGTGAATATCAGAATTTTTATGACAAGATTATTTGTAAGTGGGTTCTTAAAGAATGTTTTTATTATTAGTTATTATTAGAGTCCAAACCCAAATCAGACCAAAAATAGTGGGCTTGTTTGGGGGAGGGGCTTGCCACTGATTTGCATTCTCAGGCAAGAACTTTTTCTGAACCGTAGATCAAATACACAGTCAAGACACGTAACATTAGACGTTATCCTGACGTAATTTTTTTTAATCTGACATCATGACCAGCATTCAACCTGAAATTAAACTCTATTGACGTTGGTGGCCAGCTGAGTTAACAGCAGGTTTACCCTATTTATTCGAATAGCGCCACCACAAGGAGTAAAGAAGCAGTAACTTGTCAAATTGGGAGAGGGAGATAAGAGTTCCTGTGGTTTAATAAAATATTGATATTTGACAGCTTGTATCTATACAATATGATACCATACGATATGATGCATTGCAATAACCCATATTGTCCCATCCCTAGTCCTAACATTGTTTAGGTTCGTTAGACCTATAATGATGGAAAGGGAAGTGACATGATAAGTCAAAGCAGTCACCCCACAAATTTTGCCAATCACACAACCCCACATGTGGCACTGGGAGCAGATAGCTTCCACACCTGCAACAGACCACATGAACACATGCAGGCTTGGGTTCTAACGGATCATATTAATATAATTCAGTGATTTTTGCTGGTATTGGACCATTACAACATAGTTACAACATAGAATAAAACATTTCAGGCATCATAGAATTAAAATCAGCCGAACTCTATATTTGGCAGCAACTGAATGCTCAAAGGTAAACGGGGCAGTATAAATATACAGACAGGAAGTATCTTTCTTGGCCCAGTTTGACCAGTTTTATTGTTTAACCAACATCACAGTGTTTCAAGGAAGTTTTCCTGATGACCTTTTGTTTTGACCTTTCAGAACCATGGTACTTCATGTTTATTCATTAATTTACTTCGGTTTTACAACTGTAGTATGTGTTCACTCTTTAAAACAAAGGGGCCAAAACGGGTTTATGAATTGATGCCAAAAGATAATGGTTCTACACTGGTGGAATGATTTTATATTAGACCAAGAATCAGAAACCATATAGAAATGTTCAGTTATTAAACTGTGCCAACAACAACCTAGGTAACATGTGGGGATTACATGGGTAACAGCTGTAGGTTCCAGGTGGGCAAAGGGGGGTGAGGGGGGTTTATTTCTGGGTATTTTTGCATTACCAATATTGTTAGGGATATGACAAAATATTGAATTAAAAATTTTAAGAATAAACTACTGCGATAGAATGAATATAATTTTTTATTTGTCAATATTATTGTATACGATATGGAGTGGCACACCCCTAATTTTCACCAGATTTGGAACAGAAGTTAATGATCCAACACATTATGATGCTAATGCACTCCATATATCCAGAATTGAAGTAAAATAAATGGTACTGCATAGATATAATCTGTCTCTAGCAGATATTTAGTAGGACATGAGAACAGTATGAATTTTCCTTTTGCTACAAACATCACAAAAGTTACCCATATGGCCCTAAAATTATATTACGATTTTTTTATTTATTTGCATTGTGCTAATGGCACAGGATGGTCTTAAAATGACAATAATATAATTTTGTCCCAAAAAATCTTGATAATTTATACCTCTTGCAAACCAATAAATGGAATGTTTAGAATATGAACCTTCAATCTCTCCACTAAATCAATCATGTTTTCCTCTATTAATCAAGAGTGTGATATAATGCATATTAAAAAAGGTTTATCAATGTTGAATTATATCACGCCAGCATTAAATGCAATTTCTAAGGATTAATACTATGTTTTTGTCTCTTCCTCTTAACAGAAATCATGGGTTGCAAAAAATCCAAGCTGGACGACGGCCAGAACGGAGGCATGCTTGGCGTAAAGCGAAGAGAGTCTCCACGTACTGAAAAAACGGTATATGTGAGAGATCCAACCTCCCCTAAACCACACACTATAGTAAGTAGTGAGTCAGTGGGCGACAGCACCACAGTGCTCTCATGTGACTAACACCTCTAGTGGGACGTTTATTTTGAGCTAGGGTTTCAAGAGTGAAACCATATTCGACTGGAGATGGGAAGCATGTGTGAATGAGCATGAGTGTTGCACATAGTGATGACTTAAAATTGGTCGTGTTATAAATAAACTCTTCTATTTTAGTGTGTACTGAAAAAAAGTATTAGGGTCACAAGTACTATATATAGGCAGTAGATGCATCATGCACCCCTTTTTTATGAGGTCACTTATAAATACTAGTGGTTGTAACTAGTCATTGAGAAATTGTTTTGGGGCAAATGTACTAGGGCTTCTCAATATTGAAAAAAATTTTTTGATGATATATATCGTGATATTAAACAATGCAGGGATCATGACGTCACCAGCCCCACCCGCACACTGTCTCGCGTCCGTTGCCGAGTTAGCACTGAGCACTCAAAACCTGAGGAAAACAGCAAAACAACAGTAATCGGCACTTCAATTAGGCATTTAAATGGCATTTTAAAAGGTAAATAAGAGCGTTTTTCTGGGATTAAAAGCGTGAATTCAGCTGTAACTGGAAATAACTGCACAAAACGGTGCTGGACTGAGGTGCACAGCTTTCGACACCTGCATTTACAAGCATATGCCCAACCATGTGGATGGAGGACATGCTGTTTCCTCTAGTTTACTCCTGGAGTTAGATGAAGATAAGGACAAAGTGTTGCTTATCTGATGAGGGCAGTGTTCCTGCATGGTTGTTAGGGGTCCCCTAATTTCTCCATCTTTCTCACTTTTCAGAAATATCTCTTGAAACAAAGAACTTGTGCTTAATAGCCTACTTAAGTAGATATTCAATAAACCAAGGGTAGTCTCTGATCTGAACACCACGCCACACTCATATTTTTCCTTGTAAGAGCATGTAAATATTTTCAGTTGCGATGAGTTTTAACCTGTGGTTCTCAATTGCAGAATAACTCTCCTCCTCCTGGACTATTGCCTGGTCAGATGTTCCAAAAAATGGAAGGTATGGTGTGATTATGATGTGCTCTCTGTAATTTTCTCCACTTATATTTAAGCCATGCTAAGAGAGTAATACTCTATGTTTTTTTTTCTTTTTGCACAGAGCAAAGTGAGCCAGGCAAAATAGTCATCGCTCTGTACCCATATGAAGCCATACACACCGATGACTTGGGATTTAAAAAGGGAGAAAAGCTGAGGGTCCTTGAAGAGTAAGTGCACATCTACCCTCATCAACTAAGATCTGCTAAGTGATCTTCTGATTTGAGTACAATTCTTTAAGAACTAATTCAATGTAGAGTTGTACAATAGGGGCCAAATTTATATGACATTACAATCAAATACATTAATATGATATAAAGATAAAAGGGTAAGCTTTGTGGTTTCTTATGATATGTGTATCATGTCTGTGGTGGTCTTTTTTGAACCTGTGGTATAAGGCATAGAATACAATAACAGTCTGCTATTCTGTTATTCTGAGCTGGATTACTAGCTGACATTTGTTATCAGATCGATTGCACTGTACTGGTTAGATAGGGTAAGTCTTGCTCCTTGTTAAGATGTGTTTATTGTGGATTAGCCACAATGCTTTCAAGGAGGCTTCAAGCAGGTTATCCGCAAAATTGCCCGACCTGGATAACTCACTGGTAGCTGTTGATAGCCGCAAAAAAATGGAACTGTGTTAGTTAGACAGAGTAAATTCTGAATTCTGAAGCTGGCTTTGTGATCTTGGAGCAGTGTAGCCTTAACTCAAACTGTTATTCCGAGCTAGATTACTTGCTGAAAGTTGTTAACAGATTGATTGCACGCCACTGGTTAGTCTTGCTCTTTGTTATGATATGTGGTTCATGTCTGTTGCTGCGTTATGAAACCTAGAACAGCGAGTTAGTTCAGTGGAACTGTGCTGGTAAGAGAGATTAAATTCTGTATGCTGCTGTTAGACAGGTTAAAGGAGTGATGCTAATAGTCAAAGCGGCTGGTCTTGGTAGTGTTGTGTTGGATTAACCGGGATGCTAACAGCCAGCATTGGCAGGCATAGATCAGGATAACTGCATTGCTAACTGTTTTCCAAGCTGGATTACTGGATCACTGACAGTTGTTGACATATTGATGGTACTGCGTGTATCATGTGTCACCACAATTGAAACATTTTCTATTGTGATGTAAATTGTTACTTTTACACCTCAATTTGATTCAGTTTAGATATAAAACAAACTTTGCATGTTCAGATACCAAATCATCACAGTGCATTGATGCACATGACGCATGTATTTCCTGTTTTGTGGATTGTAATAATTGCCTCATGCTGCTGTTTGGTGCTTGTGTTTGGCAGACATGGAGAATGGTGGAAGGCCAAGTCTCTGAGCACCAGAAAAGAAGGGTTCATCCCCTCCAATTACGTGGCCCAGGCTGACACCATGGAGACGGAGGAGTAAGTGCATGAGAACACAGACTCTGCTCTATGAGTTCTTCACAGTAACGCAGCAGAACAGTCAGTTTTCTCTTTGTTACTTTACAGATGGTTCTTCAAGGAAATCACGAGGAAAGACGCAGAGAGACAGCTGTTAGCACCTGCTAACAAACCCGGTGCTTACCTCATCCGAGAGAGTGAAACTTCGAAAGGTTTGTTTTTAAACACATACATACCTAAATACATTGATTTATTTGAAAATCTAAGATATACATTTTTTTTTACGTTTATTTTGTTATATTTTATATTACATATTTTGAGTTTGCATGGTATAGTTATTATGATTGCTATTCAATTATTTTATTTTTATATTTTTATCATGTTATTTTATTCTTCTTTTTCTTATTATTTTATTTTTTTATGTATTTCATTTATTTTTATTTATTTATTACAATTTTTATTTATTCTGCTGGTTCCTATATTCTTAGTTCATTATTATTAATTTTATCATTTCCTATATTTTTATTATTTTACTTTACTTTTACTATTATTATCTTTTTCTTTATTTTATTTTTTATAATTTATTTACTTTTTATATGTTTTTATGGTCTTTTAGAATTTCCTATTTTTTTCTTTTTACATATATATTAAATGTTGATTTAAAATTTGTATTTTTTTTTTTACTATGTTATTACTTGTAATTTCTAATTTCTTATCAAATGTTTTTATTCCCTTTTATATTGTAACATTGTAAATGAGGCAACATTGTAAATGAGGGTCACCCTTAATGTATTCCCGAGTAAAAATAAAAGTTGATTGATTGATTGGTGAATATCATATACTTTTTATATATTTTAATTTTATGTCTGTTTTAGTATCTATTGCTTAAATATGTAAGTGTGTTATCATTTTATATTACAATTCTGTAAAGCATATAAAATTATTATATTTTTGTATTGTTATTATTATTAAGAATTATTTAGAAATGTAGATTTTTTTAGATAGAAGTTCCATAAGTTGTTTACAATATCCTGATATGCAGAGCTGCATGTATCATTATGTTAATCTATAAAGAGAAACATATTGCTTGTCATCATCTGTTTATTGTTCTAACACTTTGAATTATGTATTACAGGAAGTTATTCATTGTCCATCAGGGATGCGGGTCCACAAGGTTCAGATGTTGTGAAACATTATAAAATCCGCAGCCTGGATAACGGCGGTTACTACATTTCCCCCAAAATCACATTCCCCGATATAATCAAAATGATACATCATTATCACAGTGAGTGTAACAGAACAATACTAATCTGTCATTTTCATTAACATACTGTATGAGCTGTCATGGTCTCTAACCAGTTAACAGCAAGTCTTAAGCTTGTGTATGTGTGTGTTTTGTCATGCAGAGCAAGCCGATGGACTGTGCCGCAAGCTAGAAAGGCCGTGTGAGAAGCCTAAAGCTCAGAAGCCTTGGGACAAGGACGCCTGGGAGATTTCCAAGGAGTCCATCAAGATGGTGAAGAAGCTGGGGGCGGGGCAGTTTGGAGAGGTGTGGATGGGTAAGTGAAGGAAAATTTGACTTATTGTATATTGACCTTTATGTTTTCTTAGCAAGGATAGCCCATTAGCCTGAAAGAGTTTATTTATTGTTGATTAATGTAGATTTAAAAAAAAAATGAAATTGCAGTGTCTGAAAAATAATTTAAAGTTTCCTCTCCTTTATTGTTATATAAACCTATCATTATATCAGTGGCATGAAATATTCTTCCTACAATTACATTAATATTGATTATCGCAGATAATTTTGGAAAAATATTCATATAAAAAAAAAAAAAAAAAAATTAGTGCGAGAGGCCTAGCACGCATTTGTTCAACAGAGGTTGACCAAAACCACACTGTATATCTATAGAAATGTACTGCAGTACACTGTACTGCACATGTTATGTAGCATAGATTACTGTACATATTGTCACATTATGGTGCAAGGAATCAGGATACCTCAACTATGTATTTGCATTTCTATGCATTTGCATAATAGCCTGTTCAGTCTGCAGGAGATTAGGCCCACCCATAAAGTTACATAAGTCAGCTAATAGATTAAAATGTAACTTTGAGTTTGTTAGTAATCAGATCAATGCTTTTACTTGAACTTGGGTTATTAAGACAATGGGAAGACTCTGAGTTTACAACTTTCAGTATGTCAGTAATGAAATCCAGAAATTTACAGAGTAAGATGTGACGTAAACACGTAAAACCCGTACAGAGAAATATGATTACTACGCTACAATCAGGCTCTCTTCAACAGATTTTTTAATCTATATAAAATTAATGTATGCTGTTTACATGACCACTTGAATAATCTGATAGTTCAGAAATCCCTTTATAATCTTCTTATGAAGTGCATGTAAACACATTCACTTTCACAATTACTTTTAGTTCTCTTAAAAAGGCATACAAAGTTCACACACAAGTAAAAGAAGCTCATTTCTAATTTTCCCTAATAAAACAAGCCTTTTTTTAGTTTAGATTCATGAAAAAGGGTGTGGCACACGTGCCCAAACTGCAGGTTTAAATGCTTTTTTTAAAAGCCTAAATTGAAGTTAGGAACAATAGACCATAAGCGTCTTTGGTCGAACGATGCCTGTTCCTATTGCGGATCGGAGTGGGCTAACTGCACCCACAGAGGCTTTATCAGCTGGATCTGAGGGGGAAGCTGGAGCGCAGTCTACATTGGATTTGCATTGGATGTCATTATTATTCATGCAGCTTCTTCCCGCTTGGCCAGCACGATGAATCGCAGGAAGCGGTCGACTTTGCAAATATACAAATGGTGTGTGGCCTCATGTGCTCAAGATGTTTCCTCCTGACCCCAGCCAGTGCCCAGTGCACTGCCAGGCCTAACACACACACACAGACACACACACACACCCATTTAGACGCAAGTCTTTATTGGGTCTGGCTCAAAGAAAAGCTTCCTACCGTTCTGCACCCTCAAATTTGTGTGCTTTGTCCCCTATTTTTGCTACTGATTTAACTTTTATGGATCTGGCAATTTTAATGGCAGTATGCCATTATTCAAATAACGTAATAAATAATAAATATAGATGTCACTCATTTAGAGTCTCCCAGAAGACATTTGTAAAAGTTACCTTTAATATTTCAAGTATTTCCAGAGCAGCAAGGAGTTATTCAGTGATAAATAATGTATTTTATTTAATTTAGATGAAATATTTACAATATTTTTGTCAAATGAGATTTAATATGAAAAATATATATATACCAGCAATATTTGCTTAAATTGAAACATGCATACATGTATAATATTTGTTTAAAAAATGGTAATTTCAAGGGTAATAAAAACAAGCTTATTCTGCTTTTTGTTTAGTTTAAGCATTTATTGACAAGAATGTTTGTGACGTGAGGATGTTGGATGATCACCAACCTACCTCCCAACTCCCAGACTCTTTCTAAAAATATATATATAATTCCGGAGAACACAGTTCCCTTCTATACATCGATATGCATACAAATTGTATTTATACATAATTAGTTGCCTGGCTAGTGAACTGTAGCATGGAAGACCTTGGTGGGGCACACTGTGTAATAGTACATGCAAAGCATGGTGGAGGTGGCATCAGGGAAATACCATGCTCTCCACAATGTTCTGAACACTCCAGGGCAATTACTCAGTTATGAAATTGGGCCAAATATCGCTTCACTTTTCTGTGGTCTGAAAGCAGACCAGTGTCATGACTCACTACTGCTGAGAAATAAGGGTGTGTTGGGAACACTCACACACGCACCACAAAGATTTAACCATAAGCAGAACTGCAGAGATGTTTGTTCTGTTAAAATGACTAAACATTTTAAGAATAAAATTGATATCATTTTATGAATAATAGAGAAATGTAAAGACAAAATTTTCCATTCATACTGGCTAATATTACTGTTGCTAGCTGTGCTAGCTGTGCTTTTGTCTATTTTTATAGAGCATAAAAATCAAGTACGCAAATATTTTTCAGATTGCTCAACAGCTTGACATGGTTTGAGAGAAGCTTTTCACACTAATTGGTGTAAATTTAAATTAGTTTTAATTATGTGTCAGCTGCATTAGCCTCACACAGCTAAAAAGTTAGTCACTTTAAATAGTGAAATTCGTTGGTAGTTTTGTTTATTTTTATTACAGAAAACTGTGAGTCATACAGTGGTCGAAACCACATAAGCATGTTTGCTAGAAATTGTCATTGTTTAAGGACAGTGTATGATGCTAACTGGTAAACTGAGTAACAGAGTAAATAGCTTTCAATGCTTAGCTACATTACCCTCAAATATCCACACTTATTGCAGCTGTTAAACAAGCAAACATTTTGCCCTCATTTTTGTCAGTGTTTGTCGATAACATTTAGTCAGTAGCCTTATTCAGTTTTACCTGGTGGGTGGAGTAATGTGTTTATATTACCGGACCTCAATAAAGTTATACAATCAGTCCTCTAAGCATTAGAATATTTGGTTAAGGTGGGAGTAGCTACACAATTTATTACCTCCAACAGTCTGATGATATCTGGACTTTAAGTAAAAATAATAATAAGCCTTTAGTTTAAGAATTAGCAACTACATGCTCATAATATTATAGGCTATGAATGACTTGGGGCCCTATTTTAGCGATCTGTATGCGAGTCGTCAACCGCGCATCACACAGCTTGATTTAGGGCATGTCAGAGTGTCTTTGTTATCGAAACGTCAGGAAAAGTAAACTTTGCGCTGTGCAAAACTTGCTAAAGGCAGGTACTAATTTTTTTAATTAATCATGGGTGTGTTTAGGGTGCCAGGTGTGCTCTGACTTTGGCGGTTTGTTATTTCAGGGGCATCTGAAATAGTCGTAGATATATTCACAAGCACCATTACTATTCAAATAACACAGGTGCAGGATGTGAAAATAGACTGTTTGTGGGGTGTAAGATAGCAATGAGTATAGCAATGCGCCTTAAACAGGGTGTACGATAGGTATCATCACAATGAAGCTTAGTTCCTCCTCGAGTGCCTTTTTAACTTGAGAACAGCTACAAAAGCTGTCTAGCTTTGTTTGCTGTACACTACATTTTGCAATGCATTTTGGTTGTCTAATAGTGAACTATGTAGAGAATTAAATGTACTGCTGAGATTCCAAACAGCACTATAAAATGTCAAACACAGATTAAAAACTCCTTTTTCACATGATATGACAGAATATTTCCCCACATGATTCGCTGGGAACCTTTTTTTCATGGCTCAATGCACAGAAAGAGGCCTGATATTTTACCGATGCGGGAGAGACCAGTCTGTAAAAATAACAGACATGGCACATTCAAAGGAGACTAAAATGACTAAAACTCAGTAATAAATGCATTAAGAATCCTGTCTGACTTTTTATACTGATTGTACAGTGTCAGAAACCATAAAAGCAAGTCTATTATCTAAAGATCTCTGAGGAATTTGTTTGCTGATAACTAGTTAACAATTAGCTTCTGTTAGCTACTGTGTAGACTCAATCAGCTAAATAGACTAGCTGCCACCATGAAACATTAATTTAGCTTTTATTTCAGTTCAGGTTTATTGTTATAGTGTGTTGTACTGAGTCAGAATCCACTTAAGCAAGTGATGAAGTGGTGATTGGGACACATGCATTTAGCATGATATATAGCTAGCTAAGCACTTTATCTTTTGTTAGCTAGGATATATTATCCTCAGCTTTAGCACAAAACTACAGAAGCAAAGTTCAGGTGAAATAAGACAGCTGTAAATTAGATTTTGCTGAGAACTCTGAACATTTGAGCAAAAAGAAAGAGGAAAGAGACAAGTAGAAGTGGGCAGTTCCAGCGTCTTTGCTGATGCAGGCTGTTGTGCGACTTGACATTGCGGTGGACAGGAATTCACCAGCCTTGGTCAGCATTTTCTTCTGGTCTTCTTCTATGACCTTAACAGAACTATGTGTTTTACAGCCTATTACAACAACACCACTAAAGTGGCAGTGAAGACGCTCAAGCCTGGCACCATGTCTGTGGAGGCGTTCCTGGAGGAAGCCAACCTGATGAAGACCCTCCAGCACGAGCGACTGGTGCGGCTCTATGCTGTGGTCACCAAAATCGAGCCCATCTACATTATCACAGAGTTCATGGCCAATGGTAGAGTAACCGATTCCAACAGTACACAGTCATTTGTTTTGAGATTGACACTTCATCACAGCTCACATATTTTACTACTCTTAATTATTAATTTTTTGTTGTTGTTTCTCTATTTTTTTATTTTTTTATTTACTCATTCTACTTTTTACACTATCAATATGTTGTTCTTTTTATTACATAAAAAAAAATCACCTAATAATATGAAAAATGAACACAGAAGGTCAGAAATATGATTTGAAAAAAACTTCTAGAGCATAGAGGGAGAGCTCTATTCTACTGGCAGAGCTTCTCCTCAGGGACTAGACTACCTGTGTGTGGTGTGTGCTATTACACATCTGTGTCACCAATGGGTGTAGCTTCAAATAGCTTCTAAGTTTGACTTGGAACGGGTTTCCACAAACCTTTGAATATAATGTACATAATATGAAGTATTATGGTCAGTTCTAGCATTACAGAACATATGACATGACATATTTTTACACTCATTTAACACTCAAATGAACCAATGCAGTGTACAAATAAATACAGATATACTAACTGGGGTGGACAATACGGCCCTCAATTAATATGACGATATTTTATTCAGGTATTTTGTTGATAATATTCTTGGTGATATCACAGGACACTGAAAAAAATATTTGATTAATTTTAAGGATATGCTACTGCAACAAAATTAAAGTTTCAGTAAAAACAAAAAAAAAATCTGTTACTTTTTTTTTTAAGAAAATTCTTTATTTAGTCAGTTAATCATCACATAATACAATAACTATCACAATAACTATCACACCAAAAAGTGCCTGAGATGGCACAGGCGGAAGGATAATGCTTATGTTTAAGTCTGTCCTAATTTAACAAGACTAATTAAGTGTAAAATAATAATATTAATAATAATAATGTCACAAAATAAAGATAATAAAATCTAACAAAAAAAATAATCTTCACAGAAAATAGCAAAACAAATACAAACAGACTGCCTTCAAGACATAATACCACTATTATAACAACGACTTTACAATAAGGGTCATAAAAACTCTTCTTATGACAGTAATGTAATATAATGTCTCAACTAGTTATTATTGACACTAGTTATTAACACTAGACTTTATTTAATATTACTAAGAAAATTGTAAATAATTTAAGTCAAAAGTTGCAGTGATTAGTAGTCTTTATTAGTGTCAATTATTTAAAAAATTAGTTGAGACAGTGCATCGTAAGTACTGTAAATTAATGTAACCTTACTGTAAAATTCATTTTTTACGGATTTGTATGGTTTCAGAAATTATAACAATATTATTCTGTACTTCACGATACGGCACACCCCTAACATTAACATTCAATATTATATCCAGGTAATATATAGCCAATTTCCACTGCTAGCATTGTCAGCTTATATATTGTCACCGGTAAACACTCAGTAAACAACAGTAAACACTCTTTAGCAGCTGTTTATGATGGACAGAATTTGTAACAGTATGATTGGTCATGTCCTTCCTGAGCACTGCTGTCACATACTGTCAAGTAATGTAATGGCAAAGAATGGCAGGGTGGATGCATCTTAAGCTCGACAGTGTGCCAGTTTGTCGTAAACGTGTGTATGTGTGAGTGTTTCACATTATCCTTCTCTGGGTTTTAAATATATATATCTATATTTTTATCGTCTTTCCAGGCAGCTTGCTGGACTTCTTAAAAAGTGACGCTGGTTCCAAACTCCAGCTCCCCAAGCTGATAGACTTCTCAGCTCAGGTAAAAATAAAAGCTAATATAAAAATACACATAAGTTTTATTTTTTACGTTGCGGATGCCAGTCGGCTCGCATTTTGTTCCTCTTTTTATCTCTTGTGTTGTAACAGATCAGGCATCTGGCCTGTGTTTTTTGCATTATTTGGAAATGATGCTGAGGTCACATTTTCCACTGCTTGAAGAAAAAGAGGAACTGTAACCAGCACTTGTACAGCAAGTGTTCTTACTTACACAGAAGAAAGTGTGTCTTTCTGTGAAGAAAGAAAGTCAGCTCATGTATTGTCACTGAACATAATCGTGTATATTCAAAATGGCTACTTTACAGGAAAAGGAAAAAAACGTCCCAATTTTGCAGCATTTTTTTTCTTTCTTTTTATTAGTATAATAATCATAACATTTTGATAAAAGGTATAGAACAACTGCGAGATTTCTATTAAAATGCTCTCAGAGCTTTTGGGTAGTGTAGAGATGGACATACTTCTACAGCGTACTCAAAAAAAAGACATTTTGCCCAGTTCACAGATTTAAGTAGGGGTGCATTATTGGACAGATCAGGATGGTCTTTTCAACAAATTTTCTGCAAAATATGCCCTCCATAAGCCAGATACCTTATACGGTCTCCAACTGCAGTGGTGGCATGAACGAGAAACTGACTGCTATGGACAAAAGGTTCTGTTTCTGATCCGATGACCCTCATTTTCGATTATCAATGCCTCTCGTGAGCAACTTAAAGTGATTTCCCAGCTTCCACATTGCCTCTCATCACATGGCTTCCAGCTGACACTTTTCAGCAGGATAATGCTCATCTACACACAGCCTGGAATGTCTTCATCAGATTACAACATCTGACTTCAGATGTATTGCCAATCAAGCGTTTGTGGGACCACATGTTCTTAAAAACCTGATTCATCTCCAGAACGATTCGAGAAAATTATGACTCACGAATTATAATCAGTCTCAGACCCCTCTGCTGGTCCTGGGAAACTGAATGAGTGTAATTCAGAGATCGCCAGTGCTAAAAACCCCCAATTACTAAAGTTGTTCTGTAGTTCCATTTTCTGCTCCAGCCGTACATCCTGTTTCAGGGGAGAGTGAAAGAGGACGCTAATAGAGAAGTGAGACCTTATATTTTAGGCCCTGCGTGGTCGACAAGACTGCGTTAGTTCAGTTAAATGCAAACCACTTCGTGTTTACTCTTTCTGGAGGGAATAAAAACTCGTTTTACAGCTTCTCAGATTTCAAAACCACCAAAGATCTGCTATTGTAGCTGTGTGAATGGTAACAGAATAGCTGAGGTATGAAGTGTATCTAAGAATGTGCTTTGTTACATTATCTGTGTGTGCAGATAGCAGAGGGCATGGCCTACATTGAGAAGAAGAATTACATCCACAGAGACCTGAGGGCGGCCAACGTGCTGGTGTCTGAAAGCCTGCTGTGTAAAATCGCTGATTTTGGCCTGGCCAGAGTCATTGAGGACGACCAATACACAGCCAGAGAAGGTGGGCTTCTGTTTATTATCAACTGTTCAGTGTGAATATGAGCACAGAGCATCGTTAGTCTGAAATTATCCAATGTTAAGTTTTAAATCTCCTAATTCTCACAGAAAGTGTGGTGATATGAAATCTTTCATATGATCTTAAAATGATTAGATCCTATAATAATTTTAGTTTGAACACACACCTGTGTGCCACGTCATGTCAAAATGACTTTTTTCAGTTTTTAATTCATTTGTGTCTTTTAATGGCCCTGGCAAAATTTATTGCACATTTTGTGCACTAGAATATGTTTGTGCCATTTCTGGTTATTGACTGGACCTGAAGAGCTTAAATGGCAAAAAATAAAGGGAAAAAGGGGGGTGTTCTAAAACTTTTAACCAGTAATGTATTTTGGGTGTCTGTATATTAATATACATTGAGTACATATTTTATCAAAGTCCTATAGCTGTGCTGTGTTATTGGTCAGAGGATTGTGGGTTCAATAACCATGTTTACAAAGCTTCCACTGTATGGTCCCATTCAGCAAGACTGTATATTTCTGTACAGGTATATTTCTGTACAGGTATATTTCTGTATAGGTATATACCTGTATAGGTATAATAACTATAAATAAAACACATGCATATAAGCTACCATTGCCTTAATACGATGATCTATGTTCTAAAATTGTAATAGCTTCATTTGTAACTGATGTTTCAGATTTAGAAACAAAAATCTGAGTAGTGTTTTAGATTAAGTTTGAAAGATTAAATTGTGGCCTAAATGAGACCTGAATGAAATCTGAGATGGTGTGAGTGCAGAAACAGAAGCTTCCTGTGTAAAAACAGTAATATAACCCAAGCAGCCTGTGTTTTTCCCCCATAATCACACCCCTCCACGTGTTTAAACACAAACGTTAATCTGATACAGCAGCTTCAGCTCTGACTCCACCCTGACCTACACCTCTCTCTGTAAGAACAGGTCCTGTGCATTCAGCACTTCAGCCCAGCTTTAGAGGTCACCCTCAACCCCAGCTCCAGACCACTCGTGATCTCAGTGCTGAGCGAGGGGGTTTCTCTTCTCCTGTGCGCAGTGTGATCACAGTATGCACTCTGTGCTTATAGAGCATCTGCAGGGGTGTATTAATGCACAGGCTACCCTAGACGGCTGCCTTAGTGCCCATGCAATGATTAGGACCACGGTTTACATAATACATACTTGAATCAATTTACAATATATTAATATTATTATTATTAAAGCCATTGGAGGCATTAAAGTATTTAAGCTGCTGTTTATCAGTTTATCCCAGTTCCCTTTGTTCTCCAGTTAACACATACATTTAGTTTGGTGTGCATTAATATTATTCTTCAAGCTACAATATAATTATATTTACAAGGGCTATAGTTACTCATATTGCAAGGAGCAGCAGCAGAGGCTCCAGCAGTTCTCTTCTCATGTTTCTCTTAAGGCAGGACAGCGTGAGACTCCACTGAACTGAACTGAACTACAGTGCGTTAGCTTGTTATGCTAACTGACCTTTTTGGTGGCAATGTCCTACACTGCGCTCCGCAGCGCCTCTAGCGGTGTGGTCATGTGTGAAGAATGCATACCGGTTCTAACTTCCTGTCCGCTGTACCGTATTGTTGGTTTGGGAAGGTTCGTTAAAGGATTATTCTGTTACCTGTAAAAAAGAAAAGAAAGTCAACTAAAGGAACAACATAAACAGAAACTGCTTAAAAAGATCCCCAGGTTAAGTGGGTATTTTACTACAACCTGAGCACCAGTCTGACGCGATGGAATTTTGTGGTTGGTGTGTTTTTTATCAGCATTCAGATCTATTGTTTAATTATGTATCTGCTGTTTTACTGCAGTTGGTTACATTGCCGGCTTTTTGCACGCATGTGTAAGGGTGTGACTATATCATCAGTAGTAACAGATTCTTTTTACATACTTTTGTGTCTGGTAGTGAACAGATAGCATTTTTACATGTTTGGTGTGTGTGCGTGTGTGTGTGGAAACGTTTGGGAATGGGGGGCCCATGATTACCTCCATCTGAAGGAAATAGTCTGTAATTATGTGTGTATATATGTGTGTGTTACAGGAGCCAAGTTCCCCATCAAATGGACCGCTCCAGAAGCCATCAACTACGGCTCGTTCACCATCAAGTCCGATATGTGGTCGTTTGGGATCCTCCTGTATGAAATTATAACCTACGGAAAGATCCCTTATCCAGGTAACAGCACATGCTTAGAAATGACGTATGTGTCATATGTCTGAATTGACGTGTAACCATCATACCTCTATTATAACTAATTAACTGGTTGGCGATGTTTGTGTTGGCCTGGTGCTGAGTGAAGCAGTGGTGTCCACTTTAGCTTAACTTTACCTTAACTGCATCACCCTCTGCTGGTGAGATAAAGAAACAGCTATTAGAGTATATTAATGAAGTACAAATTAATAGAATTTATAATATAGATTTTATTGTCACTATGACAAAGTCCTTTTGGTTTCTGTTGTTATTAATATTACAACAGTTATAACAATAATAATAAAAGTAATAATTATATGCTAAATATAATATTTAATTAAGTATATAACTACATATTACTATGTGCTATTATGTGCTCTAATTCTTATTACTATTACACTTATAGTACAAAGACGACAGGATTTAGCTAATAAAGGATGTAAAAAATATATATATATATATTTTATGTTATGTCTTGTATTAAACTATGTTTTATGACTATCTTTGTTACTATTTCATAGGATGTTGTTTTTTTATATTAAGTAATTTGTTTCTCCCTCTTTCTTTTCTTTTTTCTGCAGGAATGAGTAACGGTGAGGTGATGACGTCTGTGCAGCGTGGGTACCGGATGCCCCGTCCTGAAAGCTGCCCCACTGAACTCTACGACATTATGAACACCTGCTGGAAAAATAAGCCGGATGACCGACCCACCTTCGACTACATCCAGAGCGTACTGGATGATTTCTACACCGCCACTGAGGGGCAGTACCAGCAGCAGCCATGAGGACCCGCAATAGCCCTTTAATGGTGCTAATGAGAACAGTAAAGAAAATACATGCGAGGTCATGTAAACTGTAAATAGGACTAATATTCTGCCTCCGTCAGCTTGCTTATGTTTAAGCAAGATCAAACTGATTCTTCAAATTGAAGTTTTATCTGCCTGCCTGTAAAACGAAGCTCTAGTGTATGTTATTATTTTTTTAATGTATTTTCTCTGTTTGAATTTTAGTGACTACAGTTTTAAACCATTAAAGAGAACGACCAGTCAGTTCATGTTGTAATGGTTTAGAAATTTATTGAATATGATTGACGTTTCACTGATACATTTTCCAATCAAATATTATTTTGCCGGCTGTGTGTAATAATCTGGAATTAAAGGAGCAGTATGTGAGAACTGGAATTTCTGACTTCTGGGCTCCGTCTACATTCAGCAAGTGGAATTCAGGCTTTTCAGGGACACGCTTTACACATGCATTTCTGGACAAGCTGAGAGATACAGGAGCATCACTATAAGTTAAAAAGAAGCATGTTCACTGAGGTGGTTCAGTAATATGACCGATTCGACTGTACACAAATAAAACTCACTGACTTACAGTAGGTAGTGTTACACAGTTCTCACGAACACAAACATGTCTTATCCGCTTCACCAGAGTTACACAATGAAGTTAGCAGCGTGACCCTGGAGTAGTGATGATGTAGACGCTATTCTCCACAAATATTTAGTGAAGCGTCAATATGATTTTAAAACTAATATTTTATGGTAAAAATGATACTGTATATTGCTTTGAGAAACACATCCATTGTCTTGTCTCCAATGGTACTAAATTAAAATGAATTAAAAAGCACTCACTTTAACTCAAAACTCTGTAATGAATGAAGGCCCTGTGCTGTAATTGTAGCTTTTCTCTGTACATCTTTAAATGATTTAAATGATTGTTGATAATGTTTGTCTTTTGCACATAAATTATTATATTTCTGAATGGTATCCTTTATTTTGATTTACATTTTCTGTACATGTGTAAATTTCTTACGATGAATTAATTAAACAGTGAACCAGAACACAGTTATATGTTGTTTTAATTAAAGAAAACAATACAGATTGCACTATGATAACATCACTGAAGTTATTTATCTTTATAAATAGTTTGGTGACAAGTAATGCTTACAGTACCAGGGTGGTAAATAACCTGCTGTCAAAATAAAAGACCCAAACAGCACAAAAATATAGTTATATAGTCTAAAAAAGCTACAGGTAACATAATTCACTTATATTTTGTGTTGCAGTCACAACTTATGTACTTAAGGTACTGTGTTTCGTTAACTTATATTTGACTCCTCAAGACAAATAATTAATTAGGTAGATAATTGTATATAAAACATTGTTCTACTTTCCGCCCACATATACTGAAATTGTCCTTGTAAAAGTCTATAGTTGTTGTATAAACTACAATGCTTTCTTTTTTATCTCAATCTGTTTTTGTTCGATTAGATTTTATTTATTTAAATAACAGGGACAATACACATTAATCAACATCATTATTTTATAATGTAAACGTGCCAGATTTAGCCAGATGTCCCTGGGCAGGTTGATGTTTTAAAGTAAACCATCTTAAACAACACAGTAGAAGCAATTAATTTAAAATACTCAAGTTACACAAAACAAAGTCAATCATTATGCTGACAATTCTGTGCGCTCAACAACTTAAGCTTTTAACGATAGCTTTCAAACTGATTTCTAACATTATTTATCATTTATTTTTCTTTTAGTTTGAGTTTTATGGGACTTTTATTTTGACGAAATGCTAACCCTAAGCCGCTTCGATCATGTGACCCTTTCCTCTGTTCCTCGCTGACGATGCTGGGGTGCTGTGTCAACTTTTGTCGCGCGGCAAATCCTGCTTCCCCTCGGATCCTCATTGGGTGAACTGAGCAGCTTAAGCAGTCGATTAAAATAAATGTTTAAAATGAATGGGTTACAGCACAATGTTAAAAAACCTGTATACCACATTAGAATGTACTTAATTTACTTAAATAAATATATTTACTTAAATACCTCAAATTGGGTTCGTTCAGAGAATCTCTTAAGAATTCCCACTCGAGAATATTTATAGAATAGTTTGTTTGAACACCAGAGTGAGCCCAAAAAGTAAAGAGTTCACAAGGAGCTAATGAACAAAATCAGGGTTTATAAATGTTTAATATTTTTACAGATTTTCTCAACACGGAACAATGTCAAGTGTTTAATCACCGCAGAAATCACTTTTAAAGCTTTTTAAATTCTGTGACTGTAGCTCCAGCTTCAGCTCATCAACCAGTCAGCCCCTAGTCTTTAACGTTACTGCCTAAAACCTGTTTACTGTAGAAAACTGTCAAATACATGAGAGACTTTTCTGATATTTTATTTTCCAAAATTAAAGTAATATCCTGGTAAAAATAGAAAAACACTGTTTTTATTCGTGTAATTGTAAATTGTTATGTTTTTAACCATTTGACTCCATTCAGCCTCATTAATTGAGGACTCGCTCTTGAGCTCCCTCCAGCGGTGCGCAGTAATTTTCTGATATGAGGCTTAGATAAGAAAGGAGCAGGGTCTCTCCATAAATCTGCTCTGAAATGTTTTGGTACCATTTTAGCGGCTACTGTGTATAAAATGAGAGTGTATAAGTGCAGTGAAAACAAAAATAATATGAATATATATAAAATGTACATATACTGTAAGTAAACCAAATAATCATAAGTAGTATTTGATGCCCTGGGGATTGGGGACATATACTAGTGCGTCTCAAAAAATAAGAATATTATTTAAGACCCATTGTTACTTTTGGGAGTGTGGGCAGTGTGCCAAGTCCCGTTGGAAAATGAAATCCGAAAATGAAAATAAATAATTTTATGGTATTCTGTTTTTTAAAGCATTCCAATATGAAATTAATAAAGATTTTCAAATATTCCATTCATTAAGATCCAGGACGTGTTATTTTAGTGTTCCGTTTATTTTTTGGGCAGTGACAGTGGTGTCCTGACAAGTAGCACTGTACTTTTGACAAAAGGAATAATATAACAGAGGCATAAGTGCCCTTTTCATGTGGGCTTTAAAATTGTGTTTTTAATGTGTATTTAATATTTTCCCCTGATGTGGTACTGCCCTACCTGGAACATTGGTAGGCATTTCTAAGGGTAACAATTTCCATTCAAATTAAACGTTAGTTTTGATTGTGTTTTATGTATTTGATTGGTTAGTTTGGGTTTTTACTGGTGCTAGTATGGCTATAAATAGGGTCGCAGTGCTAAAAGCTAAAGTATCCTTCCTAATAATTTAACATATCAACTGCAGTCAAATTTTAGGCAGCGCACTTCGAGTTTTAATCAGGCGGACTGCGAAGCCAGCCATGGGGTCCGAAGGGTGCGGGCTTTGCTGGGGGACGAGCGCTGGTACAACACCCCCGCTCAGAGGAGAGAGTGTGTGAGTGTAGCAGCAGTTAGAGGAGTTCAGCTCAGTCACTGACAGTCCTCTGCAGGTCAGTACTGGACCCTGATCTCTCAGACCAGACCGGTGACCAGCCTGTAGAGCAGCCCGGAGACATGGACAAAGACGAGCTGATAGTGTAAGTTCTGTGTTTCTACTAGCTGAATACAGTTCTTATGAAAGTGTGTGTGTCTGTGTTTTCCTTTCTTTCCTGGCTGTTAGGAAGGGAACACACTGGCTGGCTGTAAGTGTTTTGTAACCAGTGCTGCTGGATGAAGTAGCCAAACCATGTTACCATAAGTTACAGTAGAGATTTCCCAGATAAAATGTAATTTCATTAAAAAACCCTCTATATTGCACCACTTGAATAAACGTACAAACGTATTTACCCTCATAATAAATCATGGTGCATACTACAAACATTTATTTAGAGCTGAATTTCCTATCACCATTTTTGTAACCAGAATCTTATCACTTAATCAGATTAAGATTCTCATGAAAAGACTCTTGTTTCTAATGTTTTTCCTTTATCTTTTACAATAATGTAATTTGGCCTGTCAAAATAATTGCATTATCGAAACAAAAAAAAATTACACAACTTCAGTCATTTTTGCTTGACCTTTTGTTTTTGTGTTGACATTAAAAAAATGCATTTATTTTAAATGCAAGTATTTTTGTGTTCCAATGTCAGAATATAATTAATAATATTTTTTTTATTAGTGCATTATGATGTTTTGTAGTTTCAGTATTTAATTGGCATAAAATGGTCTTTAAATTACAGACAGTATATTGCCCAAATTAATTGGTTATTCTGACAGGCATGTTGCACTGATATTAAGCTGTATGCTTATGCTTATGTCCAAAACTGTCAGAATTAGTTCAAACTTGCTATGCTGTACCCTGATTGGTGTGCTTGCTTTGTGTTTCTTTTTATACTTATACTTTTTGAGGTTTTGCTTAATGTATTGAAGTAAAAAGTATGATATTTGACTAGTTGAAACTAAACTGAAGTGTGCTGGAGTTAAAGTACCAATTTAAATTTAAAAAATCACACAAAATGAAAATGCTTCTCTAAAGACTAATTATACATAAAGACATAGTACAGTACTGTAATAAATAACATTTCTTTTGCAACGGCAGTTGAGTAGGGCAGCTGATGCTCCAGTAAATGTTGAGTTACTGCAGTGAATTTACAACTATAGTAAAGGTAGCTAAAATTGCTTTCCCAAAACTGCTGGAGTAGAGCAGAAGTAGGTCATCATTCCTTTACAATGAAACAACTTCTACCAAGCTGCTAAAATCTCCAGCATCTCCTGAAACTTAAGCTTAATGTCACTTCTTATTAAAATGTCCAATTCCACCTTAAATAGTGCAGCAGTTACATTCTTAAGCCTCCTGGTCTTTTTTACTTTAAATTAAAATCTTCACCTTATCTTGTCCTGAAGTGTCACTGGAAGCGTCTGCGTAAAGTAGACCGTTATTCTCTTCTGGCTGAAGACCTTATCTCCTCTGTCCAGATGTTCTCTTAACCAGAGGGCTGGTCTTGATTACCAGAAGAAGAAGAGGGATGGGGTGTCTGAGCTGGGAAGATAAAAGATAATTAGGATCTTCCACTAGTCAGAGGCCACCTGTATGAAACGTAGACCACCTATAGGTGTGGGGTAGTAATGAGCAATTTCTTCGACATAGGAATACTGATCCCAGTTTCAGCATTTTGTTCAGGATGCATCAAATATTCAGCAACCTGCAATATATAAAATGAGCACTTTTGGTGTTTAAAAAAGGCAAATAATTAGCTGGAGATGTTTTCCGGTAAAATGTTTAGTGTGGAATAAATATATAAATATTTTTTCTTTTAGAAAGCAAGACAAAACAATTATACTAATGCTATTTAATTTAAACAAGTGTTTTCTAGCCTTCACTTGAGATTTAGATTAATATAGTAATTTAAAAGGCTTACTAAATGATGATGAGTGAGTGATATTTGATGTTTGTCTGTCTGAACATCCTCATTAATGCCTCTCATCTCTGCAGCCCAAAGGACTTTCCAGAGCTGAAGAATGACACATTCTTACGAGCAGCACGCGGTGAGGAGGTGGAGCATGTCCCGGTGTGGTGTATGCGTCAGGCCGGCCGCTATTTGCCAGGTAAATGTGTTCAAGATCTGTTTAGCTTCCAGTCACTCATGTGGCCCTGGATCTAATTTGGATTTGGTGCTGATCATGGATCCAAGCACATTCGTCACTCTGCATTTATTGAGGTTGTTGTTTGTTGCTTTGAAATTGATGCAAAAACACGTTAAAATTTAATTTGAGTGACCAGACTGTCCTGAGAAGCATCTGTCTAAGTCTGAATGTAATTGCATTTCAGACCACCAGAATTAGCAAAAATCAGATTTCATGTAGTTTCTGGCTGTTCAGACTATCAAAAATGAATCTGGAAAAAAAAATATCACTGTGTTTGGCTGAATAAGTGAAAATACTGAATAATTTACCCCAAACAATATATAGTCTTCTGAGATATTCAAAAGTTCAGTGTTCATTAATATTGTTTTTAAATTGTGCTTTTTTTTCCATGTCTTGTCATGTCAGTTTATTTATTGGACTCACAGATAAAATAGGAATTTTTGTGTTTCTTCTCCTGGCAAAACAATTGATTTTGGATAGTAGTCAGAACATATCCTATATGATCTAGGGAGACATCTAAATTAAAATGAATACCAACATTTTTGCAGAGGTTTAAATTCATTTTAGCCACTTTTTAATCAACTGCATATGTTTTTACATGGTCTGCTTTTTCAAAAAAATACATAATGAAAACACAATTTAAATTATTGAACACTTTTTACTTTTTACTTCTTCAGACAAACACAGTGGAGTAAATATCAGTTGTTTAATATTTAGCACCTCACTATAATGAACCTATGCTAAGGCTGAATTAAGGAGTTATTTGTACTGTAGTTAGTTGTATTTCACAGAGCACAGGGGGAGGAACTGTAAAACATGAATTAAAAGGAATTATATTGATTTAAATCACTCTAAATGTTCACTATCGAAATTTGTTTCGACAATTTTTTTTATGTAAAGATCTTTTACTTATCATTTTTTTATACATTTGCAGAAATTCAGTGTTAGTTATATCTTGAAGAAGAAGAATTGTCTGTCAACATAAAACATATGTATTCTGCATGATTCAATATTGTAGTTATGTACACAATTATTTTCGATGGAGAATGATAACAAAAAAAGTATTTTGAAAAACATTCATCAATCATCAGTAAAATATGTATCACGATGAACACACCAGAATATAGTACATTATAATCGAGATAAACAAGCTAAGTATACAGCATAACTAGTGCCTTTCCTTTTTTGTGAGTATCAAATTTAATTGTGACAGTAACCTTTATTTTACTGTGTTTACTGTGGCTAATAAACAAAGTGAAACCCCTGTTCATTCATTTTTCCTAAATAAAGTGTGTAAAAAAAAAAAAGTTTATTGGGCTTTTGTTAAAGTAAATGTCTGTACTGTCCAGGAAACTATTCGATTGTATAACATTCATTACAAAATACGCCTGCAAACATTTGGATTTATAGTGTATATATGTTGAAAACAGCCCTGCCTCTAATCTCCTCCTCACTGCTTATACACTGTTAATTTTCTCGTTGTGTATGAATTTCCCACAGAGTTCCGGGAAGCCAGAGCAGGAAAGGATTTCTTTGAGACGTGCCGCTCCCCTGAAGCCTGCTGTGAGCTTACACTACAGGTCAGCAGCACCTCTGGACACATCTGGATTCAGTATTGATTTTTTTTTGTCCTAGTTTAACTATCATTAGATTTGTGGGACTAATACCAAATTAATCTTCTTTCTGTAGCCGCTAAGACGCTTCCCTTTTGATGCTTCGATCATTTTCTCAGACATCCTGGTGGTTCCACAGGTAAGAAGTGTCTGTGTTGCAGAGGATTACTGTATATAGAGAGAGACGTGTTAATTAGAACTATTGCAGTGTTAGAACTATTAAAAATTGTTTGGACATTAAAGTTTGGTGCACGCAGACATGAAAAATACTTGTGCTATTGATAAACATTGGTTTAATTAAATGCTTTAAATCACATATGACTAGTTCTGATATGGTTTCAAGAACAGAATGTAAATAATAGTTAGGAAATTGTTGTTGTCATTTGTGTTACATATTAATTTAACATTAGATATTTACAGTCATGTTCCGACAGTAAAAAAAACAAACAGGAATTAGCTGCTCACTGAATGTGTCCAAATCAATTTAGACATTGGTATTAATATTCAGAAATGGGTCTGGGCTCTTATGTGATAATGAATAGTTTAGATGTAAAGATTTCAGTGGGTTACTATGTGTTTTGTTTAAATTTAGACTATTATATACACAAAGAGTGTCAAGCTGATTTCCATCTAATAAAAAATAAAATAAAAAAATAAATAAGAAGAATAATGTTTTTGGGGCTTTCTATTGTTTTTGCTGTTGTGCTAAACTCGTCCCAAACCAAAATGACTTGGAATGGCTGGAAAATATGGCCAAAATTGACATGCCGACATATTTTTTAATTTTCGATTGATATGTTAGAATTTAATTATTCATGCACAATCAACAGAAAAACTGCCAGTACCTACAACAGTACCTATCAGTGTCTGAAAATGAATTTGCTAATTCATTAAATGTGCCCTGTTATGAAGTCAGTGAGAGAAAAATGCCATAAATAATGTAAATATCTGAAATGTGTTTAGAAATTGTATTACCAAAAATGTAGAATTATTTTCTACGGTTATACTACGGTTTAAAATTAATTATGGTTATTTATGAATAACCATAATTATGAAACAAGCTAGATTAGTTTTTAATTGGAAAAAGCAAAAACAAATAAAAAATGTATATACCCTACTACTATTGTGTGAATAGCCTATTTAGTCATATTTGTCTATAATGTGTGTTTAAAAAAAATGAATAAATTAAATGGTCAAAATTGTCCAAATTCCTTAAAGCATTGGGTCATCCCTTAATAACAAATCATAATTTTTTTTATTCACATTTGATTCCGTATTCAGTGTTTCTTTGTGTGACCCTGTGTGTTTATGTCCTCAGGCGATGGGTATGGATGTCCAGATGTGTCCAGGAAAGGGACCAATATTCCCAGAGCCCCTGAAAGAGCCAGACGATCTGCAGAGGCTTCGGCCCAAAGTAGATGTGGCCGCTGAGCTCGGCTATGTCTTCAAAGCGATCACCCTGACCAGACACAAACTGGAGGGCAAAGTTCCTCTGCTTGGCTTCACTGGTGCACCAGTAAGTGAACCTGAGCTACATTTGTGTACTGTAAAAAAATAATGTCAATGTTGCACAATATCAAGATACAGACAAGCTTATAGACAGACATACTTCCTTATTGATCCATAAGAAAAACACACAGTCTGATAATAATTTGATCTCTCTCTTTTCCATCTCTTTACAGTGGACTTTAATGTCCTACATGATTGAGGGAGGAGGCTCCACCACCCACTCAAAGGCAAAGCGCTGGTTGTACAGACATCCAGAGGCCAGCCACAAGCTCCTGAGGCAGCTCACTGACGTTATTGTAGAGTATCTGCTGGGCCAGGTGAAAGCTGGTGCACAGGTAAGAAACTGAGAGAGGCATGCAACAATCATTCATCAGAAGCAAGAAACCATTATGTTTTTTTAAATGTAAAATACTAAGACTAAATATTGCCTCAGTATAAAATATTGCCTCAGTATTGTGTGTGTGTTTGTGTTCTAGGCCTTGCAGGTGTTTGAATCCCACACTGGTTGTCTGGGCCCAGCAGAGTTTAAGGAGTTTTCCCTGCCGTATCTGAGGGACATCGCTCGCAGGGTTAAAGACAAGCTGAAAGAGTCTGGACTGGACAATGTGCCTATGGTGGGTAATGGGTTACTCCAGCAGCATCTCAATGAAGCCAAGAAAATATGTGTAGATTGGTGGGGGCAGGCAAGGGGTGGGGCATCTAGCCACTTAGAGGGATAAAGGCCACAGATGGCTGTGGCATCACCAGTGATCTGATCAGTGATCTCTATTACAATAATAGGGCTAGCACTTAGTCAGCTACACCACCGGCAAAACCTAAAATTCGCTTTTTGCTGTTGTGTATGATGAAAATTTAAGGGGGTGGTAAGAGCTCAATATTTCTCATCTGGTGTTAAATGTGTATCATGAGACTTATGCACAGGCAACCAAAACAAATGTTTGATCATTTTGGGAGGCAAACAGAAGTGTTGGTCTGCTCAAGTGAGCCAAACACACACACACCTGCCTCTCCATGTATTTGCTAATTTTAACACTGCTTTGATTGCAGGCCTACACCGACATGCCAAAATATATATAGGATAGCAGTATATAAATTAATCATGAATTGTTACCAGGGGGCAGCTTGGAAACATCCGCACCTAACAATTAGTTGTGAGATTATATCTTGTGAGTGAGGTTTATGATGAGACAACATAAACCCTAACGTAGACAACACAAAGCCCTATCTGGATGGGATTAGTTTCTCAGAGGTACATCTGTGAAAAGTATTTCAAACTCTTGCATCTGGACTGCAATGGAAAAAACAAGAGGACCAGTGATTTTATTTCTTTTTGGCTTTTCTCACGTGACTTTGCATTCAGTAGCTCCTTCATTTCTTCTCATTGTTGTGTTTGCGTGGGTCTCCATGGCATCGCGTGCCCAAAGTGTCATTACAGTGCGTGGCAGTGGACAAATAGCTTTTTTTTATTTTATTAAATGCGAGATGTGAGTCCAGACAGGACTAAAATGATCAGAGGACCACATAGTTCAGTGAAAAACAGTAGGTAATTTAGCCTGTAAACTCATTCCAGCCAGATAGGGCTATAGAAGGCATTACCACCCACACTGGACAGCCTTATGGGTGTTAATGATCTGCAGCATCTGGCTTGAACTGTCCATACAAACAGATTTACATTCAATGCAAAGGTCAATGCACCATTCCCTAGATTCCACTGGACATGGCAAAAGTTATGGGAGTGATATATTAGTTCATGTCTAAAGACCGTCATGTCAGTGTATAAACCTTTATATGTTTAAATCTGGCAATAAAAAGTATTTTAATATTTAGACTGTAAATTCTGCACTTGATTATATGCACCACTAGGGGTCAGAATAGGGTAAAAATTGCAGTCTTTCCACACTGACTCAAATCTCTTTCTGTCTGCTTGGTCTTCAGATTGTGTTTGCCAAGGATGGTCATTATGGTCTGGAGGAGCTCTCCCAGTCCCACTATGAGGTGGTGGGTTTGGACTGGACCATTGACCCTCGCTCAGCACGGTGAGTCAGTTACACTTAAATGAGACATCATAGAACATCCCACACAGCACTTTGGGTGGTTGTGTTGGAGGTTTAGAAGGATTTCCCCTCCATTGTACAACAGATTTTCTTAAATGCTGTGTAATTTTATATGAAAAGAAGTGTTTGTACTTGTTTTACAGTGAGAGGACCGGAGGAAAGGTCTGTCTGCAGGGTAACATGGACCCCTGTGCACTCTATGCCACTAAGGTAGGAGTGCCACTTAAACTGGGATAAGTTTGTGTGGCATTTTGATCTATAGCGTTTTATTCATTATCAGTAGCAGACCTCATTAAGGCTGGCATAGCTGAATGACAACTAATCCTCACGGCAATGTTACAAAATGTAGCGCAAGGACAAAACTTTTTGGTATTCTTACCCTTGTTTTACAAAACCAAATTGGATACAACAGGTGTCTACAAGCTTATAGACATGCATTGTGTCTACCATAGAGATCGGAAGATGGAACAGTTTGACTAAATTGATTGGGGTCTATAGTTTGCTTTTTTTGTTTTGAGCAGGAGCTACAGGGCTAATGTAGCTCACAAGCAGCCAAAACTTTTATACCACCAGGCTCATCAGGTTTCTAATGCTTCTATCTGTAAAGATTGACATTTAATTTAAAGATGGATAGATGGGTAGACGGATTGATAGACAGACAGACAGACAGACAACTTAAAAGTCATAGAATTTGAAAATCTTTGTAGACCTAATTTGAGCAAAAAAAAATGTCAAAAGTCAAAATTAATTCAATAATTCTACACAATAGAGCTTTTAGCATCTGACACACATTTTATTATTAAAGATTGTATCACCATTTTTATAGCTGTGAAGTCTCAGAAAGCTTGTCATATGTTGGTTCTGGCAATATTATCTATAAACATGGACATTTTATGTTTGTTTATTTATAAATGAATTGATTACTCGGTTGATAACTCCTTCTTTAACTTCCATCTTCCCTTAATGTCCTGTTTAGGATCGAATTTCTGAGATAGTGAAGAAGATGGTCGAAGGTTTTGGCACCAAAGGCTACATTGCCAACCTCGGCCATGGTGTTTACCCTGACATGGACCCCGAGTGTGTGGGTGCCTTTGTGGATGCCGTCCACACGCACTCCCGCCAGCTTATCAACCGCAAATAAGCAGTCCAGCCAGAAGAAACAGCACACTCAGACCACCCAGCAGCTCACAAGCCCTGATAAACAACCAGTTCAAGCCTGTTTCATCTGTTCCTGCCTGTTTTAGCTACATAACAATCACTTATATACAGAATGTGGAACAGTTTTGTATTTTGATATATTGTGTGAATTGAGGCGCACTAATGTCGGTCAGTCAGTGTTGTACTTTCTTGCTAGCTGTACTGAACCTTCTTGTGGCCTTTAGATGTATGCACTGGAATCCTGACTGAAACCGAGGGACCTATTGATAAATATATTAATGTGAAATGCCAGCAGAGAAAAGTGGATGAATGCTGCTAGTCAGTGTTGGCATTAAATGCTACCCATTTATAAAAATGGTCTGATTGATCAGATGACATTTGTAAGCACTGGTGTATTGATAGGCCTGTAAGTGAATGATTTTGTATTTAGCAAAATAAAGAAGTATCCTTTTATCAGCCTGTATCTGACTGAGGGGTCTGTGAAAGCACAGGATAATATTACACCTTAAACAAAATGTAGGTGGATTCTTTGCTCACGCTTGCCTTGTGTTCTTGAAAAGGATAATAAGAAAAATAAGTTCCATTCTACATTCCAAGTAGGAAATTTTAACTGGAATTTCAACTGGAAATTAAGAAAGCCTCACAAGGCCCAAGATAAAAGAGAAATCTGGTGTCAAACGGACTTGGGGTGTAGTTAAACAAGATAACAAATACAAACTTTGTATTCAAAATAGCCCACTTCCATTCGCCCCAGAATTCCAAAAACAGTGTGTTTAGCCAATGCTTTTAACAAGCTTACAGGATTACAATGCCACAATAGCTTTTTTTTTTTTACTATTAACTGTTTATTATGATTTTGTTTTAAATGTCAGGGCTCTCTCTACCAATAAAATGTGGAGTTACTTTGAGTTTGCTAATGGTGTATAAATAGCAATTTATTTGCATGGAGAACAGTATGCCCCTATTGCTATTATTGTAGCCTGTTGGGAGCACCAGTTAAAATGCTGCATTTCAAAAAGTTCGTACTTATCATGTTTTACTACAACCAAAATCCATTTCACACTTGATTTCCCCTTTTAAGAATCCAAGCTGGCTACACCACACTTTAAGAGTAGTAAAAGCAGTAGTATTATACAGTTTATTAGCATGCCTATCTAATTGTGTCTCATTAAACCAGTTGTAAACACATTACTGTCTAATTTCTATCTGTCTGCATGTTACCATATTATTTGGATGTACAAAAAAATGTATAGTCCTAACAATGCTAACCTGGGAAATAAATTGGGATGTTTTGGTTGGATTGGTCAAAAACACTGATAAATAAGTCTGAAGCCAGTTGTAGTAAACTCCTATAGTTAACATTTTTTTGGGGTTTTTTATGTTTGGAAAAGTATACAGCTATCTAAATGTTTAGTTTGACAAAACTCCCAGTAAATAGAAAGCAGCATAATCTTCTTAATGTAAGTAAATTGTAAGGATGTAAATATTCTCAAATTGCATCATTTGATTGGATATGTAGCATTGGAAAAGAAAACACTCTTTGCAAGTGAAATTATCCAATTTTCAGTCAGTGTCTTTTATTTTGTTTTACTTTTTCTTTAGTTTAATTCATTTGCACTCAACATAATACTTATTTTAAGACATCTAAGTAAGAAAAAATGTCTAGTTTTAGCCAATAGTTTTTTGCAGTGTAATCTTTTTGTAAAAAAATAAGCACAGACAAGTTAACTAACACAGTACAGTTAGCTATATTGAGTTAGGTATGTGTCAGTAAAAAAGTTAGATAAAATGTAATAGTTCAATGGTTAGTTCATTGTTATTTAATAGGTAAGGAGAAGAGGACCGATATATAAAAGCGCTGTCTTTAGCCTAGCGTGAGTATTAGCCTTCTTGTGCTTTTGTTTAGTTTGTTTGTGTTCAGAGTTGCCAGGTTCGCGGTTTTCCCACCAAATTGGGCTGGTTTGAGAGAGAGAGAAAGAGAGAAATCTAAATGAAACCAGAAGTTGATGAAATGAAGTCAGAAGTTGATGAAAAAACATGTTAAAGAGGACAAAAGAGAGAAAAAAGTAAATGTCAGTTTTTTCTATTATTTTTTCTAATAATGTTACTATTAAATGTTCTGCTTGTGCTTAGTTTTAGTCAGGATTGTTCATGGTCCTGTAGGCTGGTTCTCACAAACAACTCTCTCTAACAATCTCTAGCTTAGCAGTTAGACAAAAGTGTTAGACCACCCCTATTTGTTTGCCTTTATTTTTGCCATTTAGGCTCTTAATGTCCAGTCAATAACCAGAAATGGTACAAAATTTTGTGGTAAAATGCCAGGACATCTTAGGAAAACATAACAACATGAAACGGTAATTTTAGTATTGTTAAAAAAAAAAAAAGCAGGTAAACTGTAACAAAAACTGAAAAAAAAAATCATATATGTTTATAAAAGGTGTGATCTCATTTGTTAACAGCTTACAGCTGGTAAATAGCAAAGGATATAAACTGAGCTTTTGGAAATGGATTTTAAAATTTTATTTTACCAAAGCCTTTGTCTGTAGTAAAGCAGTGCTGGAACAGATTGTATTACTGCACTTTACCCAACTTTAACTATTAAAAGTGTAACTCTTTTTTTTTTTTTTTCAGAAAATTTAAAGATAAAGTCAGAGAGTGGTGAGACCCGTTTCCTACACCTTCAAAAGACTCTTGGAAACTGGAGAAACCTGGAACAGGAAGTGTCGGGTATCTCAGACATCCTCTGAGAAAACTCTGCGGTCCTCCAGTAATTTTATTCCCGTCTAGACGTACATTTCTGAGTTTCATCTCCTCACGTTTAATAAAATAGCTTTTTGTTCACTGCCACGCTCTGTAATTGCACTTTGGGCGCACATTTTCATGGAGATCCACATAAACACAACAGCTGAACATGATGTCATGTGACCGAGAAAACCAGAAAACTACTTGGTCCTTCTGTTTGAAGTATGAAAGAATTTTCACAGACAGGCGTTCCCCTGAGAAACTAATCACGTCCGGATAGGGCATAAAATGAGGAAATAAAGAATTAACTTGTCTGAGACTTACAGCACTGCTACTGGACACCTGAAAAATAGGTGTGTTCTATAAATTTTATAATGTAATGTAAGTTGTTAAGAGGTATCTTGAGGCTAAACACTAGCCAACGTGCTCCGAGAGAAGAGGCGTCAACAGTATAATCCAACATTGTGTTGTTACAAATGTATTCATATATGTGATATACACTTTTAAGATGTATTCAGTTAAATATGGATCCTGACACATGCTGGACAATTTAGAGGCATTGTCTGATTTAAAATAACACATACCAAGATAAAAACAAGAACTGTATCAGCTAACAGACTCAAACAAAAACATGATTTTATTCAGTGGTACCTACAGTACACTTCTGTACACTAGCCTGTTCATTTGACACATTAGCCTGTTATTTGTAGTAAATATATTTTTTATTTAGCCAAACAAAGCTACTTCTAATTAACTGCTAGTCTAATTTGTTATGCTAAGTCTTTAAGTTGTTGCATTTGAGGGGAGGGAGTCATTAGTTATAGATGAATGGTGATAATCATTAGATTACAGGCCTACATGCCTAGTAGATCAAATAATCCCAGTGACGAAAGGCACGTAAGCACCCAGCAAAGGCAAATCCTCAAAATCCAGTTGTTTTTGTTTAGGATTGATGGTGGCAATGAAATTCCAACACACATCATGTGACCCTCAATGAAGAGATGTTTTTGAGGGCCCTGCTGATCCACAAAAACAAGGTTTTATTTGAATTAATGGCTTCTGTGATCCCCAACACATTTCAATCATGTACGGGATTTGTGTGTAGATTTTCTCGCAGGGATTAGAACTTTTTTTTTCCGTTCTGATAAATTGAATCATATATTTAATTGCTTTTCTTTTTGTATTTGTTCTGTTTGTTTTTTAAGCTTTTCAAATCTGAGGAGAAAATTGTATGTGGTGAAATTCTTTAGCTTCTGTTTTTGGGAGAGCAGAAAGTAAGTTAATAGATTGCTCCTTGGTAAAACAGTCTCTTTTTTTTTAAATATACAGGCCCAGTCAAAAGTTTAGACACAATATCCCATTCAATGTTTTTATATATTTGATGTATTTCTACATTGTAGATTAATACTAAAGGCATGGAAACCATTAAGAGACACATATGGAATTATGTAGTATTAAAAATAGTGTTTTGCCTCCACAATCCCCTGACCTGAACCAAACTGAGATGGGTGATTTGAGATGGGCTGCACTACAGCGTGACAGAAAAGCTGTCTGGACTTTAACATTAACACTGAGCATGTGCCCATCATCTGCTCACACTCATAACTCAGAACCGGTTTCTGAATAAATGGTAAAGCTCCCCGTTATTTCTCTGTACAGTTGTTTTTGTTCTGTTATTTGTTTGTGCTGTTCGGGTCGATTAGAAGAGTCTAGATTCCTCCCAAGTTTCTTCTTCTTAGTGTGAGGGAGTTTTTCCTTGCTACTGTTGGCACAATCAATGTGGTGCTTACTAATAAGATTCTTGAACCCGTATCTCTATAAAGCTTCTTTGTGACATTTGTTGTAAAAAGCGCTGTAGAAATAAATTTTAATTAAAACTGAATTGAAAATGGTGATGTGCTTACAAAAATGACAAAAAAAAATAGTATGTTACTCTTTCTGAAACTTCTTATATTCTTATATGTATCTTATACACTTCTTATATTAAAATATTTAAGCTAGCTTTGGACAGGCTTGGATGTTTTTTTTTTTTTTTTTTGCTTAATACAGCTCATCAAACGTTGCGGACACGTTGCCTTTGGGTGTCCATTGTCTCCCAGCCAATGGCTCAGTAAATAAACTATACAGACTGCATACAGGCATTGTGTATGAAATCGTAGCAGCTGCAGCCCTCTCTCTCTCTCTCTCTCTCTCTCTCTTTCTTTTTCTCTACTTTTCTTTTTCTCTCATTTGTCCACACTGCATGCTGTTGTCACAATACAGGATAAGTCTGGCCTTGATTGTGCTGTGTTAGGTGTTGTAAGCCTCTGTGTGTGTGTGTGTGTGTGTGTCGGTGTGAGGATGTGAGAGAGTGAGTGTGTGTGAGGGAGAAAGTGTGTGTGTGGGGGTGGAGGTGGGGAAAAAAATGCTGCAATCAATTTGCTGATTAGCGCTGTAGCATTTTAAGCCCCTGTCACTCCATGCTTGTTTGTATCCATAGAGCACAGCTGTGATTTGGGGGTTGGGCGTACCTCATGCTTCTTAGAATGAGAAAGAGAGAGAGAAACACACACACACACACACACACATCCGTGCATGGAGGAGAGCTACCTCAAGGGGCTTCAGACATTATTTTTAATTGCAACAATGAATCCGCACAAAAAAAAGCTAAACTCCCCAAGGTCTCCTTTAAGGAACCACAAGAGGGATGAGGGAGAGAGGGAGGAGTGAGGTGGTGGTGGGGGGTAGGAGGCTGCTGTGGGGGTTCAGTCGCAATCTCTCAGTGAATCAGCGGGCCTGAAAATCCAATCTGCTCTTGGAGACAGCAGGCTGTACATCATTTGTCAGGCCCTGGCACTATCAGCGCTTCATCAGACGCCGGGGTTTAGGAGGGCTCGGCCTGTGATTGATTTGAAATAGGGCATGCGGACAGTAACAGTAAGGGGGGACTTGGGACTTCGGCCTAGTCCACATCTATCCCCCTGTGGACGGTCTGGCCAAACAGTGCTTTAAGAAGACACTGACAACGCCCTTAAAGGGATAGTTCCCTTAACATAGGGGAAAGCGCATTAGCAGCTAAGCTGCAGCTGAGGTGGGCTAGATATTACGGCCTCTACATCATAGAGAAAGAGCCTTCATGTATGGCTGTGAAATGTATGTGATGTGCCGATTTTTAAGGACGCAGCTGATGTATCCTTCCCAGACACTGGTTACCTACATATCTCAGGGAACAAAGAGTGTCTAAAATGAATGGGTTTGTATGGAGTGTGTAAGCAGTATTATAGTTTATATATGTTTGATAATTTCCATACTAAAAAATGTGTTAATTTTTTTCAAATCTCTAGTTATTATAAATGTGTGATTATTTTCATACTGAAAAATGTGTTCATTTTCTCAAATCTCTAGTTATTAGCAGTACATGCTACAACCCTTACAGCTTAAAATCTGTTTATTATACAAACAAATGAGTAGATAGGGTAGTTTCCTTTCATTTTTAGCAAAATACTTCAATCTTCAGTCAAAAAGCCAAAGTTGAAGTAAATCAAAATAATGTGTGAAATTATTCACTATACAAATTAAGATTATTAAATATTTAGTTTCTTTCACTCAGTATTTAAAAAAATATTTTCTATCTACAAATCTTTGAACCTGCATATTTCTTCTGACCTGAGTTTTAGATGCAATTCTGATTATATGTTTGTAATATATTGGCAAATATTAGAAAATCAAATGTTTGTCACAGTTTTTTTTTTGTATAACACCCTACATGTATCCTTCCACCAAGAATGGAAGAAAAAAAATGAATTTTTAAAAATATTTTTAAGACCAAAATCTAATCTCAGAGCTTTGGTAAAACAGGAGCCTGGTATCCTGGGCATCGGGAGATATATGTTAATATTACACTTTGTAAAAAATATATTTAAAATATGAAACATTTTGCCTCCTGACACTAAAAACTAAGCTTATTGAAAATATCATGAAGGTGCTTTTGTAAATTGATGACTACTTACACCCTATACTGTGCATTGAACTACATTATGCATACAAATACCGCATCTACATGCAAAAAGAGCTACAGATTTCAGATTTTAACTCTTGAATTAAAATGAATGAAATTATTATTGTTTTAATACGTATATATATATATATATATATATATATATATATATATATATATATATATATATATATATATATATATATATATATTGCTCTGTTCAGATTCTATGCTGTTGTGAAAATTTAAAAATGTGTTGATGTGTCACTATAAACTCGGCAACTCAGCAATTGGGACCACACTTAAAACACACACACAGTAGAGATAAAAACTTCAAAAAGAAGCAAAACTGACTTTACCCATTGCACCTCCCCTACAAAAATAAATCTAAAATCAGCAGTGTGGGCTTACTCTAGATACCCATTAAATTAATGCAGGGTTTAACACTGTCTACATCCATTAGCTAGTAATGTAGCTTGAATAAACAGTTAGCATCACTGCTAACATGCTCCAATCTTGTTGAGGCTGTTACCACTGCGACAAATCATCTTAAAAACTGCAGCGGCCAGCTGCTGTGTCTGTTACCTTCTTAGTGCACCCTAGATGTTTTTTTTTTTTTTCAAAGAAAGGAAAAAGTGGCTTTAGGGATGAGCATAGACCAAAATAACAAACAAAACAACTAGAAACTACTACACACACACACTATCTAAACCTGAATCAAAGAAAACAAAACACAACAAAAACTACCCTAGTTCCCTGCCACCAAGACAGAAAGAAAAGGAAACAGGAGACAGAGCAAAATGGCACTCATCCCCGATTTTTCCCAAAGACAAATGAGAAATTGTAACAAAACTTACAGACAGAGTGTGTAGTGGATGTGCCAGGTTGGCCTGAGCCGGTTGTTTTTGGACATTTCCAGTCACTTTTATAGTGAGAGCTCCCCTGTTGGCCAATTTCAGTACTGCACACTGCAAAATAGACATACGAACACAAAAGCAGCAGACACAAACTGAGGAATATTATGACAAACTAAGGAATATTACGGTCATAATAGGAGGTTTGATGCAAAAGCATGAATTGGCCTTTAGTTATCTAATTTCATTCACTATCAATAGAATCAAATGACACACCAAATGGATGTATCGTTTTCGATGAGCAACCAGAGGAGAATGGAACCTCCCTTCTGAGCCTTGGTTCCTCCCAAGGTTTCTTCCTCCTCCAGCTCTGAGGGAGTTTTTTCCTTGCCACTGTTGTTCACTAGAAGTTCTATGTGTTTGTGTTTGATTCTTTGTCCTGCTACCAGACATCTGTAAAGCTTCCACGTGACATGTGTTATTGTTTTACATATAAAAATATAAAAACACACCAAAATGATGAACTGGGTTTTAAAAATCTTATTTAAATGCTCTGCCAGATAGATACTACATTGCTAAAAGCAATACTGATAGTCTGAACCGATTTGTTTGTTTTTGTCACAGACGAACAGCGATCTTTAGCGATCTTCAGCCGCTGCTGGTAGCTGGATTGTTGTTTTGTTTTGTTTTGGATGAACTGCCATAACAGATCACCTCAGGCCGAGGCGTAATCCTCAGATGTCGTAAATCGCAGCTAGAAATGTGTCACGGCCTTTGTAATCCAGGGCTCTTCCCCACCCACCCACTCCTCTCTGACACCCCAATTACTGAAGCATGCTGGGAAAAAACCACAGCGGCAGAACAAAGCTCCGCAAATCAGCTCCCTCAAGAGCGCCATGCGGGACTGTGCAGACCCTCAGCAGCCAAGGAGAGCGCACTCGCTAACTGAGTAAAAAAGCAGAGCAGCGTCTCGGACATGTCGGGCCTGCTGGGTGGGCAGGGTTTGGCAATAGTATAAAGCTGCAGACCCGGAGACTGCAGTTTTAGGACCGCTGCAGATTCAGGACCGCTGCAGTTCTAGGACCCTACTCTGCCGCCTAGCGACATAAGCGAAATGAATGACTTAAAGGCTTATTTCAATGTTTATTTCACCCAAATATCATCACCTAAATATTACTTTGTCTTAGAATGTGTCCTAGAACTCCCAACCACATATCAGAGACACAAGGAAGACTTGGGGTTATAAAATGTATTTGAAATAATAACAAAATTCAAATATTAAAATTCACACATTAACGTTGTTTTTTTTTTATCCAGGGACTTGGATCGCAACGACTTCTGTAAGAGAGAGAAAGAAAGAAGAGATAGAGAAAGAGATACAAAAGGTGTTAGTAGTGTTAGGTGCTTGTAATTGATTTAGGCTACATATACACTCACATCCTGTGTAGATTACATTGATATCTAATTCAAAACATCGGAATATTTTAATACATTTAGGCTATAAAACTTGATTCAAATTCCGAACTCACATTCCGACTGTACTCCATCGTGCACCAAACTGTGCCACACAATTCGACGACGACAACAGCTATGAGGAGAAAAGCCTTTAGCATACACCTGCACCCCACTCACTCCCTCTCTCGCTGGTCCCGCCTACTGTGTAATAATCACTCATGTCGCTAGGCGGCAGAGTAGGGTCCTAGAACTGCAGCGGTCCTGAATCTGCAGCGGTCCTAAAACTGCAGTCTCCGGGTCTGCAGCTTTACCCTACTCGGGTTTGGAGGATTTATTAAAGGAATACTCTCCTTTAGCAGCCATAAAACTTCTCTTCCCTCTGTTGTTTACTCTGCCCTCATGTTGTCTTATGAAGATCTAGCCACTTCCTTACACAATGGTTCTTCATTGGTTCTTTAAAAAGGCAGCAGTAATACTGTATACAGAACCATAGCAACTTAAAGAACCATGCTAATGTAATTTAAAGCTTTTAAAGCTTTTAACCCATACACAGGCTTCTGCCCAGGCATAGGCCTCTTCCTATTTACTGGCAGCTGCCCATTCATAAGCTTCTGCCCAGACACAGGCTTCTGCTCATTTACAGGTGTCCGCCCATTCGCAGGCTTTTGCACATTCATAGGCTTTGCCCAGGCATAGGCTTTTTCCTATTCGCAGGCTTTCGCCCATTCGCAGGCTTCTGCCCAGTCACAGGCTTCCGCCCATTCACAGGCTTCTGCCCAGTCACAGGCTTCCACCCATTCGCAGGCTTCTGCCCAGTTGCAGGCTTTCGGCCATTTACAGGCTTCCGTCCATTTACAGGCTTCCGTCCATTTACAGGCTTCTGCCCATTCGCAGGCTTTGGCCCAGTCACAGGCTTCCACCCATTTGCAGGCTTCTGCCCAGTTGCAGGCTTTCGCCCATTTACAGGCTTTTGGCCATTTACAGGCTTCCGTCTATTTACAGGCTTCTGCCCATTCGCAGGCTTCTGCCCAGTCATAGGCTTCCACCCATTTACAGGCTTCTGCCCATTCGCAGGCTTCCGCCCAGTCACAGGCTTCCGCCCATTTGCAGGCTTTCGCCCAGTCACAGGCTTCTGCCCATTCACAGGCTTCCGTCCATTTACAGGCTTCTGCCCACTCACAGGTTTCTGCCCATTCATAGGCTTCTGACCAGTCACAGCCTTCTGCCCATTCACAGACTTTAGATGCATTCATGGAGATATTGTTATAATATTATGTTAGTGTTTTATTTGCTGGCAGTACACATGATAGGGCCTTTTGTGGCTGGCAGGCTAGCTTGTGCTAACAACTTTAGCAAGTTTAGCAAGAGAAACTACAGGTCTGTATAATGTGAGATGTGTGCAGTGCTAGATTAGTCATTTCACACAGGAGATTCTCCCTAGTGTGTGTTTCAAACTATTTGCATATACGTATGTGTGTATATTTCTCTGAAATTGTACTACTAAAAAAAAAATGTTTTCATCTCTACTTTTACTCACTACGGTTGTAAACTATTTTGGCCCTTTTTAAATATAAATATTATTCACCAATTTACATTAACTAGATTTATTGTTGCCATTAGATATTAACAATTTTCATGATTTACCAAATAATTTATTGGGCAGTATGTCATCAAAGTCGCCATGAACAGCCTTTTGACAGTTGACATCTTTTGGAATTAGCATTTATAAATGTTTAGATATGCTTGTCAACTGTAGGTGTCATGTGGCCTTATTAACAGTGCTCTACAGTAAATGTTACAGAATGTATTATGAGAATATCTCACATTATTTCATTTTATAAAATTTCTGCCACAAATACCTTGTAACTGAAGCTGATAGCCAGAATACTAGCGACAAAGCTAACAGGTAAATCTAGTGTTTTGAACAAATTTTCAGATAAAAATGTTAAACTGGCATTTAATAATTCACAGCATTGTGAGGATAAGATGATTCTGTTATGATTTGTGGGCTTTTTCTGAACCCTATAGAAGTGTTGAGGAGCTCATTTTAGCACTGTTGTTACATTACAATCACACCTTACACACAAACACACTCCTTAAACTAGAAAAGGTTAAACTCCAGAACTGTGTGTTTATTGTTCTTTTTAGAGTGTTTTGCTCATATTCCTCATCAGGGCCTAAAGCCTTCTGGCCTCGACACCCCTAACACCTCCCCCACATCACAGCCTGACGGCTCCAGCCCACACTGACAACTCCGCACAAGGTGGGAAAAGCAATTTACTCCTCTCTCCCTTTTCCCGGCACATCCGTGGTGCTAAATAAGTGGGCCAAGGAGGAAATGCCATGTCTACCCCCACCAGCCTGGCTAACAGGGCTGTGGAGCCGTCTGTACTGCAGAAGGCAGTTGGCTGAGCAGCTATTAGAGAGGTTTTTTTGCTGTTGTTCCATGACTATAGAAAAAAGACAGCGCAACACGTCTCTCAAATCTCAAAGTTGGGAAAGGACAAACTATTTTAATTAAGTATTGGTGTCCTGGAATGAACATCCCTGCAACAGCTAATATATCTGATCACCATTTCACTAACTTTAAGACTACTAGCACCAACTGCCGGGACCTCTGTGGAATAGTTCAATCACTTTACACAGTTATGCGCATAACGTGTTTTGTGGTGCAGTCGCTTTTCTGAGTATATGAATCTGCTAATTTTTGCAAGGATTCTGTCACCATCCTTTTTTCAGTTCTAATTCTGTGTTTTTTTGGTTTAACAATGTGCAAATGGCAGACAAAGATATGAGCTTGTCGTTCTGCGATGTTCCAGGGATGTTCGCAGAAGCACACTGATGCCATTTATCAGTACGGTATATTTTTTACAGGCTATGTTAAACCCTGTAAAAAGTTCATTGCTATGCTCATTGCTATTTTACTCCCCGCCAACAGTCTATTTTCTAGCCTTCTGCCTGCATCATTTAATAAGCAAAGGCGCTTGTAAATGTATCTACACTGCTGGGCGTAGTGGTATGAAAGCTGCATGGTTGACGGCTTGCCTAAAGATCGCTAAAATAGAGCACATGGTGTCCCTTCCTCATTACTGCTGCTTTTAAAAGCTCAGCCTTCCTCCCCTATCGGACCCGCTCAATGACAGACAATGACGTGTTTCACACTTTATTCATAGAAAAGCACTGAAATTCAACACAAATCATATAAAATGGTAGTAGCATTACATAAATAGTAATAAATTTTTGTTTATAGACATTAGCTCAAGAGGTTGCACAAAAAAAAAAAAAAAAAAAACAAACAAAAAAAAAAAACGTTGTTGAACTATACTTTTGTGGCAACAAATACTGGATACCTTTTCATAATTCAGTAGCACAGAGAGGCGACAAACACTTTCCCTTAAATTAAAAAAGAAAAAAAAAAGGGAAAAAAAAAATCAAACAGTAGATGAACTAGTGAACAATCTCTACCAGCGATTATTTTTTTCCTTCTAAAATCTAGGGACAGATCAGAACACTGGTACAGTCAACACAGACACTTAAAGAGTATGGGGAGAGGAGGTTAAAAAAAGAAGAATCAAAGCCACAGAAGTTTATTCTCTTTTTTTTTGCGATGCCGTCAGACCAGCTAAAGTCGAGCTACAGAAAATGCTTGCTTGGTTATTGAATTTTTTTTGTTTGTTTTATAGAGCAGGCTAGAGCGCTATGATCATCCTGCAGACGTTGGTTCAAAGACAAAAAGAAAAAGACAAAAAGGCAATTTCCTGTCTAATCTGCTAAATGGTCTTCAGTTCTTCTGTTGAAGTACTTGAAGGACAGCAACAGCACTGGCTGTTAAATTTGAGATCCAGACGAAGACCAGGAGAACAGGAAGGCCGCAGAAGGAGGTCATTAACACCAGGTGGTCCCAGCTTTATAACTAACAGGTCCTTCTTTTTTGTGTGAATTTTGTGGCTGATCATTTGGAAGAAGTTAAGGGAACCAAAACTGGGTAAAAACAAACAAACAAAAAACACTTAAAACTATTAACAAACCAAAAAAGTCTCCTCATACAAAACCATCCAAAACCGGCATCTGTCCAAGTGTTGGCGAGCCGGTGGAGGTCTACGTACAACTATCCAAACCGCCGCTCAGACATTAGCCCTCCCTCAGCCCAAATACACAGAGTGTGTCAACTGACGCTTGGTGTAGGCAGAAAACCAAACAAAACATGTGCCACTTTGTGCGATGACCCAGCTGGCAGACTCGACCACCCGACCCTGGACAGTTCTGGACAGTGGAAGGCGTCTTGGGTCTTGTTCTCTCTCTCTCTTTCCTTCGTTCTACTGTACTCGGCTGACGTTGGCAACAAGACCTCCTGAAACTCAACACCGCGCCGGCCGCTTTGAGAGAGGACTGTAAGGCTTCGAAAGTAAAAACAAAAGAAATTTTAAAAGAAAAAGATGTACATAGGTCAGTCAAAAAGGCAAAAAAGGGTCCGTCCCAGTTTGCAGCGACATGCAGACAACTGATCGAACCGTCCAATCCGAACGAGCCGAAGCCGAACGAGGAATGAGGCGGAGCCAGGAGGGAAGTGGTTCTGCATAGTCAGTTCGTTTCTGTTCATAAACGTTTGTCTTCCCCTTTTCTTTCTTTCTTTTCTTTTTCATTCAGTATGTACATGCCATGCTTTTTCTTGTGACAAAAAACTACGTAGAAAAAGAAAGAGGATACAAACATAACCGTAAATACAAAAAAAACTGTTCACAGGAGCACCTGAGAAATGTTTTTCTTTTAAAGTCTTCCTCTTTAACTGCTGTCACATTCCCAGCCCGCAACAAATTCAAGTATCTGAAAAGAAACCGAAAAAATAACCAAAAACAAAAACATACAGTTATCATAAATAATTATAACTTTACAATTTTTTGAATTGACACTTTCATATTTACAATATCTTAAATGCTTATGCTACTATTTTTTTTCTCGTTTTGTTTCTTTTAAGTGATTCCCTGAGAACTGAGTTGAGCATCTCTTTTCTCATTCTATCCTTTCTTTCTTTCTTTCTCGTTTCCTTCTGTTCAAAGCCGCAGAGTGCATTTCTAAGTGTTGGGACCCTAGAGGGCGCTTTGCGGGGGGAGGGGTGGTGCGGTTTTCGGAATGTGGAAGAAATCGTGATTTTTTTTCCCCAAACAATTTTTCCCCTTTCTCTTGGCATTTACAATTTGAATCGTTCTTTTTTTATCCTAAACGGTATAAACATGTGAGCGATTAATTGAATTTAGTGTTCACACTGGAAACTTGCTAATCAAGACAAAATGTGATGTGATTGTGAAGTGGGTGTTAATGAAGTGCTTGTATAACTTTTAATAACTACAACTACTACTATAAATTCACACCGTTTTTTTGTGATTTTTTCCCCTACCCTTTTAAGAATCAATTGAGAAAATCTTTGCTGCTAATGCTAATCTCTGTCCGCCTTCTGGGGAAGAAAAAATATTTTAGGAACACTCCAGCAATTTCCCATACAGTTTCTTATTCTTATCTGCTGCATCTGTATTGTCATTGAACAATTGCTAAAATTTTGTTTAAAAAAAAAAAAGTACACACAACACAAGTTACATAGAAAGCAATAGGGGTGCCTCAGTTGTAAGATAGCAGTACTGTACCATAACACACAGATGCAGCAGATTATGAAAGATACTGTAAAATAATATGAGTGTTCCTCTCATTTAGATCATGGCTGATTGATGGCTGATTCAGCACCTCAAAACTTCAAGTCTTCATCTCTTTCTCAAAGATCCCCCTCGCTACATTTATGTTTGATTTTTTTGAAAAAGAGATGAGATGAAAAAAGATGAGAAACCAAGAGGAATGGACAGAGGCGAGAGGGGTAGTACTCGAGCCCTGGTGAGGAAGGGTAAGTAGGTGTGCACTGGAGAATTCCTGGGTTACAATGATGAACACTTCTCTCTCTCTTTGCTCAGCTGCTTTAAAACACGAGGCCTCTTCAAGACCGTTTGTTAAAGCTGTTCCTTAAATACGATCGAGGTATGACAGTAACACTGTGTGCGAGTGTTTAGGAATGACCGTTGTTTTTTTTTTTGTTTTTTTATCCGAGTGTTTAAGCTCCTTCAAAAACAAAAATAGAAAAAAAAAAAACCACACCAATCGCAACGATGGAAAAGCTTTCCAGGCTCAAAATATATGCCGCCTGTCATTTGGTTTCTCTTTATGTGCCACGTCTACATTTCGTGTAATCGCAAATTTGATATCCGTAATAAACTAAAGCGAGCATAAGCCAAAAAAACAAAAAAACAAAGCATTATTAAGCTTGTTCTCCCCATCCACAGGTTTCTACCTGGTAGAATAAGTTAGTGAACAGTGGTTGTTCACAATTTAAAAACAAACAAATCAAACAAAAGAAAACAACATATGTAGAAATTCACAAAGGATTACAAAAACAAGAGAATGGGACGAAATAATGCCTTAAATTTAAATTAAAAGGAAACGAGTCCCCCCCACCCCCCGTTGTCTGTGGTCAACCAAAACGTTCTCGCACCAACATCATCAGTTTCTTCTTGCCCTTGTAGATCTGCTTGAGGTTGTCTATAAACTGGGCAAACTGGATGTGGCCGTCCTGGGCCAAGAGAAAGGTTTCTCGTGCCTTGCTGAGGAACTCTATGAACTCGCCGTAGTGGCGTGGGCTGATGTGGGTCAGCCGCGAGTGCGTGGTGTTGATGTAGGCGCTGATGGTGGCGTCCAGCAGTTGCCTGAGGGGCGCTTTGTCCGTGCTCATGAGCTTGCCCGAGTTGCGGCGGCCGGGGATGCCGGCCAGGCCTGGGGCGGTCATGGTGCAGCGGCGCAGGATGTCCGAGAGTACGGTGGCGCAGTGCACGCTTTTGACCACGAGAGGGATGAGGGCGGCAAGCTCGTTCTTGCCTAGCGAGTGGCTCAGAGCGCAGGCCCACAGGACGTCGTTGATGGCCGGGTGCGTGTCCTGGTTGTAGGCCAGGTTGAGGTGGGCCATGGCCAGAGAGGCCAGTTTGAACGCCCTTAGAGGGTAACCGCGGTGCTCCATGTACCGCGCGATGGTGAACAGCTGCGAGTAGCTCATACCCGTGGAGGCGGCGTCAATGACGATCTGGTAGGCCGTCTCGAAGGCGATGTGGTCCTTCTCGCACAGCGTGAGGGCAGAGAGAGCGCAGTTCTGAGGATCCTTCATCGCGCACTGCAGGGCCAGGGTGCGGGCGCAGCCGGCCAGCTCCTCCCGCTGAGGATAGTCCAGACTCAGCCGCAGGACAGTGTTGTGGGACATGACCGTGGCGGCAACGATGCTTGTGGCTTCCGTTGGGGTGAAGAGGGTGTACCAGGACTGCAGGATGCTGACCAGGGCTCGCAGGCCTATGGTAAGAAAGAAAGGATAAAAATAGAGAACTTAAGTACAGGAACTGAAGTTATTTATATATATATATATATATAATATTGATGCGTTTTGGGTTTTTTTTATACTGACCAACTTCAGTAGCACAAGTAACCAGCCAGCGCACCATCTCCCTGCGTCTCCAGTTTAGCGTAGACAGAGTCATCCTCATAACCTACAGAGAAACACCACACCAAACACAAATGCATTAAACAAGGTATAACAGACAGACAGAGACAGCCACAGACAGCCACAGACAGCCACAGACACACACCTGAAGGCCAAGCTCCAAGGCAACATTGAGCAGTGTGATGTCAGGCGGGTTGTCTGCAGGAGTGGCGATTTTAAAGGCATCCTGGGCCAATTTGAAGATGAGTGAGGAGGAGTGAATGTTCTTCTGGATGGCCTCCAGAACTGTACGCAGTCTCAGCATGTCCCCTATTCAACACAAAGCACACAAACACTTAAATAAATACAATACAATAAAAAAACAAGACTTTGTTGTATCTAACAGATTTATAAATATGTGTTTGTATTTTTTGTATATGTCCGCTGTATATGTCTGTCTCAATGCATTTTATGATTTTATGGATTACTCACCCTTTGCTGCTGTTAGCATGGTTGAAGCCAGCTCGCACTGCTGGGACTCCAGGTGTCCGAGGGTGAACCAGCGGGGGTATCTGCTGGGCACAATAGAGATGCCGTGGTGGGGGTGACCCACATCGCCTGAGGGGGCCGTGGACTCCAATACAGGCAGCCTAAAACACACACACACAGCACATAATCATTACAATTATCACTATTAGCATTATCACTACTACTACTATAACAGTAACATGAATTAGTACATGCATTTATCATATCATTTTATAGCAAGCATATCAACAATGCCCCTCTTTGATTTCTCTCGTTATGACATGATATAATGCATTTTTGGAGTTAAATCAGTAAAAATGGGCTAGCCATGTCTCTTAAAAAAAAAAAAAACATCCAGACAATTCCAGTGCCCTGTATTTCATTAGGTTTGTCTGTGTGCTGAGGCAGCAGCCCTGCCGATCTGTGCTCTGCTGCTCATGTCTGGGTGAGCGTGCAGTGGGGACTGCATTATTGATTGTGTATCAGTGAGGACCCTGAGGATCTGGCCTGGATTAATGATTGCATAGTAATAAAGGGCCATAGGGACCCAGTACAGAGCAAAAGCCAGAGCAAGCACAGTCCGGCACTGTCCTGTATAAAAGCCTGATAACGTGTGCATGTGCGTTTGTGTGTGTAATGTACAGTAGGCCACCTAAAAAAACAGTCCAAATCCTAAACATACAACAAATGATGAAATAATAATTTTAATACTAAATAATTTGTTTTTTCAAGGGATCAATTCCTGATGAAAGCAAATCAGTTGTGAATGTTTTTGCATTACAGATATGATATAAAGCGTTTTAGAAGCAAATACTAACCAGTTTAGCTTTAACCCCTTTAAATTGTATTATTCCTTATGTAGAATTTTTGTGATCATTCTTTTCAACCCCATATTCTCCTCAGTTTAGCTGATCCAGTTTGCTTTTGACACCAGGAGGGTCAGGACAAGCGTATGCCTCCTATAATACATGGGAAATCAGCTGCGAACAAGTCAATACATTTGGAGGAAGCACCAGATGCCCAGCTCTGATACATCAGCCAACAGATGCCTGCACCAGCCAGCATCACAGAGAGTAAAGGGAAAGAGAAACATCTACCTGCCCAGACCCTTGGGTAATTCACGATCGTTAGGCCAAATAATTGTGATTATTTATTTGTTACCGTTCACCATATCTTGTGGAGTCCCTTTCAGTTTTGACGGGCCTATGAAACTGATGTTAATGATGACATAGTAAATATATATAATTGTGAAAGTTAAAAAATGTGGGCTAGATGGTTAAAAAATGCTCTCAGTTGTTCTAAGACTTTTGCAGAGTACAGTCTGTGTTGTTTTTATTAAGTAAATAAATAAAAATCAGCCTCTTTGGATAATTTCTATCCGCACTGTTCAGTTAAGCTCTCTTTTTTAGCCACGATTCACAAGTGCTCTCCACTTACACTCCTGGCAAGTCACAGGATTACACAGTTAAGTGTTTTTCATGCTATAACACACCTGATTCAACTCATCGCAGGTGTGATAATTAGCTGAGATGAGTTTAAACAGCTGTGTGCTGGACAGAGCCGTTCTAAAGGAATGAAGTGTTGAATGAAAATGAAATGAAAATGGAATGAAATGACACTGCTGTTCAAAAGTTGGGAATCACTAGGAATCATATTACTTGCAAAATATTATTGTACATATTTAAAACTGTTTTGATATTACTGAACACAATTTATACACATCATATCAATCATAGACCAATATTATGGCATAACATAACAGGTTATTATGTGTCTCACCTCATGGCCCTCAGGCCGATCTTGTAGGCCAGGTCGGTGTCGTGGGGAAGGAGTGCTGTGAAGAGGTACTTGGCGAATGTGTGCATGGGTATGCTCTCTCTGTGGATGACCTCACCAAGGCCACTAAAGGGACCGCCTACAAGCAAAAACACACATCTATGTTATTCCATCATCTTAGTCCACATCTTTTTGTCTTTGACACGATGAAGTGTGATGATGTGAAAAAATTGTCTGATTCAAGTAGCATTTATAATGCACCCTTGCAGACATGGAATAGCTACAATGCACAGTGCCATATGTGATATCTGTTAGTGCCAAGTCAGTAGAGATAGCAGTAAAGAAAAAGAGGAAATCTACTGGCCGTCCAAAACCAGTAAGACTGTCTCAGAACAATTCTCTATGTCTTTCTGATCAGCTGCAAACAGTCAGGGTAAGCTGCATTAATATTAACACACGCAGACACAGTTTAGAAGGACATTATGTGAGCATCAGTGAATGATGCCAATGGCAAGAGTCACAGAGTGGGCGATTTGCAGAAAATGTGTGGAAGTGTGTGTAGGCCAGAAGGAATGAGGAGGGTGGCATGGGAAAGAGAGAGAGAGAGGATCTGCACGCCCAGGGGAGGAGTGTGGGAAAGGCAATAGAAAAACAGAAAGAGAGAGAGAGAAAGAGAGAGAGAGGGATGAAGGGATGAAAGAAAGAGCAGGAAGTAGATCAGTATGATGTGCGGAAAGTAGTGAAAGAAAGAGTGCGAAGGCAAATATGTGAGTAAAAGGATTATGGATGCACAAAAATATTGAAACACTGAAATAGCACGGTTTTAAATACTGTATCATTTTCAAAATGACAGTATAAATGTTTAACTAATGTTTAAATTGGTGTCAGACAGTGGGTCATGTTGTGTTAAGCTTCCGATCCCCCTGTTCTGTGTAAACAAACTGTCAGTTTGTTTTTTTCTGACCTATCCCAATTATTTTTTTTATTAAATCTAAAATCTTGCAATATACATCATCTTGCGTACATTATAGCAATTTATAACAATATATTGCAACATAACCCCTGTTATGTTCTTGCCAGTACACAGCCCGAATAAAGGACAGAGGGTTGTGTGTGTGTGTGTGTGTGTGTTAAAGAGAGGGAGATAAATTAAATTAAAATAAAAAAAAAAATGAGATAAGGAGAAAAGGAGAGTGGGTTTGTATCATCTAGCTGAGAAGTGTGTGTGTGCACATGTTTGTACCTTCCAGCAGCAGGACAGCTTGTTTTCGGAGGGTCTGTACCAGCAGCTCGTCCAGCTCCAGCTCCTGCAGCTTGGCTACTATCTGCTCCTCGTTGCGGCAAACTTTGTCCTGTGCGTAAAGTCCCTCCGGCATGAGCCGCTGCTGCCCCATGCCCATCAGTGCCACCTCCAGAGCCAGGGCCAGATACGACTCCCCGCCGTCTGGGCAGCCCCATATGGGCACATGCTGATACACCGGGGGTTTGGGCTCACCTGAATCTGTAATGATATAAAAGAACAGAACAGTGTTTAGTGATCAGTCTTGGATGCTAATTTGATATAAACAAATCTCATCTAATGTTACATTAGCTACATTAGCCTTATAAGTCTAGTCTCAAAAGCATATCTTGCCTACATAGACATCCTATCCAGTTTAAATTTGACCTTTTTTGACAAACCATACCTTGAAATTACCTCTTAGTCTGGACCCTTCATTAGTAATATACTGTGTGTGCTGGAGATTACAGTGTTTAGCCATCAGCAGTACATATTAAAGGCTTGCAGTGAGCTCAATTGCAGTCACTGTATACTATACCATTGACTAATAACGACCCTTATGTCCTTAACTGCCATGTACCCACGTCACACTGATCTGTAGGTTGGACGTTTGTGTTAATGTATATGTGTGTGTGCGTGCGCGTGTGTGTAAACACCATCTGTCTGATAAGAGCCTCAGTACTAGCCCTTAAATCCTCCTGGCTAATGAACCCACTGCCCCATGCCCCCAACTGACACAGGGAAAAAATATACAAGAAGACACCAGAGCCTCTGGAGATCACGCTCCCCCACGCCAAAAAACACATACACACACTGTCCACAGCTGGGGGCCTGAGCTGATGACCGACCACAGTGATGATGCAGTTGCCTTGCATGCCTTTGTATCTCTGGAGAGTTTTTTTTCTTAGCGTTAAAAGCCTTGAAAGAGCAGCAGAGGGAGGAGCCTATTTCAGTAAGAGTAGGTGACTTAATACTGAACCTAAGTGCTCTTCTGGCCAAAAAGACAAAAAAAAACATTGCTTTGGATACTGTAAATTCACTGTAAATCTCACTGCTTAAATGAATAGAAGAAAAACAAAGCACAAAAGACAATAGAGGAGATGAGATGTCAGCAAGAAGACCATGAAGCTCTTGTAAGGCAAGTCACTTTTTTCTTACTATACAAGAAAGAACCAGGGCCATCAGGAGAGAGAACCCAGAGACAGAGAATCAGGGTGTGAGAGACTATATGCTCCAGCTGTTGTTGTTGGTCCTGCTCAGCTAAAACTATGACCTCCCGATGCTCTGATTGGACGAGGCTGAGAGCCCTCCCAAACTGCTGCAAATGCCAGATGTTTCCAACTGTGTGACGGAGTCAAACAAAGGGCTCTCCAACACCCATGCGCACTATCGCACACCATCACACACACTATCGCTCAAGCACTCTGGCCCAAAGAGAGCAAAAGCAGCATTCGCATACACAGCCAATCTATATAAACAGACCCAATCACCGTACCACTTGGTTGCATTATTCCTCAGCACAATGGCGCCCTGTTGGTGTCGCACAATAGAAACACAATAGCCAACACTCTTCTATTTTGGCTAGGACTGGGGAGGGATGTATAGAATGCAAGTGCTGATTGATTTTATACGTTTTACTTAGCTGTGTGGTCAGAATGACCTCTCAGCTACAATAGCATCCCCCCCACAACCACCACTACCACCACCCTTGTAGTGAAGACTAAGCAAACTGAATGAATCCCCACACACAGGCCAGGCAGTGTGGAAGAGCCTGAATAATGGCATGGGTGTCTGTCTTAAGAGGTACAAAAGGACACAGAGGCCTAACCTAACACCCCTCACCCCACTATGCACACACACATTCCTACCCCCTGTAGGTCTCAAACACACTGTGGGCCAATAATAGTAGTCTACCTCCGGTATCCATGGCGTTGTCATCTTCCACTCGACACGTCTCGGTGAGGGTGGCGAAAAGGCAGCCGATGGGGTCGAGGGGGTGGCCCACCCAGCCCTCCAGATTGGTAGTGCTGGTCATTCCCCTCTGCAGCAACTCTAGAAACACAAACATATATAGTATGAGTATTTATGTAATAACAATAATAAGAAACAGAATAATGGCTGATTAATGACTGTTCCGTAAGAAAGTATACACCTTATTTGGATTTAGCCACGCCCACTCATTTTAGAATTTCAGGTCATTTCAAATCAAATTTACGTTTATGGTAGTATCAAATTAAAACTAGGGCTGACAACTTAACATGTTAACGCACGCAAATGATCTGAAAACGGTAAGGCGTTCTTTTTTTTGCATAAAATCATGACATGACAAAATTAACAGAGGCTGTAGACACATGTAGCAGTTTTATTTAGCAATATAACACAGCAAACCCTCACTGTTAAGTTCAAAAATAGATTACTTTTTATTTATGCTGAAGTTTATGCTCTCTCTCTCCAACACCTACACATGGTAATGCACACACATACTACACTAGCGTATATTTTCTCTATTAAACCTCAGTAGCTCAAGCAGTAGCTCATTACAATATTCTATTTTGAAACAGCATCAAAAATGACCCTGAGATATTATAATACAATAAAGATCAAGCAGCAGTGTCCTGAAATGGTATACTATTTATAAAGCAGCTAGCTAGCAACGCTAACCCAACATTCCAACAGGCAATTTAACCTTATTTAGAGCTATTTAGCAAAGCACAACCATGGTGGACAAAACTCTTATTCTTAACTCTAACTTTTACAAGCTTTTATTTGTCTGTGTAGAGCAAACTCTGTTATGAAACTTGGGTAAGATGGATGCTTTAACTAGATAACGTCTTACCTAAGATACCTATAAAACAGACATTTCTCTGCTATGGTTATGAAGTTGTTTTCCCCTCAATTAAGTAGTAAGAGCAGATGTATGACATCTGGGTGGATGTTTAAATGTAGCTAGTGTTTTCCAAATGCTGTTTCCGCATATACCATAGTGACTTCCCTACTTTTAAAATATATATATATTTTTTAAACAGACTAAACTAGCTCATTAGCTCATATTCAAGCCCTTCCTGAGGTTAAATTTGGTGTGTAAAAGCAGGGAAAGCATGAAAAATATGGATTTTTTCATTGGTCATATTTTTCAAACAAACTTCATTAAATTTTTTTGTGTAGAGAAAGAATGTTATTTTATTCACTGTATCAAAAGAAAAAAAGAAAGAAGTGGACTCCTATTTCTGTTTAAGCAGATCCATTGAAATAGTGTACTGTAGAAGCGCTGCAATCTTACTGCAAGTGTTCATGCACTACCCCAGCCTTGGCGAATGAATAGCACTCAGAATAAACCAGGAATGCGTAGAAACGAGAAAAAAGTTGCAGAATGCAATGCTATTTTCAGTGTCTAACACCTAGCGTAGTTATTAAATTACTCTCCAGCGTACAGTTAAGAGTTACATTTTGAAGAATAAGCTGAGAGCCTAACTGAATATTGGCAGGTTGCAAAGGTTTCAGATAAAGATAAAGAAACCCTCCTCAGTCTTTCAATGGAGCACAATGGAGCTTTTGTTATATGCTCTTGGCCACTACAGCCCTCGTATCTTGCCAAGCAGATAAAGACTGTTGTTAGGTCATGTTTTAAGCCAACCGTGTGCTTGTGCATGTGCAAAGTCTTACCTTTCTTCTGGTGTTTGTAAATGTCCAGTTGCCGCTGTTGCTGAAGCCGAAGCGTGTTGATGATGGCTACGGCCAGACGCAGGGCCTCCCTAGGATAACCGTGAGAACGCAGGGCATCCACTCTGGCACAGGCAGTAGGCACATGATCTATAAAACAAAACAAGTCACATGGAACACAATCAGTTTTGCCCTGTTGTTTTTTTTTTTCCTGGATATACCCTGATATATAACTGCTGGATTGGGCTTAAGTCGTAAAATTGGAGCAAATCTTTTCAGAAGCTGCTTATTTTAGCTCCTCAATCTTGAACGCACAAGTGGAATTAGAGAGCTTAAAGCAAAAGCAGTGGAATCCTTGCACTCATACACGAGCAGATACATATTATGGGAAAATTACTAGGAGTTGTGTAGTGTTGTTTGTTTGTTGTGAAATTCTTAACTGAGATTCCCCACATCAGTTTCATTAATAGACTGCTTTTCATGGAAAGCCCATTCTGAATACTGCAGCAAAGGGAGGTCTAACTCCTTTTAAAACATTCTAATAAACATTGGATGAGCAGGTGTCCACACTATAAAACACTATAAAACACTATAAAAGACCCCTTAGCAAGTCTTTCATTCTTACCCAGCCACAAAGGCAGGCCCTGGGGGTTAAACAGCAAGCTCTCTCCCTCTCTCTGATAAGCAGGGGACATGTAGAAATCGCTGCTGATGATTCGCTGCAGGTGGCTGTCCTGCCAGTGCAAGTCACAGGCTTCCATAGCTCGAGTGAACACCGTCCGTCTAGGCCTGGCTAATGAGTCTGAGACAAACAAACACAAAATGGAGTTAGAGTTAGTTACAGAATGAGCGCAGAGCATAATGTACTGAAGAATTGCACTGTATGGAAGAAAGGACAACACCCTGTAAATTAGATTTTTGGTTTAATCCCTTGAAGTGTTTTTTTTTTATCCAGTTATTTCTCTTCAGATAATAAATTAGAAGAGTAAACTACTATGAGAGTAAGGAACTAGCAATGATACTATTACAGTAACCAGGTATTTAGTAATAAACAGTAATAAACAGAAAGTCTGCTGACCTAACATATATATATATATATATATATATATATATATATATATATATACACATATATTATATTTAAGAGCATAAGCCGGATAGGTCAATGTGTCCACTGGCTTCTATTACAAATATGTTTTAAATCAACATGCTTTCTGTTTCTTTTCAATATGGAAACGTATTTCTGTAAGGGATCTAAACACTGTGTTTATGTTTAAGCACCAAGTCTAAATCTACTGGGGTGAGGTCTAAAGGCTGACCTTGTGCCAGGTTGCTCTGGGGCAGGGCGTTGGTGATGTTGGGTAACTCACTGCCGTAGTTGCCATCCTCCAGGGGGCAGATGTCCATGTCTCCCCACTTCTTCAGCTGCTTCAGCCATGCAGTCTTCTCCTCGCTTTTGCAGTGTGGGTTCAACACAATGCAGACCCACAGAGCACCTGCAACACAACAGAACATAACACAGAATGAAGATGAGTCTATGGGGGAATAGACTGCTAAAACATTTTAAGGAGTGTCGTGGAAAATGTAGGAGAAAAGGAGAAAGCAGAAATGAAAGAGTGAGAGAGAAACATTGGTAACCTTACACAAAAAGGAATTTTGGAGCACTTTGAAATTCTAACCTATATTCTACTGGTTAATCTGTAGGAATGGCAATGTGTCTAATATGAACATTATGGGGCGCATTGGCTTTTAACTTAGTATGTCCAGTATTTTCAATTACAATTACATTGTTACTAACTATGGCTACGTTCACATAACCAGGCTGGAGCGACTGTGCCCATGTAAGATCTGATTTTACTATACGTTACTTTCACTACGGATCCAAACGAACGCTGTGATCACCAACAACACATGGTAATGCCAAATATAGATTCATTTTATAGATAGGGTCTGGCTTGTGTGAACCTATCAAATACATATATATTTTTTAAATCTGATTTGAGTCTCTTTCATAGGTGATTAGCGGTCATGCGACTTGGATGGATGGATCTTGTGCACATATCTTCAGTACCTATACCCTTGTAGCTTTTGGCAATGGATGCCAAAGCACTCACTTTTAGCCAAGCCTGTTCATTCGAAGGCCATCTTTTCATTTCCATCTGAACAAGAACAAGCTTTGACTTGAGAGATCAAGTCAAAGGATCAAGGTCTTAATATTGAAATTCTTAATTTCAATAGTCAAATTACAAAATGTGTACTAATTAATACTACTAACTCATCTTTGAGTCTGTGTGCGCATTCTGATTTTTTAGGATTCAGGTTTGATTAGATTATTGACAGACACAGGCCACATACATTTATGAATGAGCACAAAATCAGAAATGATGGAATCGGGCCTACATAATGTGACTGCAGCATAAATTACATTCTTACTGCCATAATAAATGGAGAGGCAGTGAGTTGGTTTGAAAAAGAATACAACCAAGTAATAGCAAGAAAAGAGACAGCGCATCAAAAAAGAGAGAACAACAGCGATCCCGGAGCAGATCCCGGAGCAGAGCCCTCCGCTTCCTGCAGCTTTTAATGGGTCTTAAAGGTGAAACGGAAAAATGAGCGGCTGGCGTGTAATGGAGTAGGTGCTAGTGCATCACTGTCAGCATGTGTCAAACACTGGCCTGTGGAGAGCAGGAGATGTGGCAGGTGCAGGGCAGCCTGCTCTGCCTCCGCTCTTTTACAACTGTCAGCATCACACACACTGCCTTTCTGCAGCGAACAGATGGCTGGGGCTGCGGCTCTTTCCACCGCTGTCATTTACACCCTCATCAAACGGTGCTGATTGGCTGAAGCGCTAATAATGCCCAGAGCGCCAGCCAATTGGAGGCCTTACTGAAATGCTCACATGCTGGCTCCTTTATTGGAGGCATTGTCAGCCTGGTAGGCCTGCAACTAATGATTATTTCTACATCATCAATGAATATATTGATTAAAAAAGGAACTAATCAAATTGAACTAATCTAATCCCGTTGTTGGCTCCTTTTCAACATTTCAAATAGGAATTTTGTCTAAAGTTGCCACTATGATGCTACTCAGCGTGGCTGCAATCATTAAGTACACAATAAATCAGAACTTCTAGGCCTATTTGAGCGAGTGTGTGTATGTGTTTGTGTGTGCGCGCATGTTAGTGAGTGTATGTGGGTGTGTGTGTCCTACTGCTGCCAGGGTCTCAGAGGAGAAAGCCTAGTAGCGGCTCAAACAAGCAAGCTCAGGAAGCACTCCTATCGACCACCTTAAATGGCCTGATCAATAGACGGCAGTCTGAAAGCCATTGATCCTCTGCCGCTCATGGCCTCCTTATAGAGGTGAGTGGTCAGACCTGTGCATTGACTTGCAGAATGCGTCGTCGCTGATGCAGCACTGATGCATGTCACATCTGCATGCTCCGCTCGGATATACATTATATGTCCAAATATTTGTGGACACCCCTTGTAATAAAGGCATTCAGCGACTTTAAGATGAATCTTTTTTTAGTTCCTGTAGAGAAAGAAGTACTGCCCATACAATAGGACAATCTGGAAGAAGCCTCTATGTTAAATTCCAATCATGGAACCAATGGGTATTAAGCACCCTAGCCCAAACATTGAGATGGGGTGGTGAACATCTAAGATAACTAGTGACCTCACTGAATGCAATCAAATCCTCACAGCAAAGCTCCAAAGCCCAAAAGAAAGCCTATTCTGGATGGTAAACTACAACAAAAGCAGGATGCATTCTTTTTACTACCCTGAATTTCACTAATGGTTGAGTCCTGAGAACAAAGCGATAAAGCAATAGGATGGTGGTGCTAATACTAAATGCTAAAAGTATCCAGCTTTACCTAGCTCTGTTCTGCTTCATCTTATTAGATCTATCTTTGTATCTAGTAACAAAAAGGTCTTACGGGAAAAACACACACAAAATGGTGCCCATCAAGGCCAGAAACAATAAAACCTCAGGGGTCCGTTTGAAGTCAGTGAGATGTGTAAATGCTGATAATATGGTTCCTTCTTATCTTACATTCTTTCTATTCCAAGTCAGTGTATCTAATTAAGGTATCTTTGCTTAAAGTGATTTGATTAAGGTGCTTTGGCTCTTAGTACACAAAAATAATGTATTAATGTATAAAAGTTTAATAATTGTATCAAAAGCTAAACCAGACAGGCAAAAGTGACTACAACGATACTGTATGTTCTAAAATATGAGAGCATATTTAGCACAGATAGCAGATAACAGAGGCCAGAACTTACCCAGCTCGTCCCACAGCTGCCGGCACTTGTCCGTCATGCCGGTACCCTGCTGTCGCCATAGCGACAGGCGCGGGTCAGCCATGAACTGTTCAGTGATGAGGGTGAGCATGCGCGCTCCGTTAGAGTCTCGCATGCGCAGCATCTCCCGCACCTGCCACAGAGAACACACACACACATAGAGAACAGGAGTTAGACACACATACACTCACTTATTTACACAAACACACACACAATGAAATGTCTGCACTAATTCACAGTCATAGTCAATCAACTACCTTATCTACTCGTTTACACACATTCTCAAGTATGAAGTTTTGTAGAATAGCCCACCTCCACATCTCCAGCATTCCAAATACAGCACTTTTAGCTGATACTCCCAACAGGCATACAAAGAAGATGCAAATAAATCTCCATTTTTACACCAAGAATACAAACTGAATCAACACCATGATCTACAAGTACAATAATCCAGTCTGGTGCGAGCCTGTGTGGTGTGGTACTGAAACAAAAGCTACCGCAGAAAGCAGGAATAAGCAGTATCTAAAAACTACAGTCTCAGAGCACAGTGCATTCATGTGAACAGAGGGGGTCAGAATATACTGCAGTGGAACAGTGAGGTGGACATCCGTAAAGCAGTGAACAGCACAGCCATACTGGCGATTGAAAAGAGGAGGCTACTTGACATTTAATTAAAGTGCATTGATTTAAATGGGCCTCCCAGGATTTCATAGCCCCCATAATTTATCACAATGGCATCTTTAGTATTGAGCATCCTTTCCACACACTCACACACATACACACAGTCAGGACATACATATATCACATATATAAGTGCTGCATCAATGTGTATTTGTGTGTTTATATTTGTATATTTTTGTGTTTACAGATGTTGGGTGTGTGTGTGTGTGTGTGTGTGTGTGTGCGCATACAGAAGCACAAATCTTACCTTAGCGAACATGGAGTTAAGCTGTTTGCCTGAACCGTAGTACCCTCCCTGTGAGAGAAACTGTTTGACCTGCTCTCGGACCTGCTCCTCATCCAGGTGCCAACAGTTATCGTCGTCTATACTGGCTCCTGCTGTGGGATCTGGGGCTCCTAATACAAACAAAGAAAGAGAGAGAGAGAGAGAATTAGGTAAAATATACATAAACATATATATATATGAAAATTAAGATGCAAACAAAAATATCTGCATTTTCACACTGGATGCTCTAGAAGTTTTGGCAGTAACTGCGTGTGTAACAGTGGAGTGTGTGTATGTGTGTGTTGAGACAAAGCATAAGATCACAATTTTAAAATCACACCCAGTAATTCAGACATTAATGCTACTATTTATATAGAATGACTTAAAACACTAGATTTTAACCTGATAGATTACAATTATTTTTGCGGGAAGAACAATGTTAAGCAGAGTTCTCGGAAATGAAAGCTATTGACAACCCACACACGCAACACACACTCCAGGTAAAACCACAGTTTTAGTAAAAAGCACACACCGATTTGGGACTAAAAGGAGAAATAGAACACAGAAATCATCACTTTATTGTCTGGCAAAGGTCACTCCATTTCTAATACATCAATCCTCTTTAGACTTATTCCTCATCTGTTTTTATAAGACAGCTTACAGTCATACCACATGGGAACAGGTTTTGTGTCCCAACACTTTGTGGTATCCCATGAAAGCTAAAGAACACAACAATGAGCTGAGGGAAATTAAATGTGCATGTGATTTCTGCCACTTCTTGCTTGTTGTAGCTAAGCATAGCAGGATATGAAAAGTAAAGGCAATGAATGTAAAGGTAATACCACCCATAGTTGGAAGTGCAGTGGGTGATAAGATAATGACATAACATATTCCTAGTACATATGACACTGTGGATCAAGGAATGTTAAATGCCTACATAACACCCATCATTGATGTTAAAGAAAACCTTTTGTATCTTAATGTGTTCACTACATTGTGGCATAATGTGACAGTAGTTCTTTATATACCTACACAGCATAATAACATCTCATATGTATTATACAGGTTTCATACAGGTACTTGCATATGTATAATTCATAAATGTACATAAACGTATAGACCTTCTTTTCCTCTGTATTCAAAGTGCACACAAAGCAACAAACACGCCCACGCACTGAATCACACTGAACTCCAACAGTGACTCTTTATAGCCACATGCTATCAGCATTTAACACAAACAAATACGCACACACACGGTCTTGTACTCTATAAGGAATGGCTGTGCGTAATTCTTTACTCCTTGCAGACTGCTGACTGTCCTTGGTGCTTGTTTTTGTGTATGATAAGAGGATCTGTGCTGAAATGGAGATTATATCTTAATAGGCTTGGCTGGACTTACAGGAGCAATAACAACTTGTGGATTAACCTCGCTGCAATCATAAGCATTAGGGTGGGATTTGGAAGCTTTAAGCATGTATACCTGGTGTGGAAGGATGAAGTGAAGAAGGAATGTGGTGCTTTGTTAGCATTGTTCTTTGCATTTGGTGTATAAAAAAAACTACTGTTGACAATTTATAAATGTCAGGTTAGGTTCAAACCTTGCTTATTCCTGATTAATAGAAGTCTCACAGAAATAGGTAATATGATTAATGCGACTATTATTAAGTAATCATTGCAGAATGGTTCTGAAACACCATGCATGCCATGCTTCTTGTGTAAAACTAGCTAAATATGATGTGTCATGGGACACAATACGAGCTGCTGTCCTTGCCTTTTTTGTCGGCATAGTACTATTACTTTAGTCACAGGTGAAATGGTTAGGAATCAGAACACAAGAAGAGGAGCCCCTTCTCTTGGACACTATATACAGTTGGCTTAAATCATCCAGAATAATCAAGAAATTCTGCTTTGTGAAAACATAATCATCTCCCTCCCTCTCTAGATCAGTGCATTGCCTGGCTGGGTAGATGTGTATTCTGCCCCATGCACCGAGAGAGGTTTTAAATGTTCCACTGGAGGAGGGGAGAGGGAAGGAAGAGAGAAGAGACATCTGCTTTCCCTCACCTATCCACTTTCAGTCTAATTCGGGGACTTCTAAAGCTTCGGAACACTAACATAAACCATTTGGGCGTATTTCAGAGCAAAGAGCTTTACTTAGTGCAGTTAAAAAGCAATGCACTTCCCCAGTAGGGTCTTAAAAACGGAGATCATCATGATATACCAGCCTGAATATCACTTCTAATAGTTCAAAATGTGAACAGCAGGAAGAATTTCTTCTTCTTTCGAGGAGAACTTTAGCTCAGCAGAAGATGCTCAGAAACAGCTGTGATGTATAGCTATATTGGACTACATTAGGCTATTGATATCCTAAATCATCTATTTATTTGGGCAAAAAGGGACATTTGAACCGACACATATTTACACAGAGTTTGAATATGATGTTTCATATCACTGTTGGATATGCCATTGCTCACCATGCACTTGGTTGATCTCTGAATTGGAGGACAAGATTTCGTCAGCCAGTTTCTGGGCGGTGGGCAGCACCTCCGTGTGGTGAGCCGTGATGAGGTACTGCACCAGCTTCTGCAGCTGGTCCCTGTTCATCTGGAAGAGCGTCTCGGAGATGGGCAGCCGCAGCTTGACCTGCTCGGGCTTGCGAATGCGGTATAGTGATAGCGCCACCACATGGGCGCAGTAGAAGATGTCACGGTTGCCACAGCCGCATGTTACAGATGTGATTTTGCAGCGGTCAAAGCTGATGGCCACCCGGTGCGTTGTTTCTGGCTCTGACTGTGTGGCTGGTTCAGTGACTGTCCCGCTGAGGTGGAAACCTGAAGAGAAAGAGGAAAAAGAGAGAGAAAATATAAATGTACAATCCAACTTGTGTTGAGTTCAGAAATAGTACAGGTTAAAAAGCAGCTTAAAACAAGTGTGGATACTGCATTTGGCAGACCATTCACATATGGACAAAAAAGTGACACTGCATGTCGCAATACACCAAAATACTATACAGTACAGACAAAAGGAGAGGTTCTGTAAGTAAACGTTACTCTAGTGCACACAGTGCGACAGTAAACTGAGCAGCCACATTGAAAGTCAAGCTGAGAGGGACCAGGGAAGCCTGCAATCTGAGACAAGTGGCTACCAGAACACACTGATGGCCAGATAGTAAAAACATACAGCAGCTACCATACTAACACTCAAGCCATGTGGAGCTCCGGCACTCATTGAGAATAAGGCCAAGAAAGCAAACACCATCTAAATTTGAGCTGCTGGAATAAGGACCATGTTTTTTTTCTGGTAGGAACCTGCTGGACCAGCATCTTTAGTTTCTGCAACCACTGGCTTAGGGCAGTGGTGGCTCAGTGGTTTCAGCACTGGGTTACTGAGGTCAGAGTTGCGGGTCTGATAAGCTGCCACTCTTGGGCGCTTGAACAAGGCCATTTTAAAAACTGCGCCTGTTATTAATCCTGTTACTAATTTAGAAAATACTATGATTTACTGGGTAACAGTACATTGCACATTCTATGGAGACCCAAGGGGTTCTGTTTAAGAGTTTATTAAATTGCGTATGTATTATGCATTGTATAATGAGCTTAAGTGATGAGGTTATGAGAGAGAAAAAAAATAAAATGCGGGCATTTTCAAGACAAACAAAATAGCTTTTTCTACATTTCTTTTCTGGTGCCAAAACATAGGAGGTGGTGGCATTGCTGCTCTTTAAGCTTCTCAGTGAAACTTTAGATGCTATGCAAATCTAAGGGACAATTAAACTAAAAGGATGACTGACAGCTTGAAGGAATGAATGGTCATCCAATCCTGTTCTATGCATCCCATCAAAATACGCGCTGCATCCAAAGCCTTCTACATCACAATGCTCTCTGGTGATACCCTGGAAAGCAGACTGCCTGCACTTACTGATCTTTGACCTCATTCTCCCTGAGGGTGGCGGCTGTGAATCTGTCCTTGGGGAAAGTCTATTGGAGTTCCCCATGTGTCCCATAGACACTGAGGGGCTGTAGTAGTGGGCCTGATGGCGGAGGGTGTGCTGTGAAATCTTGCCCTGAAACAAGTCCCAAAGGACGACAGGGGGTTAAGGCCTGAGGCAAATAGGGTGAGGGGGCAGGTTAAGAGATGGTAAGGCTTGTTCCTTGAGTGCAAAAGGGGGGTGAGGGGTTTGTACAATTGCAATTGCAGGCAAATTCAGCCGAAACATACTGTATTTTATCTTTGGACAAAACTCAGAAAGTAAGAATATCTATATCTAATGCCCCTAATAGTGTAAAATTCTTGCAAATGTTTCTTTAAGCTTAAGGCTACACAAATATTTAGGCAGCTATATGTATTCCCTTTGTTTCAACAATGTATAACACTGACAGCCAATAGGAAAGCTTCTTCCTTACTCTTGAGTGGTAAAATATTAATGATTGAGGCCTGGAGAATGGGGGCTGGGTGGTGGGGAATGGGATTACTGTATCACTAAACCATGGCAACCCACACTGCTAACAACACACAGGAGTTGGATTACTGCAACACTGAGACGGCCAGGAGACATGTTTCACATCTAAAGCATCTGGACTCTTATAAACATCCCAATACTCACTCGCACGCCGAGAGTAGGGGGGCACAGAGCTTGAAAGACCACAGCTTTGCGCAGAGTGCAAACTGAAGCTGCGCTTACAATGCATGCACCCACTGTGTCTGAGCTTCCAGGCTCATTTATGCTCCTTTTATGTACAGAAGACTATGTGTCCATATACATACTTACATGTTGGGCATAAACGCAATTCTTGCTGTTATCAGAATATGTGAAAAGTTATATTAAACATTTCAAATTTCTATCCATTTCCATTTTTTTTTCTCGTCAACATATCATTTATCATTGAATGAAATAATTGTTCCCAGTCTGTCCCATTAACATTGTATATGTTTGCGCATGCGTACTCGCAGAGAGCCACCGCCAGCCATTCTCTGTTTGGGCCGGCACGACTGGGCTGTCTAATAAGCACGCACGAAAGCAGGCTGTTGCCGTGCCAAATCCCACAAAAGGCTTTTCCAGATGAGTTCTTCTGAGAAAGGCGGACCCCACAAACCCCTCCCCGAGATCTTTTTTCAGAAAAGAAATCCGACGTCCAATTTACTGCCAAACCCTTTCAGGCGGAGCCAGCAGCACAGAGCAGCCTGATTAAGGGCGAGTTTATGGCGATGTCTGTTTCCATTTTGATAAAAAAAGGGTAAAAAAAAAAGGGGGAGAGAGGGATACTACCCCTATGTGTTGCAAATGATTCCAGCCACAATAGCGAGTGAGTTTTAAAAAAAAACAAAAAAAAAACAAAAACAAAAAAACGATTTGGGTAGAAACAAAGCGCAGGGCAAGCCAGGGACGACGGCATCCGTGCAGGCCACTGTTGCCTTGAAGGATAATCTATTAGCAATATAGCCAGGCACACTCAGTCAATGTGTCATACTGTGAAGTGCTAAGATGCCTCCTCTGAATTGTCTGAAAGATCAAGCCTGTAATAATGCGCTCGCTAATGGAAATGCTGCATAATGGCAGGATTCCTTCTTGTAGCAGCGCTCAGCAGCAGTGAGACAGCTTTTCTTCTCGGAGGGACGGGGGTTGAATGCAGAGGCCGTGGCACATTTGCAAGGCCAACATCGAAATGCTTGGCCTACTGCAGTTTATGCAAACTTCTGGAGTGTTTTACATTTCAAAGTGCCTTTGGCATTCGGCGTGGACTCGGAATTCAAGTCTGCGCTATGAGATCATGGTGACTGGACTGCAAAACAAGGCCTGGAACACAGTGTGTGTCTGCATTGCAGGGCTGCACAATATAGCCTTTGTTTATCGATATTGTGAGAGTGGCCTTTGTGATTCTGATACCGTATTATGTAAATAAGCTACACCAAATCAGCCTTAACATTGAAACCATGGTCAGGTAAATTGAATGACAGATTATCTCGTCCAACAGCATCTGGCAAAATGGTGGGATCTATACAGACCTAGACATTAGACGAGTGAGCAAGTGAACAGGCAGTTCTTCTAAGCAGGAAAAAAAATTATGCTCATGAGACTCCTTACAGGATCTGCTGCTAGATACCATCTTCAGTGACCTTGTGGAGTCCAACTGCTTTGGCAGCACAACTTTTTGGGGGACCTACACAATATAAGGCAGGTGGTTTGAGTTTTATGGCTATATATTGACTATAATTCAACAAACTGAAAAACGTGTATTGACAGTGCATTCACAGTAGTAGTACTGAATGTGAATAACCAACAAACAAATGATCAAAAATATTGGACACCTGCTCATTTGTTATTTCTTTCAGAATCAAGGATACATACAAATGGTTTATCCTGCCTGCTTTTGTTGGAGTAACTGTCTCGACTGTCCCAGAGAACACAGTTCCACTGCTCCATAGCTAAATGCTGAGTGCTTTATATCCCTCTAGCCAACGCCTGGCATTAGGCACGGTGCCAATACTTTAGAGAGGTTCGTTTTATTGGCAATACTTCTCTATAGAGACTAGAAAGCCTGCAAGTGTCAGCAGTATGTGCAAAATGTAGTATGAATATGGAATATATTCATTAGAAGAGGTGTCCACAAACACTTGGACATATAGTACATATAGAACCACCATTATTATTACTATAAAAAAAGAAAGGTGCAGTTTGTGCTTAGCCTTTCTTTCCTTTTAGTTAAGTGAAAGAACACCCACACAGCAACCATTTGAATATAACTCTAAAAAGTGCCACACTGCACTGCACTGCCCACTACAACTGCACTTTCTGCATTAGCAGTCATGGAAATGGCATTAATGTAAAGGTTATAAAAGAGAAAAGTGCTTTAAGAAAAAGCACCCACCTCCCCTTCCATCCCACCACTCCCCACCAGTCTGCTGCCACCAATCCTGCTTGGACTGTGCTGATGCTACTCTTGCTGATGCTGCTCCTCTAAACCGCTGTTTATCAGATGTGCTGAGGGATGACTCAGGAATTCTCAGCTTGAGGAGTAGAGGGAAAAAAGAGGAACAAAAGAAAGAGCTTACTGATGTTCATGGAGGCCTATTGGCCTTTCAGTAATGGTGCCAGATATCACAGGATTCCTTAAAAAGGTCTTGTCCATTGCTCAAGGGATTAGAACTGGTTTGGTTAGACAAAAGGGACCTAAGCAATAAGAGGCAGTGGTTTTTAATGTTCTGGTCAATTATATGGATACAATGCAACACTGATATTTATATTAATCTGCATCCACTGCGAGCTCACAGGTGCTTAACCATAAACCCATCAGCTCATATGACGGACGAGAGAGAAGAGAGGCATCTGCCGCAGATGGATGTGAAGGGTCCTTCTATTCTTTCATTACCCCTTGCTCCTCTCCTCCAAGCCCACACCCTACCCCCCGACCCCTTCTACACACACTTTTGTTGCTCTGCTAGAGCACTGAATGCTCCTCCACCACTCTCTCCATGGCTGCTCTTTTCAAGCTGGCCTTTGAGGCCGTCCCTGGCTGTCTGTGAGAGACTGTGTGTGTGTGTGTTTGTGTGTGAGAGAGAGAGAGAGAGAGAGAGAGAGAGAGAGAGTGTTGCTTTCTCTACACTGTATTTTTGATCATTCAGTACCTGGCAGAGATGCTGATAGAGCAGCTTTTGTAAATCTAGGGGGTGGGGGATTGGGGGGGAAAGTGAAAGAAACAGACATTCACAAATGAGAGCACAAATGAGATCAAGTGAGAGACACAATGTGCGAGAGAGACATTTTCACACAATGAGCAAATTCAAAATGCTTCAAATAGGAATAAATTATTTAGGAATCAATTCAATGCATTAAATTAAACCTCTTCAGAATGGCTCACTTGTTAAACTCAGAATGTGTGAGAGACAAACTAAACACAAATGAGCATGTCCAGCACAAGCGATAGTATGAATGTGAGAATGATACAAACTGTGCGCAAGAGTGAGATAGCCTGAATGCACAAGAATGACTGAATGCACAAGAAAGAGAGCAGGACAGAGAACGAGTGTGCAAGAGAGACCGAGCGAGAGAGGATGTCGTAAGCAGATGGAGAGGCAGTGTCGATCACAATGAGCCATGCAGTGTCAGCCTGGAGAAATAATGACACTGCGCCAGTTAATGTGGGTCATTGTACACATATACACACACACACACACACACAAAAGTTCTTGTGCGGGCATTCAGCCTGCTTGACTGGCTTGTTTAAGACACACAGGCTGATGCCAGAAAAGATGACGCCAGTGTTTACATGGAACTAACAGCAAAGACGGAGAAAGGAAAAAATGCAACACACACAAGCGAAATCAGAGGAAATGACAGGAATGAACTGAACTCTAGCTGCACCCTGTGGCTCACAACTTGCAACATGTTTTGCATAGTTCGTAAGATCTAAAATCACATTCATCACACATTCTCACACAATAAGTGAACCCAAAAACAAAACAAAAAGAGAAAGAGAGAGAAGGAGAAACAGAGAGAGACAAGAGTGAGAGAGCCTGAAAGTGAATTCAAGGATGCACCAAGTATTTCTGGCTTCAAACGAGAAGCCAGCCAATCCACTAGCCATCCAGCCATTCAGCCAATCAGAAATCAGGACTGGGCCTGTTTACCAAATGCATTTTAACACTGGACAGTTAAGCAACAAGCTAAAAAGCCAGAAAAATAATAGCTCATTTTCAAACAGTTCTGGCCCAGAAGCAGGACTTATCTGGGGAAAAAGTGGGTATAGGCACTGCCTTTATCCAAGTCCATATGAGAACTAAGGCGTTTTTCTCACAGCGCTAATCTCCACACCACGCTACAGCACTAAGCTAACATCACAATAACACACACGCCAATCTCCACGAGTCGTGGCCTGGAATGCTCTGGCATTGCATGGCGTCTGTGACCGGCGTGGCCAGTGTGTGATTGTAACAGTTATAATTAATCCGCTGGCAATGCCGGCTAATTCGTGCTTGCCTAGCTTGTGCTTCCAGAGTCATTTTGAGCAGGCTGCTCTACCGGCCATCTGTTTGTGTGCGAGCGCAAGTGTGTGTGTTTGTGTGTGTAAGGGAGACAGTGATCATGTGTGTGTGTGTGTGTGAGAGGGGATGGGGGAGGGAAGCTGATAGCACTGCAGGCACTGGTGGTAGCCTTTCTGTACCATAAACTAGTATTGCTGATCAGGGAATGGCAAGAAAGGAAATAAGAGGAGAGAGGGGAGTGATAAAGGAGGAGAGGTCCTCTCTTATTCACTCGTTCATTCATTCATTCATTCATTCATTCATTCATTCATTCATGTACTCCTTGTCCCTCACTTGGCACCATCTGCCATCCCTTGGGCACACCCACACAAAAGCCAGTGAGCCAATAGCATGCAAGACCCTGCCCACTAAGTAGATAATTAATGTTGCAAATACCAGGTTTGTATTATGCACTACATGCACAATATTAAAGAAATACTCATGCTATTTATATATGATCTCTCATATGATTATTAGCTGCATCCGGAGCATACTTGTTTAGGGCTGTCCCTAACGATTATTTTTTAAACGATTATTCTAACGATTATTTTTTTCGATTAGTCGACTAATCTATTCATTGAGAAACATATTTAAATAATTATTTTACGTTTTAAAGCAAACGATAAATTACTATATTTATATATAATAACAACAACAACAACAACACAAGCCTACTAAACCAAACCCCACACTTATAATCACTTACATGTACAGCACGTTGTTTAGATCTATAACGCTAAAAATGGATAAGCTCCCATACACCACAACCGTGTGTTGCACTGTTTTCTGTGACCGCTAGATTTTGTGACCACTGGCAAGTAGTTCTCAGCAGACCGGTGCACTGGCCGATTCGAAACGTGTTCGTTTCTAATGTTTACCCCGACTGGCCAAAACGGTTCAGTTTAGGGCTGAGGGTAAGGTGTAGGTATAGAAAGCTTCCGTTTTGCCAATGAACGCTCATAACCGTGAGCACTGGTCACAAAATTCCGACGGTGACAGAAAACGGTGTGACACCGCAGCGCCGACGGCGCTAGCTAAAATAACTTAAGGCAGCTAGCTTAGCTAAACACCTGAACTTATGAATAATGCTACTGTTTCTGGAAACTGCGAAATGCCATGCACAAATATAAACCAAAACTGTATAATTTCTGCCTGTGGCAGGTTTAAAACCTTTGGTAGACAGCCTTAAGTCTTTTTAAGGACACCCGCGGAGACCCTGATGTAAACGGTAACTTACTGTGTGACCCTGTTGACATAGTGCTCCTGGATGTTTGCGCTTCAAGTGCTCCTTTTGCACGTATGGCAGAGGACCACATTGTTGCCCTTTTGCGTGAAATGCTCCCAAACTTTAGATGCCCGCTGGCGTTTTTTTGTAGCTGGAGATTGCTCTCCGGAGTCCAAGCTCTCTAGAGCTTAGATTCTCTGCCCGAACCCGACATGACCCGAGGCCCGCCCGTAAATCCGACCCGGGCTCCAGAAAATAGTCCGAGATGTAGGCGTCTGTTTTTTAATTATATTTTTATTAAAAAAAAAAATAACGAAAACTGAAAGTGAAACTAAACTAATTTATTTATAAGCGCTGTTTTCACTACCGCAGTTCTACAGCGGGGGTGTTGTGTCGATTCTGTCCGCGAAGCGGGAGTCAGATTCAGCAGAGAGTCGGATTCGGCACAAACGCGGCGGCACCTCGCGGTCCGCGGTGTCAGTTGTAAGCGCTCGCGCTAGCCGCAAAATACGGCAGAAAACACTGAGGGAGCTGCAGAATTATGAATGGGACTAGAATATGAGCACGAGGAGATCAAAGAGAACCTTCACCTGTGAGTAGCTCTCTCTCTCTCTCTCTCTCTCTCTCTGTGTCTCTCGCACGTGAACTCCTCCGCGTTTGACCTGCAGAACTGTGTTTAGCTGTTCTTAAAAATCATTTTAATTAAATAATAGTTCTATGCTTCTATGTTACCGTGTTAATTAACATAATTCTGATCATATTTCGCTCATTAAAACAGCCCGAAAACAGCCAGTTGGAATTTTTGGGCCCGATCTAACCTCTAATGCTCTCCACAGGCGCCGCCATGTTTACGACGCGCCGACGCACGTTATGCAAATCGATGTATTTTTGTAATCGATGACGTCGATTATGTCGACGCGTCGCCCCAGCCCTATACTTGTTAGCTAGATGCTATTGTACATGCATCCCCACCAATGCAGAAAAACAGAACAGGCAACCCACTGACTAAAAAGACACAAAAGCATACAACAGAAGTAGCCAATGAGTAGCACAATGCTAATATTCTGCTAATTCACATTGTGACCTACTACTACTACAGTAATATGGAATGAATTAATTACCAAAGTGAGGTTTCTTACATATAGTTTCAATTTAAAGGGTTTAAAAGGTGTAAAACGGACGCATTCTAACCAAAACAGGCCACGCAACATCCCCCTCCATGCCCCTCCCATCCGCCCCACCTTCCATCTGTCCCGGCAGCAATACGGTTAACACCACACCCTCCCCAAACCACCATCATCTATCTCCACACAACAGACATGCATATGCACAAAGCCACACATTGAGGCCCAAGCCCAGGGCCCCGATGGCTGCTGGGATAATAAAAGGCTGATTGATTCATTCGGGACGGCTCCCGTGCGCCCCTCATTTGTCATGATCGCCCGCAATTGATTCCTGATCTGCCGAATTGTGTGGCGCAAAGAGAGAGAGGGCCGCGCGTGGGGCTCAATCAGCCTTCTTTCAGTCGAGCGGAGGAGGAGGATGCCACGTATGGAAATATCAGATAAGGCCCAAATGTCCAAGCGTGGTTGCAGCATTATGGACAACTGCCTGTCTTCATTGGAAAAAAGCAGTTTTTTTTGTTTGTTTTGTTTTGTTTTAAGGGAAGGGTACATATGCTGTCCATTGTGAAACATGCTGCCATTGTGGAACTATTTAGTACAAGAGTACACATTCACATCCAAAGCTTGAGGTACTGTTTGTACAACTAGGTAAATATTTCTTAAGTCATACATTAACTGTCATAACGTTTATGGGCACCCAGTCAGTGGCGCAAAAAGGGGGTATGCAGCGTATGCGACGCATAGGGGCGCTGCACTAGAGGGGGCGCCAAATCAAAGCCACAAATAAATTTGCGGAGCGAGGTGGGAAAGTAATGACAGGACGCTGATGATTTTAAAACGCATCTACCCCCCTACCGGAAGTGGTCAGGACCAAAACCAAAAGCTATAATTTAGCACTGAATGCTAAAACCAATCCTAGCTGATAAATGTTTATTTTCAGGCACCAATTCATTCAAAGAGCCTTGAGATGAGAGATAGAGAAGGGCCGTCTGAATATTGCAGGGTGGATTGAGAAAAGGAAAGAGAAAAAGAATGAGATAGAGAGTGAAAGAGAGAAAGAAAGAGAGAAAGAAAAGGAGGAGGGGGCTGCTGGAGAAAGAGATGAATCGCGCATTCGGACGGCCCATAAGCAGCACCAGATGTCCCGCTCCAGATAAAAGCGCATGCACTTGAAGTGAAACCATGCAGAATGGAAAAAGGGGGATATCCTTTCATTGTTATTTCTGTCTCAAGGTCTTCTTGTGTTCGCTCTAAAAGGACATTGAATATGCATACAAGCTCTTTCCATGCTGTGCTGGGATTGGCTCTCTGAAGGAGGATGCTCAGCGCTTTTTTTGTAGAGCGGGAGGTAATGGAGTTCCTGCTCAATGACACCTCTCCAAAGCATGGATCCTTGAGATGCAGGCCTATTTCCTCCTGTACAGATGCAATGAAAGCGCAAATATACCACTGTGTTTGCAGACAAACATGCAAGAAGCACATAGGAAACATGGGGGGGGGGGGCATAGGGGAATTTCCCAAAGCCAGACAAGAAATCAAGGTGACGCGGTATGCCACATTGTTCAGAAATATAAGAAATGTACTGCACATTTTATAAAAATTTTAAAAATTGTCTATTAAAAATTACTTATAGATCCAATTAAATGCTGCAGTCTCAGTCAAATGTTTGATGATTTAGACATTCAGTCAGCACAATGCTAATTCCCCATGGCTTCTGATGCTACAGCTAGCATAAGAGAACCTGACAGCTATAAAAGGTCATTGGCTTGTGCTTACATCCTAATCACAGGAGAAGACGATCGCAATCAGAAAGTGTGGATCTGCTATCTGTCCCTCCGTTTGTCTTTGGCCATTTGCATGTCCAACATAGTACTATTGAATCTGCATCATCAACATCATACTGGCATTTTGTTGCCTGTTCCCTTCAAAACCATGCTTAGATCAATATGAGAACATGTACAAACTATCTGCTCGTCTTCAATTGGACAAGCTGCAGCAGGCAGGACACAATGGACCTTCGAAGCCACAATAACTTTAAGGCATATATGTTGCATCTAGCAGCCCTACAAGCACTTCAACATAATTAGTTCTATCTTATCAGGAGTTGGTACACTCTGGTGCTGTCTGAAACAAGCATTTTTGCCAACCAGCCTTTTAACTTAGCATGATAAGCTTTAGGACCTTGTTCATTACTAAACTCTACACATTTTGACACAAAATGTGGTTTAAATGCTTGAAGAGCTTGAGTGTTTACTGCTTAAGTAGGGGATAGGCTTTGGTATTATTAGCAAATACTAAGATAGTTAACTATCTCACACACACACACACACACACACACACTGTATTCACAGTTTTTATATTAAATGCTCAATGGTTAAACTTTTTTGGATTATTTAAACTTTTAAGAGTACAAAGAGACCTAAATCCTTCTCCCTATCTACACCTAAAACATGTAAATTTCAACTGAACAGTTCAGAAAGCCAGGCTTTTTGACAGGCAGCGTACTCTTTATACCGCCAAAAAAAAAAAAAAACACATCCCCCACAATCGATACAAAAGACAAAAAGCAGTACATAGTACACATAGTTCAGGAAGCAGTCACACATCGCTTCGTACAGCAGACCTAGGCCTGGCTCCATTTCTTACAAAGCTAGCGAGCACATGTGCCTTTAAGCTGCTCCACTCCCACTACATTCCATCAATAACTGTTTCCTATGAGCAGTTTGGACTACAGATTTGCCCTGCAGCCTTAAAACCGGCATCAGAGCATTAAATAAAAACACCTAGCAGCCTACAAAGTTTGTATGTACTGCAAGTTTACATCTACAAGGTTAGAAGAAAGAGAAAGAAAGTCAATATATGCCCAAGGCTTGTCCAAGCATTTCCTTATGACTATGTGAAAAAGTTAACTGCTGTCTCCTGCTCTTTTAGGCCCTCCCCTTTCTGACACACACACACACACACACACACACACACACACACACACACACACACACACACACACACACACACACACGAGAGCTCATCAAGCTGTAGACTATCCTTGCCACATCCATTAAAAAGCTACTACACCAGCATAGCCAATCAGGCCCTCCTGTGTGTTGTGTGTTTCAGTGCATAAAATGCTCATCAACCCAAGCTAAGCATATGGAGGACGACAAAAAAGAAAGAAAAAAATTGCAGGAAAGGAGGGGCAGAGAGCATGCACGCACACATGCACTCGTGCACACACACAAAGCGTTAAAGCTCAGTAAGCACTCACAGCTCAGCTAAGCTTGGTTGAATTACCCTGATGAGACCCTGAAGGTGTGTGTGCATGTGCGTGTCGCCCACACAATCGACTGCACTGGCCACAATCTCTAATTACTAACTCTCAACCCCCACCCTCCATCCCTCCAACTTTTCTCTATTGTCTGTGTGTGCAGTCTCTCCTAATTCAGCTACGCTACAATTCTCAGCTAGCATGACTAGCACATTGTGATTATATTTCCTATACTGCATAGGAAACATATATTGCTATGCTTTTAAATATCCCAGCCAACACACCAACAAAGCACAACACTTACCTCAGCAGGGCTATTTTAATCACGTTTCGCTAGCTAGCTAGCTACCTCGGCAGTGCAATTTTATGTTAGTAGTGCTATTATAGTCATACATTTACCTCAGGTATGCTACACAAGAAATGTGCACAAGGACACACATGCAGACTTCTGGACAACCAACAAATGGTAAAACTAAATTTAGCTAAGGTAACTTGCCCTGTTAAAAAAGCAAACAGTTTGTAAAGAATCTGAGAAGAAGCGATAATACTGATAGTCTAAAATGTCAGTAGCGAGTGTTTGGCTTACAATCAATTTACCCTGGTGAAGAGGGCTATATTAATTTATATTTTGCAAATCAGGCTACATCCCTACACATGCTTGCACAATACTATATTGCAGTAGGCTGTAACAAAAACACTGCTATGCAATACTCTAGTTCTATAGCCAATGTTAGCAAATCAGAAGCTTGCACTCCTTTAATGATAAAATACATACTAATAAAAGCTCATTTCCAGAGACTCATCTGGAACCTAAAATCATTCAAGAGGCATGACAAAAAATTATAATATACCTCTTATTTGCATACATTATCCATCTACAAATTTAATATCATCACAGGCATTATTACAATTATCATTCTAGCCTAGCATGTGCTCCCCCTTCTTAATCTGGTCCTGACCTGCTTTATTTACCCCCCAATCAAAACCCACCCCACCCAGCCCGGCTGCCCGCTGGGCCCCGGGTTCCCACCCTCCATGCCCCCCTTTTGTTCTCCACAGGGCTTGTCTAGGCCTGGGGCAGGGGCCTGGCCTGCTATTGTGGGCCACAAAGAGCCAGCAGCAGAGAGCAGGCGTCAGCTTGGAGGCAGGGGCCTGGACCGCTGCCTTTACTGAGGGAAAGAGAAGAGAGGAGAGAAGAGGAGAGGGATGGCAAGGACACCCATCACCCACAGGCATCTATCTACTGCTGGGGTAAAATGAGAGAACAACGCAAAACAAGTCAAAGAAAATAATAAAGTAGACTAAATAAAGCATACTGCATTGAAATGTAGATATCCACTGATCAATTCAATTCATTCCAATCTCCCCAAATAAGCCACTAGTACCTCAGTCATGCAAACTTTCTAACATAAATAATGCATTAAACCATCTATATGAAGCCCCGTGCCCTTCATGACCTGGATAGTGCTCTACACTGGGATGGGACATGCACTTTTACCAAAGCCTAGACTACATTTCTTTGACTGATATGTTAGTGTGAAAGACCCTTCCTTCATAGTTATAAAATGTAGATGTCCAGAGTGATTCTGGAGATGTAACTGATGCATACAATCTTGCCCTTGATTAACAAAAAAATTTCAAAAACAACACCAAGAAAACTGAGCGGAAAACAGAAAACTCCTGAGCATAGTCAGTTCTATTATGTTAATTTTGATCATTTTAATATCTTTTAAGAGGCGGAAACATATCACATGCTACTGAAGAGGAGTCTGCATTAGATAGTCCTACTGAGGACCAGCCTACCTTGACTATGCCTCATTGATGTCAAAAGTGTATGAAGCTCTAACTTAATCTAGAAAGTTTTAGTAATAATGATGATTTTGAATGCAAAGAAAGATTTTTAAGGAAATCCTTGGGAATTCCCAAAGATATGAAACTTTCCTTTGCATTGCTTGGGATAACAGCCATCAATACTTAGAACTCCATTGCAAATCAGCCCTATTTTAGATCTTCCCATAAGCTGCCTCTCAAAAGCCACTTCTGAAATACCATTTCTAATAACAGTGAAGCAGTGAAAAACATAACAGAAGTAGTCATCGTCTGACTGTTATGAAAGTTATGATGGATGTGCCATTTGATGAGTATCCATACCCTCCATTTATCACTGCTTCACCACCACCCCTCCCTCAAAAGTGCTAATAAATCCTAAAATTTGCCCCAAAGCGTCATAATTGGGCAGCCTCTCTTATCTAATAAAGTCAGCAGAGCAAAACAAAGCTGCTTCAGAACACCCAAACGCCTGTGTGCAGATGGTCTCCGTGCACTGTGCATAATGGCTGAGGTCATCTCTCTGTCAGTGCAGTGAAGGAGGGAATATATTCATCTGGGGGCTTCATTCATTGTCATCCTTTTGCTGCTGCCAGTCAAATGTACAACTGTCTTAAGATACCACAGTAAAACCTGCAGACTCCTGTATGGTTCGTTTTCCCAAACTAGTTTTAGAGCTTCTTCGTATTTTTAAAGACTTTAAGGCTTAAAGTCTCCCATTCACACCCACACATGTGCATGCATACAGAATAATGGGAAATGCTTTGTAAACAATGCGACACAATGCACCTTTGCTGGGCTCTGTATACAAAGAAAGGCCTGTTGCCAGACAGCCATTCATCCAAACGGCCCTGGAGCGCTCCAAAGAGTGTCTCACCCTCACCAATAACAGCCCTTCTCTCTCTCTCACCATCTCTCTCTCTCTTTCACTCTACGGCAGGCCGCGAGGGACAAGCAAGGTTACAGCTTTAAGTGGGCCAGCGCTTGCATGAACTGTGCAAACTGCAGATCACTGAAACACGAAGAACGGAACCATTATACATCATCAAACTGCCACCTAGTACTACGTCTGATCAATATAGGGCTGTCCCTAACGATTATTTTTTAAACGATTATTCTAACGATTATTTTTTTCGATTAGTCGACTAATCTATTCATTGAGAAACATATTTAAATAATTATTTTACGTTTTAAAGCAAACGATAAATTACTATATTTATATATAATAACAACAACAACAACAACACAAGCCTACTAAACCAAACCCCACACTTATAATCACTTACATGTACAGCACGTTGTTTAGATCTATAACGCTAAAAATGGATAAGCTCCCATACACCACAACCGTGTGTTGCACTGTTTTCTGTGACCGCTAGATTTTGTGACCACTGGCAAGTAGTTCTCAGCAGACCGGTGCACTGGCCGATTCGAAACGTGTTCGTTTCTAATGTTTACCCCGACTGGCCAAAACGGTTCAGTTTAGGGCTGAGGGTAAGGTGTAGGTATAGAAAGCTTCCGTTTTGCCAATGAACGCTCATAACCGTGAGCACTGGTCACAAAATTCCGACGGTGACAGAAAACGGTGTGACACCGCAGCGCCGATGGCGCTAGCTAAAATAACTTAAGGCAGCTAGCTTAGCTAAACACCTGAACCTATGAATAATGCTACTGTTTCTGGAAACTGCGAAATGCCATGCACAAATATAAACCAAAACTGTATAATTTCTGCCTGTGGCAGGTTTAAAACCTTTGGTAGACAGCCTTAAGTCTTTTTAAGGACACCCGCGGAGACCCTGATGTAAACGGTAACTTACTGTGTGACCCTGTTGACATAGTGCTCCTGGATGTTTGCGCTTCAAGTGCTCCTTTTGCACGTATGGCAGAGGACCACATTGTTGCCCTTTTGCGTGAAATGCTCCCAAACTTTAGATGCCCGCTGGCGTTTTTTTGTAGCTGGAGATTGCTCTCCGGAGTCCAAGCTCTCTAGAGCTTAGATTCTCTGCCCGAACCCGACATGACCCGAGGCCCGCCCGTAAATCCGACCCGGGCTCCAGAAAATAGTCCGAGATGTAGGCGTCTGTTTTTTAATTATATTTTTATTTAAAAAAAAATAACGAAAACTGAAAGTGAAACTAAACTAATTTATTTATAAGCGCTGTTTTCACTACCGCAGTTCTACAGCGGGGGTGTTGTGCCGATTCTGTCCGCGAAGCGGGAGTCAGATTCAGCAGAGAGTCGGATTCGGCACAAACGCGGCGGCACCTCGCGGTCCGCGGTGTCAGTTGTAAGCGCTCGCGCTCGCTCATTAAAACGCTCATTAAAACAGCCCGAAAACAGCCAGTTGGAATTTTTGGGCCCGATCTAACCTCTAATGCTCTCCACAGGCGCCGCCATGTTTACGACGCGCCGACGCACGTTATGCAAATCGATGTATTTTTGTAATCGATGACGTCGATTATGTCGACGCGTCGCCCCAGCCCTAGATCAATATAAATACATACAGCTGACATAAGTGGATCCAGTGGATCAATTAAAATGACTACATGGGTCACATTTAATGCAGCAGATTGAAGAAAGAAAAAAAAAGAAAAAAACAAAGCAACAGCATACAATTCAGTGCAAGCAAAGCCTCAACAATGCACAAATTACACCTCATTTGAGGTTTATAAGGGGCGCAGCTGCTTTAAGTGCCCGGACACTGATAGGAGAGCTTTAAAACCCAGCCTTCGACTGCTTCTGGCCTCTGCATTTAAAGACCGTTTGGATGGCTAGGGCCCTGTTTCACAATGGTGGCTTGATTACCAAGTACGGCTCGGGCTCCTTAGAGTGTCAAAAGGAAAAGGCCGCCCGAAAGTCACTTAAACACAAATTATGCAGATTTAAGCACTGCTTTTAGTAAGCAGGAACAGCGGCATGAATATTCATCCTCTCTCAACCCTGAGCACAGCTGGGGAGGGCCAAGGAAGAGGTGCAAGTGGTGGCCAGTGAACCTGAAAGTACCTCTGAACAGAACAATCCAGTATCTTGCAGGCAGTAAATGAAAGACAGAGGATAGTCAGGATAAGCAGTAAAAGTAGTGGGGGTCAAAAAAATATTAAATGCTGCAACAATGCAGATGCTTACACTAACAGTTGGAGTAGCACTAAAGCAGTAAACATTAAGGCTGGATTCTACTAGATAAGATCTGAGCAGGCTGTGTAATGGTGTAAAATTTGTGCTGTTTGATTAGCTGACTGAATAAACTATGAATAACTGGCTATGGGTAAGCTATAGTATCACGCAACCTCCCACACACAAAAAATACCCACTGCAAAAAAACACTCAATAACATGCTAGAACAAAATAGGAGAATGAGAATCCAAAGCTCAATGTTGCTATTCGGAATCACTGTTTCAGTTTAACAACGTCACACCACTAAAATATACAGTTTTACCGTAATCAAAACCAGGCATATCTGAACTGACAAGAAAAGGTCTGCCACAAGGCTAACTTTAGCTTGATTACATGGAATGAAACTACTTTCAAAGTGCAGTTCAGAATGTGACCTTTCACACATATAAAAAACAGCTTTGATTTGAAATTAGTAATACACTGTAAAGTACCCGATTTAAGCATCTCAAGTTATTGGATTTTGCACAACCATGTTTAAATTAAATAACAAAAATCTGGAGAAGTCTTAGACCGTTCAACATTTTCAGATTCTCGCAGACAAAGTACAAGAATCCTGTAGTTAATCTAGCAGATATTAGTATTACTGCATAGGCGTTTTCTAGGTTTAATAGTTTCATTTCTCCACAATCTCTAACCTCATCCAAACTGTTGCCATAAACTTAAGTTAGAGCTTTAGGCAAGCAAGAGTTACTACAGTAGCCAGCTCAAAGCACTTCAAGTTCAACATCAAAAGGTGTCGGCATCTCAAAGCTCAGCACAGCACTGGAAAACAAAGGCTTTAGACTTGCCAGCTGGTTGTGGTGAAGCCTGGCGTGCTGGCTTCGTCCGGCCCCCGCCACCGCGTCAGGCGGATGAAAAAAGCCCCAAGCACCAGGTGGAGGTGGAGCTTTGGGGGAAAGTAGTGTGGAACTCAGCTAAAGCCTGGACTCCAGAGACAAAGGCAAAAGGGAAAGGAGAGTGTTTTGCTGTTTCACTCAGTCGTGAAGGTGAGGTATAAACAGGAAGGAGGAGGCTGCGGCCTCTCGCTGGCCCACTTCAATACTGCCACTTTGGATGAAAAGTGAATTGTGTGTGTGGGGTTGTGGTGTGTATGTGTGTGTTTTTCACTGCCTGAGATTAGAGGACACAGCAGGGCCTGGCAGGCCTTTAGGCAAACAGTGGGCACTCCAGCAACACACACACACACACACACACACACACACGTCTGGCCCATTAGCTCATGTGCCGTGAGGGAGGCTGGAATTCTACACACATGCGCTAAAGTGCTGAAGTGCTGCAGGGCAGGGCTTTGGGGTTTCCTGTTACAGCAGTATAGCGAAGCAGACTGATGCAGCAATGCTCCACACACATACACACCCCAATACAATTCATTTAAAAAGCTGCTCCATAGGGCACATAAAGCACAGTAGTCTAATGACAAATGAAGCTGGAACGTACCAAGTCAGAAGAGGAGATTTCCAATGTGATGTCCAGGTAGTTTAAACTAGCAAACCTTAAATTAGATTGCTAGGTTTTACAGCAAAAAAAAAAAAAATAATAAATAAAAAAAAAAAAATAATAATAATAATAATTTAAAAAATCCCAACGTAACATAAGCCCCGTAGAACCCTGGCACCAACACCACACATCAACACGTGACAACGCTATAACTAAGTTAGCTACCCAAGTTAAGGTTTCTACCCTAGCCCTGTGCAGCTCGTATCTCTTTCAGTTCTCCAAACACCAACAAATTCTTCGGAATTTAGATTTCGGAAGAAACAATAAATTAGCATATGTCTTAATATTTTTATCCATATACTGTACCATTTCTGGTTTATACAGATATTAGAACAGGGGAGACTTCTTCACGACTTCCAAGAGTTAAAGAGAACATTCAGACTTCCCACTCCTCTAGTCCACCAGCATGCTGAGAGGGGTGCCGGGACTGCATGAGGTTTCTGCCAAAGCCCACCCCATCCAGGCAGGGGGCGAGGGGTCCAGGGAGAACCCCCCTACCAACGGCCACGCGCCAAACATAATGGCCCACAAACCACTGCCATGGCACTGGGAGACAGCAGGAGGCCTGCCTCTGTCTGTGTGAGTGTGTGTGTGTACCACGCAAGTAAGTGTGTAAGGGTGTCCAATGGAATGCGTTACTCAAATTCCACGGGCACGTTGCCTCCTTTACCACGGCAACAAAGAAGAAAAGAGTGTGCAGACTTTGCCGAGATGTGTGCATGCATATGAGTGTGTGCGTGTCTGTGTGTGCTGCGAAGAGGAGGAGGGAGGAGAAAGACATCAATGGAGGAGACTGGGCACAGTGCCAAACTTCCAGCATTTACAACAGGACAGAAAGAGGGAGAGAGAGAGGGAGGGAGGGGGGAGGGGCAAGCAAGCATGTGTCTCTGAGGGTGAGGGGAAATTCAATTATAAAAGAAAAGCTGGAGGTGCGAGCGATTCTCTCTGGGGGGACGGGGCGAAAGCGGACATCAAATAATACGGGAACCACACGGAACGTCAACATGGACACAGGATGGAAAAACAGGAAAGAGGAAAAGGAAGACCAACAGCATTGACACTAAGTTGGTAATATATGTGACTAGCCTATAGTTGATGCCTCTGCTTCAAATCTATACCATAGTCTGCATTGTAGCAACTGTGCTTGGCTGCTGAGCATCCTATTCCCAACTATGCCTACCATCTTGCAAGAATAATTGGGGAGCAACACTGATACACCCTGGCACAAGTATAAACACTTATAGTGATGTAAGCCATGTGTGCAGAATACTTTGCAGCCTTGATGCAAATGTATAAAATTGCCTAAGCAGTCACAAATGCAAAAGAACAAACAATTCTGCCACAGAAATGAGCTAGAAACGAATACGACTCTCAACAGAGAACAACGAGCACCCACCCCTTCCCTTCCAGGTGTACAGTAATAATAATCTCCATCCATCGTTTCCTATAGCGTCTGCAGAACGAGACAAAAATGGAGCAGCTCAAAGATGATCCTGCCTGGTCGGATTCATCCAACACTGGGGCACATTGCCTCCCACAGCTGGGAAAGGCTGCTGGGCAGCTTGCACAGCTCCTCTCTCTTTCTCCCTCTCCCTCTTTTTCTGTCTGTCTCTCTCTCTCTCTCTCTCTCCATCTATCTATCTGCTTAAGCCTGGCTGAACATGGCATCATTAGCATGGCCTCCGAGCTAGCTGGACTTGTGCCGCACAGGCAGCTGACCTGACAAAAGCAGGGCAGCCCCCCAGAGCCCCCAACTGCTGCAGGCCTACAGCAGTCAGGTTGGAAGCTGCAGGCCCCTAAACAGGGCCCCTGGTTTGAACTGGGCTAGGTTTAAAGGGCAAATCAAACGTTCTAGGTGTAAAACAGAAAGGGCTTCAAATGCTTTATTGCAAGAACTCGTCAATATACACATACATTTCCATTATTGTGTCTATCCAGGTTAGAGGCTGGCGATATGGCTTTAAAATAATATCACCATATTTCATGGTATTTGTGTGTTAGCGATATTCTTGCCGATATGACAAAACATTCAATTTTATTATTGCATACGATATGATATGGCACACCCCTAACTAAGATATTAAAAAATACAAGAATTCATCAGATTGTAACAGAAGTCAATGATCCAGAACGTCGTGATACTAATACTACACTCCAAATATCTCCATATATATCCAGAACTGAAGTAAAATAAATGATACTGGACAGATATAATCTCTAGTCTCTAGTAGTTATATAAAAGGAAGTGAGAACTGTGTGAATTTTTATTTTGTGAAAAACAGCACTGCTGATGTGATAATTAAGGGTAGGTGATATGGTACGATATTTCAAGATAAATTATTGCATACGATATGATATGGCACACCACTAATCCAAGTGCTACAATTAACATCAATTAACTTACCGAGTTAAAGGCAGATCACCGGTGGTAAGCCTAAGTTGTGCTACACAGAGCATTAGCTCCAGCCTGCTCTCCGATTACGTGGACAGCACCGGAGTTACAGACACAGCACTGAGCTTTGCTCAAACAGGACATGGGCATCAATCTTCGCTGGGGCGCAGATTGCATGTCCTTGAAGGTGGCGGTGTGCGTTACAGATGGGGTATCTATGGATTTTCTACTGTTATCTCAGAGGGCGGCCCATACTGTGACCTTTTAAATAATTTGCGTTGGGCATTAGAGCATGAATAACCTTGTACAACACTAACCTTGCATCGCCTGATCTGAGAAGCCTCACGGTTCTGGATTTTATAGATCACTGAAAAAGAAGGGAACAGCTGATGCAACTGATTTTTCTTATAGTGTCACCTAGCAAGGATCAAAAATTCTACGACCAAAAATTTAATTCCAGGTCCAGATTTAAAGACCTGTGCTTCAGGGCCCTCATGACCCGATACTTATGCTGGGGTGGAGATACTAGACTAGGCCGGCAGCTGGAATGGTAAAAACACTAACACTGCAATAGTGATGCTATCGCTGTGGCCAATGGGTTGCATGGTAATGAGGCCAACACCACTATAGATATGCTAGGTGAGCCTAAAGCTGTGATTGTGATGCTAACATGTTACAGTAATAATGCAGGGTATGCTAACAGTAATGATGCAGAGTCAGTATTCAGCATGCTGTTTACTGAGTTGAAGATTTAGGCTTATTTATATGAATCGATAGTGCATTATTTAAATGAAGATTAATTTATATTAAATCATTAAATACATTTTCATACTCTCTCTTAGTCTGTACTATATGATTTCATTGGAGTATACTCAGAAGACTGAACAACATCCAAGCCTTGGACTCATATTATAAATAATAGCACTGTTAGAGCCCAGTATGACCACAAACAGGATTTGGAAGAACAGGGCAAACCATAGTGGAGATAGAAGAGAGGATGTGTGTCACTGTGTTAAAGAGCAACGCATGTGTACATTTTCGTGTGTGTGTGTGCGTGTGTGGTGATGATCCACATGTGCACGATTCTTCCTTAAGTTGCCTCGGGACAAGGGAAGGTTTTAATCAGCGCGTGAAGGCAGATCCATCAGATATGCTAATCAGAGATCTTACCTGAACAAATACCCTGAAGAGCAGTCTCATCCATCTTAATTGGGAGAGGCCTTGTTAATAATGCAGGGACAGAGGCTTGGGAAAGGGATATTAATAGAGGGATCGGGGGGAGCAAAGGGGGGGGATGCTTTTCTGTCTTATCATCACAGACAGAGCAGAACTCAAATAACATGTCAATGAGAAGACAAGACGAGCCTTTGTCTCCGACTGTGCTGGCCCAGCCTGTCCTTGTGGCTTGGCAAGACACCTATACCAGGGTGGCATGATATTTGGACTGTGATGCGAATTCTGTATTCTGTGGCTAAGGGTGGGTGATATAACATTTTGCCTACCCATATCTTTATGACAATACTTTGCTAGCAGTGACTGATTACATAAATGTCTTTGCCCACTGATTTTCAGTCAGACGTTTGCAGTCAAATTAGTCGTCAATGCTACTTTAAATATTGTCATGCAAAAAGACATTCATATGTTCAAAAGTATTTGGACACCTGCTCATCCGTTGTTTTTCCTGAAATCAAGGATACTAAAAAGAGTTGAAGTTGAAGTAACTGTCTCTAATGTTCAGGGAAGTCTTTCTGCTAAATTTCGGAGCATTGCTGTGAACATTTGATAGCATTCACCGACCAAAGTTTTGTGTGTTTGTAAGGAAGGTGTTGGATAGTCACCATTCCACTTTATCCCCAACTCACAGTTCCATTACTCAACAGCTTAGTTTATACCATGCTAACCCATGCCTGGCAGTGCCAGTTGGTTCACGTTTATCTGTTCCAGAAAGCCATATTCTATTGGCAGTACTTCTGGAGCATCCGTAAAAACAGCTTTGCAAAAGTGAGCGAGTACCATGACTGCAATTCCCAAATAACATCCTTGTCTAGCCCCATCATTCATCTGATTCACAAAAAATCCTAGAGCTTCAGGGAAAAAAGTATAAATAGTCTTTCTTTATTTCTTTACTGCAAAAACTGGCAAGATGATGAGTCAGTTTACAGGCGAGCATGACTTGCTGGCAAAACAAGCACCAAAGATAATTATCCCTGATTATGTTCTGAACCGGTTCTGCACTTGGCCAACAGACTGGAACACAATCTCTTTCCCCCCCCCCCCCCCAAAAAAAAAGTGAAAGCAGGGTGTGCTTTGAAGATGAGCATAAAGTCCGCAGCACAAAGAGACTTCTAGGTTTTCAGCAGTGGGGAATGGAGAGGCAGGCGTCTTATTGTGCCCGTTTGGCCAACTTCAAAGTCGGGGTGTGTGTTCATGGCACATGCAGCGTGTTTGAATTGGACATAACTTTGTGAGACAGGAGCACCCGAGGGAAAAGGGGGAAAACCCCAGCAGTATGTACACACACAAACACACTCTCTACTGCCATGTAAGTAAGGGGGATTATGCAGCAAAGAAAAAGTATGAAACAGAGAGGTATGCACCGTTCCGTGTGCGTCACTCTCATTTTTGCTTTGATTTCATCTTTTAGGTTTTCAGTCTCTTGGCATGAGTGAGCAATTCTGTAACAGAGACGCTTGTAAGAAGAAGTGGGAGTGCGCCACTGGCTGCAGCGCCACTGGGCTTTTTTCTTTCCTGACAGCGGTACAAGAAGAATTCAGCTCAGGAGAGCCAAGAGGCCAAAAGTGTTTCGGCTCAGGACGGGGCCCCTCGGGTCAAGAGCGAGGGACTGGACAATTGAAGGGTTCTGATGGCTTGGTCTCCTGGCTGGCTGGACAGCCTCCGGGAGTTTCCAGCACGGCACTTTCGGGATAACATGTGTAGTGCCGGCCTCATCGACTTACACACCAGACTGATCTGGATACAATGGACCCCAGTGTTCAGGAGAGTTAAGCCGGTTTTCCAGTGCTGAGTAGGTAAGCCAGGTGCTGCCAGACTTACATCATCTTTAGAGATTTTCCATGCACTGGGTGGGGCCAAGGGTCTTACAGACCATGATATAAAAATCTCTTCTGGTTTCTCACCTGCGACTACCTTTTCCGGGTGGTGAATACTTTTGCACTGTACCCGCTCCACAGTCGCAACAGTACCTGACCATGGAACATAACAAAAGCAACTGAATCATTTGAAAGTATGACACAGGTGAAGAGCCGCAAAACAACCGCAGAGGAAGCAGTCGCTGCTATAAGAAAAAGAATTGAGAATGGCTTCCTGTGCAGTTGTCAGTTCTTCATGGAAACCACAGAGTGAGTGAGTGAGTGAGTGAGAGAGAAAAAAGAGAGAGAGATATCATGATATGATTCAACACTGTGGCTCATGTAGCTTCCACTGGAATCATAAAGGACAGGGGTCTGTTCTATGTTTATGACTGTAACTGTACAGAGGGCACGAGCTTCTCAAACTATGACTCAGCTTGCAGATAACCCCTTGATGCCCCCTAACGATCATCTTGAAGAGTCATCAAACCTAGGACTATACAATTCTGGGGCTAAACCCAAGCTGTCGGCGTCCGATACGAGGGCTGGGCAACTCATTCACCACTGCATCGACACTCTGCGCTTAAGGCCTTTCTTTCTCCCTGTTGGGCCTGGAATAGTAATGAGAGACCGAGACTCCAATCAAACTGAATTATCCCAGAAAGGCCTTTTCAATCACTCGCTGATTTAGCCTGCGCTGACGTGTTCTCCCTTTCTCTGGCCCTCCCCCCACGCTCTTTTTCTCTTTATATCCGCCCCACTCTTTCCTGAAACAAGAAGCTTTAAAAAAAAATTAATACAAAAAATAAAATAAACCTCACAATGAAAGATAGTGGTCATGAATATTCTGTCAAAATTGCTATTTAAATGAAACCTTGGAAGCAAATGGACACCTGTTTCCAGGCTGCAGTGATGAGCCGGGGCCACAAAACGCTGGCTTTCATTAGGCAGCCTTTGTGCTTTCCCGTCACAGCCACAATGATCCACCATTTACGGCTGATGAAAACAAATTGTGCGCCGGGTGCTTCAATACAAGCAGCAGATTGGCCGGCTTGGAGCGTGGAGGCTCCACAAGCCCATTACTGCAGAATATCTTTAGAATGGTAATACTTTCTGAAGGAAGCAAATGTTGAACTGCAGTCACTGCCACAAGATCTACAGTTAGCATTAGGGTGTGCGGTCAGACAATTAGGGTTGAAGACCGGTTTAGAGTTAAGTGGACAAGTGCTTATGTTGCTTGTTTTTATTCCACGGAAAACTTATAGAAAAAGTAGCATCAGGATTTTCGAGGACCAATTCAGAGTCATTTAAATCAAGCTCATTTTATTAGCTAATCTTTTTAAAAGTGGGAAATCAATTTTCTTGTTTGTAACGTTTCTGAAAAGTAACATTTGTTGGCCAAACAAAACAGAAATGGACAAGCGTGACTACTCCTTACCAGATGATATCTGCACTGCTTAATCAAATGCAAAAGACCCCGAATGATGCAGCATTTTAATCGCTGGCCATACCTGGAAGCAAACTAGCCTATTACAATGCAAAGCACGTGTCTTTCAAACCTAACTTCAAGACCTTTGTTACATAAAGAGAAGGCTGATGGGCCTTTCTGAAGGAATCAGATCAGATAGTGTTTAATTGCAGCTTTCATGGGTTGCGCCTTAATGCCATTGTAGCGGGCTGGGTTTATCCTAAAGATAAGCCAGTGCACTTTCAACACTGATTTACACTTTGACGCCGTAGCTGCCTCTTTTCTGCTGCCGCAGCAGAAAAAAGTGCTTAGTGCTCCCCTCCATCTGAAGAGAAATTATACCAGGCAAAAATTAGAATTTAAAATCTCGAAGACGATGCAACACAAAGTCAAAGCGAGCTTGGAGATGGTAAGGAGGGTGGGTGTTTCTCAGCAGAAGGAGCCAGCATGTACTTGGAGAAGCCAAAGGACATTCCCTTAGGATAGAGGACACTGTCAGATTCTTAAATCCAACTGTCCAGGGGCCTATTTCTAACAAATCTCAGAGGAGGTAGTGCTGCTTCTACAATCAGGCACACTCTTACAATAAAAGAAAGTAGCAGAAAGGGGTTCTAGAGCAGTGGCTTTTAAGAACCAACCTTGTGATGGATGTTCTTTGAAAATAACTTTTTGCAGATGCTGTTTTTTCTGATGCACATGTTCCTATTTTTACGCATCAGACTGGACTGAGCTTCTATAACTTGTTAAGGCATTAGCCTTACAGTTCTGTTACCTACATTCCACAGCTTGCAATGGTTGCAGGGCAAGGCTGTTTCCCCATCCTTCACAGCAGCAGCAGGTGATCCTGCATACTCTGCATGCCTCCTACTTTTCTACATACTCACAAAAGGTTGCCCCCTGTGCTTTCCTTCCCAAACCAATCCTGTTACACCATGACCAGAGTACAATCCCCCCTGCCACCACAACCCCCAACCCAACAAAACCTAGGGGCATTCAGCACATTGTTTCCAAATTGACACGTGACTTCTGTGCTGGGTTTTGGGAAAAGTTAGGTTGCGAAAGCATGACCTGGAAATCACCAAACTTCACATGTAGTTGCGAGCAATGCTAATACAGGAAAATTGTACTACCAGCTATAAGAGGGACATTATGAAGATACATTTTACAGAGCAAGACAACTAATGACTGCTGGAGCATTGTATTTGTGCAACTCAGCTGGGGGTTAAAAGTGACTAAAGCCATTATCTTTCCCTTTTTTTTGCCAGAATACATGGCACAAAGGTTGGGGTCCCACAGCAGTGGTTGTGCAGGACATTATTATGCTTTCATACTGTGAGTGACCCTCTGCTTGAGATAAGCCGAGGAGATGAGACAAGAAGGACGCTAGAAAAGACCATAGTAAATAAGATGAAAAGATGACAGACTATGATAGAGTCAAGGTGAGATGATGGTAGAAGAGAAAATGGTAAATAATGGTAGAAAAGAAGAAAAGATTTCAAAGAATCCAAAAGTACCAATGGTACATCAAAACAAGAAGATGGTAGAAAAGACAGGAATATGGAAGAAGAGTTGGTCTAAGAGACAAGATACATAAATGAGGATAATACCAAAGAAGAGGGGAGATAGGAAAACAAGATGGCAGAAGAGAGGAGGTTAAAAAGAGAAGTAATTAAAGAGAAGAAAGGGTGTAAAAGAGCAGGACACGGAAGAGAAGCTGGTAGAAGAGAAGACCCCCATGGCTGTTGCCCACATTAATCAAGCTGCAGAGCAGGGGGTGAGGGGTGGAGAGGTTGGGAAGTGTGTGTATAAATTTGAAACAGGGGTAGTCCCCCCTGCCTGCATGTTTGCATGTCTGCTGCTGCACTGACATGTTGACCATCAGCCCCAACATTCGTGGAGGCCTAGAAGACTAATGAGGTGTCTCGCTTCTTCTCTTTCTCTCTTGCTCACACACATAGACTCTCTTCCCCCTCACAATCACTCTTTCCCTTGGCTGGTTATTTACTCCACCTTCCATATTTCAGTTCATTTGTCACCCTCTCCATCCCTTGTTCTTTGTATTCCTCTCTCTCAGTCTCTCTCTGTCTCCTCCACTCCCTTCCCTGCAGTCATCAGTTCCCTGGGTTTGCTGGAGAGACACGAGGGGAGTAATGGGCCATATCAGCACAGGCCCATCATTAGGCTACGGTGAACGGGGAGAAAGAAAGCCGCTGGCATAAAGAAAGAGGGATGCAGGCACACAAATAAAAAGTCAGTCATATTTATATTGAGTATAGAGACAGAGGCAGGCAATGTGATGATGCATTATCATTATCGTGATCAGTCACATCAATTTACACTTTGGTGGGCATCCTGTTCAGAACACTAAACAGCTGCATTTATAACGATACCTCGGGAATATTTATTAAAAAACATGCTACAATGCTAACTGGGCTAATGCCAACCACAGCTCCATCAATATTTCATACAAAATCTTTCTTTAATGTGAAGGAGTGGTGGGGGTTGGTATGTGGGTAAGGGGGGGGGGGGGGGTTCTGACCTCTCGGTGTAGGAAGATGAAGATGAATAAGCTTTTCATTATTTAGGAGCCGTGTGGTTTTTACTTTTCTCATAAGCATGTGATGACTGACAAGGGGATTGTCAGTTAAATTACTTAAACCTAATTTAAACCTGCACCATCTGCAACACATACAAAACATGGACAAAATTACTCGGACACCTGCTCATTCATTGTGTCTTCTGAAATCAAGGGTATTAGCTGCTTTGTTTATAGGAAAGAAGTAAAACAGCTTAAAATTGTTTGACAGATTTTGTACTTTTGTCATTTCTATAGCATACACTTTACGTACACCTGCTCATTTATTGTTTCTACCAGTAGTATATTCTGCATTTGTTGGAGCAACTGACAAGCAATGTCAGGAAAAGGCTTTCTACTCTTATGAGTTCAGGACATTTGGATGACAATCACTCCACCTCATCCCCAACCCAAACCAAAAGTGCTGGATTAGGCTCCACCATACCAGAACAAAGTTGAACAGGTCATATCTCCCTAGAACACACCTGGCAGTAGACATGGTGACAATCATTTTATCTCCATCTGCTCCAGACAATAAAAAAACTAACAAAAAAAAAAAACAAAGTAAAGAGTGTTTTTTAAAGCACCAACCCTATCTATGGTTAAGGCATGCCTTTAGTCATTAAAGCGACAGTTGTCTTTATTTTAGTCAGTGGGTTTCCAAGTGCAGGAAAATGTGTTGGCAGATTGAGTTAAAAACACTGGAAGACTGCTTTGAAGGCTAAATTTGGTGGGGCACTTAGGAACCTGTGAAATATATAGTGTGACCGTTTGTGGAGGTGATGCCATTTAAGGAAAGGGAAACGAAAACTTTCCAATGGTCTCCATGAGTCACCAACCTAAACTGAAATTATCAATGATACCAAGAGACCTGCAACTCTTACTAGACTCACGCTGCAAGTTCTTAAATCAATTAGAGTTAGGCCTGTACTTTGGAGTCACCAAACATTATGGGAACAACCAGAACAGACCATTACTACAGTCATAAAAGCATTTCACTCAGGTCTACAATAAAGGGTTTTAACAAAATTGCCTGGCTGTTGGTTAGCTAGGAATCTGAATTGGTGATAAAGAAAAACATCAAAAGTCAACAAATGAACAACAGCGATGTTTGACTCATGAACAAATAATTTCTCATCAATAGGTTTGCCTTTGCTCAGTTTAAAAGAAAGTAAACATATGAATGGCTTGAATGAATTAATAACATAATGAATCTATGAACATTTGATTTACTGAAAAAAAAAGTTAAATAAAATGAATCAATCTTCCTGTCACTGCTCAACAGTGCCATGTGGCCTTGTGCTCTTCATCTTAGGGGGGGAGGTGGGGAGATGCCTTTTGAGGGAAGGCTAATGTGCATTTACCTCTCAGAGGAGATGCATGTTTACGTTTAGCGAGGCCCAGACTGGCTGTCGCACGCAAACATGAGCAGGTAGCTTCACAGGGAGAAACCAAGGGCACTAGGTCCATTCTCTTTTAAAGGTGGTAGTGGTGGCAAGGGAGGTAGGGGAGGGGGAGGAGCTCCCCAAGCCCAGACAAAAGGTACCTAAATTAGCGCTGTGAAGGAATCAGAGGAACAGAACTTGGAAGGGTTCTGAAAGACCGAACACTCAAATGCGGCTCATCAAAGTACCAGACATTGTAAGGTCCACTTGAAACAAACAATCCAGAGCAAGGTAATGAACGCGGCACAATGCTGAAGGGGATTCTATTAAGAGGGTTTCATATTTTTTTGCTACCACCTGTATTGCCAAGCACATACATGTGTGTATATGTATATGTAACCTTGCTCCATATTAATAATTCTTTCCTCTGCAGAGTTTCCATGTTGGGAAGAAAGGCCTTATCACAATTAATGGAGTCTCTTAATTAAAATCACATGTGCCCTTACATCACACTTAATCAGTTGCCTTTACACGTCAGTTAGCAGGCCAACTGGACCCTCTTCTCGGCTCTTTAAATATTCATGAAAGGGAAGCCTTCCGCCATCTGTGTGTGAACGGCACAGCCTGGTACAATCCAACCAAGAGTGGAAGAACAAAATATGCATTTAAAAAAATATTCTTCCATATTGAATTAATTAATAGTAGATTCAAAGGGAACTGCATACAATGGAACCCAATAGGCAACAGCTGAAGCACAGTCCCATTGGATGGGTCAACCATAGAGGTATTTCATGTGGCAGCATTTCTGTAAGTAATTGTTAATACAGTAGCACAGAAACAGAAATGCCAAAGGCCTAAAACGGCCATGTAGCATTTGCATAGAGGTCTACACGTCACTAACTGCCATTGACTGGGGCCCTTCTTCCCCTTTTACTCCCCCTTTTGCCTTCTGGCAGGATATTTGACCCCATCTCCAGCAAGCATTATCCTTCCTCTCTCAGTCCAGACTGAGAAAATTAAGTTTCCATGTGAACTGGCCGCAGAAAAAAACCCTACACACAAAATCTCAGCTGGATGAAAGGGGCTGCTGTGGGGGAGGACAGCGCTTTGGAGCTGCTTCAATTTCCTACGCTCTTCAGTTTAGTGTTACAGACGCAGATGGAGGGCCCTTTCTCCTTTTTCTGGTCCTTTGGCATGCTCAGGCCAAAACTCTAGAGCTTGGACCGGTCTTACCAAATCCACCTTTGTCCGATCATACTGTATTACTATAACTGAACTTGTTTATTTACTATATTAGTGATCGAAATGTTACAACTGTAAACTCAACCTGAAGTGAGCAACCATAATACTAACACAGTGATATTGTCATATTTTACTTCAATTAAATGAAAAGCCCCATAAAATGCTGGGGCAGGTTTAGCACAGAAAGCACTGGTTCATTAAATGTTACCAATCCTAAAACGCAATATAAAAATGCTGTGATCAATTAAACTAAAATTTGATTCTTGTTTCCTCAGTACTACCTCCCCCTCCCTTACTTCGCTCCAGTTTGTCTTATTTGCCTTCTCATTTTTTCCCTTTTTTGTTTCCCCCGGAATTCTCCTGCATTTGTTAGGCAATTACAGCCAAATGTGCTCCTATTAGGCTTGCCTGGAGGCCCCCTCCCTTTGAAAGAAGGCCTCTGAGTAGCCGCAAGTCCTGACAATGACACCCAAACAGAGGGGAACCATGCAGAAGGCGGAAGGAAAAAAGAAACAAAAAGAGAGAGCACAAGTAGAAAGTGGTAGTTTAACCCTTAGGAGTATCAATAGCCTTATTCTTAATATAAGAGTACACATTCTAATTTCTCAGTCTTTCAAATGAACTACATTTTTTGTTTGTAAGTAGAGATCTTCGTTTCTGATTTAAATTAGTTACTATGTAAGTTCTGATGTAAAAGAAACACTACCAAGCATTAACATGGTTTGCTCATGACTAAAAACAACTGATACAGTTGAAACTGAAATTGAATAATTGGTTGTGTGATTATGTAATTAAACATATGATTGCACAATTACATTTAAACAACATAGCCAAAACCTAGTAATAATACAATCATTCTAGATGTCCAAGGGTTAAAAAGCTGTGAAAAGTGTGCGACAGTGAAGGTGTTGTGTACTGTGAGGGCACAGTTTCCTGCACAGCTACATAAAAACATAAAAGTTCCATTATGGCTCAGTCACGGGGAGATACTGGCATAATCATCAACTGACGCCGCACAGATCAAAGAGAAATGGGGAGTCTGGGGGAAGTTTTACAGGTGAGACTGCTGACCCAGAACATGTGAAGGATGATAGATACAGAATGTGAAGTTATGTGCATGTGGTTAGTGTTGCTGTCAAATACAACAATCCATCTCCTTTTTTTTTATTTTTGGACGTGACTTGAAAAGTCATTAGGGTTGTGATTAAAATTTGTAGACAAATGTGCCAACAGCAATGATCTAAATGGCTTGAAATGCAATTTTCTCTTGTACGAAAGCAAGACCTGCAGTTCTACCGACTAGTAGAATGGAATAATAGGAAGATTTCGAACAATGCAACCAATAACAAAAAGGACCTGCATTTCAAACGTGTACACACTTATACTAATAGATATGTATACTATATGAATCCTATTAGCAATATCACTGCACATTCTAAAGCAGTTGACTCAATACAAAAATCAGCTATTTGCTTTGGATATCCTATAAATTACACTTTTATGGTAATACTTTATATAATGAACCACTTACTCCCACAATGTACACCATTTCTAATGCAGTGAACTTTTACTAAAGATATTGTAATATGTAACACCCAACCCAACTTCTGGACAAGGTCTTAACCATTTTCCAGCATTTAGACAAAACTCAGCAACATTCAGTCATTTAGCTCTAGCTACAAAAATAGCATTGCTTTTAGAATTCACAATCTATTCTATTCTGTATGCAGGGTGCCAATTGCTGCTACATTAGCACAATGTCTTAATTTTCTTTCACAATGTATTATTTCAATAAGGACAGTCTTCTGAAGTCTCCAGCAGCTTCATATTTCAGCCACTGAATACTTCCCCCACCCTCCCTCCCTCCACTTTTCTTCACTGCTGTTGTGCTGATGAGGTACCTGACTAGCCCCCTACAACCACCACCCCCGTCTCCAAATTAATTTCCTTCCTTTGATAAAAGACTTGGAGGAAGACAAAGTGTTTAATGACCGTGTCCTTCAAAAATGGACTCCTAATAAGTGCAAAAAAGAAGATTTGTTTAACTGATTTTCTTTGAGACTTGAAGGCGAGGAATTAATTACCTTGATTAAACATTGTCAGCGTGGGTGCTGAAAGACGACTGCGGAGTTAGCAGTCCCTTGTTGAACTTGTATGGGGCTGGATGAGATGTGTCCCGATTGCAAAGACCAAAAATGATGCTGATGCTCGGAGAAGCCTTTACTAAAAAAAGAGACAATGATGTCACAGTGCAGGCCTATGCACAAACTAGCAGTGTGTGTATGAATATGCATTTTTAAAAGACATGCTACACAGCATGTGCTGGGAATCAGACACACTATCGCCTAAGGATCGCATGCTCTAATCCCGGGACATGATGCCATTATATGCCAAGGCACAAGTTGTGCAGGATTGGCACAACTGGCCATGCTTTTCATGGATGGATAGATTATGTACTCTGCTCTTATTACTCCCATTGTGATGGCTGATGCATCAAAGCTAGGAATCTCAGCATGCACTGGTGTCTACTAATTAACTGCAGTGTCTATTGCAGTTTGAAAGGGGTTGACTTCACTTGTACTGGAGGAGATAAGCTCATCCATAGTCTCTCAGTGCAAGCGGAAAGGGGCAGTCCTAGTGAATGAGTGGGTGGTTAAATACAAATACAAAAAACGTATATATTTGATGCAACAGCAGATTCTCGTTACACCAAAAAATGATGCAAATTATACATTAAATCAGGGGTCACCAACATGGTGCCCGCGGGCACCAGGTAGCCCGCAAGGACCTTATGAGTAGCCCGCAGGCCTGGTCTAAAAATAGCATTTTTGTTGCTATTCTTTTTTTTTTTTAAATCACAGTTGCATTGATGTAATTTTAGATTATATTACATTAATATTAGCTTAGAGATAGCCTATAGTTTATATATTATTATACAATATAATGTAATATAATATGTAATATTATATTAAAATATAATATAAAATGTAAACACTTGCAGAGATTTATAATAATAGTGTTGCCTATTGATATCTGTGTCTTCACATAGATGAATGTCATTAATTATTAATAATAACATATAATTAAAGGTAAATTGAGAAAATTTGTAATTTCACGAGTGTGTATCAAACTGGTAGCCCTTCGCATTAATTGGTACCCAAGAAGTAGCTCTCAGGTTCAAAAAGGTTGGTGACCCCTGCATTAAATACATTACAGTAATATTTAATCGCAAATGTTACACACCTACCACAGACCTTCTAGTCCCACACCTAAATAGGTTCCCTTGTGTCTCTTGCAAAAGGCACTCTCCTTCTAAACTGTTCCAAACAGAAGCCCAGAAATAGCTGTGGTTTGTCCAGAAGAGTAAAAAAAGTACATTCTGTGGTATATAAGATCAAACTAATCATTAGATTAAGTTGTTTTCAGTTTTCGCCATTCCTGTCCAAGTGTCTGAGAGCCGCTTCTTTCCATAACAAACTTAGTGGGGTTTTGCTGATGCCTTCAGAAGAAAGGGGCTTTTACGTGTTTAATTTGCAAATGAATGCTTTTGAAATGAAAACTAATAAATAAGGGCAAAATGAAGGGGGTACTGACTGAAAACTGACTGCTCTCAACCACACCCCCGCCCAAAACGTGGCAACCACTGCAGATGAAATACAGCTCAGCTCATTCCTAAAGTAACCACTGACACCAAGCACGTCTGTCAAAATCCAAAGGTTGAGAAAGAGATTTTTACAAGGGCGAGAAGCTTGAGCGTGAGGTGGTGGCGCAGTCTGAAAGGATTTGAGTCATGGTGAAAGCTGTCCACACCAAACGGCACACAAAACATAGCTCTTCAAATCTTTTTCATCTACTTCTTCCATACTGGTGGCCACTTGCGCAAAAAAAGGCAACAAATCCTCTACTTGCATTTTCTTCATTAATTTATAGCTCAAACCACTCTTAAAAACAAAGTTGATCTGGGACTTTAAATACATCTTTTAAATTATTTACATAATGATATAAAAGAACTGCATGTCTAAGCCAAATAATCACATTTTTGCCAGATGTTTTATCTCAGCAGCCACAGGCCAGAAAACAAACCTGGTAGAACTTTGGCCTTCTGGCCACCACTGGAGGCTCCATAAAAACACCCCAACCCAGCTTTGTGCACTTAACAACCCCCACCCACCCAACACACACAGATATACCTCCTCCCCTCATTGAGAATGGGGTTTGAGGGGGAGGATGTTTCTACAGCTGGGTAACAAAGCATGACCCAATAATCCTCAGGCCTAACTCAAAGCTGGAACCTCCTCTCCAAGGACTTTATAAGACCCAGGCATGGGGGAAGGTAAGGACGCAAACACAAACTCGAATTAATTATTCTAATTAAGACACCAACCCCGACAATGGACAACAGAGATGCAGTCAGCTGGATGCTCACCCAGGCCTGGGCGATATTTATATCTCCAATATGGGAATACCGATATTGGGGTCATAAAAACAATCTGAGTCCCCCAGCCAATAACATACATTTGTAATACAGAATCTAATTAAGCTGCTTCTTAAACAGAAAGGCTGATTTAAAGGAAGAAATCACCCAGATTAAGCTCTGGGTTTTAAAGAAACTGTCTGCTTGCTGTGAAGCTATTGGCATGCTGGCGAGGCTCAGAGAAGCTAAGTGAGGTTGGCTTCCTTGAACTGAGTGGAGTGTGAAACCCTGGGCTTCTTGCATAGCAGTGAAGGCGTTAAGATCAGTGTGAGAACTTTCTGCACCTCATTTGCAGTTTCTTTGTGACTACCAGGTTCAAAAGAGAGGAAGTCCAGACACGACACAGTGAGAGAATGATAAAAACAAGGTCTGGTGCTGAAGTTTGGCTTGGCTAATGCTAACAGAATGGTAGGAAACACACACACACCGTGTCTCTGGCGAATGGAAGATGACTTGGATTCAAACCATTGTGTTAATTTACTGTACAGCCAAGAAGGAAGTTTTTGTATACTATAAAATTACTGTTTACCTTTATGTATATGTTAAATAATAGTAGATGCAATCTACAATCTACAATCAAAAGTCTTTGAAGGCAGTTCAAATTTTATGATAATTTGCTGAGATGCACCAAATTTTTGGCAATCAAAAAAAAACTAAACATCTAAATAATTTACAAAGAAACATAAATTGCTTAGTTGGTATGTTTTTTTTATAAATACATTTATACTATTTTGTAGGTTTAAAAAGCAAGACAAAAATACATGTAGGCTATTTAATTTATGTAATGTTAAATGTTAATGCAACATTGGTAAAAACTAGTATTCTGTATTCAGCCACATACTTCATTTTGTTTGATGGTTTCAGCGAAAAAAGAACTCATTTTGCTGCATCCGCAATAAATAGACAAATAGAAACGCTGCAAATAAAAAAAAGATTACAATGACTTTCACTTAAAATTTGGATAGATGTATGTTTTCTCATAAAAATATGTTTTCGTGTGACATATATAAATATAAAGTAAATAAAAGTATAAAGAAAATAATTTTACAATTACACACTAGGACCAACTACTAGGAGAACAAGATAAAAACAGTATGGCATCCTCCAGAATAGCTGTGCTAATCTTACCATGTGCTAATCTTACAGTGACTGAAATCTAGAACGTCTCACGGTCCTTTCAAAAACGCAACTCTAATGTGTGGAAACTAAGCCCAGTATGTATAGAACCTGAATGTAAAGTTTCCGTTGAAGGCAAAGAGGATTCGGTTCCCTTCATGAAGGAAACCTTTTAAGGTTGCTAAATAAGTGCCCGTGTTATTTCATTACACCCACAGTTATCACATTTCCATGCACGCAGGCCTTTAAAGGGACACAGTAGATCTTTGTAAGAATAAACCAATCGTGGCTTCTTTATTCAATTAGGTATTTGCACGCTTTCACCAGCCTCCTAGCACTTAAGTTTAATAGGGATTGGAGGATCGCATAACTGCTATTTCAAGAAAGGAAAACAGGCACTAAAACTGGTCTCCTTACAAAGGTGCTTCTTGATGCCCTATGGAGAACATTGTGCTTGATGCCAAGGCTTCTGTCCAAGCCTAGAAAATGACATAAACGCAAACATTCGCATAGGCCTTCTCAATGGGGGAAGGCATAATGACAATATTTTATGGTATTGTGGTCCATTTTGTTACACTGTGACAGGCAGTATAATTTCTGAGCAAATTATGGGTATGTTTAGTGCCTAAAGAACACTGACTGAACTGACCAAACACATTTTATAACAGAGTGTGTGATTAGTCCTGTTTACTGGGGGAAGTGTGGCACATTTTATTTAGAATCACTGTAACTTTGAAGGAAGAAGTCTGTAAGAATTCCTCCTACAGATGCAGATTGCCCTGTGTCAAAATATCACAATAAATATTGTGTATCGTCTAAATGTATTTAAGTACGTAATATAATATTTTTACTTCTCACAGCATATCTATACATTGTACACAATGTTTAAAGGTCTTCCTTGTCTTTTTCCTTCCGCCAGTCAGCTCAGTTTTTGCATGCTATGTATGGGTAAGCCTATAGACCTGCTATCTACGCTAGTATGTCGAAATGAAACAGCCTCATGCTCATGTAGCTAAAAAAAAAAAAAAAAAAAAAAAAAACAATGAACAGGTTTGAAACCTCACCCAGGACATACATATCTTCAACCTGCAGGTCTTATTGTTAAGGCCAGAAGCATTGAAATTGACTTTCCGTGGTGTTCCTTTGTTTAAATGCTGATTTTAATCTATACGGAGAGGCTTTTCCCCTCTTCTCCTCCTGTCCTGATTGATCATCCTGAAGAGGGGGAGGGAGCCAGAGCTATTGTGCGACCCAAGAGCCACACAACGACAATTTCAAGCAAAACCAAGCTGTTTTTTTCTGCTTATACTGTCGAATTTCGACCCAACACCGAGCTCGTACATTAATAAGTGTCCGCACATGTGTTTTTTCTGGCTTTCTTGAGATATACAGACGTTCTTTGTCCCGAGCAAGCAAGCAAATAAACAAAAGCCATGAGATTTGAACTGAAGCGGATTAGCTAGCCATAAGCCTGCGCTTCATTACAATAAAGGGATCCAATAAAAGCGACCAGGCGCAAAAACACACATAAACCTAAGAAAATAAGATTTAATTTCGATGATATATCGACGAACATTGAAGCCAAAGGTTTATAATAGAGGTTTTCTGACCACCACGGTTGTTTTTTTCACCTTCGAGCTGAGAGAGAACGTTGCGCCTCCATTGTGAGGCGTTCATATGAGGGGGAGCGGAGTTGAGTTTCATACTCTTAAAAAAAAGCATTAAAATCTGTCCTTTTCTTACACATTTGTCGTCTACAGGCATTTTTAGTGATTAAATTCGAATAAACAAGCATTCTCGCATATCTCACGAGTGAGGAAACGTAGGTTAGCTAGCTGGCTAACCTCCTCTCCTACCCCCTTTTAATCTTTAAAACCCCTCTGACGAAACTGCGTTAGCACTCAAGCTAACAAACAAGCGGACACGGAACGAAGCAACCCGTCGAGCAGAAAAACTTAATTTTTTTTTTTTATTATAAGTTTAAACGTCTGACTTATTTTTTTTTTGTTTCCCTCACAAACTCTTAAATCCATTTTTGCTGTTTCTTAGCTACGCTAGCACGCTAGCTAACGTTACCTGAGGGAAAGTGTTTCCAGCGTTTCCACACGAAACGAATTAAAGCCCAAAGTGAACTAGCTAGCTGTTAACGTTAACGGCCGTTAAAAGTGACCGTTAAAGTCCATTTTTGAATTTTAGCTTTAAAAACTCCATTATTTTTCACTCACCGACTTGCAGCACATTATCCACACAGCCCGTTTCCAAAAGTCGGATTCCACGCCGGAAAGGGAGCCCGTCTCCAGCGGCTCCAGTCCCGGCGCTCCCCGTCGTGCCCGCCGCCCCTCCGGGAGCGGTGCCGGAGCCAGCATTCGTGGCACTGGAGCCCACAGCGGGAGCGTCCTCTCCGGCCGCCCGGCACTGGAACGACGAATACATGCATATCTCCCTCTCGTTCCGCGGGAAGGACCAGTAGACGATACGGCGCTGCACGGGCTCCGGGATCCGTTCAAACCGCTCCTCCACCCGCTCAAAGGCCCACTTCTCCGCCACGGCCTTGGCGGCGCAGTCCAGCAAGGATTCCGGGCAGCGGGTGCGCGAGTTGTGGAAGCCCGGACCCGGCCCCGGACCGGGGCCCCGAGGAGCCGGGCGCAAGCACGGTCGCTTGCTGGCCGGCGGCGAGGCGAGGAGCTGGAGCGGCGGCGGCTGAAGCGGCATATCTCCGCGTCCCTCCGCCATGACAACGCGAATAAACACTGACGCGAAGAAGCGAAGACCAGGAAAGCAGCAGAAGAGGAGGAGAGACACACTGCGCGACGAGCGGGGGGTGAATCGCTCTTTAGAGTCGGTTCTTTTTTTAAGGAATCAATGGAACCGATTCATCCTCTTCACAAATGCAAATGAATCCTATTGGGCATTCACACAATGTAAAGAACAGAGATAGACAGACACACGATCGTTTTAAAACAGCTCTAATTGTACAACTAAAAATAATGATAATCTCCGTGAACTATCAATAATAGAAAAAAACAGCTTTCTAGTTTTTTGTTTGTCTATTTTGCACATTTCAAACCTGACTCACCTTAAAAATATATAATTTATTTTATTCAGTGACAGTGCACACTGATCATTATTTTAGTTTACCTAAATTTACCAATTTTTTTTCAAATGTTGTCCCTAGCCTTAAGCCCAATTTCAACAATAAAAAAACACAACGCAAAAACAATAATAAATCTAACATAAATAAACACAGCACTACAGAAAACAGGGAACATAAATCGCAGTGTTGTGTAATATAAATTTAAGTATACAAATAACTTAGAATTATTGTGTTTATGAGACATTTGCTGAACTGTATATCACTGTATGTGTTTATGAAGGGCATGTTAATTTAGTTACAATATCACTTAGCTCATCCTTGATAAAATTTCTTACAAAACTTAATAAACTATATCTTAACGGGAGCCAATAACCCTTTAACATTATTCAGTAGATATATGAAACTCGTGATGAACAAATGAATCATTGAATGGTATGTCCGTGTCATTCATTCAAACGGACACTTCGACAGAATCGGATCAGTAAACAGAGCAGAAGTTCCCATTACGGCTGCTACGTCACCACCAATAACAAACGCGCGTGAGCCAATCCGCGAGGTGATGCGCGCGCGTGCAAACGCGCGTGCGAGAGAGAGAGCGAGAAAGAGCAAGCGAGTGAGCGATCGGAAAGGTGGACACTTCTCGCGAGAATCTGTGGGAACTCCGTGCTGGTAAAGAAAATCTAGTGTAAACAAACTGAACAGCGAATTTAATGAATCTGTTTTTAAATAAAACACAAAGCGAGTCATGGATTATCACTGTTTTAAACGTATTTGACTGAATGTCTTGTATAAAACTTTGTTTGTATTAAAGTTATACCAATAAGTTTGTGGACACATGCTTATTGAACGTTTTTTCCCCTGACATAAATTGCTTTCTCTTTCCAGAAGTGCATGTCCTTCTTTACACATCGCTGTGAGGATTTCATTGCATTCAGCATTTAAGTGAGCATAAACCTGTTAGTTCTCTAAACATCAACTCATATTAAAGGTTTTGTACGGAGCTCCCTCATATCAGAGAACACAGTTCCATGTTTCACAGCCAAAATATGACCAGGAGCATCTCCTGTTAGGGATAGTTTTCTATAGATTAGATAAGCTATGTTTTAAAGTAACTGAATTAGAGAGGGGATTTCTGGGTACGTTTGCACTGATGAAGCCCTGCTTTTCATTTTTTTATTCTACTAAAATGTTTATAACAAGTGTCTTTACAGTGCTCTCTTTACCAATAACGTAAAAGTAAGTTGAATCTGGAATAAACAAGTTGCTTAACTTGTCCCCATTACTTGATGGCCCATAATGCCTGAACTCTTTGGTGCTTCCCCATCCTAGACAGGCAGTTAAAGCTAATGAATTGCAAATGAATTTCACACTCTCATCCTTTAAATCTTGCCAAAACGTCAAATAAGCATTCTCTAATGTCCCCAGTAGCAGTCACTCTAAACTGTCTGGTGTTTTGTCTAGCTGTAGGGGCCCTATTAACATGGGAAAAGTTCATTCAGTTCATACAGGGCCATGAAAAAGAACTTGCCTTCTCTTGATTTCCTCTGTTTTTGCCATTTTTTTATTATATTAAGTTGGTTTAGAACTTCATGCAATAGTTTTTATAATGACTGTTAATTTTTAAAATGATTGTTTCAGCTATATTACAAGGGCCAGTAGTGTAGTATTTTAAGCTACATAGCCAGGCTCAGTAGTGCAGCATTTTAATCGATATATCTCGGCGCAGTGGCACAGTGTTTTAAACAACATAGCCAGGCTTAGTAGTGTAGAATTTTATATAACAACCAGGCTCAGTAGTGTAACATTTTAAACAACATAGCCAGGCTAGTAGTGTAGCATTTAAATTCAGATTTCTTTACAGTGATGATGAAAGGAACCAGGGACTACAATGTTGTGAACACAAACACCTTATACTACCCTACACTACCCTATACGCCATATTCTACACTATACGATTCTGTACCTTATACTACAATACAATACCCTTATACTACCCTACACTACCCTATACTCTACATTCTACCCTATACAGCTCTATAAAAAATTAAGAGAGAGTTTTAAATCAGTTTCTTTAATTTTGCTATTTATAGGTATATGTTTGAGTAAAATGAACATTGTTGTTTTGTTCTATAAACTACGAACATTTCTCCCAAATTTCAAATAAAAATATTGTCATTACACCCTGTCCACACAAATCCAGAAATTTTTAAAATGGTGGTTTTTGCCTCTGTTTTTTAAAATATCTTCGTCCACAAGAGGGTTTTCAAAAGTATCTCCGTCCACACAGAAAACACCATACCACTCAAAAACGCTGAAATGAACAGGAACTGTAATTCGCAACAATTACTTCATTTTCAAAATTGTCCAACCAGGTGCTTGTTTGTCCAGTCCTGGTCCAGAATCTCACGGTAAGGGTTGTACCTCTGGACAGAAGGATCGGACAAAACTGCACGCAGCACATTTTAGTACCTCCGCTGTGTTAGGTAATGTGAGAGTTGCATTAAATTAAGCTGTGAACATGTTATTAATCCACAAGTTGCAGAGAGAACAGAACCAATCCAGGTGCTGTGCCTGTTTTAGGCTTTATGGTCACGTAACTTATGGTCACTGGTTTATACTGATTACAACACACCTGATTCAATTAATCAGCTAACAACTAGCTTTTCAACTAACTATCTGCCCTGGTTGAGGCGAGCTAAATGATGCAGCAGGAAAAACAGTGTTACGCCAGAACCAAAGAGCTATCCCAGCTAACTGAAGAACCACAGAGTCTAAAACACTTAACGTAAAAATGCTTAATGTGGGTTTTCTTTTTACTGAAATCTATCTAATCTATTGTTATAAGGACAAATCTTAATGTGGCTTAATGTACTACACCAATGAGCCAGAAACACCAAACATCTGTAATTTATTTCACTGCATAAAAAAACTTTATCAGAACCTTAATAAGATGAACAAATCCCTATAACCCACATTACTGACCCCCTGTAAAATCCAGAGTGGCTGGGGAGTAAACAGGCTGGATGAAGAGCTCCAGTAACAGTAAATTATGTATTTTGAGTTTGCAGCAACTGTAGTGGATGGAAATATGTCTTAATTCACATTTTGCATAACTTTTGTAATGAAAACCTGGCTTAAAGAGACTTCTTCATGAGTGACCTGTTTCCCTCAGCTTTGTGTGTGATCTAAGAGATGCTGAAAGGAATTTTTATTCCAGTCGGTATGATTTGAGATGACACCCCTAGGAGCACAGTATTCAGCTGTTTCAGATACACTTACATCTTCTTTTCAGCATCTCTCTCTCTCTTTCTCTTGGTTAGGGCCCCATAATAGATACACACACAATAGATACACGCACAGGAGTGTGAGGGTCTCTCACCTTGTGGTCCCCGGCAGACAGTGACAGACCCTCTAGCAGGCCAGTCGTTGTCCTGCCTTTTTTTCTCTGTCCTCTCTCAGCCCCTCAGCCAGCGAGCTGCTTTTTTCTCAGCCTGTTGAGATGGTTTCACCTCATTGTCACCCGAAAAAGAGGGGAGGGGGGTGTTTAAAGCTTCCTTAGGACCTTTGAAGAATCTGAGCTTTGGAGTCCAGCTGGGAACAGGCGAGAGATGTGAAAAGACTCTCTCTCACTCTATCTATTTTTCTGACTCTCTCTTTCTCTCTCACTAGTACCACCCTGGGTGGCCTCCGTCATGACTGTCCCTCTGCAAAACTCAATCAGTGATAGCTTCACTGTGTTCAATCTACACTGCAACATTTGCATAAAGTGAGCTTTCAGCTACATCCACAGGTTCTAATCGAATTTCAATGTAGTAAATATTTTGAAACTATAAGTCAAACCTTTGCTGACACTCCTTCTAATGAAGGAAATTTAGATACTTTAAGTTGGATATATTGCTGGCACCGTGCAAATAAAGGCACATGCAGTCCCAGTTTTTTCCCACAATAATAGGACTCTCTTTAGCAGTCTCCCCAGCATTGAGTTCTCTGGAATGATGATGCTCAATCAAATACTCGTTTCTCTATTTTACCAAACAACATGCTTTCTTTTTAAATTTGATGTTGTGATATTTACATTTGCACACTAACAGGCACTGAGCATTGGCCACTATTATGTATGTTCTTGTTCAATCGATTTTTTTTCAACTTTTTTTAAGACCATTGAATGCCACAGATATAATGATAATAAAAAGGCATAACAAAGCAATTACACCCTATTCAATTTTTAATGAATCATAATTTGGGAAATATATTGTTTTTTCTTTACCTACTGCAGTCCATACCCCATACCATGCCTGGCTAAAATACTGTTCAGTGTTATATATGTGAACAAACCTACAAATAAACACAATAGACAGTATCAGTTGATAAGGTAATTATTGGGAAAGGCCTGTTTATTATTATTACATCATTGCATAATATAATAAACTGCCTTTATTTATAGTAGGAGTGGGTTCACAATAGAGATTTTCCCATATTTGTCAAAGACCTACATTTTTCAACAGAACTTGAAAATGTTGATGTTAAAATCACTAATACACTAGAAATTACACTATATCACAAATTGCCATCATCAGGGTCCAAGCACAGAATTATATTTTATATTTAGTATTTTACATAGAGCCAGTGGAGCACAACTGAAAGGCAGAATTTGAAACAAATCTTGTTTATAATAGAGGTGAAGTCTGAAATAAAGTTTTGCATAATTTGCATAATTGTCGAGATCACTGAACTAAATGATCCACAACATTTATTCATAGTTAAAAATCACAATAACTCTACACTACATATTTCATATGTTGTAAGTGACATCATCATGGTACACCATTTGCTAAATAACTAAATCAGTCTACAGGGGTGATCAAAATGTTTACATTAAAATAATACAAAAATAAATTAGGAATTGCATTCACTGCAAGCATCAATCATCGTGGTCCAAGCACTGTGTGCCATTATGGAGCCCATAGAGCACAAATGATGGTTTTAGGCATGACTTCAATATCCACAATTATTAAAGTCAAGTACATAATTATACCAGCAGTTACCAAACATTCTCTCTTAGGCTGAATGCCCGTGAGTTTTCATGTCTAGCCAGGACAGTATAGTGACAGGGGCGGGAGGTCATTTAAATCCGGGGTAATATATGCAGCTTTGTGTGTCCGCCTCAGCGGGGGCCGTTATTTCAGGGCCTTGGCCAGGCATTCTGCTCTAGAGGCTGCGTTAGCTTGCTTGCTGCTATGTTTGTTTGTTTGTTTGTTTTTTTGGCGGCTCTTAAGGAGACAGAAACAGCAGGTGTGTGGAGAGGTAATGAGAAGACTCCATTTTGCTGGCTGTCGTATCCCAGCATGCTCGCTGCTGTCTAGTCGAGTGCACCGAGTGAAAGATGACAAGCTGACAGCGCAGCACACACAAGATACGTGGCATTGTGTCTGTGTGTGCGGATGCTTGTGTGTGTGTGTGTGTGTCTGTGTGTGTTTGTGTATGCATGACAGTCTGGAAGTGGGGGTGTTGTCACTTTTGGTGCTTTTCAAAGTGCCTCGAAACCTTGGTATAGGGGGATGTCCTTGAGCACTGGAGACATCATCTGCCTCTCATGGATATCCATATGCTAACCATAGCGCTTATTATTCATGTGCAGCCAGAAAAAAAAACACACGTTTGATTGTCTGACCATTGCTACTATATTTTACCATGCACTTAATATGGTTGTGCAATGTCAAGCAACTATATTGTAATCCAGTTTACTGTAATTTACTTAACTCCTAATTTATTTTTTCTTACTTATTTTTCTGACTGATATTTTCTATTGACACGATTCTAAAACATGATTATTGGATGTAAATGTGGCACTCTGTGTTCTATAAATCTTTCTGATTAGACGCATGGTTGATGTGTAGCAACAGATTCTTTTTTACGATTTTTTCCATTGTGAAAAGAACAGTGTGCAACAGTTTGTTCATCTTGTTCATCTTTGCAGTATTATTGCCACCAGCAAACAACATCAATGCATTCACCTGGCATATCATAGCCACCACTTAGTGACACACCCAAAAAAGGGGCTGCTGCTGTTTTCTTGGTGCCATATAGAGGTCTTCTGGCATCCATGCCTTGACGGCGTCCCACACCCAAGCATCACACGACAAAAGTGGAACTTGTCACTGCCATTCTGCTTCTGTCTTAATGAAGAGACCAATGAATTTCAAGACTGACAACAGTTTGCTGTCATGCGCCACACATCCAGAAGGCCTGGTGTTGTGGTGTGAGGTTCAATTTCGTATGGTGCCAGATCCCCTTTTTACTTCATTACAGTCACTTTCACAGCTCAACATTGCATTAATAAGGTCCTGCAACCAGTGGCTCTACCTTTTTTTAAAATGCACACTGTGCTGCACTATTCAAACAAGACAAAGATCGTCCACATTCTGCTGCCATTTCGAGAGCTTGCCTTGGAGACATACAATAAATGCAATGCCATGGCCCGTTGCATCGCCACATCTCTCAATTGAAAATGTGTGGGATGTTATTTGATGCACTATCAACATCACACCCCTAAACAAAATCCTCAGAAATTGCATGAATATTTAAGCTGCAAGGAATGGATTATCACAGGACACCATTAGGAATCTCTACAACTCCATGCTGAGACATCTGGCATGTTGTTTTACACGTGCATTTCATATTCATTACTCATGTGTGTATATAGACAGATTGATTAAAATATATAACTTTATACGTAAAGTTAGCATAATCAATAAAGTTTATCATCCTTTATGAAATTTAAATAAAGCATTTCTTTATTTCTGAGTAAGCAGGCCGGATCATTACTGGGCGAGTCTTATGTCCACCCCACGTCTCCGCGTCCACACAAATCGAACAATGGACCAAAACCTAATGGAGGATGCTACCAGTTTCCAAGGCAACAATTATGATAGATTTGGGGGAGACAAGACAGGTAATTGGAAAAAGATTGATGGGAGGACAAGAGAGTGGGGAGGAAAAAAAATCCCATCAAAGGAAGTCTCTTTGGGAATAACTATAACACAACGATTGGAGCCCACATTCTTTCAACTGTCACGATCCCTCTGTCCATCTATTTCAGATAAAGGCACAATCCGCCGGCTTTGACACGTCTGACACCTTCGCCGGCCCTCTACAGTGTAAGAGAAATAAAGGATCTGCGATGATTTGTGCCGGATCTGTCAGAGCCATTTGTTTCACACTGGAACTGGTGGAGGAGATGACTGTTCTTTTCAAAGATTCTTTCATCAGCGAATCATTCACAGAAATGAGTCGTTCCTTCTGAATCATTCAGCAATTTGCTTTGCATTTCAGAGACTAGTGCCTGTACTGCAACAGTATGAAGTGAAATGCTACACCATGCTTAACATGATGAATAACCTCAACCACTTAGTTACATATCAGCAAAATATAGAACTCCAATAGCACTTCTTCAGCTTAGATTTGCATTCTAATTAAGTTGCTGTTCAATAAATATGATAAATTAAATGTCCAAGATGTGAGTTATTGTTAGCATATACATGTCAATTATGACATGCCAAATGTCATGAAACATTGGTATGTAAATTGACCTTGAAATTTTACCTCAGGTAAACCGATGACTGGCTTGGGAATGCTCACATCTGTACAAGTCGTAAGGTGTTATCTTGTGAGTGAGGCTGAACACTCACTAGCGTTCCCATGGCAAGGTGACTTGAATTATCTCTAATGAAAATAATATATATTGGTGGCACGGTGGCTTGGTGGTTAGCACGTTCGCTGCCCAGCAACGGGGTTCTTGGGTTCAAGTCCCTATCTGCGTGGAGTTTCCATGTTCTCTGCGCGTCTGCGTGGGTTTCCTCCGGGGACTCTGGTTTCCTCCCACAGTCCAAAAACATGAAGATCAGGTAAATTGGATACTCTAAATTGCCCAGAAAAAATTGAATACTCTAAATTGATCTGGTATGTATATAAGTTTGTGTGTGTGTAAATATGCGTGTATGACTGTGCCCAGATGTGGATTGGCACTCTGTCCTGGGTAATTGCTGTAGTGCCTGATGCAATCCTCCAGGTGGACAGTCGTTTCCGGTTGAGAGTACGCTGTGCGCTATTGGCTGCCACTTCTCACCGGTGTGTGGATAAGTGTTGATGTGTAATGTGCTTGAGTGGAAAGCGTGTTCATTGTAAAGCGTCCTTGGGTTTCTAGAAAGGCGCTATATAAGTTGAACTTCATATCTTAAGCAAGGCCTGATATATCGGGTGCCAGATGGACGGGACATTCCATTTCATTTCCATTTCACAGTGTCACACCTATACCGGGAACATGTCATAAAAGCACAGCAAAGAGGGTGGCAAATATCATGACCGGTGGCATCTGGCTAGAATTGTCCATGTAGATAAACAATGAAGCTGGCAGAAATCATATCCACATTTATGCATATGGCTCACGCCTTTACAACCAACAGCAAATGGCTAGGCGCACCGAATCACCCCCACTTTCAATGCAGGAGGCCCCACACTCATATACTACAGGTCAGTGCAGTGTTATTTACCTTCAAAGGGCTTCGAATTTCATGGGACACAATTTTTTATCTGATATTTGTCAGGTTAGTGTAAACTCTCAACAAAATGCTAGTTTAACCCCCAGGCTCAACATCCTAACCATGATGGACGGATGTTCTTAGTGCCCTTAGTGCCATCCGTCCAAAATGTGTTTTGCCAAAGAATCTTTTTGGAAAGTATAAAAAAAAAAAAGTGGAATAAGACAGAATAATGACCAAGAATTACCTAAACAAACTGAACTGTGTGTGAGTTAGCTAAGCCCTCCTAAAAATGAGCTTTTTGGGTCAATATGTCGCAGAAAATTGCCTAAAATAATAGTAGGAAGTAAACTTAAAAAAAAACCTTAAACTTAAAAACTTAAAAATAATAGTAGGAAGTAAACTTATCCTTTAGATTATTGTCCTCTTAAAGAACAAACAAATTGGGTTTTTGTTTTAAAAACATTAAAATATTGATACATCACCAGATTTTAGCTGTTAGCAAAACAGTTGCAGTGTTTTATGCTAGGTCAGTTTAATTCAGTTCGTTCACTTAGTTCATTGACTCAGAAATAACACATTGTTCATCATTGGTTGACACAGCCGCAGTTTCAAAATCTGCTGCTACCTCATCCTCACTTGTCTGCGTAAGCCGACGCCCACTCCTCTTCCTCTTCTTTCTCTGCCTCACGTGGCCTCCTGCAGGCTCTGTTGGGTCTTGGCCTGCTCATCCTGTCTGACACAATGTCTAAGAATGTAAACTCACCTTCAGGCTCAGAGCTCAGACACACATCACAGATTACCTGCTCCAGCCTTGAGAACACACTTCATAGACTGATATGTACATACATACTTAATAAATATATATAGACACTGAGGCCTAGGCCTAGTGTTCACTATAATTTAGAACATTATCAATTGAATATGTTAGAATTGTAGTTATGAGAGTTACTAACCCTTGTCTGTTGAAGGCATAAATAGGTTTTATTGAATTAAAAAAGGGACTTGAGAGAGTGAGCTAATACAGTGTCCGAGTTATGCACCTCAACGACTAGAGACGTCTGAAAAGTAGATCTTATGAACAACCAGGAGGACAAATAAGATGCTAAAATTACAGATGAGGTAGATAGATGAGGTGCTCTTGCTACTCAAGCAGACAACACTAATTTGGGCTCTTCTAAGCAGTTGCCTAACATGTTGGCCTGAGAGAAGCAGGAATGTTTTGACAAATTATTAATAAGAAACCGGGCCTGCTATGAACTGGAACCGTAGCAAGGTTCTGCTTAGTGTCTGGCGACAGTCAGGTTCAGGTATGGAGGCCTCATGGTGAGTGCTTCAATCTTGCCTTTGATGTGGAGTGACACACTGCCCCAACTGCAAAATGTCACATTTCCTCAGCCTTTAAAGGAAGTACAGACGCTTCTGAGACTTCTTGATGATCTGACAGCTATGTGTTGGTAGACTAGAGACTAGATCTTCAATGAGAAACACTGAAGAATTTGAAGGTCTTGAAGGTCTACTTACTGTGTGCTTACAGTTCTTGTGATAGTTGTGATGTTTGGTTAGAAACCATGATTAACTAGGGTCTTTAGGGTGTGTTTATACTTGTGAATTCTGCCCATTGAATTCTGGTACTTACCAAAGAAAACAATTGTTTTCTTTGTATGAACACAATATGAAGAAAAGGCATTCAAATGCTGCATGTGATAATAGGTATTCTTGCAGACTTGTGCACAACATGAACACAAAGCAAACCAGGACTAATATGTATTAATTCTAACAATATGTCATTTTAATGCTTGGTCCTAACAAAGAGAACTGAACCGCAAGTATAAACCCACCCTTAGTTAGGAAATCCCGCCCCCATTTTGCCCAGAGAGGGTGTCAATCCGAGGGTAATGAGCTTTTCTATGGGCTGACTGTGTTGAATGCTGAGCTGTAGTCGATGAACAGCATTCTGACACAGGCGCCTTTGCCTTCTAGGAGTGTGAGTGCTGTGCGAAGGGCAAAATCCACATCTAGCTAGCATAATTGCAGTACAAACAACATTACCAGCCCTTTCAACTGACTGAAGGGTTTTCTTTAATGAAAGGCTTTGGAAATTGAAGCCATTTCCAAGCTAACAGGTTTTTAGTTGAGTTTACTGTTGAACAATGCCGTGCCCGCAGCTAGCAATCAGGCTAAGCTAAGCAGACTCGAGACTCATGTGTGAGTGACGTTAGCATTAGCACAGTTCAGGCAGGTTGCGGCCTTTCTTCACCGAGCAGCAGTTGGCAAGGTGAACAATGGTGGTGTTGATAAAGGACCCAGCTACACCTGTAGAGCTTGATTTTATCTCGCGGAGGCCTGCTGCCCCCCCTCCCACACACATACACACATATATACACCTTCCCTGCCTGGGGGCTCCTGCCCTCGCTCTCGTTAAAGTGAGTCAGTGTTGAGCAAGAGAAAGAGAGAGAGAGAGAGAGAGAGAGAGAGAGAGAGAGAGAGAAGGAAAAACTCGTCCATGTGCGAAAAAAGGGAATTACCTCCACCTTTTGTCTCCTGCTGCCCGGCCCAGCTAACGCCTAGCAGGCATGCTGCTCTCACCACAAAGCCTTCACCGCAGACAATGGAGAGAGATAGCATGTAGTTTGGCATGCAAAACTTATACAACTTACCCTCTTTGTTGCCTGTGGTGACAAGTCTCTCTCTGTGTGTCTCAAACACACAGCTTAACTCAGTGTACAATGTAGCCTATAGCATATTTAAAGGATCTTCTCAACCAATTCCTATTGAGTGAAGTCATAGCTTTTATGAAGTGTATTATTTAGTGTTTTTATACTGCTATATATAAATATACAGCTCTGGAAAATATTAAGAGACCACTTCAGGTTCTAAACAAGTTTATCTGATTTTGCTATTTATAGGTATATCTTGAGTAAAATGTACATTGTTGTTTTATTCTATAAGCTACAGACAACATTTTATTTGCAGAAAATGAGAAATGGCTGCAAAGATGCAAAGATTTCAGACCTCAAATAATGCAAAGAAAACATGTTCACATTCATACAGTTTTAAGAGTTCAGAAATCAGTGTTTGGTGGAATGACGCTGTTTTTTAATCACAGTTTTCATGTATCTTGGCATGTTCTTCTCCACTAGTCTTACACACTGCTTTTGAATAACTTTATGCCACTCCTGGTGCAAAAATTTAGTTCAGCTTGGTTTGATGGCTTGTGATCATCTATTTTCCTCTTGATTATATTCGAGAGGTAGTCAAGAAACTGATTTTACCAAATTGATAGGAGATTAAATTTAATTAGAGAAAAATATAAAATGTCTTTGAACGACGTCTGCACAGTACTGTAAATATGTCTGAATGTATATAATTCAGTTTACTTATAATTCTGAACAACTCTGAGACACACTCCTCCAAAAACATCATTACCACCTTACTTAAGCTTAATTTCACTCTCAGCCTAGACTGATGTGTTGTTTATTGAGGCGGACGATGTGTGTATGTGTATTGGGGTGCTATTAAAGTGTTTAGAGCGTGTGAATTTACAACACAAGGCTCTTCCCACAAGTGTGCCTGCTAACTTCCTCTGCTCACACCTCTTCTGTCCACACTTCTCGTCTGAGAGGAGATTGAAATGCTAGCTTGGACAAGATTCTTAACTACACAGTTTCTCTTTGCCTATAAGTGTAGCTGAATACTATTATTTGGAGTCTTTTTGGCTGGAGTTTTGTGGCTAATATGGCTGTTAGCCACCAGTTAGCATCGCACAGACTACATTCATATATAATCATACACTCATCTCAAACCACATGGAGGTTGTTACTAATTTGTAATTGATTTATTCATGTGTTTTTTTTCCACACTCACTAGTCTTTAGCATAAACATGAACATCATGTAGCTAAAGACAATAAGCTTATACAACTTGTTAGCAAGCAACGTCAGCCTCATTTAAAGTTTGTTGGTGTTTGGAATTTGCTAACATATACTCACTGCGTTACATTGCTAATATATAAAATTTACAAAATCAAGGCTACTGCTGTTTTTATACCTATATGTATTCATGACTTTGTATTGAAAATGTTTTTTTTTTTTTTAGATTTTTGGAAAATGTTCAGAAACATGTGTATGTTAAATAGTTATAGAATGTCTGGCCAAAAAAAAAAAAAAGTCGGAACCAAAAACAAGGTCACACAGTGCGATATTTCACTGTACCGCCTTTAGCTGTGATTACAGCACGCATTCCTTGTGGATTTATTTATATATATTTTTTTATTTATTTTATATTTATTTATTTATTTATTTCAATCCAGTGTTGCATTCATTTTTCTCCAAGGTCTTGCAGCATTGATGATGGTAGAGTCTGACCGCTGCACAAAGCAGCGCTTCTCCAGCACATCCCAAAGATTCTCAATGAGGTTAAGGTCTGGACTTTGTGGTGAACTCTCAATCCATGTGTAAAAATGATGATCTCATGCTCCCTGAATCACTCTTTCACAATTCCAGCCCCATGAGTCCTGACATTGTCATCTTGGAATATGTCCGTGTCATCAGGGAAGAAAAAATCCATTAATGGAATAACCTGGTCTATATTCAGTATATTCAGGTAGTCAGCTGACCTCATTCTTTCAGCACATACTGTTGCTGAACCTAGAACTGACCAACTGCAGCAACCCCAGATCATTTGCTTGGTTAAATCCAGATGGCGACTATTTTTTGGCCAGGCAGTGTATATTTAAACATATATTTTATTTAAACACACATACATTGGAAATTCAATTTTAATCATACAGCCCAAAATCATAAAGAATGCAAAACAAAACAAAACAAAACAAAACAAAATAAAATAATTAAATTGTATTTCATTTCAGATGTTACAAACCCAATATATTATGGTTTCTAAACAGAAATATAAATTTTAGTTTGTAAAGTTGTTTAATTTTTTTTTATCATAAGCAGTTGTCATAATATTTTTTGTACATATAGTGTTTGTCTGTTTAATTGTTATAAAAGTGTCAGAATCTTCTTAAAGAAGTAGTTATATTTGAGATTTTTGAACCACCTCAACTGTGATCTGCAGTTAAGCTAATCTAGCTCGCTAACATCTAATGGAAAAAGTCAAAACAGAAAAAAAATCAAGATACTACTGTTTTAAGCTTTGATACATACATTTGTCTTCTGTCATACATTGTCAGGAAGTACTTAGGGAACACTACTTGAGATTTTTTCACTACTAGTGTGTAAGCTGCAGATTAGCATTCGCATTAAAGGGAGTAGCTTTAGCCTCGTAGCTTTAACATGAACCTAAATAATCCTTCTTGCCTGATCTGCTATATTTAAGGTAAGGTAATTGGTAATTTTACACATTCCTTTCATTTATGAAAATACTTCCTTTTTTTTTAGCAGAGACCTGCTAGCAAGCTAATCCTGTTAGCTAACAATTAATAGACGTTACTGGATAGTCACTACTTAGCCAGTATTAGACATAAAGGAAAAAAAACTACGAAAAATGACAAAATCAAGTTTCTTGATTTAAGCTTTACTACATTTGTCTGTCACTTTCCTCAGAGTGTTGGGAAGTACATGAAGAAGACAAGATAGAGATTTTTTCAGTACTCAGCTCAGTTTCAACCAAGTGTGTGACTAAACTACAGATCAGATTAGCATTTATGGTACAACCAGCGGCAAAGTTTATGTTAGCTTCATAATTCCAGTGGAAATCTGAAGAACATGCTTTGACTGATCTGCTACATTTGAGGGACGGTAATTTGATTTTACACATTGGTTTAATGTATGATGAAGGATTGTTTTTTCTTTTAGCAGAGACTCCCTAACTACCTGTGGCAATCTAAAGAAGCCTTTTTTAGAACTTCGAACACGTCTTGCCTGATCTGCTACATTTGAGTGAAGGTAAATTGATTTTACACATTCCTTTAATTTATGATGAGGCTTCGTTCCTTTAGCAGAGACCCGCTAGCTCAGCTCTGTTCACACCAGAGGTGACAGAAGCTCTTAGCAAGTCTTCATGCATCGTCTTCCACCCTCCCTTTCCTCCTCCACTCAGTTGATCCCCCTCTTTTTATGTTTCTCTCTTTCTTTAAGCTGGCCCAGGGCCATTTAGAGGTGCAGGGATGGAGCAGGTCTCAGGAGAATCCGACACAAACATAAGTAGTGACCGGTCAGTGATCTCAGTTGACGTAAGAATGTTTTCCAAAGAACGAAGGACTTTTATTGGCCGTGTTGAAGCTGTGTTTACTGGCGGGCCACCGAAGTGTCCTCTGGGGCCAGGGGGTTGTCACTGCGGGGGGAATAAACGAAGAAGCTAAGACCATTGAACAGATAGACTGATGCACTGAGACACTAAAACACACTGAGAGTTATATTTGGACATAGGAAGGAAAATGAACCCCAAAGCTATAATTAATTATTGAATTTCTTTCACAGAAAATATCCTTTTTCTTTGTTTTGTCTTTCGGGACAGTAATGAAGTTTTGAAATCCAAGGAATCCAAGGATTTGAATCCAAGGATTGCCCACAAACTCAGATGTTAAAATGTATGGAATTCAACTTGACTGTCTGCACAAATTGCAATTCCAACTCAAAAAGTCGAAAGAGCCTCACCAACACTGAGATCAGGATCCAAGATAGCTGTACAGAAGTATACGTGAACCTGCTTTCATGGTGTTTGGATACACTTACACTGCTAACCTGAGACATTGTTAACAATAATAACATGGTACTTACAAAGTTGGACATATTTTGGTTAGATTCACCATAAAACATCAGCATGTAAGTGATAAACTAGATTAGACGATTCAGCTCCAAAGTCTATAGCTAAGTCTTTTGTGGAAGTGTTTTGAAATTGTGTATTCTTTTCTGAATGTTTAACAGGAATGCAGTAAACTATTTTTCCAACTCTGCCGTTCAAATTCTGAGATACTGTGAATTCTCTATCCCAGCTAACACATTTTTGGTTAGTAGAAAGTTTTCTAAATGTTACAGTTCACGTTTTTAGAATGTTCAATCTATCAAGTTTTCTGAATGTTCTTAGAACATTTCTACTTAATGTTTTTGAACATTCTAGTGACGTCACTGAAACACCACTTGTATCAATGTTTAATTTTTAGTTTTGGGAATGTTACTTTTAATGTTTCCATATTGTTAGACTGTATTTGTCTAGGTGGGAACATTATGCGGGAAACACTCCAATAATGTTGTGATGCAAACCATTATTACATCACATGTTTTCAGCACGTTCCTGGAACATTATTGCTGTAATATTCTCATAATGTTCTCTTTGCTGGGATGCCACTACATGCACAGAATCGAGACCCATGTACCATGGAAGTTTGGTATGACCATGTATTATTGCACCACTATTGAACCATATTTTGCCCAGTATCATCTGATATCTTGCAAACTGCCACACAGGGAGTCACATTTCTCCATTAGAAAGAGAAAACTGAATCATGTAAATGGTCAGTGTAAACTGACCAGCTTCAGAAATGGACTGAGTGGACAGAGTGGACAGTGGATTGCCCTGTTGTTCGTTTCAGGCCCAGGGCGTGTGATTGCTTGGATGCCTCTAATGCCGTTAGCGGCTGATTTCACGCACAGCAGGCCACTGTGTTTCGTTTGCCTGAATGGCGGCCGGGTGGCTGATGGGACGGCGCTCTGCTAGAGAATGTTGTGTGGGTGGAAGGGGGGAGGGCATGAAGTGTGTATTTGAGCAAAGGCCTCCATCATCACACCTCTTTCACGTGTTCAGATGTGTATGAAATGACAATAGAATAAATACTAGCTTTAGGGTGTGAGATAAATCCTTTGAAATCGTTCTTTAAAAACACACAGAGGGAAAAACACACACACACACACACTGAGACAGGAATCTGTGTTTTGTTTGATCTGGCAGCTTATTGTGGGCACTGTGGTGCCCGTGATGTTCATGGCACCATTGTTGTGGCTAGGCATCTTTGTGTATTCATACTGACATAGACGATGGGCCTTTATCCATGTGCTGGGTGCAGTGGTTGCTAGCCTGCTGCCAGGTTGTATGTTTCCCAGCTTCCCTCTCCTCCCAGCTCTCACAGCTCTCTCTCTCTTTCTCTCTGGCTCTCTCTGCTGACAGGCCGCTGTTCAGCCCAGCATGGCTGAAACTAGAGCTGGCAGAGGTGTAGAGCTGAACTGTAGCCGTTGAAGCAGTGAGCATGAAAGCATAGGCGCCTCAGGCTTTTCCTGATCATAGCAGGGAGAACTAGCCACAAAACACACCCAATGTTCACCATCACTGGGACAAGCTGGGATGGATGGTGCTGAAAGGGTAAATTACAAAGCTGCTGTGCTATGCTGGAGCATCATTACAAAAAAGTGGCAGATAATGACACAAGTGCAGTATCAACTGTGCAAAGAGAACTGTATGAGGTATGTTGCAGTGAAATGTGTTGGCTTAGCGAAGCTTCATCACTTCCTTCCCAATGGGCCAAAATAGGTTAGAACCCATTACTACCCTGATAATGATTAGTATATACACTCGTCATCAAAGCAATAGCTGCACCCAGTAAGAAGGGTTGATTGCAATGCTATTCGGACAGAATAGAAAGGTTATGGAAAACTCGTGGTTGAACTACTGAAGTTTAAACATATATATATATATATATATATAATGCAACGTGCCAGATGTTTCAGCATGAAGTTAGTAAAGGTTCCCAATGGTGTTCTGCAATAATAGTATTTATGGAGGTATGGAATGTTAATACGGCATTTAATAATATCCCACATATTTTCAATGGGGGATAGGTCTGGTACTGCGACAGCAGCAGGTTGTGGACAAGCATTGTCCTGTTGGAATAGCACTCAGAAATGGTCATTCAGAAAGGGTCAGGGCTCTGGTTGCAGGACCTCGTTGATGAAACACTGGGCTGTCATAGTTGAACCCCACACCTTGACACCAGACCTTCTGAACGTATGATGAGAGACAACAAACCATTGGTCTTGGTGCTGACCAAGGTTCCTCCACACACAAATTAGTTGTTCCTACCAAGACAAATGCAGGACTGCCATTCTAACAGTCTGGCATGACTATCCACCAAGTTTTATTTATTTATTCTGGTTGTGTTTTGTGTAAGATGTAAGATGTAAGAGGTGGAGGCAGCCATGGTCACATTTTGTGTTGCTGCTAACTGACAAGCTCAGACGCTCCATGAATATGCACTATGAGGGTTAAATTCTTCTGAATCCTTTAGTCCTTCTTCATTCCATTTTGTCAGCCTGATCACAGTGGCTTCTTAGAGTCCTTAATTTGCTGGAGTTTGAGTTTGTCCAAATTATCGAGCGCTTGTTTTGCAGAGCCCTCTGCCGCGCTTATTGCGGTTAAGAAGGCGGACAAGGAGAAAATCCAGCCGCTCAGCCACTCACTCTGCGAAAGTGCACTTGTCCAAGAGCGCTTAATGAGTTCCCCACAAACAAAATCACAACAGTCCTTAATCAGACAGTGCTGTGAAACTGCGTTTAATTACTTCCCCGCTGTCTCTGGCTCTTTGAGGATTTAGCCCAGGCCGACAAAGCAAATACGCTGAATGTCTGGAAGTCTGGCACCTGTAAAAGCGGCTCCTGTGCCTCTACCTCCATAATTTGGCAACACTGGTTTTGCTACCTTGCCCTGTATTCAATATATCTGGAGCCCTTCGGTTCACCAAGCGTCGGGTCCTCTAAAAGCGCTGTAAATTAAAGATCATAAATCATACACTATTCATAAGAGGCTCCTCCATCCAGATCTCCACCATTGGCCAGTCTCCCTCCCCCTGCTAATGGCTGTGAGCTTTCATACACCTCAGGAGCTCCCAGCTCCGTCAATCTCCAGTGAATGTTGTGTTCTGGACCGCTGCTTTAAAAGCTGATACTCTGAGCACGGCCAAATGGTCTCCATCAACTCCCCCCACCTCCCCCCCCCTTTCCGCATCAAGCCTGGACCATTGTCTGCTGGGGAAGCCACCAGATGGTTTGTACCAGATCGGCTGAGGTATCAGTTTTACACCAGGGTGACCGCTGGGGGATATCCTCTACTGCAATTAACTTCGGTTACAATTGAGAAACTGATGGCGTAGTCCTGCTTCTTTGTTTCATGAAGATTCAACAGCTTCTACATAAGGCTGTTACAATGCGCTTCAGTGCCCACAATGAAGGTCCACTAATGAAGGGACCATTCTGTTTCAAAGGCTGGTATGTAATATTTAGAGGCAAGAGTATACTCTTGACACATTGATTAAGGCTTCCACATACTACATATATACTACAGTATATGTCCAAATATTTATGGACATCCCTTCTAATGAATGCGTTAAACTGCATTAAGTTGCACCCAATGCTGCTGACACAGCTTTCCAAATGCATGCATAGAACACTCGGCTTGTCTAGTCCCTGTAGGGAGAATTGCCAACAAAATAGGACTTTATGGAGCTATTAATGAATGAACAAGATGCTATTGCGACTACATATACCTAATGCCAGACAAGGTCTAGAGTGGTATAAAGCATCAGCCCACAGAAATGATCTGTGGAGCAGTGAAAATGTGTTCTCTGGAGTGATGAAGGTGTTCCATCCAATATGTTTGGTATTTTTTCAATTAGCTGGGGAGTTTGGGAAGTTGTGGAGTGGTAATAATCCAACTCTAATCCTAAATACAATCAAATCCTCACAACATTGATCCAGAATATAATATAAAACATTTCCTGGATAGTGGATACTCCAACAAAAGCAGGATAAACTCTTAGTAATACCCCACAGAAGCAAATATGCATAAGCAAGTGTCCCAAAACTATTGTGCATATAATGTAAAATGCATATCAGTAACATCAAAAATAAGGGGTTACTTTCCATATTGAGAAAGATAAAGAAAGAGAGCGACTGACTATAAAGGAGAGGAAAAGAGGACGGTTTATTCAAAGCTGCTCGGGCCACGGCTCATATAATGTGGACCACTCTCGCTAATGATGGATAACTTGAGGTGGGTAAGGTGTGTCAGCAACCATCAGTCTTTCTAATTAAAAGTTCGGTGGACATCTTTCATAGTCCCCCAGCACACACCCCTCCTCGACCAAACACCGTCAGGCCCACACTGCCACCTACACACACACAGGTCCATTGTGTGTGCTGTTGTTAACTCCCTCATGAGTGAGCGTGCAGGAAATGCCGTATATTGACATTGGAATGTCCCCTTGGTGTAACTAGCCTATTTGTCACCCTCTTAAATCGTCCCGTTCTATCATAGAGAGCTCGGCTGCTCTCCTGCGCCCAGGCTGCTTTCCAGAATTACTGATGCCTATCTACCTGGGAATCATGTCAGGGCATACACACATATACAGACATGGGGTCGAGAACGCACTGACCCTGGTTAATTAAGTGAGTGAGGAAGAGGGCAGAGGGAATGGATAATTCATGGGTGATATGGGCCTCCCCTCCTTCTAGCCACTCTGTAGCCACTCTTCAGTCCAGTGCTCTGTTGTATTTTCTAATATTCATTGAGGCACATTCTAATGGATTGCATATCGGCTATATTATAGGGCCTATATCCTTTATTTCTGTTGTATTTTCATTTTACCGCAGATGTCCACTTTTTACTCTTTGTGTTGGTCCCCAAAACATCATAACAGTGTCATAATTTAGTGATACAGCAGCACTTTTAATATGTCTAACATCTCTCTTTATCCATCCACCCATCTGTCTTTTTATCCAATTCTTCCTGTTCAGAGTAGTTGCGTTGCCAGTTAATGGCAGATTAGCACACATCCCCATTCATCACACACTGATAACTAGGACCAATTTACCTACCATGTGTTTTTACAGGCGGGGAGAACTCAACCTCAGGCTTGTAGAGTCATGGAGTAAACAAGCATTGTCCACTACTTACAGCAGTGAGGTGAGATTTAAAGTTAGAGTTAAAGGGCTCCAGAGTGGTGTAGCTGTCTAAGTGCTGACTCTATTTTTGGCACATTTGCAAAGCAGGATGCCCTAGAGGAGGCAATGTTGCGTACTGGCTAAGTGATTAATAAATTTGTCCGAGCTTAAGTGACAATAGGTATTGTTATCATTAATTTCATGAGATTTTGCGTCTTAACTTGAAATATTATTGTAAAAGGAAGCAGTGTAAAGATAGAAGTGTTACAGTATGAACACATTTCTTAAACTGTGCTGCCTTAGTAAAAAAAAAAATCTTGTCCTTGGCCTGTGTAACTACTGCATTGTTAGCATTGCTACCATGTCAACAGCTTTGCTACCATGACACTAGCACTAACACTGTTAGTATTGCTACCACATTATTTGCATCGGCAGCATTAATATCTCTACCTTGCCGGCCATCAGCCTTACTAAGCAACACTACTGTTGTATTAACATCGCTATTACAACTTAAGCCTTGCCCATCATAACTATCATGATGGTAGCATAGTAATCATGCCGGCTGCCAGCTTTGCCCAGCATCACTACCCCTGCATTAGTCACAAGCCATGTTCATCAGGGCTCTTCACATCTAAAAACTAGTAAAACTAGGTCTCTAAGAGCAAGGCTTGAGGCCCAATCCCTGGTGATACCACAACCATTTTTCTCTGGGTGTCTGAGTGAACTTAACTGGCCTACATACAGGCCTTTCTACCCATTGCTTATTGTGATGTTTACCAGGGCAGGCATCTGTGAGCAGTTACTGTGTTCTCCTCCAAGCATGTTCAGCTGCCCAGTGAAGTTGCATTTGTGGCTGTTTGAAAAACAAGTGGTCATCCGTTATGGTTTAGATGATATGGCTGTGGAGCATCAGGAAGGCCTGAGTTGTTGGACAAGGGAATGTGCATGCGTGAAGCGGGAGGTGAATATCTTTAAATTTGTGCACTTTAATAATATGCAATGAAATAAGCAAAGGCAGACCTTCAACAGACTTAAAGCTTTTTTAAAAACAAACTAACATGAAATTGATCTAAAATCTAGACTAGATTGATTGAGTAACAGTCAATAAATTAGTCAGTCATATATTCAACCAGGATTGTATGCCTTTTACTATGGTAAAATGATGAGCAGCTTTGTTTCAGTTTTGTTCAACTGTTCAAGTGTAGCTAAAAACAGTAGGAGCGGTTATCTTATAGCCTGTGTTTATCAGTATTTTTGGTCATGTTTATAGATAACATTGAGTCATGCAGTGTTAGAAACCACCGTAAGCAAGTCTGTTTGAGATAAGCTAACCACTCACCACAGACTGAAGTAAGTGTGTGAAGATTTATAGCATTCTAGCTAAAGGAAGCGGTTAAGGCTACTTCTAATGGGTAGCAAAATTATCCTTGCATTAAGGAATGTCTTGCTGAGTTCCATTGGAACTGGGATGTTGGATTTTCCAAGTTGCAAGTAGGAAGACCCAGAGTTCAGAATCCAAGATGGCTGCTCCATATATCAAGAATAGTGAAAGCATTATACTGTTTATTATCAAGTTTTTCAATTTGTGTGTCTTTGAATTAGTTGTACACACAGCACTGACCAACCTTTATCTGTTGACATGCTTCCATTGTGTAATGAACATAAAATGCTTCGTTACTAATTGGCATAACAAGCAATGCTAACCTGGACAATGCTAACAACGATAACCTAGGGCAGAAAATGTAGAGCGAACACTTATAGTACGCTAAAATAGTTGCAGTTAAAGATAATGATTAGATTGCAATGCTATTCAAAAGAACAGAAAAGTTACCCAGAACAATAAATTATGAAATAATTTGACTGGTTATATAAGTTTGGTCGCCTCCACTGAAACAAAATGGAACTAATCACAAAAGATGACCTGCTGCCATCCTGCTTTTGTCTTTGTGGGGAAGACCAACATGAAGGCACTGTGGTCAGTTCCAAGATCTTTGGTTTGTTTTCACATGTCACACATTCAGAAGGCCTGGTGACATGGTATTAGGTTGAATTTCTTATGAAGCCAGATCATCTTGGGTCTTCATTACAGGCACTTTGACAGCCTAATATTATGTATAAGGTCCTGCAACATTTTCTGAATGCACACACTGGTGCGCTATTCCAACAGGACAATTCTCATCCACATTCTTATCCTTGCGACTGCTGCCATCTCAAGAGCTTGCCTTGGAGAGACAGATGTTATGTCATGGCCAGCTGTATCATCAGATCTGTCTCTGACTGAAAAAGTGTGGGATGCTATTGGACATGCTATCAACACTCCACTCTTACCGCGAAATCAGCAGGAACTGCCTGAGAATATTCAAGCTGCATGGGATGGATTATCGTAGCATACCATAAGGAAGCACTACAACTCCATGACTAGATGTCTAGTATGTTTTTTAGATACACAAATTTGTAATCATTTATTGTACCCGATAACCTTTACCTTCCTTCCCAATAGCATTGCAACCTGACACTTCCTTATTTGTGCAGGAAGCATGTGTGTGCATGCATTTTTTATTGTGTAACATCATTCCTGGCTTCAACATCCGGCTTCTGTTGTAAACACAAGACAGCATCTATAGTGGAGCATCATCTCAACTGGTCTTGGTTTTGGCACAATGTCACAACACCATCATTTTTGGTTTAGGCCTTCCAGAGTCAGTTTTAAATCCTCAAACCAGACTGAGAAATGACTGTCTGCTCCAGTAGTAGAAGAAAGAGGGGGGGTGGTTGGGGGTATGCAGACAGGGCTGGCAATCCCTCCAACCAGGAGGTGGGGATGCGCTGCGCTCATTTAGAAGGACTTACAGATGCCGCAGTCATTTCATGGTTTTCAAGAGATTTTGAACAGATCTGTTTACAAAGCAGGCGGAGAAGCGATTGGCCTCACTGACTTTCCAATCACGGACAATTAAAAAGCCCTCTCCGCTCAAAAGTCACAATGAAAGAATCGGGGGCTGCTTGAGAAAAGAGGGCACGCTTTGGGCCCCTGTGAATTTCTCTCCAGCTCATAATGCATTTCACAGTGTGTTTATTAGCGCGCCAGCCATGTGGAATGCAGAATAATGACACCATGGAGGGAACAGACTGCAAGGACCATTAGCTAACTGGAGCAGCCCAAACACTGAAACTGGACTGAGACACACTCTCAGAGACATAGGAACACACAACACACACAGCCACAAACACAAATGGGCACTGTGTATACGCTATATGGCCAAATGTTTGTGGACGCTGCATTGTGTACTTTAAAATTTACCCATTGATGCTGACACAGATGTGCAAATAAATGTGTACAGAAAAAGCTTGTGTAGTCAATGTAGAGATGTACTGTGAATACAACTGGACTCTCTGGACAAGATATACATTAACCTACCAGTGTCATCCCAGACAGCATGAAGAATTAGCCCAATCTTGGCTGATGTACCACGCAAAATTTGGCAGAATATCGTTTATACTGAGCAGAGTCAACTAGAGAGTTGGAACAAGTGGATTAGCCCAAATGTCATATTATAATCAGCATCCAGGGTGTTGGAACAAGTCGTTTTGGCTGATTCCAATATTATGCTCGACAACCAAGGTGTTGACACATACTGCTCGGGCCAATTACCATACTATACTCAGCAATCTTGGTATTGACACTTGTAGCACATGCAGAATTTGGGCAACAATTGGGTCTAGATTTAAACCCGAGTTAGGCTAAGGTAACTTTGTGTAGCCAGAGTGATTTTTGCCATCTTGAATGCCTAATTTCACATGTGGGCTAGAGTGGTATAAAATAACTAGTGTTGAGCTGAAGGAGTTAGGGAAAAGGTGGGGTGATGATCATCCAACATCCTGAAAACATGTGACAGTGCTCATTACTGAATGCAATTTAATCTTTACAGCAACGCTGCAAAACCTTGTAAGAAGCCTTCCATGGGCAGAAGAGACAGATACTCTAACAAAAGCAGGAAAAACTCTTGCTAATACCCTTAATTTCGGACCCTAAAGTTTTGGTGCCCTAAAACTTTCTTTCTAAAGCCCAATTTATACTTCTGTGGCGAACCTACGCCATAGCCTACGCGTCACCGCCTACCCTACATTGTAGCCTACTCCATAGCCTATGCTATAGCTCGACGCACCTATCCCTGGAAATGCAGACAGCGACAGTCGCAGCTGTAATTGGTCCATCGGGCCTCGTGTTCCTACCCACACATTCCCGCCTTAGTGGTTTAAACTGCAGAGCAACACAGAGCCAATGATATGCGCAAGCAGAAGTATTAACACACTCGGCAGCGTAGCGCACTCTCGCTGGATACGTGTAGGCTACAGTGTAGGTTCGACGCAGAAGTATATATTGGGCTTAACAGTAATTGGTTCCGAAAACCTTTTTAAAATGAAACTCTGCATTTCACAACACATCCGGAGGGCCGTCGCAATGCATCGCCTTAGGAAACACAGGAAAGTTATTGACTGAGTCTTTAAGGCGTCATTGAAAGGAGCCAATTATATCCATGCTCTTTACTAGAGGAATAGTTTGGGTACAAAGCAGCTCTCTCTTTGCTCAGTAGTGACTCAGAGTTCATGACCAACTGAGGTCAGTGCAGAGGCACACGCACACAAAGAAACTGTCTCTGTCGTGGTATCTCTCTCTCTCACACACACACACAAACACACACACACACATACATGTACATGCTTGTGCAGGCAGTCTTTGTGCTGTCACTTATGATGATATGGGACTGGACGAGGCTAGCATTCTGAACAGGCGCTGGCTCCTTCTGTCTCATACTGGTGACTTTTGTTTACAGTCAGCCAGACCACCACTGTCCTGAGCTTGCAGCTACAACACCCTCCCAGGCTATCAACTCCGCCAAATCAAGCTAGCAGCACCACCACTGTCTAGAGCTACTAACTGCACCACTGTTCTGAGCTAGCAGCTGTACACTTGTTCTGAGGTTGTAGCTCTTTAACTAGCCTAAGCAAGAAAGTCTACCACTGTCCTTAGCCAGTGGCTAAACCACTGTCCAGAGAGAGCAGCTTCTTTACTGTCCCAAGCTATCTTTACTGTCCCAAGCTATCTATCACAATTTGAGCTAGCAGATCCACATTGGTTCTAAGCTAGCAGCACCACCACTAGGTGGAGGTAGTAGCAAAAAGTAGCAGATCTTGCATTGTTCCATGCTAGAAGCTTCACTACTGTCTCAAGATGGGATTTCCTACACTGTCCTGAGGTAGCAGCTCTATCATTGTTTTAAACTAGCAGCTCCACCATTGTACTCTGCTAACAGCTCCACCACTGTCTCAAGCTAGCAGCTTCACCACTGTTCTGAGCAAAGAGCTCCACCACTGTCCCAAGCTAGCAGCTTTACCACTGTTCTGAGCAAAGAGCTCCACCACTGTCAAAAGTAATCAACTCTAACACCATCCAAAGCTGGTAGATCCACCACAGTCCTGGGCTAGTAGGTCCTTTACATGGCCAGCAGCTCTACAAGTGTACTATAGCTATTATTAGCAACCCTACCACTGTGCACAACTAAGAATCTCCACCTCCGTCCTGAGCTAGCAGAAATTTCAGCATGTCTAGAGCTAGCAACTGTACCGTAATTGTCATAAGACTTTTATAATGTGACTCTAAGACTGGCCTCCAGTCACTGCTAAGCAGTGCTTAGCCTAAGACACCTTTGAATTCATTGCTGTCCTGAGTCTATTTCCATGCTTTTATCCAAAACTCGTGATTCAACTTCTGCCATGAGCCTGTGGCTCACCCAGTGTCTGAAAAGCCACATTGCACAAGTCATTGAAACATTGCAATCACCAGCTGTTTATGTCCAGGTGATCCCTGATAGCAGGCAAATCTATCATGTGAATAATATGCTTATTCTAAGATGGACCAGCCCCTCCTTGCCTGATGGCTCAGCTCGGCTTGACCTGTCATCCTTTAAGGTCTGCCATCCTTTATCCTTCAGGCATCAAGGTTTTTCCTTTCTGGAGCCCAGATGGTGGAATGAACTTGCTGTGAGTACCCAAACACCTGAGCCCCTCGCTGTCTTCAAACACCATCTGAAGACCCGTTTTAGGATCAATAATCTTTCACTTCTTTAAATGTTTGTAACTTAAGGGTATCTCTTTTGACTCAAGCCTTATTTACACTTGCTAGGAATATTTTTGGAGTGGACCAGAAACAGTTTATAAGTCAGTCTGGATGAGAGAATCTGTAAAATATATGAATGCATCCATTGTAATGGATGAACAATACCAGTTTCTTGTACAACTTTATGTATTTATGCCAATTTAGCAATTTTGAGAGAAACCCTTGTATGGTAAGTTTGCAATTTACCAGGGACGCCATAAAATGGCGGGGTACTACACACGAATGTATCTCTCGGAGGGCCGAGCCGAAAGAGTGATGTCACGATCAGCCTGAACAATAACTTGGCACAGAGCGGCGCAGCAGGTGCCATGACGACCAGCTGTCACGGTGACAAGAGAAATAAGTGGCATCGCTGCATGGATAATAGCACCATCAATTTGTGTGCGGGCCCATGACATGGGCAGCGTTTGGAATCGGCAGACAAAGGATTGCCTTATGATAAAAAAATACTCTTTGTTTTTAGAGTATGTTCAAGGACTTCTTTTCAAACAAGGACGACACTTTGGCTTTCTGTGCCTACATGCTTTATGCCAAGTTTCGAGCCAGCTAAGCTTTACATAAAGGAAGATGACACTTGCAGCTCTGCAAATGGCTTTCAAAAGGTTCACTTATGCATGAAGGCAAATGCAACCTTGTCTGGTGGGTTTGAACAATGCTCAAAATCTACTGTATGTATACTTGAGAAGTGGGAGATTTGGAATGTTCACTGTGAATGCGTCAGAAAACCAGGCTGTGCTCACTTGTATTATCCAAGCACGAATAGTGTGAATGTAGTAAGTTCATCTAGGTTCCTCTGCACTGTGTATAAGGTCAAGCTGAAGATTGTTTTCCTCTATTATAGACTGTGTAGGTCATGGACCTCTCTGCAAACAAAGGGAAGAGCTTGCACTGCCTCGATAAGGGAAATGGCCCTTAAAACCTTGGGACTCTGGAAGAGGTTTTAAGTCAGATTTAAATAAGATCTACAGCTGTGCACCCCATTAAGGAAAAGACAGAATATTTATGCAATTGAATGCACAGTATGTATGGATGGGAGTACATGAGAAATATTGCTTAACAAACTGTAGTTTACTTATGAAGCAGAAGACAGATAGTTTGTTGTATGTGAAGGTCTTTCTTGTCACCGTTTCATCATTTCTTTGTACACCTTAGATCCCATCCTGCTCTTCAAGGATCTGAGCACCTCAAATACATTCAGAGGCTTCTACAAACGTTTCCTGCCGCCGTCAAATCTGATTTCCTCTGCTGTGCCTTCTTTTGAGGAGAGAGAAGTGAGCTGTGCTTTTGAAGCCCCTGACATGTGTTTTGTCAAATTCCGTGCCTTTGTGTTTCATTCTTTCAGGATGACGTTACTAAGACATTAAAAGTAAAACTGTCCCTTCTTTCTTCTCCCCTTTTTAAGCCCCCTTTCCATTCCGCTTGGTCTCCTTCCCTTGTGTCACTTGGATTCAAGTCTCACTCGACCACCTGGCAACAATCCTCCGTCCTCCCTCCTCTACTCTCTTGCCTCCCCCTCCTCTTGCTATCTTGTCCCTTCAGTTGTTCACACTCTTTGGTGATCCCCCCTACTCATCTTGCCCCTTCTCTTGCCCTCGGAAACCCGGAAGGCTCCTGCACCTTCCGTCCCCTCGCCTCTCCATCTTGTGGCCCCACGCTCACTCTCCGGCTGTTGCTCCAGATATTAAAACAAATCAGCCATGAAATAAGCTCCTTCCTCCATCCTCAGTCGAGCTGTCGGAGCTTGTTCCCTTCTACATCGGACGCGTTCGCCCGCCCACCTCTCCTCCTCCTCCCCTCTTAACTCTCCCACCCTGGAGAAGCTTTGTTCCCCTGCTGAAAGGAAGGCTTCACCCGAAAATGCAAGCGTCGCCAGTGACGAATGAAAGCTAGCACTCATAACTGGATAGCTGTATGAAAATGAGATCATGGTAATGATTCCTTTGATGATTCCTTTCAGTCACTGCTAGCCATGTTAGTTCTCCTCTTTTTTAGGCCTCCCGACTAGATTACCTCTGGAAAGCCAGGGTATAGAGTTGATGCCTGCCTTTACAACTGTAGGCTATATGTGGGCTTGCCACATTCTTACCTGAAGCTATGTCAAACACTATGTCAAGCAATGTCTCGTTACAGTAAAAGAGCCTTTTAGTGAAAACACACAAGGTTGACTAATTTTAAGTCAACAAACAGGGCAGACAATGGACACCAGGCAAGGGGAGAGGAGACCGAGGGTGGGTTGCATGGTGCAGGGTGGGGTGTGTGGTTTGTGTCACAAGCAGTTTGGGTGGAGAGGCTGTGTGTGTGTGTGAGTACACTGCTACATCATGGTGTGAATGATTAGTGGTGCCAGCAGCGGGTAAAATGTCATATTTCTGCACACATCCTTGTGATTTGCTCCAGCTCTGTGTCCCTCGGGGGGATGTTCCCTACACCAAATTTCCATTAAACAAATCCTCCGCAGGGAGCGCACATCCATCCCTGAAATGTCTGCTCCAATTTTTTCAGATGGGGGGTAAAGGAGGGGGCCTGAGGGGGCTGCTCCCCACTCTCCTCTCAGTCAAACAGAAGTGGCCAATCGCAGCAAGGCAGCAAGGCCACTATTGGTTGGAGTCAGCGACCAAAGACAACAGAAGGGTTCATCAGAGCCACGTTGAGGACCATGTTGTTTCTCTAGTCAGCCTTTGTCGATGTCCTCATTCTGTTGGTCATATCTGAATATTTTATAACCTGAAAGCAATAATATTAGCTCGCACAGTTTGATACTAATATCTTCGACCGAGCTTTCCGCCCATGTAAGTGTTTACAATACACAGTGTTTTTATTACCGAGATCATTTCTCTGCGGGGGCTGTTTTTCCACCCAACCTGCTGATTTATGGGCCTGAGAGGCTCTTCTTGAACCCCACGCCCTCTGCACAGTCCTTCCCCCTTCCCTCGCTGTAACACATATCTCCGGGTTCCTCCTCCAAGCAATGCTGGTAGCACCTTACAGCCACCTTGCTCTGCTCCCATTGTCTCGGACCGGTCGTGTTTAATTAAAGGGAGTGCAGGCCCTGCTCTACGCTGAATAGGCCTCGCCTAGAGGCTGGATTTGGCTGAGGAGAAAAGGCAGCCGCGCCTCCCCGTGAACCCAGCTTTCCTCAGAGGCTGGGCTGCGTAGGGAATGCCAGGCATGAGGGGAGAACAAAGCCCTGCACTGTCCCCTAGAGAGAGCCTGGGCCCCTGCTGGGGCCTCAGTGCCCCAGTGCAACCCTTGGGCCTGGCTTCCAGCACCATCCACGACATCAGGATTATTAGCCATGCTAGAGCTTAGAGGCCAGAAACACATCAGCCAGAAACAAAAAGTCCCTCTGTTCACACTGAATAAGTGTTCCTAGTTTACAGTGTAAAAGTTTGTCTAACAGCCACAACAATCATAAACATGTGCGGAACTGTGGAACGGGGTTCTGTGGACATTTAATAAGTGTTTTAACTTCAGCTTGGTTGATCTTGACACCAAAATCTGTTCAATGTGTAATGTGTAACGTGTGTACACATACCTTCTTTGTTTTCTATGTTGCATTATGCTTTGAAATTAGAGTAACACCCAAACCGAAGTCTGCATCACAAGCAACCTCTTTAAAAATTCACAGTTTGCATTATCCAAACTGCAGGATAGATTACAGAATTGGACACGCCAATGGTCTTGTGGGAGTCCTGAGAAACCTGGAACTTTATAACCTGTCCCAAAGTTCACTGCAGTAGTTTGTATTGGTTTGCATGTGTGTATGTTTTTGGTATGCATCCAGGTAGACCAAGATCAAATCTTTGGTTGAGTTCTAAGGGAAACCCACCCTAGACTGGCTTTTCCACTAAAACAATCTGAATTACTTTGTTTATCTCTTAACATTCAAAAATGCATACATTTAGAAAAAATTAAAAGAGAATTCACTATGAAGTTAAATCACAATAGACAAATCTATATAAAGGTAGTGTGGTGAGTGCCAAGATGTCCAGAAGGCCTGGTGTCATGGTATGGTGGGCAATTTCACAAGATGCCAGATCGCCTTTGGTCTTCATTACAGTCTTTTGAAAGCCCAATCTTATGATAACAAGTTCTTGCAACCAGCCTACTTGCCTACTTTTTCTGAATGCATAAGCTGGTGTGCTATTTCAACAGGCAAATAGTCACCCACAAACTGCCTGCTGCCATTTCAAGATCTTAACTCGAAGAAACAGAGGCGGTGCCATAGCCAGCCGCATCACAAATCTGCCCCTGATTAAAAATATGTGGGATTATATTGGACTCAATTTCCAATAGCATCCAATACATAACGGTCCACCCTTACAACAAAATCTATGAGCTGAATCTGGGATGGATTATTGCAGGACACCTTTAGGAACCTCTACAACTCCATGCCAAAATAGCAAGATATGTTGCATTACATATGTGTTATACACTTCTTCTGTATATGAAGCCTAATAATTATTGACCATATCATATTACCCATTTCCTATTTTTTGCATTTATTGTCCCTTATAACCTTTATTTTCCTTTCAAATGGAAATGCAACCCAACCCTTTGTACTGGGTGTAATTTGGTGTATTATCTTTAGACTGGTGTACTGGTGTGGTGGTCACATGTATTGTGTGTTTCATTATTCAGTTCATCTTCAATATATTGTGCTATACTCTATTCTGTATATTTTTGGAATTTCAGTAAACTTATTCGTAACTCTCGACTCGGCATAAAACTTAGCAGGAACTTTCTGGAATTTTGGTTCTGAGATCTCCGGCACTTGCACCACCACAGGCTTAATCACTCTCTCTCTCTCTCTCTCTCTCTCCCTCTCTCTCTCTGTCGCACCCCCCCACCTAGCTTTCCATCGTTCCTTTTCTCCCACTCAGCACGTGCCTGCCATTCTCCAGTGCCTCGAGGCCCATACTGAGCAGAGAGAATGCCTATTTGCATAGTATCTTTATTAATCACAAGATTCCTGTGCCTCCTTCTATTATGGCCTTCCAGCTCGGCATGCAGTCGGGGGAAGGCGCACACTTTTCTGCTTTTAGGGGAAGTCCTCCCAAAGTTGAAATCGAAATTGAATCTAAAAGGCCTTGTATTAGAGACTTTAAAAGGCTAACTTATTACCCCACTACACTGTAGGCCTGGATGAGTTGGGTTTCTGCAAATATTTGAGGAAAACACTTGCCTAAAAATGTTAAGTAATGTACTGAAAACAAATGAGTTAAGTTAAAACGTAACAAATGTATTATACCTTAATTATATGTTTGTTTTTTTAGTAATTAATTGCTTGATTGATCTTTGAAAAAAAAAAGATTCATTCATCTAAAAACCTGATCTGAAATCTTCATAGAAATAACATTTATGCAATTTAGAAGTAAACACAAGAATCTGAATGTTGCTGACTGAACCATAACTTAAATGTAGTTTTATTCTTTAAAGAAATATTAGAAGATGCTAAAGAAAAGAGTCAACAACTCAACAAATCAGACACAACATCATGAAGACCAGGCACTTCAAGTTGCAGTAACCTAAGGTAGCATGGTGGAAATAACTGCGTACTGACGGTGGGTGTCAGACAAATGTTAGCCTAACTCAAAGTAGTCAGAAATGTTATTAGAGAGGAGACCAGCCGCTTACTGAAATATGACTGGGAGTTCTTGTAATCCTCAATACAGCCTCTGTTTATGGATTAGTACAACCTTTTAACAAAAAGAGCTAATAAGATTGCTGGTTGTGATAAGAACAGTGAGAAAGCCTCCTCTTGTTGCAGGGATCAGAAGAGGGCAAAAAATCCTGTTGTGCATTATTGACCTTTAGTTTCCAGTATATTGATCTCGACCCATTCAAACAGATGGAAGGCTTGTCTTGCATGACTGGTGATAACCAGCTGCATTGCAAAGATGGCTGCCAAGGGAACTGACGTGCCTATAAGAGTTTTGAGTAATGTTTGTCCAGTCCAGTTTATCCAGTTTTACATGCAACATGTGATTTAATTTATTTAAGTTCAAACTAATTTTGCGTTTACAGTGAACCAAACCTGTTGCGGCAGGTCTTTGTTTATAGGCTAAATCTTTAATTCCACCCTGTAGATTTTCCTTTTGGTCAGAGATTTTCTTTTTTTAACTATGTGGCCAACATCTGATTAAAAATGGCAAATTACAGGAGCTCCTGACAATGAAAAAAGGGGTATTTTTAGAATTCGCCTATTTTGGGCCAGGAAAGAGTTTCTTGCTCTGTGGAAAGAGGAGGCTTTCATATGGGCACGGCTTAAATGTCGACACTTTACATAATTTCCACAGCCCTTATCTGTGGATTAGTCTGGATCTGACTCTTATTCTCAGAGAAGAGGAAAACATTTCATGAGCCTAAATGCTAATTGCCTTCATTCCGGGCGAAAGAAAGAACCCCTGAGAGTCGGAGCCAGCGCTGTCCTTTGTGACATAAATAAACGCACACAATGCATACAATTAATGGAGGTTTAACTGTGAGCAAGGACTAATTTCTTCCTCTTTTTACCCTCCCACCCCCCCTTTCCAACCACAGCCTCAGAGACAAGAGAACTTTCTGGCAATTACCACTCCGTTACCATGGTTATTACGAATAATTCCAGGTTATTTATGCTCGGAGTGCCAATCAAGCCGAAGATTCAACCGTTCATTATCGTAGGCAGGTTATTTTCTCCAACTGCAAAGTGATTTAGCCCGTGTGATTGTAATCACAATTCTCTGGGCTTTGCAGTTTGTTGGCAAATTGGTTCTGTGTCTTTTCAGGAAGGCCAGGCTCCATATCCTTAAGGCGAGGATTCAGCCAAACATTACATTTACACTGTTTTTCCTCCTTCTTACTTCAAATACAGTTCAGGTGAGTCATGCTCAAAGTGTTTAAAGTTGGTACCTGTAGCTTTGTGGTTTGTGATTTAAATGACCATATTTCTGGTTTAATAAATACCTCTCTGTTGTGTTTACACTTGCATTTATGTTGGCTTGGTCATATCCAGGTATAATCCTGATACTCAATACAGATTAAGTGACCTGGTGTAAACAGAGTATTCTACTAAACACTTAAGCACAGAGATTTTTAGGTATAAAACACAGTTTTGTGTGTTTCTTATAGGTAGTGCTGAACTACAACAGAAACGCAACCTTGGGTCCCAAACATAATTTGACTTTTTGACTTCTTCTGGGGTAAAAGAGAATTTACATTATTGTACTGTAACTGCCATTTGAAAGGCCAAAGACCCAATTTCTGATACAGCAGTGACTGTCTGTTTATCATTTCAAACATTTAGTTGCCTAATTCCAAGCTAATTTTGCAGGCTTCAAGGTCTAATCTCGGACAGACAGGCATCTCCCGGCATTGTCAAGGCAAATCTGTCACACCTGGACCCTGGCACCTGTCCCGACAAGAGCTTTTCTCCTTCTTTTCTGAGATGATGACTACTTTGCCTGACTGAAAGGCGCTGCCTATTTAAGATTTTAATTGCATGTGCAGACAAAGCTGTGATTGCATTGCCTAGGCTGCTGCCAGCCGAGACGGTCCTCCATTTTATCGGCGGTTCTGCTCGTTCCGCCTGCTGGGGAGCATCTTCATCTTCAGGCTAGCGCTGCTCCCGGGTCCCCCAGCGCTGTCGGTGCTGGTAAATTGATTCTTATGATGTTTACCTTTCCCCCATCTTATTAATTAACCCATAAATTAGCCAGCGCCGGCTTATAAGTTCCTCTGAGGTGTTCTGGAAATGAGCTGGTTAATTACCTTACTGTGCCTCTGGCTATGAGCCATGTATTATCTCCATGTCTGTCGGAGAGAGAGACAAAAAGATCATTGAAAGTTATTTGCTTTACAGTAACATTTGGTCGTTCTGGTTTAAAGGCCTGTTCTACATTTGTGGATGTGCTGATAGGAGTTTTATTACAGATTAAAGGGTAGTTTTAGTGATTTATTGAAATAATTCAGACTGGATTTGATGTAAAATACTAGAAAGCTACTAAACAAAGAAGCTATGGTTCCATTACATTTCCCTCCATTCTATTCTTTCTATTTTCAACCAGTCTGCACAATAAAGACTCATCTGGTAGATCAGCCCCTTCTCTCAGACCAAGTGTTTTAGACTGAGACCCAACTTTAGGACCAGAGATGAAGTGGAATAAATAAATCGAAAATGGGCTCTTTTGTCATAGGGTTTGATGGAGCTACATATCATACTGTAACCATCCAGCAGGGGTGCTAGACCTGTGTTGGCTTCACTTTTGTGAGACAGTGTAACCAACCTCATCACTCAGGTTTTCCTAGAATTGTTTCTCAAAAATCATCATCCAGATCTTCATTTATTTTGCCCACACAAATCTATGTGGTTCACAATATGGCATTGGCTTACACTAGTCTATAAACTCAAAAATTAGCTTCCCTGTGTTCCTATTTTGGCCTAAATGTTTAAATAGGTCTGTCTGTGCTATTTTACTGAATGTTTAATTTTATACAGCTCAGGAAAAAATTAAGAGACCACTTCAGTTTCAGAATCAGTTTCTCTGATTTTACTATTTATAGGTATATGTTTAAAGTTAAACGAACATAGTTGCTTATAAACTATAAACTACGGACAACATTGCTCCGAAGTTCCAAATAAAAATATTGTCATTTCGAGCATTTATTTACTGAAAATGAGAAAAGGCTGAAATAAAAAAGTAATTTAGAGCTTTCAGACCTTAAAATAATACAAGAGTTTTCTTTGTTTAAGAGTTCAGAAATTAATATTGGATGGAATAACCCTGGTTTTTAATCACAGTTTTTTTATGCATTTTGGCATGTTCTCCTCCACCAGTCTTACACACTGCTTTTGGATAACTTTATGCCACTCCTGGTACAAAAATTCAAGCAGCTCAGCTTGGTTTGATGGCTTGTGATCATCCATCTTCCTCTTGATTCATTTGGTAAAATCAAAAAAAGTCATTAAGGTGTTTCTTATATTTTTCCAGAGCTGTATGTATATCCCTTATGTGTGACGTATAGTAGATTTGTGATTTCAAGAATTGGGCATTTATTTACAGAGATTGGTTGACAGTGACAAAACAAGTGTTTACCAGTTTTTACATCACCATTCACCATCTGACTGACCGTGATTTGCATAAAGTTAAGCCTGAATGCACAGAATAAGCAGGGTGTGGTTTGGTGTGTAAGTGCATATTACCATCTCTCACCACAAAGGCGAACACACAGTCAACCATTCCCTCCCTAAAGTGCTCATCCTTCAGCGCAGCCAATGGCTTTTCCACAAAGGCCCCGTAAAGTGGCGCTGCTCGTCCGTTATCACTGCAGACAATGTGCGGTGATGACGGCCCCGTGTCAGGGTAAAACACCCAGAAACCTCTCGTTATAACACAAACTGGATCTTTTGTGCCTCCAGTCACATGTAGCTCATCAAGCTCTCAAGAGCTCTTCTCTGTGGCTCTACAGGAGATGACACGGTCATTATTCCCTCGCTCTGCATCCACCAGCTACTAAACAAAACTACAGCATTTCTTATGATCGAATCACTAAAGCAGCGAGAGGCGTAATAGTGCATCGTGAAACAGGCTAATCACTTGTGCTATCATGTTCCAATCTTATGTGGTCTGAAGCTTGGCATTGGCATATTTTGAAAGAAACAGTTTGGTGAAAATATTCCACTTACCCCAGATGTAGCTAGAAGTCACACAAGTATTTTCTGCAAACAAACAAGCACATATATCTTTACCTCAATCGTACTGCATTCAGATCTTTATTAAATGTATTGAGTTCAACAATTTAATTTTTTATAGCAGAAAACCACTAATTTCCATGTAACAATGTAGGGGAGAAAAGACTGAATGAGAATGCTAACAGAAACAGCAAATAGGCTTAGAAGGTTTGTAGAGGGTTAGCTGTAATGGTAGCAATCAGTCTTGGTGGGTTGGAAACAAGATACTAACAGACACAGAAACAAGCTCAGCAAGCATGGCACAGGTTAGCCATGATGCTAACAGACAAAGGACCCAGCTCAGCAAAGCTGACAAAGCTTACCTACAATGCATGCTAATAGACTTAGTACCCAGTTCAGCAAGAGTGATGCGGAGTAGCCATAATACTAACAGACACAGTAGCCAGCTTCTCAAGTTTGGCACAGATTAGCCACAATGCTAACAGGTACAAGAGCCAGTTCTGCAAGGTTGGCATATGTTAGCCATGATGCAAACAGCCATGTCTCAGCAGGGTTAGAGCCGTGATGCTGACAGTTACTACAACTTGATTTGGAAGGTTTAGAGTGGGTTAGCTATGATGGTAACAGTCAGCCTTGGCAGGTTGAAGCCAAAATGCACCACAATGCACAATGTTGAGACACAGTAGCAAGCATGGCAAGGTTTGCATAGGTTAGCTACGATGCTAACAGAGACAGTAGACAGCTTAGCAAGGTTGGAGTGAGTGAATAGGAAATGAAAGACATACAAATACAAAGAATTTATTAATATCTGCAAATCTACGAGCAAAAAACTCAGTATTCCTTTTAATTGGCATAAAACTGTGGTATGACTTACTGTGAGCTATAAAAAGCAATTAGCAAAACTTTGCATCTCCCTCAGTATTTAGCTAAACACTTACGTTTTGGACTTTTCTGTACCTATAATGACATCAATCCACTGTAATGAGGACTTTTGGTTAACAGTTTGGTCCACTGTTTTTTTTTTTAGCAATATTAGCTGTTAGCCTCAAAGATTTGGTTTAAAAATAGGTAAAAGGACAACAAATGGTCTTTAAACATGTCTTGACTGATGAAAAACATCTGGGTTAAGTGCAAAATCGTGAAAATGGTCTTTTTAACTGAAGCATTCCTTTAACTAAAGGTTATGTAAACAGACCTCATCCACAGCTTGCGGCGGTGAAGATAGTCTGAAGTTAATGTGTAAATATAATTTAAGGAAAATGAAAAAAGCCAAGCAGCCACCTGTAATACACAGTGCCGTGAAAAGGTATTTGCCTCATAAATATTATTATTTTTATATTATTGCTTATTTGTTAAACCCAATATAAGACAAAGATGACAAGAGTAAATACTGTATGTAAATGAATTTACTGTGATTACCACTTTTTTTTTAAGCTGAGTTAAATTTCACTAGCTACACCCAGGCCTGATTATTGCCAGACCTGTAAAACCAAGAAATCACTTAAATAGAACCTGTATGACTAAATAAAACAGGATAAAATATACCAAAAAGCAACACATTATGCAGCTAACACATATTATGATCTGAAGAAATCCAACAATTTAAAACAAGAAAGCAACAAAGTCATTGACATGTATCAGTTTGGAAAATGTTACATCATTTATAAGGCTTTGGGACTCCAGCAGACCATAGAGAGAGCTATTATTCACCAATGAAGAGCACATGGCAAAATTACTCCAAAAGGGCATGAAAAGCTCATCCAGAAGGTCTCGCTTCGTACAAAATATGGGGATTGGTGGAGCTTCACGTCATACTGCAACCAGCCAGTAGAGGCACTGGAACTGTGGTGATCTTATTTTTGGGAAACTTGCACTGACCATGTTGACTATAGTCATTCATCACACTGGTGATATTGGTACATATAGTACAGAGCTACAATATTCTGCACAATGACTTTTTAGGGGTTTTAGGTGAAAATCTCCCTGTAGATGGCAGTATTGATCATGATAATACAAATATTAGATCAGATTTCAGATTGGGTCATCTCTACTAATCTCTCCAGACTGGTATGCAGACGGCTGTCCTAAAGGTCAGACCTTCCAATCATGCTGGACATTCCAGCCATGTTATCAGCGTAGTGCATAGAAACTGCAAATAAAGGGGGAGAGGACTTCCCTCAGCTCTGACACCACCACCCAGTGTGCTCCATAGTTGCAGTGTTGTTATCGAACCTGGGCAGGCCTGCCGCCCCCTCCTCAGCCGTGTTCAGTCCTGGGACCAGGGCCTGTGCTTGTGGGGGGAGCCGGAGAGTAGCTGTGGGTTTCCTGGGGCCTGGCTGGCTCCACTGAGCTGGAAAGGTCACTTAGAGGGCCTGGTTCTGGAATGAGGAGTGCACTAGAGCGCTACACCTACAGGGAAGGAGAGGAAGGAGAACGGAACTGAACTGAACCAAGTCAGCACATTCAATGTTGAAGGCATTAACAGATCCAGTCATATATATATAGAGATATACAGATTAAATATTATAATTGCACCCAGAAGGAAGTGTTGGATTGCTATGCTATTCAAAAGGAAGACTGAAATGGGAAATATTCACTGAGCTACACATACTGAAGTATAACACAATATGCAAGATGTCTCAACATGTAGAGGTTGTAGAGGTTCCTAATGGGGTCCTGCAATAATTTATCCCAGCAGATTTTGTAGGAGGGATGGAGTGTTGATAGCATGTTCAATAGCATCCCACACATTTTCAAAGACGGATAGGTCTTGACATGTTGATGGCCATGGCATAGTATTTGTGTCTTGGAAGCAACCTCTAAATGGGGTAGCAGTATATGGACGAGCGTTGTCCTGTTGGATAAGGTTAGGCCAGTGGTTTACAGAATGTTATTGATGTAAAAATTAACCGTCAAAGTGTCTGTGATAAAGACTTAAGATGATCTGAAAAATGAACAAAACTATAACAAAACTGTGAGGTATATACAGTATTAACACCATGAGGTATCCTGGTTTTCTTGGATCTCCGCACATCGATTCTTTGTTTTTCTCCACTCATACAAAAGCAGGACTAAAGATGACCTTCTACCATTCATTTCATTACAGTCTGGAACAAATACCCACCAAGTGTCACTCTTGTCGGTTGATTCCTTCTAGGTAATACCATGCTTTTTATTGTCACTGGTAGCTAAGCAACACAATTTTAGCCACTTAAAACCTTGTAGCTTTGGCATACAACTGTAGAGGCCAAGTTTGGACAGCTAACAAACAATTTTCTCTTTGATTGGCTGCGTTTGGGAAAATGAGGTTTGATCTTTCCCTCAACATCTCCTTTAAATGTCTTCAGAGAAGGTGCTTAGTATGATATAGAATGTTATCTGTGTGCAGCAGGCCTTATTACACATTAACACTGTGAAGGGTGTGTGGTGCAGTGGTGCAGAGTGAAGAGCGAATCTACATCAGAAACCGGAGCTTCACTGAAAATCTGCTCCCATGATCCTCCTCCACCTCCCTCGTCTGCCCAGAGCTGCACGGCCGCCGCGTGAGGAGGAGGAAGAGGCAGCGGAGGGAGGAGATGGGGAAGATAGATATGTATATCTTTCTTATTCTCCCCTTCATCTCTTTTACAGGCGCATCATAAAGAAGGTGGGGGGGTGCTGGTGGTGGCGAGGGTGGGGAGGGTTTGTGCTGGAGTAAATTAACAAGAGCCCTTGATATGCAGATCAGTGCCTATTAATCAAAGAAATGCGATTAGGATTTCAAATGGGGGATGAAGAAAGGCTCCATTATCTCGCTGAAGTGTCACGTCTAATAACGCGGAACAGCGCCGTAATTCACAGCACGCCGCACAACGAGGCCCTCTGCAGACCCTGCTCTGCGTCAGGTGACCCGGGACACGGGGGCAGGGACGAGGACAGGCAGAGAGAGCCGAGCGAGAGAGAGCAAAAGAGAATGAGGGAATCAAAAGGGGATGCTCCTGCGGGATGCGGGCGAGGCAGCCATGTGCACGGGGCTTTGATGTTAAAGTGGCTCTCCATGCTCCGTGGGACGGGCCTGAGATGAACATGAAAAACACAGCAGTCTAAAAGGAGATCCAGGCAGCCAATCAGGAGCCACAGTGGCTTGAGAGGGCTTTGTCGTACAGTGGTTGGGCCTATGAAGTGAAAACTTATGTTTTCTAGTTGGCGTCAGACCATTGTGACCCTTGTATACCATGCAGCACCTATGTAAATACACTATATGTACAAAAGTGTTGGGACACATGCTCACCATCATTTTAGAGAACATCTTCCCATAGTTCCACTGCTCCACTTCTCCACTGTTCCACAGCTAAAGGCTAGGGGCTGTATACCCCTTTAGCTTATACCTAGCATTAGGCATGGTGTCAATAGTATCTTCAATATCTATTCCGCAAGCCTATTATATTGACAATATTTCTTAACAGGGACTTGACCAGCTCTATGTGTGCATTGGCATGTCTGGGGAGCAGTGGTGCTATGTTCTTTGGAATGATGGAGCTCCATCCAATACTTTTGGAATGAGGTAGGGTGATGAGCTTTCATGGCAGCTAGAGGCCTCGTCCAGCATTACTATCACAGTGTCAGATAGCATGCTAGCTACAGGTGTCACCCAGCAACACTACCACAGCACTAGTTTGCTGGTTACCAGCTTAATCCTGCATTCCTGTTGTGGCGTTAGCTTGCTGGCTACCAGCCTCATCCAACCTCACAACCTGCATTATCCAACATCTTTACCATTGCATTAGAAAAGTGCAGCTATCTAATCAACAGACCCCTTTATCAGTAAGCCCTCACATCAAATGGTTCTGTGGCACCCAAATACAGATAACTGACTGTCCTTTAAAAACACAAAATTAGAACAGTTTGTAAGCATCCTGTGCCACTGGAATGGTTACCTGCCGTGCTCAGAATCATTCGGCCCTGCTCCAAAATCTAGAAGAAGACTTTTCCTAAAGAGTAGAGGCACCTAATGGAAGCATGACACAAATAGGTCAGGCCATGGCCTAGACACTCCTTCCACTCCTTATTCTTCAAGACCTTTTTTCCACTACAGGGTCAATTGGTTACTAAGCCTGCATTGGTTTATTTTTCCACTTGCTGTGCATAATAGCTAAACGAAAGAATTGAGAACTATGAGCTTTCCTAACATCTACAGGCCTCTTCCAACTATTCTACCACAGCTATAGCATGCCAGCTAGAGTTATCATCTAGCATCACTCCCACAGTATTAGCACGCTGGCCATTCCACATTGTGATTCCACATCCGTGTGGAAAAGCCACCAGAACACTCACACTTCATGCTCAGAATCATTCGGCCTTGACATGGAAAAGCAGAAATATTCAGTTCATGTTTAGGCCTCAGAACCAAAACCGCCAGCTAGCCAGCACAAAGCTTACAATGAAGACGAACTGTGCTGAAAAGATATCTCCATATGCAGAAGGCCAGAGAAAGAGAGAGTAATAAGCCACTCAGTGGCAGAATATGAGGCCTCTCCAGTATTAATGAAGTCATAAGCTCTTAAACGCAGCCTTAAACACAGAGCTGTTCCTCCAGCCAGCGTAGAATTGATTCTGACAATCTTCTTGCTACTGGGAAAAACACATAACTCACGCATGACTGTGGGGGTCTGTTCGGCTGGGCTCCTTTGGAGCCTCAGAAATTATTCCAACATTAATATTTAATCTTGTCAGGGACTTGGGAGATACACACATGTTCAAGGCCCTTTGTCTTTGTGTCAGGAGAGAGTCGGCTGCGACGCGCGTCGGAGAGGCTCTCGTCCAGAACGGAGGAAAGGTGTTTTTCGAATGGAGCGGCCGCGAGTAGAACGCTCTGCCTCGGCCACTTCATGGTGAATAATGCAAAGAAAGGGGACAAAGAGGCAAGTGGACCAGCACGGAGAGGTTAGCGTGTAGAAAAGCCACTCCAGAGTGCACAAGCAAACACAACCTTGCCTCTGCGTTGAATACGACATATACAATAGCACCCAATAGAAGGATTTAATGGCCTTGGTAAGGCAGTGAACCAGGGCTAACATGCTAGAACTCTATATATGTAGTGTAGACTACTGTATTGTTGGGGTGCAGTGAGGTTGAAATAACAACATAAGCGTACCTCTCGATAAACTGTACGGGGGTTGGTAAAATCTAAGGTCTGAGGTTTGTATGCCACATAAGGATCAAGTATATTAGACTCTGTAAAATGTTCTTCTATCCACCAAAGACACTGTCCACATAATATACACTGTATGTCCAAAATGTTTGTGGACATCCCCTCTAATGGTCTCCCCTTTAACTCATCTGGCTACTTTTAGTTAAGCACCTATTGCTGATACAGATGTGCAAATGCACACAGACACACAACTTGTCTAGTCCCACTACAATATGTCCAGCTGAAGATATATAGATAAATATAAAACCATTGGAGCCATTGCTAATGGGCTATGGAGCAGTAGAGCCAATGTAAAAAGATATATGCACTGATTGCAGATGCCACTAGAGACCCAAGGAGTGGGGATTGTTGGTCACTACATCTTTGTGTGTAGGCCTGGTGAAAACTAGTGCGTGGTCCCTGCCGGTGCGTGCTATGAATCTAAAAACTGCACAGACAGATATTTCATCCCCTGATGTGGAGGCCAAGGGACAGCCATGAGCCTGGCAGAATGAGCCCACACTGATGCAATGTATGTGAAACTGTATGTGAAACCTCCGCTCAAGCACTCACGCGTCTTCACGAACTACAAGTTAACTGAAGCCAAAGGAAGTTCTGTTCATCAGAGGACAAAAAGGTCACAAGAACTCTTAAAGGTAACAAAAATAGTTTTTTGCCTCCATACACTTTTTACTTGTTTTACGAACCAATCAGAGTCTTGAAACCAACGAGTGGTGGGTTGGGACAAAAAAAAGGCAAATTCAGAGGCAAAACCAATGATAATCTCTATTTGAGTGAGAGGTAAGGCAAAAGAGGGTCAAACTCTGAGGCAGAACCAATCAGAACCAACAGAATCTCTAATGCAGCAGGGGGTGGGACAAAAAAGAGTAAAATTTAGAGGCAAAACCAATTAGAATCTCTATTGAAATGAGTTTTAAGACAAAAGAGGGTCCAATTCTGAAGCAGAACCAATGAGAATCTCTAATGCAGCAGGGAGTGGGACCAAAAAGAGTCAAATATAGAAGCAGAACCAATCAGAATTTCTGTTTCAGTGTGGGGTAAGACAAAAGACAGTGAAACATATAAGCAGAACCAATCAGAATATCTAATGCAGCAGGGGTTGGGACAACTATGAGTCAAATTTGGAAGCGGGACCAATGAAAACTTCTGTTTCACTGGAGGAGGTGAGACAAATCACAATCAAAAACAGAAGCAAAACCAATCATAATCTCTGATGGAGCTAGGAATTGGGACAAAAAAGAGTCACAGTTGGAAGCGGAACCAATGAAAACTTTTGTTTCAGTGGGGGGGGGGGGGGGGGGGGGGGGATGAGACAAAAACACAATCAAAAACAGAAGCAGAACCAATCAGAATATCTAATGCAGCAGGGGTTGGGACAACAATGAGTCAAATTTGGAAGCGGGACCAATGAAAACTTCTGTTTCACTGGAGGAGGTGAGACAAATCACAATCAAAAACAGAAGCAAAACCAATCATAATCTCTGATGGAGCTTGAGATTGGACAACAAAGAGTCAAGCTTAGAGGCTGAACCAATCAGAATCTTTACTTCAGCTGGGGATGGGACAGCAGAGAGTCAAACTTTAGTTCTTATTCATTCAGAGAACTACTCTGACTTATTAATTGGGGTACTTTTACCACATTAAGATACAACCACATTAAGATTCATCTCTCCAGAAATGCTAGTTAGAGCAGTTAGAGCACTCCATCGTGTTGGACATGTGAAAAGAATTGTGAGTAACCAAAGGTTGGGAATGATACAGCAGCTGCGTCCTCCAAATCACGCCAAACATTGTCTGCATTTCTCATCTGTATACAAATAGCCTTTTTATGACCTAGCAGCTGCAACCTAGGCTTTGGCACACAGCTTGTGACCATTTAGTGATGTTACGTTTTTTTATGATTTCTTGGAAAAATGAAATGTTTTGAGAAATGGGCTTAGAGGATGAATTTAACTGTAGATGTTCTATATGATGTTCTATATAAATCTAAACAGGTAGCATCATATACAGTAGTGCAGCTACCCATCACAGGAAAATCACAGAGAGTAAACTAATGTTCGTGACAAAATGCCTGTCTATTCACATGATTCTTCTACTGGCTGGTCCAACACATAAATCTGGAGGTGCTAGCTCTCAGGGTGATTGGAAAGCTCTCAGTGCTGCAGACAGCAGTTTGTTTTTTGAGCGTTCAAATGGGGGTCTCCTCACACAGATGGGTCTTCCCCTTTCAGAAGTAAAAGGCCACCCCGACCCCATTTGAAGATGTCCCAAGTGAGATATATAATCAATGAGCAAAATGAGCACATCTGAAAAGACCTGCAGGCCTCCTAGAGCTTTCATTTACCATCAGCACACTGAAAATAATGACGCTCTGAATGCTTGACTGAAGGAGGACCAAACTGTGCTGTTTCAGTGTATTTTATTCATGTATTCATGTATTTTCAACAAGTGTATTTATATTTTTTGGTAAATATACAAAGATATTTATATTGTTCTATTAAAGCTAAATTTGAGAACTGCAGATGTATCGCAAATCTTTGTGGGTTTCTGATTATTCAAGGTGTGTGAGGTGTTGAGGAGATTTCGGTTTCAGTTCGAGAGCATGGCTCAGGAAATGTATTCAGTATCATGAAATCTCACAAGATATAAATAAAGATGGTGTCACTGAAGGTGAAATATCTGCTGCAGTATGTCTTGCTGGATGAAAAAGGCAGAGTCACTGTTGCCTGCTGGGACTCAGGACAGCATGTATGTTTGTGTGTGTGTGTGTGTGTGTGTGTGTGTGTGTGTGGGAGAGAGAAAGAAAGAGAGAGAGAGAGAGTGAGAGAGGTAGAGGTAGAGATAGAGTAAGAGAGATAGAGAGAGTAAGAGAGATAGAGATAGAGAGAGTGAGAGAGGTAGAGATAGAGAGAGAGAGAGCGAGTAAGAGAGATAGAGAGAGAGAGAGAGAGGAAGAACAAAAATGTGTTAGTTATATATGCTTTTTTATATATAAACACTATTATTAGATATTATTATATTATATTAATATTACATACAGTGCCAGTCAAAAGTTTGTGCACATTTTAAATTCAGTGTTCTGTATTGTAGATTAATACTAAAGTCATCCAAACTATGAAGAAAAAAAACAGATGGAATTATTTAGTTAACAAAAAGTGTTAAATAAACCAGAATATGTTTTATATTTTAGATTCTTCAAAGTAGATCATCTTGTTTAGATGACAGCTTTGCATATCTTACTACGTGAAATACTTGAATTTCTTGCCCTCTTGGTGTGTTTGAGAGCATCAGTTGTGTTGTGAAGAGTTAGAATTGGTAAGATACTGTGAATAGCCCTATTTAAATAATGTTCTAATCCATATTATATGGCAAGAACTACTCAACTAAGTAAAGAAAAAAAATAACACTTTAAGAAAGACCAAAGACCATCAGAACATTAAGATGGAACTGGCACTCATCAGGACCACCCCAGGAAAGGAAGATTTTACCTTTGTTGTACAGGATAAGTTCATCAGAGTTACCAGCCTCACAAAGCCCTAACAGAATGTCAAATAAGAGCCATCTAAATGCTTCAGAGAGTATTTTGGTTTGTTTAACACTTTTATAAGTTACTACATGATTCTTTATGTGTTCCTTCATAGTCTGGATGACTTCAGTATTCATTCGCAATGTAATTTATATTAAAAATAATAATAAAACATTGACTGTATACATACCATCCCAGATTGCTGCAAATTGAACATGCAATTATTTCTCTGGCAGATAGGTTAACCATTTTAGGTGAGGTCTGATTAGACGCTGAGTATTGCCACAAGAGGGCAAACAAATCTGTCTTACATTGCCCCATAAAAAGGCTCTCAGAAGCTATTTTTGGCTAGTGTACCTCTTGGTGAGAAACTGTGGTCTGCTAGACATGCCTCTATGACACACATGAAGACATTCTGCCCAGCTGACAGACTTTGAGATGGGGCACATCATTGGAAATGGAGAATATGGATGTTCGTTTTGACAAATTGCCTGCCATCTAGGCCATCTTCCAGCCTGCCACCACCACCTTTCTTTGTTTTGAGCAGCCAATTTCTTGACAACTGCATTTCTATTCAAACATGTTTTTTTAAGCTGATCAAAAGTTTAAGACCACAATCTTTAAATGCCAAGATCTGCACAAAGATTTGAATTTCATGTCATTTACTTTCAAGTATATGTACTGTGAAGAGCTACCGATATGACAAAGAAAAGCTTTGAACGTGGTAGGATTGTTGAGCTGCATAAGCAAGACCTCTTACAGAGTCATCATTCCATCATTGCTGAGGCTGGACACAGTAAGACAGACATTTTGCATGTATTAAAAAATTCAGAAAAAAATATTTCTCCGACGTTGAGCTGCAGGATCTGATTGGCTGCCCATCAAGACACTGAACGATTCTCGAACCAAATTAAGGCCAATACTGCTGTTGACTGTAGCTCAATAACCATCAGACAGCATCTGTGAGGGAGGGGCTTCAACAAACAAAAAACATCTTTCAAAGGCCACGTCTTCTTTAACACCACAAAAATTATCGTATGGACTTTGCAAAGAAGCACCAACATGTGATGTTGAAAGGTAGAAGAAAGTTTTATTCTCTGACGAGTAAAAAAATCTAACCTTGATGGTCCTGATGGCTTCCAACGTTACTGGCATGACAAGGTGATGTTTTCCATATGGCATAGTTACACAGAAAATTGCCCAATTCTCCCTATCACCAGTGATGCCCCAACACCAGGAGGGTGAGGACTAGAACATGCCTCCTCCGACACATTTGAATTCTGCCACCGCCTCTTTTCGAACTGCTGCTGATGCAGCATTGCTGAGTAGCATCACAGCACACTTGAAGGAAAGCACAGCGACTCGGTTCTGATACATCAGCTCACAGATGCCTTGTGCTGATCGACATCACCCTTTGGAGTTATGTGGGGAAAGAGCGCCATCTAGTCACACAGAGAGAGCAATGCCAATTGTGCTCTTCCAGGGCTCCTGCAGGCCGATAGCAAGCTACTCTACAATGACAGGATTCAAACCGGCGCTCTCCTGATCATAGTGGCAGCACTTAGCCCACTGTCCCACCTGAGCCTTACTGGTCTTAAGATTTTGATCAGGAGTGTGTTACATATAGATCACATGTGTCAAACACAAGGCCCGCGGGCCAAATGTGGCCCGCCACGTCCTTTTATGTGGCCCGCGAGAGCTTGTAAGATCTTAGTGTCTATAATAAATATGTCAGAAGCGTTCTTTGACCAAAAACTACATTTCCCACAATGCTTGTCGATTGTGTTACCCGCGAAGTTACGGCTTACTGCCACTACATGGCAGTGTAGTCATTGATGTGGAAACCCTGCCGGAGGGAAGGCGTAACTTCGCGGGTGGAATTGAGACATAAATGTTTATCCCATAATGTCCAGAAAAAGAGAAGTTGATGCAGACGGACGGCTGTGCTTCAAGGCGAAAGAACGGTATGCCTTTTGTGTTACGAAGAGTGTTACTGACCAAAATAAACGCTTTTTAGGATAGATATAAGTTATGTGTAAATATTTATAAGACAATAGCTGACAAAATCTGTTTTAATGACGTTAATAAACATCACTGTGACAGCGCTACCGCAGAGAGGCACGAGGACGTGAATCACTTATCTAACCAGCCTGTACTGATTTCTGCTCCCAATAACCCTTTCAATAACCTCCAATATCCTTTAATAGTCTTCAGTAGCCTTCAACAGTCTAACCTTGCAGCCGTGGTGTGTCCACTAAACTCCGTAGTTATAAACATCCTGAGGTTAGCAGCGCGCTAACTGACCTGTTTATAATGTAATCCCAGCAGTGACTCCGTGACAGCTGCTCTAAACTGCTGCTGTTAGCTGCTTGGGCTGAAAGATGAGCTGTATTATCCGGTTAGTGGGGTTAAAACCTTTATTTCCTATACAGAAGAACTTTAAAAACTGTAAAAACGCTCCAGACTGGCTGAGCTGAGCCCTGTAGCCCGTGGCTGGGCTGTAGCTCTGACTAAGCAAAGACTGCGGACTTGTGGTGCTGCTGCTGCAGCTCCCACTAGTGGTTGGATGAGGAACTGCTAAATCTGAGGAAATGCTAAATCTGTCACATGATTCAAGATTCAAGATTCAAGATTTTTATTGTCACGTCACAGAGTACAGGTGTACATGTGAGTGAAAAACTTGGGTGCAGATTCCCACCAATGCGCAAAGAATAATATTTACAAGAGAGTAATAAAATAATATAAAATATATAAAAATAGGACATACAGATAACTTACAGTATAAACACTATTTACAATACACTTAATTACAATAAACATGATAACTTACACTATAGACAAATATTGCACAGAACAGATATGCACAGATGTAGATATGGATAGTGTGGAAGTAGTCAGTATGTCACAGTATAGCTATGAGTAAGTGCAGGTAAGGAATGAGTTGAGTGGGGAGTGCAGGGGGCAGAATGCTGTATAATATGGAAAAGTCTGATAGATGCAGTGTAAAGTAAAGTGCATGTTCTTAACAGCTCACAATTTTTGATTTTATATTTATTAAGCCTTATTTCAGTATCAAACGTTTTGATCAAAGTTAATATAACTTGTATTTGATGTCATTTCTATTCACTTGAATAGTTTGGTTCTTGATTGATGGAGTTTTTGGATTTCATAACATAACAAATTAAAAGGATTTATGTTAATAGAGCAACAAGCAAACATTTTTTTCCATTGAGAGTTATTTAACATTAAAGAGTAATTACATTCATTTTATATTACATTTGGTTACATTTTATTACATTTATAAGTTACATCTGGCCCTCAGAGGACAGCCAATATGCCAATGTGGCCCTCGGCCAAAATGAGTTTGACACCCCTGATATAGATACTTACATATATAGTCTAAAACATATAGGGGAAAAATATGTAACACATTCTAGACATCTGACTATTATATGTAGATACTTGCATTTATAGCATAATAATATTATTACATGAAGGTGCTTCCATACAGTATATAAGCTAATATATATAGGCTATTAATATTACATATACTGTAGATGCCTACATATTTAATACTAATCCTACACTATAAGACATTTGAGTGTTGTGTATATAGGTCCTTTTGTGTGGGACCCTTTCCTTTGCTGTTTTTCTAACACCATCACCCCATCCTCCACAGATTTTCCTGCTGTCCAGAATGAAATGTTTGCAGCATCACCTCCATGACACGACATCCTCCGGTCATCCTGCATCACGTGACTGACCCGTGACCTCGGCACCAGCTTGCTTCCTCAGCGCAGAAGCTGAAGTGTGTGATCATGGCCAAGGTTCCTAACCCCCTTGTTAACCCTCTTTGTCTGAAAACCACAGCTAACCTAAAATTCCGTCATCAGGGCTTCATTCTGGTGGTACTCAGCAAGTGTGTGTGATTACTGGCCGGCTGCAGCGGGGGCGGCCCAGACCCTCTCTGAGTGATTACTAATTACAGCCCAGACGGAGGATTCTCAGAGGAAGGTGGGGAAATAACTGGAAACTCCAGGATTTCAACTGATGTGGATCACCAGGGTGCGGATGTGCTTTAGATAAGCCTGCTGGTGACGCTGCGCAGTGGATGAATGACAATCAGGTTTAAAGGGAAAGTTGGGTGAAAAATTTAGATCTACACAGTCTCCTCTTGACCCACATAGAGCGAATCATCTTTAGTCCTGAGCTACAGCTATGAAGCTAATGTAGCTTAGCAAGTAATGTCCAAACATGCCTATATCATCAGCATAGCAAAACACGGAATTACAGACAGCTTTAAACAAACCTGTCTTGACTGATCAACTACATTTGAGTTAAGGATTACATGTGATGAGACATCCCACCTCTTCAGCAACTCGCAGAATTCCGCACATAGTCACAGCAGCTCTCTGATTTCCACATATCACAGTCAATATCCTGGACCTCCTCCTGGAAATCGGGACTTTGTGATCAATGGCGACAGATGAGAGAGACACACATAGTAATGCTATATTCCATATGGTTTTATACACACAATACAGTCCATTTCTATCTGTGGACATGTTTTCATGTTATATGGATGTGTAAAATATTTCAGTTCCACACAATGTTATCAACTAATATTGCCACCAATGCTTGCTAACCTGGTAAAATCTTAATAACCTAATGATACCAGTAAAATACTAATAAATGATTTTAAAACCAGCTGAACTTTAAAATCTTTAGCTAACTGGTATTTGAAAATGCTGTAATAGTGTACAATTATTGGAATGTTTATCTGGATCTTGTGTGACAGTTTTGACATCTGTATTTCGAGGTAAATGAAATGCAGCACAAGAGTGTGTCAAAGACCATTCTGATTGGTCTCTACTTGTGCTAAGTATATAAGTACATATATTAGCATGTTCAGTGTAAAGTGTTTAAATCCCAATTTGTCTGTCTTTTTCTCTGTGGGTGGGATTTACACTCAACCTTTCTCTTTCATAGTGCATCAATTCAGTTTAAATATGTGGTTCCATGTTACAGAGAACAAACACAGGGAACAAAAAAATCAATGCCCCTGTCTGTATTGCCCATGGTGGGCAAATAAAGGTATGACACGTTGAGGTAAGTTTACAGGGGTCATTCTTTTCATTGGTACAACTATATATGCTAACGGCTTTATTGATGCTCTTCATAGTGAGGCCATAAACACGCTCTGGAGGCAAAATATACTGTCTAATAGTATCCAGACATTCCTTATAATTAGTGTATTAAGCTACTTTACTATTTAGCTACCAAACACAGCCTTTATAATTCACAGAAAAGCTATGCTAACCAAACAGGACACCCTGGAACAGCATCCTTGGTCACATGAGCCTGAATTCACCAGGCCCAAGAAGGCAAGAGAGGGAAAAGGATAATATAAAGCCTTTTAGAAGAGTAGAGGTGATATTGTGATTATCACACCATAGCTTTATATAACATAAAATAATATAAAAACAGACGCCTACATCACAGACAATTTTCTTGAGCCCGACTCGACCCGGTCCAAGGAAAGTGCTGGGAAATCTTGGCCCACCCCGGCCCGAGTTTGGGTCGGGCATCGCGTCGGGCTCGGGCAGAGAATCTAAACTCTACTCTAAATTAACACCCTCGATTTCAGGAAAGATGTTGTTGGGTGAGCAGGTGTCTACAAACTTTGGGATGTGTAGTCTAGAGGAGGGAAGGAGGTGGGCTGACGTTTCTTGTCTGCTGTTCTTCTCTGAAAGCACATTCTTTGTCATCCTTCAAGGAGGACCTTCACTATCCACCCCAACAAAGGGTGCCTGCCGAAAGAATTGCTCGCACTTAAAGTGACAGCAGCATTAAAGAATGGCCTTCATGTGGCATCTCTGGAGGAAAGTGACATTTAGAGGCACACCCAGAGAACTGTCAGCTATTTACTGCACTATGGGCTGCATGCAGGCGAGTGCCCATTGTAAACCACGCTGACGGCATTGTGGGAGCTTCGCATTTAGGCAGGTGGAGAAAAAAAACTCTTCTCAGGCACATTATGTCAGCTGCGTGACAGGACAGAGAGAGGTTTCTGTCTCTTTCATTACACTGAGAGACAGCACAGGTCTCCTGGCCTTTCAGATATTCTGCTTTATGCAGTATTCAACCAGAAGTCATGAATTCTTCACAAAAGTTAAAAGGGATGTCAAGCTTGAATGCAAATATTAACAAAACCCCAGCATTGCTTGTTGAGACACATGACTAAATAACGGCGTATACCAGAAATGATCACCAGAAAAAAACAAGACATTGAAGCATTTTTTAATCATTTTTGTTTTTTTTAGATAATATGAATTTTGCCATTGTTCTGTCAATATGTTGTGATTCAAATTTATTGATACACAAACACTTTAATCCACTGAATCCGTATTGGTACAACCTCGTAATTCAGAGGATCCACTGATGTACAGGAGAAAAATTTACACAGAACAGAACTTGAATGTTTACCACAATGTAATAAAGGCAATTTTTAAAAATATCTATTCAATTCTGCCATCTGCCACCAAAATGAATTCTTCCCAGTTTGGATGGTTGATGGCACTGTAACAGCTCACAATAGCCATGTAGCATGACATAGCATAGCATAACATAGCCTTGCCTAGCTTAGCTTAGCACTCAACAATTATATAGACTTTTTCTTGTAAATTTTCCTTAATCTTAGCAGATATTGGTACTGTCCTGTCTCCCATGGTGGCCCACAGTTGCCACTTTGCTAGTATTGACCCACGCCCTTGACTGGGCAAAGAAGAAGAAAAGAGGGGGAGCGAACTCAGAGTATAACCCTGACATGCACACCATGTTGGCCTGTGTTCTTCTGATGGTGGACTTGTGAACATTAATTTAGCCAATGTAAAAGTCTACCACAAAACATTTGTGGATGTTTTTACTTGTGTAAAAATGGTTTAACTCACTATGCAGGTACACCGTGAAGACGAGAACATGAGACACGGTGGACCAATCACAGCTGCTGCAGTCTGCGTTGCCGTGACACATTTTAAAATTTCTGGAAAGGTGTGCAATCAGGATAAACTGTAGGTTACACTGCTTCATCTAGGGCATGTGTGGAAGCTTTGGTGTAGATTTGTTTCTCAGAGGGGTGTCTGTAAAATATATTTCACACTTTCACTACTCAGTGATAAAACTCTTGTATCCAGATTGCAGTTTTTTGGCTTTCTCATTCACAAGACATCAGTAGCTCCTCCATTTCCATTCGCTGTTTTTCTTACGTGAATCTCCGTGGAAACGTGCACCCAAAGTGCAATTATGGTGCGTGGCAGTGGACAAATAGCTATTTTATTAAACACAAGGTGATGAAAATCAGAGATGTGCCTCTGTGCAGGAATAAAATTACCAGAGGACCACAAAGTTCAGCGGAAAAAAACAGTAGGTAATTCAGCCTGTAATTTTCTCAAAGGACATCTGAGAAAAAAACATACATGGTCGTTCCAGAGGGGAATAAAATCTCAGAGGACCCCCATAAAAGAGAAAATGACCCCAGGACCCCCTGTGAAACTAATCCTGTCCGGATAGGATTGTAGAGACATGAATTGGCCTTAACAATGGTCTTGAATAAATTGGCCTCTATTTGTAATCAGTCTGTTTGACTCTGGATTGAGTGTGGAGAACGAACCCTTTAGAGATGTTTTTGTAGTCTTTTCCAGTCTGATGAACATCAACATCTCTTCTTCTGAGCTCCTCAGAAATCTCCTTTTCTTAGAAACATTAGACTGGACTGATTAGACTGAATAATTATTAATTGATAGATTGATTGAAAACCTTACTCTAATTGTACCTTTAAATAAGGCTAGTGTAGAGGTATATTTACAATCTAGCCCAGTTGATTTGAATACATCTCTTACCTTATCAATAAAATGCAGAACACTGCAGCTCTCAGCAAACATAATTAAGTAAACAAGTTGACATTTAAGGTTTAATAATTATACACGACGTCTACCGTTTGAATGAGTGACTGCAGGAAAAACACGGTTTCAGGGAATCTATCAATATTGCAGATGTCCACCCGCTGCTTCACTGACATTTAGAGCCTGTGTCGTTTCGGACAGTTTGCAGTAATGTCTCACTTCTCTGAACAGCGCAGTGTGGAATGTTCCAGCACAGTGTAGCTCCTTCCTCCAGGCAGCGCCGCTCCAGACACCAATTCCATACCATTACCTTCCACTGCCAGGAAGGGAGCTCAACACTGCTGTGACACATGCCACTCAGGTGATATAGTGGAGGTGTGTGTTTTTCCAGCACAGCTGCAGTGCTCTTCAACATAACAAGTAGCTGGCCTTATTTTTACATAGCGCGCACACACACACACACACACTAACAGAGACCAACAGCACACTCTATCATTCATTTGCTTTGGATTAAAGATTAATTACACAGTTATAAAAAGAGCTTTGTGTGGAAAGACCAAGGTTTGTGTTTCTGATAAAGTGGCCTTTGAGTGGAAGCACAAGGTTTGTAGAAGTGGCCAGCAAGGTAGGTGTTTCAAATAAAGTGGCCAATCAGTGGAAATACAAGATAGGTACAAGATATTTCTAATGAAATGGCTAGCAAGTGGAAGCACAAGCTTGGCAGGTGTTTTTAACAAAGTGGACAGTGAGTGGAAGTACAAAGTGGGTGGGTCTATAAATGTTTCTAATAAAGTGGCCAGTCTAAGTAAAATATATTTCCAATAAAGTAACCAGAAAGTGGAGGTAAAGTACAAGGTAGGTAGGTTTGGGTTTCTAATAAAGTGGCCAGAGAGTAAAGGTACAGTACAAGGTAGGTAGGAAGGTAGGTAAGTAGGTGTTTCTAATAAAGTGGCCAGAGAGTGGAGATACAGTACAAGGTATGTAGGTAGGAGTGTGTTTCTAATTAAGTGACCAGAGGGTGGAGGTACAGTATAAGATAGGGAGGTGTGTGTTTCTAATAAAGTGGCCAGAGAATGGAGGTACAGTACGTGGTAGGTAGGTGTGTGTTTCTAATAAAGTGGCCAGAAAATAAAGGTACAGTGCAAGATAGGGAGGCGTGTGTTTCTAATAAAGTGGCCAGAGAGTGGAGGTAAAGTACAAGGTAGGTAAATAGGTATGTGTTTCCAATAAAGTGGCCAGTGAGGGGAGGTACAGTACAAGGTAGGTAGATAGATGTGTGTTTCTAATAAAGTGGACAGAAAGTAAAGGTACCGTACAAGATAGGGAGGTGTGTGTTTCTAATAAAGTGGCCAGAGAATAGAGGTACAGTACATGGTAGGTAGATGTATGTTTCCAATAAAGTGGCCAGAAAGTAAAGGTACAGTACAGGGTAGGTAGGTAGTTAGTTGTGTGTTTCTAATAAAGTGGCCAGAAAGTGGAGGTACAGTACAAGGTAGGTATGTAGGTGTGTGTTTCTAATAAAGTGGCCAGTGAGTCAAAAATAGACTGGCATCACTGAGCCTCTTTCTTACTGCATTATCTTGGCTCACAGTCAAACTGCTGTGTCTGCAAAGCACTGGTGATGTGGGCGGGCCGAGGGAGAGGGGCAGGGACAGATGTGGAAAGGCCACGCCCTCAGGCCGGCTGGGATTGGACGGTCTTGATCCAGTGAGTTGTAAGACAAATGAAGTGTCACAGTGGGGGGAGATTAGATAAGTAAAGTCCACTCGGGTTTATTTCAATTTGGCCAGATCAGTAGAGCGTTACAGACTGGATCCCTAATGACCAGAGGGGGATGGGCAAAGGAGGAAGGGGCGAGGGGGGTGACAGTACTTGTGAGTGTGTGTGAGTGTGTGTGTGTGTTCTACACACGGACACGGTTCAGAGATAAAGGTTTTAACAGAGTCAGGATATTCACCCTCCACAATAGACCCAGTATGAGGCCCTACTGGCCACACATTTGTTCAGATTATATCAAGGCTGGCAATATGATACGCATCAAGCTGCGAGGGTTACGAATAAAAATAATGCAGTATATTGTGATACTGTAAGCGAGGTGATAAATTGTGATTTATTTTGTAAATTGATTGATTAGGGTTTCTTTTTCCATTTGCTGTCTTGCTAAATAAGGACCAAGTAGTGCATGACATCTTATAATAATTAATAGATAGCTGCTGTTATCGGATGTGTCTTAAATTCCGTCTTTGTTTGTCTTTGATTCCATAGAGTTAGCAAGTTAGCTTGATGTGTAATTACACTAACTAAACAAAAATGAAATTAAGACCTGTGACCTTTCATGACAGCTACAGGCCTGTTCCAACTTCTTCCAGCTTCCTCCAAATTCAGGTGGACACTGCAATTTTAGCTCAATTTTAAGCCAAATTTGGTCGGATGTGACTGATTTTCATGATCTGGACGAATTTTAGCTTCATCGTGCGTTATTTGTCGTGCAGTGTGAGAGGAGATGCGATGTCCGATTAACTGCCCAAATGAGCAGTCGGACACGAATAGGGATTTCTGACATGCCATAAATTTTGATCGCTTGTCTCACAGTGTAAGCTGGAGTCTCGAGAGCCAATTTCTTAACGTCACGACCTATAATACAATATGAAAGAAGAAAACCAGTACTATAGATTGCTTAGACCAATTCATACTGATACTGGATATTTAATTAACCAGCAGACAAAATCCAAGTCACTAAATACACACAGCGAGTGGAAAATGCTTCAGGCACTCCTTCACACAGTATACCCCTGGCTCAATGTTACTAATACCAGCATCGCTACCACTGTGTTGGCACACTGGCAACCAGCCTCATTCCACATCACTACCACGGTGTCAGCATGCTGACTATCAGTCTACTGTGGTGCTAGCAAGGTTCACATAGCCAGGAGCTATGTTCAGTGGCCCCCAAGAACAATTAATGCTCCATGCTGATCTGTAAAAAAAAAAGCCCCCAGAACGGTTTCCTTCCATGCTCAGATCCGTTCAGCCCTGCGGTGGAAAAAGGAGCCATCATGAATCATTGTCTGCCACCAATATTTCCATGGAAATGATCAATTAAATGCGTTTATATTATTATGTTGATATTTTCTTACACCCTTATAGATTTCCAGAGATCCAATTTAAAAAGGGAGCTGCATCAGTTTGAGGGTTGTGCATCTGAAGAGAGCAGAGATGTTCCCAATAGGGGTCATCATGATGATGGTAAAGTGTGTCTTGCCCCTCTTCTCCTGTGGTGGCCACATCATCTTGGCCTTGCTGATGGGGGACACTATATACAGTATGTTCAAAGGATTGTGGAGACCTTTCTAAATAATGCACTCAGCTACTTTAATTTGCCCCCATTGCTGCTAAAACAGATGTGCAACTAAGTGTTGTGCAAATAGGAGCTGTATTATCCCTACCTCATTCCAGTTGAGGGCTATAAAGTGATATAAAGCCCCTCCAAAGCACTAAGCTGTGGAACTAACTGTGTTTTATGGAATGATGGAGCTTAATCCAATACTTTTGGGATAAGTTTTTGCATTGGGAATGAGGTGTGGTGGTAATCTTTCAAAATCTTTACCTCCAGTGCTCTGAAATGTAGAAGAAGGCCTTCCTGGACACTAAAAACTATTTTTGCACATGTCCATATAGTGTATATAATAAAGGTATAATGTGGGGGGGTTCTTATAAAATGTCCAGTAAATGAACATACATGGCAGGGGTTTCTAATAATGTGGACAGTGTGGGAGTGTGTGTCCTGTAGTGGATTTTTAGTGCAAAACTCCACCTAGTGGCCTCAATTGGAAAAACATGCCAGCCCACATTTTCCACACTTTCGTGTTGGGTTAGACTGAGTGAGGTCAGCTGAATATTTTTGAAATGTGGGTTAATCTGAATTACCGTGTTTTTGGCACTATAAGGCGCACTTATAATCCTTTAATTTTTCCAAAAATCTTTAGTGCACCTTTATAATCCAGTGCGCCTTATGTATGAATTTAATTAGTCAGGTTGTAAACAGCAGTAAAGCCACTCCACTAAAGTACAGCTTATACAGAAGTTTCAGTTTAGTTCTCCAACACCGAGGCTGAAGCAGTATTAGCTTTATCTGCTAACCTTGCAAAGTGCTAGCTCGTTTGCTGTTCAGAGGTGAGTGTTATCGGCCTGTATCCTGCTGCTAACCCCAGCCTGTAGCCTGCGTGATTTCCATGTTAAAACAAGCTACGTGGGACATCAGTGTAGCGCTGTCTGGCCTTATTACTGGTTAGCCACTAATGCTAATGCTGCTGCACAAAGCCTTAGTGGAAATCTGGACATCTAAGCTTACTGTAAATAAACAGAATTGCTTTAAATCACCCAAATAAACAGTTTTCAAGAGACAAATCTGTGTAGATTTACATTCAGCGCTTTTTTGACTTGAACAAGTTTTTATTTTTTTTAAATTACAGTTTTGTTTCCTTAGCTTAGCTTTATTTAGCTAACTTAGTTAGTCCAAAATGATTTTTGTCCAAAACCTAATCAGAAGTCAACTGAATAAGACAACCATGTTCATTTCATTATTTTTTTATTAAACATGAAAACATTTTAATTTACAAAAACACAGCTAATTACTGCTCAATTTCTTTGTGCATCACATTGCTCCAGTCAGCATTATGCCATTCCTACTTGTACCTGAATTTTGTAAAACTGTTGCATAAATAGATTCCCCCTACTACTTAAATTGAATGTTTTAAATAGGAATATGTACTCATATTTTAATACTGTATTCAGTGTTTCAGTGAAGCAGTTTACCCGTCCACTACCTGGATCAGGTGTGGATAAACAGAAAGCATAAAATATGGATATTCCTGTTCACCAAGTACAGAACATAAGTGATGGTGCTTCCCATGATTTCGATCCAGCTCCACATCCGCATGCACACACCTGAGACAGGTTTGAAGTGCACACTTCATTAAGAGCTATGAGAAAAACCTGGGAGCAACCAAACACAAAAGTTCACAGAACTGGACTTCACTTAAACAGGTGTGTTAATGTTGACTGAAGCTTTCTATACAACTGTCTTCTTCAAATGAGTCAAGCCACTTAAATACAGCCCCAAATCAGAAAAAGTTATGAGAGTAAGTGTTTTGTCTGGTCATGGTTAATTTATATTTATTAATATACAGTACTAGTCACAGGTTCAGGAGATTAGGTTACGCTATGGGTTGTAAACAGTGGTTTTAATAAGCTTCTTGTGTACTTTTAAAGTTATTAATGCCTCGTTTTAAATGTTAGGGAGTTCTCTTTTAAGGCACGTTTGCAGAAAGAATGGGAATGGGACACCTGAAAATTCATTGACTGGTATCTTTAGTTCCAAAGCATCTTTTCAACATCTGTTCAAACGTCTGTTCAAACGTCGCACATTAAAAACTTATAAATGTTTTACCATACCAACTTTTTTGAGAATGTGTTTCAGGCTTAACAAGGTGCCACTACGACTTCCCTACTGTGTGAAAGCCCTAAACATTTATATTTAGGAAGATGATGCTAATGTTTGTGAATGGCATGGCTCTCCTGTCCTTCATCATGTGTGTGATGGTGACTGACTCCGATGTTTCTGTCTTCAGCTTTGGTGATGACTGGATGGCTGTGGGTGGGATGATAGTGGCCATGGGTTTGGCTATGATGGTGATGAACATTTACAGGTCTTGCAGGGTCTGCTGGAGGTTCTTCTGAGATTTGTGAAGGGCTTGTTCCCGTGGTTCCAGTGGTGGAGTTTTGCTGTTCGTCTGAAAGAGTAGAGTTGGAGTCCACCTAAAACATAAAACAAAGGCATGATTAATAATGGTTGTGCTTTAATGTAAACCACAGCAACTAACTTGGCCATCACAGAAACTTCCTAGCAACAACAGCTGGAAACACCTGAAATACCAGCAACAACATAGCAGCCACCTGAAATTCTGCTGCAGAAAGGAAAAAAAAAAAAACGGTTGAAGTGGGTTTTTACTGATGTAAAAGTGCGTCTCCAAAAATGTTTTGGTGCAAACATGTTCACTATCAAGCTATCAAGCTAAGTTTTTATTACTGTATAAAAGATAGATGGGCACTTTAGTCTTGTTGGATGCACTATGTTTTTTCACAGGTTGACATGTGCAGAGAGACAATCAAATATCGGTGTGATGTTTGATTTTTTTTTGCATTGAACACTTCATTTTCAGAGATATTAAGAGATATATGCTCACTGTGCAGTTGCAGATGTCTCGGTGGTACGTGGCTCTTATGGCGGCCTCCACGTAGGGGTGGTGAAGGTAACTGTATGGCAGGACGATGTGAAAGGTTAGCTGGCCACAGCTAGCACAAAAGAGAAAGAGAGACAAAATAGAGTCATCAGAATAGATAAAGACAGCTTAATATGTCAGCTTCCTGTGCTTTATATACACAGATAAAAAAAAAAAGTTATAATACCAACGTTATAGTTGCGCCCAAATGAAAGTGTCAATAAAGTGTGCCATGTTGTTAGGAAGGAAGATAAAGGTCCCAGGAATGATAAATGATTAGGCGACATTTGTTTATATTTATTGAGCTATATATACACTACATAAGTAGTGTTAACACATATGTAACCCAACATGACAGACATCTCAGCATGGAGCTGTAGAGGTTCCTAATGGAACTTCTTAATGGCTTATTCTATTTGTAATATTGCTTTACAAGGACTACAAATAAGTAGGTAAATGCATTTGTTAAAAAGGGCTGTCCACAAACATCATGATATAGTGTATTTGTGTAATGAAGTACCGATCGTAAACTAAAAAGTCGTCCTTGTCTCCACGCAGGGCCTCCCAAACGTCCGGCTGCAGTGGACTCTGCTGAAAGACTGGGATGCCCTCAGCCGTCCTTCTCTTCAGCTCCCAGTACATGGCTCTAGAGTGGGCGTCCTGCTCGTTTACCACCAAGAAGCCCACATCAGTCAAGTTGCTCCGGGCCAGCTTATCACGCAGTCCACCCAGCCTGCACAAAACACAAGAACTGAATTTTAGATTTGTCCTAGACTCACTCAACACTCAAATAAAATCTACTTTTTTTTAAAAAAACAAACACAGTGTATTTTGTAGGTGGGTCATTCTCAATTAGGAGTGAGGAAACCATGTAAGAAAGGATGCAGGGATTAAAAAAGACACTTATAAAATACTAGTGTATACCCATTCACACAGCTAACCTAGAATTAAAGATGCATTTATTTTAATATTTCTTCAAATTGTATTTTTTTAAAATCATGTTTTATAGCTGCATTACATATGGATAATATGGATCCGGCACCAAATAAATAGTTTTCATCATTTGAGTAAACAAAGGTTTAACCCAAAAGAGGCCATGTGTCACTCTTTAAAAGCTGTGGAAACTTCCTTATAGCACTCTTTCCGTCATTTAATCTCATGAAGTAGCCAAGTGACTTAACACCTGAGAGCATCACAGGACAGTTTATGAAAGTGTGATGGATGATCTTACCTCATTTACAAAATGTAAGAGTGCTGAATTAGTTCTGAAGTTAAAATTAGCTCATTAAAAAATATATATTATTTGCTTCTACAGGCTTGTTCTGATCATTTTAGCAATTTAGATAATTTAATGAAATGTATACTTTCTATATAACTACTTCTGACCTGATTTATAGAACAAAATTTTTAAATACAAGTTGTGTCATTTAGGTTACTTCAGGATTTTACCTTTAAAATACTTTTAATACTTGATTTAATTGTTAGATAGTTGAATTTATGTCAAAATATTGCCACAATTTTTTGTATAATTGATTTTAAGTAGGTGCACAAATTATTATTATTTTTTTTTTTTTACCAGTATGTCACTGGTGTTACAGTCAACTGATGTTCTACATCATACCACTGTCATGAATGATTAAAAAACTGGAAAAAACATTGGTCAAAATTCAATTTTTTTTGATGAATCAACTTGATTTATAATGACCCAAGTCCTCCCAGTGAAGTGACCACATCCTAATATGTTGTCTACATCACCCATTCTTACCTGGCGGCCTGCGTGAGGCAGAACTGTCAGCTGGCCTTCAGCAGAGCCACAACACCTACTTTTCCCAGCAGATCCTTCATAGGGACCTGGCCATTGATGTCCCAGTGTGGGGCAGGTTTACAGATCAGTGACCCATCATTGTCCCCCTCCACGAACAGCGGGGTCGCCCAGAGCAGTGCAGGCAGAGCGGACAAACACAGAGCCAGCAGACCCTGCATCGTCCTGACCCGAACCTAGAGCTGAATACAAAATACATACACCTTTATTTCCACATCATTCTGATGATTGGATTGTGAAGTCTTGCTATGCAGTAAAGGAAAAATATATCAAATTATTATATCTGTTCTTATCACTCGAGATCACAAGATCATTTAAGAGTCACAATTTAGATATTACTACATGTGTTTACATACGGATTTTTACTGATGTCTAACTAATGCACAGTAGTATTATGACTCTTAAACAACCTCATAATTCAGAGGAACATATAGAATTTTAAACATATTTTTTTCACCACAGAATGCACTGCAAAAAATTAAATCTTAGCAAGTGAAATAATCTAGTTTGAAAGCAATAAATGTTATTTCTTACTCTGATAAGAGTTTTAGGCATACTAAGCATTGTAAATGTAAGATTGTTTTACATATTTTAGAAATAATTATCTTATTCAGTCTTACTTTTCACTTTTCACGTTATTTTAAGTAATTTGAACTCAAAATAAACACAAAACGTCACCAGTCAAGTTATTCTGATACAAAATTTAAGCTAGAAAATAAAATATTTTTGCTTGATTTGAGTCTTACATCACTCATTTTGAGGCTTTGTCATTGCTTATTTTAAGAATACTTTATAAGAAAATTTAGCTTACCCCATTGGCAGATTTTTTTTGCTTAATTTACGCATTTATGTCTCAATTTAAATAAATTGTATCTAGTTTTTGCCAATGGATTTTTTGCAGTGTGCGATAATGAACCAAAACATATAGTTCTGACATTGGGAATTTAGGTAAGACACAGGGTGACTACAAATTGAGGACCCATCTTAGGAGCAGTGAAACTGTGTTCTCTGGAATGATTTTGCTCGAGTTTAGGATGAAATGAGGTGGTGATTATCCAACATTGTGACGTCACTACCCTTACAAAAAATGAGTTTATTCGAGTGTACTATTAGCATACTTCTTTTAAACTAAAATTAAGCATGTATGCTTTCAGTTTACTTTTTTGTGTATATCAGTGACATACTAAACATTGTTATATTTTTTTGTACTATAAGGCACACTAAAAACCCTTTAATCTCCCCAAAAATCGTCAGTGCGCCTTGTAATATGCAGAAATTTTACCAATGAGCTTATAAGAAGCAGTAAAGCCACTCCGCTGAAGTACAGAGTTATTCGTTCTCCAGCACCGTGGCTGGAGCAGTATTAGCATTAGCCGCTAACCATGCTAAGGGCTAGCTCTGTCGCCAATTTAGTCCCAAGTAGTATTGAACTAGTACACTTACAAATCTACTACAAGTACAATGATCCTATTATACTTACTACATATACTTGGGAAATATACTTCAACTTTACTTATGTTTACTTATTAAAAATAAACTGTAAGTATACTTTTTTCGTAAGGGTAATGCTCTTGTGTTGCTGAAATCAATCAAATCCTCATAGAAAGGTTCCAGTACTCAGTAGAAAGCCTTCCCTCGACAGTAGAGACAATTAGTTTCAACAAAAGAGGGGTAAACGCTCTAACCAATAAAACATAAGAATCTCCATTTTTGGATATTTTTCATTTACTAGATATTGTGAACACACAAACGGTCCCTTACACTTTCTTAAAATATCTTGATGAATGGACCAAAAGAAATGATCCAAAATTACCTGAAATAAACAGTTTTTTCATTGACTTCCACTGAAAGTTAACATAAATACAGGTTTTTCATTAGACAGTGGTAATAGTGTGTATGTCACAGCTAAAAATATTAGTTCCAGTCATTTTAAAGCTGCCATTTTGTCAGAACTTAGCTTGGTTAATCAGGTTAGCTGCTTTAGCCTCATAGCTAGGTTAGTGCTAATTAACTAAAAAAGCAAGGGTGTTTAGGCTGAGTGACTAAATTTTAGGGTAAATGGGGTACTTTTGGCCAAATGCCATTGTCCTTTAACATTTAATCTTTACTTTTCAGTTTCCTACCTGCAGTTTTAATAGTGTGAAGCAGCCAAACACCCCAGAATACCAAAATGTTCATGTTTTAATCACCTTAGCATATTTAATCACCACAAAAAGCTAAAATCACACACAAACACCATTAAAAACTAGTATAATCTCAATAATTAACCACCTTTATGAGAATCCCTTAAATGGCAACATTAATAAGTTATTTTTGCTAGCAGAAAACACTCAACACAAACAGAAGTAGAAGCTCAGTTGATGGACCTACCTCTGTTATCTTGCTTGGCCTGTTTACAAACCCAAAAACACAAGTGGTGTCTGTTTACGCAGCAGTTTTTAAAGGCTTGTCCAGCCTAGGCCGTCCCCCCTGCACAAACACACACAACCAATGCAGGCAGAGTTCAGGGCCTTGTGCTTCTACTACATCCAAAGCAATTGATTTTCTCATCCAAAGCAAACCTCAAAATCTATTTGCAGTAATCCATTACCCTCCATGCTGTTGATCTGGCTGGAAGGGCAGAATGACATCATCTGCAAGTAGGTCAAGCATGGAAAGTGCATTACAAAAGCACAGACCATTCCCAGCTAATGTTCTGAACTGATGAGCTCAAAATTAGAGAATAAATTGGAAGAACAATAGAGAAGAAAAAAAGGGAAACAGATGGAAATCACATTTCTGAATCACAATATTAAACTAAACCGTAATATTGGTTAGAATTGAGACAGATGAGTAACAAGATCTTACAAATGAAAAATAAATCCATGAAAATTAATGTGTACCACCTTCTGTATTGTAAACTGGCCCTATGAGCACTAATGCGAGAAACAGATGAAAGTAAAAATGTGGCTCAAATGTTTGCTTAGCCGTATTTGAGCTTCCCACTCGCTGGCACAGGCTGTTGACCATTTGTTGCTGTTTGTTTGAGCTAAACATTTGGCAATTACGACATACGGAAGGCCATGAAAACAGACTCCAATCCGATGGGACTGTTTCTATAAGAATGACAGAGAATGTCCTGCTTTCCACTACTGAGAAACCATTTACAGAAAATTACAAAACAAAAGTAATTTTTAAGCAAGATAATTCTGATCCTACACACTACTAGAGACAGTGTGTCAGCTGTCCAACTCTGTTGACATACTTTGTGAGGCCCTTGAAGTGAAATTTTACAGCTAATTAAATTGTTAATACACATTTCCAGATGTTTTAAACAAAGGTTAGGTTTTCTTTTTTGCATTTTGGCCTCCTATTGATGCATAATTGCAGTTTTTGATCAATAAAATGGAGCTTTTTAAAGGGTTTTTTTAAGGATATTTTTGAAAAGCTTTGTTTGCCCCCTCCATACAACACTGAAAACATAACTAAAAATAATAATAATAAGTAGCACATTTAAAAAAAAATAATTTTCAAACACATGCAGGTTTTTGTGACTGAATCTCAAACACCTCCTTATTATCTATCTAATGAACTATACATGTCTTGGAACTACAATGTGTATACACAGTACAATAAATTAAAAATTTTTACACATTGATAAATGTAAATACTGCACTGTTCCTTATATATAATGCAGTACTTAAACTTAGAATATGTAATGTCATTTTTTTGTACACTACTTAGTGAGTAGTGTGTAATTTGGGATTAAACCTGTTTTTTTTGTAGTTTGATAATAAACACCCTTTATAAGATAGTCATCCCATGTGATGGATTGACATTTTCATGGTTTACAAGCTATAGCAACATGCATGTTTTTGGTCTTCATATTGAGAGACAAAGAACTTAGAAAACGGACAAAAAATGGCAACTTTAGAATCACACATTGAACTTTTGTTTGTGCTGCCTAGTTTTTAGAATTTCTAGAATGTACGAAAACAAAGAAGAGTTAGTCAGTTACATTATATGCCCAACAGTTTGACAACACCTGCTCCTCCAGAGTTATAAATTCTCATTTTAAAAAAGAGATTTGGGCCTTTACTAATCTGCGAAAAACTAAAAACGCTAGATTTTGGAACACTGCTGTGAGGATTTGATGGCATTCTGCCACGAGACCTTTAGTGAGCTCACGTACTGATATAGTTGTAAATCAATAAAGACCCTCAAACCTATTCCAGAGATTTAAGACGAAGCTCCAACACTTTGTAGAAGTTCCTCTGCTCCATAAAGCAGTGTTGGGTTTTATACACATCTATCTACCTGTATAGATATTAGTAATTGATGCACCAAAAAATTAGATGAGCTTAATATAATTTCAAAATTTTTAATCTATTGTATATATTACTATTTATAGTCGAGTGAGACATATAAAACTATACATTTCAATATTATTTACCTAATACAGCCATTAGAACCCAATAACTTTAATATTTTAGTCAAACTGTGTTTACAAAAATATAAACTGCTAGGTCTGGACATGTGAACACAACCACTAGTGCGTCACTCTATGTGATAACCCTTTACCCGTGGACGGTTCAATACGTCATGGACATCAATAACAACTGTACAGTAACCAACACTAATTCTAAGGCCCAGGAGTGCATTATTTATACTCTCAACAAAACAATGATTCTGGAACACCCTGGCAGTAGGCCTAATGTAGAGAAAGCAGCCTACTTCAGCGAAGCAAATGAATCACTGTGTCACTAATACTGCATTATTTTTTGATAGAAAAAAAATGAATATACTTAAGCCGATCACTCTCATGCCTTTATGCATTATTTAAGGCCAATTTATCTAAAATGAAATTAAAATGAAAGAATTAAGTCTAATTAAGACTACCATACTGGAGTTCTTTGTTTCTTATTTTATCAAATTTTCTTTCCAATTTAGAAGTCCAATTACCCCACCCACTCATTAGAATTTCCCTCTTCCGATACATGTGAAGTCAGCCACAGCCTCTTTTCCAACTGCCACTAATGCAGATTTACTGAGTATCCAGCATGCTTGGAAAGTGCAGCTACACAGCACTGATACATCAGCTAACAAATGCCTGTGCTGACCATCTACCCATCCAGAGAGAGGAAGGCCAATAACTTCACAAACAGCATCCTGGATCCTGGATTTGAACCTGCAATCCTCAGAGAACTCAAACTGAAAAAATGTATAGTTTCACAATACGAACTCTAAACGGTTCTGTTACCTTCTGAGAAAACTCAATGCTACAGGTTGAGAATAATGTTTCTGAATGCCACCTTGAGGATGCCAGAGGGGACACTTTAAATATCCATAACTATGGATGCACAATATATAGTTTTAGCAACATCACTGCAACGTGGGCTGCTGATGGCAAGTGATTCAAACCAGAGAGCCTCAGAGAGCTCATACTTTTTAAAAAGGGCATTGAGGAATGCAACAAACCAAATACTATTGATCATATAAAAATCTGTGTTTGGGGGAGAAATATGTTTAAGTGTGAATGATAAAAGGCTTTAAAGGACCTTCAGATTATCCATTGATTTCACTGTCCTAAAACCAGACAAAAAGTCAATACAAAGGAAAAAAAAGGAAGTGATTCAATTTCCCTAAACTCGTTTTATTGTTCTGAAGAACACCTTTGCTTTGCCAGGAGTAGCTTGTGTGCTATTTGCTTGGTCAATGATCTTAAACTATGAACATTAAAAAAAACAATGTTAATCAAACAGCCTGATCTCATACTTAACAAACAATATCAACTGCATGGAGTACCATCATGCTTAAAGGGGAATTCAAGCATTTTTTACATTTCCTTATAGTTTAATCATGAAACATCATAATGTTTTCATAATGCAGATATTTCGAAATCCCACTTTAAATCTGAATAAATCAGAAGCTAAAGTTTGATACTTAAACATAATTAAAGTAATGGTTTGTTTGAAAGTACACATATTCCTTTCTGTTCCAAACATGATCTAATCAGTCAAGCCATGTTTGGTGTATGAAATCTGCTTTTTTAGTTTAGTCTTGCAGCTTTATGGCTAATGTAGACAAACAACAACAAAGTGTACAGCTACAGATTAACATTTTGACATTGCATGATGCACAGTGTAATTGGGATCAGGGGCAAACAGTGTAAAACTGGATTTCTTCATTCTAAAGTAAAATGACTGGTTTTCTCTAACCAGTTTATATAATGGGACATAAGTGTGACATAAATTAAGACATCCCTCAGTTGCTCCTTGCTTGGAGTTCAGCTAATGTGGCAATTTACATTATTCTTTTTCATCAAAAATAGACATCTCTTTCTTTCTTTTTCTCTATCACACACACACACACACACACACACACACACACACGCACACACACACACACACAGTCTTAGGTCATAATTCCAATCAGTCCTTCATCACCCGTGCCATTGCCCTCAGGGCTATTACATGCTGTTATGATACCCAGGCCTAAATCTGCTAGGTCCTCCTGCATGCTGGTGGTCATCATCATTTTAGGCTCCAGGCGGTTACACAGCGTCCTGTAGGAGGGAAGAGGGTAGCCCAGTTCTCGGAGAAACTCGTACCCTTTGACTCCGACTGCACAGCGGATCTTGCGGGCGGTCAGCACTGTGTCGTGAGACCACACGGCCCGCCGCGAGCGCTTGGCCAAGGTCAGAGCCCGGATTTGGTCCTCGTACAGAAACATTTGCAGTCCTTTTTCCATCTTGCTCAGCTTGTGCAGACGTTTCTTCATCTCCTCTGCCTGAACGGTAAAACAAGGAGCAGAATTGATTGTCAAAGTTGCATAGTGACCATATGCTGAGCATGATCTTGCACACGAATGTTTAACAACCTTTTCTCTCGTTTTGGTTCTGCACATTTAAGACTGATATACTACATGTCTAAATGTTTGTAGACACTCCTTCTAATGATGAAGTCATTCAGCTACTTTAAGCTGCACCCTCTGACACAGATGCTAAATATTATTTTATATGGATCCATTTCAAACAATTTACATGTAGAAATATATTATTAATTGCACTGTTAAATAGATTTGTTTTAAGTATTTCATGTTCCATGTAAACATGAAGAAAGTCTCTAGTTTAGTCCATTATATACCACAATTAACCTGCACAATCAGACTGTTGTCATTCATAATAAGTTTTTAAAATCATTTATTAACCAGAACTGCACACTAAATAACACTTTTATTTAAATAACAGAAGAAAACTGGTTATTTATCCATTATATACTTCCCTTAAACCTTAACATAATTCAGTAATACAAACTTTCTTATCTTCAAGGTTACATAAGACATATAGTTCATTTCAGGCCTAATTTAAGGCATAAAATCAAATCAAATTTACCATCCTGTAAGAGAAACATCTGCTCAAGTGGAAAGCATAAAATAATGTAACTGAGATGAGTTTCTGGTAATGTGCTGCCTTCCAAGCGATACAGAATCTGTGCCAGCACAGAGACACAAAAATAATAACCAAAGGGACAGAGCTCAGCTAAGCCACTTCTATTTTTACTCTTTATTATGCTCCAACTCCCAGACGCAATCTGGCACTGGCTCTCTTTCTACGTTCACTCGGCCCTGTCCTGTTTGTTCTAATGGGGGATGAAGTACTGGCCTCTCTCTGGAGCCGGGCTGTGTGCTGCTGCTGCTGCTCCAGCTGGCTTTTGTAGTGCTGGCAGAGCGAGCAGGGCTGCTCCTCTTCCGCTCTCTGTCGCTCTTCTTCCTCAGGGTCCACTCGTGGCTGCCGGCGGGCATAACCATGGTCCCCAACGTTCAAATCCTTCTCTGCTAAAACAAAAAAAATAAATAAAAAAAATTGATATATTTTTAGCCCAAATAGTTCCAGATTTCACAGTTCTGCTCCTGGGCTTACATTGCTGTGGACTCACTTTAACTTAGGATGGTTTTGTTATTAATTTATTATTATTTTGTTATTATGTCATTATTAAAAAAGTAGTTACATTTTTCAGAGCATTATAAAGTAATTTAATCCCACGTCATATTTTTTTCCCCCTCTGACCTTTCTCTATTACTGGAGATGACCAATTGGTACTTTTTACAGTGTGGGCAGTGTGCCAAGTCCTCCTTCACATCTCCATAAAAGTTGTCAGCAGAGGGAAGCATGAAGTGATGTAAGATTTTCTGGGAAAACACTGCACTGACTTTGGACTTGATATATAATGCAGTGGACCAACACCAGCAGATGAAATGTCTCTCCAAACCATCACTAATTGTGAAAACTTCACACTAGACCTCAAGCAGTTAGGACTGTGTGTCTCTCTCCACTCTTTCTCCAGACTCTGGTGATGTAATGTAAAATTCACTGCTGACAACTTTTATGAAGATGCAGATTTCTTTTTCTAGCAGGACTTGGCACACTGCCCACAGTGCCAAAAGTACCAAATAGTCATCTCCAGTAATAGAGAAAGGTCAGGGGAAAAAGAATCTGGTGTGGGATTAAGTTATCTGGCAAACTGAGAAATGTAATTAAACATTTTCTGTCATTAATAATGACATAATAAAAAAATAATTGTAAAAAATATTAAAATAATAACAAAACCATCCTAAAATTGGCTGTAAGCCATAATCATCAACAATAAAATAAATAAACACTTAAAATAGATCACTCTGTGTCAAATACAGCTATATAATATAAGCGTGTCATATTTTTAACTGAATTAACTTACTAAAATATAGTAACTTTTTTTGTACATGATGCACTAGTACATATTTTTACTTATCCTATCGCATGCCTCATTGTACTGGACGTGGAAATGTCATGCCATTAGAACTCTAGGTTACCTGGTTCAGGTTTGAGGGGCAGCACTACATGAGGAGTGATGGGTGAGGGTGGGTCTGGTACATTAAACAGTGTGGGAATCGCATTAGGCTTCAGTTTTCTTCCCCCTGCTGGCGAGCGGGCGATTTCCTCAAACTGACTCTCCTCGAAGTGATCCTGCAAGACATAGAAACACAGATTTATAATCTAGTACACAGGGGCTAGAGGTATTTCCACACTCAGAGCAGCAGGGCTGTGTGAAGCTGTGTTTCAGTCTCTTTATTAACAGATAGTATCAGATACATAACAGCAGGAGCGCGAGAGCTACACTCGCCTGGCACAGTCTGGAGCAGGGGGTCGGCGCGAAGTCCCGGCGACAGTTTACCAGCCACTTTCTCATCCGCACGGGGTCTTTCGGAAAGCGAAACAGCTGCTTCCCTATGGTGGTGGAGTTGGAGCAGTTTGGAGCCGAGCAGCCGCCCATGACCTTTAAAACACACTAGTTTATTAACTAGTTAACGCTAGCTAAGCTAGGCTAACTAACAAGCTATGGTTAGCTAAGCTAGTTACCAAAGTAACGGTAGCCTGGCGCTACCGCAGACACGTAGCTAACGCTAGCTAGCCTTCAAGCTAAGTAACAAACAAACAAGCTGCAGGTCTAACAGCAGCTTTCAGCTCCAATAAAAAAACACGTAGAAATGTTTCCAATATCTAACATCCACCCCGGCGAGGCTGGTAACTCACCAGCTCCTCAAAACTGTTAAAAAAATCAGCTTAAAAAGAAGTGCAACTCCGAGTTGTTTGAGCCAAAATGGCGCTTCTCTGTCTCCACACCATCAGAGAATCTCCAGAGCGGAGAACCCCCACTTAACTACATGTGGTGGAGTTACCACACCAGCAGGGGGCGCTCAAAAAAATGAATGGGTTCATATCAGACAGACAGATACCTTATTGATCATATAGGGAAATCTGGTTTATATGGAGAAACTGAGAAAATTATTCAATGTTTTTAAATATTTTTATACTGAAAAACGTGTCATGATCTCAGCACAGAACAATTCTAAGTGTTTCAGTACCACATACACACATTTAAAGCTTCTAAACTCCAATTATAAGCCTTTAACCGTGCTCTATATATATATATATATATATATATATATATATATATATATATATATATATATATATATATATATATATATATAACAAAGTAAATATATTGAATCTTGAATCAATAAGAAGTCAATATTTTGAAATGAAAAAATGTATGATTTCTGTTAAGGACTTTTTAGATTGTCACAGAGATCTTTTATATGTCGCACCATTTAAAAAAATTAGTTATCATAAAGATTTAAAGAAGGAATGCAAAGCGATCCTTTATTGACTCGTAGTGTAATAATATTATTTATGATGATATGAGACAAAAGATTCACTATGAATATAAAGATTCTTACAAGAAACCCCCTAACGTTTATGTGCTTTCTGAAAGTCAGAAGATGAATCCCTGGAGCATTTCTTTTATGGATGTTGATGTCATTGCATTTAATGCGTACAACTTTAAGTTTAGCTTTCTCTGATGACATAAAAGTAGCAATACTTTTAGCAAAATACATTCACTGCATTAAGTGGAGGGGTAAATAAGCTCTGTTTTATTTATTTAGTGAATGAAGTCATACTACAAGTAGATTATACGACATCCACCGTTTGCAACTCGACTAAATTGAACAAAGTAGCAGCAATACTCACGTCTTTACTGCATAAAAGGTTTGTTGTAGAAAAATGGTAATGTACTGGTAATTGGTCTTTACTTTATTAAACGAAATATTCATTATAGTTTTTAAAATTTAAGGAATCTCATGGTTAAGTACTTACCTGCTATTGTTAATTTGAGCATGTAGCGTTTTAGCTCCATTCACACCCATTCACTGAGGAATCATTCGCTGGCTCCCTTTAGCGGTGAGGTTATTTTCTGATATAACGAGGGAATAGAAAGTGGGCGGGCTCCCGTAACCCGGCTCTGTGGCCTCTACATAAGCGAGCGTGGTGAAGCGGCGGCACTGCCTGTGTGGATATATAAATACTTTTAAATAATGCAATAAATGAGTTTAAACGCATTATAAACTTACCAGAACTAGCTATAACATTTAAAGTCTCCAAATCTGCCTAAAATACAAGCTTGAGAATTTCTGCACAGTTTATTTCGATTTGTAAACTCAGAATAAGGGAGTTTTCTGTTCAGGCGTTCTCACAGGAAGTTCATAATCTCACACATGGAGAATCAGGCGGCTGGCTGTTTGTGTTTAAGTGGAAGGTGGATGATATTTGAGTTATTTTTAAACAGAAATAGTGTAAAAACACGGCATTTCTGTATAACGTTAACTGTTTAGTATATGTAGATAGGTATTTATACTTCTATCAGCTCATTTCTTTGTTTATGAGCGCCGTTAACTACTAACATAGCAGAGTCTTAATGTGTACACTGAGTAAATACTGTAGGTCAGGTTAGAAAGGGTAGGATAATTAGATTTTTTAAAATTATTTTGAAGCAGGAGAGATAAGAGTAAGGATGAGCTCGTCCATGGTTGTACCCGTTATAGACGTGCAAAATGACAATTTTAAGGAGCTGTGGCCGTCGATGGTGCTCGCCTTTAAAACAGCCACTTTCACTGCTTTGGACACGGTGAGGATTAACTTTGTTTTACTAGTTATAACCCATAAGAGACCATAGTAATGTATGTGTGTGCCATAGACTCTTTAAAAGCTGTGTAAAGTTTCTTACAGCACTTTGTAAGGCCATTTAAGTTTCTGAATCAGTTTCTCTGATTTTGCTATTTATCGGTATATGTCTGAGTAAAATTAACATTGCTGTTTTATTCTACACACTAAGGACTAGTGATGGGCAGATGAAGCCTCATTGGGTGTATGGCACATTTCCCAAACTGTATCGACACTGTGTTGCTGTATCACTTAGTGGCGACATCTGCTGGACTTAAAAAGTCATTGCAAGCAACTGTGCGAGGAACTGCTTCGATCACTTGGTTTTCCTTAAAATGAGACGCGGTCCGACACGGGGTTTCGCCTTGTTTGCTCGGTACATGCGCCGATGTTTCAGTGTCGTCAGACCCATCGCTACCAAACGATACAGGAAGTGTATCGGTCACGTGGTTTTCCTTAACTTGATACGCGCACCGACACGGGGTTTCGCCTTGACAGCTCGGCGCATGTGCCGAATTTTCAGGGTCGTCAGACCCATCACTACTAAGGACAACATTTCTCACAAATTGCAAATAAAAATATTGAAATATCAAAAAAAAAACCTTCAGACCTCAAATAATGCTAAGAAAACAAGTTCATAATCATAATGTTTTAAGAGTTCAGAAATCAATATTTGGTGGAATAAGGCTTTTATATCACAGTTGTCATGCATCTTGGCATGTTCTCCACCAGCTGTCTTTCACACTGCTTTTGGACGGCTTTGTCACTATATGGTAAAAAGTAATTAGCAATGAAAATACACTGGTGTTTGAAAATAGATTTTAAAAACTGTCAATTTACAAAGCCTTTTGTCTGGAATAAAGCAGTATTGGAACAGATTGTTACTGCACTCTCTATTGCAGCATTTACACACAGCACATTCACACTTTCATTATAATAACTAGTGCAGTAATAAAGTCATAGATAAGAAAATAAAAAGGCAGTGTCTACTGCTACTAGACAACTAAAAAATTGGGGTGTTTTAAAACTTCTGATTAGTATTGTATATAAAATTGAGCTACTATTATATTGAAGTTTGTTATAAAGTACTCATAATAGTTTGTATAATATAGATTTGAAAAGGAATTTCTGTACTAGTTCTTTACTTTTTACATATAGAAAGAAAGCAGCAAAAAACAAATGTACCGGTAATATAAACAACTGACAATTGTGTTTAATGGATGCTCCAGCTCTTATGGTGATGATTAATCGGTAGAGAATATACAAGCTATGGAAGCTAAATTAATCCAATCCAGAGAGAAACAAAATCTACTAACAGCTGTTTGTCAAGTTTTTGTGCTGGTCAAGGGCTAAGCTGGTAAAAGTTTTTCAGCAAGGTAATAAGGTATTGCATTTTAGAGAAGTAATTTGGAGTATTAAATGAAAAAATAAGAGAGTATTCCAAAACATATCTTAAAAGAAACAATAATAACTAGTAATTTGTATCTCTTTTTATCTTGTAGGAGCTGAGTGGTCTTGGAGCGAGGAAAGCTCTTCTAGCAGAGTGAGTGAGTTTAAATAAAAGGTTATGAATCATACAATACCTAACATGGTATAATAGAAATTAATACAAACATATCAGTGTGCTTCATAATAGTAAATGCACATGCTAAAAAAACACACCTTAGCTATTTTATCCAACCTTGACTGTTTCTTTTTTTCCCCCCTCCCAGGTCGGTTGAAGATCGGTATAAATCGATATGTCATGCTGCTCGTACCCGCTCTATACTGTCTCTGGGGATTGCCTGCTATAAAAAGCTTGATGATAAAGTAAGTGTTCTGCCTTGGCTGTCTTGTTTCTTTTTTGTGTAGCTGATTTAAAGGCAGGTCTTCGATCTCTGTTTACAGGCAGACAGTACGTACCTGGTACAGGTGTATAATCTGACGCTGTTGTGCTCAGAGGAGTACATCATTGAGCCTCAGTCTGTGCAGTTCCTTGTACAGCATGGGTTCGACTTCAACAAGCAGTATGCTCAAGGTGTTCCTTATAACAAGGGCAATGATAAGGTGAGTTGTATCTTATAAACAAACATGTCTTCCATCTTTAGTGTCCATCAACTGATTGTCTCAGATTATTGTACTTGTTAATTGGTTTGCTTGGTCTTGGATGCAAATAATTTATAGATTATTAAATCCAATATGTTACATGTAAGGAAGCATTGAAAAGAAATATTTGTCCTAAACTAAAGTTTTTATTATTTTTTGCCACTTTTTTCACTATTGTGTAAATTAAATAACCTACACTTAGCACAACCAAACACTTTTACCATCCCAGCAGACACACCACCAAAGCACAATATGGATAAAAAACAGTTTTTAGTTTGTGGGGCAGTTTCTCAGACAGGGATTAAGCCTATTTTTGGGCTACACAATATATTGAATGAGGAATTTCTATTGGAAAAAAAATGGGTTTCCCTGTACGGAAAACGTACGATGCACGATGCTAACAACCGGCCTCGGCAGGCTTGGAGTAATTTAGCCGCAATGCTAATGGCCATTCTAAGCAGTGTGTAAGTGTGTTCGCTGCGATGCTAACTGTTTCCAGCTGGATTACTTGCTGATAGTTGAGAACAGGTTGATGGCACCAAACAGTGTAGCTAAAGTAAATCGTGTATAATGTAGGTTGTTTTTTTAATTGTGTGGTATAAATTCTAAATTAGATTCACTTATTTTTTCCAAAGTTTTTTTGGGGGGTTTTAAGCCAAATAAGTTTGGTTGCTGAACATTTATTGCATCCGTTGTTACATTCTACATCTTTATTTATCGTTCTAATTACATGTAATGGGCCCAAATCAATGCATTTGAATTAATGCATTTAGACCAGTGGATGCCTTTATATGCCTGCTTATCAAGGAATGATATTTGAACAATTATTTTTTTCTATTCGTCTTATATTCTAAGGGAGCAGATGCCCATGGAGTAAATTTGCGCACTCTGTTTGTGGAACTCCTGAGGGCCAACAAGCCTCTGGTGGTCCATAACGGCCTGATCGATATGGTGTTCCTGTACCAATGCTTTTACGCCCATCTGCCAGAGAAGCTGGGAACGTTTATAGCAGACCTGTCGCAGATGTTCCCTGCTGGCATCTACGACACCAAGTACGCCACAGAGTATGAGCTGCGCCTCACTGCATCATACTTGGAATATGCCTATAAAAAGTGGTACGTTCATAAAACGTTTGCTTAATAATTAATAACATTATCCAACAATGAACAGTTTTCACTAAAAAGAATCTGCTAAAATCTCTTTACAGCAAGTTGGACAACGCCAGATCTGTCGAGGCGGGTTCTGATGGGTCGCGTTTGTTCCTGGAGTTTTATAACTACACTGGGCACCTGCAGAGATACGTGGACTACAGGCCTTGCTTAGACAACCAGAGCCATGGTGGCACCCCGGACATCTGCATCCAGTTCTCTGTGAGTTCCACCAGATATACTAAAGCAGGGGTGTCCAAACTTTTTTTGTTGGGGGCCAGAAGGAGAATTATATTTGAAGTCACAGGCCACAGACTTTGTAATAAAACAAATAATGAAATATACCATTTTAAATAGTACATTTTCCTGATTACTTTTATTTACACACAATTTTACTTGACTTACTATCTTTGACAGTGTTGTGTAAACTAAGATTTTTCAAATTGATGTTTAATTTCATGATGTCTCTTAATATAAAACTCTTTAATTATGGCAACTTTTAGACTCTTCGGCCGGTTTTTCTGCGCTACAACTGAGCACTCTCTCCGCTTTTAGACTCTTTGGCCCGTTTTTTGCGCTACAACTGCGCACTCTCTCCGCTTTTAGACTCTTTGGCCCGTTTTCTGCGCTACAACTAATCACTCTCTCCGCTTTTAGACTCTTTGGCCCGTTTTCTGCGCTACAACTGAACACTCTCTCCGCTTTTAGACTCTTTGGCTCGTTTTCTGCGCTACAACTGAACACTCTCTCCGCTTTTAGCCTCTTTGGCCCGTTTTTCTGCACTACAACTTCACTCTCGCTGCTTTTAGACTCTTTGGCCCGTTTCTGACACCTAGCGTTCAAACTTTGAATCTCACATTATAAAAACCTGCTTAACAGCGGGCCAACTTTCATTCTATTTCTAAAATACCTCGCGGGCCGCTCCAAAAAAGGAAACAGGCCGCAAATGGCCCGCGGGCCGTAATTTGGACACCCCTGTACTAAAGTAACCACATACCAAAGCCTGGAGATAATCTTGCTTTTAGGCCATATGTTCATGTACACAGTCGTCAGCTGTGTCATGAAATAATTAATTGCTCTCATGCTTGCTTGTTTGCTACACATTTTACTGAAGGCTTCCACTAGAGGGCAGACTATAGAAAACGAACACTAAACATCAGGGTTTACATGCAAACATGACACTCAAGGAGATTAGCCTTTCGGTAACTATAACCGTTAAGATTATATAACTGCATTTCAAATTGCCATGTTTGTGCTGCTAAGTGCCTGCACCAAACCTAGAGTTATGGTTTATTTTTCTTCTTTTTCTGCTTGTTTTTCTGTCCAGTATTTGCTGTTTAAATTGTACTTTAATTTTTAAGAAATCAACATTGTTCCAACTCATTATTGCCCCACCATAGGGCTCTGTTCTTTTATTTTCTGCATGCCCATGTACTGTTCTTTTGCTTGACCAATTCACACTGGGATTAGATTTACTGTTGTTTGACCAACACACTTTTTTTTTTTCATTCTTTGTTACTTCCATTCACTGTCATTCATTTTTGTGCTTACTAAACCCTAATATACAAGTCGCACTATAAACAAGTTCTAATCCTCAACATATTAAATCGTACGCATGTTAAAATTCTTTAACTTTAAGGATTAACTAAAACAAATATACATTTGCACAAATTACATCCCTGTTTTCCTTTCTGAAAGTGATTAGTAGTGGGTGTACGTGTTACGATTGTTTCCTGACAGTTATTCTGTGTTTGTTGCTTTGTCAGGCTTATGGATGGTGTCCCAATGGCACTCAGTGCCCCCTGTCCCACGACACTGACCTCATCATTCAGCAGGACGAGAAAACCAAAGAGGACAAGAGGAAAAAACGCAAGCGCAGGAAGAAACAGAAGCTGGCCCAGGAAGTGCAGGAGCATGGCTCGCCCAATGAGAAGAAGGCTCACCTGGAGGACATGGAGCAGGAGCAAGAGGTGCAGGATGATCAAGAGGTCACTGATACTGTGATAGCCGAATCAGTGCACCAGACTGGTGGAGAGGAGGTACAAGCTTCCTGCACTACTGATCCCAGCCAGACAGACCAGGCCAAGAATGGAAATGGAGGTTCAGTTCCAGCTGACGGCAAAAACACACAGCAGACGTCTAAATGCCCAACTGGAGAGAGAGAGAGGAAGGCAGAGGGAGGAACTCACAGAGCAGGTTTTGATGCCTTCATGACTGGGTACATTTTTGCTTTTGCCAGCATTCTGAAGTCAGAAGAATCTTCCACACAGCCTGGAATACCAGGATGTGCAAACAAACTGTATCTGAGCGGCAAATCTGTTCCACTTCACATAGTCAAAAGCACCTTCTCCAAATCTTCCAAGGCTCACGTGCACAAGATGGAGCAAGTGTGGGGGAAAAGACCCTGTGATAAAACTACAGTCAAATCAGAAGGAACTGCGTAATTTTTGTTTCTTTTTAAATAAAGGAGAAAATTTGATTTATCAACATGATTGTGGTCTGTTGTTTATTTAAGGATTATGGCTGTTTAATACGCTATTGGGCAGTTTCCCACACAGGGATTAAGCCTAGTTGTGGACTAAACATTTAAAATAGAGATTTACGTAAATACCATTGAAAGGAAACGTAGATTTAGGATGTTTTACATTCGCCTAGTTTGGTCCAAACCAAACTAGCCAGTGTGCTGTGATGTGCTGCGCAGGTGCTGTGAACCATGATCCAGAACAATGGACCAAAATTTGATCCGACCAAAATAATTGGTCTGTAATCAATTACAGGAAGCTGAGGCAGGCTGTACTCACCTTTATAACAAACCACTGTTGTAATGAAATATAATTCCCCATGGTGTTGCAGAAAAGCAACTTGACCTTATTTGTTCAAAAGTATTGGGACACACTCATTTTATTGTTTCTTCATGGCTAGAATCAATCTTAGTTTTATTTTGTTGGAGTGAAGGAATTCTACATATTGCTATGAGGATTTGATTGCATTAAGCAATAATGATCAACCCCTTACCCCACCTTATTAATCTGACAACTCACGCAAAAGTATTGTATATAACACCTACCATCAATTCAAAGAACCCTGTATCCCATGTCTGGCGTATTAACAATATGTTAATACGTCAGACATTTTTAGGGTATTGTTGAAATAATGACATTCTTGGCGATATGTCAATTCCAAGAACACACTACTGCAAGAAAATATTTAAAAAAATATTTTATTATGATATACTTAGTCAAAGCAAAAGAAGAAATCGATATTTTGTGTAATTTGTAAAAACAATAGTAATTTACCAAGACTCTAATTTTGTATAGAATAATGTTAATGTAACAAAATAAATAATGTAAACAAAACAAAAATGTCTGTTACAAAACTAAAACACATTAATGCATGTAGGTAAACTTCAAACATAAACAACTGTACAAAAAATACCCCTAAAACTTTATAGTAAAAAGCAAAACAAACAATGGTATTATTGTAATGGATATGATATACAAATCTTTAGGTAGGGCTGAGGAATATTGTAAAAAATAAACAAAATTAATTCTCCATGTTCTTTAAATATCTGATTTTGATATTATTTATAAATTTAGATTTACAATTCAGTGTATAGTTGGGTCAGGATAAGAAAGAGGGAGGGGTAGTTTGGTCAGGATAAGAGAGAGAGAGAAGTAGTTGGGTCAGGATAAGAGAAAGAGGAGTAGTTGGGTCAGGATAAGAGAAAGAGGAGTAGTTGGGTCAGGATAAGAGAGAGGAGTAGTTGGGTCAGGATAAGAGAGAAGAGAGTAGTTGGGTCAGGATAAGAGAGAGAGGAGTAGTTGGGTCAGGATAAGAGAGAGAGGAGTAGTTGGGTCAGAATAAGAGAGAGAGGAGTAGTTGGGTCAGGATAAGAGAGAGGAGTAGTTGGGTCAGGATAAGAGAGAGAGGAGTAGTTGGGTCAGGATAAGAGAGAGAGGAGTAGTTGGGTCAGGATAAGAGAGAGGGGTAGTTGGGTCAGGATAAGAGAGATAGGAGTAGTTGGGTCAGGATAAGAGAGAGGGGTAGTTGGGTCAGGATAAGAGAGAGGGGTAGTTGGGTCAGGATAAGAGAGAGAGGAGTAGTTGGGTCAGGATAAGAGAGAGAGGAGTAGTTGGGTCAGGATAAGAGAGAGAGGAGTAGTTGGGTCAGGATAAGAGAGAGGAGTAGTTGGGTAAGGATAAGAGAGAGAGGAGTAGTTGGGTCAGGATAAGAGAGAGGAGTAGTTGGGTCAGGATAAGAGAGAGAGGAGTAGTTGGGTCAGGATAAGAGAGAGGAGTAGTTGGGTCAGGATAAGAGAGAGGAGTAGTTGGGTCAGGATAAGAGAGAGGGGTAGTTGGGTCAGGATAAGAGAGAGAGGAGTAGTTGGGTCAGGATAAGAAAGAGGAGTAGTTGGGTCAGGATAACAGAGAGAGGAGTAGTTGGGTCAGGATAAGAGAGAGGAGTAGTTGGGTCAGGATAAGAGAGAGAGGAGTAGTTGGGTCAGGATAAGAGAGAGGAGTAGTTGGGTCAGGATAAGAGAGAGAGGAGTAGTTGGGTCAGGATAAGAGAGAGAGGAGTAGTTGGGTCAGGATAAGAGAGAGGAGTAGTTGGGTCAGGATAAGGGAGAGGAGTAGTTGGGTCAGGATAAGAGAGAGAGGAGTAGTTGGGTCAGGAAAAGAGAGAGAGGAGTAGTTGGGTCAGGATAAGAGAGAGAGGAGTAGTTGGGTCAGGATAAGAGAGAGGAGTAGTTGGGTCAGGATAAGAGAGAGGAGTAGTTGGGTAAGGATAAGAGAGAGAGGAGTAGTTGGGTCAGGATAAGAGAGAGGAGTAGTTGGGTCAGGATAAGAGAGAGAGGAGTACTTGGGTCAGGATAAGAGAGAGGAGTAGTTGGGTCAGGATAAGAGAGAGAGGAGTAGTTGGGTCAGGATAAGAGAGAGAGGAGTAGTTGGGTCAGGATAAGAGAGAGGAGTAGTTGGGTCAGGATAAGGGAGAGGAGTAGTTGGGTCAGGATAAGAGAGAGGAGTAGTTGGGTCAGGATAAGAGAGAGAGGAGTAGTTGGGTCAGGAAAAGAGAGAGAGGAGTAGTTGGGTCAGGATAAGAGAGAGAGGAGTAGTTGGGTCAGGATAAGAGAGAGAGGAGTAGTTGGGTCAGGATAAGAGAAAGAGGAGTAGTTGGGTCAGGATAAGAGAGAGAGGAGTAGTTGGGTCAGGATAAGAGAGAGGAGTAGTTGGGTCAGGATAAGAGAGAGAGGAGTAGTTGGGTCAGGATAAGAGAGAGAGGAGTAGTTGGGTCAGGATAAGAGAGAGGAGTAGTTGGGTCAGGATAAGGGAGAGGAGTAGTTGGGTCAGGATAAGAGAGAGGGGTAGTTGGGTCAGAATAAGAGAGAGGAGTAGTTGGGTCAGGATAAGAGAGAGGAGTAGTTGGGTCAGGATAAGAGAGAGGGGTAGTTGGGTCAGGATAAGAGAGAGAGGAGTAGTTGGGTCAGGATAAGAAAGAGGAGTAGTTGGGTCAGGATAAGAGAGAGAGGAGTAGTTGGGTCAGGATAAGAGAGAGAGGAGTAGTTGGGTCAGGATAAGAGAGAGAGGAGTAGTTGGGTAAGGATAAGAGAGAGAGGAGTAGTTGGGTCAGGATAAGAGAGAGGAGTAGTTGGGTCAGGATAAGAGAGAGAGGAGTAGTTGGGTCAGGATAAGAGAGAGGAGTAGTTGGGTAAGGATAAGAGAGAGAGGAGTAGTTGGGTCAGGATAAGAGAGAGAGGAGTAGTTGGGTCAGGATAAGAGAGAGGAGTAGTTGGGTCAGGATAAGAGAGAGAGGAGTAGTTGGGTCAGGATAAGAGAGAGGAGTAGTTGGGTCAGGATAAGAGAGAGAGGAGTAGTTGGGTCAGGATAAGAGAGAGAGGAGTAGTTGGGTCAGGATAAGAGAGAGGAGTAGTTGGGTCAGGATAAGAGAGAGAGGAGTAGTTGGGTCAGGATAAGAGAGAGAGGAGTAGTTGGGTCAGGATAAGAGAGAGAGGAGTAGTTGGGTCAGGAAAAGAGAGAGAGAGGAGTAGTTGGGTCAGGATAAGAGAGAGAGGAGTAGTTGGGTCAGGATAAGAGAGAGAGGAGTAGTTGGGTCAGGATAAGGGAGAGGAGTAGTTGGGTCAGGATAAGAGAGAGGAGTAGTTGGGTCAGGATAAGAGAGAGAGGAGTAGTTGGGTCAGGAAAAGAGAGAGAGAGGAGTAGTTGGGTCAGGATAAGAGAGAGAGGAGTAGTTGGGTCAGGATAAGAGAGAGAGGAGTAGTTGGGTCAGGATAAGAGAGAGGAGTAGTTGGGTCAGGATAAGAGAGAGAGGAGTAGTTGGGTCAGGATAAGGGAGAGGAGTAGTTGGGTCAGGATAAGAGAGAGGAGTAGTTGGGTCAGGATAAGAGAGAGAGGAGTAGTTGGGTCAGGAAAAGAGAGAGAGAGGAGTAGTTGGGTCAGGATAAGAGAGAGAGGAGTAGTTGGGTCAGGATAAGAGAGAGAGGAGTAGTTGGGTCAGGATAAGAGAGAGGAGTAGTTGGGTCAGGATAAGAGAGAGAGGAGTAGTTGGGTCAGGATAAGAGAGAGAGGAGTAGTTGGGTCAGGATAAGAGAGAGGAGTAGTTGGGTCAGGATAAGAGAGAGAAGAATAGTTGGGTCAGGATAAGAGAGAGAAGAATAGTTGGGTCAGTAGTGGTATGTGTGTTTTTTTTTTACCATGTTTTACTGTTTTTGCATCTTTTATTGTTTTACCACTTTTTTATCATGTTTTGCCATGTTTTACAGTTTTTACCATGTTTTGCCATGTTTTACTGCTTTTTTAATCTTTTACCATGTTTTTACCATAATTTACCACGTTTGTACCACGTTTTACTGTTTTTGCATCTTTTATTGTTTTACCACTTTTCAAATGTTTTACCATGTTTTTACCGTTTTTTACCATGTTTTACTGTTTTTGCATCTTTTGTTTTACCACTTTTTTAATCTTTTACCATGTTTTACTGTTTTTGCATCTTTCATTGTTTTACCACTTTTTTAATATTTTACCATGTTTTTACTGTATTTTACCATGTTTTTCACAGATTTTACCATGTTTTTACTATGTTTTACTGTTTTTGTATCTTTTGTTTTACCGCTTTTTAAATATTTTACCATGTTTTTACCATATTTTACTGTTTTTGCATACTTTATTATTTTACCACTTTTTAAATGGTTTTACTGTTTTTGCATCTTTTATTGTTTTACCACTTTTTTAATATTTTACCATATTTTACCATGTTTTTACCATGTTTCACTTTTTTTGCATTGTTTATTGCTTCACCACTTTTTCAATATTTTACCATGTTTTTTTTTTTTTTACTTTTGCTTAAACATTCAACATGTTTTTCTTAATATCTGATGATACATCCTGATCATTTTATCATTTACTACTGAAAATAAGTTACATTTTGGTCCTTTAATGGCTGGTTGCAATTTCATTGTGTCAAAAAAATTGTCATTGTTCGATACATTTGATACATTCTCCTGTCTTCACTTATTCGGTCCAACACAGAATGCTTTTTCTTGGGACAAATAATTGCTGTTTCTACTTTTTAATCTGAAATCCAATTGTGAACTGATCCCTAAAAATGCACATTAAATCCAGGTGTAAACTTTCATAGATTAAACAAATTTGCGTTGTGTTTTCATTAAATTTATTTTTGAACAGACTGAATACATACTTACATACATACATACATACTTACATACATGCATTTATACATAAAAAATTAAGCCATCTGAATGAAAAAAACAAGGTCCTGATCTGTCTTTGGTAGAAATATACATCTCTGATTCAATTACAAATCTACACAGTCAGGAAAAGTAAGGACCAAAAAAAAAAAGAAGTCAGAAACAGGCAAAAAACTGTATTTACATAAATCTGTGTTCATCAAACTATTCATCAAACACAGTTGACCAGCAGGGAAGTAAGACATAGTAAAATCACGGTTTCTTCCTTATAAATATCAAAATAGATTATCTCTATAAAACTAGTCTGTTTCAGTTACATTTATTGCATAGAAATGTAGTGAGAAAAAAAACAATTACAAAGTTGAAACCATTAAGTTTTACCAAATTCAAGTGCAATTTACATGTTTTAAGTAGTTACAGACATGGACTTTTCAGAGGACCTGAGAGGTCAAAGTGTGGAAAAGATCCAGTTGGTGCTTCACTTGCACTCAGAAGTCGCTCAACCAATGTAAAGAAGGGCTGTGAGAGCAGCTCTCACGCAAAAAAAGGGGAACTGATTGTGGGAATGGAATGTTTTTTGTTTTTTTAAATTTTTCCAAGCAAATTCACTTATACTAAACTATCAAATTCACTGAATACGGACAAATTCAAAAGGGTCCTTTTATTGCAACTTTTACAGTTATCAAAACCCACTTTATACACACAGGATAACAGAATCTGTGGGTTTGAGACGTATAAGTAAGCGCTTAAACAGTTAAGAAGAACATAGTGGTGCTTGTTAAGGTGTTAAAATACATTCAAACAAACATGTAGATTGTAATAATAACCCATTAGCCCTATGTTGCGTTAGCTTATTTGCTCTCCCTCTATGTGAGCCCTTGATGGTACGTTAGGACAAGTGGTTCCAAACTCTGGTCCTTGAGAAGCTCAAGCACTGTACCCGTTTGAGCTTAAGCTTTTCCAAGACACCTGATTCAGCTAATCATATCATTGGAAACGCGTACTTCTGTGTCTAAGACGTAGCCTGTGCTGTCATCTATGCTTTTATACCTGTGCTAATGCCCATGCATTTATATTTCTGCAATAGCACAGACAAAACAGTTGGTGAAGGCAGCAAAGGTAGGAATACAAAGGTGGGAATTTGATGCTCAGCGAACCAATGACAGTGAATGCGTTCTATGATGCCACAAGATGTAGGAGCCATCAAGCTATGGGTGTAGAAAATGGCATACACTACAGGCACAGGATTTGTGTTTCTGCAAGATACTGGCCTGGCTAGGGAGACACAGGCAGTGAACGGCACTGCCAGCCAAGACACTACCACAGTTCAGGCCATTGTGCTGAGGAGCTGCCACACTCAGCACCACTGCTGACCTTCCTTGGGCTGTGGTTGATACACACCCATGCTGCCATGTGGAAAACCCAGGTCAAACTTTAGAGTGGCTGCCTACCCTGAAGGCCAATTTAAGCTTTTGGGTCCTCTCAAGGACCAGGGTTGGAAACCACAGTGTAAGGTATCAATCTGGATCGGTGTTTCATATTTCAATTTTATACACTTTTGTTTAAACCCCATGTATGCTTAAGTTATAAGGATCTCCTTTTTTTCTTTCAAGAAACAAAAGAAAAAAATGTACATCTTTTAAATGTATTAAATAGAACCATGAAAACTATGTGCTTGTTCTCAGTCTTCTTGTTATCAGTTCTCTTTCCGCAATGGACGATTTCTGAGGCAGCATCTTTTAGATGTCTTCAGATGTCACAGCGAGACAGGAGGTCAGGCGTCCTGGAGGCCTGGCAGGGCGAAAGGACTATGGGCCGGAGATCCTGCGGCTCCATTGAAACGCTCAGGGCGATTGAGTTCCTGTTAGTGGAGGAGGACAAGGTCAGCATGGCCTCTTGATCCTCGGCCTCCATGTCCTCGCAGGGCACCAGCCTCTGTCCGTTTCTGTTCTGCATCTGGACCAAGCCCAGGGTCTGCTCCTTATCCTTACTGTCGTCGATGGGGCTGCCTCTGCTGCTGGAGCAGTCCATGGCTTCTGCCTCGGTGTCGGTGGAGGCAGGGCAGGACCAGTTATCGTCTGCCTCCGTTGTCTCATCTGGTTGCACTCCGCTCTCTATCCTTTGCCAGTAGGATGAAGCAGGGCATGACTGGCTCATCTCTGGCTCTGCCTCCTCTTCCTCCTCCTCCTCTTCTTCTGGCCCTTCCTCTTCATCCGGCTCTATCTCCCTCTCCGTTCTCGGCCTGTAGGGTGGGATCTCTGTCACAGTGTATTTCTTTGCCCAGCCGCTGAGCACCTTGGGCCTTGCATCTCCAGCTTCTCCACTCCTTGCTGCACAGGTTTCACACAGGGCAGGCTGGGGCGAAACTGGTAGTGAGCGGCACTGGCGGCCAGGCAACTGCCACAGTTCAGGCCATTGGGCTGAGGAGCCGCCACACACGGCGCCACTGCTGGCATTGGGCTGCGGTTGATACGTGCTCAGGCTGCCTTGTGGAGAGCGCAGGTCAAACATAAGGGAGAAGACCGATTTGCTGGGCATGTCGAAGAACTTTATCTTGCCACCCTTCAGGTCCTCCCTCGCGCTGAAGGGGTTGACCTTGGGGACCCCTCTAGAGGGTTCCCTCAGCCCGGGACTGTGGGATGAGTCCTGGACGTTGATCTTGCGTCCTGGCTTGCGAGAAAAGATGTCAGACTGGCTTCGAGAGAGCCAGATGTTGCGCCGTGGTCTGGGAGACTTGGGCGGGATCTTGTCATCCTGCGGGCTCCGAGGGTTCAACCTCTTCATGGATGGGAACTTTTCACCTGGTGAAAGAGAAAGAGAGGAAGAGATTGATCCCCATGTGTTTTTGAACCTGGACTGCCTTTTGAATGAGGTGCAACATAGGGCAGCCTATCAGAGCACATGTGCTTGCATATGCCTTAAAAGAAAAAGTAGTACAAGAGCTTGTTTAATTATGAGGGATAAAAAAAGACAGACATTTTAAAACTTACAAAAAAAAATAAAAATCCATGACATGGTCAAAGACAAAGGAACCAAAAGGGTAATAATGGGATCGAGGAGGAAAGGAGAAGGAGCAGGGGTTGAAGTTAGAAGTAGTTCGCTTGTTAGAGGTGTTAGGAGAGCAAGTGGTCTTTGAAGAGCTCAGTCTTTAGGAGTTTTTGTTAAGGTAGCGAGGGACGCTCCTGCTCTGGTAATGGTAGGTAGTTTATTCCAACATTGACGAACTTGGTAGGAGAACAATTGCTGGCAACAGTCTTGTATTCTTTGTCAAGTGTGTATTAGCATTAGCACCTGCGCACACCAGAGCGCGCCAGATATGTGCATGAAATGCATACGGTTTTAGACCCAACAGCAAAGGCAAAGTGCAATACTGATGCTGATACCACGGATACCACAACTTTGCTGTGGTGAGCTACATGCCACTCAGAGGGAGGTTCTTGCAGCGAAAGCGAGGAAGAAAACGGCATTGCAAAATTGGCGGAATAAATTTCAGATAATGATGAAACACTGTCAAACCACAGCCAAACAGAAATTAAAAGATCAGCTCAACCAAAACAAATTCGATTGGGTCTCGGCTCTGTTTGGATGGCTGAATGCCTCTGTGAAGGCAATAGAAATAGAACAGATGGAAATTGATGCTGAATGATTGATGGAGAATCCACTGAGAGAGTCGAAACCTTCAGGGAGTCCGCTCATTCCCCGTTTTGTGCCCAAGTTTTCCCCTCCTCTCTGTTTGTACCCTGGCCATGATTAACTGCCAAAGGAAATTAGAGCATGAGGCTGTAAAACAGCGAGGGTAACTGGAACCGGCTTGCAAGCAGACACTTTGCATTAGTGAAGGAACTCTCATCAGAAATGGCCGGCTTGGGGGCGACGAGGGAGGATTACTTGACGGCGGGTCTGGTGGAGGACACTGTCCTGCATGTTTAACAGCTTCCTCGTTCCAAGAAATCGTTGTGGCAGTGCTATTACACGGAACTCCGGTGTCGGATAGCAGGATCCTAGCCATGTGGGTCTTGGAGTGTTGCTGCATTCCCACTGAATGTTTACTAGTTTACAGTAAAAGGACTATTTATTTTTAATAAATTGATTGCATCTGAATGTTTGGATTGGTTTGTACCCGTTTTTATTTGTATTTGTTGCACCAAAAGCAATTTTCACATATGAATTTCAGAAAAACAGATTTAGGCCTTTTCTGGAGTTGCCCTTTTACACATGTAGCATACAGCTGTGGATTTTACACGTCTCACTATAGGACAAACAAATTTGTTTGTATTTGTAAAATTGTTTTTGGCAAGAGGATGGGGCATGCGTAGTGCATGCATTAGGCAAAGCATGACTCCTGGAGATCACTTGCTCCATTTACATAAGGGGCCATATTTCAGCGATCTATAGGTGAGCCATCAAGAGTGTGTTGACTGCGGAATGTGAAAGCTTTTAAATCAGCTTTACAACCCTGCACTCTCACTTTGGTGCATTGCTATCTTAATGGTACACTGCTTCTGCGCTTCTCAGCAGAAAAAAACTTCTGAGACCTGCACGTTCACACTATGTAGGTGCGAGACCAGGTCATGTACAGCATGAACACCAATGTTATTATATTTTGTATTCTGTTATTGTTGATCTAATTGGGACAACCAGCAGTGCACAAACCCAACTGTGTGTGTGTTAGAAACGATTGGGGGTATATGCACGTTGAGCGCGTGGCACACCTGTGTCACCATGATACCACCTGTGTTTTTTTTTTTTGCTGCCAAGATACCAATGCACCAGAAATTTACCTGAACACACCTTACTTCCAGACCACCACGCCCACCCATCAGCTTAGATATGTTCGTAAGCTCTGCCGCTATTTAAAACAATGCAGGCAGAAGGCGTGAAAATAGACAGTTTGCAGGATATAAGTTAGCAATGAGCTTTGCGATACCCCTTGCACAGAGTGTAAGATAGACATTAGACATTACCTAGTTTCTCAGTTAGAGTGCATGTGTGAAAGCAGCTTTAGTGGATTCTACACAGAGCATCCAGAACACACCTTTGGGGATGGTCTTTTTCTCAATCTCTGTTGGGATGTGGAGCCTCTCCCTCTCAGTTTCCTCAGCTTTCAGACGTCTCTGGATGTCTTCCAGCCTCTTCACTATTTCTGGGAAGGAGGGCCTGAGCTTTGGGTCCATCTGAAACACAGGCAGGACAGTGGTCAAGTTAGTTGATGCTTTGCATTTTGCATTTGGATCAGAATTCTATTATCAGCAGGTGTAATTGTACACTTTTGACTGTGTATGTTCTGATGTCCGCAAGTTTGGGGATTTAGGCCCTCTCTGGTGAGAATGGGTAATTGCACCAAGCATGCGGAAGACTCATTTTAAACTGGGCGGGTGTGATGCGCTCTCATTTCAGAGCGGATGAATCAGTTTCCAGATTATGTTTGTCAGTGTAAATGAATGAGCAACTGAGGTCTGACTTCCCCTTCTGAAGTCTCCATTGCTCCACCAGCAGCTCGTGTTCAGTAAAACTGAGCCAGATTCTCTTTTAGAGGCTGTACGTGTGACATAAGTACATAAAGACGCATGACGTGGTCAAAAGAACTTCTGTGAAAAGTGACCCGACACCCCAGTTTTTAGAATGAATATGTTAGGCTTAGCAGGAATAGTCATTCCAGCATACTGGTACCATTAAACACAATATTTTGTCCCTTCTCCACTCAGAAATGCCTCGGAAACACGGAACCAAGATACACAGTGCATGGAAAACAGATTTCCTCAGACAGGGAAATCCTCAGTACTAAAAAAAAAAAAAAAAAAAAAACTTACATTACAGCAGTTGAAGGCCAGCTGCAGGAAGTCGGGGGGACAGTCTCCAACCATATGCTGGAACGCATGGTAATCCAGCCCAAAATTCTGCCAGCAAACACAGAAAACCTGGTTTTAACACAGACTGAGACAACAACATATGCTTCTGACATTAGGCACTGTCTTCACTGTCTTTTTCCAGTGTCTGGTCTCAACGTACTTTTCCTGAATTTTAAAAATGGTCCATCATGGAAATATGAAACAATGCAAAGAACTGCCAGAAACTGCCAGATTGAAATAATTTCAAAAGGCAAAAATGGAAAATGTTTTTTTTGCATGCAAGAGAGAAAAAAATATAGATGTATTTATTAGAGGACTGAGAGAAATAGCACAACACTCAAACTGAACTCACCTCAGTGCGAGGCAGGAAGTCTGGATCAGCCTGGATCCTGGCGATGATCTCACATAAGATGATGCCATAAGAAAAAACATCAGCCTGGAGATAAAATGAAAAGAAAAGGACATCATGTTATATAGCCTTAAGACAACCAAAAAAAACAAAAAAAAAAAACAATCACAGGTGGCTACTAATTGACTGCTTTAGATATTTCAGGTGTTCTTTTTTTGGTGTGATTGTTAAGTGATTGTCATGGCATTTCAGGTAGTTGCTATGGTGTTGCCATAGTGAATGGATTCTAGGTGGGTGCAATACTTTAAAGGTGGTCTGCACTTCTGCAGGAGTCTGTGGTGCGGCAGTAGTAAATTTCAAATATCAAGCGCGAGAGTGTGCAGTTAACCAATCCTACAACATATACATGCAGAAAATCATGCAGATAAATAGTAGATGGTCAGTAATCTTATTTTATACATAGTTTTTGTAATTTTTGCTTTGTGTATTTTAAAAATAAACAAAAATAAAAGTGGCCTGATTTCCACATGCTACATTATAAGGTAGTATAATTAAGCAATAATACATGAGAGGAAGTGCTATAACATGTAATATTGGCACTGCAGCACAGCAGTTATAGCATGAACCTTATAGCTGCGCTGTTTGGCCTGTAAGTGCTGCATCGTTGCTAGATTACCTGTATGTTGCGGAGGCAACATACATGAAGGGGTTCGGTAACAGTGCATTACCGGCTGATAACGGCGCTCACAGAACACCTCTCAGCCAATCACACTGCAGGGTTGAAACTAACTGTTGTATAATGTGTAATGTTTGGCAGGAGCAGGATATGTATAAATATCGGTCTATATGTATATGTATAAATATCAGTCATACACAGACTGCTACTATAGCAGTAGTGTGTTAAGGTGATTGTTATGGTATTTCAGGTGACTGCTATAGTGCTGTGACCGTTATATGTCACAGGTGGTTTCTGTGGTGCCCCACGTGGTTATTCACGTGTGCGAAAACCATCAGGTTGATTAGTTGCATCCCATTTATTTCTGTTAATTCATATTAACCTTACCTTCTCATTATATGGTTCATCTCTCAGAACCTCTGGAGCCATCCAAAATGGAGAACCCACAACAGCCAGCTTCTCCCCATCAGCACTGCAGACACACACAAAGACAAAGGAACAGGTTAACATGAGTGCAAGACACTAAGCATTCTGAGCACATTCACACAGTTGTCATAAAGATCTGTGTGATCTGACGCTGTGGCGCCTCCAGCTGGACTGAAGGTGAGGAGGAAAGTCTTTGATCAGGTTAATAAAAGGAGATGAGGGCTGGGGAGAGAGACAGTGTGTATGAGAGAGAGGGAGTTGCAGACCTGGGCTTCTTTCAGCTGCTATGGTATTATTAGCTCTCTTAAGGGTCTGCTTCTGAACACCATGTTCCTTTAGAATCAGATGACCCACTGCCCACACTCTCCCACAATCACACAATCCTCTATCTGGCTGCACTTTAAGACTGCACCTAATGAATGCACTTTACTACTGTGGTCAATTTTAGTTGTTAGATCACTTATTTTTTTATATATATTTTTTATTTTGTTACGTTATTATAATTTTATTAAAAACTCAAGTGCTTGTGTAAGTTACTATTTAAGACATAGACAAACATTTTAATATATTTTTAGTTTTACTGAATGTATAAGTCTTGTATTTATACCAAATAAAACTTTATTATTTATTTTTTTGCAGTAATATAGTCTATTGAAAAAGTGTCAAAAGTCATCCAAACACAAATAGTTATCACAACAAGCCTAATTCAATCTGATTGACCCCTCACAGCTCTGCCATCCCCTGAACAAATCCTAAATAGAAGAAAACACTAGCAAATATCAGGCAAACTGCATAACGATTCTAAGGGCCCTATCTTACACCCTGTGCAAGGTGCGTTGTGATGCTCATTGCTATCTTACACCCCGTTAGCAGTCTATTTTCACGCCTTCTGCCTTTTTTTGTTTAATTTTTGACCCAAATGGAGCTTTTATCCCTTCAGTTAGAGTTGTTTATTTAATTTACTAAACTAAACTAAAACTAAAAAATTTACGTGGCCTTAGAAGTTCCTTACCATGTTGAGGTTTCTCATGATGTTTTAGGACAGTTGTGCCACTAGAACCTGTTTGCTTTTACCCATTTTACAGCTTAGGAACCGCTAACCCCCCAAAGTGTTGTTATAGTGCAGCGTTTCCATACTGGGTATATTAGCATAGCAGGTAGTGTTGGTGCTGCACAGTTCCAGGTTCTGGACTTCAATTCTGGGTTTGATTTTATGTCTGGAGTTTGGTGTGTCCTCCAGGTACTCTGGTTTTCTCACACAAACCAGAGGGTATTCCTGCCTTGTTGTTCCATGATTCTGGGTAGGATCTGGGCCGATCTTACATGTAACTAGACCTATCAATATCATGATATCGCAATAAATATCGCACATTACATTTCTTATCTATATCATTCACCGCTAATCACGACCTTGACCTAGAGGAAGTGGGTAAGCAATAGAGAATTTACAGGGGATTGATGTTTTCCATATTTTTGACTTTCTGAGTCACATGGTTGAAATTGGAGTTGTAGGCTTCACTGATAACACAGACACATCTCACAGGTTTCCTTTTAGTCATGTAATTCCTCACACCAGATCACAGTCCTGCGTGACCTTAAGGTTATTGGGGATAATGAGCCAGTGAGCTGTACACAAAGTAATCTTTCGGAAGCAAATTCTTCTCAGATTGGATTTGCATGGAACTCAGAACTGATGCAAATTGGACTTCCATCTGTCTAACAGAGGTGCAATTCTGCAGTCAGGTAAAAACAGCAAGTGGATCAAGTTTGACCTGGACACTTGTCAAAAATATGAGGTGCATGAAAGGAATAGTGTAAACCGGCTTTACTCACTCATGACTGGGGATCTTCTCTGCAAGGCCGAAGTCTCCAACCACTGCAGTGTAGCCATTTTCATCTGATTTAATCAGGCAGTTCTGTAATAATATGAGAGATAATATGAGAGAATAATATGGAATGTCTTGCTCATTGGCTCCCCCTACAGAGTGAAAGTGTAAAATATTAGCATTTATAACAATTAAAGCATTTTACACAAAACTACTTCAGTTATGCGAAGTTCTCACTAGGGCTGGGTATCGAAATTGGATACCAAAAAGCTGAAATGTCTTGGTACTACAGAAAAAAGAAAGGTCTACAAAAAAAAAAGCTGTGTATTTTCAATACTTTGCATGTAACACACATAAACATGCTAAATACGAGGAGTGCGCACAGTGAGGTAATAAAAAAAAAAAAAAAAGCAACGGAGCCCTGGCGCACACAAAAGCAAAGAGCATGAACAAAGAGGTAAATATGTCGAAGTGGTCTTAAGTCTGACTCTACTGACAATCTAATCTAATCTAATCTAAATACATTGAAATACACATTAATAAATGCTTAAGAAGTATGTGCACTGTTTAATATTTGCCCTGGTGATTGAAAGGTTTTGGGTGTTTCTTTGACAGTATGAGAATGAGATGACTCATGTTAGCTGTTAAATAAATACATTGTCTAAAAATAGTTATCAATTTTTGTATTTTTTGTAACACTTAAGAAAAAGGTAGCGAAAAAAGTATTGTTTTTTCTATCAGAATCAAATTCAAAGTATTGTAGCTGTATTAAAATTTAAATATATAAAACGATACCCAGCTCTAGTTATCACAAATGCCTAGTTATCGTAAATTCTCCATTTATATGTCAGTAGAACCATAAAAAGAGTTTCAGGCTGTAGAAGTTCTGATTTGTGAAATGTCCGTAAGACATATTCTTAGGCATAAATCACTTTTATACGATCATCATGTCCAAGTTAAGACCAAAACCAGAGAAATAGAGTGGTCATTATACTGATATATTTGGAGCTCATACTCATTCAAATGCAGACAACAACTGAAACTGCGGTCAAGACATAGCTAGGGCTGACCTGATGACCTTTAAGGGCACAGTCAAGTTCATGTACCACTGCACAAGAGTTCCTATTGGCTAATCACTGACAGCTTAGTATTTTTGGTTAATTTAAAGGACCTGTATCATTTAAAATGAAACATATATAACTTAAACATTTTAACCTTTTAAAAAGGTGTTTCAGTTTACTTTCCAAATGTTTGGATACTCCTGTACTAATGACGTTATTTTTTTTTTTCTAGTAAAAATAAGTGAAATAATCCATCGTAGTAAGCTTAAACTCTTGAACAGATTTAGGAAAATAGTGCACTTTTACCATTTAGGATATAGAGTTGCTCACATGACATATACAAGTCACATATATTCATACACGTGAACCATAAATTGTAAATTGCGAATTGATTCAGGATTCAAATTTGAACGAAGCTTTAGAGCAGGCTGCCCAAACTTCGGCATGTCCCTGTGTATCTACTTATTCAACCTCCTTATTTATGGTATTAAGTTTTTGTTGTTGTTTTTTTGTGTTACAACACAGGCCAGCCTATCACAATAGAACGTATTTACATACAGCTCGGGAAAAAATAAGAGACCATTTAAAAAATATAAGTTTCTTTGATTTTACCAAATTGAAAACCTCTGGAATATTATTAAGAGAAAGATGGATGATCACAAGCCATCAAACCAAGCTGAACTGCTTGAATTTTTGCACCAGGAGTAAAGGCATAAAGTTATCCAAAAGCAGTGTAAGACTGGTGGAGGAGAACATGCCAAGATGCATGAAAGAGGTGATAAAAAACCAGAGTGATTCCACCAAATATTGATTTCTAAACTCTTTGTAACATGGGAAAAATGTTGCCAGTGGTTTATATAATAAAAGCACAATATTCATTTTACTCAAACATATACCTATAAATAGTTAAATCAGAGAAACTGATTATTTTGAAGTGGTCTCTTAATTTGTTCGAGAGCTGTATATTCATCCTAAAATATATTCTGCCTATGGCTTCTTTTAGGCAAATAAACAGCTTGGTTTTACCATGTGGTCTAAATGACTCAGCTGAGTAGTGCTATGATGCAGCAGGTCAAGGGTGATTCCCAGTGTGTGTAATTAGAGGAAAAGAAAGTGCAACAGCTGATGATTAGCACAGGAAATGCCAGTGCATTCCAGACACAGCTGAGGGCAGTGCACCTGTCCTGATTGGGACGTTCCTCCTATTTACAGTATGCAGGAATGCTGCAGTGCTGCAGACGATCGTCTATCGCCGATATGACATGGGAAAAATTACTCTGAAGTTCTGACCTGCTCGCTTTCATTAAGCAGACCTGTCAAAAGCCAATCCTCTAAATAGTCTAGAAGCATTTGCGGTTCCATTCAGGTAAGCATGTAGCAGTTCGACACGCTTTGTCTGATTCCATCAGTCAGACAGTCAAGACAAGGCAAATAGACAGACCAACAGACAGTCTGCAATTAGAAAATGTAGAAAATGTAATCAAAGAAAAGCCGTAAGATATGTGCTGAATGAAAGCAATGCGGACTGATGATTAGTGCCATCTATGCTAAGGTTGTTGTTGTTCCAGTCATAATACTGAATTAGCATTGTTGTAGCTACTAATGCTGTTTACAATAAAAGATGCTGGGCTAAAGTTGTTAATAAATATTAGACTTGGACAATTCTTTCAGATACAACAAGAAATATTCAATACTAATGTTAATGCATTTTTATTTAGCCTAAAATATTATAATTTACCAGGTATTTTTGGGATAGCGATATTAGAGATATGAGATATAGCGATATTTGGGATATGAAAAAACATTGACATTTTTTTAAAGAAAATACTACTGCAACAAAGTAAATATGAAACTATAATTTAGTGTAAATATAACAGTTACATTCAGTAGAAAGTCCCTGATTTTGCATAAAATTATAATAGTGGAATAAAATAAAAAATCTAACAAAAATAAAGTAAAGTAACAACTTAATAAAATTGTGCAGTAACCACATAACATTACAATTTTGATAAATTAGTAATCTGGATCTTTTCCAGATTACTTCCAGTCTTTTTTAATGTAGTTTTAATTTGCCTTAATTTGTTCTTTAGATGTGCCAAATTTGTATACCGTATTTTTCGGACTATAGGATGCAACGGATTATAATTCTATTTCAGCAGGTCTATCAGCGGCTTCTTACAACCTGACTGGTAGAATTCATACATTAGGTGCTTTTTCGGGAAAAAAAATATTAAATTAGCCTTAAATTTATAAACAGGGTCAAATATAAACAGAGTATTAAAAATTAAAAAACTAAAAAACGATTTCTATTTAAAGTTAAAACAAGGTTTATTTCCTGTTCCTGTAATGTTTCCAATTTGGAAAAACAATGTTTTGCTTGATAGCAATGATACAGAAAATGATATATCTAGTTATGTGATTATGCTAGAACGTAGACCACTATAGGCTCTCTTAGAGGTTCTAAACAACATGCTCAAGAAATGCAATGAGTAAAAAGTACTAGAGATTAATTATCCCAATCTAAACCAAAATATTAAAATCTGGACCTTGAATCCTATTTGAATTGAATCCTAATACACTGGAATATTATTAAGAGAAAGATGGATGATCACAAGCCATCAAACCAAGCTGAACTGCTTGAATTTTTGCACCAGGAGTAAAGGCATAAAGTTATCCAAAAGCAGTGTAAGACTGGTGGAGGAGAACATGCCAAGATGCATGAAAGAGGTGATAAAAAACCAGAGTGATTCCACCAAATATTGATTTCTAAACTCTTTGTAACATGGGAAAAATGTTGCCAGTGGTTTATATAATAAAAGCACAATATTCATTTTACTCAAACATATACCTATAAATAGTTAAATCAGAGAAACTGATTATTTTGAAGTGGTCTCTTAATTTGTTCGAGAGCTGTATATTCATCCTAAAATATATTCTGCCTATGGCTTCTTTTAGGCAAATAAACAGCTTGGTTTTACCATGTGGTCTAAATGACTCAGCTGAGTAGTGCTATGATGCAGCAGGTCAAGGGTGATTCCCAGTGTGTGTAATTAGAGGAAAAGAAAGTGCAACAGCTGATGATTAGCACAGGAAATGCCAGTGCATTCCAGACACAGCTGAGGGCAGTGCACCTGTCCTGATTGGGACGTTCCTCCTATTTACAGTATGCAGGAATGCTGCAGTGCTGCAGACGATCGTCTATCGCCGATATGACATGGGAAAAATTACTCTGAAGTTCTGACCTGCTCGCTTTCATTAAGCAGACCTGTCAAAAGCCAATCCTCTAAATAGTCTAGAAGCATTTGCGGTTCCATTCAGGTAAGCATGTAGCAGTTCGACACGCTTTGTCTGATTCCATCAGTCAGACAGTCAAGACAAGGCAAATAGACAGACCAACAGACAGTCTGCAATTAGAAAATGTAGAAAATGTAATCAAAGAAAAGCCGTAAGATATGTGCTGAATGAAAGCAATGCGGACTGATGATTAGTGCCATCTATGCTAAGGTTGTTGTTGTTCCAGTCATAATACTGAATTAGCATTGTTGTAGCTACTAATGCTGTTTACAATAAAAGATGCTGGGCTAAAGTTGTTAATAAATATTAGACTTGGACAATTCTTTCAGATACAACAAGAAATATTCAATACTAATGTTAATGCATTTTTATTTAGCCTAAAATATTATAATTTACCAGGTATTTTTGGGATAGCGATATTAGAGATATGAGATATAGCGATATTTGGGATATGAAAAAACATTGACATTTTTTTAAAGAAAATACTACTGCAACAAAGTAAATATGAAACTATAATTTAGTGTAAATATAACAGTTACATTCAGTAGAAAGTCCCTGATTTTGCATAAAATTATAATAGTGGAATAAAATAAAAAATCTAACAAAAATAAAGTAAAGTAACAACTTAATAAAATTGTGCAGTAACCACATAACATTACAATTTTGATAAATTAGTAATCTGGATCTTTTCCAGATTACTTCCAGTCTTTTTTAATGTAGTTTTAATTTGCCTTAATTTGTTCTTTAGATGTGCCAAATTTGTATACCGTATTTTTCGGACTATAGGATGCAACGGATTATAATTCTATTTCAGCAGGTCTATCAGCGGCTTCTTACAACCTGACTGGTAGAATTCATACATTAGGTGCTTTTTCGGGAAAAAAAATATTAAATTAGCCTTAAATTTATAAACAGGGTCAAATATAAACAGAGTATTAAAAATTAAAAAACTAAAAAACGATTTCTATTTAAAGTTAAAACAAGGTTTATTTCCTGTTCCTGTAATGTTTCCAATTTGGAAAAACAATGTTTTGCTTGATAGCAATGATACAGAAAATGATATATCTAGTTATGTGATTATGCTAGAACGTAGACCACTATAGGCTCTCTTAGAGGTTCTAAACAACATGCTCAAGAAATGCAATGAGTAAAAAGTACTAGAGATTAATTATCCCAATCTAAACCAAAATATTAAAATCTGGACCTTGAATCCTATTTTTGTTCGTGGACCATGTGATCCTTGCTAGGTGTGGCACTACATAATGATAATGAATTACATGAACTCTTTTCTTAATTTCCAGTGATTACAAAATTCAAGACTGTAAACTGAATTCAAGGTACAGATTTGATGGAGTGAAATCTAAAGAGAATAATGCTATCTGCACCCTATTATCTGTTACTCATTGTTAGCATTGTTACTGTCTTTGAGGGTCATATGACTGATTCATACCTTAGAGGTGAGGTCTCTGTGAAAGATGCCCTTGGAGTGCAGGTAGGCCAGGCCCATGGCAATCTCTGAGGCCAGTTTTACCCGTGAGGCCCAGCTCAGAAACTTGTTGCTGTCCAGCAGCTGTTCCAAGTTTCCACCGTTAATGTACTGCAAAAACACACAAACATGCGAATAAAACATTAGTCTTGCCGTTTGTTTCTTTTTTTTTTTTCTACCACAATCATTTACACTTTTTTCACCTTATAAACTTGAAGGAGTGAGAAAAAATAACCTGTTGCAGCAATTTATGAAAAAGTTTTTTATGAAAACAAGTTTGCTGCAGATGTAACTATAATATATTAAAAAAGATACTCAGCAATGGATTATTACGTAGTTTAAAGATTGATGATCTTTCCATTTTTTTTAGGTTTGTAGCCGAACCTTCAAAGGAAAGCCACCCCGTGGAAACAGAGCATTGACTAAAATTGATTTTCTGTGGAACTGGCCTATATTTAGAAAATCATGGCATGGACATAACAATGGAATCATGGAAGACAAACAAGTTGGCACAGAGAGAGAGCCCAACAGGAATCCTCTAAGTAGTTTTAATTCCAGCCTTCTGTTTTATATTACATCTCAGCATGGACGCTCCATTATCCACATTCAGTTGATCTTGCCTCAGTAGCCCCCTAGAGCTACCCTGCTGTTTTAGGCTATACTATAATACAAAAGCTAGTATCTAGAATACCACTAGTATTGATACCTTAATATGTTTACTGGTGAAAAAAATGCCAAATAAGAATAATAATAAAAAAAAGATTTCTACAGTGAGAACTGTTAAATGCTGAGATCAATATAAATGGGGATGGGTGGATGTTGTGAAGAGTTTTTTTTTTATTCACCATGGAAAGGATTCTGTGCTCATTACCCACTGTTTCTTTCATTCAGAAACACAGCACTTTTATCCAATGCTCCAAACGATCTTGCAATGCTAGAGATAGGGGCATAGAGTTTCCCATGCAAAGAAATGGCTATTTTACACCATTAACATTTCATTGGTAGAAGTCTGAGGGACCTGATATTTAATATGAGGCACTGAGAACTTTGAACATGCACCAATAGTTTAATAATAAACACAGTACCTCAAAATAGTTCTCCAGGTGCCAGAACCATGAAATGAAGTCAGGATAAGTTGACTGATGAGCATGTTCAAATAAGTAGGATAGGGGAACAGATTGCAAAACTAATTAGTTCAATAAAAAATAGAATTCATAGTATTCATGCATTTCCACTGAATTAATTTTTCAATCTGTTCCGCTATCCTACCTTCTCCCAAGTCTTAGTTTAAGCCTTATTAATGGTGTAAAAACAGGAATTTCTTTGCATAGGCAACAATATGCCCCTATTGCTAGCATCGAAACCCTGTTGGGAGCATCGGCTAAAAATGCTGTATTTGGGAATGCTGGGGACAAGTGGTGGTGAGAAAAGTTTTCAAAAGTTCAAGAAAAGTTTGTACTCGTTATCATGTTCCACAACACCACAAGTCTATTTCACACTTGATTCCTCCTTTAACTGTGTATATACTTGACTATGTACCTATACACCCATAAATAAAAAAAAAGCAAAATACTGAAACAGCACCTTAGCTTTCCTTTCTCCACTTTTGGGACTCTAAATGGTTTATAGGTTGGCTGCATTTTGGCCACCTGTCTTCAGATTGAGGTAAACAAGGTAAAAAATAGCCAAGCTCAAAGGAGACCCATGTTAGAACTGTATATTTAGCCTCGAATGGAGTGGCTTGGCTGTTGGTCAGCCATGAGAGAGACAACATATACACCAGCATATCTGTTCCCTTGCTTCAAAATAAACTGTCACTCTTCTTCTTTCACCAGTTTAACGCTCTGGTTTATTTACACTTCAGCTGGTGTAGACGAGTGCTGATGAAGCATTAATGTGACGGCTGATGGCTGTGCTGTAACGTAACAACATCTAGTATGTCTGATTATGTAACACGGCTTAGAGAAGATAAGCGAGCGAGTACAAGAGTCGAATGACTGATAGTCTCCTCACTCGGCTGTCTACAGAGTGGATAACGTAAAAGTATTATTTGCATTTGAGTGCTCAGAGAAAACGATTATTCTCCTGCTCGAACTGTAAAGCATTACTCAACATGACAGGGTCGCTTCCTCTCGCTGTAGAAGACAACGTCAGCTGTCACCTCAGCCAGTCCTACTCGTCCTGCTCAATACTGCTGTTTAGAAAGTTAGGAACATGGTGATTCTATGTGTGTACTTTAGCCCTGTTGTGTAATCCCATTCACACAGATTAAAGCGTAAAAGATAAACGAGTGGAACAGATAAAGGTGTGAGGGAAGAGTTCTATTTACAGTCAGGACCTGGTCAAGACACCAGAGCCTCGGAACAAAGACGTCATGCTCTTTTACTGTGCAAGAGGTCGCGTAACCGATTCGCTCAGCTCAGGTCTTTGACCTTCCTTTCGACAGCAACCACACACTTACTGGAGTAGTTAATATATGGGCATGCCAAATGTCATGGAACAGGAACTAGTATCATGTCCCGTGACTTTTGTGTGGACCTCCAACATTTAAATGTGGAGGTGATTTCTGCTGCTTGTTGCTTGTCTGTTTACACGGACAATTTTAACCAGACACTGTCAGTCACAATCATTATTACACTGCTCTGTCCACTGTGGGTTATAATGCCTTTTTACAATATATTTGCCCCCTTTTCCATTTGGCACCCACTATCAGGCCTCACTCGAACGCCAATAATTCACATCGCCTCATGTTCAAGCTCACTCTCACTCTCACTCAAAGGAACGCTTCATAAATTACATGTGAAAGTGTTTCAAGACTGTGGAGAAAGTTTGGTCTACTTTTCTCTGCAGAACTGTTTCAGCTCTTAAACATTATAGGATTAGGGACAAGTGATATGGCCATAAAATAATATTCACAAGTTTTCAAGGTATTTTTGCGATACAATTTTCCTTTTTTTTTCCAGAATACACAACTGCAACAAAATAAACATTAAGCTTTAATTAACGCATTACTTGAAGATAAGGTAATATTTAAGAAGAGTATCATACATTCATACATGACAATATTTTTTCTTAAACAAGTGTTCTTGTCACTTTTACATATAATATATATATACACATCATAATTATATAAGATCAGCTGAAATATAAAAATTTAATTTATAAATTGATATAAATTATTGCCATATTGCACAGCTCTACTTTAGCATCTGCTCCTTTTTCTTCATGTTTTCTTTCAAGAGCTTATTTTCTCAGTAGATAATGCATTTACTAGTAGTAGTGCTTTTTAGCTTTGGCAATGTAAGGTCAGTTTACCGATTATTTCTGAAAAGGTCTGGCAAATATCTTGCAGACCACTGCTCCAGGAACACGTGATTGGGTGATTCCAGGCTACATACTGTAAAACTGGGCCATTGTCGAGTCTTGTGCCCTTCGGCTATATCACTGCTCTGCAACTATAAGAGAAAATCCATGTATGTGTGCTGTATTTCCACTGCTTTTCCCTGAAGAGAGAGCCTTTAATACCCATGTGGATCGATACAAAATTATCAATATTTCCTGTTCTCGTATCACCACAAAAAACAAACCAAAAAAAAAAAAAAAAAGAAAAAAAAAAAAATTGGAGATACTTTGGAGATACAAGAAGGAGCAAGAAAAAAACAGCAGTTGGAGTCACCTCGCACTTGGGAGGATATAACGGTGTATCTGACTGGGACACACTGATGGCACCCAACCAGGCAGCAGTTTCTCTGGACCGAACCAGGCAGAAGTTTGTGCTGGTGGGGTCTCTGTTTGTGTTAGTAACTTGCATCATCATTATGTGTCTAGGGCGCCTTTTTCGGCCCATCATCATTAAGTTTTCGGTTATAGCAAAGATCTAGAAAATTATCATTTGTAAAATGATTCTGAATTGTCTACGTCCAAACGGAGATGCATCTAAAGCCCAATCTGGACTAATGTTTCTCTGGGGGGTGGGGGGGTGGGAGGGTATTTTCTATTTTATGGGGGTCCTCTGTGATTTCCATGCAGAACGACCATGTATGTGGTATTCTCAGACGTCCAGGCAGATTTAGCTACTGTACTGTTTAAGTCCCATCCGGTTTCACATCTCTGAGTTTTGTCACCTCGCTTTTGATGAAATAGCTATTTGTCCACTGCCATGCACCGTAATTACACTTTAGGTGCACGTTTCCAAGAAGATCCATGTAAACAGAACAGGGAGTGGAAATGGAGGAGCTACTAAAGGGGATGTCATGTGAAAAAGAAAGCCAAAAAACTTACTGGCCCGTCGACTTTATCACTGAGTAGAAGTGTGAAATATTTTTCACAGACGTCCCCCGAGAAACTAATCCCTTCCAGATAGGGCTTAAGAATCGAAAATGTTCCCCCACCCTACAGCATCAGCATACCTCAACACACTCAACATAATAATATTAAATTTACTCTCTCCAGCTTTTCCAGCTTGCGGAATAATACAGGCTAGACTAGGAATTAGCCCACGGCAGGAAAGTATCTCCGCTTGTGTGTATGTGTGTACTTGCTTGACAACCCCCCATAGAGATCATTACACTAACTGACCCCACCGTCTCATCCCTTCATCATCCCTGCATGTAAACCTGCCCTCATTCCGTGAGGCAGCCTCAGACCCGGCACAGGATTACCAGCTCTTTACCCCAAATTCCTCCAGAGCGACCCTACATCTGGTGTCTGCCCACCTCCCCCTTCCTCTCGCCCTCCTCTTCGCTAAAGGGTTAAACCTCAGCCTAATCCCTCGCCCCTGCCCTGAGCGTTTGATCAGCACTGTCTGATTGGGCACACTGATGAGCGTTCCTCAGCCAAGGCTGGGATTACACTCTTTCCTACTGGAGGTGATTAGGTTACCAATGTGCATCCACCTACTGCTCTATATAAAGCAAATCCGCTGTGTGGAACGCTAACCTGGACGATGCTCAGTCCGATAGACTGGGTGTGTTTACGTAAGCCATTGTGAATGCTCTAGTGACAGATCTATAGGTAAAGACAGGCACTCATACCAATACAACAATCAGCTTTATTATAAAAACCACTGCCTAACATTGTGTAGGCCACACTTATGCTCTGATCTGTGGAAGTGTCCTGTGGTACCTAGCACAATCATTGAGGTCAGTAACTGATCCTTTAAGTCCTGTAAGTTCTCTATGAGCATCAGAGACTTCTTTTCCACTACAGAGCCATCATGGGTTCAGAAGTTCAGAAGCTAGGTCGTGCTAGAACTGCTGTGGCGATGGTTGCTGGGCTACTAAAACTGCAGTCACCTTCAAGCTGAAGCTGCAGTAGGGATGTTGGATGATCCGGGACGTCAGCATACTAACACTGTGGTAGTGATGTGGCATTATCATGCTGGCATGATAATGCTGTGGAAGCAATGTTGGATGAGTCTAGTAGTCGTTGTGCTAATCCTGCAGTAGCAATGATGAATTACCCAGGTTACCATCATACTATCACTGTCAGTGATGACAGGAGGCCCGTAGACTAGTACCGCAGGAATGGTGTTGGACAGTTCTGGCAGCAGGAATGCCAACGGCACAGTAGCAATGTTGGATGAGGCTGGTAGCTTGCATAAAAACGCAGTTCTCCAAACGTTTCATTTAGTTAGTATGCTCAGGGTTGTCTTGAACCTGACACTGATTCACTGCTGTCCTTCCATTGAGCACTGTTGGTAGCTACCAACAACTGCATATCGGGAACACTCTACAAGGTCTGACTGATACTTTAGAGAAGTTCTGACTCAAGTCAATCGTATAGCTATTCCAATAATTTTGTCCTAGTCCAAGTTTCTTAGATTCCAATTTTCCTGCTTCCAACACACCAACTTTAATAATAGACATGGTCACACTTGCTGCCTCGTACTGTATTTGTCACAGTTGTCATTGGAACCAGATAATTAATAAAGTTTTCTTTATTTGTCCCATAGAAAACCCCAAATATAACCCCAAAACAGTCCCAAGAATGTTCCCCTTGTGACCAACTCTGATGTAATACAATGAATGCACTGGCCCATATTCATTAAGGAAAAAAAAATAAAAGTACATGGTTGGTTGTGAAAACTCTTGCCACTTTTAAATCCACCAGTATGAGAAGTTGTCATTGGCTGGGGTAAGACTGGGTTGCAGCAGCTTGGAATAATAGTATAATCCCCTGCAGGCCAGGGATTACCCGTGATTATAATTGCACTAATACGCCTTTCCGATAATGTGCCTCAAGCAGCGAAGAAGCAGAGCAAAGGTCACAGGGCTGGCGGCAAGAGTGAGACTGAACAAAGACCACGCCGGCCCGACTTACTGCCGGAAAAGCTTAGTGTCTGTCAGCGTGTCCTGGAAGGATTCAGCTGGTTGAATACATGAGCAAACAGACAACTACTACTGACTGCTGGTGTTGACATCAAATTAAATAATCTGCAGGGAATCTAAAATTTGTATTAAACAAAGCAGTCAAGTTTTTGTGCAGAATTCACTACTTTAGTATGTGTAGCTCAATAAATATGGCCAATACCGGTCTAATTTATTTTATCCTTTATTGTTCCTGGTAACAACAAATTATCTTTAGAACAGTTGGCACAAGTTGCAGAACAATTTCTAAAAAGTTAATTTTCAGATTTCAACTGAAAAGAGTTCAGATATCCCGGAGAACATAATATCAAAATTCAGAGAATTGGACAAGTCCCCATTTCTGGATGGTGTTCAAACATTAATTTTTCTTTACAAGATACAGTTTTTACCCACATTTGTGGATTGCAGGGAGAACTATGTTCACAGACCATAATTTCTGGTGTTCCTGAGCCTATGCATTGATTGCCAGTACAGAATCATTCCTGTATTTTAATGCAGAGCCACCTAAGGGCACAAAGATCACTAGCATCCAATTGACCATTAGCCTTGTTCCAAGCAGTGCTGTGCGTGAACGAGTTCAAAAGAACGCGCTCATTGAACACGCTCATTTTTTTATGAACGTTGAACTGAACGCAACACCTTTTTTAATAAAGAACTTGAATGTGAATTAGTTTACAGTATGTGTCATGAACGGCAGACATCACTGTAAAGAGATAGAGAGAAAAAGATACACAGAGAGAGAGAGAGAGAGAGAGAGAGACCAATGTCGAGATGGAGACGAGTAAGAGAAAGCGCTGCAATTAAAAAAAAATGGCTAGTGGAAGTGATGGCACGGAGACAGACACCGATTCTCCTTATGAACATTTTCATCACCTGGTAAGAAACCCACAATTGCAGTGTCATGAGCAAAAGTCTACAATGAGCAGTTTCAAAGAATGTATAGTGATTTTGTAGCTTGTAGTGTAAAAAAAAAGTATTTATTTGAATATCTCACGAAAAAAGTAAAATGAACTGAACTTTGAACTAGTTCAGAATTAAAATTGTGAACTTTGAACGTGAACTGTTCACTTTGAGCATGTATGAACTGAACTTGAACTAGTTCAGAAAAGCTGTGAACTGGCACAACACTGGTTCCAAGCATGCAAAGATTCCTACAGATTCTCTGAATCTGTACTGTAGATGGTGGTATCCAAAGTCCTCACAAATTTACATAAATACAATTTTTCTGAAATCTACATTTTCCATAGTAAAATGTCTCACTTAACATTTGATATGCGTCATATATTCTACCCTAAAAAAAGCAAGACATTTATTCTACATGTATTTACAACACAGGGTTACTCCATCTTTTTTAATAAGATTTTAGGTTTTAGGTTTTGGTTTTCTACCAGTATTCACCAGCTGTTGAAAACTCTACTGCTACCAGCCTCCTTGTCCCTCCTGACCTGAAGCTGGACACAACACTGCGGTTTACCTCCCACACAGAGAAAGCACAGGTGTCAAATGCGGTTCCAGGTATTTAGCATTATCGAGGACAGGCCTCACTTTGTTTGTGGTGAGCTGTATGTTAAGAACTGGGGTGTAGATTACAAACGAAGCGGCACATGGTGCTGTATCTATTACTCATCCTGTTCACTCAGGGGAGGTCCACTTCACACAGGAACATGTGCTGATAAATTAAATCATTTCCCAACCAGACTGCCCTATAGATTTGTCACACTTTTACCCTGCAAGTCCCAAAATCAATAGCAATCAATAGCCCATTGTTTCCTGTTTGGACAAAGTGAACATGTGGGCTGAGCGGTTTCAAATAAAATCAGGCCTAAGGGAATACATTTTTGTCTGTCTAATAGAACACACCCCGTGGTCTTTTTTAAGTTGAGGCCAGAGCTGCACAATGTACTGTTTGTTAATGATTACTGATATGTAAATGAACCCTTACTGTTATTATAGTGCAGAAAAGGTTTGCCATCTGAAAATATTCAGCTGAAATAAGCAAAAAGGCAGAATAAAGTATACTAAGCAATGTCTAATTAATATCATAATCTTGTGTCCTCTAACGTTAGGATTTTTCAGCAGAACAGTCACTATTAGTGATGGGAAACTCCTAATGAGGGTGCGGCAATTGGTCTTTTAAATGGGCTAAAATTAGAAATACAAATACAAATGTGAGACAGACAGCAGTGTTTTGCAGCAGTGTTTTGTTCAGCAGTGTTTCTTGCTCAGGAACTCTCCCATGGAAAACATTTTTGACCAGCCTCTAGCTTAGGACTGGATCATTAATTAACACCGATCTTAACTGAGGAGAGTGAGACCTGCAGTTTTTTATATGTTGTTTTGGGTCCTTTTGGGACCTCCTGGATGAGTTGTCCATGCACTTTTGGAGTAATTTCGTTCCTGGGAAGGTTTACTAGTGTTCCATGGTATCATCACTTGTAAATAAAAGCTCCTACTGGTTTGCTTGAGTCCCAAAGCTTTAGAAAATAACTTAACAACCTTCTCCAGAGTAATAGTCAAGACATGAGTATCAAAATCGCAATATAAACTGAAGAGCTTTGAAGAGCTTTTGTCATCACTGAGACATGCAACTCTAAATTTATTCCAGTCTCAAAGATTGAGGTTCTCCATCACAAGTTTTATGCTGCTAAGCTAAAATATCCTTATTAACTAACTTGTTCACTTTACTGTGCAAGAACAGTGAAGGTTTCACTCTTCTTGTCCAGTGAAACTAGCCATTTATCCCCACTGTTTATGTACTAGGGGATATGTGCTGTTTATATATGTTTGGGGGTTAAGGATTACAGCAGCTCTGAGAGGCGCTTATTGTAGAGGCTCATTCGTTATAGGAAGCTATAGTTTCTTGTTTAACCATTATATAGAACCAAGATGCTGACACACAGTTGAAGACACTCATTAACAGCCAGTGTTGTACTTCTTACTATGTGTGCAGGCTCAGTTTGGTACAATTCATTCAAGAGTGCATCTTTCAGGCCATACAATGAGTAGCTTTTAGAACAGCTACACAGCAAATCTAGCAAAACATCTACTGACATAAAATGGTAATGTTTACATTTTGAGCTTTACAGTTGAGTTTTATATGGAAATTTATGGGCTCATAATTATCACTCCATCTCTACCTTATATAAAAATGGAATAAATGAGCCTTACGGGTAACTCTTTCTGTGTTTTGACTACGTTTGTCTTGTTTGGCCTGATACAAGCAAAATTGTTCCTCATTTTGCAGTGTATGGGGAAGTATGAAGATGAAGCTGAGCTATGACACATACTGTAATATGCTGAACATTGACTGTGAGGAAATAATAACACCTTACATTTTAGAAACGATTACTGTCCCATTATCTGACAAATCTCTTTATTCTCCACATTATCTTTAGCTTGTTTTCTGTTGTGCCACTGATGATACCCTAAAAACACTGTTGTGCCCGATACACCGCCCCTCACTTTTAGCCCTAATATCGCACATTCCAGTGCTGTTTTCATAAATACAACTTCTAGCCCCAAGGACATGTGCAGACTCGCATGCTTAAAGGTTACATTCCATTGTTGTTTTCTGCTAAGCCCGGGCGATGCCGCCCCCTACTCTTATTCATCCCCTCCGCACTGCACACACTCAAACACTCACACAGCTAACTTTTAATTAACTCCACTCCTACACAATCACATGCCAGAACAGTAGCATTTATATTTAGCTGCCAAGCTCACCAGGAGCACAGCGAACACAGTCTGAGTGCAGAAGACTTGGAACTTCACTACTGAGCATATAAATATTAATAAAAATGTTAATCTGTATATTATGTATTCTGAATATATATAAAAATAAGAGACCACTTAAAAATGAAGAGTTTCTTTTGATAATAATCTAGAGGAAGATGGATGATCACAAGCCATCAGACCAAACTGAACTGCTTGAATTTTTGCACCAGGAGTAATAAAGTTATCCAAAAGCAGTGTGTAAGACTGGTGGAGGAGAACATGCCAAGATACATGAAAGCTGTGGTAAAAAAAAAAAAAAAAACAGGGTTATTTCATGAAATATCGATTTCTGAAAACTTTATGACTATGAACTTTTCTTTGCATTATTTAAGGTCTGGAAGCCGGGCATCCTTTTTCTTATTTGAGCCATTTCTCATTTTCTGCAAATAAATGCTCAAAATGCTCAATATTTTTATTTGAAATTTGGAAGAAATGTTGTCTGTAGTTTATAGAATAAAACAATAATGTTTATTTTACTCAATCATATATCTATAAATAGCAAAATCAGAGAAACTGATTCAGAAACTGAAGAGGTTTCTTCATTTCTTTCCAGAGCTGTATTTGAGCAACTAATAAAAAAAAATTGGTCAACAAAATAAAAAGTACTTACAGAAACGACAGTAAATCAAACCTAGCTTTAGATGAATGCTAAAATATATATACGTTATTAAATATAAACTAGGAAGAACAATTATTTATTGCTATTGTAGATATGACAATTAATTATATATTTTAAATAACTAAATAAAGGGATTACATTTTAATTAATAATCTTTTTTTTTTGTACTGCCTGTCAGTCCAGTAACACTGTACTATTTACAGAAACAGATATTTACTCGTGTGTGTGTGTGGGTGGGTGGAGGTGCTATTATTAATCCATTGGTGATTGTGCAACTGGCTAAAATTATAGTGCCATTCATTCTTATGTAAACAGACATACGCTTGCACACAACAGACTATGCTGAGGTCAGCAAAACCTATTGAGCTATTGTCCACATGTTGTACAACAAATCAATAACGCAATTATAGTGACAAGGCTAATCAGGGTCTCTTCATAACGCCAGACAGATCAGAGGAATAAAAAAAATATATATATATATAATTTGGATTTAATCAGAATTTAGTCAGAATTAATCTAATTATGTTACTCACTCCACTCAGTGACAGTCATACTTACAAAGAAAGGTCCACTGATCATATGGCATTGATGAAGTGACATAATGTAGACACTCTCTAGTGAGTTTATCTATGGGTGGACTATATATTAAAAATAATATATTACTACACTTAACGACTCTTTTACATGACGTAAATTTAACACCAATTTAGTACTTTTATATTTAGTTAGTTTATTATTTCTTGCTTTATTGTATTTCTTTTTTGGCATACCATATTTTTCACAGTATAAGGCACAGTTAAAACCTTTAATTTTCCCAAAAATCGTCAGTGCGCCTTAAAATCTGGTGCATTTTATGTATGAATTATTTTTTAACATGGCAATATAAAAATAATGAATGATTGGCGTTTTTAGTAATATTTTTAGCTCGAAATCATACTTACTGCACTTTTTTGCAGTTTCTCAGTATTTCACAGCATCCTGTCTAAACCTGGTTTGCCTCAAGATATGACAACACATACAGATAAACTTCGCTTGAGGCCTTCTAGGCAAGCGGCCACATGACCACAGGAAAACAACACAGTCCTGGAGGATAAACAGTGAGGTTGCAGTGAGGTGTAGTGGGCTCTGAAGGTATTTGGACAGAAGTAGGTGTGTGTGTGTGTGTGTGTGGTGCAGGGGGTGGTTTGGAGGGGTAGTGGAAGCTTGTCTGTGCCTGCCCCGGAGGCTCCTCTTACCTCTGTGAGGGCATGGAGCTGACCTTCCTGCACACACACTCCCATAAACCTGCAAAAAACAAACAACAACTTGGTCAAAACAGCTATTCTTTATGTGCTGATGTGAATAACTGATGAAAATATCAACACATACAAACATACACAATATCCCATTTCTTTTCTATGTATTCGTTCAGCAAAATACATGTTCGGCATCTGAACTTTGAGAAAATATATTAACAAAAACTACAAAACAGAGTTTTACCTCAGTTAAAGTCTGAAATAGAAATGCTTTGAAACTACTTCTGTGGAAAACGAAGTTAAACATTGAAAACACAAATAATTTTCATGACAGCATCAATATGCAAATATTATGAACAATATAGTATGTACTAATAATTAGGCAATAAGAGAGGGAGTCCTATAACATTATAGCATGAACCTCCAGTGTACTATTTTTGATTATACCACAGCTTCCTTATTGCTTTTTTTAAAGATTTTGAGTTATAAAGGGCAAGAAAATACGATTTATTTAGTTATTAACACTCCACTGTTTGTAGCTGCGCTGTTTGGCTTGTAAGCGCTGCATTGTTGCTAGGTTCCCTGTATGTTGCGGAGTAATACATGAAGAGCTTCGGTTATAGTGCATTACCGGCTGATAACGGCACCCACAGGACTCCTCTCAGCCAATCACATTGCAGGGTCGGAACTATCTGTGGTATAATTTGGATTATTGTAACTCACCAATAAGTTTATTATATTAAATGCTATTAGACAAGACAAGACAAGATGACAGGATATTTTTTTGCAATATTTACAATTTTTCCTTAGGGTTTCCATGACTGTAAAACAAATAAAATTTTAATAACCTCCAGAACACAAGGAGACCCTAAAGAGGGCTTTGTGGATTATTGAAACAGCCTCTCATACATCTGATGCAAAAGTGATAATTGTTTACTTCAGAACTTTCAACAAACAAACTCCAAAAATTCAAACCTTAACCAATTCAAAATTTCCCTTTGTTCCATAATTTTGGCAAAATGTCAGCTAAAGCTGAATCACAGATGGAAGCACGCATCCCACAAATTGTCCCCTGCATCCAAGAACAAGGATATTCCTTGACAGTTCTGGAAAACGAGCAGTCCAGAACATCTCACTGTAGCTCCTGCAGTGAGAGAAGCTGGCATCCCCCCTGAGTGAGACCCAGCCAGACGAGTGCTGATAGGAACAGCTCAGTATAATAGATAACACTTAAGAGGCGGTAGCACTCGAAGTGTGAGTGCGGCAGCAGCACGGCCTTCATTTCCATTTTCACTTCATTTTACACATCGCGTGCCATCTGGAAGACTGCTTAAGATTCTGCGATTATCTGGAACAGATTTACGGTAGCTGCTTACATTTCCCAGCGTCAGAACACGGGGGTTTCACACACACACACCTCCAAGTGTTGGTGAGACAGTAAGTGAGATTTCTGCAAATAATAAAAAAAAGTTTTTTTTTGTTTTTTTTTGCGGACAGAAAAGGTGCAGTTGTTCAGGCATTTCTCGTTTTGCATAAGAAAGGGTTTTTCAGATCAAATGTCCAATAAAATTCTTCCTAAAGCTTGACTTTGACCCCAAAAGAACACTAATATTGTTCAACCGCAGAGACAGGGCACTACAGTTACATGTTGACTCACTAATCTACTAACCTGCCATCTACAGAGCATTCAAAAAGTACTTATTCATTACTCACAGGGTCAAATGTACCGTACCAGCAAATTTACTGTATACTAATTAGGCGCATGTTGACTTTGACGTGAAAAATTCAGTACCTATTAATTATTAAATTCGTACTAATTATGCAGTGCCTACTATTTTTTCTATAATTACTAATTATTCTTTACCTCTTAGTTATTCAATTATTACTTAATCAGTACTCACATTATTAATGTAACAGCAAATTTACTGTATACCAATTAGGTGTGTTTTGACTTAAGCCATATCCAACGGAATTAGTTTCTCAGGGGGTCCTGGGATAGTTTTCTCTTTTATGGGGGATCCTCTGTGATTTTATTCCCATCCGGAACGACCATGTATGTGTTTTTCTCAGAAAATTACAGGCTGAATTACCTACTGTTTTTCGCTAAACTCTGTGGTCCTACAGTAATTTTATTTCCGCCTGGACGCACATCTCTGAGTCTCATCACCTCACGTTTAATAAAATAGCTATTTGTCCACTGCCAAGCACCGTAATTACACTTTGGGCGCATGTTTCCATGGAGAGCCAAGTAAACACAACAACGAGTGGAAATGGAGGACCTACTGAACGCAAAAAAAACTCATTGGTCCTCCTGTTTTTTCAATTGCAGTCCAGATGCAAGAGATTTATCACTGAGTTGAAGTGTGAAATGTTTAAGGTTTTAGACATGTAAAATTCAGTACCTACTAATTATTCAATTAGTGCTAATTATGCAGTGCCTACTAATTATTATTTACCTCTTAGTTATTCAATAAGTATTAAGGACTAACTATTGTGTATGTAATAATGATCCAATAAGTACCAGTTATTCAGTACTTAGTAATTATTCAATTTGTCTTAAGTATGCAGTACCTACTTTTTTATAGTATAATTATTTATTTTACAAGTATAATTATACAATAAGCACTAACTCTGCAGTAACTACAAATTATTGAACCAATACTAGTTATTCAGCATCTAATAATTATTCAATACCAACTAATTGGGTATTTTCAATACATTCTAGTTATTTAATTAATAATAACTACTTATTCAATAAAGGAAAAAAAATAACCATTCAGAACCTAATGTTGTAATCCTTTATCAATATCTTCAATTAAAATATACCCCCCAAAAATATAATCGAGCAATTGATGAGCCAAGACAACTCTGATATCAGAGTTTAGATCAGGAGAAGCTAACGCTGTTAACACTAGATTTGAAATGTCACCACAAAACAGTAAGTAAGTGTCTCTTACACTTTTGGTTTAGTGTGGTTTAGAACATGTTATGATCTTTTTTAGCCTATGAAGAGAAGTCTACAATGGGATATGCTTGGCTAACACTGCTAGCAAACACTGGATTGGATGGTCTTCTATCTCAGCTCTGTAGGCTTATGCTCACATCTCAATGTATTTACTTCAAAATCTGTCATTTATTAAAAGTACATGACCAGAGCTTATTTATACATTTAAGACAACACAATTAAGTTTAACCTTTCTGAACATAACTACTCCTATAGTGCACATAATTATAACACATACAGAGCTGAGGTCAAATAGTTCTGGTTATTCGTTGCGGCAGCTCCTTCTGCATTTAGCTATGAGAAGAAGTATTTTTTTTTATAAGTCAGCCCTACAGTGATCTAAACCACATTGATGTGTTTGTGCAGATGAGTTGAGAAACTGGTCACAGTCTGCATAACTCCAGCATGCATTAGCAATGTTAGCCTTTAGCCTAGCATCTCCTACTGCAAAAGAGCGTTTTTTCTAAGATTTTATGAGGCTGTTATTTATGTTCTGGTTACAGCCCTATTTGGGTGGGAATTGTTTGACATGGGGAGGTGGGATAAGCAACTATTATCAGAGCTTCTAAGTCATTTTGCTTACATCTGATTGCAGTATTTTACCCTTTACCTTTTATAAAATGAGCCATAAAAATGACCTTAGGTTTTATTAATCATGTGCAAATTGACACATGGGTAAATATTCAATCAAACAATGTTTTTGTAGATTTTCTATAGTACACATTAAGTTCAAATCTGTGGCAAACCTCCGGTGATTTACAAATATACAACACTCAAATTCAGAAGATGTGTCAAAGGATTCAGATGCACAAAACTTTTGAAAGCTTTAGGTAGGTAAGTCATTATTATAGCATAGCATGCAGCCTAGATACCGGTTATAATAACTGCTAATGTTCAAACAAAAAAATATGTCATCATTACTTTAAGTGGGTTATTAGTAGAGGTAAGAAAATATTGAAACTGAAGAATCGCAATATTGTTTTTTTTTATGTTGCATTGATTCTCAAAACCATAATCAATATCAATTTTTAATAAATATTTTACATGGGAAATATTGGTGGCAGGCAGTGATTCATTTCCTTTTATGTTTAAATCCAGACCATTGGAAAAGGTGTTGTACTCTGTCGATAGATCTCACCGATCTGATTATATAGAAAGCAAACTTTTCTTTAACTCTTATTTTATGCATAAAATATTGTGTTTTTTTTCATACCATAACATATCTCAACTTGCTTACATTATTGCACAACTGCGAAATATGGAACCATCATACGTATTTTGAGACGATGGCAGTACGTAAATCAAGTAGCCCCTCCCATCTCAGTCATTTATGCAGAGATTTCTTATCCCAAGCAAGTCAGTCATAAATTTACAGACGTCCTGTAGTAAAAATACTTTACCCCGCCTCCCCAGGTAAAAATAATCTTGTCCGTGAATAGGACTTACGCCAGACATCTTTGTGGAATGCAGCCTGGTTCATTTTCAACAGGACAAACATGAGGAAACATGAACCCGTAGATTTTACTAAGTCACATTCCATGTGGATGTCCCCCTTGTGGATGCACATGCGTCTTACGGCAGTACAGAGGTGAACAGCTGAACAGCTTGTTGCTTCTGTATGTCCCCACACGCCAGAAGGTACACAATACCCTGATTTGGTTGCGGCTTCAGGGAGTTAAGGCTCTATAAACTTCACATCCTGATGTTTACTGCTGGTCCTGGTTGGGTTTTATTATTATTTCTTTAAACAAAGGTCTCCTCAGACCACTCGTCAGTGCTAGGGGCCCTCCACCCCCGTTCAGGGAGATGCAACAATGGCACGATTGTAAAAAAACACACAGACCCTCTCTCTATCTCACCCTCTGGTTCTTTCCCCCACTCGCTCTCTCGCTCTCTATATATCGGCTGCTGTACAAACACTGAGCGGGGCATCGCAAAAATAGAGAGCCCAAAACAACCCACACGGGGAGTCCACTCGGTCTGAACTGGAGATCCATTTATAGACAAATGTGCACATGCACGAAAGCTCCGAGCTTTACGAGACTGCCGCCCTCCACAGCCAGCTGAGACTGGCCCAGACGCTGGAAACTCTTTTTACTGGAAACGAGAGACTCAGCTTTATATTCAAGCCTTTTCGTCTCATGTGTACAACAATCGTGACCGGCTAACCCTCGGTCATCAAATATTGCTCTAAATCTGGCGTCTAACTGATGCTACCGGGATAAGATTAGCCTCCACTGTTTATTCTAAAGTGGGAAAGGTTATGTGGACATACTACTCAAATGGCCCCCAAGAGGCATGAAGCAATCAGTAAACCAACATAAGGAGCAGCTCTATAAACAGCACCCAAGTTCACAAAAAAGGGAAGTCGTTAAATAACACTTGCTATTTGAATAGTAGCTACTTGGGTTGATCCAGGCACTTTTAAATAGCTTTGGGTGGGGTATCAACTAATAGACTAATTTCAAAGCAGTTAGAGTCTGTTTTAACTGTGGTCTTCAAAGCAGCATCAACACTGCCATTAAAAGACATTACTAGCCAGCCGGCAGCATCGAGGAGAATTTTCATGAGGTAATTTAAAGAGTTCAGTTAGAGTCTGCAGTGTGGAACTGTTTTTCATTCAAACATGAAATCATAATATAATACCTAAAAACTAGATTAAACTATCATGGATGTGCTCTTCTTTGTGTTTAAACCACCACTGAATAGCGTGTTCAGAACTAAGTGAAGGCTACTGGAGCGGAACTGCTAATACATTCACACAATCTAAAAACACAAATCCTAGGTCACTCATCACTAATAAAAATTATTAATTTAAAAAGTGACAAACAAAAAGATGTCCCTCAATTAGACTGCAGTGTTTTAAAGGAGCATCATTACTTACTTAAATAAGTCAGTCCAGAATAGGGGTGCGCCATATCCAATCTGCCAAGTTATCAATTTTAAAACTATAAAACGATATATATATACATATATATATATATATGTATACATATATACATATATATATATATATGTATATATGTATATATATATATATACATACACTACCGTTCAAAAGTTTGGGGTCACATTGAAACGTCCTTATTTTTGAAGGAAAAGCATTGTACTTTTCAATGAAGATAACTTTAAACTAGTCCTAACTTTAAACAAATACACTCTGTACATTGCTAATGTGGTAAATGACTATTCTAGCTGCAAATGTCTGGTTTTGGTGCAATATCTACATAGGTGTATAGAGGCCCATTTCCAGCAACTATCACTCCAGTGTTCTAATGGTACAATGGGTTTGCTCATTGGCTCAGAAGGCTAATTGATGATTAGAAAACCCTTGTGCAATCATGTTCACACACCTGAAAACAGTCTAGCTCATTACAGAAGCTACAAAACTGACCTTCCTTTGAGCAGATTGAGTTTCTGGAGCATCACATTTGTGGGGTCAATTAAATGCTCAAAATGGACAGAAAAAGAGAACTTTCATCTGAAACTCGACAGTCTATTCTTGTTCTTAGAAATGAAGGCTATTCCATGCGAGAAATTGCTAAGGAATTGAAGATTTCCTACAACGGTGTGTACTACTCCCTTCAGAGGACAGCACAAACAGGCTCTAACCAGAGTAGAAAAGAAGTGGGAGGCCGCATTGCACAACTAAGCAAGAAGATAAGTACATTAGAGTCTCTAGTTTGAGAAACAGACGCCTCACAGGTCCCCAACTGGCATCTTCATTAAATAGTACCCGCAAACACCAGTGTCAACATCTACAGTGAAGAGGCGGCTGCGGGATTTTGGGCTTCAGGGCAGAGTGGCAAAGAAAAAGCCATATCTGAGACTGGCTAATAAAAGAAAAAGATTAAGATGGGCAAAAGAACACAGACATTGGACAGAGGAAGACTGGAAAAAAGTGTTGTGGACGGATGAATCCAAGTTTGAGGTGTTTGGATCACAAAGAAGAACGTTTGTGAGACGCAGAACAAATGAAAAGATGCTGGAAGAATGCCTGACGCCATCTGTTAGGCATGGTGGAGGTAATGTGATGGTCTTGGGTTGCTTTGGTGCTGGTAAGGTGGGAGATTTGTACAGGGTAAAAGGGATTCTGAATAAGGAAGGCTATCACTCCATTTTGCAACGCCATGCCATACCCAGTGGACAGCGCCTGATCGGAGCCAATTTCGTCCTACAACAGGACAATGACCCTAAACACACCTCCAAATTGTGCAAGAACTATTTACAGCAGAAGCAGGCAGCTGGTATTCTATTGGTAATGGAGTGGCCAGCGCAGTCACCAGATCTGAACCCCATTGAGCTGTTGTGGGAGCAGCTTGACCGTATGGTACGCCAGAAGTGCCCATCCAACCAATCCAACTTGTGGGAGCTGCTTCTAGAAGCGTGGGGTGCAATTTCTCCAGCTTACCTCAACAAATTAACAGCTAGAATGCCAAAGGTGTGCAATGCTGTAATTGCTGCAAATGGAGGATTCTTTGATGAAAGCAAAGTTTGATGTAAAAACAATGTTATTTCAAATACAAATAATTATTTCTAACCTTGTCAATGTCTTGACTCTATTTTCTATTCATTTCACAACGTATGGTGGTGAATAAGTGTGACTTTTCATGGAAAACACAAAATTGTTTGAGTGACCCCAAAATTTTGAACGGTAGTGTATATATATATATATATATATATATATATATATATATATATATATATATATATATATATATATATATATATATATATATATTTTTTTTTTTTTTTTTTTTTTTTACCAAATTAAGAGCCTCTGGAATATAATCAAGCAGAAGCTGAACTGCTTGAATTTTTCTTATAAAGTGGTATAAAGTTATCCAAAAGCAGTGTGTAAGACTGGTGGAGGAGAACATGCCAAGACACATGAAAACTGTGGTTAAAATCCAGTGTTATTCCACCTAATATTGATTTCTAAACTCTTAAAACTTTATGAATATGAACTTGTTTTCTTTGCATTATTTGAGGTCTGATAACTCTTTTTTTTTTTTGCATCTTTTTTGTTGTCATTTTATCCATTTCTCATTTTCTGCAAAGAAGTGCTCTAAATGACAATATTTGTATTTGGAATTTGAGAGAAATGTTGTCCAGAGTTTATAGAATAAAACAACAAATGTTCATTTTACTCAAACATATATCTATAAACAGCAAAATCAGAGAAACTGATTCAGAAACTGAAGTGTTTTTTTATTTTTTTTCCAGAGCTGTATATAAAGTCAGAATGTCTCATTATATGAACTGTTATTAAAAATAAAGGGAGTTTACTTTAGTATTAATCTTCAGCACATCTTATCTAAACTGTACAAAACACAAAGATATGATCAAACTGGATCGTATCGGCTGATACTCTGCATTAAGAGACCTGGATCAGTGGCCAAAATAATCTGACCAAAAAATACCTACTAGCTACCATACCTAGCAGATACTTAATATTAAACGTTTTGAATAATGCACAATATTTCAATGTTATACTAAAGTATAAATTGTAACTATGTAATTTTGCCTCCGAATCAAACATGCTGAATTTCATTTCATGGAAAATTGTGGGCTTGTCAAGAAAAAACTTTTAAATAATCTGCTCTTTGTTAATGTTATGGCCCAACAAACATAGGATAACCAAGTCTAGCCTATACTAGCTAATTATTCTCAGGTGTGGACATAGATAGTTGTTTCTGCCTTCTCTGGGTCTTTTTGAACACATTAAGTGGTTAGCCTGCTAACTAGCTGAATAGAAATGTACCTGATGGGTCCTTTTCCCTTCTACAACTGACTGTAGCATTAGCTGTTAGCTGCTTCTCACGCTGTGGTTCCCCTGAGATGCTAGCTCCAGTTAGCCCTTCTTCTTCTTCTTCTTCTTCTTCTTCTTCTTCTTCTTCTTCTTCTTCTTCTCCAGTCAGTCTAGCATTGGCTTTAGCCTCTTTGGCATCACTACCATATTCTCCCAAAGTAGCTGTTGCATTCAGTTTTTCAAGGCTTTCTTACTAGCAGGCTAAATGTGTGTAAATGCTGGGGCTGTAAATATATGAAGAAGTCAATCCTGTGGTTAGCCAGCTAGCTAGCTGAATAGAAAATGTACCTGATATGCCCTTCTCCTTTCTACAACTGACTGTAGCATTAGCTGTTAGCTGCTTCTCATGCTGTGGTTCCCCTGGCGTCCCCACACAGAAAACCCACAGAGATGCTAGCTCCAGTTAGCCCTTCTTCTTCTTCTTCTTTTTCTCCACTCAGACTAGCATTAGCTTTAGCATCTTTTGCATCACAACCTTATTCTCCCAAAGTAGCTGTTGCATTCAGTTTTTAAAGGATTTCTTACTAGCAGGCTAAATGTGTCTAAATGTTGGGGCTGTAAATATATGACGAAGTAAATCCTGTTATGTAACAGTTTTGGAACTGTTCCGGAACTGGACTGTTTTCCAGTATTATCTTTTCTGGTTGCTTTGAATATTTAACAGCAAAACAATGTATTTGAGATTCACGGCATGTCAGTTCCATGTACCATACTAATTATTCAACTATTCCAAAACAGACACAACATTCTATTCTAGGGCCTTTCTAATGTGTTATTATGAAACAGATGTTACTGGCTTTATGCTCCATTTCCAAGATTAAAATAGCTGTTCATGTTTTGACCTGGTCCTGTCTAAGTCCAAAGAATTCTTTGGGATTGATAAGCGATGCCATGCTAGCTTATCGATCAAAGAAAGCCGACTGGAATAGAGACAATCATAACAAGCTACAAGACAAAATGAATTAAACGGGATAAACGTCTGTTGGAATTAAAACAAACTATTAACAACCCATTAATCCTATATGAAATAATAAGGATTGTTGTTTTACAACAGCTAATTTAATTCATTTTATGTGTTTCAATAACAGAGACATTGATATCACTCTCATTCAAGTCTCGGCCAGCATGTCCTGTTTGCTTCAGATATGATCAGAAATGCCAGAGAGACATCTGATACCCAGAAAGACAAGAAGTTGTTTTTTCTTCACTTGAAAAGTAAAAATAGTGAAAAAAAACACCTTCCATTTATAGCTCCAAAGCTCCTCATTTGTACACCACCGTCAACAATACAAACTGTGCTGTGTTCAGTAAGAAGTAACAGAAAGATAAAGTCTTAGCAAGGCTGGAAAAATGAAGCATTCAGTTTTCATTTTAACATTCATCGATCCACAGTCTCACATGTTCACCGGAAATATGTTATAGAAGGCATTACAACCCACAGTGGACAGCACAGTAGGTGGTAATGATCGCAACCTGTGTTGCTAACCGTTAGGGCTGAACGATATATTGTTTAAGCATAGTCATCGCAATGTGCGCATGTGTAATAGTCACACTGCAGCACGTGCAATGTCATTTAAGGCAATTAAATCAAACACGTCATGTTGCAATGTTTTGATTCTTGACACAAGTAGTAGATACACAGCGCTGTCTCTGTGTCTGTGTGAGTGACAGGCTGCTGCTGCATGAGAAGCGTGAGGGGGAGGGGAAATGCGAGGGGGGGGCAGGAGTAAACATGAGGTAACCGCATGGCCTCCATCCATAAGGTTGGGCACGTGCTTGTAAACGCACGTGTCAAAAGTAATGCACCTCAGTTCAGCAGTTTTGCGCAGATATTTCCAGTTACAGCTGAATTCACGCTTTTATTCCTAGAAAATTACCTTTTAAAAGGCCATTAAAATAACTGCTTACTATTTTGCTGTTTGCCTCAGGTTTTGATTGCTCAGTGCTGACTCAGCTCTTGATCTGTCCAGACGCGTGACACGGGGCTGGTGACATCATGGGCCCTGAATTGTTTAATACTGTTTTATATATTGTCAAAAAAAAAAGTGCATATTTCTATGGCGTGTAACATGGAGCAACATCAGAGATTAACCTTTGTTAATAGCTTTGATAAGCTTGGTTCTGAGTAATAAATCAGGTTAAACTGCACCTGAACCACTGTTTAGCTCAAACATGCTGATAAGCACAAGTACAGCTGATAGTTGGGTTGTATCGAGGACAAATTACAGACGTGAGAGATTGCACCTTACCATGATTTTACCATTTGTACAAATTGCTAGACCTAAAATCCAAAGGCCTAAAACTATGCACATTTGTGGCACATTTTAGCAAAACTGAGAACATTTCCCTCAAAGTTCATTTCAGTCCAAGTGTCTTTACACCACTAACACTTAACACGAGCCAGCAACCTGATCTCATCCTCCTATCTGGTCCACATTCTTTCATTCATGGTTAGGAATGTTACCTTTGACTGAAGTAATCCTTTAAAGGCTTGATCAGACACCAGCCTCCAGCCTGAAGGCACAGACAACCTCAACTACCAAAAACAAGGTCAAGGAGAGAAAGCCAAGACTGTCCTTTCAAGTCCTTGATCTCTGTGTGATCTAAACTAAGGACAATGTTTCAACCCATCCATTCTTAATTGATTCCTGACCTGCTTTCAGAGGGACACAACACAAAGGGGTCACGCGTGTCTCCAGCACAAAAGAAGACAAAGTGACAGGAACTGAAGACAAAGCCATCCATCTAAGGCCTCCCTAAAGGATTACACTGATATGAGGCCACTGAGTAAAGTAATTGAATTCACTAAGCCACAGTGTATGGAAAGATGTATGAATTATTAACACACATTTTGTATCAATACGTTTTCGCTATAAACATTTGGAACATACATATACAGTAAATAATCTGGGTAGCTACGAGACGTTTTTTTGGACAACATGGCCACATGCCCATGTGTTTAGTATTACAAGCTGTTCATTCCCTGAAGTGTTACACTGCACTACTTACACTTTGATGAGTGTACGTAATGAAAGTTTAAAAGTACTAAAATGTTACTGTACTGTACATTGTTGAATATTTTTCTTTAGAGTCATTTATTAACTATGTTTTTTGTGTGATTAAAATAATGTAACTATATTAATAATAAAAATATATATTATATATATTTATTGGCTATGATTTTTGGGTGATTAAAACTACGTAACCATATTAATGATATTATATATATATATATATATATATATATATATATATATATATATATATATACGTATATATATATATATGTATATATATACGTATATATATATATATATATATATATATATATATATATTTCATAACTTCCTCTAATCATCATCTTCTCTTCTATTCTGCAACAAAAACACTGTTTTGTGTCATAGAAACCCATTATTTAAAATGGCGTATTAATATTCGTTTTTAAATATTAGACTTTAAACTTAAACTGGTTATTACTGGAAGGTATTGTGTCACCGGAATAATATGTAGATTGATCACTGGCAAAAGTATTTTTGGAAAATAATTAAATTATAATTAAAATGATTTACAAGCTGCATATGCGATTTCCAGGCCATTAAAATGAACAGAAAAATTTAGCCAAAAAACATTATTAGATAATAATGCATGGGGCGGCATCATGCTACTGTAACATGTAGTGGTGCAAAAACAACTTTTAACATGGGATGATTAAGATTTTATATACTTGTACACGTTTAATACACTAATAAGAACACTTCTAATGGGAGTGCATAGTCACATTTTAACAGAATATTTAGTGTTGTGGTGTGCGGTTTGTGACAGCCTGTTTTCAGTGAGTGCGTGATCAACGTATTTCATTATCCGATGCCACAGTCGATATACAAAGTCAATTAACATCAACGATTTCGCAAAGTCGCATGGTCACTACAATGTGACACCAAATGCAGTTACTAATATTATTATCCACTTAAATCAGTGGGAAAAGCCATGTAATTCAATGAGAAGAACAAAAACAGCTTCTAGAGTATTATATACACTGGATTTCCATCAAACACCATCTATTAACTGAACAAAATAGGACCTGCATGGCATTTCAGAATAATTTTATCGAAATGGCTGTTGTCAGATATGTCCAGCCTCACACTCCTACCCTGATTTCACTGAGTTAGCAAGTTAGCATGCTAATGGATCATACTAACGTAGTGCAAAAGGAAGAACTACCAATTTGCAGGATCATTCCACATTGCTTCCAGCCTCATCTAATATCGGCAAAACGGCGGCAGTATGCTGACTATGGGCCTTGTCGCATATTGCTACCATGTCGCCCAACAACGCTACCACAGTGTTAGTAGCCAGCTATGGGCGTCCTTCCACATTGTCACCCGATTCATTCAACATCGCTACTGCGGCGCTAACAGCTAGCTACCGGCTTCTTGCAACACTGTTACTGCAGCCTTGGTCTGGCTAGCCAATCAGCGGATCCCAATGGAAAAGTGGACTAAGATGCAGACCACTGACAGGACTAATATAAAAAAGAGGGAAAAAGCTTGGTTTTTGTGTGTGTTTTACCTGAGGATGTTCGGGTGGGAGAGCCTGTTCATGAGCTGTACTTCTCGCAGCATGTTGGCCCGGTTACTGCTCAGCTTGTTCATCTTCAGAGCCATCACCTGGTCTGAGGCTCTGTGACGCACCTGAAACAAACAGGCAAAACAAAACAAACAAATGAATTATTAATTTATTCATTTATTTATATTGGAATATCAAGCTTTTGTCCCACCCTTCTGTCTGTATTATGTTAATTCACAGCTGGTGCGATATTAAGAATGTGGTCATTTTGTATATCTTAAATAAAAGTGCTAAGAGCATATAAACATTTGCGATACATTGCCCATCCCTACCACGAACATGTGGCCACATGTCGCTCAGAGGTATTTATTAGCCCTTTATCTAGCAGACACCTTTGCACAAAGGGTCATTGGCTTTTAGCTGTCCTTCCGTTTGCAAACACTGTGGTGATAAGTTGTTTGAATAAGAAAACAACACTATAAAGGTACAGCCTGTGAACCAAAGGACACCAGGTGCCCTTTTCATTAGCACATTCAGAAATGTAAATATGTCCATTTTGCTCAAATACACAGACATGGATACTGTGAGCAGCTCTTTGTTTCAACACTCTCTGTCCATTTAATTTAATTCTACTGAACATATAAAACAGTTGCAGTTATACAATTTCAGTCTAAAGTCCTTCTGTTTCTCTGCAAACTTTATAAATTTTCCTTTTTCAGTCGGCAGGTGCCCACAGGACCACCACAGAGCAGGTATTATATCGGTGGTGGGTCCTTCTGATATGATGGCGTTAGTGTATTATTGTGTGTTGCGCTGGTATCAGATGCAGCAGTGCTGCTGGAGCTTTTAAACGCTTCAGTCTCACTGCTGGCCAATCTAGTCAACAGAGACCTGGGGGCAGCGTTACGCAAGCACAGATAAAGGACTAGAGCATGACCAACACAAACTGTACAGCAACAGATGAGCTTCTGTCTATGACTTTACATCTGCAAAGTGAACCAGCCAGGTAGCAGTGTCTAGAGTGGTAAGAGACAAACAATGTATGCAAAGAAACAGATGGACTACAGGCTTTAAGTATAGAACTACAACATGCTCCTATGTGGTTGTGAAGCTGATGAAATAAACAGTGAGCACAAAAATTGCAATTAATGAAATGAACAACCTTCCAAGTGTTAAGCAAGTGGGTGGATTGATCATGCTTAGGGGTTGTGTTGCTGCCAGTGACACTTAACATACTGCACAGATTGAAAGAAAAACAGACTCCAGAAAATATCAGCTAACCCTGGATGTTCTGTAAATATCAAAAACTGTTAATATCAAATCTGTTAGAAGTCTAGAAGATTAAAAAAACATTCACAATTACTGTGGACTACCTGAGTATCAAGAGAGCGACACAAACTGAAGCTTCTGGAATTTCCCCTGACATACCCTGACCTACATCACACACAATTATAGATCTTAAAATTGAGCTGAGCAGCAAGACAACCCAAGAATATCTCAGAACTTGAGGTCTTCTGCAAGAAAAGAATGTGAAAATCTTTAAACTAAAAAGGTGCAAGCTGTTTTCTTCTATAGGATGTTACTAAAACTGATTATAAAAGGTGCTGAAACCACAATGACAGAGTAACTGTGCAATAGGATTTGCTTAATCGAATAGTGTCTTATAATAAGCTGCAGAAGCTCTTTTTACTTCAGTTTACAAGGAAAAAAATATTTATACAAAAAAAGGATTGATTATTAGAACTTTTGATTATTAAAAGATTTAGACACAGTTGAAGCAAACAATCAAAGATGTTACGTTTGAAGTTCTTTAGCTGATATCTAGTACTAATCATAACTATATTGTTGTATAGTTTCTGGTATATAATAATTGCTATTAATAATATTTATTATTTAGAACAGAACTAATAAATACTAAGCCTGACCTCTCCTACACTCTGTCACTGAGTAATGAAAGCAAGTCAATGTGAATGCAGGCCTTCAGCTTGACTCATTAAATGAGAAATGTTTAGTGTTGCGGGAGAAATGACCAAGCCCACAGCCTTGGTTGAACTTCTCATGACTAGTGTCACGTCAGCTAGTTCACAAACTCCTCTTGCTAACATTTTGCAGCAGACCTACTTCTCAGTTTCCTTTTCATCTGCTTTTCGCTGATGGACGAAAATACGTTCAGAGCGATAAACCACAGGAAGCCCCCATGACAGAGTGAAGAAAAAAAAAGTGTTAAATTCTGACTGGGGCTAACTTCCTAAAGCTAAAACACACGATATACCCACAAAGCTGATAGATATTACCCCACAACACGAAGCACAAGAAATAAAAAGATCAAGTCTGCACTGGGTTGAAGCAGGCTAGCAGTGTTAGCATTACAGCTAGCATTACAGCTAACACTGCTGAAGAAACTAATTTGGGCTCAGTCAATGTTCGTTAAAAAGTTTTTTTTTGAAGGAATAAAATGTTGTTGCCTAAAAAGCTGAGGTAAAGTTTTTTGCTAAAAGTCCGAAAATTAGCATACATGATGTTTTATTTACGTATTTATTTTTGTTAGAGAACAGGGCACACATCACCTCAGAAAATGTGCTACCTGTCAGTAAGGGGAGTATAAATAAACATCAAGAGGAGAAAAAAATCACACACAATATCTTTGTTGTATTACATTTAAAACATAGGCTAGCTAGGGAAATACAGCTTTTCTATGCTGCTGGGCGGTATGACCAAAAAATGTACATCATGATACTTTGCAAGATTCTGACGGTTTCATGGTACATCACTGTATTTTTATTATTATTATTATTTATTTATAGTGCTTTAACTGGACTTAAATATAGGTTTGTGACTTACTGTAATATAAAACACTAAGGCTTTAAATTAAGGCTTTGATTACTTTTGGGTTTACTTTGTCCCACAAAATTACACAATATATGACGAAATAAAATTTTATTAGCAGAAAAACAAGTGAAGAATTTAAACAATAGACCTTAAAAAGTTATACTCTAACAAGTTTAACATGGCTTCCTTTACAAAATGAAATATTTTAAAAAGTTCATAAACACTATAAATGGACATAAAATACTCAAAATACAATTATTCAAAAGAGATATATCGCAAATGTTCAAGACACAAATTTAATATCAAAATAGAACGTTATTATTAAAGCCATTAGAGTCATTACAGTATCAGTTGCCATTACTACAGAGTGTTAGCTTGTTATGCTAACTGGCTAGCATTAGCTAGAGAGCTCTGCTAGTGTGCTTCTTTGGCGGTGCTGTTTTACACAGCGCTCTGCAGCGCCTCTAGCGGTATGGCGGTATGTGAAAAATGCATACCGGTTCTAATTTCCTCTCTGGTATACCGTATGAACCGATATCCCGCCCAGCACTAGAGTTTAAAAAAAATTAAAAAGTCTGACAGATATTGATATATGCTAATTCTACATGCTACTATAGCTGGGTGAAATGGTTCAAAACTAATCTCACAATATTTTTTTAGCTGAATATCTTGATATTTTTTATCCCATAAGTTAACAACAAAAAGACACTTCTGAGACATTTTCCAAATTTTAATACCGGCACTTTGGATTATGATTTTAGCCATGCAGTTAGCACAATGCTAGCTAAAGAGTATAAGCATCAAGCATTGGCAGCTTCAGCCAAGTATCTCCAATAAAAAAACTAAAGAGGAAACTTTTAAAACACCACCAACCCATGTCTTTGCTAACCGACTGCAGTTGGCAAAAGGACACTAAACGTGATTTCTACATTTGATTTGTACATATTGTTTCAAGTGTTCAACAGTACACTTGATTTAGGTGACTTAGCGGTCTCCTAGAAACCAAAAGCTTGCCCTCAAGGAGTCTGGCTGCAGATGGCCATCTGTAGCCCCCCGCACTGACTTTATGGCCCACCTACAGAGCAAACAGCCTGTCCTAGCCAATACATAGTCCGCGCCACTGGTTCCACTATGCACAATAATTTTGATAACTACTATAAAAGCACTGTACCACTGCTGTAATACCTGTTCAAACTGTAATACCAATAAGTAAGATAATAAGATCTGACAGTTTCAAAATATAAAAGCCAAGTTAGTTTTTGGTTTATGCTAGTTCTGGTTGATAGTTATGGCTGTTTGGGAACAATTTTTTAAGCTTCTCATAACAATCAGTATACTTGAAACCACAGTGTTAAAATATAATAGCAGGGTAGGCCTATACTGTAATCCATTGTTTTCCATTTCTATTGGCGTATAGACCATGCAGCAAAGCTTAGAAAAAAAAAAACACCACAGTTAGTTACTAGCAACAAAACCAGTTCTTCAGATGCAGAGCAAATAAACAGATTACAGCCCTAAATATGACACCATTCATACTTAAAAACAAGTCAGAGGAAATAAAAGCGATAGTGGAAATTCATCAATGTGTGAAGTGAGATGCCACTCCAGACAGGCTGACAGCAGGCAGCCCATCCCCCAACCACACTGGCCAGTTGGTTCAGTGAGTTAACCCTGTCTGTGCCACATGCCACGCAAGCTAAAATGGATTTTAATGAATATTCAGAGGTATTGTGGGCTGGTAGGTTTTTGTGTCGTATCTGGGCACCTTCAAACATGACATGTATTAGGGCTGGGCGATATGGCTCTGAAACAATATTACGATATTTCATGAGATTTTTGCGATATACTTATTAGACTTAGACTTTATTTTATTGTCCCCCACAGGGGAAATGTTTCTTGGGCTACCCAAGATTGCATCCGGCTGTATTGGCAATACAATACAATCACACAAGCCTTTCAACAAACACAATACAATATAAGACACAATACAATGAACATGAACATAAAAGCCAGTAAAAAATACTAAAATGAATATAAAAAAAAATTAAGATTTCCATTCACATCCTTATCTGTTAGCATTAAGCAGTGTGATCGATGCAGGTACAAATGAATAGTCCGTAATCGCTTCAGTAGCACAATCAATGTCCTGTTCATGAAAAATGTCCCAGTCTGTAGACATGAAACAACCTTTTAGTGTTTCAATAGCATAATCTTTCCAAACATGCACAGTTTTCACCTGGGGCTTACAACGTTTAAAAACAGGCTTGTAGAGTGGTCGAAGACAAATCATATTGTGGTCCGAGTTAGATAGGGGTGGCTTGGCCACTGCCTTGTAGGCTTCCTTGATATTCCAATAGCACTTATCCAAAACTTTACTGCCACGAGTGCCACAGTCAACATACTGATCAAAACCAGGAAGAGCAGATTCTAATTTACAATGGTTAAAATCTCCTATTATAAAACATGGGGCTTCTGGACAGCGTTGTAGTTGCTTAGATACACGATCAGCTATCCTGGAAGCAGCCTCCTTGGCATTGCTATCTGGTGGAATATACACAGCGCACAATAAAATACTGCCGAATTCTCGGGGTAAATAAAAGGGTCTAAAACACACGCATAGAAGCTCTAGGTCCGAATTACACTCTGTCTCACGAACCGTGTACTTGTTAACAAATGCACAGACACCTCCACCAGTAGTTTTTCCAGTGTTCACATTTCTGTCCATCCGAATCAAGGAAAAGCCATCCAGGGAAACCATCTCGTCCGGTATATTATGATGAAGCCAAGTCTCGCTAAAAACTAGCAAACACGAGTCTCTGTATTCATGGTGGGCTCTGGAAACGGCACGCAGTTCATCCATTTTGTTCCGCAGTGAGCGGGCATTCCCGAAGATTATGGAAGGAATAGGAGGTTTATGGGGTCGGCGACAAAGCTGCTGCCTTATCCCTCCTCGCCTACCTCTCTTCCTTCCACTTTTCTTTTGTTCCGATGCCCGCAGATCCTTCGGCAGGTCCTGCGGGGCTGGAAGGTTGAAGCTGCGTAGCAGGAGAAGAGCGTCCCTTGTGTAACTCCCCGGCGCCAATTCACCGGTTCCCAGGGGTAGGGTCCAGACGTATGCAGAGATAAGTCCCAAAATTATCCAGCAAACGAGTAACCCTCTTAACCGAGTCATTGTGCCTCGGATCTCACAACAAAAAAGACACAAACAAATAATACGCAGGAAAGGCCAGGATGCAGGCTGGGAGCCCGGGTCGCTACAGAGCAGCGCCGCCGGAACGCGTATTATTGCGAATACTCTTGGTGATATGACAATTATATAACACTGAATTACAAAAAAACAAAATCAAGAATACACTACTGGAACAAAATGAAAATTTAATTGTATTATTCCGATAATGGCACAACCCTAACTGATGTATTAAAAAAAAAAATACAAAAGTTTTATCTGAGTTGTAACATAAGTCAATGATCCAGAATGTCATGATACTAATAGTGCACTTCAAATATCTCCATATATCCAGGATTAAAGTAAAATCGACTTCATATAGTAGATATATAATGGGAAATAAGAACAGTGTGATTTTTTCTTTTGCTAAAAACAGCAAAAAAAGATTGCACCCTGGTGTGTTTATTAGGTGTGGGTAATATGGCACAATATTTCAGGGTATAATATCGTTTACGATATTCAAAAACGTTGCTGATATTATCGGGTACGACACGATATGGCACACCCCATAACAAGATTTCAATGTGATTTGGACACTCATGACCCTGCCGCTTGTCCTTGGTTCTCCTTTCTTTAGAGCACTTAGAGGTAGGTACTGATCATTGCAAACATCCACACAAGCCTTGTTTGAAGTTGTGGGGATATTCTGATCAGTCAACTGACAATCACAACGTAGTTCAAGTCAAAGAGTCTCACATGCTTATCCTTGTCCATTTTTCTTGTTTTTTTTTTTTTTTTAGCACATCAACTTCAAAAACTGACTATTTACTTGCTGACTAAAGCTACATTCACATTACCAAGCTGAAGTGACTCAAATCTGAGTTCTTGCTCAATGTGGCTCAGATCTTTTTTCATGGCTGTGTGAACGTGCCAAACCAGTTTTTTTTTTTTTTTTTTAATCAGATCTGGGCCAATTCCATATGTGGTCCTAAATCCGATACCTATCCGATCCACATACATGCGACATGAATGTGAACGGTCAAATTCATGTGTCTTTTTGCTTTTATACATGCGCTATGTGCTTTTCTCTTGTACCCACACATCTCTTGGTGCAGCTTTAGCTGCAAAAACAGCAAAAGCAAACCGCCTGACCTTTTTTCACCTCCTCAACCTGAGCATGTACTTCAGACCAGCTGTTTACTCTCCACTCCAGCAAAAGCTGCTCCACATACATATTTTTGTTGGTGGTGAAGGCGACGTTTATGCACGTATCAACAAACATTTGTGAAAGTGAACTGTCAAGATATCCAAATCTGATCTGAGCAAAAAATCGTATTTGAGCAATGTGAACGTAGCCTAGTATGTAGATCCCACCACTCCACATCACATTTACTCGAAAAGATTTTCTCCTTATCAATGTCTGATAATCTACAGCCTGTAAGTCTAGCAAAAACACAGCTTTAATTCATTATTCATAATCATCTTATCGTTTCAGTTTTCCAGCTCTGCTGATGAAAGAACTGATCTGTGTAACGGTCAGACCCGGACATCGTCTGACCTCCAAATGTCACCGGATGCTTTCAGGGCAATGCAGTCATACAGAAAATCATGGAAACAAGCGCCAGACAGCTGCCTTTACCAGTGGCACTGTTTAGATAGGTTAGATAGGGTGTTGCTGTTTGTTATGATGCGTATAACATGTCTGTAGGTTATTCTAAAATGTGTTATAAAAATGCAGTATAAAGACTAGGTTAGCGGGTTAGCTATAATGATAACAGCTAAGTTAAGCAGTAATGCCAAGAGACAAAGCAGGAGGTCTTGAAAGTATTGGTAATTTTTTGTCAAAAAATGCTAAGAGCTGGTTTTCATAGGTTTAGAGCGCATTAGATGAAATACTGGTCAGATAGAGCAAGTCTTGCTGTTTGCAATAACATGATTGACAGTCTATAGGTTATTCTGAAGCCTAAAATAGTGGGTTATCTGAGATGCTAACAGCCAGGTTGAAGCTGCAATGCTAACAGACACAGCAGATGGTCTCAGAAGTGTTGGAGCAGTTTAAGTGCTGGGATCATATTAGATGCAGTGCTAACTATTTTTCTGAGCTAGATTCTTCACTTATAATTGTTGACAGTATTGATGAAGCTCATGTACAGAATCTCCATTTCCTTGCCTTTCTTCACCAATACCAGTTTGTCTGCAGCATTTTTGCACCATGGTGTACTGGTTACTGCTGCAAACCTAATCTCAATGATCTTCTACACAAGCATCTCCTTATGTACGTTTATATTTTCACCACAGGATGTGAATCATGTCTTAGCAGTGTTAAAATAGCTGTCCATCACACATTCAACTCAACATCATGATCATGTACAATGTACTCTTCCCTGTCTCTCAGCTTTGCTGGTCTAGCACTTATTTTATTCTAATGGAATGGCAACCATCTAACACATCAAAATCCCAACGCATGTCTCCTGGCAAAAAAACAACCATCTGTTCACAGCTTGCATTGTTTCCAATTGTCATCCAACATACCAACAAGAAGTGACCTTTATCACCATGAGAAGGAAGGCAGCAACAATAAACCAATGAGCCGCTTGAGGTAGTTGAGCAAGCAGCGTTAAAACCACTAGCCATAACTTTTGCCTGAACTCACTTAACCTCAAACATCAAGAGGCAGCAGAGCAAAATTTAGGGTTGCACAGAAGTGAACTGGCAAGTTTTCAACTGAAGATAAATCAATTAAATTTTTAATCCATTAATGTACTTACATTTGTTGACAGAGAAAGGTGCAATTCCAAATTAGCTTACTGCTAATACTAACCTATGTGGCATCAGATGCATGTGTTTATGTTTATGTGTTTAAGTTAGTCATATAGTAAATTTTAAACCATCAGCCTGATGATAAAAAGTTCGGGACAGCTAATTAGAGGACTTATACAGTAATACCTTTACACTGCCCGAGTAACAGGGGAACAGAAACATCCAACTCACCCAGAAAAACCAAGGCCAATTATGCTCTCACTGCTTTAATTGCCTACAAAGTACATAATCTCACTTCTGGTGTCCCTCAGGGCCCAGTTCTTGGCCCACTGCTCTTTTAAACAGGTCCATTAAAGGGTAACTAAACCCTTGATTTTAGCTAACTCTACCCTCAGTCAAAATTTGAAAATTCCTAAATTAAAAAAAGGGGTGAGTTGTTTGGAAGGGGCACTGGGTGATGTATGGGTTTAGGGCTGGGGCAGAAGGGAAAGCTGATTGGGCTGAGCATTGTGCCTCTGATAGCGGTGAGTAGCAGATGGACGTCACTGCGGGGAATGGGTGTCGATTGACTGATTTGCATTTTTGCCCCTAAACCAATTTTTTTTCACCTGTAGTACAGTTGAACCTGTGAGGGTGCTACAGAGGTGGAAATTGCAACAATAAAACCTTTTTTTTTTTTTTTTAGCTTACGAAATATTTATACAAATTTTAAGCAAGATTGGCATGTTGAATTTTTTCCAAGGGACACATTTCAGCTATTGATACAATAAATATGGTTTAGAGTTTAGTACCTCTGTAAGAAAAATAGCTATGATCCAGCTGCAGCAATTTCTTAAAGCCACTCAAAGCCTTTACTTGTGCATCTTTTGACCAAATCATACATAAGCAGATAACAGAGAACATTCTCTTTACCTTGTAGACCTCGGAGAAGAAGCCAGAGCCAATCCGTTCACATATGAAGTCATCAAGGCGCGTCAGGCAGGAGAAGGCACTGATGAGGGCACGGTAGGATGAGGGGCAAACCCTGTCCAGCTGGGCAGGGCCCGTCTCACCTCCAACACCTCCACCGTCCAGGTCCTCCAGCCGGTCAGGCCGCATGGGGAAGCCAGCAATGGAGTTGCGCTTGCTCCTCTCCATTGCTATTGCTGCACGACTAATGTGATGGAGGGCTTCTTAATGAGGCTTTCACATTTTCTGGGGTGTGACTGTCCTCAGCAGACCTTAAAAAAAAACAAGAAAAGAAACATATAAATTTCTTTAATGATGTGTAAATGCTTTGAAAAGTCGGCTATATAATGGCAATGGGACACACCATCAAAGCCTGTTGAAGTCGTTAAAAAAATTACCCCAACTCCCACTAAAAATACCCCTCATTTCAATTTTCATTATAGCAGAGACACAGTAGTCTATTTTTAGGGTATAATTTAACCAATGTACTAACAACACACTTTAACATGATTTTTTCATGCGCAGCATGTGCATGTACTTTATTGCATAGATGATCCTCAGTAAAACACTAAAATGTTCACTGATCAAGAATAACTAAAGCAAAAAGGATTTTGGAAAAATCTGGAAATCTGTGGAAAACACATCTTAGTGTGTTTAATTGACAATAGCAGCTATGGAAAAGAAAAAAATATGATTTTTAAGCGTGAAGTGTGGAGACTCTACTTTAAACTCAAATATCTCTACTAAGGTTTTAGCTTTAAACATGCACTGCCTGATTTCAGCATTTTTGCTCAACAGCAGTTCAACAACGAGTCACAACACACACTCATCACAACATTCATTATTTTTATTTTGCTACTAGGCAACAGTTCAGAAGCATTACTCACTTTTATTCCACTGCAGAAAATACAAATTGTCACCATTTTCAGCACACCCTTAATGTCCTTTAACAGATGTAATCTTTTTGTGTCAAGTGTTTTATGGAAGCAACATGGAGGATAACTCAAACACTAAGCCAACTGGGCAACTTTTGCAGCCTCAACTAAAGAAAAATTACTTAGCACTCGCTGTACACATGCATTTGTTGACAACCTCAGCGATATAGAAGACTCGCTAAAAGTGGGAGAGTAATATTCCAGCTTTTTCTACAAATATGATCTCAGAAAAGATCTGAATGGCATTCCATTTCCCAAGTTGTGTGAACATTTAAAATTTCTTGATCCACAGTGTTACATGCTTACAGGAAATATTAATGGCAAAATTGAAGGCATTACCACCCACAGGGGACAGTGAAGTAGCAAATAAAGATTGTGAACAACGGCATCCATGTAAACAGATAAATGTCTCATTTAATAGCGTAAAAAAAAAGTCATGGGACTTTTGCCATGTCAGGGTATAGTAATAGGCACTTGAACTAGAATGATGTTGCCCATGATTGTAATTCCTGTTATGATGAAGGCTGAGATAGATAAACAGAAGTCATATGAATTCTGACAAGGCTGTTCAGACCACTGGATATCTGATTATTAATAAGATTTAAAATTTCTTGCTATTAAAAAATGAAGACAACCATGAAGGCTTTATAATTTAGGTCTCCAGTCAAAACTGGACCTTCTGTAACGCTGGTAAATAGTCATAAAATTACAATTTGTTGCACCTTTATTGTTTTAAATCAATTTTTACATCCATTTTTACCCATAAGCATGCATGACGTTTCAGTACACTTAAAAATTCAAGGCTGGGTTTTCCCTGGTGAATTCCTTTATAAGGAATTAAAGACATTTTCTTCTTTTGCAGAACATCATTTCATTTTCTGAGACCACTACCTCCAAAGCCATGATCAAAAGCTTCTCATGTTCTGCTACACTTCTCTGGAACTTGTCTCCATTATCAATCAACACATAGAGAATAAAGCTGCATTCCGAAAAACATTCACATTTCCCCTTATTCATCTAGAAAACAACGCAGCACACGGATATTGGAATACAGTGCCACCCCTCCACATTCCATTTCGTTTCCTTGAGATGAAATAGAAAAAGAAAAAGAAAAACACAGACATAATGTGTGGCTTTGCCAGCATCTAAACACTGGCTTCCCTCTCGGGCAGTTGAGTGCCGCACCCCGGTTTAGAGCCACTTTAAAAAGGCCAAACATTCATCCAGCCGTTAGCGTTTTCAGCGGCTGGATCCTCTCACGACAACACGATAAATCACCCGTAGTGTATCTCTGTGGAGTCCTCTTACTCTGAATAGATGGTGGAATGGAGGGAAGGAATGGAGGGCAGCTTCAACAGTGCAGCTGTGACAAACAACAACATCTAATCAACAATATATAATTAGGCTTTCTGTGATGTAAAAGCAAATCGCAACAGTGATATAATGATGTACTGTGCAATACTGTGCACTGTTACCAACAGGGCCAACCACAGCTCCATATGGGCTTTTGTGGCTGTTTTGAAAAATCAATTTGGAGAAAAATACTCCAATCAGCCATAACATTAAAACCATCTGCCACCAAAAGGCATGGACTCCACCAGACTCCTGAAGGCTAACACAGAATATATCTATTCTTTTGATTAATGCCACCACATGGAGTAATGAAGCAGTAACTTTGGTAAGTCAAATTGGAGAGGGGTGAGCTGTAGTGAGTATAGAGTGCCTATGTTTCAATAGAAATATTGATATTCGATGCCACATTTCAATGTATAAAAAGCTATAAAATATATTTTGCTATACCCCTTTTTGCTGCATAAAATTGGAAAATTATCTGCACTGCGTTTATAGAAACTTGATGATAGTATTGGCCAATGACTGCTTTTTTTGTTTTTAGGAATTATTGGCATCAGCCAGATTGGCAGATATTTCAACAGATATTTGCTGACGTATGTATTGTATGCTGGTAAAGGACCAAGTGAATCTGGCAACACACCTACAACTTTAAAATCCATTAATTTATGATTTATTTTTATTAGCATCATAATATCTATTGTTTTATTTAAACTTGTAACTAAAAAATGGGGTTTAAAGCTGTGCAGTCTTACATTCATTTACTATTAAATGTAATAAATGTAAAACCATTTAAAAGCTAAAGTGTAATAAATAAAGGCAAATAAATATATTACATTTCTTTCTAAGGTTATAAGTTACAAATGAGTATATTGGTACCGGCAGATATATACATGTGCAATATTGAATATTGGCATCGGCCCAGAATTCCCACTTCGGTGCACCCCTAAATGCTATGCGATAAAAATTGATTTAAACCCACCAGATATAACTTGCGTCTGGTAAATATGTTTAAATATGTTTTATTCATGCTTTATTCTCATTTTATTTTTATTTCCAATTATTTGTTGTTCTTTTACATGTTTTTAATTTTACTTCTCTTTGTTTTAATCATGTTTAAATCAATCATGCTTTATTCTTTTTTTTTTATATTTTTACTGTTATTCTTTTACATGTTTGACTTCTCTGTGTATTTTCTAATCTGTAAAGCACTTTGAATGACCGTTGTGTATGAAAGGTGCTATATAAATAAACTTGCCTTGCCTAATGATAGTGTAAGTACATCTAACCTAATTTTCCTGCTTTCGACAACTGACTGTTCACTTACATTGTATTGTATTGTAATCACACCCTCAAATCAATACACTGCAACTGTAAGTGTTTTTAATGTTATGGCTGTTTTACGTGGAGTTTTATAGTGAGTATTAAAGGAAACAAAATAAAGGTAATACACCATAACCACCATAATCCCATGTGCTCAGATTTGCTTTCCATTATTTATTATATTAAACATGCTAGTTACAAACTGGTAGAGGGGAGGTGCAGTGAATTACTCTGTAGCTCACTCACTGTACACACAAACAAAACAAGCACAAACAACCTGACTCAGCGCCCTCTCATTTCTCTTTCACTGCTTTTATTGTGCTGCCATGTGTACATAACTGTCTCACTGTGACTGTTTACCTGTCAAATACCTTAAACAACATGATTCTGTATGAAGCAGTTATTATTGCAAATATTAGGATATAAACACAACCAGAACATTTTAGGTCTAAACAGGCTTTGGAGATTATATCTGTTTTGCAGCAGAGGCTTTCTGGTCTTAAATGGTCCACAGTAGGGGTGGGTGATATGGCTCTAAAATAATATCACGATATTTCAGGGTATTTTTGCGATAACGATATACTTGGCGATATAGGAAAACTAAAATAATTCATTAATTTCAGGAATATAGTGTAATAGTATAACAGTATAATCATAATGTGGGAAAATAAATAGTATAGCATAAAATAATATAATGCAGCAAATAATATTGCAGAATATTTAGTGCATGTATATAAATTGCAAACTAAAACAATTATACAATAAATACACCTAAAGCTTCACAGTAAATAATAGACTACTTATAAGACAGAACAGCCCTATTATCACGATATGGATTTTTAATATCATGATATTTCTGTGTCACGATATTTTGTATACGATATAATATTGCCCACCCCTAGTCCACAGGTTTTGGATTATCACATTTTGCAGCAACTGTACCAAAAGGAACCGAGTGTATATGTTAGGCAGCAGGTGAACAGTCAGTTCTAGGAGCTGATGTGTTGTTAGACAGGAAAAATGGGCCAAGGGCCAAGTTGCAGGGCTTCGCACTAACATCGTTCCACCCACAGTTTATGAGGAGACTGGCCTGCTGGTTGAAATATGACAGGGAGTTTTCTTAATGCTTAAAACGGGGTTTGTTTATAGTTTATAGAAGTCCCGTATTTCAACACACAGCCAGTCAGCTTGGTAATGCTGTGAGAGGAGGAGGGTCAACATGGTACTAGAGGGGTAAAGCCCTCAAGAAAATAAATGTGTTTCTCTGATCACCATGTCAATCAACTGGGGAGCTTCAAAAGTGGCGGTAATCAGGGAAATTGCCCAACTTGCTGGCTAAGGGCAGAACTGAGGTTTTAGGACAAGTCAGTTACTTTGACATGAAACCAAGCACAGACACTTAAAAATGTATATGATTGGGAAACCACATTAATATAAAATAAAACGGCTCCATAACTGCAAAATGCCAAGGTGTAAAATTTCTGTGTTCAAACTTACACATCTTTATTAGTGACTACTTTTTAAAGACCTTAAAGTCATCGGCCATTGTGTAACATAACGTGCTAGGAATGGTTCATTTAGATGCCTTTGATTCGTATTGCTGTTTACACTTATGCAATAAGCTGCACCCAAGATTGTTTAGAAACCTGGGTCCTCAGGTGGTCTCTGTCCTCTTGTTTTGTGTAATCCAAGAGCTGTTTTGGTGACACTATATGGATCTACACAATATGTGTGTTCCAATATGATTTCTAAAACATCATGAATTCCAACCGTCCAATAAACCCAACTGCACAGCCCTTATCTTTTGGCAAGCCTTAATGTCACATTGAGTTCAATGACAGGCAATGATTCAGCACTCTATGTGCACTTTCCCCCAAACAACGATAACAATGACTGACACCTAGACTTTCAACGCTCAGCAAAGAGGGACAGATATGTCATGCTAACTCCCTGCCTCCATGCTTCAGCCTCAGCAACTGGCAGCAAATCAAACCACACAAGACTGCAAATAGTAGAAGGCCAAACAGAGAAAGGTCCCACTTTCGGAGCACTTACGGAAGGCCACAGGTATTTTTCAGAGTGGCCTGATCAGGCTGCGCAATCTCAGCAACAGAGCGTGCACCTGAACTATGGCATGCCTGACATTCCTCACATTCGAAAAGAGGACCGGAGGATTTAGTAGAGGGAAAACATTTTTGTAATTGTAGCAGGGATGCTTAGCTAGGGAGTGCTAACAATTTTTACAAAGGTGAAGAACATCAGGCACTGTAAACACAGCTGCCTCCACTTTATTATGAGCCAAAAATACAAAATAGACTGTATTTCTAAACAACTAAAATAGGGCTGTGCATTGGCAAGAACTTGGCGATGTGGTACGCATCAAAATACAGGGTTTACGAGTCAATAGGTCACAATTTATTGTGATACTGTAAACAAGGTGATACCAAGAATGAACCACTGTCTAACCTTTATCTCATCACATAATAATTCAAAATCAATATTCGGTTTTTGAATATTGATACAGTATCACACAACAAAATATTGCAACACAGTATAATACTGAGATTTCCTTACACCCCTTTTAAGACGGTCTCAGTAAAAAGGACAAGAACAAAACTATTACCATAGTGGACGTGTGATGAACTTGAACACTGTACTAATAATGCTAATGCTATTTTTTGTGCTAAACCTAACAGATTTGACACTGTAAAAGGTGCAGTCAAGCCAGGTTGCTTTAGTTTGGTTCAAATTAGTATATTCAGACCAATTAACAATAAATGCGTCTTGTTGCTGGGAGTCAGTGAGAGAGGGTTACTTTCTACATAATTACTTAACTAAGTTACTTTCTACATAATTAAATTAAATAAATCACTTAGCATCACGTATCATGCTTGACATCAGTTTACTCAGCTTGTAACTAAGTACTCTTTAAAAACTGTCTGTTTTTAAACTGTTTTGTTTACCAAAAGAATTGCTAGTTAATTAGTTAGTTAGTTAACTATGTGACTCATTTGATTTAAATAGTACTGCTGTGGTACATTAATGATTAGAATACACTGTAAAAGGTAAGTCACATGACTAAAATAAGATAGAACTAAGGTAGCTAGCTAAATGTGTGACTAGAATAGCTTTAGCTGCTAGTTGATTCGTGCATGACTATAACCAGTACGTGATATATAAAAGATTGAACTTGAATAGCATAGCTAAAGTAAATTCATGATTTGAATAACACTACAAATTTAGCTGTATTTGTGTTTGAAAGCAAGACAAAAAAAACTGTTTAGTATCAGGAAAAATTAGATGGAAAAATATTAGGAACATGATCTAATAAATACATGGGTTTGCCATATCGCATCGTACGCAATAATATTGCCAACATTTTTGAATATCGTGAACGTTATTATACCCCGAAATATCGTGCCATATCACCCACCCCTAATTCTCACATCAGGGTACCACTTTTTTTTGCTGTTTTTAGCAAAAGAAAAATTCACACTGTTCTCATTTCCTATTATTTATCTACTAGAGACTAGGAATTATATCTGTCCAGTAACATTTATTTTACTTTAATCCTGCATATATGGAGATATTTTAAATGCATTATTAGTATCATGACATTCTGGATCATTGACTTTTGTTACAAATCTGAACTAGTGCTTGTATTTTTTTAGATTTCAGTTAGGGATGTGCCATATCATATTGTACACAATAAAAAAATAATATTCATATTGTTGCAGTAGTGTATTCTTGAAATCATTTTTGTAATTCAGTGTTTTGTCATATCGCCAAGAGCATTGTTATCATGAAAATACCATGAAATATTGTGATATTATTTTAGGGCCATATCGCCCACCCCTAATCTGACATGACTATCACGATAATAATGCAATCTGTTTATCAGTGATTAGAGTAAAATAAATGGTTTTAGGCAATCGACAATCTGGTAGATACTGTCATGTAAAATGAGAACAGCATGAATACTGCTTTGAATTAAGCAGCAAAAAAGTAAAAAAAAAAAAAAACTTTATGTTCTGCGATGTGACTACTGCGATATCAAAGCAAAAACTATATATTGTGCACACAAACACAAATCTATTTTTTCATGAATACGCTGTGGACTGAATAGTGCACAATATATAGCGAAGAAATAGTTTGTGATCTTACTGATGTAACACACCTGATTCATCTCACCAGTTCATTAGTCTCAAGAGTTGCATCAGGTGTGTTAAAGCAGGAAAAACCAAACAATGTGTCGAACTTCTGAACCAGGCTTGAGAACCCCTGTTGTAACTGTATCACTGGTCCTAGGCCAGACCTCATGCCTGGTTGGCTTCTTGCTGTTTGATCAGCTGCACAGCTGCAGCGACACAGTAGCAAGCACAAGTGTTGCTTCTGAACATGCAACGAGTAAAAGATGGTGTCATATGAAACTCATCAACACAGTCTTTTCACAGGGGTTGCTTAGCAGCCATTGACTAGACGTGGGTAGCAGCTGCAGCAGTAAGCTGCACTTGCCTACAGCTCCACTAATGCACCTATGTGCTGTGTTGATGGATGTGTGCTCTTCAAATGATACAACTAAAAAATAGATTTGTTTGCAAGACAAGTAAAGTTTTAATTATTTCACAATTCACTCTGCTCTGTGTGAACAGGACCTGATCTGATCAATAAGAACAGATTTTTGTTTCTGACAGATGCTGATAGATGTAAGATGGACTTAACAGTGCGTGTTTACAACATAACAGTACTAACTTAGAAAGTATTGACATGTATATGTATATATAAAGTAACTGCAGTAGTTTAATAAGTTTTACGTATTTCTGAAGTATGACTGAAATAACAGCAAATATTTGTATGACGTAATAGGGTGGCTAGTATGTATTTGAATGCAGTAAAAATATAGCTCTATTAGGTAACAGTGTATATGTGTAAGGAGTTACAGTACAGATCTGTACAGTGTGTATTTGTATGCAGTAAAAGTACTGATCTGTATGAGGTAACAGTATGTATTTGTATGCAGCAGTAAACAGTATGTATTTGTATGCAGCAGTAAACAGTATGTATTTGTATGCAGCAGTAAACAGTATGTATTTGTATGCAGCAGTAAACAGTATGTATTTGTATGCAGCAGTAAACAGTATGTATTTGTATGCAGCAGTAAACAGTATGTATTTGTATGCAGCAGTGAACAGTATGTATTTGTAAGCAGTAACAATATGTATTTAAAAGTTGTAACAGTATGTATTTGTAAGCAGTTAACAGTATGTATTTGTAAACAGAGCTGTATATTAGCTAAGCTAAGCTAGTTTAGTTTGGGTATAGTTAGGTTAGCTCAGCCCACTCCTCCTCCACTGTGACACTTGAGTTTAGAGCTGCTGCTGCTGCCGCTGCTGGAGGAGAAAGCTCAGGTCTTACCTGGTCGTCTGAACTGGCTCTGGGGTGAAGTTCTGCTCCGGTGAAAGGTCCTACTTAATCCCATTGCATTTCTTGAGACGATTTTAAGCACTTTTTATCCCGCAGTTCAAATAAACGCTGAAATGTAGCTGGAGTTTAAAGCACTTGTAGCTACATATGAACTCCCAAACAAACTACAAACTAACTCTAAACTCCGCTCCCGCTCCTCTCTACTGAAAAAGAGCCCTCAGATCCGCGACTCTATAGCCGAGCAGAGTCATGACCAGCGGGTTAAACCCCTCCAGATCCAGCCTGAGAGAACTGCGTAATGACCGCAGGAAAAAAGGCTGGAGTGGTCAAGAGAAAAATAAACAGCGCCGGAGCTTTCTCTCTCTCTCCTCTTCTCTGCGCACCGTTCACCGCTCCAGTCTCTCAGCACAGGCTCCTCCTTTATTTCTTCACTTAAACTCCTAAACTGGGGTTTAAATATCTGCAGAAATCCGCTCCTAAAAACCTACGAGAAGTTAATCTTCGTGAAAACACGCCGAAGTAAATATTCTCTACTGCGGGGGATTCTCCATGTCAATCGACTCCTCCTCCGCCTCCTTCAGCCATATACCACTCGCCAAAGAGTCGGCTCTTCAGGAACCGGTTCTTTTAAACGAATCGTGGACGGATTCGCGAGTCACACTTGAACCGAGCTTGTGTTTTGTAGCACTAATAGGGCTTGACTATTCTTTAACCCTGTATTTTGATATTTAAAGAAATTTAAATGCATCATGTTTTCACAAACAGACAAACTGCATTAGTATTATCAGATAGAAATAGACAAAAATAATTAAATACTACATTTAAAATAAATACGGAGTTTTTATTCCACAATTAACAATAATAATGTTATATGTCATCCAATTAAACTGATCTGAACTGGTCAGATTAATGCCCAGTTTGTTTTTAAAGTTTATGTTATGCACATAATACACACGAGAGATGTCTACCATTTATCACAATAGCAAATGCACAAATCACAATGCAGTAAAATAATGTCATATTGCCCAGCTCTTATCTTTAGTTTTAAGCGCCTAACTAAAAACGAAAGCCGTTACTTTACTATACAACATTCTAACTTAAAATATTAGATACAAATGCAATACTATACTAATTTAAATATGTATATAAAAAGTTGGAATTTTATACTACTAATTAGTAGTTTATATAATAACTTAAAAAAACTTTTTTAAAAACCTTTTTTTTAATTCGCTTTTTTGTATTCTAAAACGGAAGCATTAAAATAGGTTGAATGTTTGCTAAAGTAAACAGAGAAATAAGACGTATAACTTGTGTACACTGTGCATATACATAAAATAAATACATTTTAAATTACAAATATAAATAATATAATTAATAATGTGTAAGCTAAGCTATCTAAGTTATTTATAAATAAATAAATAAATAAATAAGGGACTGGTGTTTAGAAAATAGTTAAATTCATGGGACATTACGAAGACTTTAATAAACACATTACAAAGACTTTAATAAATTTAACCTCATGAAATTGAAACATAAAAAAATTATAATTTTTAATTCTAGAACATTTTTCAGAGGAATCGCTGAATCGACTCTTGTTGTCGGTTGAAGCGCTTTGACCGGGGCGCTTACGAAGTGTTCTGCCGTTCGATTCATTAAATACGTTCAAAAGAATCGGTTCTTTAAACGAATCCATCTCCCCTTCCGCCCTCCTCCTCTCTTGTCGCCTAAACTTGCCTTTTCATGTTCGTTCAGAGCGACACGAACTACAACCAATCAGAGGCGATTAACTGGGTTGAGTGGGTGAGATCGTGTCCAATAGGAAAGCAGAATGATAGTGGGTTTGATGTGCTGGTCTGAACCAACCAGAACGTTCTCTGGCTTCGGTGTTGACCAATGAGATGGCAGTGTGAGTGTGTTTTGTCAAATGGGCCCTAAATACATCAAAAGAATATTATAATACAGAAATAATACGTTATTTCAGCATATTATTAAACATAAAAACAAATAAATGTTTTATACAAGTCATATAAATTAGTGTAAATTATGTAATGTAATTTAAAATGTTGAATTATTAGAAACATTGCAAACTGACAGCCGACAACAACTCAATTCTACATCTTTGGCGCCATCTACTGTCAAGATTAAGAAAGTTTAACAGTAACTCCAGGTATACTGGTAAATATAGAGGCAGGGGAAATACAGGAGATCCCTAACTCTGTCTATCTGTCTGTCTGTCTGTCTGTATATCTATCTTGTGCTAGTGTTGTGTTTGTCATTTACAGTGCTAATAATACTTGCAATACTTTTACTCTACATACACGTTTTTGTTAAACATGTCCATCCTGTCATGCAGCTTGCCATGCATTTTATAAATATCAATTATTTAAAGATGCAGTCAACCATTTCTTTAAAATAAACACTTTCTTCAGAGAAAATCAAAGAAATAAGTGGACTTACTTTGAAACATGATTTCTAAATGTCACATGTTTTAGTAACAGAAACAAGAAAAATTTAACCATCTTTAGCAAAGAAAAATAAGTAAAAAATGAAGTAAAACTTCATCAAATTCAGAAAACATAAAAAAACATAAAAATTAAATGTAATTTGGAAATGTTACAACAAGCAAATGGCACCCAATGACCCAAACAACTGTTCATTGTGAACTTGTTCTGTTTTAAAAAGATACATTTAGATTTTTTCTAAATTATTTAAATTACTGAAATATATTACTTAAATATATTAACTATGATAGGTGGGACATCTTAAGTGTTAACTCACATAAACATGCAGTGAAATGTAAAAAACTTGTTGAAAAAAAAGATATATATAATTAATTGCTGAACATGCAACAGCAAGTCCCCATATCCAGTCCCCATTCTTTCCTCTGTATGCTTATGCACCTCCTAGCTTGTAATTTATTAGTTATGATACTAATACACAAGAATATGTATCTTTGCATATTGCTCTGTGTTGTATGCTATTAAATAAATAAATAAATAAATGTGAAGTCTGTAATGTCACTGATGTTTAAGGCTGTTTATCCCAACATGACAGGGAGGTGGACAGGGAATTCTCTTAAATAGTTTTAAACAGTTAAAATAAATGTGGAACATGTAGAACATGCAGAAAATATACTTAAAGTATAGATTAACATTCCTCTATATTTGCAAAAAGTGTGTTAATTCAGTGTAAATCTTACACCTAGTAGTTTAACCTTCTATACCTCTGAAACAAAAGTCATGTTATATTGTTATTGAACAAATGCCTCTTTGTAAAACCCCTAAAGAACCCTTTAAAGCCATGGTTCTTTTTCCATATAGTTCTAGTTAAGGTATTGCCTTAACTAGAAAATCACTGAAGCCAGAAAATACATAGGCATGAATTAAACATAAGATATAGGTTCTACTAAAATATATGTCAGGGTCAGATGTTTTCTAGATTCCTCTTGGCTACCTGATTTAGACCTTCCCTTTGGACGGAGAAACATTTTGAGGAGGCTGGTTGTAGAGGGAGGTGCTTCCAGATCTCCAGACTCTAATCCGTGGGCCTAATCTGACGCACGGTCAGTGGGTTACTAGTTTGCTGTGTAGCAATTATGTTAACAGTGTCTTCTGTCTTCTTCTTTTGGTCTAATCTACTTTACGGCTGCTCATAATGGCACAAGCGTTACTCCCCGTCTTTTCAGGTAGGATACCTAAAATAGAACACTAATAATAAGCATTATTTATTAGCATTTGGCTAATTCTCATGATATTTTATTATTTGTCTGTATTGGTATTGATTGAATGCTTGTATGTGTATTAATTGTATTTTATTTGTTTTACTTATTTATTCTTAATTTATTAGCTTTCCTTTTGGGCTTAACACTCGTGTCGGCGTATGTTGAAGAGCTTGACGACAAGTAAGCCAATAGTTTGCTAATCCTTTCACAGAATTCATTCTAATTTATGTATGTGATTTCATTTGTGCTATTTATATAAGTCTTTCAGAGTGGGCTTGCTGTGAAATGGTTAATTGCAATTTGCAATTTTATTTACTATTAAAACCTTTTAGTGAACATACACAAGTCTTCTGTGTTATTCTGAGGTGAAGTTAATAAAGTTTATCAGCTCTCTATATATATGTAACGTTAGCTAATTAGCACTTAGCAGACAGGCTACAGTTTGCAACTTCATTTGTTGTGCTAACGAACTTAATACATGACGAAAACAGAACATAAAACTGAGTTTCTGATTGTAATACATTTGTAACATTTGATCATGGAAATTACTTTGTTTTTATTGCTTTATGGTCCATTTGGCTGAATGTAAAGTACATAATTTCTGTTCATTGGTTTTACTATACACTCAGTGATTGGTGTGGCACAGTGGTTAACAGCACCCCCTGCTAGTGAGCTACTACATTACATGGGAGACTAGGGTTCAATTCCCAGTCTGGGTGACTGAATGCTGTTTGAATGCATTTTGCCATCTCTTCTGTGTTCTTTTATGTGAAAATAAATTTTATCTAAGCTGTAGGCTAAGCTAATGGAAGGCATTAGAAGGCATTTTTGAAAAGCTCCGCTTTCATTCACCTAAACTGACTTGAAAGATTTGAGCTGTACTGGGCTATTTTACCTCATTAGCTGAGATAAATTAGCCTCAGCATTTGTGTGTTTATCGAAAGACTGACTGCTTTTTCTTTGTGTTTTTTTTTTGTGTCAGTCAAGACAGACAGACAATTTAGTGATCTACTGTTGCTTTCTGTGGTCTAAAATGTTTCTTATTTACTGTATTTTTGAAATGCGGTGTGGCTTATTGTTGCTGTCTGAGGAAATTAAATCAAAAGTTCTCAGATTAATTAAGCACCTGCGAGTGTGAAGGACTTTATGTTACATAAAGAGATTTAACAGTTCTTTTCAACGGTCAAATCTCCACATTACTCTACGTTAACTAGATAAATCTACTTTAATTTCTTGCCCCCTCTACCTGTCTTCCTTATTTACCTCTCCCTCTTCTCATAAAACTGTCTCTGAACTTTCAAATTAAAAGCGCTGTGCAAAATTTTTGAATTGCAAATTTCATGACATTTTACACCCAACCCACTTTATAATATTGTTTGAATTATTAATATTTAATTGTTTAAGTATGACAAGAGCTGGAATTTCCTCTTTAACATACTGTCTTACATTTTTCTTTCCCTTTTTACAGATTTAACGACTTCCGGAAGAGTGAGCCATGGCTAGTGGAAGTGAGTGTGTGTTTATACTGACACTGTATTCAATCTGTTCTGACTTTGCTATACAAGCTGTTCATCTTTCTGTTATGGTATGCTTTGCAGTTTTATGCTCCATGGTGTGAATTCTGCAAGACGTTCGAGCCAATATGGTATGAAGTGGGTGCAGAGCTGAAGAGTTTGGGCTCTCCTGTTACTGTGGGGAAGATTGACACCGCAGTCTACACCAGTGAGTCAAAATCAAGCATTACATTTGATTTGCATGAAAAAAAACTTGGGATATCTGTTTATTCATAGTTTTTTTTTTAAATCAAGTATATAAAAAAGCCTGCTTTTCTTGGCAAATGTTCCTACTTTCCAGACAAGACTTTATATTAGATTTTTTAGCATTATTGTGAGGATTTGGTAGCTTTGAGCGACTAGAGCATTTGTAAAGTAGATGGTAGATGGAGGACCTAGTCATATCCCCAAGATTTATATATTTCTATAGTTTTGTTTATACCCATGTGAATGGACAGAATCCTATGAATAGACAGAATTCTGTGATTTAGCAGAACCCTGTAAATGGGCAAAATCCTGTGTCTGGGCAGAAGCCTGTGTCTGGGCAGAAGCCTGTGTCTGGGCAGAAGCTTGTGTCTGGACATAAGCCTGCGGCTGGGCATAAGCCTGTGAATGGGCAGAAGCCTGTGAATGGGCAGAAGCCTGTGAATGGGCAGAAGTCTGTGAATGGGCAGAAGTCTGTGAGTGGGCAGAAGCCTGTGTCTGGGCAGAAACCTGTGAATGGGCAGAAGCCTGTGTCTGGGCAGAAGCCTGTGACTGGACAGAAGCCTGTGCTGGGCAGAAGCGTCAATGTGTCATTCCATGCATGCTGTTTTTTAAAATAAATGTCTGGACATATTAAAGTGTGTTTTTCAAAAATGTTTGTAAATGTAAATAAGGAACCCACCAACCAGGTTTAGAATAATTTAGATATTAGCTATATATATATATACATATACCTTTTTCTGTATAGAATGGCCTTTAGCTATAAATATATGTTTTCTAAAATACTCTTGCAAAATACACTTTTTTCTGACTTGGGGTTACAGATACTACTAAAAGTGTTGGTAAATTAAAAGAAAACAAAAGCAATATTTTAATATGTAGTTTGTAGTGAATATGACTTTATTAGGCATAAATCCATCCAAACACTGTAGGCCTAACTTTCTGGGAGGACAGTGAGCCACTCAACAACGTCCAATCACATTGTTGCACGACTAACAAGAAGAGCTTATCTGTATCTAATGGGATTAGTTAAACAGTCTAATACCTCTGACAGAGGCCCTCATTGGCTGTCTTACTCCATGTTGAGCTTCCTCTTATTCATGTCCAGATGGTCAGTTTGGGTGGGCTGCATGCTCAGCAAACAGAAACGACTGAGGCTCCCAGTGGTCTCTGGAAATATAGTCTTTATTGTAGGTCTTCGCTTGCAGTTTTAGCAAGGTTACCTGAAGTGTCCTCAGTTCAAATCCCCTCCTGGAAGCTATTTAAAGTATAAGCTCTGAGGACGTGGCCAACTCCAGTGAGAAAGGCTGCTGCTTTTTCTACATCATTTCGGTGTAGATGCCAGCTCCCTATTACACTGGGTCATTTCACGATGATTGGACCAAGGGGAATGCTTGGAAATCTGCTTGCATAAAACCTATTAAAGTTACTATTTTAAAAAATCTTTTTTTCTACGAAAAAAACAATAAAATCTGACCAGTCGAATACTTGGTGCCATTTGTTTTTATGTGATCTGAAGTTACCACCGTAATGAATCATGAATGATACCTTAAAAAAGGGGATTTTGGTTCTTTAAATGCATCAATGGATGTGGTTGAGTGGTTCTTCTGTGGGAAAGCTTCATAGATGGTTCCTCACATGAATATTATTCATTATTTGGTTCCAGTGCACCTGTAGGGGGTAGGATCTATGTGTTTGGTATTAAGTGAGAAAATGGAAAACCCAACAAATGTGAAATTCTAAAACATCTTGTATAGGCCCAAATTTTGAATGGGGTGTTTTTCCAGTATGCAGTAATCAATGCTTACGAAAGGGCCTCCAAAAAGGCAGACCAGAGGGCCGGCTCATTATTCTGGTCTATGTAGATCTCAGATACACTGGATACCCCCACTGGTCTTGTAGAATCTATGCCTCGACAGGTCAGAGTTGTTTTGGTGGCAGGAGGTTTTAATATTATGGCAGATCAGAGAAGTACAAGTACAGTTTTGTTCGACAGTCAAGTTGCACAGAATACTAGAATTGTTATATATAATTATCTGAATAATGAAAGTATTGATTCCAAAGGTTTTCTTAATACTATATTTTCTGATTGTTTACAGTAACCCAGCATTTTTCTTTTTTCGTCTATTTCAGATGTTGCCACAGAATATGCCATTCGTGGATATCCAGCGATAATCCTGTGAGTGCTTATAAATACATTTTTGAGAGACAGTTATCTTTACTTAAGAACAACCATTGGACCCATTTTAAAGGGTGTTAGTGTACTGTATTATCTATCCATTTGTATATCCATCAGTTCATACCAATATTGTCTCGTGATTTTCTTATCATACTCCTACTTTACATCTATCTACCCATCCATCTATCCATCCTATTTATTCATCTAACACTCATTCATTTATTCAGCAATTGACTCGTCCATGCATCCATCCATCAACTTAACCACATACATTAATCTATCCTTCCATCTATGTAACTATACTTTTATTAATCGATATATTAGCATAATGATTTCCAAAATATAAACAGTTTAAAGCATTTATTTTAGATTTTCTTGGTACATCAGAATTATTGACTGAATTTCTAACTCTCTCTTAAACAGCATTTTATTTCATTTTTTTTATTCTCTGACAGCCTGAAAGGAGAGAAATCCTATGAGTACAAAGGACCAAGAACAAAAGATGGCATCATTGAGTTCACCAACCGAGTAGCTGGGTAAAAAAAAGTCTTCCATTTTGCAGCAGAGAGAACTGGACTACACTTTTTGCTCTGTGAGACCGAAATCAGTTTCAAGCTGCATGCTGAAAAAAATCAGTAGATAAGAGAATCCTGTTTATGAGTGCTATATACAGTAATTTTGATATAGACCCATCTACAAATGGTTTCCACCAATCTGGATAACCAAATAATTATTTGAGCTGTCATAGTTCCATATATCATAATTCAATTTAATAAAGACTTTGGGCTATGATGTGATTAATAGTAGCATAAACCAAAATATGCTTTACAGTCATTTATTTCTAAAACTAGACAAAATATATGTAAATTGAGACGTATGTTCTTATATTATGCAAACAAACAAAAAAACTGCCAATGTGGTATGCAAATTTGTCTTAGCAAGATTTTTTTAAATAAGCAGTCACAAAGTTTCAATGTGAGTGAAGTAAGACTTAAATCAAGCAAAAATCCCTTATTATATGGCTTATATTTGTACTCAAGAATCAGAATAACTTATTGTGCTTATTATGATTTCAAATGATTTTAAATAAGATGAAACGTCTAAGTAAAACTGATTAATTATTCTTAAAATAAGTAAAACAGTCCTACACTTACAATGCTTAGTAAGACAAAAATTCTTATCAAAGAAAAATTTTGATTTATTGCCTTAAAATTAGATAATTTCATGTGCTAAGATTTAGTCTTTTGTAGTGTACTATTAGTGTTATTAATATAGTGTCATTACTATAATGTCATAGTGTCATTATTCAAGTCAAAGTCAAAGTGAACTAGTGTCATTTACAGTATTCAGCAAGAACTGTATACATAGATAAACAATATTATGTTTCTTCAGACTCCTACACTGCAAAAAACTAAATCTTAGCAAGTGAAAATTACTAAATTGGCAATAAATCTTATTTTCTTCTCTGATAAGACTTTTTGTCTTATTAAGCATTGTGTAAGTGTTAGATTATTTTGCTTAGTTTAGGGATAATTATCCTAATCATTCTTACTTAGAATTTGTACCTTATTTTAAGTAATTTGAACTCAAAATAAGCACAATCAGGCAGCAATCAATTTATTCTAATTCTTGTGTCCAAAACAGTGACTTTTTTGCTTGATTTAGGTGTTACTTCACTCATTTTGAGACTTTGCCATTGCTTTTTTGTAAGAAATCTTACTAAGAAATTTTGCTTACCCCATTGGCAGATTTTTTTGCTTAATATACATATTGTCTAGTTTTTGCCAATGGATTTTTGCAGTGTATGTGCAATTTTGTTATTTTTATTTCAAATTGTAATTCCATTTTCTCCCCAATTTACATGGCCAACTACCCAACCCACACATTAGCACTCCCCCTATCACTAGTGATGCCCCAACACCAGGAGGATGTGAAGTCAGCAAATGCCCCTTTTCGAACTGCTGTTGATGCAGCATTACTAAGTTGTCATTCAAGATTACACTGAAAAGTGAGATGTTTCCAGTACTTTCATTTCAAGTGTTTTGCAGAAACCTGCTTCTGGACATCCGCCTCCTGCTGAGGCCTAATGGAACACAGACTGAGGATAATCAAGGCCTTTTGGACCATCTGAACATGCTGTAGGAGCTCAGCCCCCCTCTGGTGTTAATTTAATTTCTTCCTTTCTCCAGGCCCGTGGTACGCTCTCTGACCAGCGCCCAGCTGTTCCAGCATGCCACGAGTCGACATGACCTTTTCTTCCTATACATTGGAGGGAGGTCACCTCTAAAGGTATGAAATGGCACCTGAAGCGCTATATGTTTGTCTATTATTAACAAACATCCAAGTTCTACAGAAACGCCCAGTTGAGTGGAACACTTCTGCTGAACATCCCATTGTTTGAATGAGCCATGGAAACCCATACAAACATTGATATACTGAAACGTAATTAGCATTATTCATGACTTTTGTGGTTAGTTTCATGTGTGTCAACAATGTATTGTTTAATGTATTTGGTGCTGTGCAAATATTTAAGCAACAAAAAGAGCCAATCTGCTTGATACTTACAGTACTAGCGGATGAGAGACATGCATGTTAGTGGGGAAGCCCTCACTCCTCAATGTGGAGATCTGTGCAAGCGCAGCTGGTTTGTGTCAGCTTTTATTAGTGGTTATATATATTATATATATATTGCTGAAATGACAATCAATATATACAGATCGATAGATATATAAGTGATAAGTAATTGTTTAAAATTACTAGGCCTGTCACAAGAAAAATAAAAATGTAGACAATATATTATTCCAGAAATTATTGCAATAAATTATATTATTGTCATTTGTAGATTTTTAAATGCAACTGACATAATAGAAATGTAATAGCATACCCTTTTAAAGACAACAGAATTTTAATTAAACATAGTTTGAAAAATACATTCTTTTTTCTTTGCCTACTGAAGTCCACATTGTCTGTATGTATGTCTGTTATTGAAGCGTTGATCATTTGTCACGTCTTGGCCCTGTCTCGTGTCTCTGTGTGCATTCCCCACGTGACCTGTGCTCCCCTGTGTCTCCCGTCTCAGTACTTTTCCACATGTGTTTCTAATTTGTAGCTCCGCCCCTCGTTACCAGTCTCCCCAGGTGTTCATTGTTTTGTGTTACTATAAATAGTACCTGTTAATCTTCGTTTGCGGTCGGTCTTTGCACCTTCCCCTGTTGTCTGTCTCGCCACGTTTTCGTTATTGCTCTAGTTCTCGTTCTTTGTTTTTTTGTAGTTTCTCGCTCTTGTTTATTTTCTAGTCACGTTTAGTTCCTGTTTGTTTCTTTGTTTATGTTGTATATATTTACGTATTTATCCCTTGTATATATTTCCTCGCCCCGTTTTGTTATTATCTGTTTCACGTTTTCTCCCTGTTTGTTTATGCACCTATTTATATCCGTTATTCCCCTGTTTGTTTATTTGTTTCTTTGTTATTTAATAAAGTCTGTCTTACCCGCGTTTACGTCCGCCTCCCGTCTGGTCCCGCGTTACAGAAAGACCGACCTTAATTATGGACGTAGCGGGAAGATTTCTGTCGAGGTCCGGGCCGGCCATCCGCCGCCCCTCTGTCGGGATCCCGGCGCAGGAGAATCCGAGGCCTCGAGGCCGGAGAGGGCCTCGGTCTAGGCGCTCTAAGGGATCCCGAAATTCGGAGGAATTTCTTGGGGGGGGCATCACCGTTGGGGCTATGGGCCTTGCTTCGAACCGCGGGGGAGGCGGGGTGGTCAGAGACGCTGGCGATGAGGACTTTTGGAACTTTGTAGCTGCCGCGTCTAGTTCGGAGGACGAAGATTACCCTCCGACGCGAGCCCGCTTGCCGCTTCCTCCGGGGTCAGTTCTGCACCCGGCATTCCGATGTCCACTCGATCTCGTGGAGGAGGCCACCCTCGCCCCGAACCGATCTCCAGCAGTGCCGGTCCTCAAGACGCCGTCTTCTGTCCGCCCGCCTCCCATGGCGCGCTCCGTTTCAGCGGCTCCTCAGCTAGCTTCAGCGGCTAACCTGCTAGCTTTTCCTGCGGCCGCTGCTCCTGCCTTCTATTCGGCGGCGCGGCTAACTCAGTTAGCATCCCCTGCTACCAAGACGCTCTCCTGTTCGTCTGCTCCAGCGCTCTCCTCTCCGGCTGCAACGGCGCTCACCACTCCGAGGGCTGCAGATCCAGCTTCCACGGCGGCCACACAGCCGCGCTCCGACACATCCCCTGCGCTGAACTCTACCGGCGGCTCCGCGCTTACTACTCCAGACTCGTCCGTCAAATCAGCTGATCCACGCCGGGTTTTCGAGTCACTCGCGGCAGCAGCAGCTCTCCACTCTAAGGTTTCCATGGTTACGGCGCTACACTCTACTGCTCCTGCCGCCCTGGAATCTGCATACACTGCGGTGAGTTCAGCTCAAGTCTCTGTGCTTTCTTCAGCAGCCCTCATCTCCACGCAATCACCTTCAGCTCAAGTCTCCAAGTCTGCTCCTGTGTCTGTGCCAGCGGTGCCCACCGCTCCTGTGTCTGTGCCAACGGTGCCCACCGCCTATGTTCCTGTGCCAGCGGTGCCCACCGCCAATGTTCCTGTGCCAGCGGTGCCCACCGCCTATGCTCCTGTGCCAGCGGTGCCCACCGCCTATGCTCCTGTGCCAGCGGTGCCCACCGCTCCAGTGTCTGTGCCAGCGGTGCCCACCGCCAATGTTCCTGTGCCAGCGGTGCCCACCGCCAATGTTCCTGTGCCAGCGGTGCCCACCGCCAATGTTCCTGTGCCAGCGGTGCCCACCGCCAATGTTCCTGTGCCAGCGGTGCCCACCGCCAATGTTCCTGTGCCAGTGGTGCCTATCGCTGCAGCTCCGACGCCAGCTGCACCCGCCGCCGCGCCTGCCCAAGCTGCACCCGCCGCCGCGCCTGCCCAAGCTGCACCCGCCGCCGCGCCTGCCCAAGCTGCACCCGCCGCCGCGCCTGCCCAAGCTGCACCCGCCGCCGCGCCTGCCCAAGCTGCACCCGCCGCCGCGCCTGCCCAAGCTGCACCCGCCGCCGCGCCTGCCCAAGCTGCACCTGTCACCACACCCACGCCAGTTCCAGCTCCTAGGACTATGTTTGGCCCTAGGTCCCGTCTACCCAGGTCTGCCCCAAGGGCCCCGGACCTCAGCCCTAGAACTGTGCCCAGGCTGGCCCCACGGACCACACCACAGACTGTAGCCAGTCCTGGGCATCCCCAAGTTTATTGTGTACCCCTGTCGCTCCCTGTTCTGGTTCCTGTGTCGGTCTGTGTTCCTGTTCCTGTCTTGTCTGGTTTCTGTGTACCTGTCCCTGTGACCGTGTTCGTGTCTGTCCCAGTTAATGTTTTTGTCCCTGTTCCCTTGTCCAGTCCGGTCCAGTCACCTGTCATGCCCCATGTCCAGTCACCGACCCCTGTCCAGTTCCCCGTCCAGTCTCCTGTCTCGTCCAGTGTACAGTCTAATGTCCAGTCTCCGTTCATGTCCAAGGTCCAGTCTCCTTTCTTTGTCCAGTCTCCTGTCCGGTCTTTAGTTCAGTCTCCTGTTCTGCCCCATGTTAAGTCCCCGGTCTCGTCTCTTGTGTTTCCTGGCCTCTCCCTGCCGCCGGTCCCTGGGGTTCGTTTTTACGCGCCTCGGGAGCTGCGCGTTTAGGGAGGGGCTTCTGTCACGTCTTGGCCCTGTCTCGTGTCTCTGTGTGCATTCCCCACGTGACCTGTGCTCCCCTGTGTCTCCCGTCTCAGTACTTTTCCACATGTGTTTCTAATTTGTAGCTCCGCCCCTCGTTACCAGTCTCCCCAGGTGTTCATTGTTTTGTGTTACTATAAATAGTACCTGTTAATCTTCGTTTGCGGTCGGTCTTTGCACCTTCCCCTGTTGTCTGTCTCGCCACGTTTTCGTTATTGCTCTAGTTCTCGTTCTTTGTTTTTTTGTAGTTTCTCGCTCTTGTTTATTTTCTAGTCACGTTTAGTTCCTGTTTGTTTCTTTGTTTATGTTGTATATATTTACGTATTTATCCCTTGTATATATTTCCTCGCCCCGTTTTGTTATTATCTGTTTCACGTTTTCTCCCTGTTTGTTTATGCACCTATTTATATCCGTTATTCCCCTGTTTGTTTATTTGTTTCTTTGTTATTTAATAAAGTCTGTCTTACCCGCGTTTACGTCCGCCTCCCGTCTGGTCCCGCGTTACATCATTGAAATATCTAGCCAAAACACTTTTACTGTTTACTGTTATGTATGTGAACAAACACAAATAAACAGAATAGAGAATATCACAAAGTCAATGTAATTATTGTGACAGGCCTAAATAATACTGCTTTACTATTATTGTGTGATTCTGAATTTGTGGTCATAAAGGCTTTTTTGATTTTTTAAGAAGAAGATCCAGCTTTGAGGGACATTCCAATTAAAATACACTGATGGCATATGGCAAATTAATGTAGTGTTCAGATTTAAAGGGCATGTTTGCAGTTTGCCACTATGAACAACGTTTTTTTCCTCTTCAGGGTTTGTACTATAAAGTGGCAGCTGATTTTATTATCCACAACTATTTCTTCTCTGCTCCTGAGGACGTTTTACCAAAGGTAAATTCTTTATCGTATATGCCTTATGATTTACACTTTCCAGCATGACCATTGTTTCATTAAAATGTGGCATAATGTAAATAATTATTTTTTTTCTTATTCTCAGTCAGTAACTCTGCAAGAGGTTCCAGCTGTTGCTGTGTTCAAGGACGGAACATACTACGTCTACAATGGTGAGAACCTTTAAAAGTGCTGGTTATCCAGTATAGGGTATGTTTTTGTGTTGATGAAAAGCTTTTCAACTACCCTTAATATCAAGAATGAAAAACACTTATCTCCAACAGCAACTTTACAGGAGAGAGAAAAAACCTTGTAAACCTTCAGTGGAAATCTAACAATGTGAAAAGAGTTTATTTCAGGTAATTTTGAAGTGTTTCTATTGGTCCGTTTATCAATAAATTTTGGCACATAAAAATTGACATAAGTGTTTTTCATAGGACAGTGACAATATGAAAAATACATCAGGAGAACCTAATGCTAAGAAGTAGCTTGCAGTGCCAGCGTTGACCACAAGGGGTGGCTTTTTCTCTTCTCTTACCTTTTAAGGCACCTATCAAAAATAATTCAGCTACTTCTTAGCATTTAGCTTTCCTGATTTTTTTCTTTGCTAGATGCCTGGAAGAGTAAGACAGAAAAAAAAGAGAAAAAGCTGCCACCCTGCTGGTCAATACTGGTGTTAGTCAGTTCATTTTTTTATATTTTCCTCTTCTGGTGCACATCAGTAGTATAAAAAGATTCATAAATGATTCAGAAATATTTTTTCAACTTTTTTTTTTGTAATGTTATGCATGCAGAAATAATATATTTGTGTGGAACTTAAACTCAGAAATGCATATTCAAAAACTGATCAAGAATTTATCTTACCCTTCTGGGCTTCCATCCAAAGATCAGCTTGGACTATGTGAAATTAACTACCAACAAACAGTGAATTTGAGCTGAATTTTATTAGCAGGTTATGCTCTACAATGCAATGACCTATTTTACATGTGATCTTATGGTTTTTTAAGGTTTTCTACATAATCACATTTTTCACATTAATACAAATGTCACATGTACAAATGTGCATTTATTATTTAATTCAATTTTACTTTACATTTGTACTAAAATATATTGTTTCAAAATATAGCATACATTTACTTGATTGCACAGGAACACATTCTACATAAAATAATATGGTTATTGTCCGGAAACAGCATGCAATTTCACTTACTTGGACTTTTTTCACATATAATACATTTTTCCATATGTGATCAGATATATGTGTAAAAAGGAATTATATGTGATCCACTTGATTGCACATTTATCACTAACAATTAGTCACTAAAAACCATCTAAAATTGAAATTTAGGAACAATATGAAGATTAACCACTAGATTTATATCATATGTTTAAACGTTTTTTTACATGACATCAAATTTTCACAATAATATATATATATATATATATATATATATATATATATATATATATATATATATAACATATAAAATCATGTGATTACTGTGCAGCTACATTAGACACTTTATGCCTTGAAACAGCATGTGATAACTTGTCATCTGCATGATGACATTTCTTTCGCATGTGATTACATTTTCCCAAAAATCAGTTTATGTTTACAATATCTGTTAGGGATGAGAGGGATGGACGTAAGTGCAGAATATATTTATTAAATCCACAAACTAAGAAACTAAAACAAACATTATAAACAAAAGCTACACACAAAAAAAACATGTGTAGGGAAATGCAAAACAAGACTAAACGGTAACACTTTACTTGGATGGTCCATTTGATGGCCTCTTTAATGCTCAACTGACATTCAACTAACATTCAACTACATCTCTATTAAATGCAAATGAACTAAAAGGTGAAAGTAAATAATTCTCTATTGAATATAACCCTACATTCAACTCTAACCCAAACGCTTCTATATTTTAGGATTGGGTTTAGGGTTACATTTTAAGCTTAGGTTAAGGGTTATATATATATATATATATAGGTATAGGATTAGATTTTATGGTTTATTAAGGGTTAAGGTTAGGGTTAGATGTACGGTTAGGTTCTATTTTGAATCATTTACATTCAACATAGGGTTAAGTTAAATTTAATGGACATTCAATTCAGTGTTAGTTGAATGTCAGTTGAGCATCAACAAGGCCATAAAATGGACCATCCAAGTAAAGTGTTACCGAATAAACAATACTAGGATGACTAAACTATGAAAACTAGACCAGGAAAACAAAACTCAACAAGATTTAACTAGAAAACAAGAACCTAACAAGCAGCATGAGACACAAAACAAACCTGACAAGACCACAGACAGCAAACAAAAGACTAGACAAGGAAGACTTGAAACAAAGGGGCTTATATACATGAGGAGGGAACAGGAAACTGGAAACACCTGAGGATCTGTTACGAGGGGGCGGGGTTACAAATAACTAATGACAGGGTGGGGCTAGGGCGGAGACAGGACAAAAACACAACATTAGCACATGGCTGGGAACACATGACAGGAAAACATAGGGCAGGAGCACATGGGACCAAAAGAGGGAAAAACACAAGACAGATATGGGCTAAGGTGTGACAATATCACATTTTCCAAAATGGCAAGGTTTTATTCCAACTAATTTTGAAGCATTGATCATCTATTGGTTCATCCATCATGAAACAATATAAACCGATACAATTTTTTTTAAATTAATTTTACTTCAGATTTTTCCCCATTTTCTCCCAATTTGTTTATCCAATTGTCCCACCCCTTTGTGTGTCCCCATCACCGGTGGCACCCTTGGAGGATGCGGACGAGCACACGCCTCCTCCGACACGTGTGAAGTCAGTCACCCATTTTTTCGAGCTGCTGCTGATGAATCATTGCCTGAGCAGCTAGCGCACTCAGAAGAAAGCACAGCAGCTAGGTTCCGATTAATCTGCTCACAGACGCCTCGTGCCGCCCAGTGTCACATTTAAGCGTGATGGGGAGAGAGCGCCATCTACCCACCCGGAGGGAGCAGGGCCAATTTTGCTGCCTCTGAGCGCCAGCAGCTGATGGCAAAGCTGCGTGAGCGGGGGTTCTAACCTGCGACCTCCCGCTCATAGTGGCAGAGCATTAGACCACTGGACCACTCGGAGCCTAAACCGATAAAAATGTATTAAAACATTTTAATTTTAATACAAATTTAAAATCTCAAAAATAGAGAATACAAGGATTTTGCTTTACTGTGACAATGCTCATGCATCATTCTTTAATTTACCAACTAATTAAACTATTATGCCTTAGTTTACTCTCACTTTACTTTGTTTTGTGCTTGTGTCTCAAAGGCCAAAACCAAGGCAGGAGACTTTCACAGTCCAAGGTTGCCTTATGTCATACTTTTTCATTTTCATTTTAATTGTGTAATTATGTAAAAACTGTACATTAATATTTGAAGTGGCAATATTGTCATGGCCGTGTCCACTGTGACCTGACAAAGTGTGGATGAATAAAGGCTGAAAGAGTACTTTAGTCATATATATTAACACGGCTCAACATACAACCATTATACAGCGTTATAAAGTATTTTACAATTCATATAATCCATTATCATCATCAATAACAAATCAAACAGCCCAGGTCACAGCCCCTTCTCAGCGTCTCAACTCCAGGCAGTTTCCTCTCATGGCCTCTCGGATGGTGCCGTCCCAGTCGGGCCGCTGGGGCAGCTGGTAGTTAAAGACCAAGGCGTCTAAGCAGAGGGTGACCAGGAAGGGGCTGAGATAGTAGTCGTTCGGAAGCCGTGAGCAGCGGTGCAGCACCCTCAGCACAAACTCCAGCCCTGTGCAGTCCTCCTTGATCAGCAGGTTGGTCTGCTGCACCTCCCCATTGTCGAAAAAGGCCTTTTGGATCCAGTAGCTCAGCAGAAAGGGATCAGGGCACTGGATCTGGATCCGGAACACTGCTGTGTCAGAGGAGTTCTCCAGCACGTTGATGCTCAAGACGTCCATTGGACTGATCTGGTGGAAAACAAGGAGGCTGTAGATCAGATGATTGCCTGTTTCATTAAAATAAAGAACATTTCACCAGTGCCTGGGGGCTGTGGTAGACTTCAGTAGCAAGCTTCTAACCAAGCATTGTGGATCACATATATCCCTACTTGTATGAAAATGTTACTCCTGTTTTAGCACAAAAAGACTACAGTTTACAGCATATATAGATGCTAATAAAATGTGATGTAAGCTTACCACACCATTGTTAGCATCATGCTAACTGCTTAATGCCGAAAACATCAAATATCTGACAGGTTAGATGTGATGGAATATAAGAATAGTACCATTTCCTTAGGATGCTAAAGAACGCTGCACTGACCTAAAATATGACACTGAAGTCATTCAGTATTCCACGTTATTTTGAAGCATTTCTATTGGTCAGTCCTTCATGAAACAATAGAAACATTCTGAATCATTATGTCAAAATGTGACAAATCACAAAAATAGACAATGCCAAAATGCAAGGAAAATAAGTTCATATTCATAAAGTTTTAAGAGTTCATAAATCAATATTTGGTGGAATAACCCTGGTTTTTAATTACAGTTTTCATGCATCTTGGCATGTTCTCCTCCACCAGTCTTACACACTGCTTTTGGATAACTTTATGCCACTACTTGTGCAAAAATTCAAGCAGTTCAGCTTGGTTTGATGGCTTGTGATCATCCATCTACCTCTTGATTATATTCCAGGTTTTCAGAAGCTTACATATATATATATATAGCAATATAGTTACTTGTATTATAGCAACTGCCTAGCAACAACCTGACAACCACTAAGCAACATCACCACCTTAAAATACCATAGCATTCACCTCATTAAGCCATATTACCCATGCAGCGTCCACTTATCAACACTATAGCAATCACTTGTGATACCATAACATCCAACTAGCATTTACCTAGCCACTTCAAAGCATTGTCCTAGGATAGCATAGCAAGCACTTTGCATCCACCTAACAGTCCCCTAGCAGCTACCTAGCAACTTCTAAGCAACACCATCGTAACCACCTGGGATACCATATAAACCATCTGGCAACCACTTAACAGCACCTGGGATACCACAGCAACCACTCAGCAGCTCCATAAAAACAACCATACCAAAAAAGCAACCATGCAGTCCTAAAATGCATGTTTATAATATAATATGAACATGTGTTTAAGTAAGATTGTAAGAGTTATTTTACTCAATACTCTGTAGCTATAGAGTGGAGTTTAGCTACATTAACCCAAGCTAGCCATTTAGCTCCAGTACAAAGCTCAAAAAGAGCTTAAACGGGACTAAATCAACAACAGTTGCTTGGTTTCTTTTGAAAAAAACTGTTCAGTATAATATCTGAACTTTTTTAATGTGTATCAGCATATACAGGCTGTTGGCAGAGCAAATAACCCTCCATTAAAGAGGCAGAACTGGAACAGTCAACAAGGACAAGGACTGAAGAACCAGTTTATCACATGTGACTGAAGTCAATTAGCAATGTTCATAGTGAGCTGACATCAACTTTGAAGATGCTGTTAATGGTACAATAAAGCAAACAGTGGTCCTACCACTTTTCTGGATGCACACTGTGGTGCACTATTCCAGCAGGACAATGCTCAACCACATAATGCTTCTATGTCATGTCCAGCCTCATTGCCAGACCTATCCCTGATTTTAAATGTGCATCATCAAAGGACACTATTAGGAACCTCTATGACTCCATGCTTTTGTATGTGTAGCTCAATACATTTGACCTAGAGTTGCCCAAATCAGTATAGATATTTATTAGATCTTTATTTTTCTACTGATTTGAAGATGTTGAGTGTAAATGACAGAATTTTACACAGTTGGCATGTTGTGAGAGTGAGCTTTTAAATGCCTTTCTTTTATAGTTAGCCATGGACTCTGCAGCACATCACTTAGGGTGCTTTCACACCTGAAAGTCCAGACCTTGGTCCGAACCAAGGTTCATGTGTTTGCTACATTGTATATATTTGCCCCGCCTATTTTTGTTTTCACACTGCAGTTTAGGGAGCGCACCAAAGACCTTTGTGTGATATTCATACGTCCTTTCATCATCACTTACGTATCGATGCGTTTTCCTTAACTTGATGCTGATTGGTTTTAGAAGGAAATGCATCTGACATTGGCGTGTTGACAATTCAGCGGGTGGTTCATTCGGCGGGAAGCCTTTTCAGGATAAGGATAAAATTAATGAACAGATTCATTTTGTCTCCATAGTAGTGATGCTATTGTGGTTTTTATACCAGCAGCAGCAACTTCAGGCACAGTGCCTAATGTTAGTTCAAATTCGCCAAACGAATGTGCTTGTCCTGAAGCAACTGTATCTGGTACTTTGGTCCAGACCGTGGTTGTGGCCCCTTTCACACCTGCTACTTTGGTTCGTAACAAACGAGCCAGGTGTGAAAGCACCCTAAAAGATCACTTAGGGGGCTTTCACACCAACCTTCGTCCAAATCAAAGAAGCAGGTGTGAAAGGGGCCACAACCACGGTCTGGACCAAAGTACCAGAGTTTGGTCCGACCAAAAGAGGTGGTTTTGGTCTGGATCTACTGAATCATGGTCCGGTTCCTTTGCAGTGTGAAAGCACTTTTCTTCATGATTCAGACTTTCAGACCAATTACAGGAAGTTGAGGCAGTCTTTAAAAAAAAAAAAAAACAGAAAAAAAGAATTGCTGAAATCCAACTCCCTTTAGTATGCAGGTTCATCACGCAGCAGTATGGACACAAATGCTCAGACTGGGAATTAATTTATTTACTGTAACAGTAGATTAACTCTTATTTATAAATAGAAATAAAAGGAATAAGGAGAATATTTTGCACTCATTCTGCTGTGGGGCGTGCATGCCCGTGAAGGGGAGTTGGATTCTGGCAAAGCAACTCGCCTAACACATAGTAAACATTCTACAAACCAAATAATATAAAATATAAAGAGATGCAGTTCTTAAGTCCACTCAGTAACTAAACTGCAGTGGGAAACCAAAACTAACCAGTTCAAATATACAAAACACAATGTAACCATGGTGCAGACTCTGCTCCAGACTTTCAGGAGTGTAAACAGCTCTTAAGTAAACAAGCCTTTGAGCAAAAGCTGCATATTGTACCTTTAAGACGATTTTTTTCAAAAAAGGGATTAATCTTGGGACCCTGGGTTAAGCTTTTAGCACCTCTTTAATGTGCGAAACATATTACAAAATGCACTACAAAACGTAGGTCAGCTTACCTTCAGTTACGCAAATGCTGCTCCCTCATTATGCACCGATACATTAAGAATGTAAGTCCTGTTCAAATGACCGGTCATTGCAGACGTTGGATCTGTCCAGTTTGGCCAGCTCTCTGTAATTGGAGCAAGTGCAAGAGTCCTGTTCTGCTCTACAATACAGAGTTTTCTGAAGGTTGTGTTTAAATATATCCACAATCCGCCCTCTTTGTCAATTGACATAGTCTAAGTATCCTGTTTCTCTGTATAAAAACACATTTCCTTGTGCTGTTGGTGGATTTAAATGAATGCCTTGAGGAATGTTTCCATATAAAAGTATTTCACCCACTCCTTAATGCAAAATATTTTTATTATGCAAACAGATCCAAAACAACTGGTTCCCAGTATCAGCAGTTAAGAGTCCTATATTTATCTTTTAGGCTGAAGGAATTTAATGTTTAATGCATGTGTAAATGTGTATCTTGCAGTGCAATTAGACATTTGGACTGTTTTGTGTTTTTATTCCAGAGGAGCATGACGGTAATCTTTCAGCCTGGGTGGATCAGGAGCGATTCCGCTGTTACTTCCAGATGGACAGCTTCACGCTCTACCAGATGGGGGACAGAAGTACTATTAGAACTTTACTATTTTAATAAAATGTTTATATTTGTCACACTGCAACATTACACTATATAACTAGAATACTGTAACATTACATAATAACAATGTTTTGACACTGTTATTATTACTTACACCATTTCAATGATTTTGCACTGTGTTATATATATATATATATATATATATATATATATATATATATATATATATATATATATATATATATATATATATTGTCGCTGTCCAAAAAAAAACTGTATCTCTAAAACAGCAACTTTACTGGCGAGAGAAAAAAAACTCGTAAACTTTCAATGGAAGTTAATGTAAAAAGAGTTCATTTCAGGTCATTTTAATGAGTTTTTATTGGTCCGTTCATCAAGAAATTTTGTCACAGTGTAGGCGACAGTTTGTCTGTTCAAATTCTGTAGTAAACTTAAAATCGACAAAAATGGAGATGTGTTTTTCATAGGACAGCGACGATATATATATATATGTATATATATATATATATATATATATATATATATATATATATATATATATATATATATATATATATATATATATATGTATATATATAGTAGTATAATACAGGACAAATCCTGCACCTAACAACTGGGATTATACATAGAGCTCAGCCAGGATCTACTACTCACTCAACTAACAACAATAGCCAAAACCACCACAATCTGATACTGGCTCGACAAGGATCCAGAAGCACAGCCTAACACTATGTTCATGGTCCATTGCCTCAACTGCCAAGTATCCAGACCTATCGAAAAATAACCAGTGAACAAACAGCACAACATGCATTTCAGTAAAACAACACACCATATAATTTTTACACTGTAACATTACACCATTGCATTACTATTACTATACTTTATAATACATTACATTAGTATATTTGCATTTATTCATAACACTGTATTTTGTATGACATGGTAACATTAAACTCAACATTACTATTAAATGGTTGCATTGCAACATTACATTATATTATCATTTACACTATATAACACAGTAACATAACTCCATAGAAGTACTGATATGCCTTAACTTTACACAGTAAACATTACATTAAAACAACACACCAAATCATAGTTACACTGTAACATTCCACCATTACATTATTATTACACTTTTAGTTTCCACTAATTTTTTATAACATGGTAACATTATTTATAGTATTACTGATAAATAAATGTTATGAGGTAATGTTAGTGTGTAACATTAAACCATAACATTTATATTACATCTTATTATACTACACATTACAGTTACCCCTTTTTACATTTTTTTTGTGTTTTGATTGGTTGTCTATTATTGTGGATTGCATAACATATGACACTATTATTTACTATTATTGGATTATGAATCTAATGCTTCAATGAATTAGCAATGGACTGTTTGTGTATGATGTGTTTTTGTGTTTTTTATATTCTTCTTAGCCAAACTTGTAGCTTTGACAGTACTGGAAGAGAAGAATCCGAGTGCAGACAGTATTCGGTGAGAGTTCACTCTTTCACTTTTTTTTTATTTTGCTTAGAATGTACAACAAAATTAATGTAAATAAGAAAACATAATTGAAAACACATTTTACACATAATTTCTTGATGACTGGTGGGTTAGGTAGACCCTGATGTTACTAGCTGGGGCATGGTGACATCTTCTAAGAACAGAAAATGTTGTTTTGTCTCCACTTATTTTCAGCTATAAGTCTCTAATGGAAAAAGTGGCAACAGAATACAGAGACCATTACAAGACGTGAGTATAGTAAAGCATTATTATTATTACGTAGTATATTTAAAAACTAAAGAAACTGAAGTTTCTTTATGGTTCTTAAATATATGGATGTAGGGAATAGACTAAATATTAAGACTAAACTAATATTTTTAATACTTTTCATGCTAACAGCTCCCATTTACAGAAGTAGTTCTTTAAAGAATTATTACAAAACATTCCAAAAAAACTTTTTTTGAAACTTTTTTGTCAAGATTGTATTTAGCTAAAATTGTGCTGAATGTATCTATGTTATCTGTGTGTTGTAGGGACTTTCAGTTTGGCTACATGCATGGAAATGACTACATTAACGGCTTCATAATGGGGTGAGCATTAAAACAGCAAATGGAAAGTGCTAGAAAATTCTCTTAGGTCACTAAGAGAAATTAATTAGTAATACATTTCCGATGTTGGGGTAAAAGTAGTGGATTTCTATGACCACTATCATAAACTAAAAGTACAATGTAGTACAGAACAAGCTGAGAATAACTCTACAACCTTTTGTAGATGTTTTTTTAGTTAAATATTCTGAAGGCCGATTTATATTTTTTTATCAAACCAACACCGTATACTATGTGTACCCTATGCGTAGCCATGTACCCTACACCGTGCATGACACACACTTTTCCAGAAATACAGCTATGTGTTTCACAGAGCCTTGCCAGCATTTATAACAACTAATAAGAGTTTGACCATCATTGAGTTTTATGGTGAATTAGGTCTAAATATGTCACACTTTTTACATCTCAGGTTAGCATTGTTAGGCAAACCAGCTGAGCTGTTGAATACATTATTAATGTTATGACTCTATGAAAACATGTCCACAGATAATACTTAGACTGTATAGTGTGTAAGATTGATTTATTAAGACACAAATAGATCAAAAACTACTGCTTTTACTACTAAAGAATTGCTATCTTGGGTTCTGAATTGTTTCATAATAGTAGCTTATTGTAGAATACAGTTAATGCTAATCTAACTGATTCTTCTTTTCACCAGTGAACTGGAAATACCATCTCTTATAGTGATGAACATGACCATTGATGGGTACTATCTACCAGAGAGTAAGATTGAGACCACTGAAGAGCTTCTTCAGTTCCTCAGCAGTGTTCTGGATGGACAGTCACAGGTTTGATCAGTTCAGTTATTTTCACACCAAATGTTAAGAACCACCTAGTTGAATTTATGCCTACAAAATTAGCCAAATATATTCAAATGTCAAAACCTAGACAAAGCACAGATGGAAAGAAGGAATGCCATGATAATCTAGGCCTATTTTGAAATCTCTGTTACTAACAGAACTGTACTTACTTATGGCGTTAAAAAATAGTGCTTTTTTTGCATGGGCAACTCTATGCCCCTATCTCTAGCATTGTAAGCGTGTTGGGAGCATCAGCTAAAAGCACTGTATTTCGGAATGTTTGGGGTAAAGGAAGATGGGATATTCAACAAAAGTTTCTACTTGTTATCATGTTTCATTACACCTCAAGTCCATTTCACACCGGAGTTCTCCTTTAATTTTAAGATAATCTTACTCTAGAAAATATTGTGACACCAGGAAGTGGGTAACCATGTTTTTTAATAGATGTTATCATGGGTGATTACATTTTTATTTAAAAATTATGCTTTTGATGTTGTTGGAGTAACAAGGAGGGCTTTATATTAGATCTTTGTTTTTTTGAACATTGATGTGAGGATTTGATTACACTTAATTAGTGACAGGATTATTTCTACAGTATTTGCTCCAGAGAGCCCTATTCTTTTGGCAATATTTCTTTGTTCTGTGTGAATTTGCACATCTGTGTCAGCAGTGGGTGGATGCATTTATCAGATGCTATCTGACTGTGCTCACCTCTGTGTGTTTCTTTCAGTTACTTGGGGGGAACGGGTTTCTGCGCCGTATAAAAAGAATGTGCTATCGGCTGCTGACGACTATAAAGGTGAGACTTCACTGCACTTGCATGTGTCAGATGAGATGAATTCTGTGTGTTTTTCCCAGAGGCGTACACATCCTGAACTAACGCGGGCAAATATTTAGGCTAACTCTGCCCTAGTTACCAGCTGTTTACACCATTTCTATGTGACAAATGCTAATGCTAATCCCTCTCCTGCTCAGACGAGTTATGCATCCGCTCCCTTCGTCACCTGCTTCCTCTTCTCGCTGCCCTTGGGCCTGGTGCTCATAATCATTTGGGGTATGTGTACTGCCGTGCCGGTGGATGATGATAGTGGCGAAGGGGCTTTGCTGGCTGCAGGGATCCGTCCTGAGGTCAAACAGAGGAAAGGCTCAGCACAGAAGACCATTGAGGCCAAGAAGGATGATTAAAGGAGCAGTTAGACCAAGCAGGGTAATATTGCCAACAGTGAATGGGAAATAGTAGGGTCATTCCATGGTAACTTTCCAATAGTTTATCCAGTCACGTCATGGATTTCTACCAAAAGAGCCTAATCCTGTTAACGTTTTTATTTATAAAAATCAGGTTTCAGTATCGTACCTTTGGTCATCATTACAGTCTTTACAATAATAAAGTCATGCAACCTAAGGCCTATCTTTTATGAACCTACACTTCTCTAGTGTGCTATTCCAGCAGGACAATGCATGTCCACATGCTGCTACATGCTGTTTTTTTTTCTGGCAAATCCATTTTATGTCTAAACAGGTCCTTGGTAAACTGCCATGGAATGATCCAGCAGCCACAAGTTAGCAGAGTATCACGTGCATAATGCTAATTGTTGGTTGTTTGCTTACTTATTAACAAAGTTAGCTTTGTAAATTGAACTATCCCTTCATAATGTGATCTCATTCTTTGAACTCTGTATTAAATGATGCTATTAAATGATGCATTGGTGTCTTTTTTTGTAAAGAAAAAAAAATCTATATATATATCTAAACACTTTAGTACGTTGGACATTTATGCACATATGCTACTATATTAAATATATATATACAGGGGTTGGACAATGAAACTATAACACCTGTCATTTTAGAGTGGGAGGTTTCATGGCTAAATTGGAGCAGCCTGGTGGCCAATCTTCATTAATTGCACATTATTGCACTAGTGAGAGCAGAGTGTGACGATTCAATTAGCAGGGTAAGAGCACAGTTTTGCTCAAAATACTGCAATGCACGCAACATTATGGGTGACATACCAGAGTTCAAAAGAGGACAAATTGTTGGTGCACGTCTTGCCGGCCCATCTGTGACCAAGACAGCAAGTCTTTGTGATGTAACAAGAGCCACAGTATCCAGGGTAATGTCAGCATACCACCAAGAAGGACAAACCACATCCAACAGGATTAACTGTGGACGCTGTAAGAGGAAGCTGTCTGAAAGGGATGTTCGGTGCTAACCAGGATTGTATCCAAAAAAACATAAAACCATAGCTGCCCAAATCACGGCAGAATGCAGTGTGCACCTCAACTCCCCTGTTTCCACCAGAACGTTCTGTCAGGACAATAAATTATTATTATTATTATTATTATAAGTCTCAGTTTATACATATATATATTTCTTTGATTTTACCTCTGGAATATAATCAAGAGGAAGATGGATGATCACAACCATCAAACCAAGCTGAACTGCTTAAATTTTTGTACCAGGAGTGGCATATGGTATCCAAAAACAGTGTGTAAGACTGGTGGAGGAGAACATGGCAAGAAGCATAAAAACTGTGATTAAAAACCAGGGTTATTCCACCGAATATTGATTTCTTAGCATTTAAAACTTTATGAATATGAACTGGTTTTCTTTGCATTATTTGAGATGTGAAAGCTCTGCATTTATATTCATATTTAGCCATTTCTGATTTTCTGCAAATAAATGCTCTAAATGACAATATTTTTATGTGGAATTTGGGAGACATGTTGTCTGTAGTTTATGGAAGGAAACAAAAATGTTCATTTTACTCAAACATATAACTATATCAATATATATAGCAAAATCAGAGAAACTGATTCAGAAACTATACAGTGACATATATAGTGATATACCAACTGGTATCATATCCCAAAACATTTCATGACTAATGCATGACTTTTGGTAAGTCAATGGGTACAATTCCTTCCATTGCTGTCTTGCAAAGGACCAATATAAATTCAACATAAAAGTGACTTGAAATTAGTCATATTATATTGACATTCTTTTTACTGATCAGATTCATCATATTATATTTTTACTTTGAGCATATACATGTGTAAATATGTACCGCATTCAAATGAACATCCTCTCTAGATAATAAAGCATGTTGTGTGTTAAACCCTCCTCTCACTGAGCGCCCTGAGTGGGTATGACTAATAACAGGTGCCAGACAACCCCACACAATCAGCACCACTGTTTATAAATGGAAATAAGTTGTTCTATTTAAAGCTGTTGCATAAGATCAGAGTGTGATCACATGGCATACCATTAACTGCACTTTACATAGAAAAACGCACTGACTTTAGTCCAGTACATTAAACTCAGTTTTATGTATATGTGCATATATTACACTGGTGTGGTCATTTGTTTAGAATTCAGAAGAAAAATTGACTTTTTCTCTACATCACCCTGTGCTCTTAAGTCCATCACCAACCATTAAAATACGAGTAAGTTGGATAAGTGAAAACAACTTTGATTTCTAGTTTAGAGTTGTGCTGTTACATTTTTTTTTTATTAATTATTTTACCATTTTTGGGCCCAACATCCTTATTCATTTTATTACAGTCTAGCATATATTTTTTTTTGCAGTAAATTACTTTTATTTTGAAATATGGGTTACATATGGGATAGTATTTAGGAGGGCAGTGTGTTCTTTGTCTCTATAATCTCAAAATGATTACTATAGGGTTTATAATCCACAGACATCAGGAAGCCCTATTAAAATGTGGGAGACTGTCGCACCTTCTGGGTTATAGGACCCCTGTGATTGGCTGTGCAAAAAGTACTACTCAGCATCAGCAAACCCCAATCTGATATTTTACTCTAACAGAGCACAGAGTCGCTGTCGTTCCCAGTCTCTTTCACTGTGTTCTTATATCACTGACAGTTGATTATTGATCATTTAGTAGGAGGAAATTTACACGACTGGACTTGTTGCACAGATGCTGCATCCTATCACTGTATCACGCTGGAATTCACTGATCACCTAAGAGCAACTCATTCTTTCATTTTTTCATGTTTGTAGAAACAGTCTGCATGCCTACAGTAGGTGCTTGGTTTTATAGCTACACCTGTGGAGTGTGAAGTGATAAGAACCTGAGTTGAAATGATTGTGATGGGTAAGTGAATACTTTTGGCACTGCAGAGTATTTGAGATGCATTTAAAATGTTTTTTACATATGAAGAAATACAGGATTGTCTACATATTGGTGCTCACATTTTCACACTTAAAAGGCAAAGGGAGAGAGACACAGTAGTTGGATTGAGAAAAGGAAGAGATAATTGGGTCAAGACAACTAATGCCATGTCTTTTTTTTTTTACCATGTTTTATTATGTTTTATTGTGTCAATTTAATTTAACTATTTCCCCCATGATTTTACTTTAATCATAGTTTCACCATGGTTTTACCATGTTTTACAGATTTTCCATCTTTTATTGTTTTACCATGTTTTTACCATGTTTTATGGTTTTTCCATTTTTTTATAATTTTACCATGTTTTATAGTTTTACCATGTTTTTACCATGTTTTATAGTTTTACCATGTTTTTACCATATTTTACCATGTTTTACCATGTTTTATAGTTTTACCATGTTTTTACCATGTTTTACCATGTTGTATCATGTTTTATCGTGTTTTATCGTGTTTTACCATGTTTTATTGTTTTACCATGTTTTTACCATGTTTTACCGTGTTTTACCATGTTTTATAGTTTTACCATGTTTTACCGTGTTGTATCATGTTTTATCGTGTTTTACCATGTTTTACCATGTTTTATTGTTTTACCATGTTTTTACCATGCTTTTACCATGTTTTACCATGTTTTATTGTTTTACCATGTTTTACCGTGTTTTACCATGTTTTATCGTGTTTTATTGTTTTACCATGTTTTATTGTTTTACCATGTTTTATTGTTTTACCATGTTTTACCGTGTTGTATCATGTTTTATCGTGTTTTACCATGTTTTACCATGTTTTATTGTTTTACCATGTTTTTACCATGCTTTTACCATGTTTTATTGTTTTACCATGTTTTACCGTGTTTTACCATGTTTTACCATGTTTTATAGTTTTACCATGTTTTTACCATGTTTTCACCATATTTTACCGTGTTTTACCATGTTTTACCGTGTTTTACCATGTTTTCACCATATTTTACCGTGTTTTACCATGTTTTACCGTGTTTTACCATGTTTTATCGTGTTTTACCGTGTTTTACCATGTTTTATTGTTTTACCATGTTTTACCATGTTTTTACCATGTTTTACCGTGTTTTACCATGTTTTACCGTGTTTTATTGTTTTACCGTGTTTTTCCATGTTTTTACCATGTTTTACCATGTTTTTTCGTTTTACCATGTTTTTACCATGTTTTATCGTTTTACCATGTTTTTACCATGTTTTACCATGTTTTTTCGTTTTACCATGTTTTACCATGTTTTTTTGTTTTACCATGTTTTTATCATGTTTTATAGTTTTACCATGTTTTTCCATGTTTTATCGCTTTACCATGTTTTACCGTTTTACCATGTTTTACCATGTTTTACCATGTTTTTTCGTTTTACCATGTTTTTTTCTTTGTACCATGTTTTATCGTTTTACCATGTTTTACCATGTTTTATCATTTTACCATGTTTTTTTGTTTTACCATGTTTTTTCGTTTTACCATGTTTTTACCATGTTTTCCCATGTTTTTTTGTTTTTACCATGTTTTTTCCTTTTACGGTGTTTTATCGTTTTACCATGTTTTACCATGTTTTTTGTTTTTTCCTTTTACCATGTTTTTTTCTTTTTATCAAGTTTTACCATGTTTTATCGTTTTACCATGTTTTACCATGTTTTTTCTTTATACCATGTTTTTTTGTTTTACCATGTTTTATCGTTTTACCATGTTTTTTTACCATGTTTTATCGCATTTCTATCTTTATTTGGTTTACCATGTTTTTACCATCTTTACCATGTTTTACCATGTTTTATCGTTTTCCATCTTTGATCTTTTTACCAAGTTTTAACCATGTTTACTGTGTTTTACTATGTTTTACTGTTTCTCCATCTTTCATTGTGTTACCATGTTTTACCGCTTTTTTATTTTGTAGTTTGACCATGTTTTTTTTTTTTACCATATTTTACCAAGTTTTTTCCATTTTTTTAATGTTTTATCATGTTTTTACCATCAACTAGCATGTTTTTATCATGTTATATTGATTTTTCATCTTTTGTTCATATCATTTTGTCATCGTTTTACCACGTTTTTCATATTTTACCATGTGTTTACTATGTTTTTTTTTACCTTGATATACCGTTTTTTCATGTTTTGTTTGTTTTACCATATTTAAATTTGTTACCATATTTTTACACAGATTTACAGGAAGAAACGTACTCTGTCTGAGGGTCCTTTCTGTATAGGCAGAATTTCTTGTGGTTTTAGACAGAGCCTGTGTTTGTGTTCACAGTGGGTCCTGGTATCTTATGTACATGGGCTCCATCTAGCGGCGGTGTGAGTATTAATCAGTATCTGTGGGCTGTGTGAGAAGTGGGCAGTAACTAATACATGGTAGTTATTCTGCGTTTTTGTTGGAGTTCTGTGTTTTGGTGAATCTGTGTTACGGAGCACACTGTTATATATAAAGCGCTCTGTAACTCAGTAGCGCTCAGTCTGAATCTGAGTTGAGTTTGGAGGTGGGCTGGGATAATGGTGGGCTGAGTTTAGGGGGGTGGGGGTTATGACATTAACTAGCGAGTTGAAGGTGCTGCAGACACACCAGAGCTAAACGCTGTTCTCAGCAGCTCGGATTAACAGGGATTATCTCGCCTGGGTTTCTGAGTGACCGCACGTGCGAGGAGGTGTGGAGAGTGAGGCAGGAGTAAGAGGAGAAAAAGCGGTGTAGGAATGGAAGGATGGCGTTTAGAGAAGTGGACATGGATACTGGATCTGTGTAGGAGAACTGATTATCTGCTGAGGTCTGTGAAAACGTCAAAAAAGTGCGGGCTGGAGAGCTGAAGGAAAGATCCGGAAGTTTCTCTGCTGTCAGTAATTTACTGTTTATGTACAGAGGATCCAGATGCTACTGTGGCTTTCTTGTGGAACTTTCACCATGTTGAGTGGTCTGACCAAAACTCCTGAGGTAAAAATATGGTCACAAACGTTTTAAACAGACTTTAATGTGTTTTAATGGACTTTTATGAAGTTTCAGGGTCAAAACTGTGTCTTTAACATGGTTGAGTTACTGGAAAAGAAGGAAGTTTGAGCTTTTGGACATTTTTAAGTTTTTTTGAAACGGACTTTTAACCAAAAAAAAATTAATTCTACCAGTCCATTCTACCACCTACCAAACTGCAATGCGTTTCAGGACTGGCATACCTCTTTTGGAATGTAAGTTTTTTTTCATTGTTTTTAAAACGTGCATTTTAGTGGAATTTAACCCAGAGAGTCCTTAGACATCTTCTTTCTTTTTTTACTTTACACCAAAGAGCTTTAGATCAAGTCCACCCCTTTCAATTTTAAACTTCAGACTTTTCAAGACTGGTTTGCCTAGATCTTTGTACAATAAGATGTTTCTGTAACCAAGTAACCCTATAATGAGTAAAATACAATAAAAAAAAAAACATTGAAATACATGACTTGTACATGACTGTTTTAGTGAACATGAATACACTTTTGCTACTGTTTTGACCTTGCTATTGTTTTTTTTGTTATTTTAATAACCCTTTTCTTGTTTTAGGAAAATGTATGATATTGCTGGAGTGGATAAAACAACTTTTCAATGGACTTTCATTGGTAATACCTCCATGATGCATCAGTGGCTAAAAATGAAAAATAAATTAAAGAAATCAAGCAAACTGTCAGACTCATCCAGCCTCTTTGTGTACAGGTTGGTTCAAAATGTATATTTTGCTTTTTTGTGTAAAATACTATCTATCAAGAATTTTACAGATTTTTTTTATACATCTGGTGGCTTTTTTTTACAGGTCTGGTGGCTGAAAATGGAATGAAATTTAAGTTCAAGAATGTTTTACTGTCCTTCTGTCAAAAATCAGCTGGAACTGTTTTACACATGAGGAGATCCACGTATTGGTGGGCGGTGTAAAGAAAGCGCTTTCAAAAAGAGGAAAGAAAAAAAACTCCACATCTGTTTTAGGGATCATGGCTGTTGAGTGCATAGTGAGGCCTGGGGTTCTGCTCTGTCTCGTCACGCTGGGATTTTCTTTTTCTGCACTCCACAGTTCCTCAGTGAGGGAGAGTGTAGAGCAAGGCAAACTCCTGGAAGAGAAGCAGATGCCATCCTATGTTCACCCCAACCTCTTCTTTGACCTGTCAGAAGTCCAGAAGCTACGAAAGAAAGCCACCACTACCCACACTCACATTTTTAAAGTTATCCAAAATGCTGTGACCACCATGCTTGAGAACCCGGATTTTTACCTGCCTCCGATGAACTACGAGGACTTTGGAAAGAAGTGGAACGAGATTTACGGCAACAACCTGCCACCTCTTGCTCTCTACTGTTTGCTGAAACCCGAGGACACTGCTGCATCCCAGTATTTAATAAAATACATGGATCGTATGTCGGAATATCCCAACTGGATGGTGACTAGTGCTCCACACGATGAGGTTCCAGTGGCCCACTCCCTTACCGGCTTTGCTACGGCTTATGACTTCATTTATACCTACCTGGACACTAAACGAAGGTACCGCTACCTTGAAAAGATCCGAGCAGTCACCGAGGAACTCTATGAACTGTCCAAGCACAGGGGTTGGGGCAAGCAGTTCCTACAGAACCACCAAACTACAAACATTCTAGCTACTCTTATTGGAGCTATTGTGGTTGGTGAGCACAAGGACCCAGAAACCATGATATGGAAGCAGGTTGCAGTGAACTACATGGAAAAGACTATGTTCCTGCTGAACCACATTGTCGATGGTTCCTTAGACGAAGGTGTGGCCTACGGCAGCTACACAGCCAAATCCATCACACAGTATGTTTTCTTAGCTTCTCGTCATTTTGACATAAACAATAAGAGGAACAACTGGCTGCATTCTCACTTTATGTTCTACTACGCTACCTTGCTCCCCGGCTTTCAGAGAACAGTAGGCATCGCCGACTCCAACTACAACTGGTTCTATGGACCAGAAAGTCAACTAGTTTTCTTGGACACATTTGTGCTCAGAAATGGCTCAGCAAACTGGCTGGCACAGCAAATCAGAAGGCATCGACCTAAAGACGGGCCCATGATGCCATCAGTGGCTCAGCGCTGGACGACATTGCATACTGAGTTTATCTGGTATGACGCAGAGCTTTTGCCCAAACCTCCTCCTGGTTTTGAGAAGGCAGGCATGCATGTCTTTTCAAACTGGGGTGTGGTAACTTACGGAGCTGGGTTACCTTACGCCCAAGATAACACTTTTGTATCTTTTAAATCTGGAAAGTTAGGTGGCCGTGCAGTCTACGACATTGTCCACGCTAAGCCCTACTCATGGGTAGAAGGCTGGACTAACTTCAACCCAGGGCATGAACACCCAGATCAGAACTCTTTCACTTTTGCACCCAATGGACAGGTCTTTGTTGCTGAGGCTCTATACGGGCCAAAATACAGCTATCTTAACAACGTTCTGGTGTTTGCCCCCTCTCCCACCAGCCAGTGCAATACACCATGGGAGGGGCAACTTGGAGAGTGTTCGAAATGGTTACGATGGGGAGAAAAGGAAGAAGGAGATAGTGCTGGTGAAGTGATTACAGCATCGTCACACGAGGACACACTGTTTGTTAGTGGAGAATCTGTGGCAGCCTATTCTTCTGCCATGAAGTTGAAGAGTGTGTATCGGGCTCTGGTTCTGCTCAATTCTCAGACTTTGATGGTGTTAGATCATGTGGAAAAAGAGGAACAGTCTCCGCTGACTTCGTTTAGCGCCTTTTTCCACAACCTGGACATTGATTTGAAATATGTGCCTCACAGGTCTTTGGGCAGGTACAATGGAGCGCTAATGGATGTGTGGGATGCCCATTATAAAATGTTCTGGATGGACAGTCAGGGAGGGAGTCCACTAGCCAGAATACAAGATGTAGAGCAGGTCGCAGAGTTCAAAAAGAGGTGGACGCAATTCATAAATGTCACTTTTCCTCTGGATGGCTTAGTCGGCAGGGTCGTTTACCTGATGCATGGCCCTTTTGTAAAAGTTTCAGACTGCAGGTTCATTGACAACAACAAAAATGGAGTTAGGATATCGGTTACTCTTAATGACACAGAGACTACAGTGTCTATTGCAACAAATTACAAAGATATCGGTGCCAGGCATAACTATTTGGGTTTTCCAGGGTTTGCAAAATCAGAGAGCAAACACAGGATAATTCATTTTGGTCAGGGAATTCAGGGAACTCAAATCAGCCAAGAGAAAAAAGGTTCCAGTTTCAACTTCACCTTTGTTTTTGGTGTCATAGCAGTGTGGATTCTATGTTCAGCTATCATATTTTTGACCATAAAAAGAAAGTTCAGTGTTTCTTTCAGCAAGCTTATTCGTTTAGTCCTTATTCCAGTGTTGCTTTTCTGGCTGTTGGAACTTTTGGTAATGTCCCATCGATGCAAGGACGCCTTTTGTGGGATTGCATGGCGGGATGTTAGCGCTTCTGACGAAGCAGTCACAAGAACAGAGATCCCAAAACCCGAATCCATCCTAGTAGAACCTCTTCCATTCATACTCATCACATCCCTTCCAGGCTCTGGGGCGGAAATCCTTAAGCACCTTTTTGACAACAGCTCAGACTTTGTTTACCTCAGAATCCCTTCTGCGTATCTCCATGTGCCAGAGACCACGTTTGTTCAGGACTCCCTGGTGGACGCCTGCGAGTGGTCCAGGGTCGATGCTCAGAGTGGCAAGTTCCTGTCCATTCAGGGGTGGTTCCATTCCATGATGCATAACATGAGAATGCATCTACAGAACATTCAGCTTTTCAAAAGCAATTCTGAAGCAGGGAGGAAGAGTCACGGCACCAAGACAAAGCGTAGGAAGCTGTTAACGGAGCAGGGGGCAACTACAGAGAAGAGACTAGTGGATCGGGATGTGGAGTATATCAAGGAACTTCGGCAGCACTTGGTGACTTACCCGAGTGCCTGCCCTGTCCTGAACCTACGGAGTGGGAGCTGGTCTTTAAAACTCCCCTTCGTTCACGAGGTCATTGGACGCTCATTCCGCTCAGTCCAAGTGGTGCGAGACCCACGGGCGTGGATCTACCTGATGCTGTACAACAGCAAGCCGAGCCTTTACACTCACATACACGTTAAAAAGCACTTGCTGAACATTGTGAACCAGAGCAACAGTGAGTCAAGACAGGGCTGCACAAGCTTTGTCCCAGCTTTTCAGCCCCTGCAAAGCGTCCTTTCTCAGCCAGACACAAGCCCAGAGCACCTGCTTGCTCATCTCTGGCTGGCTCACACCTCCGCCAGCCTCAAAGCAAGCACTGACCTGCCCTCTAACACCTATCTTAGGGTGAAGTTTGAGGATGTCGTGCTTTTCCCTGAGGAGACCGCAGTCAGGATACACAGCTTTCTTGGGATACCCATTGCACCAGCCGCCTTAAACCAGCTTGCATTTGCTACATCCACAAATCTGTACAATCTAGCATATGAAGGGGATATATCACCTGAAAAAATTAACATATGGAGGGAAAACTTGGACAATGATAAAATTAGACTTATCGAGGATATTTGCTGGCCTCTGATGGAGACACTTGGGTACAAACGTCACAGTCATGCACCATTTGTATAACGTTAACTAGAGGGAAATTCCACTGTTTTTATTTGTTTTATATTTGAAGCCATAAAATGTAAACAGAGATATTAAGAAAGGTTTGATGTGAAATTTTGGATTGGAGAGAAATGTATCAACTTGTTTTTTTTTCTATAATCTGCAATGACAACAACACAAATAGAGACATTTGTTTTCTATCCCAAACTGCCAGCATACCTTCACATGAAAAAATCTTTTAGGGACAGTTTTGCCTTAGATGGCCCTATAAGCCCCATTATGACTAACCATAACTGAGGGATAAAATAATAAAAAAGCAAACAAACCAAAAACACATTTAGGCCAAACTATTGTTCTGTTCTGGAACGGTTTGTAGAGGTTTTAAGGATGTTGCATTGATGTCTCCTTGTAGAACTTTTGCAGTAGCTTTATTTTTTTTCTCTATGGCAGAAAATTTCACATCAGACAACTCTGAATGACTTTGTTTACATCAACAATTTAATTCAGTTTCATGTTTTTATTTTAGTTGGTTTCCCCTTGTAATACCAGCAGATTCAAAACCAGCTGATTGCTGCTAGCTTGATTGCTATTTGCAATAAATCAAGAATAATTTGTAATAAAATTGTTTTTTTTATATATTTATCTTTTTACTTCAGATATCCTTTCTGTCATATCAGTGAAGTGAATTGGAGCCAGTTGTTTTTACAAAAATGTTCTTGGTATGCAGTGGTTAGTACTTATAAAAGGTGTTAAACATTTTGTGGAGGCCGCACCTTGCAATTTATAGGACTTAACCCTTTATGCTCCATCACTCTTATTATATCCTAAAGCAGGGGTGTACACACTTTTTTTAAAGGGGGCCAGATTGAACCATAGGGCTGGTCTTACTTTTACCACTATACCTGCATCAGGTAATATAAAAAAAACACATTTTGCTGCAGATTATTTATATTAAGCCTTTCCTTAAAAACCTTAATGCATAATAATGCCTTTTTAAAACATGTCAATATTTCTTATGTAGAATTTTTACTCAGTTGCTATGCATCATCAGAACTTTACCCAACAACAAAGCAAGTCTTAAAATTAAAATCTAAAAACTAAAAAAGGCTGATAGAGACTGATAGAACTAATAAAGGTTACTAGGGGCAATAAATTATTCAAAATGTAGTCTGCCAGGTGGGACAGATGTCTGAGTATGGAGTTCCTAAAGGTGTCCTGCAATAATTGTTTTTTTTATGCATCTTAAAAATGTACACAGTTCATGCAGATTTTGCATCTAACACAGTTTTCAATCTGAGATATGGTGATGCTTCTGGACATAACATAGTAGCATCATTGTGTTCATAGCAAGCTCTTGAGACAGCAGCAGTATGTGGATGGGCATTGTCCTGTTGAGAAAAGGGATGGCATTTATAGGAGAACTCCAATATAAAATTTAATTTTGGTGTGGTAAAACATGATAAAAAGTACTAACCTCCGAGATCCAGCATTTTTTTGCAGTTTCTTTAAACATGCTTTAGAATGGATTATATGGGGCATATTTTGCCCTGCAGATGAATTGCTTTTCACAACGTTATTCAGACTCAAAGCATCTCCACAGCTCATTGGTAGAATCTGGAGAGACCTGAGATTTAAAACAAGGAATTTAGAACTTTAAAACTGCACAAGAAGTTAATCATAAAAAAAATCACAACCTGTAGCATAACCTACATCTCCAGGCACCACCATAACTGTACTGATCATTTTATTTTAGGATGGTAGTTCCCGGAGATGGTTTTTAATAAACTTTTTGTGCACTTTTAAAATTATTAATGCCTCGTTTTAGATGTCAGGGCTCTCCGGATTCTACCAATGAGGTGTGGAGCTACTTTGAGCCTGGATAATGGTGTAAAAAATGATTTCTCTTTGGGGACAAAATATGCCCCATATTATCCATTCTAAAGCATGTTTGGAGAAACTGCAAAAAAAATACTGGATCTCGGAAAACTGCGGGTAAATGGAGGTGGACTATTCAATAAAAGTTAGTACTGTTCATTATGTTTTACTACACCAAAAGTCAATTTTACACCGGAGTTCTCCTTTAGCGTTGGGTGTCACAGTACCTGTAATGAAGCTGACGTACAAAATTGCACCCTACAGCATGATGCCAGGCTTTCTGGACATGTGATGAGTAGGGCTGCAACTAATGATTATTTTGGTAGTCGACTAATTGATGATTATTTTTTTGATTAGTTGATTAGTCAACGATTATTTCTGCCATGTTTTCAAACTCTAAAAATAATAGAAACAGTTGAACATGAGACTTAAAAAGGCTTTAAATGTCTAAATGTTGTTTAAACGTGGAAAGTACTGATATTTATTGGGTAATTATGTAATCTGTTGTGTTTGGGCACTTTTGGAGACAGACTAATCGTTGCAGCACTACTGATGAGTGACTTTACTTCTACATGTGTTGGTTTATTGGTTATGGTTGATTTATTATTTCCTGGTAACTGTTATCTTCTTCTGAATAGCCCTGCAATCCAACACTTTCTCTGTGTGCATCTATTTTTTTTTTCGATTATGAGTATACAGTATGGTATATACTGTATGGAATGTTGTGTAGCAGGGGGGCATTGCAGTGTTAACGTAGCATACACAGACCCGATATAAAGGCTACTAGTCATTCTTAAGGAATGACTCTTCCACAGAACAACTGTTAGTGTTTCAGGCTGAGCACTTTCAGGGTAAATGAGGACATTATATTTCCTGTGCCAAGAAGTGCGTGGGAGCATTCCAGACGAGCAGAGCTGCTGTTGCACTGTTAGCCGCCTGCGTTACGAGTGTCTGGTGTCTGGTGTTGAATCTCTTTGAGATGAAAGCTTACAAGACTGTGTTTAGTGATCAAATAGCTTTTATAGTCCAGGCCATTAAAATGCAGAGAGATGAGCTGAGAGAGGGACACTGAGAACAGCTCAGCTCCTGACATCCAAACAGTGCCCACGAACTCACTCTGGTGTGCTGGAATGTGAAGTTTACTTGCTGTCAAACACAACTCAAACTGGAGCTGGATCTAATTCACAGTGTGAAGAAAGTCTCAGCAAATAGTAGGAGTACTGCTCTGCTATTATATGAACATTGTGCAGTGTAGGTGTGATTTTTCAGTAACCTGGAGAACATGAGCCAAAGTCGGGATTGCTCACTGCCTCTGATGTCATTCTGCTAAAATTCACTTTTTCTTGTTTTTTTTTGTGATATACTATAGGTTTCTCCGAGATGTATATGCATGCTGTATATGAAACATGCTGTGTATGTTTCTCAGCCTCCACTGTCAAGTTGATCAGAGAGACGTTAGGTGTCTGTCAACCAGTGAGTTCATGGCCCCGCCCACCTTGGCTCAGGACCGCCCAGAGACCGAGCCAACACTCATCTCACTAACTAAGGAGGAGCTTATAGCTTCGATTTATACCAGCTAGTTAGCGTTAGCTATCTTGTGTAAGTAATTATAGGTTTAAATCGGATCTCCGGTTGATTCCGCACTTTACAGAGACCTTAAATATGCACTATGGAAGCACAGTTTGACAAGGTAGCAAAAACTCAACAGAACACCTGTCAAAACATGCGTCATTCGCGTCAGATTTTATGATATAAAGTGGACTCTGGGGCTTCAATGTGGTGAAGTTGCCCAAGTACTGAATCACCAAGTGTAAGGTAAGGGTTCTCCACTGCAGTGCTGTTAGCCAATCAGAGTTTTTTTAATGAATAGATGTGAAAATACATAATTTCAAATTATTAAAAAAATACATAAAAATATAGAAATCTCAAAATAATAAAAATAATAATCTCAAAAAAATGCTTTAGCTTTAATTAAAATGAATGTCTTTTATAATTGATGTCTTAATATCTACTACAATGAGTCCCTCAAAACTCTTAAACTGATTTAAATTAAATAAAATTCATTCACTTTATAAAAAAAAAAATAATTATATATATTTTAAAAGGCAGGAATGGGTTCCTAGAAAAAAAAAAACATAGTTTTATAGAAATATAATTTTTGGCAATTATGAATGGCTTTCATGCTTATACATATACATGCTTTGATTAATACATATTATACATGTTTTGACTATAATATTACCAAATTTAATATGCATGCAAATGTGAATAGAATCTAACATACAAACCAGATGTGATCACTTGTAAAATACAGTATGAACACTAGGGAATCAGATGTGTCCAGAACATTTTCTGAATGATATAGTTCTTTAATCTGTCAAGGTTTTTGAATATTTTTAGAACGTTTTAATTTAACACTTTAAAATGTTCTGGTAACGTCGCTTCAACATGTTTTAACTGTTGGATTTGCAAATGTTACTTTAATTTAATGTTTCCATAACACAAATATTCTTCTATTTGAACATTACGTTGCTCTTTTAACGTTGTGATGCAAACACTTATGTAACATGTAACCTTTGTGGAACCTTTTCAAAACTTTTATTTTCTTAAACTTTTTTTTTGTTGTTAGCTGGGAAGCCCTTAAATAGCAAGTTAGCTGAGAAATCCAGCTTTGTAAAATTGTGAAACACCACCACCCACATCCCCCCCCCACCCCCCTCGCCTTCACTCCAGGCATGTGTAAGGTCTCATAAGGTGTACATGTTACAGTACGTGAGGCTGTTGATGAGAGCTTCCATCTGTCCCTCATTCCTTCAAGTGCAGGAATTTCCGTTAGAGCAGACTTGTCGACACTTGCTGGAAAGTTCCTTGAACTCTGTAATTTCTTGTAAGTGCGATTTTCATTGGGCCAAACCTGCGTGGTGTTATATAATTAAACCACAGCAACAACTGTGGTGGAAAAGAGAGAGAGAGAGAGAGAGAGAGAGAGAGAGACTTGGCCAGATGTGGTGTAGCGATGTTGTCATTTCTGGCTGAGTGTTTCTCAGAACTGTGGTAGAAACATAGCCTTACATTCTTAAACCACTGAACACACCAGCTTCTTCACAATAATTTAAAGCATTATATGTACAAAAGTATTGGAGCATTTAGGCCCAATCCTATTTTTACCCTTGGCCCTACCCCTTACCTCTACCCCTCTGTTTTGTGTGTGCACGGACCATGGTTCAGAAGATCCGGACCGAGACCACCTCTCTTGGTCGGACCAAAATCTGGTCCTTTGGTCCGGAGTGTGGTTCGTGGCCCCTTTCATACCTGCTACTTTGGTTCGGACCAAACGAGGCATGTTCACATTACCAGGCTAAAGTGACTCAAATCTGATTTTTTCATGGCTGTGTGAACGTGCCAAATCAGATTTTTTTTCTCATCAGATTAGAGTCACTTTCATACCTGAGACCTGAGCATGTACTTCAGACAAGCTGAAGTACTCCACTCCAGCAAAAGATGCTCCACATATGAGCTGCTAATGCATCCATTTCACCTTTATAAAGATACGAGTCGTCTCTCAAATATGAGTTTTTTTGTTGTTGGTGAAGAAGGTGATGCTTATACACGTATCAATACAGCTCACTCACATTTGTGAATGTGAACTGTCAAGTTGGCAAATCTGTTCCACTATCATTAGCATTGTAAGCCTGTTGGGTACATCTGCTAAAAGCACTGTATTTCAGAATGCTGGGGGCGAATAAAGGTGTCACAAATGAGGATGGAGGGATGGACGTAAGTGCACAATATTATTTATTTAAACAAACTAGATTAAAAAAACAGAAAACAAAACACGGGTAACGCAATAACTAAAAAAAAAAACAAGATAAGGATATAAATCTAACTAAGACAAAGACTAGAAAAACTGAGGAAACATGAAACTCTAAATATAACTCTAAACATAAAATAACCTGAGAACACAAAGATTACAACCTGAACAAACTTGGAACACTTACATACAGAGGACAAGGATACAAAAGACTCAACACTGAACGCTCAAACAGAGGGGCTTAAATACATGAGGAGAGTGAGGAACACCTGGGCTTGGATAACGAGGGGGCAGGGTTACAAACAAGACACAGGTGAGAACACTAATAGTTAGGGCGGGACTAGGGCGGGGCTAGGGCGGAAACAGGTACAAAAACACAACACAAGCACATGGCAGGGAACACATGACAGGTAAACAGAGGGGCAGGAGCACAAGAGACCAAATGAGGGAGACAGACATGGGCTAAACTGTGACATTACCCCCCCTCAACGGCGCCACTACCAGAGGCGCCGAGAGAGAGGGAACAGAAAAACAAGACAAGGCTAGACAAGACCAGAGAAAGAACACAGGGGCAGGAACTGAGACAGGAGACTAGACAGGAGAAACATACTGGGACTGGAATGGAGACTGGGGAGGTGGAAAAAACAGAGACTGGACAGGGGACGAGAACTGAGACTGGACAGAGGGCTGTACATTGGGCAGGGATGCAGAAAGGGCAGGGGACATGAACAAAGACTGGACAGGGGACGAGAACTGAGACTGGACAGAGGGCTGTACATTGGGCAGGGATGCAGAAAGGGCAGGGGACATGAACAAAGACTGGACAGGGGACGGAGACTGGACAAAAGACTGGACAGGGGACGGAGATTGGACGAAAGACTGGACAGGGGACTGAGACTTGACGAAAGACTGGACAGAGGGCTGAGACTGGACAGGGGGCTGGATGTTAGATTGGGACAGAGACTGGACTGTGGAGGAGAACCTAGACTGGGCAAGGGGCTTAGACTGGACAGAGGACTTGGGCTGGACAAGACATGGCGATGGAACCGGGACAAATACACTTACTGGGACTGACACAAATACGGTGACCGGGATGGGAACAGAAAAACCACCGGGGACAGGAATGGGAACAAACACAGACACTGGGACCAGGACAGGGAGAGACATGGGAACAAACAAAACTTGGGGATGCCCAGGACTGGCTAAAGTCTGTGGGGTAGTTAGAGGGGCCAGCCTGGGCACAGTTCTTGGGCAGAGGTCCGGGGGCCTTGGGGCGGGCCTAGGAGCCCGTGACCTGGGAGCAGGCCTGGGGATAGGCCTGGGGGCATACAAAGTTCTGGGAGTGGGCACAGGGTCAGAGGCGGCCGGAGCCGCGGGCACAGGGTCAGAGGCGGCCGGAGCCGCGGGCACAGGGTCAGAGGCGGCCGGAGCCGCGGGCACAGGGTCAGAGGCGGCCGGAGCCGCGGGCACAGGGTCAGAGGCGGCCGGAGCCGCGGGCACAGGGTCAGAGGCGGCCGGAGCCGCGGGCACAGGGTCAGAGGCGGCCGGAGCCGCGGGCACAGGGTCAGAGGCGGCCGGAGCCGCGGGCACAGGGTCAGAGGCGGCCGGAGCCGCGGGCACAGGGTCAGAGGCGGCCGGAGCCGCGGGCACAGGGTCAGAGGCGGCCGGAGCCGCGGGCACAGGGTCAGAGGCGGCCGGAGCCGCGGGCACAGGGTCAGAGGCGGCCGGAGCCGCGGGCACAGGGTCAGAGGCGGCCGGAGCCGCGGGCACAGGGTCAGAGGCGGCCGGAGCCGCGGGCACAGGGTCAGAGGCGGCCGGAGCCGCGGGCACAGGGTCTGGAGCAGTGGGTACCACGTGGGCGGCAGGCACTGCTGGTGCTGGAGCTGAGGCTGGAGCAGCAGGTGCTGGAGCTGGAGCTGGGGCAGCAGGTGCTGGAGCTGGAGCTGGGGCAGCAGGTGCTGGAGCTGGAGCTGGGGCAGCAGGTGCTGGAGCTGGAGCTGGGGCAGCAGGTGCTGGAGCTGGAGCTGGGGCAGCAGGTGCTGGAGCTGGAGCTGGGGCAGCAGGTGCTGGAGCTGGGGCAGCAGGTGCTGGAGCTGGGGCAGCAGGTGCTGGAGCTGGGGCAGCAGGTGCAGGAGCTGGGGCAGCAGGTGCAGGAGCTGGGGCAGCAGGTGCAGGAGCTGGGGCAGCAGGTGCTGGAGCTGGGGCAGCAGGTGCTGGGGCAGCAGGTGCTGGAGCTGGGGCAGCAGGTGCTGGGGCAGCAGGTGCTGGAGCTGGGGCAGCAGGTGCTGGGGCAGCAGGTGCTGGAGCTGGGGCAGCAGGTGCTGGAGCTGGGGCAGCAGGTGCTGGAGCTGGAGCTGGGGCAGCAGGTGCTGGAGCTGGAGCTGGGGCAGCAGGTGCTGGAGCTGGAGCTGGGGCAGCAGGTGCTGGAGCTGGAGCTGGGGCAGCAGGTGCTGGAGCTGGAGCTGGGGCAGCAGGTGCTGGAGCTGGAGCTGGGGCAGCAGGTGCTGGAGCTGGGGCAGCAGGTGCTGGAGCTGGGGCAGCAGGTGCTGGAGCTGGGGCAGCAGGTGCTGGAGCTGGAGCTGAGGCAGCAGGTGCTGGAGCTGGAGCTGAGGCAGCAGGTGCTGGAGCTGGAGCTGAGGCAGCAGGTGCTGGAGCTGGAGCTGAGGCAGCAGGTGCTGGAGCTGAGGCTGGAGCAGCGGAAGCTGCTGGTGCTTGAGCTGGAGCTGAGGCTGGAGCAGCGGAAGCTGCTGGTGCTTGAGCTGGAGCTGAGGCTGGAGCAGCGGAAGCTGCTGGTGCTTGAGCTGGAGCTGGCTGTAGAGCTCGGGCAGCGGCGGGTGCAGCTTGGGCAGGCTCGGAGGGTTCCAACCCGAGGAAAGGCACTGGGAGCGGAATATCTCCTCGGATTTGCTCGGCGAGGAGCCGGAGAAATTCAAGGTCCGCCTTCCGAGTAGCATGCCACTGTGCTACGTCCATATTTAGGTTGAGTCTTATGTCACAAATGAGGATGGAGGGATGGACGTAAGTGCACAATATTATTTATTTAAACAAACTAGATTAAAAAAACAGAAAACAAAACACGGATAACGCAATAACTAAAAAAAAAACAAGATAAGGATATAAATCTAACTAAGACAAAGACTAGAAAAACTGAGGAAACATGAAACTCTAAATATAACTCTAAACATAAAATAACCTGAGAACACAAAGATTACAACCTGAACAAACTTGGAACACTTACATACAGAGGACAAGGATACAAAAGACTCAACACTGAACGCTCAAACAGAGGGGCTTAAATACATGAGGAGAGTGAGGAACACCTGGGCTTGGATAACGAGGGGGCAGGGTTACAAACAAGACACAGGTGAGAACACTAATAGTTAGGGCGGGACTAGGGCGGGGCTAGGGCGGAAACAGGTACAAAAACACAACACAAGCACATGGCAGGGAACACATGACAGGTAAACAGAGGGGCAGGAGCACAAGAGACCAAATGAGGGAGACAGACATGGGCTAAACTGTGACAAAAGGTGGGCTATTTGACAAAAGTTTGTAATCATTATCATGTTCCACAACCCAAGTCCATTTCACACCGGATTTCTCCTAAATAATATAATTATATAATAATAATCCATTTAATTAGAGTATTCTAATAAAATAAGCTTTCAATAAACATGGCAAAGAATACTAAGCAGTAATACGATAGGTGATACTGGAAAACAACAACAAAAAAACTTAATTGAGTTTTGTAGCTCGTGGCACATCAATACACAAAGGCCTTGTGAGAAGAAACAGGAGGGAAAGGAGTCTTTTGTTTTTCTGAACACGGAAAGCCTCAAATCCATGTGTCGCTCTTGATAAATGCCATGATTTTGATGGTGGCTGGAACGTTCACAACAGCCAGAAGGCCTGAAAGAATGCAAACTTGCAGCTCTTAAATCATCTGTTGATCAATATCCCAGTGTGTTTCGCCAATTTTTAACATCTAAAAGCTTCTCTGGACGTGCAGAGTAATACAGGAATCTGTTTTATGTACAATATATGGACAAAAGTATTAGGACACCTGTTCATTCATTTTGTCATCCAAATTTAAGGGCATTAAAAAGTTTATCCGGCCTTTGGAAGGCTTATGGGGTATTGAAAAAAACTGTTGGAGCTTTGGGATAGGCTTCTGGAGCATTGAGAAAACTGTTGGAGCATTGGGATAGGCTCTTGGAGCATTAGGGAAGGTTTTGGAGCATTGGGATGGCTCTTGAAAAATTGTGAAGGCTCTTGGAGCACTGGGATGACTCTTGGAGCATTGTGAAGGCTCTTGGAGCATTAAGATGACGTTTGGTTCACTGGGATAGGCTCTTGAAGCATTGGGAAGGCTTTTGGAGCATTAGGATAGGCTCTTGGAGCATTGGGAAGGCTTTTGGAGCATTAGAAAAAACTCTTGGAGCATTGGGATAGGGTTTTGGAGCATTGGGAAGGCTTTTTAAACATTTGGATAGGGTCTTGGAGCATTGGGAAGCTCTTAAAGCATTGGGAAGGCTTTTGGAGCATTAGGAATCTCTTGGAGCACTGGGAAGGCTTTTTGAGCATAGGGATAGGCTCTTGGAGCACTTGGAAGCTCTTAAAGCATTGGGAAGCCTTTTTGGAGCATTGGGATGGCTCTTGGAGCATTGTAAAGGCTCTTGGACACTCTGTTCCAAAGGCTCCAGCAGCATTGGGAAGGCTTTTGCAGTATTGGTAAGGTCTCAGGATTATTCGGAAGTCTTTTTGAGCATTGGGAAGGCTTTTGGAGCATTGAGACGGCCTCAGGACCATTCTAAAGACTTTTTTAACCCCTTTAAAGACTTTCACAGCATTGCTGATTGAAACTCCCTCAGACTTTCACAGTCAATATGTAACTATATTTTTAAAAAGGCCAGAGTGACATATTTTCTCTCAAAATTGGCTCAGTGTTAAAGAAATCAAAAAGTGATTAGTTGATTCCAAACCTTTTAATTGTTACGGGATTGGTCTTTAGTCCATCTCCTGAAGTCCTAACTAGTGGGACTGGATCATTTACCTTTGGGCATTTCAATAATAGGCCTATCACTTTTTTACATTTTGTTTTTAAAAATGCAAAACAAAAAAAGCTAAAAAGCTAAACTAAAAAGCTTTGAAGGCCTACAAGTCCATGTAGTTTTATCCCTGGAGTCCCAGGCAAAATGGGCTAGGTGGGTTTCAGACGGGAATGGTCTTTAAAAGTAGTTTTTCCACATTGTGCCCATCCATACACCTATGTGTAATGTGTGCAATCCACATGGAGCCAATGCTTAACCTCACTTGGTCCCATGACTGACCCTGATGTGTCCCATTACTGACATTCATATATGGGGCTAACATGGAACTCATGGACAAAACCTTCTGTTTCCCAGTTGGGCTACTCATACAGGTCCCATATGGGCACGTTATCTGGGATTGCACATACATTACACACCTCTAATGAGCAATTTGCTATAAAAATGCTGCAGCCAACTCTACCAGCATTCTCATGAGTCCAGCAAATCCCCTCAGTGGTAATTAGTTTGAGGTATCCTGTGGAATAGCAGTAGAGTGATGCAGGTCTTTCAAAAGATTACATACAGTACATACATTTCTGCTGTTGCTGAGGTGGTTTTAAAACAACTGTCCAGCAGAGGGTGGTATAACCTAGCAGATTCAAATATGGTCTACTGTAGTTTTGTGCTCTTCTGCTGTTACAGACTGCAGTTCTTTTTCATGCATAGTTTCTGGACAAATAGTGTGGATAGTAGCAGCAGTAGTAGTAGAACCCAGCTTATATCAATAGTAGTAGACCAATATATAAATTATTCTGTAATTTCAATCATCTGCTTTACATATTGTGTCTTTAGCATGAACATGCAGTAGCCTGGGCAGTCAAGTTTGCATTTTCAAATGATACATGCAAAAAAAAACTTTTTGATATTTACTGTTTAGTCCTATACTGGCAAAAATCACCACCTCAGACCACCACATGAACTGTTCTCCACTGCTGTTCACATATTTTCTAACACTCTAACACTCCTTAGACTCTTACTTTGGCTTTGTGATGTATCAAGTGATTGTTTAAGGTTTTTCTTTAAAAAAGAAGGAATATATTTCAGATTTAGCTGGTCTACATTAGTGTAGCACCTATGTACAAGCTTAAAACGCCAGGTTGTATATGGTGTAGAATAGCAGTAGCGGAACACCTTCTGGTCATACATAGTTCTGGATATTTTTAAAAGGTTCTTTGGTCTTCAGAATATCTCATCTTCCATCCACCTAGAGGATGAATGTTGTTGAAGACAATTCCATTCTTATAATACAAAGATTGAGTTGATTTGTTGGTCTGAGGAAATAATAAAGGAGTAAAAAAAGGTGAGCTGTACTAATAACAATATACCTGTAACTGTTAAGCATGGTGGTGGATGCATCATGCTCTAAGGCTGCCAGCAAAAATAGTACAAAATTCTTCATCATATCTTCAAACCATCACCTTTGGCAAGGCCAATGTAGTTATCAAGAATTAATTTACCAAGAATGGTTAAAGGTTCTGGATGTGTTCTTGTTCTGTCCTGAAAACTGAAGATGGATGGGTTGATGACTTGCCCATGAGGATGAACTGAAAGCTACTCAGATATCACTGTATATCCAGAGCTGATGTAATGTTCATATAGCAAACACTGATCAGCCCCACAATTGTTCCAACCAAGTATTGGTAAAGAGGTAGAAAAAGTGTAAGAAAGCTGAAGGATCTTCGTTCTGTTATGTTGTGAGGCTTGTATACCCTGCCGTGCTAGCCTTAGCTAATTTGAATGATGCATCTAATGTATTTATTATCTTGATAGATGCTATATATGTACATAATTTTTCAAACTCATTAAGCTACTCATCATGCAGTCAGCTGGGCTCACTCTGTTGTAGCAACAGCAAGTACATAGCATATCTCAATAGCTGTCCTCTATCCTTGTGTTCTTAACCTGTCAAGGTAACCTGTCAAGATGTCACATCTTTACACATTCTTGGAATTGTAAAATACACAAAGAATCAAGTGCTGGGGCACGATGGACATCCCAACTATTCTTCATATCCATGTAACTCTGGATGTGAGTCCATACAACCTTAGGAAAAGAGACAATCGAAAGAGAAGCCTGGGCAGATAGTAAGTGCCAAGATAAACGCTTTTAGGCCTGGTTTTGTGGTATGTGGGGTAAAGTTTTGTACAGTCTCAGATCACGTTTGGTCTTCATTACAGAATCTTTGGCAACCCTACCTTTTCTGAACTCATATAACTGAGTTATTTAACTAGACAACGCTCAACCACAAGAGCTTGCCTTGAAGATGTTAGCACGACCTACCTGTATTAAGAGAAGCCTAAAGGTGGCTGATAAGTTTCTGAGACTGAACTACAGTACATTATAATATACAATATGTTTATGTGTTATATTGTATAATGTATTGGTTTCCAATTGTTGATTTGGCTGTCATTTCACTACAAATGGCTATGCAATATTAAAATTGGTTCTGGTTGGAATTAACCCTTTTCGGATTTAATGTAGCTGTCATTTAGAATTCTAATTTATTACAGAGTATTCTTGGAAAATTACAGAGCTTCAGATGCTTGTAGATGTACGTAACCATTTTCCAACAGCCCAGTTTCTCCCCATCCTACAGAGTGCCTTTATGCTTAATTTGTGGGTTGACTACATGCATGCTTGTGCACAGCAGGATCATCTGTGCTGCATTAACAGCTTTTTAGAGCACAACAGGTGTAAAGCATATGTTTCAGATCAGTTTAGCACCTCAGGTGTTAATTTAACAGGGAGCGTGTGGGATACTCATAGGAAGTCTCCTGATATTCCTTGTTCAGGTTCTGCCAAACGTTTAGATCATGTGTTAAAAAAATAAATAACCTCCAGTTAATACCCTTAAATGGGTATTTTATTGTTATTATTTTTTATTTAAATGTTTTTTAAAGGGAACCAATCATTATGCTTTAATGTTGCTACTAAAAGAACCGTTAAGAAAGGAACCTTAAATTAAACTGCAATTACGATTCAAGGATCCTTGGTTTTTATGCTGGATCATACTGCTTGCCATCAGCAGCCAGAGTCTGAGAGAGCTCAATTGGCCTTACTCTTTCTGGGTGGGTACATAGCGCTCTTTTCCCACATCACTCCCAGGGTAATGTTGGTCAGCACAGGTGTCTGTTAGTAGATGTTTCTGAGTTGGGGATCTGGTGCTTTCCTCCAATTGCATTGCTGGCTACCCAGTAATCAGTGGCAATTTGAAAAGAGGCAGTGGCTGACTTCACATGTATCTGAGGAGGCATGTGCAAGTCTTCACCTTCCTGGTGTTCTTATGAGTCAAAAAGAGTGGGTGAATAATTGGCCTTGCAAATTGAGGAGATAATGGATTAGAATTAGAATTTTCTCCAATGAATCTTACAGTATTTTCCTTGTAAAATTACCTTAAAAAAAAAAAAAGATTATCCATTAATGCAATAGATGGATTATGAATTATTTAAACAAAGCTACCCATTAAAACATTTGAAATATTGTTTGATTTTAAAAAGTAGCCACATTTTCTGTAAATTTACACAAAATGAATGTTGTTATGAATATATATTACTGTTGCATACAGTTTATAACTGCAAGTCATAGAAGAACCCCTTTTGGTTGCCTAAAAATTAGTTATTTCCAAATCATCGTGTTAGCGGATATGATTAATCTGGGAACTTTAATGTGTTCTCGATTTATATGATTAAAAAAATACAAAAATAAAGGATCCATTACAAACATATATAATTATATACAGTACAATTTTAAAACTATATATAACAATTCCATTTTGCCAGATTAACATTGATTCTTTTATTTACATTACAAATAATCATTTCTTAAAGAGAACATATTATACCTGTTTTTACGCAAGTTAGAGTAGGTCTATGGGCTTTACAAAACATGTTCATGAAGTTCTTTACACAAAATCACTCTCACATTAAGAGATCTTACCACCACTATTCTTGACGTTTTCAGTTCCTTTCAGAATTACCTTTTAAGGGCTCTGTCGCTTTAATGTAAATAAGCTGTTGCTGGCCACACAATATTTACACTGAGCGTTTAACACATGTAAGTGTTAGCTTGTGCTAAACGGCAAAACACAAACAAGCTATGTTCGTGCTTAACTGCGATAGAAGCACAAAACTCATTATTTTAAAAGTACTTGCTTACATTTCCCTCATCTGCTGATTTGCCATGGAGAGTAGGTACAGATCCCTCCCTCAGACAAAGTCTACAGGCTTATCTTGCTGTTTACTTTTTTAAGGTGCTGCCAGGGTGGTTCTATGTGGGTTTTCTTATTGTGACGTCACATCAAGGGACCCATCTAAACTCATAGAACTCATAAAAGCATATGATTCCATGAGAAAATGCATAGAGTGATTTTTTTGGCGCTTGGATTATTTATAGGGGCAAAAGATTTGCATAATATGTCCCTTTAAGAGTCCAAAAAATAATACTGTAGTGAATAATCAGATTTTTTAAAAATCTATTTACTAAAAACCCCTTTAAGCTAGTATGAACATTAGTGTAGCACCTGTTATGTATGATATGATGGTGCATTTATAGTTTCTTCAGAAAACTATAAGAGAACTGTGGTTCTTCTGTGGCATCACTTAAAGTAGCCATGATGTTATGGGTTAAACCTAACCACAGCAACAGCACATAACATGTACGGGAACATATAAGGGTGGTTCTCAGTCTTCTGATGCTCTGGATGCAGGCGAGGCGCTCGTCCAGCGTTTGAACATTCACGCAGGGTGCAGAACCCCGGGCCCATGATTAATTTACTCGTCGCGGCGACTTTGATGAATTATGTTGTGTTGCGAGACCAGTGCCATTTATTCTTCTTAATGTCAAGCCCTTGGAAACTGCACACTGATAGAACGGCGAGGAGCTGTGGTTAATACAGTCTGGAGTCCGCAGAGGTGTAATGGGGGGGGGGGGGGGGGGGTGTGGATTTAGTCATTCGGGGTGCGCTGCTTGGACCACGTGGTCCAGGGCCCTCGGGAGAGCATTAATATGCAAACGTTGTAGCTGCACACAAAAATAAAGCTTCCAGAATGGTTCCTGGCTGGGATGTACAGTTCTAGGGGACCATTCCCCAAGGACCAGTGCTTTAGCATCAGTGTCCTGCTATAAAGAACAGCCTTGCTAGTTTATACTGGTCAAACTGGTTAAGCTCGGGGAGCAGGTAAGCTCTTGATCAGCGAAGAGTATGGTTTAGTTTGGGGTTAATGGTTGAACTGGTCTACAAGCATAATCAACCCTAATCTCAGCAAAACAACCAGTATGATCAAGCTTTGACACTGTTGGTGACCATGCTCAATCAGAACTTATATTTTACAAGAAGTCATGTGATAGCAGTATGCAAACTGATAATGATCCAGAAGTGTTAGAGATGGCTTGGGAATGCCTGACGCTGTATAATTTGAGAGGTGTTATCTCGTGAATGAGAAAAAGAAAAAAACTGTAAATGAAATTGAGGAGTGTTCCCAGGAGGGGTCCATATTAAAAAATACAATAATTTAGATTCAAATCAGACATACTTATTTTGACTTATTTTTTAACAAAAAAACTCCCACAGCTGCATTCTCTGTCTTCTGGTCTAATTTAAATATCTAAAAGCAGAAACGTACTTAAATATACTAAGTATAGACAACATTAATTAGCTGATACACATACAGACAGTACTAGTCTAGCACCTCGCCTTTAATATAAAAAACACACAAACCAACCGACACTAGCACCACAGCTAGCTCTCACTCTCTCACTCCAGTTGAGCCAGTGTCTGATTATTAGCCTACTAAGCAATAGCCTACTAAATACCCCACTTACCCCAGAAAATGGAAAGCACTAAAAACCCTACTACCTCACTGGACTCTATTGCACACTGTGTAATAGAGGTAATTACTACCTCACTGGTCTTTTTTGCACACTTTTTGCACACTGCATAATTTGCACACTGTCTTGTTATTTATTATTCTTTGTCTGTATTGTGTTGTATTGTCTGTCTGCACTTTTGTACTGTTGCACTATTGTTCTGTCTACACTGTGTTTATGTGCACCATGGTCCCTGGAGGAACGTTGTTTCGTTTCACTGTGTACTCTGTATATAGCTGAAATGACAATAAAAACCACTTTGACTTTGAATTAAAAAGCATCTAACCACAACAGCATAAAGAGTGCTGTTTAATTTTGTGTGTAAATGTGCATGCAGGGGGGGCTTGAGCCCCCCTAAAAGAGGCTAATGACGCCCCTGGTGACCAGCAGTACTGTGACCAGCAGTATTGTCCATCTGACCAAGCGACTATACACACTTCTTGCAGGTCAGTGCAGAGATTTTTAGCTTCCAGTTACATGGCAAAAGTGACAAGACACAATACAAGTCCCATCTCCCTTAATTATTGACCAGGAATGCCATTTTCCTAAAGGGACCTTGTACCATTCTTTTTTGTACAGACAGAGTGTTTAAAAACTCCAGCAGCACTGCTGTGTCTGATCCACAACATGGTGGTAGAAACAAGAATGGTTGATCGGAGTATGGTCATTCTAGGTTACTGTGAGCCCCATATAGTATCTGCCATTGGGAGTCTTTTTATGGGTGAGGCTTCTTTGGCACCTCAGGGAGTTTTCTTGTATTCACTTTTAAGTGCTGAGCTCTGCAGTCAGCATCGAGATCCAGATCAAATTCCTAATTTGAATGAAACTCCTTCTCGGCTTATCCTTATTAGCATTTGCTCCCAATCCTATTTTATCAGCGTAATGGGATGGTAAAATTAATGACAAATACTGACTTAATTAATTAATCAAGCTGCTCTAAGCGGCCATGCAAGAGTGTTATCGAGGGCCTTGTAATGATGTGCACAGATCGCTAATCAGACCATTCAAAATGGCTGTTCGCGGGGTCATTAGATCACACACAATGGCTTCCATTCAGTCCGAGAGGGAACGAATAAAGCAGAAAAAAGCAGAGTTCCGTGTAATTGCATCCATTTACTGACGATTTTCAAAACCTTCTAAAATCTTGTGCTTTCAAGCCAACTCTGCCCTTCCTCTCTTCTGAATCAGGGGCCGATACAATCTAAATGCTAATCAATTCCAGCAACGAGCCCCATTTTGGCATGGCAGATTCTGTACCACTCTCCCTCTTGTCCACAGGGACCGAGAAGACGAGAGGGTTTTGTTAGCATGCTGGGGTTCAGTGGGTCTCATACCAGCGCAGGCTAACCACTGCTTATTAGATTAAAGCCTGACGGACTCACGGACCCGCAGAGGCTGAATAAAGAGTTTCCTTTATGTAAAGCCAATATGTAAAGCGTTCTAAAAAGTGCTGGCTAAAGAAATGTTAGCGTACACAACTCAAACCAGACCCGATGAAGTCTGCGCAGTCCTTTAGCATAATGCTAATACTTCATTATTTTATTATTATTGATTATAAACCTGACCGTGGCTTCTCAGCTCTATATCTTATCTGTCTGAAGGCTGGCTGGTGGTAATAAAGATTTAGGTGTATGATGCTGTTAAAAAGGTGTTAAAAAAATGTCATCACTTTTTGTTAAAGCATTTTATTACATTCCCTTTAGAAATTCAGTTTAGCATAGTAGTTCATGTACCATTTTTAAAATGGATAAAATGGTAAAGTACTGTTGTTAATGTAATTAGTTAGCATTAGCTGTTAGAGCTAACCCATGTAGCACTACGTCTTTAAAAAAAGCGTTGCAAATACTTTTCATTTTGCCCAAAAATTAAAGATGAAAATTTGTATTTTTTGTTATTTTTTGAAAGGATGTTTTCTCTTTTTTTAAGTTTTTGAAAGACGTTTATTTAAGGAAGTATTTTCTACATATAGATTCATGTTAAAAAGACCTTTGTTTAAGAACTTAAAGATTTTACTTTTACTTTAAAATACTTTAAAACTTTAAAATATTTTTACTTTTACACATAAACACCTTTCACTTTTAGCAAAAAAGGTAGTTTTAATAAAAGGCTAATAGCTAATGCTACATTTGCTAAAACTACTTTTTTTTTATTCATTATAAAAATGCTACATGATAAACTATGCCAAAATGAATTTCTAAATCCATCCAACATTTTTTTCTACATTTTATTTGTTTTTAGGCATTTTTTGGCTGTATGTTTTTACTTTTACACATTAACACCTTTTCATCTTTCATTTTTAGCAAACAAAAAATAATTTCAATGTATTTTACATATTATTTGATTGATTTCAAATAGGGGTGTGCCAAATTGTACTGCACACAATAGTACTTTAGCACTTTAGTATTTAGGTCAGTTGTTTTTCTCTGCTACATTAAATTTTTAAGAACATTTAAATAACATTGTTTGGTTATATTATTATTATTATTATTATTATTATTATTATTATTATTATTATTATTATTATTATTATTATTTTATGCAAAATCAAAGTCTACATAAGTCACCATTGTTTACAAAAGTCTACACTGCAAAAAAGTAAACAAAATATATGTGATTTAAGACATGCTTGTATTCAGCAAAATAATCTGCCAATGGGGTAAGCAATTTTTATAGAAAGATTTAGTAAAATAAGCAGTCATAATGTTTTAACATTAGTGATCATTTTTTGCTTTATCAGAATAACTTTACTGGTGACTTTTTGTGCTTAGTTTGAGTTCAAATTACTCAAAAAAAGGTGAAGAAAAATTCTTATCAGAGACAGAAAAAACTATTTACTACCTTGAAATTACATCTTTTCTAATGATTTTTTTGCAGTTTACAGACTTTTGGGGTTTCTGTTAAATGTTTGACACTGATATACATACAAGAAATAAACAGATTTTGTTGCAGTAGTATTTTTTAAGTAATATAAATGTTTGTATTCACCAAGATTATAGTTTAAAATATCTTGATAGCATTTGAAAAGTGCTGTCTAAAGACATGTTAGTTAGTTTACACAACTCGACTCAACACAATTAGCAAATTGCTAAATATTTCTTATTATATTATCCTATAATCATGTATTATAAACTCAGCTCTTTACTTTTAGTGTCTGAAAGCTGGTTCTGGTTGGGCCTTATGAAGATGTACAGAGCTGTGTGAGCTAGTGGATAAAAGGGGATCCATACTCCATTTTGGAGGATCAATGCTCCATGAAGCCACGAGGAGACAGGGGATTACGCTAATAGTCTTAATACGGACCGTTAGGCCTTACTACACCCTTGTCTTGGCATACCAAAGACCTTCTCTCCAGCTTCTTCACTCCCGTTCCCGGCTCGGCTCAGCTGGCTAATTAGCGGTGATGGTTACCATTAGCTATGTTTAGATCATTGCAGTTTAGAACAGGGTGACATTATTTCTCTGGCTTTTGAGAGCACTTATTGTCTGTTCAGTGAGTTGGGAAAGTATTTAACCTTTTCAAAACAACAGTAAGGTAATTTCTGCTTTTAGTGAAAGAAAAAAGGCATGATTTTGTAGCATCTGATGCTAAGTTTGACCTTTACAGAACATCAGAAAGAAGTACCATTCAGGTTAATGAAAAACTGTTGCACACTTTTCTAATAGAGTCAGTGCCTAATTGCGTTTGAGAGTTTGTTAAGGGTGCAAAAGTGAGTGAAGCTTAGCATTTTTCAGGTTATTTTTTGACAAGGACTTTGATTGGTGAATGTCATTGGCTTGAAAACGCATTCACATCCTTCAGATTTTCTCCAAAATTGCCTATTTTCACCAGTTTCTTAAATTAAATGCTTTAGAATCTGATATTTTTGTCATCGTAACATAAAAAAAGGAGACCATCCCAATTATCCCAACTATCCAAATGCATGCTTGGGCTCTGAAGATTGCTGTTCAATCCCCTGAACCAGCAGGAATATCTCCTGCAGTACAGTATGTCTGTATTTAGTGACTCAAGGAAATCATTGTCCTTAAAAGCATTTTTTGGCAGCAACTGATGCCAGGTTGGTGCATCTTTACAGAACATCAGCAAAAAATCTATTCAGCTTAATTAATATCAGTTGCATACTTCAATTTAGGATCAATACATAGTTGTTTGAGTGTGTGATGGAGGCTCAAAAGGAGAGACATTAATATTACCATATACAGTAGTTTAAAGTAATGGTTATTTTTTGAACCACATTTTGTGTGAAAAGTTATCACATCCTGCACAATTCCTTAAAATGTTCCAATTTCCTCCTGTTTGTCACTCGAAATGGTTTAGGATCCTAACAAATTCCCAATTATCCAAACACCCTAATCGTAATTAGTACTAGGACAGCTGTGGTCTAAAGATTAGAGATGCATGCTAGGGGCGCCGAGTGGTCCAGCGGTCTAAAGCGCTGCCACTATGAGCAGGAGGTTCGAACCCCAGCTCATGCAGCTTTGCCATCAAGCTGCCGGCGTTAGAGGGAGCAAAATTGGCCCTGCTCCCTCTGGGTGGGTAGATGGCGCTCTTTCCCCACATCACTCCTATGGTGATGTCTGCAGCACAGGGCATCTGTGAGTTGATGTACCAGAGCCGAGCCGCTGTGCTTTCCTCCAAGCGCGCTGGCTGCTCGGTAATGCTGCATCAGCAGCAGCTCGAAAAGAAGCGGTGGCTGACTTCACATGTATCGGAGGAAGCATGTGTTAGTCTTCACCCTCCTGGTGTGTTGGGGTATCACTAGTGATAGGGGGAGTCCTAGTAAATGGGTTGGGTAATTGGCCGTGTAAATTGGGGAGAAAAAAAATGGAAAAAAAAGGAATAAAATTATATATATATATATATATATATATATATATATATATATATATATATATATATATATATATATATATATATATATAAAAAGAGATGCATGCTAGGGCCCCAAAACATTGCTGTTCAATCCCCTGGACCAGCAGGACAATCTCCTACAGGATTGTATTTCTACTTTTAGTGACTAAATTGAAATTGTCATCCATAAAAACATTCTTTTGTAGCAACTAATGGCAGGTTGGACCATTTCTACATCCCGTAGAGATTCAATTTACTGAGAAAAACTGTTGCACATGGTTTTTTCATGGTCTATACATCATTGTTTGTGAGTGTGATGAAGACAAGGGTTAGCATACAGCTTAGCATACAACTCACAATCATGACTGTTGGTTGAACCAGCATTATGATTGATTGGTCAGTGTCAGTGGTGCAAAAAAGTATTCAAACCCTTCAGATGTCCTTCAGTTTGTGACATTAAAGGTTTTTTGGTCTATTTTTTTTATTATGAGTTTTTTATTTGGTCCGGTTAAAACAAACTATGGTCCGTTTTTAACTTTAGTGCGGTTCAACTGAGCACATGTAAAAACAGTAACAGCACTTGGGTGTGGATCAAAACAACTGGGCCGAGACCACCTAGAGGAGCGGTTCGCTTGTGGTGAGAACGTAATCCGGTCTCGATCCGACCCAGCAATCAAATATAGTGAATTTATTAGAGCTAAACTGCTGATAAGGCGCAGTTTAAACTGATATTTTATCCAGATAACGCTAATTACCACAGCTTTGAACAAACGCTGTGTACATGAACGCGTGGTCTGTGCTTAATTCACTACCCACAGCCACGTAATATGGTTTACTATGTTTACATCAGCGCTGCAAGTCCAAACACTGTGTTTTAAGGCATAGCAGTTTAGCGTTTAGAGTTAAAGCACAGCTATACATGCGCATTTTGGTGTGTTTAGGTTTATGCCTGTGTGAAACCAAACCAAACAGAGAGAGAAAACGCTCCAAGTAAACAAGCTCATCAACTGATTTGGACCAGAGAAACGTACTACAGGTGTGAAAACACTCTTACCTAATGTAAGTGTACCATAAGAAAAGGACACCATTTCTCCAGTTCAAACACCCAAATTCTATTTATGAACACAGAGACTGCTGTAGCCTAAAGGTTAGAGAAGCATGCTTGAGCCTAGAAGATCACCGTTTTATCCCCTAAACCAGCAGGGAGGTCCTACTCAGCATTCAATCAATGCGAGGATCGTTTTGAAAACTGCTTACTTACAGTAAGTAGATAACCAAGGCATGTATAGTGAGACCATATCACCTGGGGGTGGACTACCTCACCTGGGCCCAAAAGTCCATTGGTCCAATAGTACCACCACTTCTTCAAGGTGTAGGGCTTGGAAAGTTTGTCACAAATGTCCAAATACTTTTGGAGCCATTGTAGATTCGGTTAAATGTCCCATTTCATCATTTTTACATTCATTTTAAACAGTCTAGTTGTGATCTCTATTATAAATAAATGCCATGTGAGACTTTTTTTGTGAAAAAAGTGCTCCTCCTACTCCCCACGATCGTATGGACCCCCTCCGCCCCCCCTCCTTGCAGCCGCATGGGCCCTTCCTGATCAACTTGTATTTCTGAGGATTTTCTTTTACTAGCTACTGCAGACAAGGGAGGCTGAAGAACAGTTTTATATGCAGCATATATATACAACTCAGAGAGACCTATAGCATTTCACAAACAACAAGAAAAAGTGGAATTTAGTGGAAGGAGACCTTTAATCCTAAAACAAACAAACGAAAAACAAAGTGTTTTTGTGGGCGTGAAGATCAAGTTAGACTTATGGTGTTACTTTTAAGAACACTAAGAACGTTTAAGAACATTTCCACTTTAAAATGTTTGTGATGGGACCTTCAAATAAAGGAGATGTTCCGTAATGAAGGGATGCTTGTGCTCTGTACCCGCGCTCCGACACTGAGCCCAACACACCCCACATTAATTAAAACCAGAGCAGTGTCCCCTGGGTAATGTAGTCCAGTCCACTCCGCAGCGCAGCAGCGAGGGCAAATTGGACATAACCTCAATCTCAGCGCTCCCCCAAATGCAACGGTGAAACCACGCCGCTCGGTAATTAAGGAGACAACCGCCCCTTGAGTGGCCTCCTTCAGTTCCTGCACCAGCTCCCCATTCTTTAATTTTTCATTAGGGTCCCACCGACCCTCACCTCATTTCGGAGAACTTCTATCAACGACTAGACAAAGGTTTTCTTCCTTTAGCCTCTCCGCAGCAGCACCGTGACCCCAGAGACTCGCGCCAGGCCTCTGCAATCTAGCAACGATTACCTGCCACACATCCGGCTCAGAGGAGCCCTTCTTTCTGTTTTTTTTTTTTCCAAGGCCACGGCCATGCCAACGGAGAGACAATGAGCTCAGAGACACCCCGTACTGACACCATCAACCTTTATATGACTTAACGTGTGTGTGTTAAGTCATAGAGAAGACGGGGTCCAACCTGGTCAATAATGAGCTGTGAATGGGTCCCTCTTCACAGACTAGACTGCTAGACAGATTCTAGAAGCTGTGCTGAGCTTCTGTTCAGCTGATAAATGTAATCAAATCAAGTGAGTGCCATAATAGATAAGGGACAAACATTTACTAGAGCTACATTATTAGTGGGCATTAACTACATAAATTGTACTGTATACTTATTACATACTACAGATCGTCGCTGTCAAATGAAAAACAATATCTCCAAAACACCAACTGTAACGCCAGACAGATAGCAGTGACAGATAGGAATGACAGGTTTATTTACAAAATGGAACACAGGAATTAACAGCCAGATAACTTGATAAACAGTTCTCTCACCGAATACAGAAATTGTAGTAGGGAAAACAGTCCAGGATCCAAAACCAGAAAGACAGTCTACCGATACAACAAATCCGATAAGGGCAGAGACGAAAGGCAAAAACCGTAATACAGGAAAAAAGGTCATAACAAAAGGCAGATAGAAAAATATAGGGAAATAACGCTCAGTACGCAACAAAAAGTCGACAATACCTCGCAAAGTAAGATTGCAAACCGAAACCTTTTATACAGGATGTAAATTACAATGAACTGGAACTTGGTGAGCGGCTGACGGTGGCGTCATTACCAGTGGGTTTTTGGGAAATGGAGTTCGGCAGATTGGAAGGAGAGCACTGCGTTGTGACACCAACTTTATAGGGTAGAAATAAAACCTTCTTAGCTTTCAATGAAAGTCAATGTAAAAAGAGATTATTTCAGGTCATTTTGGAGAATATCTGTTTATCTAAAAAATGACAAAAAATGGAAATACTTGGTTTTTTTTCTAGTTTTTTTTATTTAACACCCATTGTTCCCCATTTTCTCTCCAATTATTCTCAGCCAATTACACAAACCACTCATTAGGACTCTCTCTATCACTAGTGATGGCCCAAAACACCAGGAGGGTGAAGACTAGCACTTGCCTCCTCTGATACATGCGAAGCCAGCCACTACTTCTTTTCAAACTGCTGCTGATGAAGCAGTACCTAACATTTTAGACGTCTGGAGGACTCGTTGCAGAGATACTTGTTTTTTATTGGACATCAATACTATATGTAAGATTCCAATGCTCTCTGGAAGATAGATAGATAGTAAACAGGAACAATAAATGATTACAATTTTAGAGTGATATGGACAGAATGTATTGAGATACACATACTGTACATAAGAACAGAATGCATGTGTAACGCAACATGCTAGATGTCTCTGCATGTCTGGAGTTGTTCCTAGAGGTTCCTAATGGTGTCCTGCAACAATCCAGCCCAAGCAGCTTGAATATTCTCACGCATTTCCTGCAGATTCTTCAGCGGTAGGGGTGCAGTGTATGTAAAGCGCCTTCGTTATCTTTCATATTTATATTTGTAATCAGGGATGGGTCTGGTGATGTGTTTTGGCCATGACATACTGTGGCATCTAAGTCTTGAAAGGCAAGCTCTTAAGATGGCAACAGTAGTAGTACATTAGGGTGGTCAACCCATGTGGAGTATCTGTGTGCTAGACTGCAGCAAAGACTGTACGTTTTGAGGAGACTAAGAAGCTTTGGGGTGAATCAGAAGATCCTGACCCTGTTTTACAAGTCCATATTAGAGAGCATTTTAGGATATGGTATTTCTGTTTGGTTTTGTAATCTTTCAGTGCGGCTAAAGAATAAACTAGCTAAGGTCATCAGAACTGCTTGGACAATTATTGGTGGTAGCCAGTACTCCTCTCCTGAAGCAATTTTTGAGGAGTCTGTTTTTAGGTTAGCAAAGCGAATTACCTCTGATCCCGACCATGTTCTTTTCCCAGAGTATCAGCTTCCTCCTTTCGGGTAGGAGATTCAAAAGGGCCAAAGTGTAGAGTAATAAGGTACAGAAATTAATTTGTACCTGCTTCAATCACACATCTTAATGCTAACAGATAAGGATGAGGATGGAAATCTTAAATTATTTTATTTTTATTTTAGTATTTTTACTGGCTTTTATGTTCATGTTCATTGTATTGTATTGTCTTATGTTGTACTATGTCTGCTGAAAGGCTTATGTGATTGTATTGTAATGCCAATACAGCCGGGTGCAATCTTGGGTAGCCCAAGAAAAATGTCCCCTGTTGGGGACAAAAAAGTAAAGTCTAAGTCTAAGTCTAAGTATGTTAGCTCTACTGTTTTTGGACTGTTTTTTTGCACAACTACATTTTTACATGTTTGTATGGGTTAAACATCAGAAATTATACAATTCTGGCATAGTCCTTAAAGAGTTAAATTAAAATAATATCTAAAACAGTGGATTTTTTTTTTTGTATTATTATAAACTGCCGGGGATGCTGCAGCATTAAGCTTTACGAAAGCGAAGGAATAATAACGGAATGTAGCAGCGAGACGGATGTAGAGCGGTACATTAGCACTTTGTTTTTGAGGGGGAAATGACATTTGACAAAAGCGTAACAGGTGGTAGTGTTTGTTCAGCAGCCGCAGGGTAATTTCAACAGGATCACGAGTGTGTGTGCTCAGAGTGAAGCTCACTAATACACCAGCCTGTACTGAAGAGTGCAGCAGAGAGAGAGAGAGAGAGAACGAGAACAGCAGTAAATCAGGGGAGTAAACACACACACAGGAGAATAACACCTCAGAGAGAGAGAGAGAGAGAGGGAGAGAGAGAGAGAGTGGGATAGAAAGTGTCAGAAGGATAGGAAGAAGTAGGGAGGGAGGGATGGATGGTAAGGGAGGAAGCAGGGGAGCGAGAAAGCGACAGGGGAGGGGAGATCAAGACAAAGGCAGAGTGAGGGAGAAGGAAAGAGAATGAGAATGAGAAGGGGTGCGAGAGAGGACAGAGAGAGAGAAGGAGAGAGAGAAAGAGGGAATAAGATACCCTGTAACAAATTTCTGTAGTTTTCCCAGCATTTCTACTGTATAATGAACAAATTCCTACTGTAGAACAAAAATATTATTTCTCCTAGCGCAGTTTCTATTGTGTTGTGAAAGAAACCATTCCACCTGGTCGAAAGGAGAATACACACACCACTGTAAGTCGACTTGCTTTTTATTCAAGCTGAGATATGGATTAAATCTCATAACAAACTCTCACTACCCCTTCTCTTTCTTTCTCTCTCTTTATTATCTCTATTATTTCTCTCTCTCTCTCTCTCTCCCTCTCTCTCTCTCATGCACACACACACAGAGCTACTGCTGTTGAACTTGAGATTGAGATTATACATTTTTAAAGCAGAAAAAAGTTATTATAGTATTATTACTATTATTATACTTTATGCTATACATATTTTTGTTATTAAAACAATCGTTACTTAATACTTAAATATCTTGCATTCCTTCTTTTTTTTATTAAAATATCCATAATCAAACACCCCACAAGTCTTTACACATTAATTTCTGAATATTGTTTTAAATAATCCTATAGATTTTTTTTTTTTTAATCAATTGACATCACTATGAAAACACAGCAGCCTATTTATACGGTGGCACTAATTACATTACTGTAATTATTACCTAATACAAATGACAATGCTGCCAGAAAGATACTGCACATTTCACAGTGTTCCTCTAACAATGTTAAAACTTAAAACACTGCAGCTCCTCCCACTGCAGTTTAAAACAGTGCAGCTCCTCCCACTGCAGTTTAAAACAGTGCAGCTCTGCCCACTTTTATTCTGTAACGGCGACTTTTGTATTATGTTTTATTCATGCTTTATTCTTATTTTATTTTTATTTCCAATTCTTTGTTGTCCTTCACATCGTTTAATTACACTTCTCTTTGTTTTAATCATGTTTGAATCATTCATGTTTTGTTCTTATTTTAGTTTTTATTTCCATTTTTACTGTTATTCTTTTACATGTTTTTGTAACTTGACTTCTCTTTGTATTTTCTAATTTGTAAAGCACTTTGAATGACCATTGTGCATGAAAGGTGCTATATAAATAAACTTAAACGAGATGGGGGGGCTAGGGAAACAAGATAGCAGAGGAAGAGAAGAGAGAGATAGATAGAGAGCAGAGAAAGCGAGGGATGCTGCCTGCACCGCTCCCTGCTGGTCATCAATCACCGGCCGTGATGAGCGTCACTGAGAGCCACTGGCTCGGGCTGTCCGACCGCACCTCAGAGTTACAGCTGGCATATACAGAGCACTCTCTCGCCGGTAAATATTGCATCGCAGGGCCATAATGCTGCTCTTACCTTGGCGAACACCTGTCCAGACCTACGCCAGATCTGTCTCACATCTAATGATCTGATTGCTTTTATACGCTGGACCTCTGCAGGGTCTGGCCCATGCTTTCAGTGGCTTACAGTTCATTCCTATTCATTCTGGAGAGTAGCCAGAGGTGTGTGGAGTGGCTCGAACCCATTACTCACACTAACAGTATTGTTACTTCTGTGAAATAATGACTGCAGTAAAAGTACCCTGTTAGTAGAAACTTTTAACAAGAACAAAAGAAGCAACTCCAGCACTGAGCTGCCTACAGAACTGCACTGGAACTAGAGTTTGAGATATCGAAATGAAAATGTTTGATCGAAATTAAAAGTTAATTGAGAGTACAGTATTTAATGTATCAGAGTATGGGTTTGGTGTCACTACTAAAAAAGATCAGATTTGACGCAGACAAAAAAGAGCAGAAAGCAGACAATGAACAGAAAAACAGAAAGAAGAAGATTTAGGAAAGCTATGGACTTTCTAGCCTTGTTTCCAGAGCACAACTTTTCTAACCCTTAACAAGCTAAATTCGAAAATAGAAAATTGGGTATAAAACTTTATTGTTACAGTTTATTGTAAAACTGTATTGTGAAAAAGAAATATGTTTTTATCCATTTTTTTCAATTATTTATTTTTTCGTTTCGACCTTTCACAAACAGAATTTTAAGAAAAATCAAAAGTTAAATCTTATCTCGATTTTCAGATTTGTCAATTTTTGTACCACGTTACACAAATCTGATGATATAATCCAACTTGTAAAAATACAAAAATCAGAAAATAAAGAAAAGTATTTTTTTTATTGAAATCACGATTGTAAGGAGCAGAGATGAAAAACTAAAATTGGAAAAATATATAAAAACTTATTTCTTATACACTGCACTACATAAAAAAATAAATAAATAATGAGTTTTTATATCAAATTTTCTATTTTTGCATTTAGCCTAAAACAGTCAGAAAATGTAATTAATATATAGTAATCGTTACACTGACCGTGAAGGCTCCACTATATTAAGATTTTTATTTTTATTTTTCATGTTTCCAACTAATCAGCACATTTACAGCCCAGTACTGGGTAAAAGTGTCTGTGTTAAAACAGGAAACATGGTTTAGTGGGTTATACAACTGAATTGAAAAGGGTTTAAAATATATAGTTATTACTTTAAGTCCTTAGAAGTGCTGTATTATAATATATAATACTTTTACCTGCATAAATAAAGTATACTTCAAATTCTACTAAATCATTTTTAAACTGATGTATTTGTACAATTACTTACTTATTGGACATTTTCATCTTGAACTCCTAGCAGCTCTATAAGTACTGTTCCTGGACCTCAATGCATGAAATGAATTATGTAGAAGGCGTGATTTAAGCACTACTTCTTGGTAGCTAGCATACATCACTGCTAAGAAGAAGCTAAACCCAGACAAACCAACAAAGAGCAATATTTAATTTTTCAGTGTGGGGTTGCTGCCAATACTAAAACCTATTGGAGGCAAAAGAGAGCAGAAAGAAGACAATGAGCAGAGAAACAATAAGAGTGGACATTCATGAGAGCTATGGAGATTTATGAGAGCTATATTAACAAAAGTATTTACCCTATTCTCACACATTTAACCCAACAAATCAGCTGATTTACAGCTCAGTACTAAGTAAAAGTGTCTGTGGTAAAGCAGGATACAGGGATTAGTGGGTTAAAGAACTGAATTCAACAATAATTCAAATTATACTTATTACTTTAAGTCCTTAGAATTTTATTTCCAATTTTTACCCATTTTCTCCCCAATTTAAACAGCCGATAGCCCAACCCACTCATTAGGACATCCCCTATCATTGTTGATGCCCCAACACCAGGAGGGTGAAGACTAGCACGTGCCACTTCTGATACATGTTAAGTCAGCCTTCACCTTATTTTCAAACAGGAAGGAAAGTGCAGCGACTCGGTTCTAATACATAGCTCACAGATGCCTTGTGCTGATCAACATCACCCTTTGGAGTGATGTGGGGGGAGAGCGCCATCTACCCACCCAGAGAGAGAGAGCAAGGCCAATTGTGCTTCTCTAAGGGCTCCGGAAGCCGATGGCAAGCTACATGAACAGGATTCGAACCGGCGTTCATCTCCTGATCATAGTGGCAGCGTTTAGTCCGCTGGATCACTTTGAGCCAGTGCTGTAGTATTACATAATAATTTTACCTGTAGAAATACAGTAGAACATGCTTCATGTCTACATCATTTTTAAACTCATGCATTTGTACAATTACTTACTTGTAAGACTTTTTTGACTTGAACTTTGCTTTGCAGCTTTAAAAGTACTTTTCCTGCACCTTAATGCACAAAGTAAAATTCTGCCGAAGGCGTGATTTAAGGGCTGCTTCTTGCTTGCCAGCGTACAGCACCCTGCTAAGAAGAAGCTAACACAGCTTCTCCAAGTAAGAACCTGAAAGCTTAGCAGCGCTACAATGAGACCCAACTGATAAGATATTGCACACTAAATCTTTACACCTTAAACCCAGCAGCGCAACACTTCCCTGAGCTGTGAAGCCGTGCTGTGCTGATGTTTAGATAGCGCTGTGGTTCGAAGAAGAGCGAGTTTACATCTCTGGATACCTTTCTCTCTGTATATGAAAAATTACGTTTCCTCCGTAGGGGGCCATAGGCTTGTCCGTAGAGCCGCTTCACAGCGTAAAGGGTTATTATAAAATGTGAGCTTTAAAGGGTCAGCCCATTAGGAAGCTTTTAATAAAACCCCGCCGTCCCCTGCAGAACTGCGCGGCCCACCTGGAGGAGCTTTTTCACACGCTTGCTTAAAGCATGGCAGTTATGGTGGGGGCTTTCTCTAGTCCTCAAACCCCCCGCTATGACTCATCTCACCTGCCAAAGCCCTTCCTTACGCAAGCCGTGCTGTTGTCGCTGGGGCGTGTGGAGATGGATGCCTTACCCCGCTGTGTGCTGGAACACTGGCTGTGCTACAGGAGCACAGGCCGGCTTCATACTGTACATGTGTCACACAAAATATCAGTATACTAGTCCACATTATAGTTGTATAACTAAGCTACTTTAGCTCAGCTAATATGCAGGTATAGGTGCAAAAATAATAGAAGGTTCAAATTGCAATTGCAAAAGTTACCAGAAGCAATAAATGATATAATACTTAGGCTGGTAAAGGCTGGTAAATTCCTGGTCATTTTTATTGGGGTGCACATAAAAAAAGTACCATATTTTTCGCTCTATAAGGCGCACTAAAAATCCTTTAATTTTCCTAACCCTGGGTAGCACTGCTGGAGTAGCATTAGCATTACCCCCTTACCACGCTCGCTATTTCCCCATTCAGAGTTGAGTATTATCGGCTTGTAGCCTTCTCCTTACCCCGGCTAGCACTGCTGAAGTAGCATTAGCATTACCCGCTAACCGTGCTCACTATTTCCCCAATCAGAGGTGAGTATTATTGGCCTGTAGCCTCCTCCTTACCCCGGCTAGCACTGCTGAGGAAGCATTAGCATTACCCCCTAACCGTGCTGACTATTTCCCCATTGAGAGATGATTATTATCAGCTTGTAGCCTGTTCCTTACCCCGGCTAGCACTGCTGCAGTAGCATTAGCATTACCTGCTAACTGCACTACTATTTCCTCATTCAGAGGTGAGAATTATCAGCCTGTAGCCTGCTCCTAACCCCGGCTGGTACTGCTGAAGTAGCATTAGCATTACCCGCTAACCGCGCTCACTATTTCCCCAATCAGAGGTGAGTATAATTGGCCTGTAGCCTCCTCCTTACCACGGCTAGCACTGCTGGAGTGGTTAGCCACTAATGCTAATGCTCCACACACTCAATACATGACAAAGAAAAGAAGAGGGGAGCAAATAGGAATCCTTGCTCGGCTAAAAGCTAATGCTAACAAACTTGTTTTTACTAAAATTGCTACTAAAATACTAAAAATCTCTTCTCTGCATCTACCGCTCCTTTAAAAACAAACTACCTCAACTGGACAAAAGTAGAGCTAAACACACAGAAGGCAAAATGTTGAGTTATGTTTTTTTAACCTGTAATATTTAAGAACACTATATATAGGGAACTGAGTTGGGGCAAGGCTGAAAGCTAACCGCGCACAACTTTTTCCACTTGCTTAAAGCACTAAGAGTTGCTGAGAGAACACAATTGCAATATTATCTTAAAAACTTGTGAATAATTAAAGTATTTTATGTTAACCAACCAATACAAGGAGAGCTTATTATTGTTATTCAAAAGCACACTTTAGTAAGTAAATTACAGTGTTTGATTTTCAGGTAAAATGACTTGAAATTGAATTGGATTGACATGAGTAAACATTTTTCTCCTTAACCAAAGTCACACACTATTTCTAAACTAAGAAGAAACTATTCAAATAAAACTGTAAATGTAAATGATTTAGTGAGCGTGGTCAGAGATGTTATTAATGAGGTGACCAGTCATTAGTTGAAATATGAGCCCATGATTACCCTATGTGGAGATGTGCGCAAGTGCAGTAGCCAAACCATAGATGCACTATAGATTCAACCACTACAAACTAATCATTAGGTTTACAGTTTAGGTCTCTTCCCATTAGCATGTATAGGAGGCTGGTCTTGTCTTGAAAGATATAACCACCAGGTGGCATTGCAAAAATGAAATGACTTGCCTATAAACACTTCGGTGCAGTGGTCTGTGCTAGCCTAATGAGTCAAATGTGCAAATCACAACACACCAGCACTGTAAAAGGAATGAAACAGCAGTAATTCCCTTGGAGATAAACCTTATATCAAGCCTATTGTTATATTTTATTATATTATTTCCATCAGTGCTGGATTTTTTAATATCTGTCCACTCTGAGTTCTCTCATTTTGGATTTGTGGAATGCGAAAAAACTGACTTGCTACTTAAGCCAACAACAAAACCCCTCCAATTTCTAAACTGGCGGTTTATGCTAAGGCCCGGTAACCCTCCAGGCAAGTTCACGCTTCAGTGAGAGAATGAGATTATCCTGAGCAGACGTCCATGCAGCCGAGCACGAGTGCAATTTCATTATGTCCAAGAATAAAGCTTTTTAATAATAATACGCTGCATTCCATCCTGCTTCCAACTCGGTTACAGGACTCTGAGATAATAGGGGGAAGGAGAGACACCTATACGTCCAGTTAGGGAGATTATGCCGGCATTATGAGCTAATAACCACCCTTAGCTGAATTATAAAGTCAGGGGATTATTGTCAGCAGCATTGAGGCGATGACAGTGGTAATGATATCTCTTTATCTCTGCTTGGGCATTGTTAAGCACATCGAATCAGGAAATGAATCAAATCATCGCCACTGTATCGGAAAACATAAAGTATTGGGAAAGGCATAAATCCTGGAGGAAAAAAATCGACGTTCTAACAGATACATTTTTGTAAATGCGTAAACATCTCCAAGCGACAAGTTTAATTGAATTTCTCAATCAATTTGCAGGGGAGGAAGATACACTCCCAAAGTAGATCATCTAACAGTCTGAAGTCGTAATGGCTTTTCCCGTCTTATTGATTGTCTGTTGCGTGCCCTGGCATGTTCCTTCGCACGCTGCAAAATACTACGAACAGTTGGCGGCCATCTGTTATCATGTTGGAGCTGATCAATTGTTTTTTCCTCTGTATGACACATTCAGAGGATGAAAATAAACTCGCAGCAGTCTCCATGGGGGGGCAATTATCTGATCTGTAAATCTATCATACAGAAATCAATGAAGATGAGGCAGCGTGTGCCCTACAGGATTTAAATTTCATTACTTGGTGCACCATACACTTTACCAAAAAAAAAGGAAGAATGAGCGCCATTCATTTTCTCACACTCTATGCCACTGGGTGTGTTTGATAAGAGGATGAGTTTTGGTTGTTCGTTTACAGAGCAGGCAAAACTCATTAATTGCCAGATTGATCCACCACTACTACAGTTAGCTATTAATGACTGACCTCAGGTCATGTCATGTACAATTAGGCCCATAAGTATTTGGACAGTCAAAGACACAATCTTCATGATTTGGGCTTTGGATGCCACTTTTGCATGGATATAAAATGCAACAAATATGATGTAACTAAAGTGTAGACTATGGGTTTAATTAAAGGGGTTGAACAAAATATCCTAGAAAGTGTATGAAATGCAACAAATTACAACCATTTACAACCATTTTTAAACAAAGTCTCCTCATTTCAGGAGCTCAAAAGTAATTGGACAAATAATCTCAAAAGCTATTTCATAGGCTGCATTTGTCACATCCTGGTCTCGTCTCGTGTCTGTGTGTCTTCCCCACGTGACCTGTGCTCCTCTGTGTCTCCCGTCTCAGTACTTTTCCACCTGTTTCTCATTTGTTGCTCCGCCCCTTCCCCAGGTGTTTCTAATTATAGTGTTTCCTGTTTCTTTAAATAGCCCTCCACTGCCACTTTGTCTCCGTCGGTCTTTGCACCTTCCCCTGTTGTTTTGTCTCTCTGTTGTTTCACCGCGTTTCATAGCCCAAGTCCTTGCTCTGTGTTTACCTCTGTTTATCTCGTGTATATTTCTGGTTTCCTGTTTATTTCCATTGTTTTCTCCTTTGCCCTGCTTAGTTTAGTTCTCCTTGTCTAGTTTAGTTTCTTGTTTAGCTCTATGTTCCCTGTATAACCTTAGTCATTTGTTTCTCGTTTATTTCTTGTTTTCACGTTTATAGTTTATTTCCTTATTTATTTTCTAGTTTATTTCCCTTATATATATATATATTCCCTGTTTGTTTATTATTATCATCGCTTGTTTGTTATTGGCTATTTGTGTTTCTTTGTTTCATGTTTACTTGTTCCTCGTTTCCTTGTTTCTTTGTTATTTATTTAATAAATTATTTATTTATTTCGCCCTTACCTGCACTTGTGTCCGCTTTCCTCGTCACCCTGCCTGGGTCACCCCCATTTCCGTGACAGCATTAGCTGTTTCCTCATTAATCCATCATCAGTTAAGCAGGTAAAAGGTCTGGAGATGAGAAATCCATCAGAGAGATAGCGGTAAAAAAGAGCGCAGTGGTGAACTCAGGAATTTAAAAAGCCCTGGACCTCCACAGAAGACAAACATAAGGAATGATTACAGAATTCTTTCCATGGTAAAGAAAAAGCCCTTCATAGCATTCACCCGAGTGAAGAACACTCTCCAGGAAGTAGGTTTCTCAGGTAAAGCGAATACAGAGGGTTCACCACAAGGTTCAAATCATTAACAGAAAGGCCAAATTAGACTTTACCAAAAAACTATTGGGTCTAAACAAGCCAGTCCAGTTCTGAAACAGCATTCTTTGGACAGATGAAACTAAGATCAACCTGTACTGCAATGAGAAGGAAGGAGAAAGTATGGAGAAGGTTTGGAAAAGCTCGACAGAAAACACAAACCACATCCTCTGTGAAACATGGTGGCGGTTGGGTGTGCATGGCTTCCAGTGGCACTGGGTCACCATTATTGTATATTAATGATATGACAGAAGACAAAAGCATAAAAATGGATTCTTAAGTGAACAGGGATTTAATTTCTTTTCAACCAAACGCAGCAAGGTTGGTTGGACAGGTCTGAACAGTACAGATGGACAATGATGCAAAACATACTGAGAAAGCAATCCAGGAGGGGAAAATTCTCCACTGGCTAAGTCACTCAGCAGATCTGAACCTGATCGAGCAGCTTTTCACTTGATTAAGACAAAACTAAAGACAGAAAGACCCACAAACCAGCAACAACTGAAGACAGCTGCAGTAAACCACTATAAAGGAGGAAACCTGCAAAGGATTTTTAACAAAGTATTAACAATGAACATTTTATTTATGGTAAAGTTAATTTGTCCAATTACTTGTGTGCCCCTGAAATAAGGAAACTTTGTAGATAAATGGTTGCAATCCCTAAACACTTCATAGCATTTTTGTTCTTATCCTTGAATTAAGCCTGAAAGTCTACACTTTATTTTAATTGTTTAATTTCAAATCCAGTGTGGTGGCATGCAAATCATAAACATTGTGTGACAGATCTGCACACTCTTGGTATTTTAATCTCAGTGGCTTCATGAGGGAGAGTCACCTGGGACAGTTTTCTCAGCATCTTGAATGAGTTCCTGGAGGTGCTGAACAATAGTTGCTGCCTTTCCTTTAGCTGTGAAGCTCAAACTCATTCCAAATCATCCATCTCAGTTGGGTTTAGGACAGGCTTATCGAGGAGTAGATTAAGTCACATTGCCATGAATCCGATCGAGTATAGATATTTTAATATCACATTTTGAAGTGGCCCAAGTCGAAATGTTATTTTTATTTACACTGCTATACATGTGACACGTCATTGCCAAACAGGGGATATACTAGGGTCAGAGTTTTAGGGGAGCTGAGCACTCAACGAACCCCAACCCACTGCCACAGTCCTCTTAATGCTGCGTTCTCCAATATCTGCTCTAATTTAAATTTAAAGTGGGAAGCTACTCAAAACTCAGTATGGATTTTTTAGTTCCATCATTTATTTTCACCTTATTGTCTCACCTGGACCTGAGTTGTTTCTTAGAGAAAACATTACAGTATCCATGGCTGATTGGATGGTAACACACCCGCATAGGACATCTTGGGGACATCTTAGGAGTGGGACATTACCTGTCTCATCATATCTTCTTTAATTTTGTAACATTAATTAGCTGATACACATACAGACAGTACTAGCACACTGACTTCAGTCTACAGCAAAGATAAATAGATTTGCCTCACTGTTTCAATGCTTTTGGAGAGGACTCTGTGATGAAGAAGATTAGATTTGGGCCACTTTTACCTGCTGTGTGAAACAATATAAGCCTAAACCTCTCTAGCCAGGAGACCACAGGCTCTGAAAATGCATTTCTACACAGCGACCACTGAGTCTATCCTCACATCATGCATGACCATCTGGTTTGGAGAGTAGAGTGTGGAGTTTGGACAGTACCGCACACAAGAACGAGCCAAACTCCAGCGCATAATCAGGATAGCAGGGAAGATGATCGCTGAGTAGACTTTGCCAACGCTTCAGGACATACATGTATTCAACAGCAGGGTCACAAAAAGCAATATCCCCTCCATATTTTGCTCCTCGCTTGTGACGCCAACTAGAAAACGGTGCAGAAATTTGATGTAATGAGATGTACAGCCGCTTAGCCCCAGAGACACTGATAAATACATTCAAATCAACCCAACTTCCCCACTAAAGAATGAGTGAAAAGAGGGAGAGTGGCCTTTGGAAGGAAAAAAAGGAGTGAAAGTGAGGCACATGTAATTCCATGTGAAGTCTTGTACTTATTTCTATCAGGTGGCTTGTAAACTAACAGCTCCGGGGGCCAGGGGATGACAAATATTGTTCATAATGGCTGAAAACTAATGAAGCATGAGATGGCAGCAAGAGCTACGAGAGGGCCAGAGGCGAGCTCACTCACTTCTCTCACTCTGCCTCCCTCCCTCCCTCCCTCTCTCTCTCTCTTTTACTCCCGCACTTGTTTATCTCTCTGTTCTCCTTTCCTCTTCCTCTTGTTTCTTCCCCTGCCATTCTTCACCTCTCCTTCATCCCCCTCCTCCACCTTTCACACTCTTCATACCTCTGCTTCTGTTTTTCTGCTCAGGTTACAGAGCAATTTCCAAGTGGACTTGACAAGCTGTTTAGACTCCGGCGTTCGCTCTCTAAGCTCGCTGTAATACTACTGTCACATTTCTTTCTCTGTAAAAGTGTAGGTGTGGGAGGAACAGAGCATGAATAGAACACGTGCTTCACAAAACCAACTGTTTTTGGCTAAGTTAACTGAAATATAACGATTTCCAAGTTAATAATAGCTGCGTTTCCAAGTCTAGGCTACAGACGAGGTAGGAAGGGTCCTCAGTAGGATTTTCCGGGATGGATGGATGGATGGGTAGATAGATAGTTGAGTTTTTTTGATTTTACCAAATTGAACACCTCTGGAATATAATCAAGAGGAAGATGGATGATCACAAGTCATCAAACCAAGCTGAACTGCTTGATTTTTTGCACCAGGAGTGGCATAAAGTTATCCAAAAGCAGTGTGTAAGACTGGTGGAGGAGAACATGATGCCAAGATGCATGGAAACTGTGATTAAAAAACAGGGTTATTCCACCAAATATTGATTTCTGAACTCGTAAAAAGTTATGAATATGAACACTATTTTAGGTGTCAAAGCTCGGCATATTTTTTGATTTTTCAGTCATTAATCCTTATTACCAAGAGAAATTAAATGAATCTGAGGGTAATCTATTACGTTCATTCTGCTTCCTCGAATGGAACACATGCATACAATGGGAGTCAGCTTTGGCTCAACACTTGGAAAAATACCTTGCTAAATTATCTACAGTTACAACAGTAGATACATAAGTCCATCCAACAGCATAATCTGTTGTCTTCCTCCTGCTGCATGACATGTTTTTGCCACAAGACCTGTTCTTTTTCTTCTTCTGTTGTTTAATGAGTAATGATAGCTTGCTTGTACCTATAATTGTTTTTAAAGTTTGAACCAGCCAAATACTTTTTTTTTTTTTTTTTTTACACAGCAAACAAACTGGTCCAATGATTTAGTTGAACCAGGCAAAGACTACAGTTTTTCTTTTGGTCAGACCAAATGTTGCCGCTTTTTAGTGTGAACCATAGTTAGTGGCAACTTTTCAATCCTACAATTTTGGTTAGAAAAGCCTGAAAGTCTGGAGATGCATTAGGACAGTTCACGTCATTCCCATCATCAAACCCAGGAAGCTACAATAATTTTGACCTTATAAGCCTAGTAGGCCTCAATGGAGAATTAAATATTTGGGCTATATTTTACTATATTTTACTGTGATCTACAGCTTTGTAAAACATTAAGAGACCACTTCAGTTTTTAACATTTCTCCCAAATTCTAAATGAAAATATTGTCATTAAGAGCATTTATTTGCAGAAAATGAGAAATGTCTGAAATAACAACAGAAAAAGTTCAGAAATCAATATTTGGTGGAATAACCCTGGTTTTTAATCACAGTTTTCATGCTTCATCTTGGCATGTTCTCCTCCACCAGTCTTACACACTGCTTTTGGATAACTTTATGCCAGTCCTGGTGCAAAAATTCTAGCAGTTTAGTTTGGCTTGATGGCTTGTGAACATCCATCTTTCTCTTGATTATATTCCAGAGGTTTTCAATTTGATAACATCAAAGAAATTCATCATTTTTAAGTTGTCTTTTTTTCCCAAAGCTTTGGTTTCTTCAAGTGGTTCATCATTTATTTAAACAAATTATCCTCAACCGAAATATGTTTGTTTTGCCTCCCATGGATTTCTGCATATCACTGGACGTCACGCTTTTTTTATTCTAACAGGCAAAACAGGCTGTAGTTTGGAAAATACGCACAGACTTCATTTCCCCCTTCATTCCTGCCCATGTGCTCTGAAATCCATTAGCTTAGTGTCACAAAGATTAATTCCTCCCAGTGCTGGTGCTACTTTTTGGTCAGAAACCTGGCCGATACTCCGCAGTGGCCTCAAAGAAATTGAAATCATAACCTGTGGCCTATTTCTGTGGAGGGGTTGTCTGCTCCCTGTTGCTGTAAGCACATTCAGCTGACCGGCGCGCTTCAGGAAGCCTCAGACAGCTAGACAACAAACCTCAAGACCCTTGTTAGCTCGGATTCAAGCCGTGCCCACAGCACTGCTCTTCACATCCTGGGTGGGAGACGCGCATGTGTGGTGGGCGGGAGAAAAGGATGTGCGTGAGCTTCTTCAAGTCTTCCAGACGTTCATTCAATAATGCTTCCAAGTTGGCCCTCGCCGGACACTGGAAGGACTTGTGTTAGATAGAGGATCATGCTGCATTAAGACTCCATGACAGTTTTAGCATTCCAAGAGTCTAATTGCATTATTTGGGTCTGGTCTCTTCAAAAAGTAATTAAATTATCTCCAGGTCCCTCGGAGAGTAAGAAAAACAGAAGTGCCGTAATGCATTATTCATGCCATGCTCTGCAAAGCTCATTAAGTAAAATGGACCGCTTCAAGTTTATCATAAGCATTTTTTTTTTTACTGTATACGTATTTATGAGCATCCTGTTTCTATAAAAGAAAAAAAAAACATGTTTGTGGGATTAGTTTTCTTTTTATAGATTTTGTTTGTTTTAAAAATTTGGAGCACTTGGAGATCATAATCAAAACAACTCGATTGCAGGGATTAGAACCTGCTATATACAGTTAAAAATGCTTAACGCATCCATAAAACTTCCATATTCTACAGAGGTGGTGTGATTTGTCAGAGGCTCAGGCTCCACCTCCTGATTTTGCTTCATTTCCAGCATGCTTTACAGCCACGTTTATTGTTGATTTTAGGGGAATTATGGGGTTATGTTGTTTGTGGGTGTTATGTGTATGTGTGTGTTATTGTGTTATATTTTTTTGTTTGTTAGTTTAGATAAATGGGATTTAGTTATTGTGGTTCCAGTGGTGGAGCGTTATTGCCTCGGATTAGGTAGGAGGGTGGATAAGTGTCCCCACTAGACAACTGTAATTTTATGATAAACTGCCGCTTGTTTGGCAGGCTCATTTACTCTAAAGTTTACTCTGAATAAAATATCATGCTAACTTGTTATATAGTCTCTTAATTTCTAATTATTATAAGTATTCAGACAATATTAAAATTAACATGGTCTAATTATGCGAAAGAAAAACAAACAAACAAACAATGAATGCCATTTTAAACTAACACTTTGGAGAGCTATTCAAAAAATTTGTTATCACTGATGATTGTTAAATTGAGTGAGTATATGACTCCGTAAGAAGTATATGCTTTCCCAGAGAGTGTTATATATTTAACTTTTAAAAAGTTCATTTTACACTTTTAAATTTACTGTTTACACTGCACAATGTCACAAATACATTATCAGACAATATCCATCAGAGATCAGAGACTATCCAAATTAAGTCAGGCTTCTTTATAAATAATTCTCTTTTCTAGAAACAGATCAGTAATATAGTGTTGGTGCCGTCTCTCCACATCTTGAACGCAATCATTCTAACTTGTGAAAAATGGAGCATATATGGATGCATGGGTTTCAGGGTGCCCTGGTGTCTATGTTACCTTCTGGCTCTTTCCGTTTTTAATTAGGCTGTAATTATACAGTCATATCTGCCACACTCTGACAATTTGTAGTGCAGTGCACAACTAATGATTATTTTAGTAGTTGACTATCCTTATACTGTTTTTTCGATTAATCGATTAGTCAACGATTATTTCTGCCGTGTCCTCCATCTCTAAATACAATAGAAAAAGCTGAACATAAGATTTAAAGGGCATTTAAATGTCTGGATGTTGTTTAAATGTGTAAAGTACTGATATTTAGTGAGAAAATATGTAATCTGTTGTGTTTGGGAACTTTTGAAGACACAGACTAAGTGGAGTGTAAACTTTGAGAGTGAGCTATTTATTCGATTGCACTTCAGTCTCCTGAACTTTGTGTAAAGCAGAAATGTTAAAAATTAACGATTAGTCGACGATAAAATTTGTAGTCGACAAATTTAATTAATCAACATTGCCAACTATATCGACTAATCGTTGCAGCTCTAGCGTTCAGCAGCATTAAACTGAACTAAAGTTTTGAAGAATGGCTACTTTTGCCTGTATGATTTGTTCTTGCCCCTGTGGCAAGTGAAAAGCCCTAGTGAAAGCATATCCAGCCTCATGCATAGAGTACAGACAAGTAGCAATATAAGAAGGGTTATGTTCACATAACAGATGGTTGTCCCCAAGACCACATGGCCATATAGCAATTATAACTCTAGCCCTAAACAACAGAAGAAGGAAAAAAAAAACATTTTGTGCAAAAATCCGACTCCCCTTCATGTGCATTCACATTGTGTTAGTCCTGAAAATATCAGTCTGCCTGCTCTAGAATCTGAACTACTCAGCAAAGACTTGACTTCCCCTTCCCAGCATGCACTTACACCAGACTTCCCTGACTCTGCTGATCACTAGATTACTAAATTTGTTTCACCTGTCCCATCTAGTATAAAAACCTCTCACTATGCTCTGTTCTCTGCCGAGTATTAAATCTAGATCCCTAGCTCTTCTATGATGCGTTTCCTTTTTGTATTGCCTTTTTGTTGCCAACTTCTTTGGTTATTCCAGCCCTCGATTTTTGTTTTGCCAATTCTATTGTTTATTCTGTTGCCGAACCTTTTTTTTTGTATTTTTTGCCTTAGCTCTCTCTTTTGCTGAATTTACCATGTATGGCACTATTTTTGCCTGACTACTCTCTGGTGTGTTGCTGCCATATTGTTACTGACCCTACCTGTCCCTGACTACTCTTGTTAGCCTAGCACACAATGAGTAGCAGTGTGGTTTGGTAAAAGCGTATACTGGTTGGTACTGTATCTACTGTAACTGTAGATTACCTTTATTTATAAACTGAAAATAAAGGATTGCACAGGTTACTGATGCACTCATTCTGCTGTGATGCACATGCACATAAAGAGAGTCAGGTTTGGCAGGGAGGCAGAATTCGACAGAACACTTGGAAAGGCACTTGAAAACTGACAACACTTTACAAACCGATCACTGTCAAGTATATAGAGATGCAGCTCTGCTCCAGACTTCCAGGTGTGAAAAAACTCTAAAAATTCAATGACTGAGCGTACAGGCACTAGCATTAACATAAACTTTATTTTAATGGGCTTCTCTGCAACAACTGATATTTTTTGTTTAGTCAGCATTTGCTAGTTCGCATCTCGCCTCCATTTTATAAGCCCTAAAGCGGGAACACCACATCAGCCTCCACTACATTTTGATGAGTGCGGCAAAGTATGTAAGATAAAACTCTAGCTTTTGTGGTCTAGACTCTCTTAAATGACAAAATTAATCACATATCCACCTGAGGAGAACTCTCTGGTGGACCTTTTATAGGTACCTTGTAAAAGCACAGCTTAGCAAAACACTCATGAACCCTGCCGCTGCAGAAAATGGGTGCTAGCAAGGGTTAGCCTAGCAAACAGCACTAAATGATGAATCAGTCGATTGGGTGTTTGTTTTGTGGTAAAAATGTCTTGTTAAAGAAAAGCTAGGAAGTCCATTTCACTGTAGTTGAAGAGAAAATAGCTAATGTTAGCCTAGCAAACACTGCTAAGTGATAGATTAGTCTAATAGATCATGTGTGTTGTTATGTGCCAATGGCTAATGTTTCCAACTTTAAAGCTTGGCTTGGTCAGTGTGAATAATGTGCCTTCATACATTTCATACAAACTGATATGTATAATAATACATTTTTATACAAGACATTACAAGCTTTATAATGTTGTCTTTGCAAGGGATTGAAGATTTGCTGCATTTTCAGCAGTTAATTATATTGATTTTATAATAATATTTCATGCATTTTCTTCATATATAGCTAAGGTAAAACTTGAAGGCAACATATTATACCTTACAGTACACAAGTTAGAATAGGGGTATGGTCTGTACAAAATGTGTTCATGAAGTTCTTTGCACAAAATTACTGATTTCATTAGCTTTATTGTTTCCAGTTTCAGTCACATTCAAAATGAGCTGTTTAAGGGCTCTGTCACTTTTTTAAATTATGCTTTCTATTTACCACAATCACTGGCAATTTCTCTGACTCTAGCACATGCCTTCCCAATACATAATCCCCCACTACCTCTTTTATGCTAATGTATGCCTCTATAGACACCCAAAATGGTCAGATTAAAGTACCAGATCCCCAGTTCTGATAATATACATTAGCCAACAGATGCCTGTTCCAACCAGCATTACAATGGTACTGATTTGGGGAGAGAGCGCCATCTACCACCCAGAGATAGCAAGGTCAACTGTGCTCTCTCAGACTTCAGCAGCTGAGAGTGAAGCAGAATGACCTGAAGCAGGAGTCAGATCTCAGTTTATTCAAGCATCTATTGGATGAGCTAGAAAAAAACATTCGAGTCACAGTGGCTCCACCTCTTGAGTAAAAGAATATGTCACTGAACATCTACAGGGGTTGGACAATGAAACTGAAACACCTGGTTTTAGACCACAATAATTTATTGTCCTGACGGACAGTTCTGGTAGAAACAGTTGAGGTGCACATTGAATTCTGCTGTGATTTGGGCAGCCGTGGTTTTATGTTTTTGGGACACAATCCGGGTTAGCACCCGAACATCCCTTTCAGACAGCTTCCTCTTACAGCGTCCACAGTTAATCCTGTTGGATGTGGTTGGTCCTTCTTGGTGGTATACTGACATTACCCTGGATACTGTGGCTCTTGATACATCACAAAGACTTGATGTCTTGGTCACAGATGCGCCAGCAAGACGTGCACCAACAATTTGTCCTCTTTTGAACTCTGGAATGTCACCCATAATGTTGTGTGCATTGCAACATTGTGAGCAAAACTGTGTTTTTACCCTGCTAATTGAACCTTCACACTCTGCTCTTACTGGTGCAATGTGCAATTAATGAAGATTGGTCACCAGGCTGCTCCAATTTAGCCATGAAACCTCCCACACTGAATTGACAGGTGTTTCAGTTTCATTGTCCAACCCCTGTAGGTGCCATACCTTGACAGGTCTTATAAAGGCTTGAGAGCCTCAGTTGGTTGGAGCTGTTTTGGCACCACGCAGAGAACCAATAGCTTCGTAAGCATAATGCTTTGGCTCATTGTTTAAGCCTACAGTATATTGTCACCTTGAACACAACAGAACAAAGATCTTTTGTGCAGCAGGATGATTCCAGTCCTCCACAAACGTACCCTATCAATATACTGAGAGTCTGAGATGGATCATCGTCTTGAGCCCTTGAGCACAAGTGTCTTTGAAGCCCCTTTGTCTTCTGACCATGAAAGAACAAATGAAACTTCAAATAGTTCTGACTCCATACTAAAATGAAAACTCTACCCTTTTGAGATCTATTGCATTCCAACAAAGGTTGGTTCTTGCCTCGGACAGACATTTCTAGGAAAAACACTGTAATAACACTCATCATCATGATAGTCAAAGATGGTTGACCAGAAGGACGTGTCGGATTGCAATGCTCTCGGTTAAGAGAAACAACAAGTGATTAACCAACATTATTAAGACTTATATGGACAGTTTTTTTTTATTGGACTACACAAACAGAAGTAATGTTTTTTGCGGGTCCTGCTGTTGTCTTGGTGTTGGAGATAACCAACAAATCTATGTGCGAAAGCACCTGGTGTCATGGTGTAGGGTTCAATTTTGCACAATGCCAGATCACTTTTGGTTACGTTATTAAGGTCCTGCAACCAGTGGCTCTACTTTTTCTTAGTGAACACTCTATTCCACTGTTCCAGCGTCACAATGCTCATCTACAGTACATAGGGCTGCCATTTGAAGAGCTTGTCTATAAGGCACGATCTTAGATTACAAATGTGTGGGATGTTTTTAGACATGCTATCCACAACACTCCACCACTACCAAACAATCTAGAAGGATACTTCAAGAAACCTCTCTAACTTAATGCAGTGATGTGTGGAATGTTGCGTTACACATGTTTAACACATGCATTACACACTACTTCTGTATGTGTAGCTCAACAAATATTGTCCTTATCAGCCTAAATTGTAATTGTAACCATGTATTGTTCCTGGTAACTTTTATTGCAGCCAAATATCATTGCAATCCAACACCTTTTTTGATGATTAGTGCACATAGAACATTTACACATAAAACTTTTTTGGCACCTTTGTTTTAAAGAGTGTTGGAGCAATTCCACTGTGCAGCACATCCCCTGTCATCCTGATTTCAGCCTGGTTTCCTTCGAGTGTCTGCTGCAGTTTCTCTGCTTTCTCTTTGAAGTGTGTCTCCTGCACCCCTCGGCCCACGTGAAGACTGGAGCTGCCACTGCCAGTGACACAGATTCTGTCATCTCGGCTGGAGGCTACAACTCGTGGCGCTAGAAAAGAAAATATGCGATGGTTCCCTCACATATGGCAGCGCCCCACTATGTGTCAGCATCCCGGAGTCTTTTTCGAATGTTGAAGATCGACCTTTCCCATTTGAGTCGATGTTGGAGGCACTATACTTCTGGTTCTTGTCATGTAATCGATGGCCAAGAGCGTGTTAAGTGTTTTTGATAACAGTGTTTTAGCTGGACCATGATGCACTGCCTTTTCTTTCCCTCCACCCAGTCGGCAAGAAGGCAGTGTGATGATACAGGCAACGCGCCACCCGGCATGATGGATGTTAAGGAAGATATGCTCTCGGAACAGGCCTCGGAGAATAAAACACTTCGGCACTTGAAGATGAACACTGTCTAGTATATGATCGTAAAAGTGAATGGGGATTTACACTGTTAAACAAAGAGCTTGAAAATAAAAACTCTAATACATGAAGTGGGTTAGAGAGCCAAGTCTTCATAATAGGAACTGCAACACGGTGCTATACCTTTTCTGGTGCATTATTTCAATAGAACAATGCTTGTCTGAATACTGCCACTGTCATCTGAAGATGTTGCCTTAAATACATTTACGGCCACATTTTAGTGTTCTAGGATTTAGGGCGTGTCGGTGTATCTTTGGCATCGCTTTCCACATCTTGTACGATAGGGCTCATAGAGATACTCTGCCATTGGCCACATCCATTGCCATTGGCCAGATGCTCTGCCATTGGCCAGATGCATTGCCAGACCTAGCTCCGATTGAAAATGTGTGGAGGAAAAAAGTTTGCTAATGCATAACGTGGGTTAGATAGCAAAGTCTTCATTATAGGCTCTTAAAACTTTTATGACAGCCAGACGTTACGCCTTTTCTGAATGCACAGTCTGGTCTGCTATTCCAACAGGAGAATGCTTGTCTGTATACTGCTGTTGTCTTCTGAAGACAATGCCTTAAAGACATATAGAGATACCTTGCCATTGGCCACTGCATCTTCAGATCTAACTCTAGTTGAAAATGTGTGTGAAAAAAAAAACAGAATGCGAGTTAGATTTCCAAGTGCTTCAGAACGAGGGTCTTGACAAAGGGCTTTTAAGATCAAATGATTATATTAGCAGCACTTCAGGCTCTTAAGCTTTTCCCATAGTTGGATACTCCTAATGCAGAGTATTCATGTAGTGTAAAAGACAATGAAAGCTAATAGGAATGGCTAGCCTGACCTCATTTGCATGCTGTGCTCTTGACCTCGATTTAACTCATTATTAACACTGTTAGCAGTGTTCTGGTTCACCGTGCTTTAAAGGTGCCATTGGTACAGTGATGAGCAATAGGCTAACCCCCATGGGCTTGAGTGGGATGTGAGTGGACTGCTGACTTTTTTTTTCAAAGCTAGTGAAAATGAGAGCTGTATTTTGTTCAATTTTAAGCCACTGAATTTTTCTTTTTTTTTTATTGGGTCATTTATATCACTGTTCATTTTGGCTTTTATAACTCCAAAAAACACTTAAGATTTTGAATTTTTTGACTGTTTATTATTTGTAGAATATTTAAGTCTACAGACAACACTGACATCATTTTTTCAAAGTTTAATCACATTTTATCTTCACTTTTTATATCCTGTGATGTATTTTTTTTCCAAACTGTCATTGCAAGCTACACAATTGGCTGGACAATTTTAGTGAAATTTGAGGAGCTAGAGTAAGAGGACCTTATTCTAATTCAAAGAAACATTTGAATGTGAACAGCTCATGCAAAACTCACTTTTTTTGCATGCTTTTGTATTTCCAATTGGGGCTCAACTACCCTATAATCCATCTGTTCATTTTCATTGAATCAGCCGAAAGAGTTTGGTGTCAGAAATTATATGCTTTTATCAGCCTATGTTTGAATGACTGACTCCCTTATTGTGACGTCACAAAAAAGTAACATGCATAGAGAACAACCCTGGCATCACCTTGACCCATCAACCCCCACCAGAGCCACATCCACTTGAAGAAACACCAATTTGGTCTACTAGTTAAGAACCTCAAAAAGTACACAGCAGGATTAGCCAGCAGACTTCGTCTGACTGAGGGATCTGTACCTACTGCCTCTAGCAAGTCTGCAGATGAAGAAGATGTAAGTATGTAAGTCTCAGTTAAGTATGAATTAGCTTGTTCATGTTTTGACATTTATTACAAGCTAACACTAATGTGTGAGGTTCGCATGAGTAGGTGAATTCACTGGCAATGCTAAAAATAGGGAGATAATTGTGTTAAAAGTTCCAGATGGACTTGGGCAACAACCTGAAACACTTTGGCCTATTCCTCAAACCATTCCCTAACAATGTGTGCAGTGTTATAAGGGGGTGTTCCTGGTCTGCAATGATGGGTCACAGGAAGGTGAGGTGTCAAAATTGACGTCCACATGAATGCCTGGACCCGGGGTTAACCAGCAGAATATTGCCCAGGGTATCACCTCCTTCCACCGACCTGTCTTTGTCCCAGGTGTAGTGCAGCCTTGACCATCACTTCCACAGGAAATGAGACTCATTAGACCATGAGTTTGGGGTTGGGGTTTGTCCCTTGGACTGTTGGCCAGCTATTTTGGCTCTTGCCGTTCCCTTTCTCCCGTATCCAACATACTGATGAAGAGAATCGACTGTTCACTTATACCACGCTCACATTATAAGCCTCAGTAATTAATTTAGATTGTTAGGTCTGATCAGATTTGGCTATCTGGGCAGTTCACATTGATAAAATTGATGTACGTTACCTGCATGTAATGTCTGTAACATGCACAAAAAGACCTTAATACGTTCAAGCATGTCGCCTTTTGAATTGGGTATTGGTTGAAATTGCCCCCTAGGTGTGAGTATAAGAGTTAATGTGTTTGTCTGTCTGTCTATATCTGTCCTCCCTAAGATGGATTGGTGGCCTGTCCAGGGTGGGGTAGACTCCAGACCACCACCCGCAACCCCGACCAATAAAGCAGGTATTGCAAATGTACACAGCAAATTTCTGGAGTTCAAAAATCTGGAGTTAAAAAAAAAATGTGTGAAAGTGTTAAATTGTTTATGAGTTTATTCTCCAACTTAAACTACAAGTTGAGTTAAGGGAAACTCTTTGGTGGTTTAATATTTCAGAGTTTATTCCAAGGTGTTAAGGAGTGTGACTGAACTCTCTAATGGGCGTGTCCTCCAGCCCCAGCTTACCATTAGTGTGTAGTCTTGCCCACCAGGGCTCCTTCCATGGGGTATTTCATGATATTTTATACAATGGTTGTTTTCCTAGCCAGTGTGTTGTTGGCTATAATAGCAAGTTACCATCTTCTGCACTGTTAAGTGTGACAAAGTGCTGGCAATGCACTAAAAACTACAATTCCGGTTTAAAGTTGCCATGCAATGAAAAAAGCATCAGTAATGATGCTTTTTGTTGTCATTTTTACTCCTTAATGTTCCAGGGTTTTAAAATATATATATATATATTTTAAAAATAATGTTAGTTTAATAACACAAATTTTTGCATTAATTGTTAAAAGAGTTTATGGTAAAATTAACTCAAGCTGAGAGCTGTATTTTACTCTGGATGAGATAAATATTTTAACTCCCACAACAGTCTCAGATTTAACTCCTGAACAGAGTTAAAAGCCCAACTCCCAGAAAAGAGTTACTTTAACTCATACTGTCATAGAGTGTATTCGATGGTCACGCATGTACACTTAAAATGAGTTGGTATTAACTCTCAGGGAGTTTATTCCAAAAAACAGAATTTGCTGTGTATGGATGGATGCCGCCTTTTGCCACTGCAAATGTTTTATCAAATTCTGGCTCCCCAAATAAATTTAAGCGATGTTCTGTTGTTTGTTTTAAAATGAAACTTAAAACTTGATCATTCACAAGCAAAACCAACGAACCAACCAACAAGAATCACAAGCCAAATCTGTTATGCTCATACTGCTGTGTAATGTGTCTATTCTGTCTATTCTGGCAGGAAGTCAGAATTTGGCACAGCACTGCTGCTGGCTGATGATGACAGCAATAATTACAGGCATGCAGATGGAAAAAATGCATGAATGCATGAAAAATGCATGAAATCTGACCTGTTCAATCACATTGAGAGATTCGCTCTACAACAAATTGTAGTATTTTAAGGTACTGTGTGTATGAACAGTGTATTCTAATAAACTACCTGTGCATTTTTAAAATTCTCAGTGCCTTGTTTTAAATGTCACGGATCTCATAATTCTACCAGTGAAGTGTGGAGCCAATTACCCAACCCACTCATTAGGACTCCACCTATCACTAGTGATGCCCCAACACCAGGAGGGTGAAAACTAGCACATGCCTCCTCCGATACATGTGAAGTCAGCCACCCCCTCTTTTTGAACTGCTGCTGATGCAGCATTGCAGAGTAGCCTCACATTGCACTCGGAGGAAAAGTGCAGCGCCTCAGTTCCGATACATCAGCTCACAGACGCCTTGTGCTGAGCGACATCACTCTACCCACCCAGAGAGAACAAGGCCAATTGTGCTCTCTCAGGGCTCCGGTAGCCGATGGCAAGCTACATGAACAGGATTCGAACCGGCGATCTCCTGATCACAGTGGCAGAGCTTAGTCCGCTGGTCCACTTAGAGCATTGGTAATGCTATGCCACTATATCACTAGCAGTGTGAGCCTGTTGGGAGCATCGGCTAAAAGCTTTGTATTTTGAAAAGCTGGAGGAAAGGAAAGTGGGCTATTCGACAAAAGTTTATGCTAATTATCATGTTTCATTACCCCATTCCATTTCACACCGGTTTTCTTCTCTAATACGGTTTATAAAAATGCATTGATCGGATTATTCAAAACCTCTGATGTTCTGCATTTATCAGATTATGAAGTGCACATTTTAGGGCTGCAACTAATGATTATTTCAAGTCAAGTCAAGTCAAGTCAAGTCAAGTAGTTTTATTGTCAATACTGCATATGTACAGGACATACAGAGAATTGAAATTACGTTACTCTCCTTCCCAATTTTACAGCAAGTACAGATAATAGATATAATAAAGGAGAATGGGAGACACTATGTGTACAATACAGCAGAGACACAAATAGACATACATGAGACAAAAACAAGGTGCAGTGGTGTGGGGGAGGAATAGATATATAAATATAAGTAAATAAGTAAAAATAGATATATAATTATAATATAAAAGAGTGGGAGACACTATATGTTCAATACAGCAAGACACAATAAACATACGTAAGACAATAGTGCAATATTGATGGTGATTGAGATGGAATGACAGTAAAAATAGTAAATAACAGTAGTGCAAATACGGTATATGGTATATAGCTTAAGGCTGGTAAAGTGAATGGGTGCGTAAGTCCTTAAAGTTCACAGTTTAATTAAGTGGAATTAAAGTGCGTATAGACAGTGCAAGTATATCAGTAGTGCAGGTGTTGTGTAGTGAAGTCCGTTTGGAAGGGACCAGTACTTTGTGCATTGTAGTGCAGAGTTTCAGTACTTTATTAGTGGGGGGGTCAGGATGCTGAGTGAGTGTGTGCTGGGGGCAGGATTGGGATGGGGGGTAGAGCAGGAAGAGAGTTCAGCATCCTCACAGCCTGATGGATGGGGCTGTCTCGCAGTCTGCTGGTCCTCGCCCCGAGACTCCGCAGTCTCCTCCCTGATGGCAGCAGGCTGAAGAAGCTGTGTAGTGGGTGAGAGGGATCTCCTGCCAGACGGAGGGCTTTCCGTGTGAGGCGGGAGCTGTACACGTCCTGAAGGGAGGGGAGAGAGGTGCCAACAATCTTCTCAGCTGCTCTCACGATGCGCTGGAGGGTCCTGCGGCAGGATGCTGTGCAGGCCCCGTACCACACGGTGAAACAGCTGGTCAGTATGCTCTCGATGGCCCCTCTGTAGAAAGTGGTCATGATGGGGGTGGGGGCTCCAGCTCTTCTCAGCTTGCGGAGAAAGTAGAGACGCTGATTTGCCTTCCTGGCCAGTGACGCTGAGATGGTGCTCCAGGAGAGGTCCTCTGTGACGTGCACACCCAGGAACTTGGTGCTGCTCACCCTCTCCACAGCAGTTCCGTTGATGAACAGAGGGGAGTTCTCCTGAAGTCCACAACAATCTCCTTGGTCTTCTCTGTGTTCAGAGAGAGATTGTTGTGTTTGCACCAGGAGGCCAGGCGGCTCACCTCGCTCCTGTAGTGTGACTCATCGTTGTTGCTGATGAGACCCACCACCGTCGTGTCATCCGCAAACTTGACGAAGAGGTTGGAGGTGTGTGCTGGTGTGCAATCGTGGGTCAGCAGAGTGAACAGAAGGGGGCTCAGCACACATCCTTGGGGAGCCCCTGTGTTCAGTGTGGTGATGCTGGATGTGCTGCTGTCAACCCGCACTGCCTGTGGTCTTCCAGTCAGGAAGTCTAACAGCCAGTTGCACAGTGAAGTGCTCAGGCCCAGACTGTCCAGTTTGTGTATGAGCTGTTGGGGGACGATTGTGTTGAATGCTGAGCTGAAGTCAACAAACAGCATTCTGACGTAGGTGTTCTTCTTGTCTAGGTGTGTGAGGGCTGAGTGGAGAACAGTGGAGATGGCATCATCGGTCGAGCAATTTGACCGATAAGCAAACTGGTAGGGGTCCAGGGAGGGGGGGAGCAAAGACTTGATGTGATGCATGACTAGTCGTTCGAAGCACTTCATGAGGATGGGGGTGAGTGCACCTGGACGACAGTCATTGAAACAAGATGGCGATGCCTTCTTTGGGACAGGGATGATGGTGGTGGCTTTGAAGCATGTGGGAACCACCGCCTGACTCAGAGAGGTGTTATAAATGTCAGTATAAACCTCTGCGAGTTCCCAGGCACAGTCTCTCAGCACACGGCCAGGAATGTTGTCAGGCCCAGGAGCTTTCCGAGCATTGATCCTGCCGAATGCTCTCCTCACACTGTCTGGGGACAGCGTCAGCACCTGGTCACCAGGAGGAAGGATGGATTTCTGGGCGGGTGTGTTGTTGAGTGGCTCGAACCTTGCGAAGAACCCATTCAGGTCGTTCAGCAGAGATGTGTCACTGTCGCAGGTCTGTGGATGTGGTTTATAGCCTGTGATAGACTGGATACCCTGCCACAGGTTCTGTGTGTCTCTGCTGTCACTGAAGTGTTGGGAAATCTTCTTTGAGTACAGCCTCTTAGCTTTCCTGATCCCACAGGACAGGTTGGCCCTGGCTGACCTCAGGCCTGCCTGGTCACCTGTTCTGAAGGCTGCATTTCTGGCCTTCAGGAGGCCAGAAATGCAGGTTGTCAACGATTATTTCTGCCATGTTCTCCATCTCTAAAAGCAACAGAAAAACAGCTAAACATTAGATTTAAAAGGAATTTAAATGTCCACATGTTTAAACATGTTTAGTACTGATATTTAGTGAATAAATATGTAAACTCTTGTGTTTGGGCACTTTTGGAGACACAGACTAAGTTTCTTCTGTTTCTTCTCTTCACTTTGTGTAATGCGGTACTGTTACAAATTAACGATTAGTCAACAATTGTCGAAATTTGTAGTCAAAAAAGTAAATAATCGATATTGTTGATTATATCGACTAATCGCTGCAGCCCTAATGCACATACATAGATGCCCCCCTGACAGAGTAAAACATGTAGTACTTGTATGAGTGTTTCAGACAGTCAGCCTGTCTTGGATTGTCAAAGGTGAAACTGGTGCAACTCTTATTCCATTTCCATATTAAAGCTTTCATGTGAGTTCTCCCCATTAAAAACAACAGATTTCCCAGTGTTTCCGTTGACGCTTGTGAGTGAGCCGTGAGAAGCCGAATCGCTCGACTTACTCAGCGGCGCAGCACTCGCGGTCTTCAGTGGAGCATGCAAGGCGAGGACAGGCGCTGTTTATCTAAAATGGCCTTGTAAAATGAAGTTAAACACATTTGCATATTTTAATAGATTACCCTAATTATTCGAGCATGACTGTGTTGTTTACAGAGTCCGCTAGCTTGTTAGCTCGCAGTCATCCCCATCCATGCGTGTGTCGCTCCAACGCCAGGCCGGGAAAAAAGGAAAAAAAGAGGGGGGAAAAAAGCGTTCCAGAAAAGTCGTCGCTTCAATGCGAAGCTACAGTCGCTGTTCGTTCATTTCATTATAAGCTTGATCAGATTTATCGACGCAGGCCCAATAACAGACTCCGGCTAATGGAATCAGACGGAATCAGTCTGATGCACGAACGCACACCCAATACGCAGACAGAGCCTCGTCCTGCCCGGTGGTAATTCCAATCCGGTGCATAAATGCAGAAACTGTATTTGCTATTCATGGTTCTCGTGGGCACCTTTGCCATCAATATCAGCTTGACACCTTTTTGGCATGGAAGCAGCTGCAAAGTCAGAACCGGCCCATAATTCCATCCCGCCGCCTTCCCCGCTGACTTTGTTTAGCGCTGTGACACAGGCCCTATTTTTCATGACGTTGGCGGGAGGACATGAGCCACAGCTATATTTCTATATGCTGGGAAAAAAAAAAAAAAAAAAAAAAACTGAGGGCGGTATGTATCAAAATGGGTATGTGTGTGTTTGATCTGATAAACTAAACAACATCATTCAGAAGGATTTCATGAGTTCAGAGCCTGAGCTTCATGAACTGCAGGAAAGACAAGAAACACACTTACAGAATATATCACTGTTTTTCTACTCTTTCCAGGTTCAATCTATACATTTTTGCTCAGATTTTTGATTTGCTGGCTGTTGTTGGAGATTGCAGGCGAACAGTATCAATCTGCAATTGCTTGGCATTCAGTTCGTCTATATGTTTGCTGATAACTGATGAAAAAAAACATGATACGACACCTTACTGAATGACTTAAAAGCCCCCAAATCAAATATTCATCTCAAAGGCTGCTTGTATTCCTCGTTTTGTATAGACTTTTCTATTTAAAAAGAGAAGTAAAAGTGTCTCACACATGGAACTGCATTGGTTCTTGGTCAATTTTGGTGATAAAGCTTGGTTTTGGAGATCAGATACTTTTTGTTGTGTGTTCCTCCTGGTAAAAAAAAATCTTATAATATTCCACAATCGAAATTCCACATTGAAGCCAAATCCTGGGATGGATTTTTACTTTTTGAACCTACACCTCTACACCTAAACTCATAACATTAAAAGCTCACACACGCTCTCCAAAACTTCTCCGAACTTTCAACACTGAACCATAGCCTAGACCTAGCAAGCAAACCTTGGCATATCTCGGCATGTACCAAACCATGGCAAACATTGCTAATTCACCGTTAGTGCATCATTACGTTACTACAATATTTTGTCAATAATTGACTGTAGGAAACCTTCTGCTTCCTTTTTTAAATAAGATGGTGAATTTTTGAAAGCTATTAGCTTGTGGTTTTTGGGTGCGCAGAGCTAGCAGCACTCCACTTCTCTTGAGTCTCTTTTTTATAAGGCTACATGCATCTTTTTTGTACTTGCTGGAGTTTGACAAGATGTGCAGGTGGGATGGATCAAACACGAACCAATAGAGGGTCAGAGTATACTTGTTATCCAACCACAAGCTTTCTGGATGGCGCATTTTATCTGAATTTGTCTAAAATTTGAGTAACAAGGCTGTTTTTCAAATGTAACGAGTAGAAAGTACTGGTAACTGTGTAAAAAAGTAAGGAATAGAAGTAAAAATATCATCTGGAAAATAATTACTCCACTAAAGTACAAATAACTAAAGTTTCTATTTAAGTAAGATAACAAAGTATTTGCACTTCTTTATTTGACACCTCTGCCAATGCATATTTTAATTTGTTCTGAGTTCGACTGTTAAACATTAAATATGCAGTAAATGTACAGTGAATCTTAAGTAATGTACACCCCAGCATGCTTAATCAATCATGACCCCAGTCTACAGTATTTGTTGGTGCCCCACAAATTTATCACCATTCGTGAGGAACTAGCCTGCTCTGTCTTATTGCAACATCTCGCCCTTACTTTGTTTGCAACTCCAAATCTTGCCTCCATTTCTAATCTTCTGCAAACAAGTTGCTTCAGCTCCAGACCTGGTGTTGTCTTAAGGCAGGTGTTTACAACAATGGTGAAGCTTTCTGACATGTCACTCCTATTTCATCACATTTGGCTGTGGCTAAATCGAGCCCAATAACGCCGGCTGTTCCCCCAAGCCCAGACAGTCAGTGGGACTTAGACACGGAGACGCGGTGCGGACCTGACAAACACAGCGTCCGCAATTTCAGCTCCTCACCTAAACAGACTTAATAGCAAACCTGACACATTTCCCCCAAACATTCTCCTGCCAGGGCACTCAACGGAGTGGCCGAAAGAAGAGACAAAAAAAAAAAAAAAAAACAGAGAGCGGAGCATGACACTCGGCAGATTTGGCAAGCAAATAGCATTAGGTGTCGAGAAATTAATTGTATCTTTTCAGGAGTGAAGATTTTCAAATGCAAATGTCAGCTCATTTTAGCAGGTAATACAAAACTGCCAGGAGGAACTCGGAATGCTGTCTCTCATCATTAAAACAGAGGTGGATTTATTCACACGCAACACACACACACACCAATACACACACACACACACACACACACGCACGCACACACCGACGTATTTCCGACGGCAGTCAGCCAGATTCTTCTTGTCCTTTACTTGGCTAATAAAAAGCCGGCTGCTCGATCCATTTTGCTCAGGCGTCGGTGTGCTTTGTCAGTTCAGCGAGAGAGATAACTTTCAGCATCGTTTTATCTTATTAGACACTAATTATTACACACTTATGACAGTTACTTACTGCGTCTGCCCTCTGCAGACGGAACACCGAGCTGATTATAAAACTCCAATGGTTCATTCACATTATACCGCGTATTTAGCGTGCCAAATGTAGTGCTTTGTTTTGCGTCTAAACAGCATCACAGTTTATTTACTGTTATCACATAATAATTGCACTATTACTAATTAATGACAACATAATAGTTACATGCAGATTAATTAATTAATTAATTAATTAATTGTAATAGCTTAAGTAAATAGAATGTTTTCATTTAATTACAGTCTGTTTGATACTGTGTGGGTGTAGACCTTAGAATTTATTCAGCAAAACTCGGAAATTATCAAATTAAAAATAAAAAAAATATATGTTTTATTTATCTCTTATTTATTGCTAGCTTACTATCACTCGCCTAGTGGTCTAGTTTCTTTTTTTTAAAGGTAGCAGCTGATAAGCAAAACATATCGTAAAAGCTAGCATTAGTCTTTCAGCTAGTATTAGCAATAGGGGTGGGCAATATTATATCGTATACAATATATCGTGATATGCACAGAAATATCATGATATTAAAAATTCATATCGTGATAATAGAGATATTCTGTCTTAAAAGTAGTCTATTATTTACTGTAAAGCTTTAGGTGTATTTATTATATAATTGTTTTAGTTTGCAGTTTATATACATGCACTAAATAGTCTGCAATATTTTTTGCTGCATTATATTATTTTATGTTATATTATTTATTTTGCCACATTGTGATTATGCTGTTATACTATTATACTATATTCCTAAAATTAATAAATTATTTTCCTGTTTTCCAAGTATATCGTTATTGCAAAAATACCCTGAAATATCGTGATATTATTTTAAAGCCATATCGCCCACCCCTAATTAGCAATAATTAGCATAGTGCAGTTTTCTGTTTGCCTTTGGAACTGGTAGTGAAAGCAAAACAGTTCATTAACAGTATACTAACAAATAAGTGTGTATAACTACATGGTAATAGTACTAATAGTAATAGTGGTTTCATGATTATTACAGTGTAATAGCAATTTACAGGTTATAGTCTGTTTCTGACTATTTTCTCTTCAATTTTTAGCAGACTATCCTATAAGCATGATGTGCTGTTAGCAAGTGAGTCAGATAGCTTTTAGCCTTCTTTCCAGTAAAGCTTTTCCTTTCAAAATGTCTTTAGCTGCAGGATGTTTTATGGGAAGTAGTCTGGTTTGCATTTAAGGGGGATGGGTAATCGGTAGAACATATGATTATAATAATAAGCATTGTCTTCCAAGTTTGACATCCCCTTCTGCAGATACAGACACAAGAAAGACTGAAGTTGTTGGGCCTGATACATGACCCATGTTCTCTTAATTACTGCTTGCTGGAAGTGTCTGGAAGTGAAAAGCTGCTCTCTAGTATCAACAACACCATTTTCTCCTGAAGTCAATTTCATGTTTTACTGTTTCTTCAGCTTTGACTACCAACCCATCACTGTGTTGTTAAAGAGATTAGAAAAAAAAAAAAAAACATTGTTGCTGTTTGTTAAAACTATGTTCAATACTGCTTGAACGTGTAAGGTGAAAAGATGGGATTGAACTTTTGAGAGCCACTTTAAAAATACATCTTTTCACAACATAGTTCTGGGCTTTATCTAGGGGAGTGGATTTATGTAGACACATATAATAAGTGAAGATTGTTAACACATGCTTCTCAGAGTTATGCAGCAGACTAAGGTGGTCACTATGAGCCGAAGACCACTGGTTTGAATACTGTATTATGTTGCATGCCATCAGCAGCCAGAGTCAGAGAGAGCACAATTGGGCTTATTCTTTCTGGGTAGTTAGATGGCGCTCTCTCCCTTTTTATCACACCAGATGTGATGTTGGTCTACACAGGCTTCTGTTAGCTGATGTATCGGATCTGGGGGCCGGCACTTTTTTCAGAGGGTGCTGGCAGGAAGTGACAGGAGGCATGTGCTTATCCTCACCCTCCTATGTTGGGTGCATTGCTAGTGATGAAGGGAGTTCAAATGATCGAAAATTGGCCTTCCAAACTAGGGAGGTTTTTGGAAAGATTTTTTAAACTAGTTTCGGGTTTTTGGTATCGGACATTTTTTTAAGTGAGGACACAACTTGCATTTACTGAATCTTTATTATTTATCATACAATTTGTCCTCCTAGGGCCCTTTCAAAATATTCTAAGTCTACATTCATCAGCAGCCTTGCTGCATTTGGCAGGGGGGTGTTTGCATGGTGAGACAACTTAAAGAAGGATTACACTGCAAATACTGTGGCCTACATTTTACTTACTGTAACGTCAATGAAACTGCGTCCTGCTCACTTCAAGGCAGCTTTCTTTCCTGAAATCAAACACGGGGCCTCAAAGAGACTTCTCTTTTTATCTGCTCTGGCTGCCGGCCAGCAGCACACTACAGATTCATTTAGCCGTAATGGCTTAGCCAAAGCGAGCCGACACACTGGACTTCAGCATGTGGGAGGGGGGAACTCGACTGAACGAGACAAGAGGGAGGAGGAAGAGGAGAGCTATCTGTTCAATCTCCCTTTTCATCATGAATCCATTAACTGGTCCAATAAAATTAATTACGTCCAGACTTCAGCGTAATTACCAACATGATGGCTGTCTCCCAAAATTTGGATTAGATTTCTCAGGCACAAAAGCGAAGCTAAAATCGAAGGAGAAATATATATATATATATATATATATATATATATATATATATATATATATACATATATATATATATATATATATATATATATATATATATATATATATATATATATATAAATATATATATATATATATATATATGTATATATATATATATATATATTTGGTGATATGGCACAGAAAAAACGTGTCCCCTGCCAATGTGGATTATATCAGCTTCATATATCAGCTTCATTTTATTTCTAAAGTCGCGGTCATAGTATATTTCATTACAATCACATCCATTGGAATTACATGAATTTCAATAGGATTAAATACAATAATTAATTTCACCTCACCAAATAATTGTATAATTGTTATGTGCAAATCATTGCATCTAGTTCAAGTTAAGCAAACTTACACAAGCAAATTTGAGTCATTAACAGAATACTGTGCCAGTGGTCCCTCAAAACATTAACTTGTTGAGTTCAACAGTGGGAATTGAACCCATAACCTGGAGCAGAGAGGGTTAAGAAACTTGCTCAAGGATCCAACAGTGTTAGCTTTGCTGACCAGGGTATTGAACCAACAACCAGGAGCAAAGAAGGTTAAGGGGCTTGGTCAAGAATCCAACAGTGGTAGTTTAGCAGATCTGGGTATTAAACCCACAACCTGTAACAGTGATAACTTATTAGACTTTGGTATTGAACCCTAAATGTGGAGCAGTAGGTGTTTAGGGCTTTTTCCAAGGGTCCAAAAGTGGTGAAGTGGTGGTTTAGTAGACCCAGATATCAAACCCACAATCTGCATCAGAAGGAAATCAGGGCTTTGGCCAAGGGTCTAACAGTGATAGTTTAGCAGCCGTGGGTATTGAACCCATAACATATAGCTGTGGTGACTTAATAGACCTGTGTATTGAACCAAAAATGTGGAGCAGTGATGGTTTAGGGCTTTGCCCAAGGGCTCAAGTGTGGTAACTTAGTAAACTTGGGTATCAAACCCACAACCTGGAGAAGAGAAGACTAAGGGGCCAAAGGCGTAGAAGGAGATTTGACATTGGGGGTGACACATTTGCTAAAATGAATCAAAGGCCACCCTAACCCTAACCCTATAGTAAAATTCAGCACCATAGTAGTGCCTAAATCTGCACCCCTGCCATGAAAAGCACCCTCTCTCTGCAGCGCGTACGCACCGCACCGTCCTCTTGATAAAAGCGGAGATAATTTCTTTAGCTAACTTTAATTAGAAATGCAGCCTCAAGAGGGGGTCTGTTTCCTGGCGGGGTGCAGAATTTGGCGCTCTTTCAAAATAAAAGTTTATTTAAAAAACAATTTCTTTTTCTGATGTATCATTTTGTTCCTACGCCAATGCTAAGAGCTTCAGAAGCTTAGCAGACCTGGATAGAGAGGGTTAAGGGCCTTGTCCAACAGCATAACTTAGCTAACATGGGTATCGAACCCAGACTTCAGTATAATTACCAACAAAATCTTCCAAAATTTGGATTAGATTTCTCAGGCTCAAAAGCGAAATTTAAATCGAAGGAGAACTGTTGCTATCGACAATCTTGTTATCGATGACCCAGCACTCTAACCACTGGGCCACTACTGCCCTGAAAAAGAACGTTTCTAAGGTGGGATTTAAACCCAGGCCACCATGATGCCAGCGTATGATAAAAATATGGAAACAGATCAACTCTATGTTTTACTAAAAAAAGTATACAATGAACATAATCCAGGAAAATCAAAACTATCATATTAATATCAATTCATCTTATCAAAGCTAGTCCATAGGCTACAAAACTGTCTAATTATAGTAAACAGAGTCTGTGCACTGCATGGTTCTGTGTTATCCCACTGAGCAGTTATCTGCTTCTTTCAGACTCTATAATGCCCTGAATTTACTTTATTCAAATGTGTGCATCATTTCCACATGAATAAAGAAACATATGTTTCACCACAAGTAAGTAAACTGAGAGACAAAATGGTTCTGATGAAATAAATGAAATATGTTACTTGTGAAAATGATGCGCACATTTTCACTGTTAAATGATATTTAGGAAAATGGCAGCTCTGGCAAGGCTTTAATCAGCCCATCAATACTAAAGCAGAGCCAGAGAACTCAAATGGTGGTACCATCTAAACACAAAATAAAACTTTATGTCACTTATAGTCATGGCTGGTAAACTTCCATGACCATGTTCTACGTTAATGGAACAGCAATAATGTCAAACTGACCAGTGCTTAACCATGTTTAACAATCCAAAAATAAAGGAGTAAAAAAACATCATGTTTAGCCTAATTCATATAAATATAATCAATATTTTGTGCACAGCAATGTATCTATATAATACAATTTATCCATGGTAATTCAAAATAATCAATACAGATATTCATAGTTTTAGTTCCAAACTTTACCTTATCGAAGCCTTAATTGTTGCTACAGGGTCACATTGAACAGTCTGTGTGTAATATGCACATATATAGTGTTTCTACATGACAATGCATTATATAAAACAATGAAATAAATATGAATTGCCTAAACGAAATACATGCATTTGCTATTGTGTTATTGCTATGTTATTGCTATGTTATTACAGTACTATTACTATTGTACTATTACCATGGTGTCACTACATTGCTATTACAATGATAACAGTGTTATTACGATGCTTTTACAATAATTTAATTTCGTTATTACCACGTTATTACTTCTGATTTGATGCAATGTTATAATATGCTATTTTCCCTACATTGTATCTGTATGTCTTTACTGTCATAATTATCATGCTATAGTAGTTGCTATACATGCTAAAATTATTATCAGTATTGTGGTTTTACAATGTTGTTATTTTATCGTGCTATTACCACGTTATTACAGTGTATCTTTGTTTTATTGCTGTTTTATTGCTATTGTATTATTGCAATCTTTTACATGTGAATTTTTATATGCTATTTTAAAAAATGCTTTAGATTTGTTTAATAAATATGTACATAAACAAAGCATACTACTTCAGTGCAATTAATCAATCAATCTTTGTGTATCTAAGTAGGTAAACCGACAAAGAGCTATAGTGTTTTCTATATATTTACTTTTTGGTGCTTATTTCATTCATATTTTATATTAAAAAAATTAAAAAAAAACTTTTTTTCCACACTTCCACACAAATTGTGCTGTCCAAAACTCACACTAAAACAACGTAAATGTGTTAAAGTGTTTGTGTTGATGTAATATGTTTTTCTAATTTGTGACCATTTACCACCTTTAAATCCAGCAAATTAGCACTGCCGTTTTTATTTCCAGTGTAAGCCAACCTCAATTTAAATATACTATATATCCAGTCCTGGGTGCTAAGCTGAAAGCGAGCTAGCGTTTCCTCTGTGTACCACAAGCCGACATGTGTTTTGCGAGTGTGGTCATTATATCACTGTGAAAGTTTAACCGTGAGGCTGCTGCTCGCGGTCATAACTCACGGCCGCGAGCTGTCATGTAGGAGGATGCTCATTAAATAAATGTGAAAGTTGCAGCGCGAGAGCGATGCTCTGCAGACACCAGCAACAAAACCGTGTTAATTATATTTCGCGTGACAGCAGCGTGGGCTGAGCCACGGAATTAAATCAATGGGGTTTGGTCTCGGGCTTGAAAACCCAGCAGAACGAGAGCTCTAATTTGAAGCAATACACACCTACACTTGACCAGCGCCTGACAACAAGTGGCCCACCCAGGTGACTGATATACATAAACCCCAGCTCTAACAACACTGTCAATCTAATACTACTGCTATTGTGTTATGACCATGTTGTTACTACATTGCTATTACAATGATATTACAGTGTTATTACTATGGTGTTATTACTATATTAGTGGTCCACCCAGGTGCCTGATATACATAAACTCCATCTCTAACAATCATCAATCCTTTACTATTACTGTGTTATTACCATGTTGTCAGTACATTGTTATTACAATGATAATACAGTGATGTTTAATGGCAGCAGATCATCCATCTTAATCCAACACTCTCAGAACTGACCCACAACTGATCACAAGATCTGACTACTGATAAAGGTCATACTGTTGATCCAAAACAAAATAATTTGTGTTACAAAAATCATTCTGATTCCTATCTGTGCATCCATTTCATTCTATGCCATTCCATTAAATTTCATTTATTTATCATTCTGTTTATTTTTAGTTTAACCACATTCTCTCTAGAATGAATAAAAGTCACGTTGTGCAGTAAGAGTCTGCCACTGGTCAATGGTATGGCTAGACTAGGGTCTGGGGTTACTAATACCCCTAGAAAGATTTGATTAACTACCATATGTACAGCTCTGGAAAAAAAAAGAGCCCACTTACAAATTATGAGTTTCTTAGATTTTACCTAATTAAAAACCTCTGGAATATAATCAAGAGGAAGAAGAATGATCACAAGCCATCAAACCAAGCTTGAAGTTTTGCACCAGGAGTGGCATAAATTATCCAAAAGCAGTGTGTAAGACTGGTGGAGGAGAACATGCCAAGATGCACGAAAACTAGGATTAAAAACCAGGGTTATTCCACCTAATATTGATTTCTGAACTTTTAAAACTTTATGAATATGAACTTGTTTTCTTTGCATTATTTGAGGTCTGAAAGCTCTGCATCTTTTTTGTTATTTCAACCATTTCTCATTTTCTGCAAATAAATGCTGTAAATGACAATATTTTCTTATTAGTTGTCTGTAGTTTATAGAATAAAACAACAATGTTCATTTTACTCAAACATATACCTATAAATAGCGAAATCAGAGAAGCTGATTCAGAAACTGAAGTGGTCTCTTATTTTCCAGAGCTGTATGTTCCCTTGCTTCTGAAGCTAGAACCCAGCTAACAGAGAATGTTATAAGAACATGTAATAACATTTAAAAAGTTTCAGGAAGCTGAGCCTGTATTGTTACTGAAATAATGCTCCAGGGATCATTCTAAAAATGTAATACATAATAATGGTTTACATCACAACATTTTTAGACAGTTTCTCACATAACATTCCCAGCTAGAGAAATACTAACATTATGGAAACTTTAAAAGTAACTTTCCCAAAACTAAAAATTAAAACATTGAAGGAACATTACCAGAGCATTAAAAATATTAAACAAAAACTTTCTGAGAACATCTAGAAAAGTTGACTTAAGCCCTATCCGGACGGGATTCGTTTCTTAGGGGGTTCTGGAGTAATTTTCTCTTTCATGGGGGGGGGGGGGGGTCCTCTGTGATTTTATTCTCGTCCGAAACGACCTTGTATGTGTTTTTCTCAGACGTCCTCTGAGAAAATGACAGGCTGAATTATCTACTGTTTTTCACTGAACTTCGTGGTCCTCCTGTACTAATTTTAGTTCCATCCCGATGCACATCTCTGGGTTTCATCACCTCACGTTAAATAAAATAGCTATTTGTCCACTGCTACTCACCATAATTACACTTTGGGCGTGCGTTTCCTCTGAGATTCACGTAAACACAACAGCAAGTGGAAATGGAGGAGCTACTGAACACGATGTTGCGTGACCGAGAAAGCCTAAAAACTCACTGGTCCTCTTGTTATTTCAATTGCAGTCCGGATGGAAGAGTTTTATCACTGAGTACAAGAAGTGTGAAATATTTTTCACAGACGTCCGCCTGAGAAACTAGTATCATCTGGATAGGGTTTTAAATTAAACATTCTAAGAATGTTAATTGTAACATATAGAATGTGTTCTACTCACTAAAAACTGTTAGCTGGAAATTAGATGGCTATTAGGACTTTAATAGGGTTGCATAGGGTTTGCGGCATCCTCTGCAGAAAAGAACAAAACATTTAGGAGAACCTTGTAAACACAGTACACACCAGCTGGCTCTGCTCTTTCTTTGGATTTCCCACTCATCTTCATGCTATTATCCTCCAGTCACAGAACCTATTCCCTTTCTCCAAGTGTCCTAATCATCTCAGCCAACCACTCGCTCGCTGCCTGTAGTGCTTTGCCTTTACCTTCAGGTGGAAATTGACAGACAAATGGAGGTCAAGCTGGAGAAAGGGTGAACTGAGCTTATTCACGACTCATTGTTTTTATTTCTGAAATGATTTCGAACATAAACGGCATCCCGACGAGGGCGAGCAAAGGTAAATCGAAAAATGTGTCGCGTGTACCTTACTACGCTGTGCACCTTATCACTGTCTTATGAAATTGCATTTTCACTATATTTACTGTGGCTGGAGGCCAGTTGATCACGCAGTTATGTGCAAATGTGCCGTGTCAGAACGCCTAAGTGGTACCTTTATTGTATTTCTTCGCGGCTGCCAGGTCTATTGGTTAGGCCTGTCACCTCCATTGACTTTGTGCTGAACGCTTATGATGAAGACAAAACATGATACATGCATAGAAATGATATAAACAGGACTTGGCAGAGGTGGGAACAGGGAGGTCTTACAGTACTGTAAGTGATATATGAGCAGAAGATGAACTGTCTAGGGGCAGATTCCCAAAGGAGAACTTACGCATAAATGTCAATCGCTTGACAATGTGTTGTCTATGTTGTTTTACCTTTAAACTCTGTAAGTAAGCCCACATTTCAGTTATTCACTCTTATATTTAACATCAGTCTCATTGGCCCCAAAACAGATCCCTGAGTGACCTCATAAGATGCCAAACTAAACACAAATCCTTGAAGCGTGTAAGGGTTTCCTAGCATATTCAGGTCTATTTATTTTGGTTTAATTTACATCATTCTGTAGTCCTTATTATACTCATATTCTGCACTTTTGTTCTGTGGTGAATAAATACAGCTCTGGAAAAAAGGAGACCACTTAAAAATGATGAGGTTCTTTAATTTTACCAAATTGAAAACCTCTGGAATATAATCAAGAGGAAGATGGATGATCACAAGCCATCAAACCAAGCTGAGCTGCTTGAATTTTTGCACCAGGAGTGGCATAAAGTTGTCCAAAAGTAGTGTGCAAGACTGGTGGAGGAGAACATGCCAAGATGCATGAAAACTGTGATTAAAAAACAGGATTATTCCACCAAATACTGATTTCTGAACTCTTGAATGAATATGAACTTGTTTTCTTTGCATTATTTGGGGTCTGAAAGCTCTGCATCTTTTTTGTTATTTTGTTGTTTTGTTTTTTGTAAATAAATGCTCTAAATGAGAATATTTTTATTTGGAATTTGCGAGAAATGTTGCCTGTAGTTTATAGAATTAAACAACAATGTTCATTTTACTCAAACATATACCTATAAATCGCAAAATCAAAGAAACTGATTCAGAAACTGAAAAGACTCTTTTTTTCCAGAGCTGTATAGGGTTGATAGAAAAAGAGTGAAAAGAGGCGTTTTTTTTAGAAACCCCATTCATTTCTGCTATTCAAAATCAGGGTTAGACAAACGGCAGGTTTAGGGTTATTTTTGTACTCTACTCAATACATAATGTGAATGATATAAAAGATTCTGCATCATTCATCACTTATCTGCTTGACATCTGTTTAATAACTTTTCACAAACTGGTTAACTACTTTTAGTAAAGTTAGCTGAGGTATTTTTTTGTAATTACTAAAAAACTGCCTTTTTGTGTGTAGCCATATTCTACTCACATATAAGCTGAGATACATTTATGTTTAGAATTGTTCTACTGAGCTAAATTCTTTATTAAAATAGAACTGCTGAGGTACATTTATGCTTAGAACAGCTTTAATGAGGTAAATTGATGACTAATTGGAACTGGTAAAGTAAACACATGAGTAAAATAACACTACTGTGGTATTTTATTATTAGCCTAGCACTACTTAGATAAATTCTTTACTAAAATAGCACTGCTATGGCAAATTTTATGATTGGAATACTACTAATGAACTAAATGTATAACTTAACTAGCTTTGCTGAGGTAACTTTTTGACTGAATTTGCATTGCTGAGGTAAATTAATGACTAAATGGTACAGCTAAAGTAAACATATGAGTGAAAAAGCACTACTGTGAAATTTATTTTTATTAGCCTAGCTCTACTGAGGTAAATTTATGATTGGAATGGTACTTCTGAGGTAAATGTATGACTAAAATATCACTACTGTGGTAATTTTTTTTTGTTCGCCTAGCACTACTGAGATAAAATGTATTGTGCTTTGTTAGTATATCTGCTGTAAAAAAAAGTTCAGTGTTCAATTAAAAATTTAGTTTTTTAATTGCTGTTTAAAAAATGTCAGTTATTACCTTCAGACAAATGTTAAAATTAGTTTGCTTTTCGTTTTTTAGACAAAAAAAATCAGTTTTCCTGCGATAGAAACATCATGCAACGAGCTGAAAGAGAGCCCGGGTCTTTGGAGGCTGTCGGGGAGGTCAGTGGTGAGGCTGTTTGAAGGAGCCACCTGTTTGCTGTACTGGAGTGGAGATCAGTAAAGCTCCTTCCTGAGTGAGTCATTTATTTCTACCTCCATTTATTTAGAGGCTTCAGGTCAGCTGTTTGCTGCAGAGGAAGACCCATAATCCTCTTGGGCCTGTCATCACCTCTTAGCCCCGTCTCTTCCTCACCACTCTCCTGTGAGCTATCCTACTTCTCCAGCCGCTGGATGAAAACACACACACACACACACACACACACACACACACACAGACTTTTACACTCACACAGACACACACACACACACACACAGATGGAAAGATGTCTTGCACTAGTTGTCAAATGGAGCATCATGTCTACTATGACCTTCATACTGAAAGTGTGGTGGGGTGTTGGAGGGTATCTTGGGGGATATAAATCTAATAGGCTCGGCCCATTATTGATGACACAGTGCAGTCCCCTATGCATATGAATCCACGCTAATGTTCTGGACGCTAAGAGGGGAAGGTAACAGCAAAACGGAGACTTAATGTCTAGGCCTCCGTCCAAAACATCTCAATGTGTTGAGCAGCAAATTTGAATTCTGCCGGGAGAGGAAAATTGATAGTGCTGACTGAGAGAACTCTAGAAATGAAAGTTTCCTCTGTGGTTCTTGGCCTGGATGCAAGAATCTCAAAAAAACAAACAAACCAAAAGCTTTAATTGGCTGGAGGAAGTCTTTCAGTCTTTTAAAAAGCTTCTTTAATGTGCACTTGCAAACTTTGCTCTCGGACAGTGTTATTTTGACAACAAATTTTGAATTAGTTTTATAGTCATAGTCTTGTGACGAAAATAGCATTTAGTTTTAGTCATAATTTAGTCATCTAAAAAAAAAAAAAAAAAAAAAAAATATATATATATATATATATATATATATATATATATATATATATATATATATATATATATATAAATGATTTAACAAAGAAGAACAAAGAAAACAAGTTCATGTTCATAAAGTTTCATAAAGAAACTTCATAAAGAGTTCAGAAATCAATATTTGGTGGAATAACCCTGGTTCTTAATCACATTTTTTATGCATCTTGGCATGTTCTCCTCCACCAGTCTTACACACTGCTTTTGGATAACTTTATGTCACTCCTGCTTCAAAAATCCAAGCAGGTTTGCTGGCTTGTTTATATATATTTGTTATACATCATGGTTTTGTTTTAGGTTGAAAAATGGCACCTATTAGTTTTGGAAATGTATCAGGAATCATAAATACAAGGCATATAATCAAACACCCTCTCATACATATTCTCTCGCTCATGGCTGTTAAATTTCTCCTCCACCGTTTATAAAAAAAGAAGGATGGAGGACGTTATATTATAGATTTAGTTTTAGTCATAGTCTTGTGACGAAAACAGCATTTAGTTTTAGTCATAATTTAGTCATCTGACTTTTAGTCTAGTTTTAGTCGACTAATTATCATGAGAATATAGTCGACTAAAACTACAGTCAATTTAGTCAATTAAAATGTAAAGGATGTAAATGTAAATGCTTTTTCATTCATCAGTTCCCTTGAATTATTAACTATACACTTATACGAAATGAAACATTTATTAACCAGTTGTGTTATACTATTAACATTTGAATGTGAAATATATTTATATTTATACATGATTTAACGTATATTATTATTGTAGGCATATGACCGTAAATATTTTACATTTAAAATGTTGTTCTAGAAATCAGGTCATAAAACATATGAATGGTTAAATTATAGTTTGAACAGAGCTGTAACCCAGCTTTTAAATGAGCTGGTTTTATCTCCAGCACTAACCTGTAGCCTACACACTGTCCTGTAGAGATGCTCTCAGGATGTACTTAAAGACTTCATGAGTTAAAGTAAGAAACTTATAAGAAAGTGCTGTAAGGAACTATTTTATACAGACTTTTACACAGTAGTAGTGATTGGATCTCTTCCTAACTGGTCCCTACCTTTCACAAAACTAAATCAGTTCTGATTGGATATAGTCCCAGTCAAACATTTTCGTCTCGTTTTTATTCGTTGACGAAAATGTCAGTTAATTTCTTCTTGTTATTATTTTTTTTATACTGTTTTTATGTTTTAATGCTTGTTTTCACCTTGAAAAAAAGCTTTGTTGACGAAAACTATGAAACTACGAAATTAACACTGCTCTCGGGTCAATATGAAAATAGCATGCCTTTGGTTTTAACAGCATACTTGTTCAATCTTCATACGAACGCTGTGTAACCATAATTTTTTTTTTAAACTTACTCTGAATGAACACTTTATTTTAAATATGTTGGAATGTTAACCTTCACTTAAAAGCATTTTCTGCACATTTTGTACAGTATTTTTTTGATGAGGGGGTGTTTTTTTTTTTTTTTTTTTTTTTTGCCATGTCCACACTTCAGCCTGGTTGAATGATTCTTTAAAGTGGTTAAATAGAAAAAAAAAGTTTTTAAACATGTCTGAAAGACATTTTCTTAAAATGTTGCCATCTTTTGATGGCACCTTTCAATAGACATTCCTGTGGAGAAGTAATTTTGTAAAACACAGTGCCAGTCAAAGGTTTAAACACACCTTGAATAAAGTGTAGATCAGTGCATTGTAAATTAATAATAAAGTCATCGCAATTATGATGAAAACATATGGAATTTAAAAAATAGTAGTAACAACGCAGAATAATGTTCTAATCCACATTATGGCAAGAAACACTCTACTAAGTAAAGAAAAAAAGAAAAAAAAAGATAAATCTGAAACATTTCAAGAACCTCGAAAGTATCCTTAAGTTAAATCGCAAAGACCATCAAAAACTTTATGATGAAACTGGCTCTCATCAGGATTACTCGAAAAAAGGAAGACAGAGGATAGTTTCCTCTGTTACACAGGATAAGTTCACGGGAGTTACCAGCCTCAGTAACCACAAGTTAATAAACAGCACCCCAGATAAGAGCCAATTAAATGCCTCACAGAGTAGGTTGGTTTGTTTAAAACTTTTTAAATGACTATATGATTCTTTATGTGATTCTTTCATAGTCTAAATTGCTTAAGTATTTATTGACAATGGAGGGAAACAAATTAAATAAAAAAAACACTGAATGAGAAGTTGTGTCCAAACTTTTGACTGATACTCTATGTCAAGAACATTTTTATTTTTAGATTTATTATTATAAAGATTTTTCTTTACAATCTTTAAAATGGTATTCTATGGCATCATTTTACAGAACCCTATTTTGGCACTATACATTTTTTTTTTTTTTTTTTTTTTAGTGTTATCCACCATGTCCATTTTTTTATTACCTGGTTGAAAAATGGCGGCTATTAGTTTTGGAAATGTATCAGGGATCATAAAAACAAGCCATATAATCAAACACCCTCTCATACATATTCTCTCGCTTACGGCCGTAAGACTGGATATTTCTCCCCCACCGTTTATAAAAAAAAAAGAAGGATGGAGGACGTTATATTTCGGCGGCTATATTTGGGGGCTGGACATTTTTGATGGATGAGCCTCTGTCCGTTTGAGGGTCTCGGAAGGCACGCTTGGGTTCAACACTGAATCAGTCCCGTCGCGCTGACCCACTTTCCACCTCTCTCCCCTCCAATAATACATTGTTATTATTATTATTACTCGAATCTGTATTATCCGAATAAATCATACGCCGGGGACCCCATGGCTATCACAGTGTGCGGAGCGCGTGGAGTGATTTAGTGCACCCTGCCTTGAAAAAAAAGAAGAAGAAAAAACACACATGGAATGACCCACTTAGAGATTCAACACATGGCTCTTTTAATTCCACCTAAATGTGGAGAGCAATTAGCAAGGGGTGCTAAAGTCGCAGCGATGTTTAAAAGAATATTCTAGCATCTTTCAGAGGCAATAAGAAAATAAAAAAACACTGGTTGACATAAACAAATATTTTTTTTTTATAATTTATTGAATATTTTACTATATAAAGCTCTGGAATAAATAAAAGACCACCTCAGTTTCTGAATCAGTTTCTCTGATTTTGCTATTTATAGGTATATGTTTGAGTAAAATGAACATCGCTGTTTTATTCTATAAACTACAGACAACATTTCTTCCAAATTCCAAATAAAAATATTGCCATTTAGAGCATTTATTGCAGAAAATGAGAAATGGCTGAAATAACAAAAAAGATGCAGAGCTTTCAGACCTCAAATAATACAAAGAAAACAAGTTCTTATTCATAAAGTTTTAAGAGTTCAGAGATCTACATTTGGTTAAATAACCCTGTTTTTTAGTCACAGTTTTCATGCATCTTGGCATGTTCTCCTCCACCAGTCTTACACACTGCTTTTGGATAACTTTATGCCACTCCTGATGCACAAATTAAAGCAGTTCAGTTTGGTTTGATAGCTTGTGATCCTCCATCTTCCTCTTGATTATATTCCAGAGGTTTTCTATTTGGTAAAATCAAAGAAACTCATCATTTTTAAGTGCTCCCTTATTTTTTTTCCAGAGCTGTATATCACTTGAAATATAATATGACACATAATTGTGGCTTTGTTTGTGGTGAGAAATGATTAGACATGTTTTTCTAATCTACCTCAACAAAATCTCATAACCTTAATACATATCCCACTAAAATGTACCCCAACAATTTGTACTATTTTTTGCAAAATAATTAGTACATATTTTTTGGGTGTTTTTTTTTTTGTCTCTGATAAGCTGATAAATGTTAAAACCATAGAAAGTATATAGCTATATTAACTAACAATTATTACCTTTTTTTGATGGGACATATGTGGGTATATGTGTATAATAACTGTTTTTCTCTGTTTTTTTGTTTGTTTGTTTGTTTTCATTTTTAAGTAGTCTGAGTCTTATTTGTAAGCTTTTGTTCCTCCAAAGGTTTCTTCCTCCAGGGGGAGGAAAGAAAAACTCTAAAGAGATGTTTGTTTTATGGCAACAGATCAGATGTTAAAAGCACTACATAAATAAATTGGATTTCATTTGATTTGAAAAGATTTTATAATGAATGTAACATTTGTCATTTTTGAGGAATAATTAACATGTCTCATGTGTCTCAGTTGAATCCTCAGGATATGTAGATGGTTTACATAAAATTAACTGTAACAGATGAATAGAGCATTAATGGAATATGCCTGATTTAAATCTTAAGTATTTTAAATCTCCTTACCTATTTCATTGATAGTTCAAAATTATGTAAATTCTGTTATCCCCAGACTCCCCAGAATTTGTTGAAAACATTTTTTAACCATATTTAGCTAAATGATTTTTGGTTTTGCGCAATTTTCAGTGGACAGATCTTAGTGCTAGAGGTTCAAGGTATATCAGTTCCCTGTTCTATACTCTCATTACTGTCATTAATATTAACTAAACCAGTGAAAAAACAGCAGGAATTCCATTCCATTCCTCCAAACATCTTTAAAAAACACATAATAGAAGCCAGTGAGCTGCAGACTCCAAAGACCGCCCCCTGACTTCCATCATAACTGTGTTTTGAGCCAGTGGACTTTCTGTTCTTTTACTAACTACAGGGAAACGCAAGAAAAAAATGATTGTCTGCAGTAATGAACTGGTACAAATACGGCAGATAGAGATTAGTGTGAAAAACTCCATAGTACTCCTTTAACACAGTGGGCAGATGCAGCCGCGCCTCGGAGATTGATCTAGATATGATTTAAGTCTCCCAAAACGTCCTCGTAAGCTGGAAAATGGTGGGAGTTTAGCTGACGCACGCATTCTTTATGATCGTGAGATGTTTATGACCTGTCGTAAATCTAGAGATATTTTTGCAAATGCATTCCACCCCCCCAAAAAAGGAAGCTAATTAAAGTCATATTTCAGGAATATTGTATGGATTTGGGGAGGGTACTAATAGAGCTTCTTTAAAAGGGTGCCTATTCCAGGGCCTCTAATAATACAGCAGAAACAGCGTGGCTAACACTCGCAGGTGTTTCCAGGGGCAACATCATTCTTCCGGACCTTCATTAGGCAGAGAGCTGTCTCCCATTAATTCTGTGACAGTTAACATTAACGTTAGAAAACATTAATTAATGCCACAAATTACCCAAAGCCCAGGGGAACGGCATAACCTTAGCGCAGTTTCATCATCCATCCTCCCGCTGCAATTATCAAACTGTCCAGGACGCACAATAGCTCGCTGTTAGCTTCAACTAGCTCTCATGTTTAGCTCCCGCGCCACTGTTTTGGCTCTGCTGTGCTTTATGTTTTTCTATTGTATTTCTTTTGTCTGGGTGTAAAGTGCCATTTGTGTCCTTTGAATTACTTAACGTTTGGGGCTCTATGGGACCTGAGAGACAAATTAGCCAGTTGGCCAACATTACAGTAACCCACTGCTTAATTAATGCTCATTTTAAGGGATGTAGAAACAAGTACAATCAAGTAAACCTTCCAGTCATTATATCTGTATTACTGCATATCCCTATTTTGTCCATAATTATGACCATAGTAACGATGCATGAGTCACTCTACATAGGGACTTGGATGGTTCCCTGGCCTGTCACAGGAGTGACTCCTAAATATAGGGACTTGGATGGTTTCACAGCCTGATGTAGAAGTGACTCTTCGTAGGGACTTGGATGATTTTACAGCCTGAAGTAGGAGTGGCTCTACATAGTAACTTGGGTGGTTTCACAGTGTGACGCAGGAGTGACTCTACATAGGGACTTGGATGGTTCCCTGGCCTGTCACAGGAGTGACTCCTAAATATAGGGACTTGGATGATTTTACAGCCTGAAGTAGGAGTGGCTCTACGTAGTAACTTGGATGTTTTCCTTGCCAGTTGCAGAACTCATTCTACAAAGGGACTTGGGTGGTTTCACAGTGTGACGCAGGAGTGACTCCTAAATAGGGACTTGGATGGTTTTACAGTGTGACGCAGGAGTGACTCTACATAGGGACTTGGATGGTTCCCTGGCCTGTCACAGGAGTGACTCCTAAATAGGGACTTGGATGGTTTCACAGCCTGATGCGGAATTGACTCTTTGTAGGGACTTGGATGATTTTACAGCCTGAAGTAGGAGTGGCTCTACGTAGTAACTTGGATGTTTCCTAGGCCTGTTGCAGGAGTGACTCTACATAGTGACTCTGAATGTTTTCACAGGCTATCATGAGATTGACTCTACTAATGATGGGATGTTTCCCTGGCCAGTTGCAGGACTGACTCTACATAGGGACTTGGATGGTTTCACAGCCTGAGGTAGGAGTGCCTCTACATAGTAACTTGGATGTTTACCTTGCCAGTTGAAAAAGTGACTCCACATAGGCACTTGGATGGTTTCACAGCCTGACGCAGGGCTGAATTTACAGAGTGACTTGGATGTTTACCTTGCCAGTTGCAGGAGTGTCTTCCAAATAGTGACTTTGTTGTAGGAGTGACTCTACATAGCGACTGTGGATGTTTCTACAGTCTATCACGGGGTCTCTGACTCTACTAATGGCTGGATGTTTCTCTGGCCTGTTGTAGAAGTCTATCACGGGTCTCACTCTACATTGAATCTTGGATGTTTCCCTGGCCAATCACAGGAGTGAACCTATAATTCTGCTTGGTCCAATGATCAGAGCTTTTTTTTAATGGCCTAGATGTTTCTAACTGAGTTACTTTAAATTGCGGCTTGGGCGATTCCTGGGCTGGCAATATGTCTGCATCACAATTTGAAGCTCTCCAATGTTAGTTGCTAGATTGACTGTGCTGTACCTTCAATTCTAAGGCCTCTTTTTCTACTAATAAGGTCTTTATCTAGTCCAGGTAAGATACTTTACTGAAGTTTTGTTTGGGAAATTAAAGCTTTAGCGAAAGTTCTACCAGGAGACCTGTAATTACATATTTACTTTTTCGGATTCTGACGTTTCACTTTTCCTATCATCTTCTCCAATGCTACCAATTTGTCTCCACTCTTGCCTTCTACTGTATGTACAACCTGCAGAGCTTCAGATGCTACAAGAACAATGTCTGACGTCAGGGCCTATGCCAAAGACCTTTACCACAAACCAAAGTATCTACTTCAGATAGTGTTTCCTATCAAACTGTTGCAAAATTAGAAGTTTTTCTTTTGTTCAGTTGCCTCTGAAGTCTTTTGTTAAAACTGTATATCTATGGGCTTGTGTGTGTGAGTGCTCTGGTTTGTTTTTGCTGATTATTCTCTTTGTTGCTGATATTGCATGTCCTTGAGTTGGAGAAAGGCGATATACAGTATAAATTGAAATGATTATTATTATTATTATTATGAATTAGTCATTCCTGGCAAAGACTCGGAGGAACACAAGGTGACGTTAATAATGAATCATTCTCTATGGAAAGATAAGGGTCAGCGCTAATGATGGACCGCCACTATAGCCCTCACTCAGCAATCTCTCCATCAGCAATAAAACAATTACCTTTTCTGATATTGCTGCCACCACGTGCGGAGCCGCTGAGTGATACGGCCTGATATACGCCGCAATAAAGCTTTAGAGGGAGACCTTTGATTGTCTCTATGATGAAGGAATCGCTTGGGAATACGGCTTGTAATGACTTCATTTCATACCCAACACCCCATCTGACATACACAGGATCATACCGGGCAAATAATTGCTCACCAGCTCTACCTGAGGAGACATGATTTCCCTTCGCCTATTACCAGCACAGATACATTAAACACATCCATCTTAGCGCTGCGCACGACTGCTTCAGCACTTTCAACTCCTCTCAAAGCTGCTGATCTTGTAGATGCTGCAATACATGTACAGTACTGCAGGCAGAGGCCGTGATTTAGCTCACACAATATCTCTTAAAGTTGTAGGACTGGTCGTAGGGACACTATCGTGCTGGTTGTCTTGTGAACACTTTATCACTGTCTTGTGGAATTGTGAATTGCAGAGCTACTGGTTATTCAGTTACACTACAGTTCAAACTACAGTCTTTTACCATAATAGCATCTGTTGATGAAAAGTATTTAATGGAGATAAATGGATAATGGATAAAATACAGTAAACCTTATGTCTAAATGTTTATAGATACCCCTGCTAATGAATGCATTTAGCTGTACTTTGGGGTGCACCGATTGTGGACACAATAGGCACAGGCTAGTTCCTGTAGAGAAGTACTGCCAATAGAATAAACCTATTGGTACAATGTCAAATCTAATGCCAGTACTGAGCTGTAGAACAGTGGAACTGTGTTTTCTCTGGAATGATGACGCTCCATCCAGTACTTCTGGGATGAGTTGGAGAGTTAAGGATGGGGTGGGGTGGTGATTATCCAACATCCTGACCTGACTAATGCTCCTGATGCTGAATGCAACCAAATCCTCACAGCAAGTGTGAAATAAAAAACTCTATACTATGTTATACTTCACCCACTCAAAGCCAGATCAGCTGACTACTGATTATTAAGACCTGTTTTTACCCATTATTTAGTGTATAATTTTTTTTCTCACAAAAAAGCAAAGTATTGCCAACATCTTGTTTTTGAATATTGTATTTTTTGCACTATAAGCTGCGCTAGATTAAAAAGTGCACTATCAATGAACATCTATTTTCTTTTCTATTTTCATACATAAGGCGCACTGGATTGAGTAAAGCGCTTCCGTTTATTTACAGGAAGCTTAGATTCATGAATTTCTCCAGCACTAAAGGTGGAGCATTAGCATTAACCGCTAGCTGCCCGACAGCAATAAACTGAGGAACCCTCAGTGTTCCGGTAAGCCAGGGTGATATGAGCTAGCGGTTCTTCCCACATAGCTTGTTTTAACACAGTAAACGCACAGGCTACAGACTGATAATACCTCTGAATGACGAAAGAGCTAGTGAGCTTAGCAGATGATGCTAATACTGCTCCAGCAGTGCTAACCAGGGTTAGCAGCAGGCTACAGGCTAAAAATACTCACCTGTGAACTGCTACAGAGCTAGTTGTTCACAGTTTACATGTTTTTTTTTAGCCTAGCCCATGTCTGCTTTTTTTTTTTCATTGTGTTGATTACGTTCAGCTGTATTGCCATTGTACTGTCATTAACTGTGTCATTAAAATCTTTTTACAGCTGTGTTAGAGCTGTGTTATGCTGTCTGTTGTTTAATATATATATATATAAAAAAAAACGCAGACTACTTCATGCTTTCTATTCTCTGTCTATTCTTGTCATTGTGGTCAGATACAGCCAGATTTTCAGGCTTGAGGACACCAGCTTTGGCTGTGTTTGCTGGACCAACATGGAGGCACCTGAGCATTGAAGTGTGTGTGTGATTAGCGGGCACAGGTGCAGAGCTACTTAATGAGAATACACAGATGCGTCACAGCACAGGTGAGACTTCTGGCTTTTGGACCAGGTCTCAGAAAGCTGCAAGAGCAGCTGGGCCATGAAAAGAAATGAAAAGTGCCCACAATATTATGTTTTTGGGTCTCGTTTAATAAGAAACCTCAACTTTCAGTGGAAGTCTGGGTAAAGTCATTTTAGAGCATCTGTATTGATCCATATTTATTGATCTTCTCACAATGGATTTTTTTTCTCTAACTATGCCCAGTTTTAGAGCAACACAAACTCCCAAACTCCAGCATCTGGCACTGCTGCAGGGGAAGGGTTAAGTGCCTGGCCAAAAAGGCAGAAGCAGGAACATCCTGGGACTTGAAACTATGACCTTCTGGGTTGCTGGCTCACCTCTCTTGGCTCCAAGGATTTGTTTCAGACAGGCAGAGCAGATTTGATTTTACATGCAGTCTGAATAGCAAGAGCCACTCTGACTTATGCCAACTGGAACTAAGCCATGTTTGTGAGTGGTGTAATATCTGCTTCAAAAAAAAATCTGGATGTGTGACTCAATTTGAATAGTCATTAATCATTAGTTACTTTTGTAAAAAAAAAAAAGCATAGTGTCATGCTGTCAGCTCTCCCACCTGCTTCCACAAACATTACGGATTCCATTTCCCACAATTCCCTGAAACTTGTCATGTGCTCATCTTCAGCCAATCAGAGAAAGTTACCACACTTCCAGTCTTTCTTAAATACCAGATTATTAAATTACTCAGGTGGTTACTGTGGTGTCTCAGATGGTTGCTTAGACACTGCCAATTGGTTGCTCTGATACACCATGTCATATTCATGTTCATTGTGTATCATTGTAAGAATGTATGTAAATTTGCTAAATAAAAAAAAAGTTTACAAAGTTCTTATACAAGCCAAACAATCACTATGAAACTATGAAACTATGTAGATATTTTGAAAAACTCCACTTCCCATGATGCACCAACTTCTATAATACACTTAACTTCTATAAGACCACTTAAAAATGATGAGTTTCTTTGATTTTACCAAATTGAAAACCTATGGAATATAATCAAGAGGAAGATTAATGGATGGGTCACAACAATCAAACCAAGCTGAACTGCTTGATTTTTTTGCCAGGTGTGGCATAAAGCAGTGTGTAAGACTGGTGGAGGAGAACATGAATGACAAGCTGCATGAAAACTGTGATTAAAAACCAGGGTTACTGCACCAAATATTGATTTCTGAACTCATTAAACTTTATGAATATGAACTTGTTTTCTTTGCATTATTTGAGGTCTGAAAGCTCTGCATCTTTTTTTGTTATATCAGCTATTTTTAATTTTCTGCAAATATATGACAATATTTTTATATGGAATTTGAGAGAAATATTGGCTGTAGTTATAGAATAGAATAGTTATAGAATAAAACCACAATGTTCATTTTACTCAAATATAAACCTATAAATAGCAAAATCAGAGAAACTGATTCAGAAACTGAAGTGGTCTTTCAGTTTTGTCCAACTGGATGAATATTCAAGCTGTATCTGATGGATTATTGCCGGACACCATGAGGAACCTCTACAACTCTCTCACAATGATAAGATGTCTGGAATGTTGAGTTACACATGGGTTATACACTACTTCAGTTTGTGTAGCCCATACCAATCTAGATTTTTAATCATTTATTGTTCCTTGTAACATTTACAGTATCTTTCTTTTACAAATAGCATTGTAATCCCACACTTCCTTCTGGACACCACTATTTTTGCAACTGTTAATTTTTCAGTCTGGGTTACTTTTGTCTGGACAGTCATCAATCATCACTTTCACCAGTCGTTTCATCCACTGACAGGACCATCCTTTTTGGCTAGAGCCCAACCTCATATAGTTTCTGCCATTTTTCTCACATTACAATTTGCACATACAATTGTTCAGTATCATTTACTAGAGTTAGACATTTTCTCCTTTTAAAACAATCACTTTTGTTTTTAATTGGCTCAGAATGAATGGATTTCTTGTCAGTGTCCCTCAAGGGTCCATTCAGTCCTATTCTCACACAAATGAAACAAATTCTGGTCTTATTAAAGTGAGTAACGCTATTCAAAAGTCGCGCTAATGGTGCCCAGATTTAAGTGTTTCAAAATAATTAAGGATGGTTATTTTTCACTTTGTACAAATCACAGCCTCTTTCTGGTAAAATCATTCCATCCATAAATTATTCAGTTGTAATTTGTAGTGGAAATAAAATATGAACCCACACTGATGGAAAATTAAAATTAAACATGTATTTTACTCATGTTTTTCAGTTTCATCTGTCTTCTGTTCTCTGAAACAGAAGTGGAATTGGTATGATTGCTTCTGTATCAGTGTTTAACAAATCAGATGCTTGTAAAGGGATAAATAACAGATGGACTAGAGCAGATGTGTTGAAGTTAAACTATAGAATTTATAGGATCCAAAGGACTTACTACAGGTTTGATTGTCCATCTACGTTCCTACATTTGCACGGCAGTTAAAAGGGAGTAAAATGTGAGGTTCTCACCAAATAACAGCATACCATATCTTTCTTTTTGACTGTTTAAACTATCCTTTTTTTAAAAAGGGGACCATAGCTGTTGTTTTAAAAAAAAAAAAAATCCTGTGTAACTAATGTGCAAGACCAAAAGAGCAGCGCTTCATGTGAAGTTTCAGTTTCATTACAGAATCTATCTAAGAGTTCCAGAGGCTGACAGCTGGAAATACAGTACTTTGCTTTTGCGTCTTTGGATTTCCTAAACTTTGCTATGTAACTGGGTGTGACACAAGCTTTTTAATATTGGTACATTAATTAAAATATATTTAAAGTCTGCTATATCTGAATCCCTCCCTCAGTGCTGTTATCCATTTCCCCATACACTCACATCCATTTCCCTTTCTCCTCACTGCCTTTTCCGTTCCCCTAATTCCAATCAGGGTGTTCAGATTAGGTCGTATTGCCCCAAATCAGATTATATATCAGAGTATATATCAGATTTCAATGCTACACAATGCTACACATTAAAGTGGCCCAAATTGGAATGCAAATGTGAAAATGTGGGATTCACTGTGTTTTTTGGCATTCACTCTACCACACAAATTACACATCTTGTATCACAAATGATCATTTGGGCCACTTTTACCTGCTCTATGAGATGCATTCCTCCATTCATTTATCCACCCATTAAGTCAAGTCAAGTCAAGTAGTTTTATTGTCGATACTGCATATGTACAGGACATACAGAGAATTGAAATTACGTTACTCTCCTTTCCAAAAATTACAGCAAGTACAGAAAATAAGATTATAAATATAAAAGAATGGGAGACACTATACAGTATGTGCAATACAACAAGGACACAAATAGACATAAGTGAGACAAAAGACAATAGCGCAATAGTAATGGGGGGGTGTGTAAAGTTCTTAAAAAATTAACAGTTGTAAAGGGGAATTAAAGTGGGTATGACAGTGCAAGTATAAGCAGTAATGCAGGTGTGGGGTTCCTGGCCAATGATGCTGAGTTGGTGCTCCAGGAGAGGTCCTCCTGGTTAGGTAGACAGTCAGTTGCAAGGTGCTGTAAGTTACAATAATGTGCAAAACTAAAAGACCATAGTCCACTAAATGTATTAAATTGACAGCGATAACTAGATTTAAAAAAATAAAAAATTCTGAGGATATCAGACAGAATACTGAATCGAAGTCAGTGGGAAATTAATGGAAAAAAACAGGAGTTTCCAAATCTGTAGTTTAAAAAAAAGATACAAATACAGGGTAACACTTTATTTTAAGGAACACAAATTAGGCGTTTATTAATGTCTTATTATTTGCTTAATAAAGCCTTAACTAGACATTTGTAAATGATTTATTCACTACTTATTAGGCTTTATTCTAATAAGTGTTATTGGTGCTTAATTCAGGGTCTGTTATGTGGAAATGATTAATAATGGCTGTATTAGTTCTTATAGTGCATAATAAACAGTTTTGTTAGCACCCTGTTAAGCAGATTATTAAGCATTAACTATTAGCTAATTAGCTAATTCTACACGTTATTAGTGTATACTTGGCGGCAGTTTGATCTATGTGAGTTTGGCAAGGTTATGGCTGTGTTGGAGTTTATTGAGTTAATAAGGGGTTAATAAAGCACTAATAGACCAAGATGTGCACCATATTCTAAAGTGAGGTTCTGTTCATCACTAATTAGACACTAAAAGAAACTGAATAAATATTTAATCAATCACAGACCCCTAATTAAACACCAATAACACTTACACATAATAAAGCCTAATACGTAGTGAATAAATCATTTACAAATGTCTAATTAAGGCTTTATTAAGCAAATAATAAGACATTAATAAGCGCCTAATTTGTGTTACCTAAAATAAAGTGTTACCAAATTAGATACAGATTAGTCAGATAGTCAGAAAGTGGGACACCTACTTACAACTGTAAAAACCCTGGTTGTACTCTACCTAAGGTGCTGCACCCATTGCAGACACACATCTTTACACTTCGGCTAGCGAGTCAATATAAGATCACTCAATTTCTCAGACAGATATCAAACCTAAAGGCACCTAATTGCCAGTGAAAAGAGGTTTAATTATTTTAACATGTTTCCATATGTGAAGAGGAAATGGGTCATTAAACCTTTCATTCGTGTTTCCAGAACATTAACATCACTGTGACGTGACAGAGCTGCAAAGCAAGCACATTTAAAGCAAAATATGCTGATCAACATATTCATCATTAATCACTCTTCACTGCCTCTACTGCATTTCATCTATCTATCTATCTATCTATCAAAATTATTGCCACCTTTATTATTTATTTAATTAAAGGTTAATAACTTTGTTTTAAGCATGTGATGCTTATTTTACACCTGAAACCAGATAAAACTGGGATCTGGGATCTTGATGTTCCTTTGTCCACAGGTCACAGCAGAATTAAGAAGTTTTACAACCTGTAGGACTGTTGATAATCCCCCTATATGTAGACAGAAAGGGAAAAATTGATGAAAGTTTGCATTTCAGGATAGTTCAGAGGATAGAAATTCAAGCTGCCCCGTAGACTCAGGGTGCATCAGTGTCACCGCCATAGACTCTATATAGCTGGACAGAGAGCATCGTCTCTCAAAAGTGAAGCCACCACAGGTCGGGCGCCCCCTGCTGTTTGGTTTCAGAAAGCTGTGTAACCCCACCCATTCCCATAGGTTTCAATGGCAAAACAGACAACTTTCAATCACCTTTTTTTCCAATAGACTGTAATTCTACCTCCATTATTTAAATGCAACAGCTAGTGTAACCTCTGCTTATATTGTCAAATTTTTATATCCCCACAGAATTCGGTTTTTAAAACGTTATTCAGCTCTATTCAAAAAAGGTGTGGTTATTGTAAAAGGGCTGGTTATGGGCGGGACCAATAACAGACCGTCAGCTCTGCTCCGCTCCGCTCTGCAGTCTGTGACCACGAGGCATCCCTCAGGGGCGGGGTTATTCAAATGAGTAGTCTGTCTCTCCACAGTCTTTCTGCCTCCTCTGGTCTCTACTGCGCAGACTCGGGTTTCAGGATCGCCAACATGGTGGAAGATTTTAGCTTAATTTTTATTGAATGAATGGGAACAGCGACACGGGTCCATCTTTTTTTACAGTCTCTGGTCAACGCAAACTATCCATCAACATTTCAAATGAAATGAAACGTTATGGCAAGAGATAGAAGACCCAACTGCTAACTCAGAGACTGTGTTCATTTTTACAGGTGATTTTAATTTAGTTTTAGTCTTATCTTAATCTTCTGACTAAAAGGTATAATAGTTTTAGTCAAATAGTCTCTTGATTCAGGGGTTCAGGGTTTTCTTACATAAACAGTGAGGGTTAGGAAAAAGACCAAAAGTGTTGATTCTCCCAACTTAAGTTAATTTAAATATAAAGTGAATTAACATGGCTAATGTGCATTACCCATTAGTTTATTAGGATGTAAAATGCAGTGAAGGCTATATGAAACACCTTAGCTAAGAATCATGGATTGCACAGATCCCTTCTAGTCATTAAACATTGCTAACACTAAACTGGAGATATATATCAAACTAGCTAACCTAGCTAACTAGCTAACCTAGCTAAAAGAGCCGCGTCATGTGCTTTATCTGCCTTCAGAAATAATACATTTTTTAAATATATTGGTGATGAGACAGATGCCACATTTTTATTTCAGATATTTTGAGTTTTGTTCCCCATGGTAGCGCAGCTGAACTTATACCATAAATGATGTTGATTCAGTAAGTGATGAGTTTCTTTGATTTTACCAAATTGAAAACCTCTGTAATATAATCTAGAGGAAGATGGATGATCACAAGCCATCAAACCAAGCTAAACTGTTTGCATTTTTGCACCAGGAGTAAAGGCATAAAGTTATCCAAAAGCAGTGTGTAAGACTGGTGGAGGAGAACATGCCAAGATGCATGAAAACATGAGTTATGCATGAGTTATTCAACCAAAAATTGATTTCTAAACTCTAAAACTAAACTTTTTTGGAATTTGGAAGAAATGCTGTCTGTAGTTCAGAAACTGAAGTGGTCTCTTAACTTTTCTCAGAACTGTATAATTTTAAGTGTAAGCTTTCAGACACGTACAGAGTCTGTAGTTACTTTTTTTAACATCAGGAAAAGAGCTGTGGCAATAAAAGTTAAAGACGCTAATAAGAAGCTAAAAAAACATGAATAAAATCATAACAGATATTGTTCAAAGCCAGCAACCATTGAAGGATCAGGGACATCAGTTCATTTAGAGCATTTAGATAATCATCAGGCGAGATCAGGATCAGATCATTGATCATTACTGACTGCCATTGTATTTCACTTGTGTGGAGATTATGAACAGGTTTTTTTTTTCACGTTTTGTTAAGTGCAACCCATTAGCATCGATCTCAACATACAAAAGAATGGAAGATCACTGCACTTAATATGGCTTTTTCATACTCGCTTGCACAAAATGCATCGTGACCGCTCAGTTTAAAAGCCCCCCCACACACACTTAACATTCACTGCGCTTTGAAAGCCCTCGCACAACTACTCAAATTAAAGAGGCGATTAAAAGAGCAAGAGCGGTACGGAAACCGATCCTACGCGTGCCTACCTTAGAGAGGCCTGAACCGCACGTTCAGTCAGCATTAAATCACTTTTAATGAGGGACTATGTTCGATTTACAAAACGGGGGAAGGATCGCACACATAGCGATCAAGTTGCGGTGGAGCTTCAGATCAAGGCATTAATTAAAAATAAAACAGTGCTGGCACTAAATATTCATCCTCTCGGAGAGGAGCGCTGGAATTATTCACAAACGTTTTTTTTCTTCCGAAAGCCGACGCAGAGATTTTAACAGGGTTCGAGAGCCGGGCTATCATGGGCCTCCGTTCGGCCGAGTGCCAGAAGCAAATAAAATAATCATCAGGAACCTCTTGAGCGGGTTTCTCATCTGCCTGCGCAGGTCACATCATTTAATGACCCGCAAATTCAATCCACTGAGCAAACTGACCGCTCGGCCGCTCGAGCACAAAGACCAACGGAGGAGTTATTCCAGCATTAGCCATTAGACACTGATCAGAAACACGCAATTACTCTATAATTCCAAATGAGGGGAATTAGCGCTCGCTCCAACGAGCTCCAATCGTGAAAAGCGTCAGGCTGGACGCGCAGAGAGATGATAAGCAGTGGGGAGGTGTATTTGCAAACCGGAGTCATCTATTAATTTACTATTTGTCTTGTTTGATTAAACAAGTGACCAATGTCAAATTAAGACCTAAACACTCTCTAGTGGTAGCAGGAGGTACTCCTACTTTTACTGCCTATGTAGATAAATACATAAAGAGATAAACCAAATCCCCCTTTTCCACTTTTAACAGTTTTAGACACCATCTAATAGAGCTGCATTAGATCATACTTTGGTATCACTTTAAAACAAGACTACCTTTATAAAGGGTTAATAAATGGTTTACAATTAGTTTATTAATGGTTACAACAAATCATTAATAATCTGTTATAACACATAAGTAGAAAGGGCAACAATATAGATGGCTGTGGGTTCACTATTTGACGAACAACAGGTAATTGTTGCCCTTTCTATGTATGTGTTATAACTGATTATTAATGATTTTTAAGGCATTTACAACCGAATTAGTAACCATTAATAAACTAATTGTAAAATTTATAAAGGTAGTCCTGGTTTAATGTGGTACCTATACTTCTATACAGCATATTTGCCAGTGTTAAATCAACAATATCTAACATTTGTTTCTATAGATGGATGGATGGATGGATGGATGGATGGATGGATAAATACATAACTAAATAAAAAATTAATAATATACGTAAAATAACTTTTTTGGCAGGTGGAGCAAGTAAAAATATTGTCATTTAGAGCATTTATTTACAGAACCTGAGAATTGGTAAAAATAACAAAAAAAAAAATACAGATGCTTTAAGATAAAAAAAAAACAAGTTCATATGTATTTATAAACACCAATATTAATGTTTTAAGTGTCAAAAAGAAATCAATATTTGGTGGAATATCCCTGAATTTCTGATTTTTAATCACAGCTTTCATAAATCTTGCTCATGCTCTCCACCAGTTTTTCTCACTGCTTTTGCCTTATGCCACTTCAAGCAGTTCAGCTTTGTTTGATGGCTTGTGACAATCCTTCTTCTTCTTGATCACTGGAGTAAGATCATCTTCACTGATGAGTATAGTTTTCAGCTTCAGGCATACAGGCTACAGTGTCTTGCACCGACTGTGAGATTTGGTGGAGAATCAGGGACGGTCTGGGGATGCTTTAGCAGAGGTGGAATCAGGCAGATTCAACTATTTGAAGGACGCATGAATCAAACCACATTTAAGATTCCCCACTGTTTTTTACCCAGCAGGACAAGGCTTCATACCACGCAGCTAGGACCATCAGAAGAACCATCAGATCAAGACTCTGTCATGGTCAGTCAGGGACTATAGTTTTAGTTTCAGATAGTATGTTATGTGTTCATGCTCCACAGGAAAATATTTCCACACTGCAGATTCTAAACTAAACTCTTCAATTTAATGTTTGAGAACTCTTTAGTGCTGCATTTCAAAAAAACATTTATTTACTTATCATTTCCAAAAATAAAGCAGAAACCTGATTAAAATAGCAACAGTAGTTAATTTTATTTTATTTCATTTTTGTTTTTGTAAGCCATAATTCATAAAATGTCATAAAACTCTTCTTCAGCTCTTAAATCCTAAATTAAATCCTCCCTTGATTTTGAAAACTTTTTTAAAATAAGAGCGATGATGTTAAGTTAACTTAACTTTTTCTGCAGTCGGTTGGGTTACGAACATGTAAAGTTATATATAAAGTATACTGTACATGTTTCCCTTAAAGCAAAACAAAAAAAAAACACCTCATTGAAAAACAAGACAACACCAGCAGTGAGCTTTTGTTTTACAGCACAGGGAACATACTCTGATATGCGGAATCAGCTCTGAGACATGCACTGCTTCCAGGAAGAAACTTCACTTTTAGTCAAGTCTATCCTTCACTTTCTATCACTTCACATTCTTCCTCGAAAAAGATATGCCTGCACTCACTTTTATCACTCCCTCTCACTCTTTTCCTCTCTCTCTCTTTCTCTCTCTCTCTCTCTCTCTCTCTCTGTCTCACTCTTCTATCTCTTCATTGTCTCTCTGACTGGATGACATGACATCTATGACATGCCATTGGAAGGCTGAGGTACAGGGAGGAATCACTGGTTGCTGTCTGGTAATGATCAGAGTCTACGCGATGTACACGCTGACACGGCGTGATAAAAAAAAAACTGCGCGAGGGTGAAGAACCTGACGCTATCAAAACAACGTTTGAAAAAGTCGTATCGCTATAAATTCGCCTGCCTACCCTGCGGCGTACCCGGCGCTCCCTGCTTGTCCCCTGCCTTTTTTTTCCCTTTAAAATCTGCCACTGCTCGCTGGGTCAACTCCGGTTGGGAGTGATAACAGTTATGTATGAATGAATCATAACCTCTTTAGGGCATAATTTCCTCTCCTTCGACTTTTGCTGAGGTTCCACTCCGCTGTCTTAATTGCAAACCTTTTGCGCACTCCCGTCAAGTACACCGTGCCCTTGTCTCGGTAATGCAGTCGCGGCTTTATCCCACACGCTAGCAGGAACACTTTTGATTGCTATTGTTATTTTTCCCTGCCGGGTTCCATACATACTCTTTCAGCACACGCCGCCCTCCACCCGCGGTATAATCAGAGCGTCTCAGAAGTGCTTGGTAGACAGAGTCCCGCTGAGCGCACTGCAGGCTTTTCGAATTCTCTCTGACCTGCGTACCTCATGGGTGAGCCTTTGGTCCTACCAGGTTATCAGCACACTCTCCCTCGCCCAGCAGGAGAGCAGCGCTGTGGCCAGCCCCGGCTTGTCAGAGTCCATTACATGGTTTAGGCTCCAATTTCTCTCAGTAAACACCTGAGACCACTGGGCCTTTGTACATACAGAGACCTCATGTGTAGCTCTGGATGTCAAGATAAATGCTGCAATTTTTTTTTCTCCTCATGAGCCCTGACCGAGGGACAGCCGGTGGACGACTGCGCCATCCGCCATTCGGATTCATCAGACGTTATGGCAGGTCGCCGCGGTTTCCTGATTGAAAGTAATGCTCGGCTTAAAACAGATGGCACGGATTCTCGATCATCCGGCACGAGGAAATAACATTCATGATAATTAAGAGCGAATGCAGCCGTTTTTATGTCAGGCATGATGTCGGCTGAGTCGTAAATCTTCCGAAACTGCCAGGGACTAAATGTGTGAGCGATACGCTGTCAGAAAAGTAGACGGGCCCCGGAATAGGTGCGATTTGCTCCTCACTTTGTCACGAGAACTAGAACAAAAGTCCCGGCGACTCCGGGAACGAAGTTAGAAACGGAGAGGAAGAAAAAGAGAAAGACCTTGACAAGCAAGGGCACTTAAACCCCAGATTCAATTTTTTTGGGGTGGAGACAGATCTCCCTCTTTCTTAGCTCCTCCTAATCCAATTGCTTTAATTCCACCCAGGACTATCGTTCTCGCTCTCGCTTTCGCACCGCCACCCAACTCCCCCCCCCCGCCCAACAACCCTACCGGCTTTTGTCATACACACATTAGCGTGGTGGCGGACGTGAGGCAGGGATTACGGAGAGTAATGATTTTCGCAGTGCCCAGTTTTCTCCTCCGCAGTTCTAGGAGGAATTATATCCCCGAAGGCGGACTACCTGCGCACCGCGGGAGCGCGCCGGGGGTCGGGACGGTCGGCTGGAGGATTTGAGGACATGATTGAATTGCAGCATGCGAGAAACTTAACGCCACACATTCTCTGTGACGTTGATCTCGATAAATCCAAGAAAAAGTGATCCCTGGAAGAAGAAACATGGCTACTGTAGCCAAACCAGGGATTGAGCTTTAATGCCGTGATAATAAAGGGAATAACAGGAGAGGTGTAGCAGCTAAACTACTGTCCTCCGTCCACCTTCCCGCGAATCTGCTGCTGATAAAGAAAGATACGTCAATAAAGCTGAGAGGGGGAAGAAGCCTGAAAGGGACATGATAAACTTGTCGCTGATAGGCGTGATATTCGAAGCGATGGTTGGAAGCTTATAATAGACATACTACTGTGTGAGTAAGCGTAGTATACTGATTCGCAGGATAGCTGGATTAACAGTATACTTATAATAACAGTATGTCTTATAAATGCTGAAATTTAAACTTATTGACCAATCAATGTATTTTTTTACTTTTTGAAAGGGGTTCTACATACAGTAGTATCAAGGAGTTCTTTGTGTTAAAAGTTACATCGTAAAAGAAAGAACCCTTGTTGGGGATGTAAAACAGACTTTTCAAACACATTCTGCTTCAATCTGAACAACCTTTTCAGCATGCAAATAGTTCCATGAGTGCTCATGATTGTATTGTCTTGGGGGCTCTGAGTGTTCCATTGGACTAAGGAGCTGTCTGCCACTATGATTTAAGGATCACCCATTCGAATCACACAACATGGCGCTTTGACATCAGCAGCCAGAGTCTGAGAGAGGGCATAATTCACATTGCTCTCTCAGGGTGGGTAGATGGCATTTCCTCCACACATCACTTCTAGTATGATACAGGTCAGCACAGGCATTGGTTAGCTGATGTATCAGAGAGTTGGGGAGTCGGGTAGCGACGCCTCCGAGTGTAGCACTGGAAGCAGTTTAAAAACAGTAGTCAGTGGCTGACTTCACACTTTTTAGTGTTGAGGCATTGCTAGTAAAAAATGTAGAACGTAGAAAAGGGAATGTAATTAGTTATTATAGTTATTGAATGCTGTATTGAATAATGCCATATCAACGTAAATCATGTTTCAATTTTGAAACATATTTTGACAAAGATTCAACCCTGATCTACTGTATTAGTCAAGTCAATTGAATCTAAAGTTTGACATTTTAATCACAACTAAATGCCAAATATAGTGTAAATGAGCTCACGCCTATGGATGATGATGTTTTGTTCCTGGTTTGAGCCAATCAGGAGTGTTGATTATGGATGTGATCAACATATTGTAGGCCTGTATGACCAGTTCTGCCTGCATACTTTGCCTTCTAAAATAGAGTGCAACCACTAGATACAGCTTAGAAACATCTCTAGTTGATTTTAAGTTCAAATCCATGAAACAATGCATATTTTCAGATGTCACTTGGACTGGGTCTCAACATACTTTTAGGAACACACTAAAGGCCTTGCACACTTGCTTGGCTTTGGCGATCAATGTGACATAATTACAGAGCAAACAAGAAACCACAGACATCATGCAGAATGTAATATGACACTTTGTGCAACACTTGCAAATTCTTTTATATATCCACTAACAAACAACTACTGTACATTATTAGCTTACATCATGCTAAGTGACGGGGGAGAGGGAAAGCCATCCCGCCCACCACAAGATCTAGGACTTTCTGAGGATTAAACTCGGATTGACCTCCTAAAAACAAGGCTTATGAAATATGAAATAGAAGCATAGATTGCTAGCATTTTCTAAGCAAATATGTTTCCAAAGTTCTAGCTAACACTGGACATTGTTTTAAGATGCAGAATATCAATTCTAAATTGCATATTCTTTTGCAGATTTGAGTATAGCATTGGTCAGTGTTTTGAGCCACCATCCACCAAACACCTCTCTCGCTCGGCTTCTCTCTCTCTCTCTCTCTCTTTCTAAATCACTCTGACTTTCTCAAAGCAAAAGCTTTGTTCGTCTGGCACGTCCTTGGCATGGCAGGAGGAGAAAAGGGAACAAATCCCCTTCTTGGATTCACGGCGGACCCTCCGCTGTTCTGCAGGATGAGAGGGGTCCGCGTGTCCACCTTGGCCTTTCAGAACAAATGCAAAAAGCAAGCAAAGAAAATGTTCTGGAGAAAAAGCAAGCTTCACCCTTCATCTTTTAAACAAACAGACTGAAAAGATGATGAACTGCCTGTTCCGCCGCGTCGGCCCGCCGGACTTCAGCGTACGGGATGGGGTCAGATTGACCATGAGGATTCTCTGTTCTTGAAGTCACGGTGACTTTCCCCTGAGAATATTGCTAGCTTTGCACTTTAGAGCATTTAGCTGGGGCTCACAAGGCCAAGCTGCCAGTGGCATCCCTGCTGTGCTGACAATGTAATCTTTTAGCTCAGATAAAGTGTGGGGTAGACTGGTCAGAAAGCTGTAATTGGGTACTGAGTTCAAATGACATGATTGAAAATGTAATTAACGGGGTAATCTTTTGGATTTCTCTACAAGTCAATTCTACTGAGTACTTTCCCATAGTATTCTTATGTGTACAACAATTTACAATAGGCCTGCATTGATTAGTCATTAGACAACTAAGAGAAAAACTAAGAGACTACTTCAGTTTCTGAATCAGTTTCTCTGATTATGCTATTTATAGGTATTTGTTTGAGTAAAATGAACATTGTTGTTTTATTTTAGAAACTACAGATGTTATTTCTCCCAAATTCCAAATTAAAATATTGACATTCAGAGCGTTTCTAGAAGTCCATCTCCAGAGATCCTGATGTTCATTTGTCCACAGTGGACAGTAATCAAGAAGTTTACAGTAGTATCAGAATGAAGTATCTGTCTGCATTTAAATGAAATGAAACGCTATGTAAAAAGACCCAATAGAAAACCCCTGCTGACACAGAGACATAAAAAAAGCTACAAAAAATGAGAAATGGCGGAAATAACAAAAAGATGCAGAGCTTTCAGACCTCAAATAATACAAAGAATACAAGTTCATATTCATACAGTTTTCAGAGTTTGGTGGAACAATCCTTTCTCTTGCCTGTATTAGCTCTCTCGTTTCTGACCCTGATTGTTGCCCACCCTCTGATACTGTCTTGCCTGTGTTTGACCCTTGGACTGTTGAACGTGTATGGTATGTTTACTCCCTCTTGCTGTTATTTACTGGTGTTGACCCTGCTTGTTTTGACTACACTTTTGCCCATTTTTTTAAATATTGTACATTGTTTTTACATCTGTCAGTGTCTGAGTACTGTCCAGACATGTCAGTTGGATTTAACCCTTTGAACCCCAGCCTATTTTGGTGTGTTTTTTCTCTTTTTTATCAGTTCCCCTTTCACTAACTTGTTATAACACAGTTATGTTAGGAGAATGCCACATGCTATTATTTTTCTTAATACCAGAAGATATTGAGCTGCTCAAAAATGTCATCATTTGAGATGTAAATGCTTCCAGAATTTGTGAATCTTTATGGAATTGATCGTGTTTTGATCAAAATTTTACCGAGCTCCTGTTTTTTATTTGTTTTTTTTTTACCTTTTTTGAGCTTACAGACTTCATATCAATACACACAGGAGTTGTATTTTCAGTAATAGTTAGATTAGAGTGTATATTTCTTTTTTTTTATTTTGATGATAGTTCATTACATGGCTTAATACTATGATAGAGTACATGAGCAGCACTATGCTGTTCTTGATGTTCTTGATGTTCCCACCTTTAGATTTCTCAAAAACACTTCAGCTCAGCACTAGGTCAGTGCTACTTTTAGAAACAGTAGGGCTCCCTGTTTGTCACAATGTATGAACCAAATTGGTGCGTTGACGCATTCCTGAGTAATTAAGCTGTATAAACAATGCATTATTTTTACATTACATTTGGCAGACGCTTTTGTCCAAAGCGACTTACAATAGTCAAGTACAATGTAAAATAAGTACTTGACCCATTGCGGTTGTTACAATGGGGTTCTATGAGACAACTATAATGAATTGTCCAATTAAAGTGTTACCAACAAAAACAATGTAAATGCATCTTAAGACATTTTGCTAAGTTGAAAGACAAGTTGATAGGGGTCACATCAATGGATTGAGAGAAGCAGTAAAGTTGTTCATCCATGTTTTTCAAGCCATTCATCAGCCAGCCATCATTGCTTTTGTTTGCAGTAGTTTTGTGAACAAGAGTGATAAACTGTTACAGACAGAAACCGTAAAGTCTTTAGTGACAGTTTTGGTTGGAGACAACCCAACACCAGTTCAGTTAGTGTATGGTGCCTCATGGTGAGGGCTTCAATCCTTCCTTTGTGTGATACTGGTGTGATAATCTAGGAAGCCATGACATATGATGACATATATGACATATGAGTCAGATAGATATTTTTTTAATTTAGGCATCCAGCAGCAACAACACAATACAAAACACAGAAGAATAGAAAATATATAAGGCTATAAAAACCTAACTATACAAGGTAAGGATCTATCTGTAAACAGAGCAGTGCAGTAGATGTTGCTAATGGTCATTAAATAATTAAATAATTAACAGAGCAAAGTGCAATGTGCAATAACATTGATTACGAAAGTGACTGATGTGACATAGAAATATAATATAAATATACATACATTAGAAGACAGTTCTAAAAAGAGAATGTGAAAATGTGAATACCCAATCATGAGTAAAGTGTACTTGAATATAAGTGAGGTTGGGGAAGTGTTAGTGTAAATAATTAAGTGGTTGATAATGTTCATGTGGTGTGACTGGGTTAAACTCAGTCAGCAGCAGCATCCCGTCCCCGATGGGAGGAGTTAAAGAGTCTGATGGCTCTCGGAATGAAGGATTTTCTGAGTCTGTCTGTTGTGCATCTCTGTGACAGCAGTCTGCCACTGAACACACTCCTCTGCTTCATGATGGTGGTGTGAAGTGGGTGACTATCATTGTTCATGATAGAAAGCAGTTTATCCAAAGTCCTCCTCTCAGCTATTGTAACCAGACAGTCAGCCCTAGTAGTAAAATGAGGGCCACAAACAGCTCAGCAATATGTGCAGGACATCCTGCTATCCTGCAATATGTGTTGCCTCTTATAGCAGCAATTCCAATCGCCATTGTTTTCAGCAGGATAATGCACACCCACATACAGCAAGGGTTGATCAGGAATGCCTCTGCTAGAATGCAACAGTTCTTTGGCCTGCCTGTTGCATGTTTTTTCTCCAAACAAGAATTTATGGGCTCATCTGTGGGAAATTGTGCTGCTAGATGCCATACAGAACTTAAATTCCTCCATACCCAATCACATCTCATGTTGTATCCAGGCTAGAGGTGGCCCAAGAGATTGTATTCAATTCAGCCGGCATTCAATTTTACATTTTTTGTCCCCAATAAACTCATTCTTTCACTCATATCATTATATTCACACATTTAGCGTTTCATTCAAATCCAACAACTCCAAGCTGTTGGTAGATCCTGGATCAGGGGCCCTGTTTAACCTTCATGCATCACGTTGGGAATGTTTTCTCTCCTTGTGGTCATGGTCATCATTTTCAGCTCAAGCTGTTTATACGCTCCATGAAATGAATGAGCCGTTCCTAGGCCTGTTTATGGTCGACGCAACCTTGCCCTTTACCTGAGGTGCAGTAACGAAGATGCCGTGGTTTTCACGAGACTTCCGCAAGTGCTAAAACTCAAGGAGAGGAGAAAATAACGCAGATTGCATAAAGACTTACTGTGTGAATCGGTGGGGAAAACAGTCCTGTATTATAGTTTTAACAAGAGAATGTTCCTCTGAATGTAAATGCACTCTCATCTCTTGGACAAATATATTCTAGTGGTGGCAATTGGTTTAAAAAAAAAATATTGGTTTAATCACACCAATATTCTGTGATTAACTGCAATTAAAATCAGAAAATAAAACATTTAAATGCTGCAATTCCCTTGTTTTTTCAGGAGGAAGGAAATGTGTGATATGCCTGGCTAACTGACTACAGTTTTTTTTTTTTTACTTTATTCTAATATCTCATGGTAGTTTTGAAACTTTATTTATCTATCTATCTATCTATCTATCTATCTATCTATCTATCTATCTATCTATCTATCTATCTATCTATCTATATATCTATATATATATATATAGGTTCAGAGAGAGGAAGGAGTAGTGAGTATAGTTAGTTTTGAGATTTAATCCATATACAGTCAAAAACCTCTGAAAAGTTCTGTTGGCAACCCTGAAATTTACCAGAGAATTAAGTATTTCTCTCACACAATTATTGCAATAACCCATGTTTCGTTCTACACATGTGTGTGTCAAAACAACACAAAAAAAATACAGAAAGAAAAGTGTACGCAATTTTACATAATACTTTTTTATTTTTTAAACAGATTTTGGCAATACAATAATCATATCTAAAAGCAGATTAAAAAAAGGTTTATCAATTTTGGCATTGTGGGTCTGTGTGTGCCAAACTAAGCATGGAGAACAGAAAGAGGATAATAGAACCGTCTGAGGACTTGACAACTAAAATCGTGGAAAAATATTAACAATCTCAAGGTTACAAGTCCATCTCCAGAGATCTTGATGTTCCTTTGTCCACAGTGGACAGCATAATCAAGAAGTTTACATGCCATGGCACTGCAGCTAATCTCCCTGGGCGTGGACGGAAGAGAAAAATTGATGAAAGCTGTCATGCAGGCTCAGGGTGCATCAGTATCAGCGTGAAGTGTTAGTCAGCATTTGAATCAAATAAATCATAGAGTTGGGGGACCCAGAAGAAGCCCACTGCTGACAAAAATACATAAAAGAGCCAGACTGCAGTTTGCCCAAATCCTTCTGGAAAAACGTCTTGTGGACAGATGAGACCAAGATAGAGCTTTTTGGTAAAGCACATCATTCTACTGTTTATCGAAAATAGAATGAGGCCAACAAAGGAAAGAACATATATGGTGGAGGTTTAACAATGTTTTGATGTGGTTGTGCTGCCTCAGGCACTGGGTGCCTTGACTGTGTACAAGGCATGAGGAAATCTGAAGATTACCAAAAGATTTTGGGTCGCAATTTAGGGCCCAGTGTCAGAAAGTTGGGTTTGGATCCTTGGTCACGGGCCTTCCAGCAGGACAGTGACCCCAAAATACTTCAGAAATCACCCAGAAATGGATGAATGGAGATCTTAAAATCGCTGTTGGGAGAAGGCACTCTTTAAATATGAAAGACCTGGAGCAGTTTGCAAAAGAAGAGTGGTCCAAAATTCCAGTCTAGAGATAAAAGTATCTTGTTAATGGTTATAGTGATATAGTGATTGATTTCAGTTCTTTTTTTTCCCAAAGGGTTTATAATCAAATATTAAATTGAGAGTGCCAATATTTTTTTCAGTTTTTTTATTTTTTTTATTCAGAAGTGTTGCCTGAAACTATATAGATTTTGACTTTTTTGACCTGTTTTTTTTTTTTTTTTTTGTGGGGTGCCAATACACACAAAGAAAATTAACAAGTGTATATACAGCTCTGGAAAAAAATGAGACCACTTAAAATGATGAGTTTCTTTGAATTTACCAAATTAAAAACCTCTGGAATATAATTAAGAGGAAGTTGGATGATCACAAGCCATCAAATCAAACTGAACTGCTTGAATGTGTGCACCAGGAGTAAAGGCATAAAGTTATCCAAAAGCAGTATGTGAGACTGGTGGAGGAGAACATGCCAAGATGCATGAAAACTGTGATTAAAAACCAGGGTTATTCCACCAAATATTAATTTCTGAACTTTGCATCTTTTTTGTTATTTCTTCAGCCATTTCTCATTTTCTGCAAATAAATGCTCTGAATGACAACATTTTTATTTGAAATTTGGGAGAAATGTTTATAAAATAAACCGACAATGTTCATTTTACTAAAATATAAATCTATAAATAGCAAAATCAGAGAAACTGATTCAGAAACTGAAGTGGTTTCTTAATTTTTTCCAGAGCTGTATGTGTATGAATTTCCCGTGTAAAATTTGATTACATTTTATTTTCTGGACAAGTTTCACAATTTTAGTATTGATGCCATTTTTACATTGTTAAATAAAAATGCTAATGCATCACTAGGCTTTGTCAACTTAAGATAAAGCAAAAAAATCTTGGTTCAAAATACAAGATTTCTTTGCCATTTAAAAAAAATGATTGCATTATATTTTCCAGATTAATTACATGCATTAATACAACAACATTGGCATTAATAATACATATTATTATTCATATTTACATTTAACAATTAAACCTCCTACTTAATATTGTGTAGGGTCCTCTCATGCCACCAAAACCGCTCTGGCCTCTAAAGACATGGACTCTACAAGATCTCTGAGGATGTCCTTTGGTATCTGGCACTAAGATGTTAGCAACAGCTCCTTTCAGAAGTTCTGTAAGTTGTGAGGTGGCGTCTCAGCGGATCACATCAGTGAGTCTCCTCATGACCCTGTCGCCGGTTCACCGGCTGTCCTTCCTTGATGTGCTTTTCAAAGACTGACCACTGCATACCGGGAACACCCCTCTAGACCCAGTCGTCTAGACATCACAATTTAGCTCTTGTCAAAGTGTCCCACATTCTTATACTTGTCCATTTTTCCGGCTTCCGACACATCAACTTCAGGAGCTGATTGTTCACTCGCTGTCTCGTATATCTCGTCTCCTTGACAGGTGTCATTGTAACCAGACAATCAATGTTCTTCACTTCACACGCTCCCAAAATACAGTCTGAAGGTGCTACCGTGGATTCTTTGAGCAACGCCATAGAGCACCATTAGAAAGGGATCATTATTACTATCCTGTGTCTGACTGAGTCTCACAAAAAACGATCGTGATGACGTTTTGATTTCAGATTTCAGAATTATTGTCATTTTTTATCATGATAAGAGGTGGATAACTTAAGCTATCACAACTGTACTCACCTCCACATCTAGGAAAACTGTATAAAATGTATAAAAAGGGCATTAAAATATAGATTAACATTCCTCTATATGCGTAACAATGTGTACATTCAGAGTAAACCTTGAAAAAGAAATTTAGTTACTGTACTGTTAATTTAAACAACACAAAATATACATTGCACTGATACTGACCCAAACTACTAACTAATAATCTACCCACTCATGTATTTCATTAACACTTCTTTAGCACTAAGTTCTATTAAAAAAAAATTCTTTGGGAGAACCAAATGTGGTTCTTCTATGGTTATGTTTTAAGAAATAAGATGAGGATGAGAACACTTTCCAAACTAAGCAAACACAAAAAGCAGTTTTAAAAAGATGATTTCATTTATTAATGGAAAAAGCTATCCAAATTAATGTGACCCTATGTGAAAAAAGTAATTGCTGAATTAATTGTGATTAATCACATTTTTGGAAAGCTGTCACAAACCACAACCAGGCCTGACTACTGGTCAGAACTGTTCAATAAAAAAATCACTTAAATACTACATGTCTGACAACATGAAGCAGTATAAAATATATCTCAAAAAGCAACATATTATTTCCTGATCTGAAGAAACTGAAGAACAGATTCCAAAACATAAAGTCACAGACGGATCTTTGAGCTAGTCAATTTTAAGGTTTTAGGACACCAGCTGATGACAGCGATAGTGATTATTCACAAATAGAGATAAAATAGGAACATACTGACATTACTCCATAAGGTTGTGAACAACTCATCCAGAAGGTCACAAAGGAACCTAGAACAAAGGAACCATCAAACCAAGCTGAACTGCTCGAATTTTTGCACCAGGAGTTGCTATCTAAAGTTAACCAAAAGCAGTGTGTAAGACTGGTGGACTAGAACATGCCAAGATGCATGAAAACTGTGATTAAAAACCAGGGTTATTCCACCAAATATCGATTTCTTTTTTGCTATTTCAGCCATTTCTCATTTTCTGTACATAAATGCTCTAAACAACACTATTTGTTGGGGGGGAATTTGGGAGAAACGTTGTCTGTAGTTTATGGAATAAAACAACAGTGTTTATTTTACTCAAACATTTACCTATAAATAGCAAAATCAGAGAAACTGGTTCAGAAACTGAAGTTGAAGCTGTATAGTGTATAGTGTATGTTACGTATATTTAAGATGTTTTGAAAGTTGCTTTAGACTCTTTAGACTACAGAATAATGAATGCACTTGATTAATAATTGTATGGTTTTGATCTCAGTGCTTCCATTTCAAATTACTGTGCGATTCAGCTCTCCTCAGAAAATTAGCCATCTGATGCTCCCTAATTGCTGGTTGGCTCTCCATCCGATACAGAATCCGGAGACAAGGCAAAAGACAAGAGATGCCGAACCTCATGCTGCAGCCGGATGGTACCCTGGCTCCTCCTGCGGTCTCACGCGTTCTGTTTCTTGGAATTTGCTCCAGCAGTGACTGCTTTGTGCTCGGTTAATGAGGAGGGCCAGGAGGCAGGTGGACGTTTCTGCTCTTTTCCGTGTCCTTTCTCTCTCAGCTGAGGTCACAACAGGAATCTTCTGTCCTTTCTGGAGGTCACATTCAAGAGTGGCTACTTGCAGCGTTGTCAGGGTTACCTGCGAAGTCAAACATGGAGGGAGTGGGGGGTTTCTCCTGAGGAGATTATCGCACCCACTAGGCTTGCATTTCCATGACAGATTGCATCAATCAGTGAACGCTAAGTTTAGCCGAAGGGCTGTACAATAAATCGCCTTTGTATTGGTATTGTGATATGAGTTTTTTTTATACTATTTTCTTCCTAATTTACAAGGTCAAAATACCCAACGCACTCATTAGGACCTCCCCTATCACTAGTGATGCCCCAACAAACCAGGAGGGTGAAGACTACCACATGACCCCTCTTTTTGAACTGCTGCTAATGATGCAGCATCGCCGAGTAGCACCAGAGCGTGTTTGAAGGAAAGCACAGTGACTTTGTTCCGATACTTCAGCTCACAGACGCCTTGTGCTGATTGACATCACCCTTTGGAGTGATCTACCCACCCAAAAAGAGAGCAAGGCTAATTGTGCACTCTCAGGGCTCTGGTAGCCAATAGCAAGCTACATGAACAGGATTCGAACGGGCAATCTCCTGATCATAGTGGCAGTGCTTAACCTGCTAGACCACTCAGAGCCCCGATATAAAATTTTGTGTTTAAATAATGACTGAGCTGTGACGAAACTGTGAATAACAGTAAAGTCAAATTGCATTTAAACTTGCATGCAGCAACAGAGGAAGCTCTTCACACCACAGACTATGTTCATGTGACATACAGTACATTAACCAGGCTGGAGTCAGAGTCAGAGATGATCTGCTTCTAGATGAAGTCTAGATACAGTATTTCTCTGCCTCTATGTCACTGAAGTCTGTTCCTGACTGAAGGACTCTTCATATACAACCAAAAAAAAAAACACAATCAAACTTTCAGAGTGATTTAAAGGAAGCAGCTGATGTATCCTTTGTGTTTCTAAGTTGTCTCCAATTCGTAAATAAAAAGAAAGAAAAACTGGAGGATAAGGGTGATAATAGGGGGAAATCAGGTCTTCTACTTCAAGTATTTGTAGATTATTTCTGTAAAGAAATGAAGTTCATAAATCCTACACTTCATAGGACAGTCTTACTAAGAAACTAAAGCCTATACTTTAGAACACAGCTAAGGTTTATGAAGTTTAGTCCTTAATGAATGGGGAAACATGGAGGTTAATGGCTAAAAACTTTAGCTCTTCATTAATCCTTCTTTGAGCTACTTTTAAATTAGAAAAGTAGAATCGTGTATTTTGCCCAAAAAAAGCAAAGACAAACTCGCTCTATGTTTTTTATTTATTTATTTATTTTTTTGCTTGGTGTGCATTTTTATTGTCCTAGCTATTTGGGACTAGATGGACCTAACAAGTAAAAAAATAAATAAGATTTGTCTCAGTACAGGAAGTCGTTTCTGCATAAAAAAAAACACAAAAAAACATTGTCCTCTTATTTATATACTAATTTAAAAATATATACTTGCAATTTTGATGTTCTTTTTGGGACAAACAAAAATGCGTTAAAGAAACCAGAATATATTTTAGATTTTAGATTCTTCAAAGTAGCACCTCAAGCGCAGATAACAGTTTTTGCACATCTTGGCTGGATTTTCTCAGTCAGCTTTATGAGGTAGAGTCATCTGGAATCCCTAGAAAAAAAAAAAAAAAATATATATATATATATATATATATATATACTTAATTGTTCTTAAAACATATTGAGAAATGTCTAAGTATGCTGTAAATATACTAACAGATTTATGTACTTACTTAAAAGATATTAAAGTACATTACTTGAGGTACATTAATATTATGCTTTTATCAAATGTTTGAAAGTAAAGTTTGATCACACTTTTTAAAAAGTGCACTACTATGAAGTTTAATGTAATTCAATATACTTATTTCCAAATATACTTTTGTGCATTTTTAGCAAAGTATGTTACAGTGGTTCACATAAAGTACAATGTATTATGTAACTTTTTTTAGAAAGTAAATTAAATTACTGCATTAAAAAACTTAACTTGTAACATGTTAAAAGTGTAGTAGAATATATTAAAATATATATTTATACCCACAGAGTGTACTAGAAGTGTGCCACTTACAAAAAGAAAGAAACAAGACGCATATTTGGGTAACACTTTACTTGGATGGTCTATTTTATGATGCTCAACCGACATTCAACTAACGTCAAACTGCATCCCTATTTAATGCAATTGAACTGAAAGGTAAAAGTAAATGATTCTCTATTGAATGTAACCCTACATTCAACTCTTAACAAAACTCTAATCTTAACATTTTAGCATTGGGTTTAGAGTTAGATTTAAATTTTAGGTTAGGGTAAAGGTTAGGGTTAAGTGTAGGGTTAGATTTTAGGGTTGATTAAGGGTTAAGATTAGGGTTAGGTGTAAGGTTATGGTCTATTTTAAATCATTTACATTCAACATATGGTTAGGTTTCAGTTAAAAGACATTCAGTTAAATGTTAGTTGGATGTCAGTTGAGCATCAAAAAAGCCATCAAATGGACCATCCAAGTAAAGTGTTACCCATATTTGTAAATATACACAGCTAAGGTTTATAAAGTTTAGTCCTTAATTGTTAACAGTGTTTTTAAATTGGACTGCAGTAGCCTTTCTTTACACTGGCTGTCTGCTATTTATCCACCTTTAAATGTAGTGTTTAGCCATTAAGGGCTAAGACAGGTACCTACGTAAATAGCAACATAATCAAACTAGCTACAGTACGTTTCACAATCAACCCAAGCAGGGGCTTCTTCCAGGCTTTACCCAGCCTGAAACTCTGGTCTGGAATTAGCTGTAATTAGTGTCCGGGTCGGCGCTGGAGGAGAGGTCCGGTTTAAGGAGGTAGAAGAGGGCGAGGTGGCGGGTGGGCTCGCCGCTCGTGTGATTGTTTGCAGCGTAATCATTAAGCAGGGAGCTGATGGTTGTGCTGTGTGGGGTGCTGAGTTGGCAGCGCCTTTAATTACACACTCTCCTGAGCGTGTCATTCCCTTCTCAACCCCCCCCCCCCCCCCCGCCCCAAGCCCCCCCACACATCCACACACGGGCCACATCACCCTCTCCACAGAGCCTTTGCCACATTCACTCATCCTCAACCTATCCTCACTCTCTCAGTGCTCTTCCCTCTCTGTATATCTCTCTCTCTATCTCTATCTCTCTCGCTGTCTTCCTCTCTGTCAGCCTCTATCTTTATCTCTTTCTCTCTCTCTCTCACACAGTGTCTCTCCAGTGCTCTCTTTTTTCCACTCTTTTTTACGTGCAGCACACACACACACACACACACACACACTGTCTGTCTCTCTCCTGATCGCTCTCTCACTTTCTTTATGCTTCTAAATCTGGAAAGTTACCGGTACCACTTTAAAATTAGACTACCTCTATAAAGGGTTTATAAATGGTTTACAATGAGTTTATTAATGGTTAGTAATTAGGTTGTAAATGCCTTACAAATCATTAATGATCAGTTATAACACATACGTAGAAAGGACAACAATGAACCCACAGCCATCTATATTGTTGCCCTTTCTACGTATGTGTTATAACTGATTATTAATGATTTTTAAGGCATTAACAACCTAATTACTAACCATTAATAAACTCATTGTAAACCATGTATACACCCTTTATAAAGGTAGTCTTATTTTAAAGTGGTACCAAGTTACCTTTAAACATTTAGCAGTGTAAAAAAAAAAAAGCTATCAAATGAGGCGTTAAGCTTAAACCTAAACTGCACGTGTGTAAATTACATACACAAATTCCACAGTAAGTCTGGTATTGAGTATTATTTCTTCACATTTGAATTTTTTGCTTATACATAAAAATTATTTCATATAATATTGAGCATCAGAGATCCTTGGTCATTCTGGTTCACCTGTATTTACATATAAATGACTGCATATATGACTACCTATATTGGTCCCTCCACTTGTCCGACCATATCTACACTACTCTCTCTCTCTCTCTCTCTCTCTCTCACTCTCTCTCTCTCACACACACACACACATCCTGTCCAACCCACATTCTCTTTCTATAGCTGCTTTCTCACCCACTGCTTTTACTGTACTCTACACAGGGTTGTGAACTTCTTCAGTACAAAAGTACAAAACCAAAAAAAGTACATTTAGATCAATAGATTAAACATGTCTTGGCTTACCAACTACATTTGGAGGTAAGAACAAAATGGTGTACATTAGATTACTCTCTGAGCTATAATTACTCTCTGAACAATTATTGTGTAAAAGAGTTGTAGATAAAGTCAGTTTTTTTTATTGAATCAGAACTAAAGGGACACACCCAGGAGGTAACATAGACACGAGGGCACCCTGGAAAACCAGCAGATCAAATATCAGGTTTTTAGAAACATGGCAGCTTAAGTTGCGATACGCACTCACCAGCCACTTTATTAGGTACACCTGTCCAACTGCCCATTAACCCTTGTGTGGTGTTCATATTTCTGTTACTCGTTTACTTTGTTACTTGTATTTAATTCAGCAAAATTAAGCAATTTTACATTAAAATGCTTTACACATGCTTGCTTCACCTAAATTGCAAAAGCAATATAAACAGCTTACATGGTTAATATTTGCCCTTTACCTTTCTTATGTTACATTTCTTTTAAAAAGTGCTACTCTTTTTTTTTATTAGTTTTTTAATAAAATGTAAAAGAAAATGAATTAAAGTCAAGATATGAGTAGAAAATTTGTTTAGTTTCAAATTTACAAATGAAGCAATGTTTATTAGCCCTTGGCCAAACATACTGTATGTAATATAATTGTGTGTGTGTGTGTGTGTGTGTTTGGGGGAGGGGTGTACAGTGTGTGTTTATCGAAAATGTGTTTTGATATATGTTTTTTTTTCACAAAAAATGAGCCAATGCCAATGAGTTTGAGTTAGAAATTTTTTTTTTTTTGTATCATTTGATGTAAAATGATTTTTTTTTAGACATGTAGACATGGCCAAGACGATCTGCTGCAGTTCAAACTGAGCATTAGAATGGAGGAAGATAGGTGATTTAAGTGATTTTGAACATGGCGTGGTCTGAGTATTTCAGAAACTGCTGATCTACTGGGATTTTTACGCACAACCATCTCTAGGGTTTACAGAGAATGATCAGAAAAAGAGAAAATATCCAGTAACTGGTATCAGTTTTGTGGAACGACAACAGTAAGTCAAATAACCACTCGTTACAACCAAGGTCTGCAGAAGAAGAGCATATCTGAAAACACAACACATCAAACCTTAAGGCTGATGGGCTACAGCAGGAGAAGATCACACCGGGTGCCCTGACTTCTGTTTAAAAACCTGAGAAAACAGACTCTACAATTCACACAGGCTCACCAAAATTGGATAATAGAAGATTGGTCAAAATTTGGCGTCAACAACATGAAAGCCTGGACCATCCTGCTTTGTATCAATGGTTCAGGCTGGTGGTGGTGGTGGTGCAATAGTGCGGGGAATATTTTCCTGGCACACTTTGAGCCCATTAGTACCAACTGGTTATCATGTCAACGCCGCAGCCTACCTGAGTATTGTTGCTGAGCATGTCCATCCCTTTAAGAACACAGTGCACCCATTTTCTGATGGCTACTTCCAGCAGGATAATGCGCCATGCCATAAAGCGAGAATCATCTCAGACTGGTTTCTTGAACACGACAATGAGTTCATTGTACTTGGATGTCCTCCACAGTCACCAGATTTCAATCCAATAGAGCACCTTTGTTGATGTGGTGGAACAGAAGATTTGCATAATGGATGTGCAGCCGACAAATCTGCAGCAACTGAGTGATGCTATCATGTCAATATGAACCAGACTCTCTGAGGAATGTTTCCAGTACCTTGTTGAGCCGTTGCCACAAAGGGTTCAGGCAGTTCTAAAGGCAAAAGGGGTCCAACCCGGTACCAGCAAGGTGTACCTTATAAAGTGACCAGTGAGTATATCTTCCATATCATATTACCTTATATGCTGTTGGTTTAATCAGAAAACAAGTTGCCTCACCAGGAAGCACCACATGAACACCCTCTGACATATCTCTAAACAATCTGTGTAAAAGCTGGAGCATAAACAAATAGTTCTCACAGGAAAATGAACAGGGCAACCCTATAATACCCCCTGTACCAGCTTCAGTAATAGAATCTCCCACAGCTCAACTAAACATGTCTTAACTTGCCAACAACATTAGGGAACAAAATGATGGAAATTTGACTACTCTCTGAGCTATTCCCCAACAATGATTGTGAGAAAGGGTTGTAGCTACAGCCAGTTACATTTAAAAACCTTTTGAAATTGAATCTGAACTAAAAGGAGAGAGCCAGGAGGTAACATAGACACGAGGGCACCCTGAAAAACTGAATTTGGCACCCTATCCACTGTCCACAAACTTGATAGACCGTGTGTGTGTGTATAAGCAATAGGCTGACAGTAGAGCTTAGATTCTCTGCCCGAACTGAAATCGGGTTGGGCTGAGATTTCCCACCACTTTTCTTGGGCCTGGTCGGGTCAGGCTCAAGAAAATAGTCTGTGACGTAGACTGTTGTCTGTAGTCTGTTTTTTTAATGCTATTTTTATTTTATATAAAACTATGGTGTGATAATCACAATTCAGCAAAGTATTAAATCAAACTGTGTTAAAACTGTGTTTAAAAAAAAAAAAAAGTTGCACAAGTGTGCAGTGCACCCTCCACCTGTTCGTATTGCGCACTCGACTTGCAGCACTGTGTAGTGCTGTGTATTACTGATTACTTATTACAGATTTTTGTGTTTTTGCACTTAGACTATAAGCTTTGTTTGCTTAGAAATTATTTTCTATTTTTAAACCATGTTAAGTTATGTTAGATTAAAGGAAAGTCATTTAGACATCATTCTTGTAGTCTAATTTACCGATGTTTAGGCCCGTGAATCATGTTCATGTTTTAATCTTCTGGAGATCTGTTCTTAAACATAGTTTTATGAAATAATAGGTCTTCTTCAGTGTTACAAGGTTAATTAACATCGTTCTGAACCGATTTTGCTCATTCACAAAAAGTTTTTTTTAAAAGCCCAGTTTAAACCCTGTACATAAATCGGACTCGTGCTCATAATGATTGTTTTTATTCTTCATGTAAAGGGGAATGTTAAGTAAACACAAGCTTCCGAAAATCCAGAAATTAGACAAAAGATCATAAAACGGCCCCATTAGTGCTGATTTTTACAGCTTATTGAATTGAATTGTCTTTCTCTCTATTGCTCTCTTACTTTCACTTTCTTTCCCTGCACACACACACACTGCTCTTACAGTCTGTCCTTTATGAAGAGGGATTTGAACCGCCGGAGCTCAGCCAGTGCTGGGGAGTGTTTAATAAAGATGCCGTTTCTACAGAATTATAGTTCTTCAGTGCTGATCTATAAAGTAAATATCAGCACTAATGCTGCTGCCTTCAGAACAAACCTGTGATTTTTTATACTCAGATCAAACACCAATTTAAATTAAATAATTTTCCTTCTCGGGTTTTTGGACACGCGGCAGCTTGGTCGCAATATTTTCATGATTTTCCTTTATAAATCATTGGTCGTTTTGATCAGCTAATTCAGTCAAATATGTCATATAGCAGTAATAACAGTGATATATGAAGTTTATAGGAATTACAGACAGTGTGCAATAATTATTTAAACAAAATTAGGCAGGTGCATATATTTCGGCACCCATGTCATTTTATTGATTTGAATACCTTTAGCACTAATTATAAGAACACAAAATATGTTTGGTAAGCTCATTGACTCTTGACCTACATACACAGATGAATCCAATTATGAGAAAGGGTTAAGGTGGCCAATTGCAAATTTTGAATATTATTGAAAATATATGTTGGGGTGCTCTTCGTGTTTAGAAACCATCAAACCTGACTGAACTGAAGATGTTTTGTAAAGAAGAATGATCCAAAACACCTTCAACCAGAAGCCAGACTCTCAATGGAAGCTATAGAAAGCATTTAGAGGCTGTTATTCTGCAAAAGGAGGATCTACTACATATTGATGTTGAACATTTTTCTGTTGGGGTGCCCAAATTTATACACCTACCTAATTTAGTTGGAAGCATTATTAAACTACACTTTCTGTAAATCCTATAAACTTCATTTACTTCTCTAATATCTCTAATGTGCTCGTCTGCTGTATGATATATTAACGGAAATTTCATTGATTTATAAAGGAAAATCAAAATTATCAGGGGTCCCCAAACTTTTTTATACCACTGTAAAAACCAAGAGATAAAATAAACACATTTTTAAAGATTTCAGTCAACATCCTGAACCTAAGCTGGAGCTGGAATAAAATACAGGAAACACAGAAGCACCACCATCTTGTCATTAGACAGCAGAGAAGACTATCTATGCAGTTTGAATCTGAGGGATACTGTATATGGAGTCGGAAGGATCATGGCGATCTAGGACAGCAGTGTTTTTCAAAGGAGTCTCTTCAGCTCAGGGTAAGCTCTCCAACTAGCTTTGACAGTGGTTTGAAGAGGGGCTGACAAGTCCAAAGGGAAAAGAGTGAACAGAAGGGTGCATTCACTTTTCACATTCGTCTTCTCAACAACCACACGCTGCACCAACCCAACAGGGGTCGAGTTTCCGAGAATGCGGGGTCAGCGTCAGACGCTGCAGTGGCTTCCACTGGTTCCTGCCATATCTGTAGCTGTGAGGTTCATTACAGCATGACATCCAAGAGCATAGAAGCCATGAAAAAGCTGCTGACCCTACAAGGGACTTGAATAAGTCATGCGGAACCACCGAGCGTATACCCTTCATCCACGGCGCGCCAGATCAGAATCACGCGCATAACACTTCTGGTACCATTATGAGAAACTAATTAGGCATTCATGATTAGATCAATTATTTGACCAAGACCTTAATTAGCTGGCTGTTTGCAAAGCATGTAATCATTTATTATGCGTAATTGGATCTCACGTTTGGTCGCCTCAGGGTTGGGCTCTATAAGCATAAGCGTGCTTCATAATTCAGCTTAGTAGTAAGGATCCTGAATGTCCTGAAAGACTGGGGCACTTTCACAGAATTCACAGAACTGACACCATTTAGTCGCAGGATTAACACGTGACAGAACTGGCGGCAGATGTGTACAGCACGTTTTTAAATGTGTGTCTTCTGTAGTCAGACCTAAGACCTAATTATCACCACGAGAGTGCAGATACAGTTACTACAGTGCGCAGTACACTCTTAAAATAAAGGTGCAAATAGTTCTTAGAGTGCTATGATCATATTATGAAAAAAACTTTAAATTAAGGTGAAGAATCTTTACATTAATTAATTAGGTTTTGTCAGGTCATTAAAAGGTTCTAAATACTCTTAATACACATTTTGTAGATGGCCCTTACCTTTAAGCATTAGTGAAAATACAGGACACTTGTGAAACATTGTGTGGGAAACATTAATAGGCTTCAAATATCTAAACACCCTATTAAATTAAATACAGTGTATTTGTATTACACTTTTTATGAGTTATGTCGCAAATCAGCTATGCAAAAAAAATCAATGCAGTAGACTTACGCTTCCTCCCGGCCACTGCGCTCCTCCAATGAACGTCGCCTCGCTTTACCAAACAAACATTCACACAAAGCAATCCAGACTGTTCTCATACAGAGTTCCCCAATGGTGGAACAAACTACCTTCCACTACCAGATCAGGAGAATCTCTCGCTATCTTTAAGAAACTCCTGAAGACAGAGCTCTTCAAAGAGCACTTACTCTCCTAACACCTCTAACACACTAACTACTTCTAACTTCATTTCCTTCTTCCCCTCCTTTATTCCTCTATCCTATTATTTCCCTTTGACCTCCTTTAGGCCCTATGTAAAGATGTTTTTACTTTCTATTACCTTTGTACTTCAAATGTAATTTAATGTAATGCTTTTGAAAGAAACAATAAATGAGCAGAGCAGGTGTCCCATTACTTTTGCATATGTTTTCCTTCCTAAAAGTATGCCCTTGAAGAGCATGTATTTCTTAGTAGCCTACATATGAACTTTTGATGAATAGATATTGTATCTAGACTCAGGGTGGATTGGAAGATTGATCCATCCTTGAAACATTTTTCTCTCTCTCTCTCTCTCTCTCTCTCTCTCTCTCTCTTTTTCTCTCCCTCATTAAGAAGCTCAATAACTATGGGCAAATTAAAAATTTGCTGAATATCCTGTTGGGAACGGACAGTGTAATGATCAGCGTAGCAAAACACTTTATTCCTCATCATCCACAATAATCACCAATAAGGACGAAAACACCGAACCTTACGTTCCAGAGCTCGATTAAGCTGATGGCCTGTCGAAGTCAGACGAGTGTGTTATTTGGGTGGGTAGAGTGTGTGTGTGTGTGTGTGTGTGTGTGTGTGCTGACTTTAGGGACCCCAGCAGCAATAGTGGGGGTTGAGCTTTGCTGATGGTAGACAGCTGTAGCCGTTTGCAGCTCATCTTCTGCGTTTGACTGACACTTCCATTCTGGTTAATTACAGCTCGGGCCTGGTCTCCACAGACGCAGTACAGCTAAACAAGCAGTCACAAAACAGATAGCACCGGAGCCCCGGCAGAGAATGATGAGGCGTGTGGGCCCAGATACGCAATAAGAATATGCAGGTTGGGTGATAAACAATCTATTCTATACACCGGCGGCCGCTACACACATCAGGCCCGCCGTCAACGTGTATATTTTCAGGGGAAATCATGACTTAAATGTCATAACTGAAATATTTCACTTCATTTTCACAGAGTAAATCTGTTCTAGTCTGCGGATGCATTCCATGTTTATTATTCATGGAGTTTATAGCTCGGTTTACGTTGACTTTATGCACATTTGACGAGTTGTAATGTGAAATTGCATAAGGGAAAAAAAGTTTGTGAATGTTTCTGTTTGGCAAATGAAGTAAATTTATATGTGCTGACAGGATCCTGCAACAAAACTGACATTGCATACAGAACCAAGACCAGAAGTCAAAATCAGTGACACGTTTGTATCTTAACAGTGCAGCGCTTTGTGTGTCTCGGCAGAGGATAGTGATCTACGTGTTCACCCTGTGAAAATACGCCAGCAGCTGATTTAAGGGAACAGCAAAGTTATTTTATTTTTTATTCTGTTTATAGTTGAGTTAAAAGCCAGGTTTGCGCTCCTCAGCGCATCTGTATATGTGTGTTTAACATGCAGGGCTGGGTACGTGACACGCCGATATGAACAGACTTTTGACTGTTGTTCATTTCTCTCAAAACAAAGTGGAAAAAAAGAAATAAAAGAAACAAAAACATTGAATGGGAAGATGTGTCCAAACTTTTGACTTGTACTCTATTTAGGTAGAGGTCAGCATGGGCTTGATGTTTTTTTTTGTTTGTTTTTTTTTCAGTTTAGTTCTCCAGCACTGGGCCTGGAGTAGCTTTAGCATTAGCCGCTAACCACTATTTCTCCATTCAGAGGTGAGTATTATCAGCCTGTAGCCTGCTAACCTAACCTAATTTCAGCTAGCACTGCTGGAGCAGCATTAGCATTACCTGCTAATAGTTAGCCGCTAATGCTAATGCTCCAGCCTTAGTGCTGGAGAAATTTGGGAATCTAGGCTTAGTATAAATAAACAGAAGCGCTTTACTCCCTTTACTCACCCAAACAAACAGTTTTCAGGAGAGAAGTCTGTGTAGATTAACATTCAGCACTCGTTTGACTTCAAAAGAAAGTCTTTTTTATTACAGTTTTGTTTACTTAGCTTAGCTTTACTTAATTTAGTTAACCTAACCCCACCACCACCCAGCAGCGAAACCTGCGGAATTAGAAGTTCCTTATTTTGTCTTTTAAAATGCGCCTTATAAACCCTTTGCACCTTATGTATGAAAATAGACCAGAAAATAGACCTTCACTGGTCCTTATAGTGCAAAAAATACAATATACATATTGTTTATCTATATACCTAGTATCTCCATTTGTGGCATTTTATTATTATTACTTTTTTTTTACTTTTTAATCTGTCAAAAACTGTTTAATTTATTTATTTATTTATTTTTTTTAAAGGTCACTGTCCATCAACCGGGAACTTGCTGGACAGTAAACTTGGTTGTTGTTTGTGGGCCTGGCCCTGTTTGTTATCCCTCAGCTAACAGACTAGCCGATGAGAGCCTGTGAGCGTGTGCAGCGCTCCACACTGCTGCTCTTTAAACTGCAGTGAACGCTTTGTTACGTGACCTCTGGATCAAAGCTCGCTGTGTTAGAACACATTGAAATTAGTCCCAACAGATCCCCCCTCTCTCTCTCGCTCTTTCTCTCTCTGACTACAAAGCATTTTAACCTTGCTCTGGGTCAGCGTGAAGAGAAGCATCCTCTACAGTAGCAGACAGCACTGCTAGAAAGCACTGAGCAGTCTTACTGCGGTGTGTATTAATACACTGTCAAAAATGATGAGTTAACTAACAACACTCGAGCTGAGGTTCAAAGTCTGGGCTGCAGTGGAGGCTGAACAGGTCCTCTGTACGACTGCTTTACGAAGACATGAAGAGTCCTCCTCAGTAGGCTGTTGATCACACATTTGGAACAAGGTGTTATGGTGAGGTCACACGTGACAACATCATGTGATGACACTAAGGTGTGAAACTCATGTGCTTTAGGTTTTAAAACATTTTAAAGCAAACCCTGCACCACATTCACTGTAAAAAAATAAAACTTAAAAATGTTCTTGTAATTTTTAAGTCAGCTGAATGACAAATACTGAATTGCACCCTAAAATATTGCAAAAAAGTTGGTCTAACTAAATAATCTGTGTTGTCACAATGTACTAATTGTAGTTGAACCCTAGTCAAGGCAAAACCAACCACTCTGCACTACTGCACATGCTCAGTTTGACACTTTTTTATTGGGGTCTACGGAGCAATTATGCAGGGGTTTTCACTTGATGTTAATCACGCTATTTGCATATTGGGCGTGTCCTTCCACTTCTCACTCACCATCAGTGTGTAAGCATTTTCCACAAGCTGCCTTCTCTTGGAATTTGCATATGGGTTATATAATAGTAACTGCCTGGCCTCAGTGTTGAAGGCTGTAAGAGCAAGTTACTATATTTTGTGTTGCTTAGGCCATCTGGTTACATTTGCATTAATTGCAATTGTTTTACATACCTGACAACAAGGTGGTTATGTAATAATCATAAAATCCACATAAATTCCAAATACCCAGTTGCTATGTTAAATTAACAAAAATATAGTGTTGCGCCCGCTTTTGATTTATGTAAAACATTTCATTGGTGTAACTTATTTTTTTTAGTTGGTCCTAAAGGATAGTCAGCAAAACTTGCAAAACACATTTTGTAGAACTTAAATCAGGCCAACTAAAGACACAAATTACATTTCGAATTTGGTGAGATTTAATATTTGAAGTTTCAATGCATGTGAAAAATGAATGATCTGAGCTAAAGATTTCTGGTTGGCACAACTGCATGTGTTCTTCTTCAAAACTTAAAAAACTGAGTTGGTCTCAAAACTCAAAAATCTAGTGCAGTAAGTTGCCTTAATATTTTGAGTTTTCTCATTTTTCATTTTTTTATTTTTACAGTGTTGTTGCCCAATTTTCTTTTAATTGTAGTTAACTGAAGACCACAAAGGATACATCAGCTGCGTCCTTTAAATGGTTTAGAATGTCGTCTGTATTCCCCAGTGAAAACAAAGTAGATCAAAGTATACTAAGCATCATTATGCTATAGTGCACTAAAGTGTACTTGCAGCTACATATTATTAATCAGTATATGTAAAGAGTGCTAAAATGGAACAAATATTTTGTACTATTATGCTTAAATTGTATAAAAATAATACAAAAGTCTTACAATACAAAATTGTGCAAAAGTGTACTTAACTGTACTAAAATGGAACTATTTTAAATACTAAATACTAAAGTAATATTTAAACATTCTACTTCATGTATGCAACCCCATATTTTAAATATTCTTAAAGTAAAATTATAATGGGTTTAATGAATATTACAATTGTATCACTATTACACACTAAGTATATTAGAAATGTAATAAGAATTAATGTTAAATATATTTACATCAGAGTACAAATAAGTGGCACACTTCTAGTATACTTTGTTGGGTATAAAAATATATTTTAATTTACTGTACTACAGTTTTTAGCGTGTTACAAATTAAGTTAAATTGTTTTTATTTGACTTTATTTAAATATATTATTTTACACTGTATCCCATAATTTACTTATATTTATATTTTTCTAATTATAATTACAGAGCATTGAAATACATTTTAACTGCTATATTAATGTAATACCAAAATATATATTTTTAAAACATTTTACCAATGTAGTAATTTTATTTACTTTCTAAAAAATTACATGACACATTATACTTTAGTTTAACTACTGTAACAGTTGTTTTTAACACTCTTTGCTAAAAATGTACAAAAGTAGATTTGGAAATATTTTTTTAGAAGTATAGTGAAGTACATTAAACTAAAAGTGTACTTCATAGCAGTTTATTTATTTAAAATACACTATATTGTACTTTTTAGAAAGTATGATCAAAGTTTACTTTCAAACATACTTTTATAAATGTACTTTACGCAGGTAATTTACGGGAACAGCAAGGTTAATTTAATTTTGTCTTCTGTTCATCACCAAAGGGCGATGTCGATCAGCACAAGCCATCTGTGAGCTGATGTATCAGAACCGTGACACTGCGCTGCATCAGCTGCAGTTCAAAAAGAGGCGGTTGCTGATTTTGTATTTATTGTATGTATTGAAGGAGGCATGTGCTAGTCTTCACCTTGTCCTGGTGTTTAGGGCATCACTAGTGACAGTTGGGGTCCTAATGAGTGGGTTGTGTAATTGGCTGTATAAAACTGGGGAGAAAATGGGAAAAAAAAAATAAATAAAAAATTGCACTGACCCTGATTGAGGTTGTGTATGTGCCCAACATGGACTCTATGGACAAAACTTATTGGGTACCAGTTTGGCTAACCATACAGGCCCCACATGGGATTAAATGCTATTTGGGCAGTGACACAAACGTAACATGTCCACCTCTTTGTCTGGAAGTTGCTCATTTGCTCAAGTTGGAACAAACCTGCTAAAAGAGTTAAGCTCCTCCAGCACAAAGCTGCACTATCAAAACAACACATCCAGTAATTCAGGCATTTTAGATCAGCTCACTGCACTCCAAACAGCGTTTGAAGAACAGCCGGCCGTGAAAACACTTCAACTTCTGCAGAGCAGCATTTCCATTTCAAATACCGAATTTCAACCCCGATCAACATTTCCAGCTTCCAAATCAAAAGCAAGCGGCGAACGGATGCTCAGATGTTCAACCAGGCCCGAATCAGTGCTGCAGACGCAGACTGCCCAGGGGCACGGCCCTCACACACACACCTCACGCTCCACGGGCCGGCAGAAACACGAGAGCCGGAGAGGAGGCATCACGAGGCTCTAATGTTAAATAATGCATGTCATTACCTGGCCGCAAGGAATGATTAAGAACAGGGGTCTTGCCAAAACGGTGCGCCGCCGTCCCCCCGTCACCTCGGCCCGTTCTCGGCCATAAATCACGGCTGAAATCTGATCATCACGATCTCCTTTTAAAGGACTACTTCACCCACCAATGCTAACACTGCTAATAATGAATGAAAGACAATAGCAGCCTGATATCATTATGGTGCTCTGCTCTCCCCGTATCCCCGAAGCCCAGTGTCCACCATAAATCATATCTGACATCCCATCAGAACAGTAGCTAGCCCACATTTAGGCTGTATAGTAAGAAATACTATATCCACAAAGAGTCACCTTTACCTCTACCATAAGAAAATGTGTGGTAATGCTTTACTGTGGGACACTGTTTAGAAGGTTATGGAAAACCCACATTTATGGCATTTTATGACAACTGGCGTAAACATACATAATATCCTATGAATTCTTATTAAAAAAAGCATCAGTTGTCACAAATGCTGCTTATTTCAACTTTGATGTTAAGCTAACATGACAGCGGGGCAGATCTAGCCATTTTGGGGCCCTAGGCAAAATATAAACAAGGGGCCCTCATTCTTGAAACTTGGAACGATCGATCGGCAGTGTATCGGTATCAGACGATTTTTAGCCAAAATACAGTATCGGCGATCGGCAGATATTCTTCCGATTTTAGCCGATCTGATTCAGGAGTATAGAGCTAAGCAGTTTATCAGAGCTGTGTGTGGATGAAACTGGTGAAACTGGTGAAAGCTGCAGTTCCTCCTCCAACCACTAGTCGGAGTTGCAGCAGCACAAGCCCCACTGTCTTTACTCAGTCAGAGCTACAGCCCAGCCACGGGCTACAGGGCTCAGCTTTTCTTAAATTAATCTGTGTAGGAAATAAATGTTTTAACCCCACTAACCGGATAATACAGCTCTCTACAGTTCATCTTTCAGCCCAAGCAGCTAACAGCAGCAGTTTAGAGCAGCCGTCCCGGAGTCACTGCTGGGATTACATTATAAACAGGTCAGTTAGCGCGCTGCTAACCTCATGATGTTTATAACTACGGAGTTTAGTGGACACACCACGGCTGCAAGGTTAGACTGTTGAAGGCTACTGAAGACTATTAAAGTCTATTGGAGGTTATTAAAAGGGTTATTGGGGGCAGAAATCAGTAAAGGCTGGTTAGATAAGTGATTCAATTCCTTGTCCTTTGCTGAGGTGAAACTGCGACTAGCGTTGTCACAGTGATGTTTATTAACGTCATTAAAACAGATTTTGTCAGCTATTGTCTGATAAATATTTACACATAACTTATTTCTTCTTAAAAGCGTTTATTTTGGTCAGTAACACTCGTATTTATTTACTAGCAGCGTAAATTACCAGTGTTTGCTTTGGTGTGGATGTAATTAGAGGAATCTGTACCAGGTTTGTCTGGCACCTTTGTGGCATTAATGTGGCATTAATGTGGCTTTTGGCCCTGCCCAATATCGGCCATCTGAATTGGCCCCAAAAACACTGATCGGTTCAGGAGGTGTATAAAAGGAGGTGAATTTTGGCAGTGCATCTGCGATTCTTTTGCTCTCTGTCCGTTTCTTTCGTTTAGCAGAACCACTTTCATAACTCCGCTTCATTTTCACTGTGACAGCTGACAGTCTAGTCGCCAACAGTTCCCGCTGTTTTGGTTTGAAGTTACGTCGTGTGGCACATTGCTACGTCATCATATTATGGACTAGTTCAATGCAAGCAACGGAGGGCGGTAAGTGTGTTCGGACAATTAGTATTTAGACATTAATTCGGTATTCTACTGATATTTCTGTTGTTTTTTTTATAGATTTTTTTTTTACTTTACATAAGTAACAAGTTAACATTGTTTTTGGTGTATTTACTGTAGCTGGGATGGTCAGATTTGGGGGCCCCTATGGAGGACAGATTTGATCGAGGCCCTAGGCAAATGCCTAGGTTTGCCTAATTAAAGAACCGCCTCTGCATGACAGCGATATATGGTGACTTTAGTTTGGCATGACGTCTGTTGGAGTGAAAAGTAACATTTTACTGCAGGGCACTGTTATTAAGGCTAAACGACAACTGACATAAACATACACATTTACCTGTACCAGTCAAATTAAGCTGTAAAGTGTTTTTTTATTATTTTAAAAGGTTCTACGTTGTAGATTCATACTAAATTCATCCATATTTAACAAACCAGAATAAGTTTTATATTTTAGATTCTTTAAAGTAGAACCTCTTGCTTAGAGATACAGTGTGGCATTTTCTCTCTATGGTCTCAAACCCACATAAAGAGGAGCAAGAAATTCAGAAAATTAACTCTTAACAAATTCAGCACAGCTGTTAACTGAAAACCATTCATTTATGAAGTCGATTTATTTATCATGTCGACTGTAAATAAATTGTAACAGCGAGTACTTCACCAGTACTTACACTGTTATTACATGGATTGTTAATGTGTAACTACAAAGTTATTAGAGACACCTCTTATAAAGTGAAACCATTAAATCAAGTTTTTACATGAAAACAGCATCACATATGATTTAAATAGATGCAAATAAACACACATACAGTAAAACGTAACAAGGAATTCTCATTTTTAACTAAGTATGTTATATCCTGTGATACAAGCTAAAGAACTGTAGTAAAGTTTGAGATTTCTCCTGGATGCTCCTTAAGCCAGCATGTGTAACTACATGTTCAGTTCCGTCAGCAGCTCACCTGATTTACCACATTTACCAATTTACCAAACCGGGTGTTGATTAATATGATGAGAATTAGAAAGAACTCTATTAAACCCAGATGAGGAGAAGAGATTAGGAGATGTTTTAGGGAAAACAGGGCTGTAAAAGTTGCACTGCTTTTTGTAACATTGCTGTTTGTATTTATTGTAATGCTGTAATGTGTTTTACTGAGCTAATAAACATTTACTTCACAGATAAGAAGCTTTTTCTTTGCTAAAAATTCCCACAGTGTCAGGAGTGCATAGCAGGGAGAACCAGGGGGCGGACGTAAATGCAGGTAATGCGGATTTATTGCAAAAAATAAATACATAAATAAAAAAACCAAAAGAAACACACAACCTAACAGACGTGTAGCACGCACAAGAACTCACACCATACTGAAGACAAAGGGGCTATAAATACACTCACACACAATGGGAAACACCTGTTGTCACTGAAGAGGGGGAGGAGCTACAAATGGATACAGGTGGGAGCACTAAAGACAGGAACGGAGACAAGGGGAGAGCCATGTGCTCTGAACAATGAAAAACAAAGGAAGGGAAAAAACATGACGGCTGATGAGGGACAGGGCAAAAACGTGACAGTAGGCCCTTCCAAATGCGCAACTCCTGGGGCGCATAAAAAAAACAAACAAACAAAAAAAAACCCAGGCGCCGGTAAGGAGAGAGACAGGAAAACCCGAAAAAGTGAAAAACAGGACAAGAGAGGGGAACAGAGACCAGACATAAGACTAAACGCGAGAAATACAAGAAATAAAGTCACTGAAGCCTCAAAGCCACGGGCACGGAGGCTAAGAGAGGGCGCTGCTGCTGTCTCCATAGCAAAGGTGGCTATAGAGCCACGGACACGAAGGCTAGGAGAGGGCGCTGCTGCCATCTTAGCAGGGATTTAGCAGGGGTGGCGGAAGCCACAGAGCTACAGAGTTCATGGAGACCGGCGCTGCTGCCGCTGTCGTCGGTGCGACGGGGGTCGCGGACACGGGGACCGGCGCTGCTGCCGCTGTCGTCGGTGCGACAGGGGTCGCGGACACGGGGACCGGCGCTGCTGCCGCTGTCGTCGGTGCGACGGGGGTCGCGGACACGGGGCCGTCGTCGGTGCGACGGGGGTCGCGGACACGGGGACCGGCGCTGCTGCCGCTGTCGTCGGTGCGACGGGGGTCGCGGACACGAGGACCGGCGCTGCTGCCGCTGTCTTCGGTGCGACGGGGGTCGCGGGCACGAGGACCGGCGCTGCTGCCGCTGTCGTCGGTGCGACGGGGGTCGCGGGCACGAGGACCGGCGCTGCTGCCGCTGTCTTCGGTGCGACGGGGGTCGCGGGCACGAGGACCGGCGCTGCTGCCGCTGTCTTTGGTGCGACGGGGGTCGCGGGCACGGAGCTTACCCGCTACGTCCAGGGTTAGGTGAGTTCTTCTGTCAGGAGTGCATAGCAGGGAGAACCAGGGGGCGGACGTAAATGCAGGTAATGCGGATTTATTGCAAAAAATAAATACATAAATAAAAAAACCAAAAGAAACACACAACCTAACAGACGTGTAGCACGCACAAGAACTCACACCATACTGAAGACAAAGGGGCTATAAATACACTCACACACAATGGGAAACACCTGTTGTCACTGAAGAGGGGGAGGAGCTACAAATGGATACAGGTGGGAGCACTAAAGACAGGAACGGAGACAAGGGGAGAGCCATGTGCTCTGAACAATGAAAAACAAAGGAAGGGAAAAAACATGACGGCTGATGAGGGACAGGGCAAAAACGTGACACACAGGTGCACAGGCTGAAGCACTGCTGTTTATTTAATACCTGATGGCACACCCTGATTCATTTAGTACAAAAGGTAGTACAGAAAATATACAAAATGTACTGTATTGGTCCTTTAAGGAGGAGCATTTTACAGAAATAAACTTTTTTATGCTACTCTTGCTAATACAGTAAGATGTAAGAAGACCAGTAGGGGCATTAGAGGCATGCTGTCATTAAGCAAATGAGACCCAGCTTTTAACATTTTTAAATATGGCAGGATGAATTATAGCTTTAAAATGCTTAAGACAGGTCACAGTAGGTGAAAGGAGTCAAGTGATTTTAACATGTGGTTAGCAAAAAATAAATAAATAAAAAGGAACATGGAGAGTATGCTAATTCAGCATGCAATAATTACAAGTCTAAATTCACATAGGGGCTCCAATCGGTTATACAGCGGTAGCTGGTATATATTAATAAATATAGATTCTGCAAGAAGCGCCCTTAGGGTTTGGCTTGACTTGGAACTGGAGTTCTAAAAGCTGACAGGGCTGCTAATCAAAAGTATAGCTAAGGCTGTGGAAACGGCAATGAACAGAACTGTAAAGCCGTGATGCCAGCCCAAGAGGAAGGAGAAAATAAAGTGAGGTAGCTCCAGAGCCCATCGTCCAGCTCGCTGCCTTCGCCTGCCCTGAAGTGATCCACTCCTACAGACTCAATATTAGTGATTTAGCACCTGACCCCAGGTCAACCGGTACAACAGCACAACTCCAGTTCTCCTGCTGTTTCTGCTCCGCCCGCGGCCGCAATGTAAAATGGTGTAATTGATACTTGACGGGAATGAGCACGGCAACACGGTGATAACCGCTGGCTGGATGAACAAGGAACAGGTAGAGCACTTTAAGTCATAACAATCAGTTATTTAATTAGCGCATCAGTGCTAATTCCATTAAATCAGTGTTTAATCAGGTTTAACAATGATTTAGCTTAGAGATGCTTAAAAAACACAGCTTTTCACTTGTGTACCAGTCAAAAGCTTGGACACACCTTAAATAAATGAGTTTCTTTTTTTAACATTTAATTTTGTTTTGCGTTAATACTAAAGTCATCCAAACTATGAAAAAAAAAACATATGTAAGTATTATTTATAAACAAAAACAAGTGTTAAAACTTTGAATAAGTTTGATATAATTTTAGATATTCAGCACTCAGTTTTTTGAATAAGGTTTATATAATTTTAGATATTTAGTATTCAGTTTAGGATTCAGTACTCATTTAATAAGCTGGTGTGTCCAAACCATTGACTGTATTTTTAAGTAAATCCTACAAAAGATATATATTGTTAGGGTCAATTCTGTCATTTTGATTTTATTTAAATTTATATGCAATGTTTCTGCTAAATTCTAAACATAATACACACAAAATATTGAGATGTATTTGTTAGTTGAATTAAGCAAAGTTTAATATATATATATATTTATTGAGTGACACATCTGTGTTGTTTGAGTTGGTTTTATAAGCCCAGCGCTGCAGTGAATTACTGTATGTTTAAAAATCAGTTTATAGCCATTTCATGGAATTAGACACATATTAATGCTAAGTAGAACTAGCTAACTATGCTGTAGGTAGAGCTATAAACTGATAAATTCTGCTACATGCCTTGTAGCTGACATCACTAATGTAATGTAATGCATGTAATGACTCTTATGTCAGTTAATATATATATATATATATATATATATATATATATATATATATATATATATATATATATATATATATATATATATATTAACTGACATAAGAGTCATTACATGCATGTTTTTTAAACATACAGTAATTCACTGCAGCGCTGGGCTTATAAAACCAACTCAAACAACACAGATGTGTCACTCAATAAACACAATAAACAGCCACTTTACTATTACCTATGTACTGCGTTTTCCACACTACAAGGTGCACTTAGAATCCTTTCATTTCCCCTAAAATCATCAGTGCGTCTTATAATCTGGTGTGCCTTATAGTGCGAAAAATACAGTAAATCTCCTTTAATGACTTCTTGCATGGTGGTTTGCAGAAGTTTTCTTCAGTGTCTCATGAAACATGGCATCCCAAACAGTGTTAAATATTTTGTTAGGGTCAATTCTGTCGTTTTGATTTTGCTTACATTTATATGCGATGTTTCTGCTAAATTCTAAACATAATACACACAAACAGTACAGTGTTAAACTAGTGTTAAAGATAGCTAGCATGTTTGATATGCTAGCGAGTTAAAGCCCTCTGGCATTCTCCATTTTTTTGCTTTTTTTTTGCTTGTTTTTAACATAATGAAATCTCAGTAATACAAAAAAGAATGAAATGTCACTAATAAACAGATTACCTCAACGCAGCACGACTCTGAGGATGTTAGCTAATCAGAAATTAACTAGAATATAATATGATTTTGGAAATGAAAGGAACCTTAAGCTTTTACAATGCGGTAAACAGTATAGCGGAACTGCGCTAGCCTTGTGGAAACAAGCCATTACCTCCGGTAACCTTTTCAAAAGCCACTTGTAATAAGCAAATCCTGAGCTGTATTACAGCATCCGCTCGCTTCATTGGCGGCTAAATTCGGTGGCATTACATGGTCTGGCTGTGTGATGTGAAAGGGCACCCAATAAAAAGCATCAGGCATGCTAATGTGGAGGCACAACCCCATTTCGGACCAATTTAGCACGGAATGAGCAGCTGCCTCGTTGCGCTTGACGAAGCCTTATGCTGTAAGTCAAGCGTTTCATGAAGCTGAGAACTTAAAGGAGGAAACAATATGCCAATTTCGAGTCACCCGGAGTAGCATCAGGTTCCTTTGTGACTGACCTACATACAGGAACTCGCTCTATGTTTTTCTTATTAGTCTCGTATCGGCTTTGAATTCGTTCTGTGTTCTTTTTAGCCGGTCGAATTTGAGGCGAATTAGAATCCTAATGATCCGACGTCACGTTTACGCGTACAGTATGGTAGGTTCTGTAAAAAAGGAAGAACCAAAAAAACAGCGTTCACAGAAAGGCTGCGCCGCTATTCATCCTTCCCCTTGGGTTTGGGTTCGACTCGGCTTTTTGCGTGACTTACCAGGCGCAAACAGAGGGACACGAGGCCGATTATGTCGTTCTTAGAGTTTCATTACAATGCAAGATCGCTTTAGCACTCCGGGGGATTACGGTGGCCCCAGCCAAATGTGGCAGGCAGATAACGGTTTAATACACCGCTTCCTTCTTCCTTCTTTCCTCCTATTTTTTTTTTGTTTGCCCTCCTCCTCATATCCCACCCGGATCCGCCAGCCCTGGAAATGTCAGAATCCAAAGCAGGGGGTATGAAGAGGGACGGGCGGGGAGGCTTGTTCTGTGGATGCCGCGGCTTCGGCGGCGGAGATAAAGCACTTATTCTGTTTTCTGAAGCTGATAGGGGTATTCCCAGCCTAGCCAGGCACTCATCCCCGCTAAATCTGCCGTTCTGCCTCAGCCTGAGCCTCGGCACAGCCAGTCTCTCTGCGCTAGCCTCGGGCGAGTCTTACACACACGCTAACGAGAGGTGTCACAGGAAGATACGCGCTCATGGCACCAAGAACACGGCAAGGGCAACGAGAACACAGGCCTGCCGACCGCGCAGGCCGCGCGCTGTTATTCCAGCTATTTCAAATCGGTGGTGATAACCGGCTGATAGAATAAGTGGTGTAAATTAAACCCACAGGGCCATTCGTTGCAGTGGTTTCACCAGCGTTAATGAGTGTTGTTCAATATGACAGAATGGCAGTGTGTACGTGCTACTTTATACAGTGCTAAGATAATACAAGAGCCATTATTTATTTATCAAAGCCGTGTATGGTGTAATATTCAATAAACAACCCCAGTTCAAAAAAAAGATATAATAATTGGAATTTTATGTAAATTGTACACGAATGTCAATAAAAAAAAGAATGCAATCATTAGCAAATATCACAGATGTTGAAAGTGAGACATTTTAACATTTCAACATTTAATATTCAACATTAACGCATTCTGTAAACGCATTAATGTTGAATATTAATTGTTAAAATGGTAAAATGTCTCACTTTCAACATCTGTGATATTTGCAAATCATTGCACCCTGTGATGAATTTTTGCCCCCTATAGATTTCTTTTGTTTTTGCTTTTTTATCATACTTTTTTATATTCATACATTTTTCAGATCATAAAACATACTTTAATATCAGACAAAGATAACTTGAGTAAATACAAAAAAAGCAGATTTTAAACCTATTCAAACCAACTTGGTCCTGTGTGAAAAAAGTATTTGTCCTCTAAATCTAATAACTTGGTTGTGGCCCTCTCTTCTTCACAGAATTAATTTACTGGACGTAATTCATTAATTGACTATATTGACTCTACAGCACATACAGTACAGTACAATGGTATACAGATAAAGCACTGCTGAAGCAAGAATACCTATAGTATCCTATAGTGCACTTCAAATGGTGCCATATGTGGAAAAAACATGGACTCTGAGACCTTGGAACCTGAAGATTCCTCAGTCTTTTCATCCAGCAGTTCTCTGGTCAGGATTGCGCATCTCTGTAGATCTGAAAGAGCCGGCGACACTCGGGCTTCTAATTACAGGTGTCTTTGCGCGGCCCTTTCAACAGTGTATGGAAATAAGGTATAAGTGAGCCGAGAGAGGAGCAGTCAAACAGACTGAGTCAGTCACTCGGCGCTTCTCAGAGAGCCCTCATCTGCCTTTCAAAAGGCCCTTTCAACCCGCCGCTCATGCTGTTCCGCCGTCATTGTTATTTTCTCCCCCCTCCCCTGCAATTTCACCAAACACTTCTTGCTTACTAAATGGCGGGGCCGCGGAGATGAAGCGGCGCGGAATCGCTGACGCTGTGAAAAATGGCTTGTTGTGCTGAGGTGAGGCGCTGGGTGGCAAAGAGAGAATTGCTTTTGTGCTTCGCAAATATCGCCGGACAGCAACAGGGGCCCTTCGCTAGCCCCCGGCGGCATGGAGAGCTGCCTTTTGTTTCTGATGGATCGGCATCTCTGGGCCGGGAGACGGCACTTGCATTATTAATAGCGGGAAAAAAACACGTCAAATAATTGCGGTAATATGTCACATTAAGTGCTGCGCGTACCCAAACACCGCTTTGCCCTTCGCCGTGTTTACGATAAAGCAGAGGAGTCTGGGAAACTTTTTTTTTTCCCCTACTTGCAGCAAACTAGCAAACTAGGCATTAAAAAGTTTCAATTGGTGTAAAGGACAGACAAAATGTTTTTGTTCTGCATGGGACGCCTTTACGGCAGCTTTAATACGCACCCATGGGTGTCCGTTTGATAGATTGAGATGCGCACATCTGGCGGTGACAGATTTTCCCGCACATACATACATGCAAAAAAAAAAAAGAAAAAAAAAAGTGGATAATTGTTTTAAAGAGAAAAAAAAAGACAACTGCTCAATTTTGCTTTTGTGCAAAGTGAACAGATTGAAAGGGGTCAAAACTGTACTGGATATGTGGAAGCCCACCAAAACTGACAGCTCAATCAAGTCAGCTTCTGCTTCAGCTTCGGCAATGATAACAAAACTCTGCTAGCATGACAGATTAAACATGAATGATGATGTTTTAATTTAATTATTTTTTTTAAAGATTCATTTGTTGTGGTGAGCTCCAAGTAGTCCAGCAGACTACGGCGCTGCTACTAGAATTAGGAGATCACTGGTTCAAATCCTGGGTTAGGTATGATGCTTGACATCAGCAGCCAGAGTCAGAGAGAGCACAGTTGGTTTTTCTCTCTCTAGGTGGGTTGATGGCGCTCTCTTCCTTCATCACTCCTAAGGTGATATCGATCAGCACAATCAGGCACAATCTGTGAGCTGATGTATCAGAAGAGTCTGACTTCACATGTATTAGAGGAGGCATTGGCTAGCCTTCACCCTCCTGGTGTTGGGGCATTCTCTAGTGATAGGGGGTCAATTTCAATATAATTCATTTAATTTTTTTCACAGCATGGTTGCTCATATTCCATACAAACACTGTGTAACAATGCATCTTTATTACAACACACATTATTACTGATATAGAGGATAATAAACTTAAAGTGCCTTTTTGTATTTTTATTTATTTGATGGAGGATTATAAATACAAGGACATTACACACAAATTCTCCAAGCCAACGTACCTCCACAAACCTATATGCCCACCCACTTATATAACACCCGTCCACCCACATAGCACCCACCCACATGGCACCCAGAGGGAAAAGAAAAGGACAAAAGAAATAATAAACAGATAAATAAATAATAGATATGAATTTAAAGAGTAAATCTAATCAAATAAATAAATAAATAAATACAAAAAATACATTATATTGTATAGTTTTCCCAGAAAGTCAGAAACCTTGTTATCAGTATTTGACGAGACATCTACTAAGGTGGTTTTAGTACAATTTATCCTGGCAGTTTAACCCTTGTGTGATGTTCATATTTTTGTTACTCGTTTACTTTGTTACTTGTATTTAATTCAGCAAAATTAAGCAATTTCACATTAAAATGCTTTACACATGCTTGCTTCACCTAAATTGCAAGCAATATAAACAGCTTACATGGTTAATATTTGCCCTTTACCTTTCTTATGTTACATTTCTTTTAAAAAGTGCTACTCTTTTTTTTATTAGTTTTTTTTTAATAAAATGTAAAAGAAAATGAATTAAACTCAAAATATGAGTAGGAAATTTGTTTAGTTTCAAATTTACAAATGAAGCAATGTTTATTAGCCCTTGGCCAAACATACTGTATGTAATATAAATGTGTGTGTGTGTGTGGGGGGGGGGGGGGGTATACAGTGTGTGTTTATCGAAAATGTGTTTTGATATATGTTTTTCACAAAAAATGAGCCAATGCCAATGAGTTTGAGTTAGAAAAAAAAAATTTTTGTATCATTTGATGAAAAATGAAAACGGGTCCCACAGACCCGAACACCACACAAGGGTTAAACAGCTCCAAATAAATTATGTCCACAAATGTTAGTATTCATTAACATCAGCTTAGAGAGTGGAAAGAGCTTAATGTCATCTTACCGCAAAGATTTCCACTGTCATTTTAAATTACATCAGCAAATTACATTCAGAATCATCAATTGTAATAAGAGCTAAGAGATAAATAGGATTCATCTTTGTCAGGAATATCTGATAGAGTTTGTGATACCTCAACTTAAAGTACTTTTTGTACATTTTATACAGTTTTCTTTGAGGTAAGGTGCTGCCTGATCAAGTTGAATAATTATTTTAAGTGATTAAATAAAACAATTCCAATGTATAGGAAACAAAATATATTATATATATATATATATAAATATATAATTATATATTATATCTTTTTTTTATAAAAAAAATGCTGTTATTTGTGTCTAATTTTGACATTGTCATCTTGATATAACCACCCTTTAAGAAAATAACCTTTCACAACAGTGACATCACAACCTTTCTACTTTTTATTTTCAAGGGACTGAAGAAAATTAGGGATATATATATATATATATATATATATATATATATATATATATATATATATATATATATATATATATATATATAAGTAAAAAGTTATAAGTTATAAGTTATATATATATAGTGATTAAGCTGAGAAAATATGATTTATGTGTGGTCTGAAGTCCTATAAATATAATAACTACTCAAAAGCATGAGTAATTGTAAGTAATTATTTTAAAAGTTATAATAACCAAAATGTAAAGTATTCTGATAATGACCCTTTATAAAAATGGTCAAATCCTCTTTTAAGCAGATTCTGAGCTCCTATACTTTTCCACTACACAGTAACAAGTCCCCCCAGGTACTGTAGAGCCTCGAGGCTAAAGATTGAGCATAGCTGGAAGTCAGTAAATTAGCCTAGTTAGCTAGGCTGGCCTTAAGTTCATGCATAATTTAGTGTGTGAGATGTAAACAAAGTTATTTAAAGTTTGTTCGGTGTGAAATGTCTCTTTGTAGAGACTTTTAATAAAGTTTTATATGTAAGGTTGATAATGGGAGAATAGTGATGAATAATAGAAAAATAGTTTTGGGACTATTTAGCCAAACACACTGTAAAAAGTGTAGCCCTGCTCAAATTAAAAAAATTGATGTCCATTTGTTGCATCTAAACTATTTGACTTCACTCAATCTAAATAAAGTCAATTGTTACAACCTGATTATTTTATTTTGACATAAACCATATTACTTCACTCGACCCAATATTAATTATTCACCTTGAGCCAAGTTAAGTTCTTTACATTTCAGTTTCGGAACCAAACTAATACATTTAAATTGAACCGAACTTAAAAAAAAAACATGGCAGCATATTCAGAAGTTGCAGAAGTTACTGTGGCGTGGAAGAGAACGGATTACCAGCGAGATTCGTTTCAGTGCTCTCTTGCTCTTTTTATTTTGCTCTGATGAGGACATTAAGAGCTGGATTTACATGGGATTCCACTTTTGAAAGTGAAACTAACAACAGCTCCAACGCAGCTAACCCCACTCACACACACAGAAAACACACAAAGGGTGAGGCACTTACACAAAACAACCACATAACTGATAACTACATGAATAATACTAGAACAGTGATAACAAAACATGACATGAAACTCTGGGATAAACAGTAACATAAACACGCAGAAAAACACCCACTTCCCCCAACAGGGTGAGCTCCCATAATTCCTTCCGCCCCCCCTCCAGTCCCGACGCCACAATACCAAGCATGCGTTGCTATCTCGCGAGCGCGTTCAGGCACTTTCTCCCTCTCTCATTCTCTCTCTCGCGAGCGCGTTCAGGCACTTTCTCCCTCTCTCATTCTCTCTCTCGCGAGCGCGTTCAGGCACTTTCTCCCTCTCTCCCTCAGTGCTCTGAAGCACTTCTCTACAATTTCTCCCGTGCTCCACAGTGCGCATGCGCAATTCATGTTTGATTCAAATTAAAAATATTACATCCTTATCTCTTTTCTTCGAGTATGATTTCAGTGGAACCAAAACATTTGGTTTATTTCCTTCAGAATTGTAATTACTTTAGTCTGAATCAAAATTGACACATCAAAATTCAAAAAGGTTGAGTTTCACAATAAAGTCAATAATTGTACTATGTGTTCAATCATATTTATTAGCTTGAATGAACAGCTCCATGCTTCACTTTTTACAGTGCAGACCTTGCGTGTAGATAAACATTAGTTTTAGACATTTACCAACATCATCATAAATATTTAATGAGATAACTTTCTGAGAGGGAGCTTTTAAAGGTGATCAGATATCTTCAGATTCACTAAATATGTGAACAAATCTGACTCAACAAACCACTTGGACTGACTCTGTTCATATCTTAACTTTGAGAAAATGTAGTATATCTGTTTAATTCCTCTTTACGTGCACCTCTTAAAAAAAAAAAAAAAAAAAAAAAAAAAAAAAAACTGAACAGTTTAGAGCTTATACCACATGCTTACACACTTGCCCAGTTAATACCTAGAAGTTATTTGGAACTTTTTTGTTACACATTTGCTTTGTTCATTTCTAGAACCAGTTTTAGGAAACTTACCCACATATGTACTTTATGAATATCTAATATACCTACTATGTCATACCATTTGGGAACATTGAAGATTCTACCACATATTTTCTCAGTTAATATCTAGAACTTGTTGAAAACCTTTAACTTTGTACCACACACTTGCCCGCTTAATACCTAGAACTTCTATTGCACCACATATGTGCCTAGTTTATTTAAATAACATTTTAGTCACCAGCAATATCGGACTACCCCCTTCTCATTTTAATAGTTAGAACTGTTGGAAACTCTGGAAATTGTACCACATACTTTCTCAACTAATACCTAGAACCCATTGGGGAAACTTCCAAATTCTACCACACATTTTCCCAGTTAATACCTAGAACTTGTGAGAAGCTTTGGAAACTTTGGAACATATTTGTGTATTTATTTTCCAGAACATTTTGGCCACTCGGGAAATTGTACAACTTGCTCGCCTGGACATTGTGCCACACATTCAACTTCTTGGAACTTTGGAAGTTCCTACATTATTAAGTATCTAATATTTACTCAATTACATCATGCAGCCCATTGGAGCCCCATTGGAGAGGATTCTACCACACATTTTCCCAGCTAATGCTTAAAACTTTGGATGATTGTAGCACATATTTGTGTGGTTAAACCACCAATTGAACCAATTAGGGACTTTGGAATTGGTATAACACATTCAGTGACCACCTAGAACATGAGGACCAGTGAAGAACGCATTAACTACATATTCAGGATTTAATACCTAGAACTTGTTGAACATTTTGGAGATTGTACAACATATTTGTGTAGTTTATTTCCAAAGCTTCTTGGGCATTTGGAACACTCAAACACATGTTTATTCATAGATTACCTGGACGTTTTAGGCACTTAGGAGACTGACCCAAATACTTACTTTTAATTAATTGCTAGAATCAGTTCAGAACATCAAGGATTCTACCACACATTGTTGAGTAATACCTAGAACCTATTGAGAACTTGTTGAGTGATTGTACCTCATATTTGTCCATTTAATTTCTGGAACCACTAAGATACTTTGGAAAGCATTACTTAGTTTCTAGAACTTTTCATCCAAGCTTAGAACCATGTAAGAGATTTCTATGCCTTGGGAATCACTCTGGATTTAGGCAAATGTCCAAAATTTCCAAAATTTGTAGATTGTAGATTTAAAAAATTTCACAGAACCATCTACTGGATTGTTCTTTTAAGGAAGCAAAAATGGTTCTTCTGTGGAATCAGTGAGTATGAGTGAGTGTTTGAGCTTAGCTCAAAACATCTATAGCTATTTTTCACAACAGCAGTGATCCCAAGTGACTCAATCCAAGCAACTCGCCGTTTAGTTGAACAATTAGAGCGGGGCGTACGCCCACACTGCCGAACAAAACTAAACGCAGGGAAAATGAAGCAGAATGAGTCTAAAGTTGCTTGATAATGATATGTTCATGGCAAGGTGATAAAAATAAGACAAGCTCTTTTGACACCCAGCATTCGTAGCGCGGCGTCTGCATAGAGTAAAGCTAATTAAGTCTAATTGCCCAACTTTGGCTTCCCAAAATGCAGCCATGATTACAAACTTCTCCGCGCAATGGGTTCATTAACCTCTTAATAAGATGCCGATATATTTAAATGGGAGATGTGTTTAAATGTGAAACTGTGAAATAGCAAAGAAAAAAGCACTGATGGGAGGGGAAAAAAATGACAGCTAAACCCTCTTGACCTTTCCCTCAGCCCATTAAAACCGACCGCCAGCACCTGCCTGGTAATTAATGTGCAAATGTGACCGTGACCACCAGCCCCCCACCCCCCCAATACCCCAACACCCCTACACCCCCATTTCCCAGAACCTCTTTTTCCCCATCCTCCAACTGTGTCAATCCCTTCTTTTCCATCCTCACTTTCTCTCAATTAGACTGCAGCCTTTAATGGAGATTCTCATTACTGAAAGCAAATTGGTTTTAAATTCCAAGTCCATCAAAGGCTAAGTAATCTCGAGTCTATGCAGGAATGCTAAGCTGCTGCGTGTCGTCCTCCAACTTCTTTCCACTTTCACAAAACAAGAATTTATTCTAATGTTTATTATTTATAGTAGTTACTAAACAATTTGTAGTAGATGTTAAACCGTGTAAAGAAGTCGGAACTAAGATTCAACAAGTAACTGATACCAGGCTCTGTATAATTTAGTGTAGCTACAGTTTAGTTGCAGTTTCTAGCAATTTTTACATAGTAATGATATTCTTATATTATTTATAGAATAACAAATAGAAGTTACTAAAACGTTCATATGAGCAATGTAATATCTTACACTGTGCACTAATAATTATGTAATATTAGAATTGATTGAAACTAATAACAGTTAATGATTGTAGGTTTAATAGTAATTCATAATTAGTATATTGTTAATAGTTAATAGTTAGACCGGTGCTTGAAAGGCAAAAATAAGAGAAAAAGTAAAAAAATGTAATTCAATACAGACTACATAAAAATTAATTAAGTCAGATAGACAAATAGATAAATAGATACCCTATGTGGTATCTATGCTTGTCATGATAAGATTTTTTGTAGATGATATATTGTCCCAAATATTATAAAAAACAATATATATATATATATATATATATATATATATATATATATATATATATATATATATATATATATATATATATATATGTGTGTGTGTGTATGTGTGTGTGTAATTGCACAGAACAAGCAGAAGAGTACTTTTAATCTAGGTTAAAGCGACAGTAAGTAAGTTTTGTGGATTTGGGGATTTAGAGACCTCTCTCGTGAGAATATGTAACCCACAGATCATGAAGAAGAGTACTTTTAATGCAGACTAAAGTGACAATAAGTAGGCTATGCTTATTTGGAGGATTTAGAGACCTCTCTGTTGAGAATGTGTAATTGCACAGAGCATGTGTAGGAGTATGTTTAATGCAGATTAAAGCGACAGTAGAACATTTTGTGGTTTTGGAGATTGAGAGACCTCTCTGGTGAGAATGTGTAATTGCACAGGGCATGTGTTAGAGTACTTTTAATGCAAGTTAAAGCAACAGTAAGTACGTTTTTTGGATTTAGGGATTAAGAGGCCTCTCTGGTGAGAATGTGTAATTGCACAGAGCATGTGGATAAGTCCTTTTAAAGTAGGTTTATGTAAACAAATTGCTAACTGTTTTTTAAAAATTAACATATTAGATGTTGTCAGCACACTGATCCCGTTAATTTGAATATTTTTCCCCTCCTTACTTATCAGTAAATACTACTGCTTTCAGCTTAAAAGAAAATTAATCTTTTGGATTGCTGCTTTAAAATAGGCTGTGCTGGCAGTTCAGTTTCTAAATCTGATATGTTAAGGAGTAAACAGTATGTTTTGAACCAGTTTCTATTTATTGCAGCAAACACTTTTGTGTAAAAAACTGTTTTGTATGATATGAGTCTTTTAAAGCTAGAATTCATGAAGAACTACAACCTCGGCTGATACTGAATGAAGCCATTTCCATAATGACCCCATTAGCTTTTATTCATCAGCAGCATTTTCATCCAAAAGATTCCTTTAATATTCACTACTCGCGTCTGCAGAGAAGAAAGACCAACTGCAGCCCCCTCGCCCCCCCTCTCTCTCAAACCAGCCCCCCCTCACCACCCGCCCCCCACTTCCTCTCAGACAGCTCAGATGTTGTGGTGGGAGCTTGAGATGAAGGCTTGGTGGTGGGAAGGGAGGCCAGAGATGGCTGAAAGGGATTTGGCAAGTGCTGTCGTTCCATCACAAGCCTGCAAACTCCGCGGAGCAAACACCACCCTCGAAAGACACGGACGCTAATCCACTCCCTGCGAGGGCGAGAGAGCTCGCCAGCTAGTGGAGAGAGAGAGAGAAAGAGAGAGAGAGCACTTTGTGGATACTTCCCTGCATGTCTCTGCATCCACTGCAGTGTTTCCTTTGGCTATGGAAGACGGGCGTGAGCTTTTGGAGGAGGACTTTTTCGAAATCAGTCACGCTAAACCAAGCAGGATTTTCATTAGCGAGCGTTTCTCAGTGGCCTCAACTGCACATTGCTTGTTTTTTTGTTTGTTTTTTTCTTAGAGAGAAAAAAAAATACGTCCAAGCTGGTTATACTCATAAAGCCAGCGCTTCTCTCGTGGCCTCTTTACAAAGCCTTCAAAGCTTTTACATTTACCAAAGCCTGCCCCTAAGTTATAAACCATAAAATCAAGAACTGAAAATGAAATCCAACATTACACGATTTTCAAACGTATTCAAAATTACAACCAAGAGAAATGTGGTGTCAGATATAGCAAAAAAGCTAACGTAAATAACCTCCATTAAGCATTCTCAGCCTAAACACGCTTCCAACTGTGTTGAAATAATTAAATAATTTGCTGTAGCTATACCTGACACTTATTCATACTGCACCAATGTTGAACCTCTTCAACTAAACTACATGCAACATATGCAACACCAGGGGTGTCAGCTGTTTGAATGAAAACTATTACTGTCTTTTCGAACTATAAGTCACAGCTAAAATCCTTTAATTTTCCCAAAAATTGTCAGTGCGCCTTATAATCCTTATGTATGAATTCTACATGTCAGTTTGTAAGGAGCAGTAAAGCTACTTGAAGCTACTAGATGAATTACAGAGTATAAGGGAGTTAGCGCTGCTAACCATGGCTGGGTAGCGCTGCTATACAGGGTTGGGAATTTCTGTTAACCAGGGCTGGCTAGCACAACTAACCGGGGCTGGCTAGCTCTGCTAACCATGACTGGTTAATGCTTCTAATCAGAGCTGAGTAGTACTACTAACCAGGGCTGGCTAGTACTGCTAACTGCAGCTGGCAATAATGCTTACCTGGGCTGGCTAGCACTGCTAACTGCAGCTGGCTATGCTGCTTTTTGGGGCTGGCTAGCACTGCTAAAAGCAGCTGGCTATGCTGCTAACCAGGGCTGGGTAGTACTGCCAACTGCAGCTGGCTACTACTGCTAACTGCATCTGGCTATGCTTTTAACCAGGGCTGGCTAGTACTGCTAACTGCAGCTGGCTACTACTGCTAACTGCATCTGGCTATGCTTTTAACCAGGGCTGGGTAGTACTGCTAACTGCAGCTGGCTATGCTTTTAATCAGGGCTGGCTAGTACTGCTAACTGCAGCTGGCTATGCTGCTAACCGTGGCTGCATAGTGCTGCTAACCGTAGATGGCTAGCACTGCTAACCGCAGCTGGCTATGCTGCTAACGTGGGCAGGCTAGCGCTGCTAACCGGGGCTAGCTTGCACTGCTAACCGCAGCTGAAAATACTGCTAATCAGGGCTGGCTAGCACTACTAACCGCAGCTGGCTAACCTTCTAACTGCGGCTAGCGCTCAATCTCGGACAAAATGCTTGAATTCTAAGCCTACTTTAACTGAACAGAAGCGCTTTACTCACCCAAATAAACGGTGTCCAGAAGAGAAATCTGTGTAGATTTACATTCAGTGCTCATTTGACTTGAGAAAATATGTATATTTTTAAGAATTACAGTTTTGTTTACTTAGGCACTTTCCTGAGCTTCCCTATTAGAAGGGAAACATGGCGACACCCTTACTCACTTCAATGTAGGCATCCTTACTAGTGTCTCTTAATGTGCCTTATAATCCAGTGCGCCTTATGTAAGAAAATAGACCAGAAATTACATGTTCATCGATAGAGCACCTACACAGTACTAAACCCATGACTGTAAGGGTTTATTATGCAGTATTACCATTACATTACATATCACCATAAACATGCCATAGTTGATCCACTACCTATAAATGAAGACCATTTCTGGACAAACTATTGCCTGAAGTCCTTAAAGCACTCCTGCAGGGATATACTCCACAGTGCAGGTTAGCAGTATTTCTCAGTGTTCCTGCTTTTAAGCACTGAGTGCACCGGGTGCCATTCACTGACAGTTGGTGGAGTGTTCTCTCTCTAAGCTCGCGAGTTTGGAGTCTGAGAAAGCAGCTTAGAGCTCACTTCTCTCCTGTAGTACACTTCAACCATTTGATGCATGAGAGGCTCGATAATTAGCTGATGAGTTGAACCAGGTGGGTTTGAGCTGGGAAAACATCTAACTATGCAGTGCGGTGACATTACCAAAATAGAAGTGCGTTCTGTAATATTTAAAAAGTGTCACTTTCTTCATCATGATACATCACTCGTGCTGCAGGTTTTTAAAACACAAGACTGCAGAGCTCAGTAAGTCCATTGCCAAACTGCCAGTATATGTTTTATGCAGTATTCAGTTGTGCCTTTCCAACAGATTTTATGCCAAAGGTCTTTCAATGAAATGTATGTATATTGTTCTAATAAGAAAAAAACAAGACTAAGAAGGAGACTAAAGCATCTAAAAGCATGAGGATGAAATACTGAATGGAACCAAGGCTCAAATGTAGAAGTGCTCTTAAAGAGGAATTCCTCACACAAAGACACAAAGAGGAATGAAGAAGAATTACTAAGGAAATTTGAAGAAGGAACCAAAAGAAGAAACTCTACAAAAACATCTGATAAGAACCAAGATTCAATGGTTTAAACTCACTACAAATATAAGAAAAACCTCAAAAGAAGCTACCTCTAACACATGAGAAAGATTTTTTTTTTTTCAGAGAAATCAAGATTCCAAAGAAAATAAAATCCAAGAACAAGAAGTCCTACCAGGAATCAAGATTCAAAAGTTGAAACTCCACAAAGCACTAGGAAGAACCAACAAGAAGAACCAATATTCAAAGGTATAAACACCCTAAGAACATGGACACAATAAAGAACTTTTAGAAATAATTAGAAATCAAATGCAGAAACTCTGCACAGTGGGCTAAAGAACGTCCAACAGAAGTCTAGACTTAAAAGGTGAAACTTCACAGAGTATAAGGAACCAAAACTCATAAGACATGAGGAAGAACTTTTACTAGGAACCATGACTTAAAAACCATTCTTAAAGCATGACCAGAAAACAAGAATCAGGAGGACAAACTTCCTTAAACATTCAGAAGAATTTTTAAAAAAGGACCAAGACTCAACTAAGAGAATGAGAAAGATGTTTTACCAGAAAGCAAGATTTAAAAGGAATTTTTTTTAAACAAAGAAAAACTTCTGGAACAAAACAAGACTCAAAAGGAGAAAGTTAAAAGAAGAAAACAGGAATCAAAGGGAACATTCCCTTCAAAAAATATCTGAGAATACTTTTTAAGATTATGGAAAATAATCACTTAAAACACTCAGACAAAACTCAGACTTAAAGACTCCATTTACCTTACCTTACTTATTATGACTAATATCGGAATTGCATTTTAGTCACATTTTTGGTAGTAAAATGCAAGACTGATGACAAAAGGAAACATTTTCAGTTGCTTCCAGAAAGGTACGCTAAACCCAACACATGATAGAACAAACATTTCTGTAACCTGTAATTGTTAATATTTTAATTAGTAATGTTGTTGAAAAGAATAACGTTAAAAGGAATTGTTGGTTTTAAACCTACTTACTTTTTTTTTTTTTTTTTTGGCGATTGTGGCCACCGCAAACGTTGCACTTGTGCCCCATGACAAAATGTTTGCACCGCCATGGACTAAAGAATACGGTTAGCATGCTACTAGCAGGATACTAGCATTCTGCTAACATCAGCACATAATGTTAACATCCATGTAACCCTAACTGAAAATGAAAAACATCACCAGAACCAAAGCCAACCTTGAATTTCCCCACAGTGACAAAAAAAGGTAAAACTGTAATTGTTTAAATTTGTAAAGAAGCCCGGCATGAGCGTACGCCTAATATCAGCCTCTCAGGGCTTTTTGAATGAGTTCTGATGGGAAGAACATTGTAACAGAGCCTATTCACCCACTCAAGTCTTCTTTTTGAGGGAGAAGCCAGCGATATGTATAATTAATTAAATCATTTACATATCAAAACATTCATTTCTTTCTGATAATAGGAAAGAACCTGAAGTGTGAAAGCACCTGGTAACGTATAAAGGCCGGGCGGATTAGACTTTTGTGAGGACGGATAAAGAAATGATAGAAAAAAGAAAAGAAGAGCGCACCCCTTTGGCTTCTTCAGAAGATCCGGCTGTCTCCAACGGCCACATAATGAGTATCATTACTAAGGCAAATGCCACGTTCCATTGGAGCAGGCCGAAGACGGGACACTTAGAAGAGGCTAAAGATAACAATGAGCTGGACACTGGGCAGTAAGTCACTGTGGGAAACGTCCACATTCTGTTCTTACCCAAGCCTCGGAATAATTACCGCAGCGGAGGAGAAAAAGAGGGGGAAAAGAAAGAAGGAAAATGGGCAAAGTGTCATTGTCACAAAAGCAAAAGGTCCATATGGCAGCTCTCCGTAATTCGTTTATGTTAGGACTAACCTTGGCAGTAGTTAATTTTCGCCTTTAGTTTGGATATAAGACAGATGTTCAATCTCTTCCATCGCCCTTCCTCATTCCACTCCCAGTCAGTAGGCAGCCTAATATTATGCTAATGAACACCTGAGAAGCTGGTGTTGGTTAAGACATAATGGCCATGTGCCACAGTGACATTGGGAAAATCCTGCACATCCCTCAAAAAAGCACTTTCTCACCATGCTAATGTTTCATCAGTGCAGAGTAATGGAGAATTATGCTCATTTTTTTACTGCAGTGAAGGAAATAATAGAAGAAATGCCTTGAATATGGACTGGATATCATCATAAACATCTAAAAAACCTGTCCTGAAAGTGAGAGTATTGCTTTACTGTAGTACTGTAACCAACTCAACTTTTGTGGTGAATTCTTTTTTGTGGGAAAGAATTCACCACAAAAAAGTCTAAATAAGATGCTGTTCTCTAAAGTGACATTCTGTAAGTATTGGGTGTTTAGAAGGTTGAAAAGATGTTAAAAAACAACAACAAAAAAAGCCTGATTCACAAAACATTCGCAAGGTTCGTAATCTCAAACATAAGATCATTCTTAAAATTACTTTCCCCCACACTCAGCTCTATCTGTGATTCACCAAGACATCAAGACTACACTACCCAGAACACACCACTCAGAGACTCTGGCGATCATTTGACGCCTTCAGGAAGTAATTCTCCTGAGTACTAACACCTGTTTGGCCAGGTATAAAAGCCAGTTTAGAACTTTGCCTCTTTGCCGAGTATTGTGTGGTTCATCCTACTTTTATAACATTTTCTTGATCTCATTTGTTTTTTTGTGTATTACCTTTTTTATGTACCCCGGCTCCCCCCGATTTTTGTCTGCCCTGTATTTTTGCTCTACCTGTGTTTTGAGCCTTTGACTGTTTATTCGACTCTGATTTTTGCCTTCTCTGTGCTCCTGCCCTGCCTGTGCTCTACCCTGGACTGTGTACTCTACTTCAGTATGTTTAGCCCTGTATGCCCCAGTTTATCAGTTTTGACCCTGCTTTATTTAACTACTCTCTCTGCTGCACCTTTATCCATTAAATATTGTTTTACACATCTGTCTGCGTTTGTGTAGGGTACACTATGACACATTTCCCAAAAACCTTCAGAAGTTACCTAGTTTCTAAGCTAAATCGTAACATAAGAGAATGCATAAGAGACAACTTGTAAATGGCTTACAAATTGTCTTTTTAGTGCAGTTCCATCTACAAAATGGGAGGTGCCACCAAAGTTCCTTTGAAAAAAAATATTGGCACACTGGAACTGACCTCAGAAATATCACATTTAAATATAAAATATATATATTCTTAGAAAAAGTCATCACATAAACTAGATTGTGAAAACGCACCTCAGTGCTGTTTGTTGGAAGTACTTTCCATTTTGGTTTCAAAGTAAAAAAGTGCAAATATGTATTTTTCTACAGGTTTAAAAGATGTTTATGTATGGATGGAATATATATTTTCTTTAAAGTTGCTTTAAAGTTTAAAGAAATTAGTTTAAGTTAGTATTTGCCGCAAATAAAGAAGCTTGAGTCTTTTTGGCTTCCTGATCTAACCTGTTAGCTTTACATTGAACAGTTGCTTTCATTTGCTAAATTGTTTGGTTAATAAATGCTCACAGTATAAAATATATAAGCAGATTATGTCTGCTTATATATTTTACTGCTGTGTTGTAGCCAGTTGTACCAGCTAAACTTACAGTAAGTCTGACTGTAGTCTAGTGTTCGTGTGGTGTTCGATTTTACGATTAACTAAAATTGAATGGATTGCACCAAGCAAACTAGTTTTAACGTATCTCCATACACTACTATCTATCTATCTATCTATCTATCTATCTATCTATCTATCTATCTATCCATCCATCCATCCATCCATCCATCCATCCATCCATCCATCCATCCATCCATCCATCCATCCATCCATCCATCCATCCATCCATCCATCCATCCATCCATCCATCCATCCATCCATTGGCAGTTTTTTAAGCTTTAGCTATTGGCTTCACTGCCCCCACAATTTGTACACATATTGCTCCATCCCATCCATATATATAAGCTTTTATAACTACAGAACATAAACGCCAATTATTATCAGAACACTGTGCATACCAGAAGCAATATAGCGAACAGTTAGCCAACAAACTAAACTAAACTAAACTTTTTTTTACCAACTGAAAGGTTTTTGTCATACTCTGTAAAAAGGAATGTAGGAAATATATTGCTAACTCAAAGATGCAACAAACTTCACATAAAATATACTTAAACACTGTAAAAAATATATATAATTCACTACATCCCACATCTGAATAAAGTGATAAATCACCTATTTGTCAATGTTGTAAACCTGTCAAATATTCCTTTCCACACTTAACACACTTCTCTCTGTGCCTCTGAATCGCTTCTTAATTCTGACTGGTTTCTGCAGCACTTCATGAAGAGAGATGTCCTAAATATTACTCAACTTGGGAACAGCCCTAATTATAAAGAATCATTATTGATGACCCGTTCCTGGATGTAAAAGTAGATCCTCATTTGCATCGCTCGCCTGAGTCTTTGTAGTAAATTTCCATTTTTCAGACTCCTCATGCTGTCCATGATCTCCTCTCTTCAGCTTTAGCTTCTCTCCACTGCCTTTAAATCTCCAACTTTAAAGTCTTAGTTCCGATTGATTAGGTTGAGCAGAGACTTCCCTCATCCACTATTTAACAGACGTGGTTGGACCTTATTGCCACAGATGATCACGAGATGCAAAATTTATTGCATATCTTTTAGACTGAACGGTTCAGATCTGTTTAGCATAGGCACTTTTTTAATCTGTCAATTGTAGTTTTTTTAGAAATGCTCATATTTCTCAAGTTAAACATGATGATGAGTTGTCTTTTTTGGAGTTTCGAGAACCTCCACATCTCTTTCATATGATCTTCTTTTAAATGTGGATATTTAGGGAGGTGGTTCTTTCGTCTTTTTATTTTTTAAAGAGTATGTAGTAGACAGTAAATTTACTAAGGTTAAATTAACACCATTACTTAACCCTACTGTTATGTTCCGGGTCAGTTTGACCCATTTTAAAGTTTGAAGATCTAGGAAAAATAGTTAAAAGTATTTTTTCAGTATGAAACATTTTCTGCTTGCCTTAATTAGTGTAATAAACATGTAATATAAAAATGGTTCATCTCACATACAGTATTTGCAAACACCCCCTGCAAAAACAAAAACTAAAACAAAATTGGGTAACACTTTATTTTAAGGAACACAAATTGGGCGCTTATTATTGTCTTATTATTTGCTTAATAAAGACGTAATTAGACATTTGTAAATGATTTATTCACTACTTATTATTAGGCTTCATTCTGTGTAAGTGTTAGTGGTGCTTAATTAGGGGTCTGTTATGTGGAAATGATTAATAATGGCTGTATTAGTTCTTATAGTGCATAATAAACAGTTATGTTAGCACCCTGTTAAGCAGGTTATTAAGCAAAAACTATTAGCTAATTCTACATGTTATTAGTGTATAATTGTCAGCAGTTTGATCTATGTGAGTTTGGCAAGGTTATGGCTGTGCTGGAGTTTATTGAGTTAATAATGGGTTAATAAGTCACTAATAGACCAAGATGTCAAAGTCAAAGTCAAAGTGGTTTTTATTGTCATTTCAGCTATATACAGAGTACACAGTGAAATGAAACAACGTTCCTCCAGGGACCATGGTGCACATAAACACAGTGTAGACAGAACAATAGTGCAACAGTACAAAAGTGCAGACAGACAATACAACACAATACAGACAAAGAATAATAAATAACAAGACAGTGTGCCAATTATGCAGTGTGCAAAAAGTGTGCAAAAAAGACCAGTGAGGTAGTAATTACCTCTATTACACAGTGTGCAATAGAGTCCAGTGAGGTAGTAGGGTTTTTAGTGCTTTCCATTTTCTGGGGTAAGTGGGGTAAGATTGTGTGTGCATGTACAGAAAAACCATCAGTTCAGTCTCTGCAGTTGAGGAGTCTGATGGCTTGGGGGTAGAAGCTGTTGCAGAATCTGGTCGTGCTGGACCGGATGCTGCGGTACCTTCTTCCCGAAGGCAGGAGGGAGAACAGTCTGTGTGAAGGATGGGTGGGGTCATTCACAATGCTGGTTGCTTTGCGGATGCTGCGGGTGGTGTAAATGTCCGTGATGGAGGGGAGAGAGACGCCGATGATCCTCTCAGCTGTCCTCACAATACGCTGGAGGGTCTTGCGGTCAGAGACGGTGCAGGTCCCAAACCAGGCAGTGATGCAGCTGCTCAGGATGCTCTCAATGGTCCCTCTATAGAAGAGTGTGAGGATGGGTGGAGGGAGACGGGCCTTTCTCAGCTTCCGGAGGAAGTAGAGACGCTGCTGGGCTTTCTTGGCTGTAGAGCTGGTGTTCAGGGTCCAGGTGAGGTTATCTGCTAAGTGGACACCAAGGAACTTGGTGCTCTTAACAATCTCCACAGAGGACCCGTCGATGTTGAGTGGAGAGTGGGTGTGTTGTGCTCTCCTGAAGTCAACAACCATTTCCTTTGTCTTGTCCACATTCAGGTGAAGGTTGTTGACTGTACACCAGTCTGTCAGCCGCTGCACCTCCTCTCTGTATGCTGACTCGTCGCCTTTGGTGATGAGACCCAGTACGGTTGTATCATCGGCGAACTTGATAAAGCTGTTAGAACTGTGTTTTGCAGCACAGTCATGAGTCAGCAGGGTGAACAGCAGAGACTCAGGACACTGCCCTGGGGGGCCCCAGTGTTCAGTGTGATGGTGCTGGAGGTGCTGCCCCCTAACCGGACTGACTGGGGTCTCCCCGTCAGAAAGTCCAGGATCCAGTTGCAGAGGGGGGTGTTGAGGCCGAGCAAGCTTAGCTTCCTGATGAGGTTCTGTGGGATGATGGTGTTGAATGCTGAACTGAAGTCTATAAACAGCATTCTGACGTAAGTGTCCTTCTTCTCCAGGTGGGTGAGGGAGAGATGAAGGGTGGTGGTGATGGCATCGTCCATGGAGCGATTGGGATGATACGCAAACTGCAGGGGGTCCAGTGAAGAGGGCAGTCGTGTCTTGATGTTCCTCATGACTAGCCTCTCGAAGCACTTCATGATGATGGGTGTAAGTGCAACGGGACGGTAGTCATTGAGGCAGGACACTGTGGACTTCTTCGGCATGGGAACGATGGTGGTGGACTTGAGGCACGTTGGGACAGTGGCGCTGCACAGGGAGATGTTGAAGATGTCTGTGAGAACATCTGTCAGCTGGTCTGCGCACTCCCTGAGCACTCTGCCGGGGATGTTGTCTGGTCCTGCAGCTTTTCGTGGGTTGACTCTGCGCAGAGTGTTCCTCACATCCACTGCAGTCAGGCACAACACCTGCTCGTCCGGCTTGGGCATGGTCTTTCTCGCCATCGTGTTGTTTTGTGCCTCAAACCGTGCATAAAAGTTGTTCAGGGCATCAGGGAGGGAGGCATCACGTTCACAGGACGGTGGCATTGTCCTGTAGTTGGTGATTGCCTGGATGCCCTGCCACATACACCGCGCGTCACCCGTGTCCTTGAAGTGGCTGTGGATTCTCTGGGCGTGTGCGCGCTTTGCCTCTCTGATGGCTCTTGACAGGTCGGCTCTCGCTTTCCTCAGGGCCACCTTGTCACCCACTCTGAAGGCGGAGTCGCGGGTCCTCAGCAGCGCACGTACCTCAGCAGTCATCCAAGGCTTCTGGTTTGGGCGTGTAGTGATGGTCTTGGAGACAGTGACATCATCAATACACTTGCTGATGAAGCCAGTGACTGATGCTGCATACTCCTCCAAATCAATAGAATCGCCTTCAGTAGCAGCCTCCCTAAACATGTCCCATGCAGTGCACTCAAAACAGTCCTGAAGGGCAGAGATGGAGCCTGCCGGCCAGGTTTTCACCTGCTTCTAAACTGGTCTGGAGCGTCTGATGAGTGGGGTGTATGTTGGAGTCAGCCAAACACACATGTGGTCCGAGAAAGCGAGGTGGGGGCGGGGCTCCGCCCGGTACGCGCTGGGGATGTTTGTGTAAACAAGATCCAGCGCGCTCGCTCCTCTCGTTGCAAAGTCCACATGTTGATGGAATTTAGGGAGCACTGACTTGAGATTTGCGTGGTTGAAATCTCCGGCGATAATAAACAGTCCGTCTGGGTGTTTGTTCTGCAGATCGCTGATAGACCGATAGAGTTCACACAGAGCCTCTTTAGCATTAGCACCAATGCTAGCGCTGGGTGGGATGTAGACAGCAGCTATTAGCATGGAGGAGAACTCCCGTACTAAATAAAAAGGTCTGCACTTGACTATCAGGAACTCCACCAGCGGAGAGCAGTGTTTGGTGACAGTCACAGCGTTGTTACACCATTCCGTGTTGATGTAAACACACACGCCTCCACCGCGGGTCTTCCCGGATAGAGCCGCGCTCCTATCCGCTCTGAACGTGGTTAGCCCGGCTAGCTGAATGGCACTGTCCGGAATGTTGTCGTTCAGCCACGATTCCACAAAAACCAAAGCACAGCAGTCTCTGAACTCACGCTGGGTTGTTCGCTGGAGTCGGATGTAGTCCAGTTTATTGTCAAGGGAACAGACGTTTGCTAGAAAGAGCGATGGTATAGCCGGCCGGCTAGGACTAGCCTTTAGCCTCGCGCGGATCCCGGCTCTCTTTCCGCGCTTCCGCTTACGCTCGCACCGCTTGCGATGGCACTTCCGCTGGGCTCCGGCGTCAGGAAACACCGCGGGCTGGCGGCCTGGGTCTCTTAGCAGGCTAAGCTCAAGTAGCGTCTGCAGAACCTCGTCCGGTAGCGTGTTTTCTGTGCACCATATTCTAAAGTGAGGTTATGTTCATCACTAGTTAGACACTAAAAAGAACTGAAGAAATATTTAATCAATCACAGACCCCTAATAAAGCACCAATAACACTTACACAGAATAAAGCCTGATAAGTAGTGAATAAATAATTTACAAATGTCTAATTGAGGCTTTATTAAGCAAATAATAAGACATTAATAAGCGCCTAATTTGTGTTCCTTAAAATAAAGTGTTACCCAAAATTGCAATGTTATGTTTCAATGTTATGTAAAACTATTGTTTTATATGTTGGTCTTTAAAAAGTAATATAGTAGTGAAACATTTAAAAAGTTTGATAAAATAATTTATGGTTTAGTTTAAGGCATAATTTCAGAGGTGGTTGCTGACAATTTGGACATTTCCTCAAAAGCAATAGTCTCCAAATTCAGTCCACCAGTCAGATCCTCACCAGTCAAATCCATGCCATCCAGACAGTTTAGACAGTTCTTTTTCATAGTCCCTATACTCTTTTTTAATTATTCTGAAGCTCTACTAAACATCTCTACTGAGCATTTTTAAGCAGCTTTAATCATCTCCTCCTGTATTCCATTTTATTCCATGGTTTTCCTTTGGGAGCGTTCCAGTTTATTCTGTAATTCTCATGAGGACAATACTGATAATTCATCACTGCTGTATTTGCTGTGGTTTTCCTGCTTTTTAGTTGTAAATGTCGGGAAGGCAACTTTCTGAAAACAACTTTACGAGGTGATGCTTGAACTCGACCCTTTAGATGCTTGAGTCACAAGTTTATTGGTTCCAGACCAGCTCAGCTAGATCATGGGACCATAAACTTCTCTGGACAAGAACCTACATTTGTTTTGCAGTGGAAAAGACAACAGCACTTATACAAAGCCAAAGGAAAAGTGGTACTGGAGAACTTTTCTATGGTTACTAAAGCTGTGTTGTACAGTTCTGTGAGAGAGCAGACCCTTTAGACTGGTTATGGGTTGCTAAATCAGGACCTGGAAGTATTGGCGTCTCATTATAATTATGGAATTATCACATTCCTGCTCTGATTTAACAGAGTTACAAACAAAACATATAGCTCTAATTGTTCCATTGGACAATTGGAAGGTTGCTGGTTTTATTCCAAAATCATGCTGCTTGCCATCAGCAGCCAGAGCCCGAGAGAGCCCAATTGCCAGATGGTGCTCTCTACACTCATTACTCTAATCTAATGTGATGTTGGTCAGCACAGGCATCTGATAGCTGATGTGTAAGAGCTGGGTTGCTGCACCTTCCTTTAGTGAATTAGCAGTAGTTTAAAAAAGAGGTGGGTGGGTGAGTTAACTGGTCTTAAAATATTTTGAGAGAAATAAGGAAATTTGTACTTTATAAAATGAAACAGCATACTAGCTAAATGTGAAATCGACAAAATAAGTACATAATTGAAAGCACACCAGCTGCAGGCATCGTCCAGCGATGTCTCCGCAGCGTTAACACACTGGTTACCAGCCTCATCCCACATCACTACTACTGCATAAGTATGCCGACTGCAAAGGCTAATTTTTTTTAAAGTCCTATTCCAGTTTTTTGGAGGATTTTTAGGTTGTGATGCCAGGCTCACACTCATCCCCCTTCCCTACCAATGTGTATGAAGAACAGAAAGTGAGGGACACAGTTGGCAGGGAGTAGACAACAGGTTTACGTTCATTTAAACGGCAGGTTTAAGTTCATTTTTATGCTCTATTCGCACATATTAAAAACATATTAAAGCGTTTAGCATCACTTATCACACTCGATCAGTTTACTGCTCTTTCACAAACCATCTGTTTTCCAGCTGAAAGACACAAGCTGGACAGGGCTAGGATAGTAATGTGAGCTAAACTAGCTTAGTCTTTAGCATTTGTAGCATTTGATTAACAACATATCATTACAGAAAGAAACTGACTCTCCGCAGATAAATAATTATTTGGCTAGTGGTTATAGTCCTCTTGTCATTACCCTGACATCACAGCATTAACCAGGCCCAGATAGCCAATCAGCAGTCCTGTAGCCCCAGTTGTGGTTAGCTAACCGTACTGAGAAAACCAAGGCTAGTTTGGTATGAAATTTACTGTGTCTCTGTGGAAAAAAACACAGGAATGCAGTGGAAACATGGCCAATAATAACCGCCAATATCTTGCTGTAGTTGCTGTAGTGTCTTTGGATGTTGCTAACTTTGCATGTGTGTCCTTTGCTAACAGATAACCATGATGAAAAAAAAAAAAAAAACGACTCTAGAGAGCACCGATACCCACCCAATGAAAACATGACCATGACCTAATAAGCTCCTGTGGATGACGGTAGTATTGTTCGGGACTGTCCTCGGGTGCCAAGACATTTTTAGCCAGATGGGCCGCGTGGGACCTTGGGCACATTTTTAAACGAAACCCCTCTCCAGACCAGGATCCTCACGCCAACCTTTCTAAGGTAAGGTTAAGACTTTCAAATATTTTTATAGTGGTGAAAAAACCTTTGATTGGTCAGCTTCACCTTGTATTGTGAGATAACCTTGACTTCCAGGCCTCAGCCATTAAACTGTCCCTGTGCTCTTCTTCTCTATCACAGCTCCGCTGGGATGTCCTGAGCCCCATCCTTCCTCACCCCACTGGTTTGCTGTCTTCAACATCTCCGGTGGCATGGCCTGATTTCTGTCCTGCCTTTGTCCTGCCTCTTCCAGCCTGTAAAGAGCTTCAGCAAAAGCCAGTCCTTCAACTACTGTAGTTCACATCAACAACTGAATCTTTTCCCCTACAATCCTGCGATTTTGAATATATCTGATTCATATTAGTGCCTTTTCTTTTATTGATGACATTTATTGATGTATTGTATAGGAATGTATAGAATATTTGGCAACTGAAATTGGCAAAAAATGTTCAAAGTTCAGCTGAATTAGTGAACAGACTGAATATTTTATTATGACAATGTGTCAGCCCTAATGCTGTCAGTCTGCCCATTCAAGACAATGGTTCTCCTAAAGACTCCATTTCCCAGCATTCTCAGCCCATGGAGTACAATGACTACAGTGTTCAGCCTCGCCCACCTTCTGATTGCACATTTCCCACACCTGTTTGCACCTGTATAAATAGCCCTCTGTTTTCTTTGCTCCTCACCGAGTATTATGTAGTTTTCTAGCTCTGTTACAACTCGTTTTTATATTCTCTCTTGTCTTCTTGTTATCGACAGAACAGAGCTGACAGGGAGCAGACAAACGGCAGGTTTAAGTTCATATTTATGCTCTATTCACATAACATAAACTAAATAAAACTCTGCATCAGTTTACCACCCTTTCAAAAACAGACTGTTGTACAGGACTATAATAGATATGTAGGCTAAAATGAATTAATTTTATTTACCAAAAGATCATAACAATCTTCTGGCACATGGCCTTGTCATGAGCATGCTGGCCAGTGTTCAACCTCACTTACAAGATAACACTTCACAACTTATACAGGTGTTGGCATTCTCAAGCTGTAGCCTGAGCTAACGCGTAATGAATAATGTACATACTGCTTTCCCATGACTTTTAAACTGTCAGTATCACCAGAAGTATGTTGTGTTCCAGTGATTTGGTTGAGTTTTTTTGATGTAGAGTTGATCCAAACATGTGATTCAACTGTATAAAACTGAATAAAATCATAAGAAATAACAAACAATTAAAAAGCAGAATGTATTTTACAGATTTGTGCAACCTACAAAAATATGAATATTCAATATCTCTACTTAAATCCATTCAAAATCAATTTATTAATAGAAAGTTTCCAATCGCATCATCTATCCTTATGGGAAGGTTTTTCACCATACACTCTGCATACTAATGCAGCATTCAGCTCATTTATTTTTACACCCATTGCTGATACAGATGTCATACAGATGTTATACACAGATGTCAGATATATTGTCAATTCTCCATAGAGACGTACAATCAAACTATTGGCACCTGATCTAGTGCCAGGCATTTGATAGAGATGCTATAAGCCCTGGAGCAGTGGAACTGCGTTCTCTGGAATGGCGAAGCTCCATCCAATACTTTTGGGATGGGTTTGGGAGTTCCAAAATCTTGCTAACGCTCTTGGCGATGAATGCAATCAAATCCTTGGACAGTAGCAACAGTTGTTCCATCAAAAGCAGGATAAACTCTTGCCATGATGATTTGATTGCCATCTGTGTTCAGAACAGCATTAGTGAAGTTGGTTGCGGTTGTTGATTATCGGTTCTGTCACTCCAAGTCCAAAGGTTTTGGATGGAGCTTTATCAATCCTAGGAACAGTGTTAAATGAAATTAAACTAATTTGACTGATTTAGAGAAATCAAAAGAAACACTTGAAGAAACTGCAGAGAACAGTTTAATGCTCCAAATGGTTTATTGAGTTATCATGATTCTATACATTCACTTATACAATACAAGGGAAAGAAAGGATGCATACTCACCAAAGGTTTCGAGCTGTAGTGTTACATACTTTAAATCCTGCATAATAATATATTTTTCAAAACATTTTGCACTATTAAACTGATATAAATGCTTAAAAGATGTGCAATGCTTCACATGAAGTTTCTGTTTCATTTTTCCATAATTACAGGAGCTATTAAAGAGTGGAAATACATCTGAGTTCACTGAAAATGGCAATGTTATTTGTCCATTCTGGCAGGATACTTCATTTTAATGCTATTTATTTTCTTTTGACACTGTAGTCATGCCTTCAGAGCAGTTAGAATATGTGTTCTCTAATCTAGTTTGAACACAGACATCACTTAAAATATCTTTGAGATCTGTTGCCTCACTATCCAATGAAAATGAAACACAGATGAAACCCTTAGTTGCCGCTGTCATCCATTTTTCCTTCTCATTAACCCACTTTTTTTTTTACTTCTCCTTGACTTAAAAAAGATTGGAACTAGCTGTTCAGAATAGCTGTTAATTATATTCTTATTCTATTTATTGTTTATTGTATATTATTTCACTTATATAGTGTAATGTTTGTCAATAGTCTGTGTAAATGTTACATATCATACATATGTTGCTCTTATCAAGCCAAATTACTTTGTATGTGATTCTGATTCTGAGACAGAGTCAAACTGCGACAAATTAAATATATGCACTGAATGTATATGATCAAATCAAGTTGTTTTATTGACAAAACACAGTAACTTATGTGTACAGGTGTACAGGTGAGTAAAAACGTACAGTAAACAACCTACAGTAACAATAAATACAAATAGAAATATAGCAAATGTAGGATTTCACAAATAACAGATACTGTATATACATAAATTGACTGTAACTGTAATATATAAACTATGAACATACAGATGTAAACATTACAATTTACATATAAGCAATAGGAAGACAATGTACGTAACAATAATGAATAATGGTAGGATCAATGTGACTTTAAAGTAACTAAAAAAATGAATACAGTGAAGGGTGCATAGTGATATTGTAAGAGGTGGAGATCTTTTTAATGATATACAACAGATGAGAAGAGTTTCTGGTGTACTGTGTCGCTGTTTAGCAGCCTGATGCCCTATGGGAAGAAGCTGTCTCTGAACCAGCTGGTTCAGGTCTTTTATTTCATACAACATATGAAAGCGGCCTAAATTTTATTTGAAAATGTCAGATTCAGATCGTTTTATGCTGATCACACTGCCACACAGATAACACATCTATGTTACATGCTAGAACAAATCTGGTTTAGGGCCATTTTTACATTTCACTGCTGTGTGAACATAGTGAGATTGTTTTGAGATCATAGACTTGCTCTGCCACTACTCGTAGTTACAGTATATAAAAAATATAATGTTCCAACATCAGCACATCAGCAGATCATCATGTCGTCTTCTAGTTAAGGACAATTTTTGGTCTGCCTCTTTCTCGACTGTCTAATGTGTTTACAAAAGTGTAATCATGGCGCTTTCAGACAGCCCCTTTCAGCCATAATGAAATGTGAGACACTGTTATAAGCGTAATTTTCGACCGCATCAGTCAACGAACATCAGCTAGCCCTCAGATCTACTCTTCATTAAGGCTGTGTCTCCAGTGTCTGCTTCTATTTTCTTCCCTCACCTTGAAGCTTTGACACCATCATGCCTGTCACCTCGGCTTCTCCATATGGTGCCATGCGGCTGAGAGGGACGGTGGGAAAAAACGTTCTGGATGAGGAGATTGATTTGCAGGATTTTTCGGCGGGGATCACATTCGTGAAACATAGTGTCTGTGAATTGTATTTGCATACACAGTGAGTTATGAGTTAATGTGTCAAGGTCATGGGATTGATCGTAAAGTATTACCTCAGGGGATAACTTGGGAATGCCCACACCTGTGGGGTTGAAAAAGCTGTGAGGTGATATCTTGTCAGTGAGGTTGAATCGTTGTCAGTGGGCCAATGTGCTCATGACAAGGCAATGCAAATTATCAGAGTTTGAGCAAAGCTGATAGTGGGCGCCAGATGAATGGGACATTCCATTTTACATCCACATTCAATGCAGGAGACCCCACATGCATATCCCACAGGTCACTACAGCATTCTTCAGTCTCCATGAGACATGGCAAAAATCATGGGCCAGGATATAACAGTATATTATTACTCAATTTTTATTGGTCTTATTATTATATACCATACTTTAGCTGCATATCTTATCTTATAGTTTTTAAAATATAAACATAGTTCTAACTACTAACATAGATCAAACTACGTTGTTTTGTGTGACTGTGTAGTTTTGGCTTGCATACAGTATTTTAATATACAGACTAGGGGTTTACTGATCCCATCAATACTCAATATATCTGAATATCTGAAAAAATATTTGCTATGATCCTTTAGTGTACATTATGATCCCACTTTTAAAAAATGTCTCTCATAACTATGTAGTTACACATTAACAATTATGTAATAACTGTAATTTCTGGTGCATATTATTTATTGGTAAAGATTTTAACAGTTGTACAGGTTTTAGTAAACTTTACTTAATTTATTTTTGCTGAATTAATTCTTTCTTTTAGTAAACTTTACTTAATTTCTGCATACAATATTACCTAATTACAATTACCTAATTTATACAATATTACTCAAATAATTTATGACACATAATAAATTATAATTCCTGAAATTAAACAATAAACACACATATTACACTGTCTCAACACATGTACATGTGGCATGTAATACATTCTTTTTAGTATACTACTGTACTGTAATATGTGTGTTTTAACTAAAAATGTTACAATTTCAGGAATGATAATATATTATGTATCATAAATTATTTGAGTAATATTGTATACATTAAGTCATTGTAATTAGGTAATATTGTATGCAGAAATTAAGTAAAGGTTACTAAAATAAATGATTCAGCAAAAATAAATCAAGTAAAATCTACGAAAAGAAAGGATTGACTGAAGTTCAGTTCATTTATTTACATTGAAGTCTTGAAAGTCTTGAGTTGAAGTTACTTAAATTGATCTGAAACTAAATTTACTTAAAACAAAGCAAATGCAGAAAGTTGCGAAGCTTTTTTTTTTAAGTAAATTTTACTTTTTTAAGAAAATTTTATTCATCACTTTTTTCAGTGTACAGTTGGAGTCGATATCTTGAAAATTGTGAACTGAATTTACTGGACAACAAAAAGGGTGTGATGATAATAATAATAATAATAATAATAATAATAATAATAATAATAATAATAATAATAATAATAATAATAATAATAATAACAGTACTGTAATTGCCTTTTACATAAAACATCATAGCAACTACTTAGCAATAGTATACTAACCGCCTATAAACGGCACAGCAACCAAAAACATAACCAAATAGTGACCATACATCAACACCAGAGCAACCATCTATCAACACTGTAACAACCACCTGAAAACCATAACAATCAAATACAATAATAAGCTTAATAGAACTATCTTGTTTTTATTTTGAGGAAATTTCTATATTAGAATCCCTATTTTGTCATATAACAACCAAATAACAAAAAAAAACCAAAAAAAAAAACCACACACACATAAAAGAGCCCCCACCAGTTTCAAAGCCCCCGCTGCGCTCCGGATTCAGGACAGCGGGTGCAAGCGTGACCTGCCTTCACCTGTCATTCGTCCAGCTACGGGCCACAGACACGCCGGTACGACTCGCCCTCAGATTTCAGAGCGAGTTAATGCTAATACAAAAATATATAATTTAACTCCAGTATGAACAGCGTCCCGATTGCACGGGTCACAGCGTTCCCTCCGCTCCCAGCTCACCAGAGCTGCTGTTCCAGAGAAAGACCAAAGGCTTCTTCTCTTTTTTCACGGTGCGTGAGAGAGTGTGTGAATACAGTACCACCTTCTAATATAATATTTTTGTATTATTTTTGTATTTTTTTTCTACATTGTGAATGAAAACTGAAGTCATCCTCAGACTATGAAGGAACACATAAGGAATCGTGTAGTAACTTCAAATTGTCAAGCAAACAAATAATACTCTGTTTAGATAGCTCTTATCTGAGGTTCTGAAGCTGGTTTTTCTAATGAACTTCTGATGAACTGTGTTTTTCTGGGGCTGTCCTGATGAGTGCCAGTTTCTGGCATATTTAACATTTCTGATGGCCTTTGTGATTGAACTGGAGGATTCTTCCACAAAGTTCTTGAATTTTTTTAAACAGATTGACTGACCTTCATTTCTTGAAGTATTTATTCCTTACTTAGTTGAGTAGTTCTTGCTATAATATGAATTAAAACATAACTCAAATAGTACTATTCACTGTATACCTGTAACTCTACCTCTTTACAACTTTACAACTGATGCTCTCAAACTCATTAAGAGGCAAGAAATTTAAGTAATTAACTCTTGACAACTTTAGCACAGCTGTTAACTGAAAGCTGACCATTCCAGTTGAGTCCACCTCATAACCAGATGTGCAAGGCTGTCATCTAAGAAAGAGGTGTCAACTATGAATAAGCTAAAATGTAAAACATATTCTGGCTTGTGTAACATTTTCCTTTTTTTACTTTTGATTCCTTATGTGTTCAATTGTAGTTTTGATGTCTCCAATATTATTCTACAGCGTGGAAATAATAATAAAAAAGAAAAATATCATCTTCACAAATATGTGTGTGGAGGCACTGTGGTCAGCAACAATGGTTGCATGAATAGTTTGTTGTCACATGATCAGTGATGGAAGTAACGGCTTTGAAATAAACGTTTTTATAACGCTGTTGCTTTATTTAGTTACAAGTAATCTAACAAATTATTCTGACTGTCACTATAATGCCGCTGGTAACAGAAAAGTAACGCAATAATTACTTTTACTGGTAATTGTTACTTTTATAGTGGAGTAACTCAGTTACTTTTTTGGAGAAGTAACTAGTAACTATAACTAATTACTTTTTAAAGTAACATGCCCAACACTGCACCTGATACACATCCAGAGGGCCTGGTGTCGTGGTGTGGGGTGCAATTTTGTACAATGCCAGATCATCTTAGTACTTTATTTCATTTATTTTCATTATTTATTATCATTCCAAAAGGACAATGCTCATCCACATGCTGCTGCTGCCATTCCAAGAGTTTGCATTGAAGACACAGATACTTAAGCAAAAAATACACGAGTGGGATTGCTATAACATGTAATATTGGCACTGCTGTGCTGCAGTCGTAGCGATTGTAATTATATACTGTAATTGCGATTATACCACAGTTCCATTATCGCTGTTTATTGAAAGAGTTTTATTGAAAGAGTTAAAGAGGATGAGAAAAAAAATGTGTTCATCTGTTTGGTTGTAAACACTCTGCAAGTTAACATAGTTTCATTACCGGCTGATAATGGTACTCATAGGATGCCTCTCAACCAATCACATTGCAAGGTCGGAGCTAACTGTGCCATATCCAGCTGCATTACCGGACTGAAAATGTGTTCTATGTTGCATTACACATGAATCATACACTACTGATGTATGTTAAGCTCTATAAATATGAGCAAAAGTTGCTAATATTAGTCTTCCTTATGAACATTATTGCAATTTGACACTTATTTTGGGGTGCAACTATTTTTGCAACCATTTCTTTGACCATGAGTTCGTATGTGTGTGTGTGTGTGTAAACATGCAGTTCATTCAAACACTATGGACTTATCCACGTCGAACCTTGGAAGAGGCAGTAAACAAACACAGTACTCACGCATGCGCGACCCCACACACACACACACACACACACACACCGCAGGCCAAATATATTTGCCGTCTTCAGCTCTCTTGATGCGCTCGCGGCTGGATATTGACAGCTCAATTTGATTGTGTTTGGGTTGGACTCTGAGTGATGACACACACACTGTACACACACACACACACTCTCCGCCTGACTCACTGATGACAAAGCACTTTCGCATCACATTTGTCTCGGAGAACGCGTCCGCTAGAACAATTAACATCTCTCTCTCTCTTTCTCTCGCACACACACACACACACACACTCTGAGTTCCTCATCTCCCACTCATATTTCCCCCCTGTAGGTCGCTGCTGCCTGTGCTGAACGTCCGGTCATTAATTAAATAGCGTAATGTTGGGCACTTACTGTCGGCAGCCTGACTAACCAATCACTGACCCCTTTTTAAAGCCTTCCTGGACAGGACGAACCAATCCGGACTCCCTTAATTAGAGTGAGTAAAAGTTCCCCTCAGCAAACATACAGTATACACAAGAGGGAGTGCTATAACGTGTAATATTGGCACTGCTGTGCTGCGGTCGTATCAATTGTGATTATTATGATCAATTATATTATTGTGATTATACCACAGTTCCATTATCTCTGTTTATTGAAAGATTTTGAGTTAAAGAAGATGAGAAAATACGATCTGTTTAGTTATAAACACTCTGCGAGTTAAAATAGTTCCATTGCTGCTCTGTTTGTAGCTGCGCTGTTTGGCTTGTAAGCGCTGCATCGTTGCTAGGTTACCTGTATGTGGCAGAGTAATACATGGAGAGCTTCGGTTACAGTGCATTACCGGCTGATAACAGCACTCACAGAACGCCTCTCAGCCAATAACATTGCAGGGTCAGAACTAACTGTAGTAAAATATGCCATATACCCAACTGAACATGTGCAGTATATTGGTCATTAAATAAATAATGTAATGTTGGGCAGCCTGACTAACTAATCACTGACCCCTTTTTAAGCCTTCCTGGACAGGTCAAACCAATCCGGACCCCCTTAATTAGAGTGAGTAAAAGTTCCCCTCAGCATACATACAGTACACTGTCAGAATCTAGTATACTGTTTACGTCCTAACACATACACTGGACCCACTGTACTGTACTGTATGTAGGGGCGGAGTTTTAATAGGTCATCAAATAGCATCCCACACATTTTCATAGGGGAGTGGTCTGGTGATGCAGATGGCCGTGTATATACACTTAGCTAACACTCATATCCAGAGCAACTTTTTATTCATTAATTTATTTTATTTCAAATTCTTCCCATTTTCTCCCCATTTCACACAGGCAATTACCCAACCCACTTATTAGGACTACCCCTATCACTAGTGAGGCCCCAACACACCAGGAGGGTGAAGACTAACACATGCCTCCTCCAATACATGTGAAGCCAGGTACTGCTTCTTTTGGCGAGTAGCCAGTGCGCTTGGAGGAAAATGCAGCAACTCAGTTCTGATACATCAGCTCACAGATGCCCTGTGCTGATCGACATCACCCTTTAGTGATGTGGGGAGAGAGTGCCATCTACCCACCCGGAGGGAGCAGGGCAAAGCTGCATGAGCCCCCCCAAACTGTCTAGGGGCTCGAACCTGCGACCTTCCGCTCACAGTGGCAGCGCTTTATACCACTGGACCACTCGGAGCCCTAGAGCAACTTATGTACAAGGTTAATTCTCTTCCAGAGGTGAGTCAGTGTAGTGTTAGGAGTCTTGCTCAGGGACTCTTACTGGTGTAGCACAGCATTCAGTCACTCAGAACGGGAATTGGACCCAAGTTTGCCACACAATGTGGTAGCTCATGTTGGAATGTTGGAATTGGCATCGCAGTGTGCTGGCAGAAGAGGTAAGGCCACATGGAAGCTAAATAACACAGCACTGACCTGTGTGTAAGGCCTCCTGCACTGAACGTAAATGTAATTTCTGCCAGAGTCACTCTGCATGGAAAATTCTAGCCAGACACCGTTGGTCACAACCATTACCACCAACTACAATTCTAAAAATCGGAACCCAAAGCTCTGAAATATCTGAAAAATGGTTCAGCACTGATGATCCGGAACTGTCTAGGGTGTTTGCACTCCAACTTGCATGGTGCTGGATGTTGTTGGGATGAAGCAATTTATTTTTGATTGCCTTACATACAATAAATTTTACAAATTGTTTAAATGGAAAATGGGAAATCTGGCTTATTAAAGAGTGCTAGAAGAAAGAGTGGATGTTCCACCAGTAGAACACAATGGTAAAAACAAAGGATTAAAACTAAATTGAGTTAAAGATAGCTGGTACCTGATCCATTAAATATGTCCTTGATCTGCCTGAATCAACTCAATCTTGCCCTCTTAATGTGTTTGAGAGCATCAGTTGTAAAGTGGTTACAGGTATACAGTGAATAGCCCTGTTTGAATAATGTTCTAATCCATATTATGGCTACTCAACTAAGTAAAGAATAAATACTTTAAGAAATGAATGCTAGTCAATACAAAAATGTCAAGAGTTTTGAAGCCAACAGTGTCCTGTGAGCAGCATCCTGTATACAATGTCCTGTTGGCAGCATCCTGTATCTAACTGACAAAGGATTATAAGAGGACGAACATAAACTGATAGGGAGTGTGAGACAGATGGGGAAATCCATTTTCAAAGTTTTGGAGGCATTAAACTGTCCTCGATCCACATTACATCCATTTGGGAAGATATACTCCCACCCCATCTTTACTTTCGATTCATGCCTGGTTAGAAAAAACGGGGAACGGCTCTCCTTTCTTTTTCTGAGTACAGAGGGTTCACAAGTGAGACAAAGGCTAAAGCATAAAGACTTTAGTAAAGGAAACCACAGCTCATTCAGACCTGGTCTGGATTCCACCTGTAAAAGAGGTCTTTATTCTCAAAGAGATTACCCTGCTCAAATAAAAGCTAAAAAAACACACACACAAAAATGTGATTTTATCACAAGATTTAAAGATACTAGGAGTTAAGGAGATAAGGTAGGTTAGTCAGACTGCTTTCTAAAATTATAAACATGTTATACAGTTTAAAACAGTCCTTTGATTAAATGTTGCTACTAACCTACATACATTAGTCTACAGCTCTGAAAAAAATCTGAGACCACCTAAAAAGGACGAGTTTCTTAGATTTTACCAAGTTGAAAACCTCTGAAATATATTCAAGAGGAAGATGGATGATCACAAGCCATCAAACCAAGCTGAAGTGATTGATTTTTTGCACCAGGAATGTAAAGTATAAAGTTATCCAAAAGCAGTGCGCAAAACTGGTGGAGGAGAACATTCCAAGATGTATAAAAAAAACTGTGATTAAAAAACAATGTTATTCCATCAAATACTAATTTCTAAACTCTTCAAACATTATGAATGTGAACTTTCTTGTTTTCTGTGCATTATTTCAAGTGTGAAAGCTCTGAATCTTTTTTTAATTATTATTTCAGCAATCTCTCTTTTTTTCAAATAAATGCTCTAAACAATAATCATTTTATTTGGAATTTGGGAGAAATGTCGTCCGTAGTTTATAGAATAAAACAGCAATGTTCATTTTACTCTAACATATACCTATAAATAGCAAAATCAGAGAAACTGATTCAGAGTTTCTTCCATTCTTATTTATTTTTCCAGAACTGTAGATTAGTCTATTTTTGTACTAGTGTTCACTTGTTTTATGATTATCTTAATCTCAATTACTTTAAAAGTATCCTTAGTTGCAGTCTTAAAGACCATCAGAAATGTTATGGTTATGATGAAACTGGCACTCATCAGGATGCCTCAGGAAAGGAAGATCAAGAGTTTCCTCTGTTGAACTGGATAAGTTAATCAGAGTTACCAGCCTCAGAAACCACAAGTTAAAAACCACTTAAATGCTTTTTGTTTAACACTTTTAAATTACTACATGGTTCCTTATGTGTTCCTGTATGTATAGTCTGTAATACTTCATAATATAAAATAATAATTCCAAACAGTATTAATGTACAAACAACAGTGTATGTTCAGCTACAGTATTATAAGCTTATATGTATTATAAGCATTTTGAAAGGCTTAGCATCCTCCTGCTTTTTGATGGGCAGTGTACCTTCTTTCCCCCGAAGGCCTTATGATGACTTGGTCCACTGCAGATCCCCGGCCTGTCTGTCCAGATTAGGGCAGGGTGCCAGTGAGCCTCATCTGCATACGGGCTGGTCCCCGGCGGCCAAGCCTTCAACAGTGTGACTCAAGCGCCGGCAGCGAGCGAAGGCTAGGTAAACAGGACGGCTCCACGCTGATGCAGCTAATGAAAGGTGATGTACTGTACGCAGCAGAGCAGCGGCGCTGCAGGAGAGGCTGAGCAGGACATAGAGTCTCTGGACGCAGGTGTGAGAGGTGTTAAAGCCACTCAAATACATTAGAAACACTTGTCTGGACACTGAATACTAGAGTCTGACATACAGTGACATACAGTTTTTTCATGTTTTGTCACTCTTAAATGTTTTTAAATTTTAAAAAAAATTACAGGGCTTGGACAATGAAACTAAAACACCTGTCATTTTAGTGCGGGAGGTTTCATGGCTAAATTGGAGCAGCCTGGTGGCCAATCTTCATTAATTGCACATGATTGCACCAGTAAGAACAGAGTGTGAAGGTTCAATTAGCAGGGTAAGAGCACAGTTCTGCACACAACATTATGGGTGACATACGAGAGAAATTGTTGGTGCACAACTTGCTGGAGCATCTGTGACCAAGACAGCAAGTATTTGTGATGCATCATGAGCCACGGTATCCAGGGTAATGTCAGCCACTAAAAAGGACCAACCACATCCAACAGGATTAACTGTGGACGCTGTAAGAGGAAGCTGTCTGAAAGGGATGTTAAATGTGGTTTATCACATTTGACTTCAATTTCTCCAGCCACACCCAGGCCTGATTACAGCCACACCTGTTCTTAATCAAGAAATCACTTAAATAGGACCTGCCTGACAAAGCAAAGTAGACCAAAAGATACTAGAAAGCTAGACATCATGCCAATATTCAAATAATTCAGGAACAATTAAAAAAGAAAGTAAGACTGCTTATTAATGGGTTTTAAAGTATTTGCAACCTAATTAATAACCATTAATAAACTCATTTATGACCGTTCATAAAGCCTTTATAAATGTAAGTGTCTTATTTTAAAGTGTTATCTCCAATTCTTATGATCTTTTTTCAAACTTCAGCCTGGCTCTGCTTTGCTTCTTATTGAAGGAGGTCCTTTTTCTAGCTTGAGTCTTGCCTCTAAGAGATTGTTTTGAACTGTTCTTTCCATGCACTTCACTCCAGCTGCCATTTGCCATTCTTTTTATAGGTCACTTGATGTCATCCTGCGGTTGCTGACTGGCATTCAAATAAGTTGACGGTCAATTGAAACTAAAGTGGTCTCTAATTTATTTAATTTTATTTAAGGGCTGTATAAACATATAGGTATACAATATAAAAACTGCAGAATACTAAATCAAAACTGACTTTTTCATAGTGGTTTCATTGCACTGTACTGTTAAACCCATTGCAGCTTTAAAGTCTTGTAAACACAACACAGAAATTAGTATCCAAATATTTTTGCTCATTTCTGATCATCCCTCACCAAAATCCCTCCAATGCTGTGGCAGGCTGCCAATGAGCTCATTAATATTCATCCCGCTCGTTATGCTCCCCACTGTGTGTTTTGAAAATCTGATTTTGAGTACTTATCACGCTAGCTTCACTTTGCGCAGTTTCCAGCCTCATTCCTCTATAATGTCGCCGTTTGATAGCTGCAGAATCTGTGTACATATGGCGAATAACACCCGGGAGGTTAAAAGCCCTGTGGAAAAAGCTTGGCAGAAGAGAAATACAGCGACAGCAGAAAGAGGGAGGCCTTATCAACGCAGAGCACTGGAGCTGCAGAGTGCTCTATTTATTGGGGATAATTGGTTACAAAGTTTTTACTGTTCAGCAGTAAAGGTCAGCGTCTAAACACTTATTCACTGGTGTAATAGAACGAGCCCGGATGGTTAAGGGTGTGAGTTTGAAGGTTGAGGGCTTGATTCTGTTTGGGGAACACAGTACTGATGCTTCAGACGAGACCTCGACCAAAAGAACTGGACCAGATCTTGGTGTGAAGATGTTGGACGTCATTTTCTTCACCCTTGGAGAATTTCCTGTCTCTAGCTCTTTAAATTGTCAACTGATCACGGTATTTTTAACAGAAATTTAAACATTTAATTATGTTACAATGCATAACTATAGAATGCAATGTATCATGGGATGCCCTTTGAAAATAGCTGCCACCTGTATATTTGATTATTTGATCCCTTGCTGATTTTGTAAGTTTGCCCTCACTGTTAAAAAAAAAGTATATATAAAAAAACTAATTTTTCGGCAGCAGGGAGCGCCAGAAAATGTCTGTAAAAAAAAAACAGAAAAATACTGTCACATTTAAAACAGATATAAACCGTAAAAAAAAAAAAAAGTTATTGAATTTACTGTGATTAACAACTGTTACTGTCATTTTACAAGAACTTGTCCTATAATTACACAAAATCTTTCACTTTTAACAGATTTTAATTCTTAAAAAAGCATCATACACTCCTTATGAAACAGAATAATTATAAATTTTTTACAAGAAACTGTCCTATAATTACACGAAATCTTTCACTTTCAACAGATTTTAATTCTTAGAAAAGCGTCATACACTCCTTATAAAATAGGATAATTATAAATTTTTTACAAGAATCTGTCCTATAATTACATGAAATCTTTCACTTTTAACAGATTTTAATTCTTAAAAAAGCATCATACACTCCTTATGAAACAGAATAATTATTAATTTTACAAGAGATAAAATATAAAAAAATAAAATCCAGAAAATCACATTGTATAAATTATAGAAATGTCTTTGCATTTTGCAGAGTGAAATAAGTATTTGATCCCTCTGGCCAACAAGACAATTTTTTTTTGTAGTTGATGATGAAGTTTGTGCAAATGTCAGGAGAAATTTGCAGATCATTTCTAAATTAATAAGATTATTGGTAACTTGAAGCTTCAGATCCCTCCACAGTACAAGTTTTCTATGGGATTAAGGTGACTGTAGTCCCAGCTGCCTTGAGATCATTAACAATTTCCCTTACGTAATTTAGGCTGATCTCGCACCTTCCTCAAGATCAAGGAAACCGTACAAAGTGAAATTTTGCATGGAGCTAATATTGCAATCTTTTATTGTAAACTTTTTATGCATTTATTTACTGTACAATCTATAGGTAACATTTTCCCTCCAGGTGCCGGCAGTCGTGATCATTACCAGCCACTAAGCTGCCCACTGTGGGTGATAATGTCTTCTGTGACATATGCTTGGTAAATGTGAGACATTATGGTTTAAGAAATGTTAAATTGTTGCACAAAATCTTGAAGAAATAGAATGTCCCAACCATCTGGCACCCACTATCAGGCTTAGCTTAATCTCCAATAACTCACGCCACCTTGCTACACGCATGTCAACCAGTGTTTAGCCGCATTTGAAAGGACTGCTAGTGGTTTAAAAGGTATTTTGCCATTTGGTACTTTGCCTCATTATTTATTACTCACCTCCTACATGTTTTTAGATGTCTATGATGTCATTAAAAGCATGGCTTTGACTGTAACCTCTTTGACAGCATTTCCACAGCATTCAAGCAGCGTTAACACATCTCACACCTGTGTGTGGCAATTCCACAGCCTCCAGAGACGCGCATTATTCAGGAAGGGTGATTACACTTCTGAACAGGCTGCTGTTACATGGCTTCAGTTCTTGGAAATACTGTTAGGTAACAGTAAACATGGTAAGCAGTTCTTAGAACAAAGGTATGGAAATGTTAAAACATTCCATTTCTGAGACTCTTAGGGTGTTAATTGTGACTGGATTAAAGTACTGAGGGATTGCTGGGCCGTATTTTTGGAGCTTAGTTGTTCTACACATTCCAGCCATCTCTGTGGTTTTAAGATTGAAGATCTAGTTAGGTTTCCCTACATAAACTTTTTTCCTGGATATCTCTTTAAACAAAAAAGAGAACTCTTAAAAATTATAAACTCATTTGATTTTACTAAATTGAAAACTTCTGGAATATAATCAAGATGAAGATGGATGATCACAAGCCATCAAACCAAACTGAACTGCTTGAATTTTTGCACCAGGAGTGGCATAAAGTTATCCAAAAGCAGTGTGCAAGACTGGTGGAGGAGAACATGCCAAGATGCATGAAAACTGTGATTAAAAACCAACAAGGGTTATTCCACCAAATATTGAGTTCTAAATTCTTAAAACTTTATAATATGAACTTGTTTTCTTAGCATTATTTAAGGTCTGAAAGCTCTGCATCTTTTTTGTTGTTTTAGACATTTCTCATTTTCTGCGAATAAATGCTCTAAGTGACAATATTTTTATTTGGAATTCATGAGAAATTTTGTCTATAGACCATGAGGCGCACTTAAAATCCTTTTATTCTCCCAAAAATCAACAAACGTTCCAAATAATTGCCTTTTGTGTGAATTTTACCAGTCAGGTTGTAAGGAATTGCAGCGTTATAAAGAAGTTTCAGTGAAGTTTCTACTGCACCGAGGCTGGAGCAGCATTAGCATTAACCGCCTTGCTAGCACTTTCACCGTTCAGAGTTGACTATAAGGGACTGTAACCTGCATTTACTGTGTTACAACAAGCTACGTAGGAAAAATGGTTAGCTGATAGATAAATAAACAAGAAAAAAGACGATTTTTGATAGTGCGCCCTATAAGCCGGTGCACCTTATGTATGAAAATAGACCAGAAATTAGATGTTTATTGATTGCCTCATTATTTATTTCTCACCCCCTACATGTTTTTAGATCTCCATGATGTCATTCAAAGCATGGCTGCTAACTGTGGCTAGTGTTGCTGCTAACCGCGGTAAAATACTGGAAATCTAAACTTACTGTAATTAAACAGAAGCATTTTACTCACCTAAATAAACAGTTTTCAGGAGAGAAATCTGTGTAGATTAACATCCAGCACTTGTTTGACTAAGAGTTAATTGTTTATTAGGCGTTCCCCAGTGGCAAAACATGGTGAAACCCTTGTTCCTTACTAGTGTCGCTTAAAATCAACCTTAAAATCCAGTGAGCCTTATATATAAATAGACCAGAAAATAGACGTTTATTGATAGTGCGCCTTATAATACGGTGCACCTTATAGTCTGTTAAATACAGTAGTCCTATTGAAAATATGCTTCCAAAGAAAGCCTTAGGGACCTCCAATAACTCACGCAACCTTGCTACGAGCACGTTGACCAGTGTTCAGCCGCATTTAAAAGGACTGCTAGTGGTTTATAAGGTTATTTTGCCGTTTGTCCCTTTGCTTCTTTATTTATTTCTCACCTCATACATGTTTTTAGATCTCCATGATGTCATTCAAAGCATGGCTGCTAACTGTGGCTAGTGTTGCTGCTAACCGTGGTAAAATACTGGAAATCTAAAGAGTTAATTGTTTATTAGGCATTCCCCAGTGGCAAAACCTGCTAAATTAGAAGGGAAACATGGTGAAACCCTTGTTCCTTACTAGTGTCACTTAAAATCAACCTTAAAATCCAGTGAGCCTTATGTATGAAAATAGACCAGAAAATAGACGATTTTTGATAGTGCACCCTATAATCCGGTGCACCTTATGTACGAAAATAGATCAGAAAATAGACGTTTATTGATAGTGCGCCTTATAATATGGTGCACCTTATAGTCTGTATAATACGGTAGTCCTATTAAAAATATGCTTCCAACGAAAGCCTTAGGGACCTTCATTTTCTGGAGTGCAGGAGTGTTGGATTAGGCTTGGAAATGAGTTTTGCTTGTGCGAGAATCTCCAGCAGCAAATCTCCGAGGTCCTCAGAGTTCATAGAACCTCCACACCTGAAAAACAGAGCTTTATAAAACCTCCAGCATGAGGGAAAAGATCTTAAAAGAAGCTGTCCAGCAGCTTTAGATCAGTTTGAAGGCGGGAAGGAAGCAAAGTCAGTATTTTTGTGTAGTGGATGCTGCCCATGAGGACGGAGGTTTTCAGGTTTGGACTCAGTTGTTTCATGTTGGAGGCCCTCTGCCTTTTAGCTACTGTTCACATCTCGCAAATATCTAAACGGCGGCGAGGGAGAGCGCGCAGTTTATTACAAAATGGGTCCGGGCCCGGCGAGAGTTTTTTACCACGAGCGCAGAGCTGACCTGCCTGAACCCCCGAAGCCATGTGAGCAATTGTATTTATCGATCTGTTCCTCATCCCATGAGTCATCTCATCTTACAGACACACACACACACACAACCTCACAGAGACTTGTAAAGGAGGCAGTGTGAGCACTGTGATTTTCATAAGGCAAGAATATATAAAGGACATATTTAGTCAATATTGTCTCTTTTTCTATGTTGATGATGCCCTAAGGTGAAACCAGGGTTGGGGACAGATTTCCCTATAGACTTTTCTCTTTTATATCCTTGAAGAACTCAATTTTTAATTTAAGATCCTTTTAGTGTCTTTTTAAGGACCAAGGGAACAAAAAATGAGTAAAACTATTAGGGCTACACAAAAAGCTTTTTCTGTTACCAAAGAAAAGAGCATAGATTTAGTGGTTACCACTTTTAGAGAGTTGCAGGGAGTCCTACTGAATGGGTCCACCCATTCAGTAGGACTCCCTCCATCACCTGCAATGCTGTCAAGGTTAGGAGGGGTGAACCACTAAGCCACTACTCTATTCAATATGCCACCACTGCAGCACTACTAGGCAGCAACCACACTATCAGAGTCTCTCAGAGTCTGGCTGCTGATCACAATGCAGAAGGCAAGACCTGGAATCTGACCCATAAAATCCCTAGGTGGTTTAGTTTGCTGAGACACCAATAGTGACCAATAGGGTCACTAGGGTGTATCTATTTTGCTATGTGCTTTTGATGGAGCTGCTAGGCCCATGCTATGGTGTTGCTTTGGTGTTGCTGTGTGGTTGACTGTCTAGTAATGCAAATCTGACTCGGTCATGTAGATTTCTCCTTTATACATCCAGGGAATTTGTCTGTTTCTCTTTAAGGAAGCCACTCAAGTGCTTGTGCAGTCAAGACTCTGCAACTTCTGCAACTCTCTTCTGGCTGGTTTTCCACTGAGAGCCATGAGACCCCTACAACTGATTTAGTAGACGCAGTAGCATGAGTCATCTTCAATCTTCCGAAGTTCAGTCATGTGACTAATTTGCTGCGTTCCCTCCACTGGCTTCCTGTTGCGGCCCACATAAAATTCAAAACCCTGACGCTGGCCAACAAACATACTTGATGGCAATGGTCAAAGCCAGATTGGTACCAAGAACTTTTCAAGTTTCCAGTAGAGCTTGAGTTTACCATCATCGCTCAAGTCCTAGAGAAGACAGACATCTTGACTCTTCACTGTCTTGTCACCAAAGTGGTGTAACAAACTTCCAGTGAATGTCAGAACAGCCACAAAAGAGTCACTCGCGTTCTTTAAACACTAACTAACGACTCATCTTTTTGGAGAGTTCCTAAACTAAGACTCTCATTGGTGTCTAAACATTGTCATACCCAGCTGGCACGCAACCGACCTTCAACGTTGAAATGTGGTTGAAATATGACTAAAGTAATGCATGTTGTTGTTTCAACGTTGAATGGTTGTGCTAACGTTAAAATTTTCATGTTGATTCAACGTTTAACTTTCAATGGTTGTGCTGACATTGAAATTTTCTCTGTCCTCAACCTTCTGCCTTTTGAATCAGCATTTTACATTTCATCACCATATAATTTCTAAAAACGGTTGGATGGAGGAATGAAACAATGTTTTACTTCTATTTGCAGTAACTGCTTTTTAATTTAACATCATGTTCACATTCTAATAGTTTTACGGTTTTAGTGTTTTTGAGATCAGATGTTGAATCAGATTGGTAGTGGTGGGTAACTTTCATTATACTCAGATTTACTACAGTGATGTGAGTTTATTGTTAACACTTTGTTAACCATAGGATTTTCTCATTTTAGTGAGCTATAGTTTATTAAAGGTTGAATGTATGACGTTGAAAAAACATTGCTATATCAACATTGATTCACTTTTAAAAATCAACAGTTGATTCACCGTTGATTCAACCATAACATCTACGTTGATCAACGTTGATTCAACGTTGAAATGCCAGCTGGGATAGCTTGATGTGTTTTTGATTTTAGTCTTTATAAACTAGTTGTGGATATTTTAAAGAAATTAACAATCCTCTTTTGTAAGTCGCTCTGGAGGAGGGCGTCTGCTAAATACCTTAAATGTAAATGTATATTTCCATTAGGATGGACCATTTAGAGGTATACCATGTGGTTGCTATGGGGTTACAAGGTAGAGTTACTTGTTGGTCACTATGACATGTGATTACTAGGGGTTGCAATATGAGTATGGTGTTGCCAAATGGTGTTACTTTCGGTCTTTCGATGTGTGGAAGAATCGTGGCCAATGCCAAGGTCAATGATCCAGAAGACCTGGTATCATGGTATGGAGTGCAATAGCATACAATGCCAGATCACAGATAATCTTCACTACAGCCTCTTTAACAGCCCAACTTTACCTTTACAGACCTCTGAATGTACACTCCAGTGCACTATTCCAGCAGGACAATGCTCATCCACATACTGCTGCTGTCTCAAAAGCTTGTCTTGAAAACACAGATACTATACAATGATCCCGTGACCAGCTGCATCACCAGACTTATCACTGACTGAAAATGTGTTTGATGCGAGTGGATGTGCTATCACAACTCCAGGCCATATGAGTGGAAATGTTTAATCATTTACTGTTCCTGGTAACTTTTATCTTCTTTCTCAATAGCACTGTATTCTGTCACTTCCTTCTGAGTGCAGCAATTATCGCCAGCGTTTCTTTGACGGTGAGTGTATGAAGTAATGAGTGGACACCTTTGAACATACGGACCTTTGAGACGTGAGGTCAAATAAGTGTTGTGAGAGAGCTGAATGAGTGCAAGTAACAATTGTGTGTGGTAACCACAGTAACGGCTACTGTGCTTTGCTATATGCCACATCTCTGAACATCAGTGTTAGTGTAGCGGGTCCACACCAGCAAGAAGCCCTGCCACCATTTCTCTGCATTGTGTCGTGTAGATGAAATACCTGAGACCTCTATTGCTGGTACCAATCCCGGAATCTATTATTTATCTGGATGTATAAGCATCCAGCCTCGTGTCTGGCTGCCCAAATCTCTCTCCAGCAGTGCTCTTAGCCCACTGAACATAACATACACTATCGCTCAAAAGTTTGAGATCTACAAACTGCACACTCTAAGATTTTTATCTTCTTGCACAGTTGTGCATCAGGGCCTCCCACTCCTTTTTCTGTCCTTGTTTTTGTGTCACACTTCGAAGGGAGTAGTTAATATCATGGTAAGATATTTTCATTTTCTTGGCAATATCTCGCATTGAGTAGCCTTCCTTACTTAACACAACAATGGACTGACGGGTGTCTAAAAAAGTTGTTCTTTTCTGGCTATTTTGAGCCTGTAAGCAAGCCAACAACTGCTGATGCTTCAGATACTAAACTAACCCAGAATGTTGTGCTCCCTTTTATGCCCATTTATTAGTAAGTTTTTTGCTGTGCATTACAATAAAGCAAGGGTGTCCTAACAACCAAATAGCCTAAAAACATCCTTAATTTGGACTGGTGGCCATAGCAGGAGATTAAGGCAGAGGATTGCTGAAATAAGCCTCTATACAAAAATAGGCTTTAATACAAATATGTTTATTCTTTAAAAATCATGTGATACACTTAAATTAATTGTGAAATGGAGAGTATTGCATGAAAATGTGTTTTTCTTTCAAAAAGAGGGAAATTTGCAAGTGAAACTCTTGAGCGGTAGCGTATATTATTTAAGAGAGTTTAACAGTAAAATTGCAGTATATCTATATAAAATGACAGACATAGCAATAGAAAAGCAATACACAGGGAGGTTAGTACTGTACTAAGCACTGGCAGCTGTAGCTAGCTAAAAATACACACCAACCATCTTTAAAACATCCAGAATATTAAACCCAAAGGCCTTACGCTTCATACTGAACTATTTTTAACCATTTTTAACACATATTGAACTTTTTTAAACACTTTTTTATTAGAGCCTGAGCTTTACCAACCTCTCTTCAGCTGTGCTCTCAGACAACTGAGGAGAGACTAGCTGAACACAAGAGACACAGCGCCCCCAGGAGGAATGGAGAAAATAACATACAATTAAATAATAAAAGTCATGGAAAATAATTTTTAACCAATCTATTGTTTATGCAATATAGAAAAAGGCTAGCACATGAAATATTAAGATTTTGCGTGAACAAAAAAATTAACAAAATAAAACCCATTACATAATCACTAGTTCAGAGCTGTGGTTCCTTACAGTCTTGTGTGCCATTTCTGTATTTACACACTTTTTTTCTTTTTATATGAGGAGGAGGGTGGGATAGCCATCTGAAAATGTGGGTGGGACATGTCCCCCAGTGCCCCCATAAATTATAGCTATGGTAATGTTAGCTGTAGGGACAATTGCCTCATCTAATACACCTCCATGACTCAATGCGCCATATGGTGTGGAGGTAATGTAGCAGAACCTATGTGGCTTGCGTCGCGGTGTGTTAGAATGGCTGTATTTCACCCCGAACTGGCACCAGGTGCAGGGCAGAGCAAAAAGAGAGAGAGACAGAAAGAGAGAGAGAGAGAGAGAGAGTGAGTGAGTCAGTAAAGCGCTAGCACCCCCTACGCTCAGGTTAACCTGATTTATGGCTATATGAAAGAGGTAATCCAGCGCGGTGGCGTCAGGAAAAGATTAGCACTCAAGTGGGCAAACATAGAGGCAGCGAGGAGCTAGCAGTCCTCTGAAAGACAAAAGGCCGTCGACTGGCACTGCCGGGCTTAGTGCAGCGTGACAGGCTCCAGGAAGGACAGAGCAAACCTGACGGAATATATTAGTCAATATTCATTCTCTCCAAGCTCTAATGAAGGGGTCGCGCCGCTCTGTCGATACGCGTGCAATCAAAGTGACTTTGCCTGAGTCCGGTTCTTAAAGCCACGGAGGACACACATCATGAGACAAAGGAGGAATATTGTATTTTGTATCTTTAGGGTGCAAAACAATGTCATAAAGGTATATTCCTTTATTTCCCAATGCTGTAAAAAAAAAGTATTTGCCCCGCAACAGATTTCTTTTGTTTTTGCTTTTTTATCCTACATATGTTTAAAAAATTTTTTCAGAACACTTTGTATTATCAGACAAACAAGATAAACTGAGTAAATAATTTGATCATTGTGTGATTGTGTGATTGTGTGATCATTATGGCGGCGCGTGCACACGCTGCGGCTTCTCTCCCCCCCGAGGAAACAGCGTTTTCGTGTTTTTTGTCTCGTAAGTCGCAGTGTTTTTGTACGTCTTTGTCGTGCGTTCACGTCCTGAAACGCACCTACAGCCGTGAGTTTCTGCTTGGAGTTGGCAGAAACTCACTTTTGGAGTTAAACCGCGGACTCCAAGAAAAACTGTGAGTCTGCGGCGTGCTCCGGACACCCGCACCCCCACCGACCCCCACCGACCCCCACCGCTGCAGCTCGCCCACAATGGAAGCGCCACAGGCGGCAGGCGAGGAGGCAGAAACGGGGTAAGCGCGGGGGTATCCGAGCGAGGCTAGCGGCTAGCCCACACAAGCCAGCTATCCCCACCGTACTTTTGGCCAATGTACGCTCTCTGGACAATAAACTGGATTACATCCGCTTACTTCAGTCAACTCAGAAGACCGTGAGAGACTGTTGTGTTTATGTTTTCACCGAAACCTGGCTCAACAACAGCGTCCCGGACCACGCCGTTCAGCTGGAGCTGGAACCTGTGGCAGGGTATCCAGTCTATCACAGGCTATAAACCACATCCACAGACCTGCGACAGTGACACATCTCTGCTGAACGACCTGAATGGGTTCTTCGCCAGGTTTGAGCCACTCAACAACACACCCGCCCAGAAATCCATCCTTCCTCCTGGTGACCAGGTGCTGACGCTGTCCCCAGACAGTGTGAGGAGAGCATTCAGCAGGATCAATGCTCGGAAAGCTCCTGGGCCTGACAACATTCCTGGCCGTGTGCTGAGAGACTGTGCCTGGGAACTCGCAGAGGTTTATACTGACATTTATAACACCTCTCTGAGTCAGGCGGTGGTTCCCACATGCTTCAAAGCCACCACCATCATCCCTGTCCCAAAGAAGGCATCGCCATGCTGTTTCAATGACTATCGTCCAGTTGCACTCACCCCCATCCTCATGAAGTGCTTCGAACGACTAGTCATGCATCACATCAAGTCTTTGCTCCCCCCCTCCCTGGACCCCTACCAGTTTGCTTATCGGTCAAATCGCTCGACCGATGATGCCATCTCCACTGTTCTCCACTCAGCCCTCACACACCTAGACAAGAAGAACACCTACGTCAGAATGCTGTTTGTTGACTTCAGCTCAGCATTCAACACAATCGTCCCCCAACAGCTCATACACAAACTGGACAGTCTGGGGCTGAGCACTTAACTGTGCAACTGGCTGTTAGACTTCCTGACTGGTAGACCACAGGCAGTGCGGGTTGGCAGCAGCACATCCAGCATCACCACACTGAACACAGGGGCTCCCCAAGGATGTGTGCTGAGCCCCCTTCTGTTCACTCTGCTGACCCACGATTGCACACCAGCACACACCTCCAACCTCTTCGTCAAGTTTGCGGATGACACGACGGTGGTAGGTCTCATCAGCAACAACAATGAGTCACACTACAGGAGCGAGGTGAGCCGCCTGGCCTCCTGGTGCAAACACAACAATCTCTCTCTGAACACAGAGAAGACCAAGGAGATTGTTGTGGACTTCAGGAGAACTCACACACTGCACACCCCTCTGTTCATCAACGGAACTGCTGTGGAGAGGGTGAGCAGCACCAAGTTCCTGGGTGTGCACGTCACAGAGGACCTCTCCTGGAGCACCAACTCAGCGTCACTGGCCAGGAAGGCAAACCAGCGTCTCTACTTTCTCCGCAAGCTGAGAAGAGCTGCAGCCCCCACCCCCATCATGACCACCTTCTACAGAGGGGCCATCGAGAGCATACTGACCAGCTGTTTCACTGTGTGGTACGGGGCCTGCACAGCATCCTGCCGCAGGACCCTCCAGCGCATCGTGAGAGCAGCTGAGAAGATTGTTGGCACCTCTCTCCCCTCCCTTCAGGACTTGTACAGCTCCCGCCTCACACGGAAAGCCCTCCGTCTGGCAGGAGATCCCTCTCACCCACTACACAGCTTCTTCAGCCTGCTGCCATCAGGGAGGAGACTGCGGAGTCTCGGGGCGAGGACCAGCAGACTGCGAGACAGCCCCATCCATCAGGCTGTGAGGATGCTGAACTCTCTTCCTGCTCTACCCCCCATCCCAATCCTGCCCCCAGCACACACTCACTCAGCATCCTGACCCCCCCACTAATAAAGTACTGAAACTCTGCACTACAATGCACAAAGTACTGGTCCCTTCCAAACGGACTTGCACTACACAACACCTGCACTACTGATATACTTGCACTGTCTATACGCACTTTAATTCCACTTAATTAAACTGTGAACTTTAAGGACTTACGCACCCATTCACTTTACCAGCCTTAAGCTATATACCATATACCGTATTTGCACTACTGTTATTTACTATTTTTACTGTCATTCCATCTCAATCACCATCAATATTGCACTATTGTCTTACGTATGTTTATTGTGTCTTGCTGTATTGAACATATAGTGTCTCCCACTCTTTTATATTATAATTATATATCTATTTTTACTTATTTACTTATATTTATATATCTATTCCTCCCCCACACCACTGCACCTTGTTTTTGTCTCATGTATGTCTATTTGTGTCTCTGCTGTATTGTACACATAGTGTCTCCCATTCTCCTTTATTATATCTATTATCTGTACTTGCTGTAAAATTGGGAAGGAGAGTAACGTAATTTCAATTCTCTGTATGTCCTGTACATATGCAGTATTGACAATAAAACTACTTGACTTGACTTGACTTGACTTAAAAAAAAGAAAAATATATTTGAAGGGAAAGATAAGAGAAAATCTATCCAAAACAATCTAGCCCTGTGTGAAAAATTATTTGCTCCTAAATATAATAACTTAAATGTCAATCAGACTTTGACTAGGCCTCTCTAAATCCTTTATTTTGGCTGGTGTTTATTTTGGGTTATTGTCCTGCTGCAGAACCCAAGTAAGTTAAAGTCATGATCTGATGGCTGGACATTCTTTATTAGGATTTTCTGGTTGAGAAAATGATTTAGCGTTCCATCAATTACATCAAGTTGTCTAGGTCCTGAAGTAGCAAAGCAGTCATAGGTTATCACACTACCACCACCATGTTTTAAGTTCAGTATGATGTTCTTTTTTCTGAAATTGTGTGTTAATTGAACTCCAGATGTAAGTCCTGCGATTGATTGAGATGTTTGTTGGCAAATATGAGATGTGAGCCTGTGTTCTTTTTGGTTAGCAGTGGTTTTAGACCTTTGAAACTCTCTCTTGAATACCATTTTTGTCCAGTCTCTTTCTAATTATTAAATCGTTAACAGTAACCTTAACTGAGGCAAGAGAGACCTGCAGTTCTTTAGATGTTGTTCTGGATTCTTTTGTGACCTCCTGGATGAGTTGTTCATGCCCTTTTGGATCGTTTTCGCCATTTGCGAATAATATATCTCACTGTGGTCCACTGGAGTCCCAAAACTTGTGAACACTTTCTCTGCTGAGTATTGAACTTATCCAGGTGGCTGCGCCACTAAAATAGCAATACATTACGTCCAAAACACACCCATGGTTAATTAGGAGAATTAGTACATGCCTTTTGCACATACTTTTCCTGTCGTTATGATAGCAAAGACACACTGACACGCCCAAAATAAAGCTGTGCTGTGTGAGTTTGATGGCTAGTCTATAGATCGCTAAATATGGCCCAAAATGTTTACTAGGCTGGCCAAAAAATCAGCGTTAATAGGGGCAGATCTTTGGTTAACTGTAACCAGAAAATTAAAATGTGAGAAATGAGATACAAATACAAACACAGTGACGACCATGCCTCAAAGGGTTAAAGGACAGTGCTGGATGGAAGCTGCTAAAATTGGCATGCAAAGACAGCATTTTGCTCTGTAGTGCCCTTCAGCTCTAATCCTGGAGATCTTCAAAATCCGGACGTTGAGATCTCAGAAATTTGCGGAAATCTATAGCGCTGTGTCCGTAGCTCCCTCCTCCGATGTTCTTTGCCCGCTCACAAATATTGTCATGTCGGAACTTGGAAGGGTGATTGAACTGCGGGGATTTGTGAATTCTTGAAGGAGGCCTTCATTGGGGTGACTAATCCATCACAGCAGCTGGGATGAGCCCGGCGGATCTGCGCCCTAATCAGAATGAATGATGATGCCGTGATCAAGGATGCAGGTCAATCTCTTTCCAAACTTCATTTGCATCAAGCGGCGCAGCCCTCTAGCCAGCCGTATACACACACACACACACACACATACACACACACAACCGTCTATCAGGCCAGGTTACCAAGTGTGTTTATCGCCCTTGAGACGCTGCAATCGTAGGTGAAGATGCAAAAGTCAGCAATTCGTTGTCTAGACGGCTCAAGTGCGGACACTCGCCCGTGGATCTTGAAAGCAATATGTAGTCTCCTTCCTTTGTTGTATACTTTGTCATATATTTTGATATAATTCCATCACACATAGATCCTACAGATTCTTCAGAAGTACCATCTCCTAAATGTGTTTTTCTGGATCCAAGTCCAGTGACCAGAAAGAACCAGCACCGAAGAACACTTTAGATCATGTTATTGTCATGTTCATGAGACCAGTTTGATTTGATCTTGGATCTTTTTCTTTTTTTGTGTCATGGTGCATCATCATGCAAGAAGTAGCATGGTAGTTAGTGGTGGTCATGAAGGGATACACACGGTCAGCAACTGTACCCATAGAGTTTATGGGAATGTGATGATTAATGGGAATTAATCACCCATATTCTGTAAAGACAGCATTCCTCACACCAATACACCACTCCCACCAGTCCAGACTCTTGACACAAGGCCGATAGGGTCCATGGATTCATGCTCTTGGCTCCCAATTTTGACCCAACCTTGTTCCTGTGTTTCTCAGTAGAAATTAATCAGATGAGAAATTCAGAATGTCTCACAGAATGATTTTCTGAGTTACTGTAGCCTTTCTGTCAGCTCCAACCTACTGTATCTCATCACACTCTGATTTATCTTTCTCAACAAGGCCATCTGTCAACTGCTACCCACTGAAAAGCTACCCACTAAAAGCCTCAGGAGATCAGCAGTTCTATGAATGTTCAAAGTAGTATTCATATCAATATCATTAAGATATTGATATGAATATTGTTTGAAGCTGATGGTTCATAGTTGTATGATTACATGCATCAAACTGTTGCCACATGGCTGACTGATTAGATGATTGCATGAATGATGAATAGTGGTGCAGCTATGGTTTTGACAATAAGTGTATATGTAGATATGAACATACCGTTAGTCAGGAGTGGTTTTAGTTTCAAGGGTAGAGGGACAGGGCATTAAGGCAAAAAAAACATAGTAATGGGGAAAAAAAAGTAATATATTAAAATGCCAGTACTAGCTTTTGACCTCCAAGGGTTAAGCAAAGCAGGGTCAACGAAACTTTTCTATTTGAAAAGAAATAGAAAAAAAGTGCATCAGTTTGCTGATATGGCATGGCATGCTTTTTTCTCTAAGAGACTGGCTCTGAAAGCATATGGAGATATTTCGTCTAATGACATCTTTTTGATGCGAGAAGGCAGCGTTTGGCAGGGAAGCGAGCCAAGCGGAGTGGGTTGAAGGATGACACAGAATCAAAGCCGAGGGAGCACTTAGGGCCCGCCGCTATGACTAAGGGCTCTCAGCATGGGCTCCGGATCACACCCAGGAATGCTTCCAATAAAGTTTGACTCATTCTTCTTTCTGGCTTTTGTCCTGAGACTGAGGATGTGAGGTGGGGGCTTGATGAGCCTCTTTGTATACAGACTCACGAGCTCTGTAGTGCTCAACAACGATCCGCCTCAAAACAGTGTGTACTTTTTTCCTTTTAAAGATGGAAATAAAGTTCAGCTCCCGCGTGACAGAGAGACACCTTCGCATTGTTTGACCTTTGACTAAATCAGGGAGCTGCGTGAAGAATCTGAATGATGTTGTTTCACCACATTTTTCTCCCAGTCCACAGACCTGCAGGCATCGCCACATGGATTGTGGTTTTGGTGACAAATTATTAATTCTATAAAAATATGTATATTTGTACATTAATTTATTCATTTTAAAGTAATTATATTCTGTATATACAGCTCTGGAAAAATGAGACCACTTTAGTTGCTATTTATAGGTTTATGTTTTATTTTATAAACTACAGACAACATTTCTCCCAAATTCCAAATTAAAATACTGTCATTTAGAGCATTTATTTGCAAAAAATGAAAAATGATGCAGAGTTTTAGACCTCAAATAATGCAAAGAAAACAATAAAGATCATATACATAAAGTTTTAAGAGTTCAGAAATCAATATTTAGTGGAATAACCCTGTTCTTTATTCACAGTTTTTTAATGCACCTTGCTGTGTTCTCCTCCACCAGTCTTACACACTGATTTTCCTTTATTCAAGCAGTTCAGTTTGGTTTGATGGCTTGTGATCATCCATCTTCCTCTTCATTATATTCCAGAGGTTTTTATTAATTTAGTAACATCAAAGAAACTCATCATTTTTAAGTGCTGTCTTATTTTTTCTCACATATTTGCGTATTACCTGTATTCCTGTAATTTTAATATGATTTAGCCTACCAGAAAAGGAATTTAGATATTTAGTAATGAAAACCTGTACAAATGTTTTAAATACATTCTATATATATATATATATATATATATATATATATATATATATATATATATATATATATACACTTGGACATCTTTCTTTGTAATTTTTTTTTTTGGTGGACTTACTCAAAGACAAAAACATTACACTTACAAATTAGTATCAACATCTCACCCCAAACAAAAAAAAGAGCAACCTCAATAATAGGTAAAAAAGATACCTACAAGCTGGAAAGTGTAAAAAACCAAGAGGGAGTAATAGTATTCCACATCTACATTGTTTTGGCCGAGTCTGCAAGTTTTAATATGATTTTCCAGAGATTTACAGTGAAAATACAGTAAAATATATTGAGGAAAATGTACAGTGCATTTCCAAAGCAGGTGCAGTTTTTTAGAAGCTTCTCCCACCTTCATGATTCAACATCATCACAAAGATCTGACAGTAGAAACTAAGGTTGTGCTTAAATAGTGCTATATATATATGTATATATATATACAGTAGAGATGTCTCCGTGGCTATGGCTGTAGTCTATATGCACATTAAAAAGATCTACTATACTATATAGTAGCTGCTGGATCTAAATGATCCAACCCGACAGTTTCTAAACATTCAGATTTGATCTGTTACCCCTCTGCTAATGAAGGAGACCCCAAGGCCGTGCAGAAGAAGAAAAGGCCTTCAGACTCCAACACATTTCCATATGATTTGTACAGCGTGAGTACACAAACGGGGGCAGTTAGACGATGCTATAAAAAGATTTTCATTATTCTTTATGCATTCTTTTCTTTCCAAAGACTAATTGTTTATCACGGCCCAGTTGTGCAGTTTTTCCTTTTGGGCCTACAGTGCTGTTTACTATTTTTTTCTCTTTATTTCTCTCTCTCTTTCTTTCTCTTTTTCTCTCTCTCTCCTTGCTAAAGTTCTGTCTCTCAGCTGATGTGTCGGGCTGAAGTCCTGAAGTTTAAGATAATTGAAAGAGTTTACTGGGTTCGAAAACCTGCTCTCACTCTCTGCCCCATTTCAGAGAACTCATTTTCTGAGTGGCAATTTACAGTTGATTTGTGGACACAATAAGCGCAGCATGCAGTGTCTTCTCTCGTCCTCCGCCGGCCCGGCCTGCAGGCTGTCCGTCCTAATCTGTAGATTGAGACACTGATAAGTCTACGTGTGTGTGATTGCTCTCTCTCTCTCTTTTTCTCACTTTCTCCCACTTTCTCTCTTTCTCTCTCCCCCCGAGGGGCTGCGTTCACCCCCTCCACCGCCCCCTAGATGCTTCTCTGCTTGATTGGTGAGAGCTTGTGCTTTTTTTTCTCGTATTTTTCTCTCCAACTCTTCATTTCAGTCATAACACTCACACTCACGGCACAAAGTACAAGACAGAGGCCAGCAAAAGCACTATAAGCTGTGGAGACGAATTAATACAAAAATAAGACTGTCGAGTGCTGAACACAACTCGTTACTTCCATAATTTGCTGTGATTTATTGTAAAAAAAGGTTTTAATAAAGTATATTTAATTGGAAAATTAAACAATCCTTGCCATATCATCAAAATATCATTTTATTTATATTCAAATAAGTTTGTGTGGGTTTATTTTATGTGTGAAAGAGAGAGAGAGAGAGAGAGAGAGAGAGAGAGAGAGAGGAGGGAGGGGTAGAGTGTTAGTTATGAGATTGATTCAAATTAAAAGTAATCAAAATCTAAAAAAGGGCACTGATACAGCACCAGGCTATTATCTAAAGGCAACAAGATAAAATGTCTGCTTGCCTCCATATTCATTAATAATATGTTGCGGTCTAAATATAGTATCTTAGCGTCTCAATAAACTAACTTTTGGCTTTAATATATTACTCTGTGGTGTCAGTACTTAAATTTTTATCCTTAATATATTGTCATGCACCCTAAATATATTCCAACATTGTCGCAATATATATATATATACAGCAGTGGAAAAAATTAAGACACCACTTCAGTTTCTGAATCAGTTTCTCTGATTTTGCTACTTATAGGTAGATGTTTGAGTAAAATGAACATTGTTGTTTTATTCTATAAACATTTCTACCAAATTCCAAATAAAAATATTGTCATTTAGATCATGTTTCTGCAGAAAATGAGAAATGGCTGAAATAACAAAAAAGGTGCAGAGCTTTCAGACCTCAAATAATGAAGAAAAGAAAACAAGTTCATATTCATAAAGTTTTAAGAGTTCAGAAATCAATATTTGGTGGAATAACCATGGTTTTTAATCACAGTTTGTTCTCCTCCACCAGTTTTACACGCTGCTTTTGGATAACTTTATGCCTGCACTCCTGATGCACAAATTAAAGCAGTTCAGTTTGGTTTGATGGCTTGTGATCATCCATCTTCCTCTTGATTATATTCCAGAGGTTTACAATTTGGTAAAATCAAAGAAACTCATCATTTTTAAATGCTCCCTTATTTTTTTCCAGAGCTGTGTATAGAGTACCAGTCTAAAGTTTGGACACACTAAACTATGAAGAAAAACATATGGAATTATTTATCAAACACCTATTTAGTAAAGTGTTAACAAAGCAGAATATGTTTTATATATTTAAGATTCTTCCAACTAGGCACCTCTTGCTTAATTAAACAACAGCTTTGCACATCTAGGCCGGAGAATTACCAAGAGTCAAAGTCAAAGTCAAAGTCAAAGTGTTTTTTATTGTCATTTCAGCTATATACAGAGTACACAGTGAAACGAAACAACGTTCCTCCAAGGACCATGGTGCACATAAACACAGTGTAGACAGAACAATAGTGCAACAGTACAAAAGTGCAGACAGACAATACAACACAATACAGACAAAGAATAATAAATAACAAGACAGTGTGCAAATTATGCAGTGTGCAAAAAAGACCAGGTGAGGTAGTAATTACTCTATTACACAGTGTGCAATAGAGTCCAGAATAGCAATTATTCAGTTAACAGCTGTGTTTTCACTCATCAAGAGTGAATTACTTGAATCTCTTGTCCTCTTAAAGTATTTGAATAATGTTTTAATCCATATTATGACATAAACTACTCAACTAAGTAAAGAAGAAAATTGCTTTAGAAATAAAGATTAGTCAATCGTAAAAAAAAAAAAATCAAGAAATTGAAATTGAAAGTATCCTCAGGTGCAGTCGCAAAGACCATCTAAAATGTTATGAAGAAACTGGCTCTCATCAGTACCACTGTAGAAAAGGAAGAGCAAGAGTTACCAGCCTCAGACTGCAACTGCAAGTTAACATCACCCCAGATAAAAGCACCTAAATGCAACACAGAGTATTTTAGTTTGTTTAACACTTATTTACTGCATGATTCTGCATGTGTCCCTTCTCTTATTGTAAGTCTCACAGATTTTCACACTCTCAAAACAAACAAGTAAAAGGTCTGTGTGACAGAATGCTGGCGGGCTGCAGATCATCATAGCCAGCGGGGGCACAGATCCATAAATAGATTGCACAGCATTATTGACCGATGCTGCCTTTCAGATTAAAGTCTGCATATATACTGTATACACACGGGCCACTGTGTGAAAGCTAAGCAAAAGCAACCATCAGCTAAATGTCTCTTAAAGATATTACTTTTTTTTGTTGTATTGGATTTAGAATAAACTTTAAATGTGGTAATTTCATTTTGTTGGGGAAAACTGTACAGAAAACTGTAAGGTGTCTCTGGTACACACTAGTTGAGCCGCATACAGCCTGGATACAGTTGGGCATGGAGGCCTGTAGATCTGGAGATAAATCTGGTGAATTTCTGGGAAATCCTTGCTGTGTGGACGAGCATTATCCTGCTGAATTATATCTGCCATAAGAGGCAACACATGTGGCTGCAGGATGTCAGTGGCTGTTAGTGTTCCTCATATAAGCAATATGAATTACTCTCTGTCCAGCTTCCCAGAAAATACAAAAATGGAAAAAAATGTTCTTGCATTATTTTATTTTCTTTTAAAAAAGAAATAATAAAAAAACATTTTTATCCCATTTCCTCTCCAATTTACAAGGTCAGTTACCCAACCCACTTATTAGGACTCCCCCTATCACTAGTGATGCCCCAACACCAGGAGTGTGAAGACTAGCACATGCCTCCTCCGATACATGTGAAGCCAGCCACCACCTCTTTTTGAACTGCTGATGTGATGCAGCATTGCCGAGTAGCATCACAGTGCGCTCGGAGGAAAGTGCAGCGACTCGGTTCTGATACATCATCTCACAGACGCCTTGTGCTGATCAACATCACCCTTTGGAGTGATGTGAGGAGAGAGAGAGCACCATCTACCCACTCAGAGAGTGCAAGGCCAATTGTGCTCTCTCAGGGCTCCAGCAGCTGATGGCAAGCTACATAACTGGGATTCGAACCAGCGATCTCCCGATCATACAGTGGCAGCTCACTTAGATCCCTATGTTCTTGCATTATGATAGTAATATTCTTTATGTGAAAAACTACATTGAAATGCACTTATAAGCAAACAAATGGTTCAAACCCTGGCCAAATCCTGATTGTTTAGGTCTTGAGTTAGGTATCGACATTTCGTTGCTGTACAATGAAAAACGAGTATCTCCATGGCTATGATAGGATTGGACAGCTGACTGTTGATTGTTGTCAGGGTTTTAATCAGTCAGTGGCGCAGCTGTATTTCCTGTCGCCAAGATAAAAACTCGCCAGATATTTATTCTTGAACACACCTCACTTCCAGACCACCACGCCCATCAGTGAAGATATGTTCCTAAACTCTGACTCTATTTTAACAGTGCAAAAGACGTAAAAATAGACTGTTGATAGGGTGTTAGATAGCAATGAGCACCGGATGTCCTTTACACCGTGTCAAAATTTCATGATGAATGGACTAATAGTAAATCTCCAAAATTATGTGAAATAAATTCCTTTTTACACTGACATCCACTGGAAGTTAAGAAGGTTTGATGTTTGGGAGATGCATGTTTTTAATTGGACGGCAAAAATATTTTTTTTGTACATCACAAAAACTCACATTATTGCACTTTTGCCTTTTTTTTACCTTTGCTGTTGGATGCCAACCTTCTTAGTGTTGGAGCGGCTTTAACCATATTAGCATACCCTGTATCTGTGTGTGTGTGTGTGTGTGTGTGTGTGTGTGTGTGTGTGTGAGTGTGTGTGCGCGCACGCATACCAGGCGCCTCCTTCGCTTCAAAGGACGCCGCAGTCATTTAAGGTCAGTTCAAAGCCAATAAGAAGCGGACTCAGCATTATGAAGACCTGCAGCTGACATCCACTGTTTACGCCATTAAACATACATAAGGCACAGCAGGTTAGCCTAGCGATGCTAACGCTGGAGCCTCAGCTCACGCTCCCTGTTCCCTCAGCACACATCCTACCGCCTGATTTAAAGTTACAGCCTCCGTCTGATGTGCCTGACGCTTTGTGAATATTTACTGAGATGTCAGATTGCTGGAGGATATTTTACAAAGCAGCATTTCTCAGCTCTCAGCGTGATAATTGATCAGTCCACGCTCAGCTCACAAATATGGCTACTTTACTGGGTTCTGCCCATACTGAGGTTGGAGATGTTTCACAAAATACTGGCAAGCTGCCTGATCAACTTGATCAACTCTGTGTTTTTGTTGGACAAAGCTGGTAATCCACAAAAGGGCATGCTCTATAGTGCAAATAATAATGCCTAGTTCACACTACAGGACTTTTGTCTGTTTTACAGCCCCCAAATTTTTTTAATGAATTGGCGACAAAAACATCTGCTTGGAGGCAAATCTGCAATCAAGTTGTGTAGTGTGAACTGCTGAAAGATGCACAGCAAGCCGTTGCCCAGTGGTCGCCCACGAGTGGCAGACAATCAGAAAATATCTAGCTTATCATGCTTAACATCTGACCCAGTCGACGACTGTGAGTCAAGAGCAGTAACCACCTACAGCCAATGGGATCACATGGAAAGAGAGAGAGAGAACTATGGCTCCAAACTGCATCTTCTGCTTTTATTCATGTTTTTGTGGATTTTCTATGGATTTTTATGAATTTTGCCGCTAAAGTTTTTTGCTTCTGAAATCTCTCGTTTGCTTCTGCTTCAATTTTTTTGCTCCTATAAGTTTATAATCTGTATGTTTTTGAATGCAGATTTTTTTTTTGTGTAAAACCTTTGCCTCAAAATGAACTCCATAAAAAACTCCTCACTAATTTTACATTGCTTTGCAATTTTCTAACATTTTCTAACAGTCAAAACTATATTTTATGTAGTAACAATACAGTTGGAACAACATTACATATGTTTTGGTACTGTCTTGAAGTATCTAAGCTCTGGTCTAGAGTATCCTGTGTTCTATCGGATATACTAGGTGTTGATATCAAAACCTTACTCTCACAGTGCAGACTTTTTCTTGCTACTCTTACAGCTGCAAAGAAAACTATTTTCCAGTTTTGTTTTTTTAGCCCACTCTTCCATTATTTCGTAGTTGTATTTCCAATACTCTGTCAGTTGCAATTCACGAACGATCATGCACTAGACTTCAGTGAGCTTCAGGTAGAGCCATGTTGGCGATCCTAAAACCTGAGTCTGCGCAGTAGAGACCAGAGGAGGGAGAGAGACTGTGGAGAGACAGCCTACTCATTTAAATAACCCCGCCCCTGAGGGCTGTCTCCACAGAGCTCACACAGTCTATGGTGGCACCCATACAGCTAGATGTAACCCAGCCCTTTTACAATAACCACACCTTTTAGAATAGAGCTAAATAATGTCTTAAAAACGAGTTCTGTGCGGATATAGAAATTTGACAATATAAGCAGAGGTTACACTAGCTGTTACATTTACCTTATAATGGAGGTAGAATTACAGTATATAAGAAAAAAACGTGATTGAAAGATGTCTGTTTTGCCATTGAAACCTATGGGGATGGGTGGGGTTACACAGCTTTCTGCAACCGAACAGCAGGGGGCGCCCGACCTGTGGTGGCTTCACTTTTGAGAGACGAGGCTCTGTCCAGCTATACACAGTCTATGGTTTGACCTCTTTGCGCTAGCAGGCACTAGGTATCAAACACTCTGCTGTTCCAGTTTCAGAAGGACTGTAGAGTGTCCTTACTTTCTTCTGCACTATTTTCTCGAACGGAGAACTTGTTAAATCTGTACTTTTTTTAAGTACACTAGACTAAACTTATTCCATGCTTTGTGGAACTACTCAAACCCTCCCTTATCTCATTCTGCTTCAAGGTATTTTCTGTAGTGTTAACTCGGAATAACTCAGAATTACCTTTTCAGCTCTAAAAGTAAAGCTTGTAGGATTAAACACCCTTTTTGTCACTTTTTTTATTTGGTTTGATGTCAACTAATGCTTTCCTTTTATATTACCTCTAGAAAACAGTTCCCGCAAAAGTGTTGACTAGCTGCCGTCACCAAATGTTAATGTGTGTGTGTGTTATTGTGTGTGTGTGTGAGTGTGTGTTAGTGTGTCAAGTCAGGCTCATTCAGCACCCTCTCATTTGCTTGAAAACAGGCGTCACTGGGCGTAATTATCCCGGGCCGTTTTAATGAGTTTTCCACCGCCTCTTGAAGCAGTAATTGGATTTTTCTTGAAGCAATCCTTTTAAATGTGTGAAATCGTATATTTAATTTCGAGAGGAAATCGATGGCGAACGCCGTTCGCTCGTCCGCGGTCTTGTTCGTGTTCCTGTGTGTGTGTGTGTGTGTGTGTGTGTGTGTGTGTACTCCTGCTTACATGTGACGGGCTGGGCTAAGCCGAGTCGTATATATTTACACCCGGAGCAACGTCTCGTTAGCCTAATGAAACCTGTAAATCCAGACCAAGTATTTGGTAGGAACTATATAAGCGGGGCGGCTATAGTCTCTCGGGGACTTTAGAAGCACGCTTCATTTTCTAAATGGACCGGCGTTTTTCATGGAATGCTTAGTCCGACCAAACGTGGACGATTAGCTACTTTAATCCACTTGCTCCTTGTCTTGCTTTGACATTTGGACATACGCGTCAGTGGAATTAAATTAAATCTGTAGAAACGTACAGCTTGTAATGTTTAATGAAGGGAGGCCAAACATCTCCAGGCTCGTATAGCACAAGATCCAGAGCTATAGAGCGAGAGAAAGAAAGAGAGAGAGAGAGAGATTCCCGTAGTATGTGATGCTGGGATGCTCGCTGAGTGTTTTGGCCCACCTCCAGCTCAGCATGTACGGTTTAGACGGCATCGTGCTCAAGCTTGTTAAACCACCTTAATCAGTTAAGAAACACTGAGGATCATCTTGGCAAAGCGGCGTCCAGCAATTCCACACACCCAGCTCTGTCTGAACCATGGCAAATGCAATAGAATGACCATTATCGCATTACTAATCCATTCACTGAATCAAATGTGTCTCGCTTCGGCCATAGAGGGCCTGTCTGGAGTTTAAAGTAAAACAGTTTGATGCAGGTCTCTACTCAACTGGAAGACAATGGACTTTCCAGGAAAATATGATTATATATATATATATATTAGAAAAGAATTAAACAAAATTAAGAGACCACTTCAGTTTCTGAATTAGTTTCTCTGATTTCGCTATTTATAGGTATATTTAAATAAAATGTAATTCCTCCCAAATTGCAAATTTAAAAAATATTGTCATAACAAAAAAGATTCAGAGCTTTCAGCCCTCAAACAATGCAAAGAAAACAAGTTCATATTCATGACGTTTTAAAAGTTCATAAATCAATATTTAGTGGAATAACCCTGGTTCTTAATCTTGGTATGTGTGTTCTCCTCCACCAGTCTTACACACTGCTTTTGGTTAACTTTATGCCACTCCTCCTGGTGCAGAAATCCAAGCAGTTCAGCTTGGTTTGATGGCTTGTGATCATCCATCTTCCTCTTGATTATATTCCAGAAGTTTTCAATTTAGTTAAATCAAAGAAACTCATCATTTTTAAGTGGTCTCTTATTTTTTTCCAGAGCTGTATATTATAGTAGGTGCACATTTCTCAAGCTAAAGGTCCTTTCTGAGGATTTTTTTGCTCATTCTTCCAGCAAAATGCCTTCAGTTCTGTGATATTCTAGGCTCTTCTCATTGTACTGCCCTTTTGAGGCCTATTCAAAGATTTATGATGATGTCTTGGTTAGTTAGGGATTGTGAAGGCCATGGTGAAAACTTCAAGTTGCACCTATTGAGGGAGTGCATTGTGAAGTTTAGGTTTTGAGGTGTGTATAGGATCGTTATCCTTATGTACATGTAGAAGCCATCCATGTTTTCATATTCAGCAACATATTCTTTTGAACACTCTTTTGAAATCTCTGTTTTTCTTCTGATTAATGTACTGTAGCTAATATTTGTGCAGATGTTGCTGCACAGTAGAGTAGTGCACCACGATTCCAGTGTCTGCTATTTTTTTCTGATGGTCTGTATTTGCAGCCAGACTGGGGTCTTAATGTGCCTTTCTAGAATCCTATACATACAGTATGTCAGATCATTTTTCACTTTCTTATGGTCCTCCAGGTTTCAACTTGGCCACCACCATCCTTTATTTGTACCCTTCTCTATCATTTTCAGAGTGCTAGGCAGCTGCTTAGAGGAGTCCATGGCTGCTGATTGTTGGGATTTGTTTTAAGGAGCAAGGGATCAGAGTATTTATTAGGTTGTGAAATTTTCATTAACTGGCCTTTCCATAGTGCTAACTTTTATTTTATTTTATTTTTACGTTTCACCTTAAATGCTGAAGCCTCTGCTGTGTTTTGCATCATTTAAGGTGGAACAGGAAAGTAAGTTAGCTAGCTAGCAACTGAGATGAACTACTAGCGAGCTAGTTTATGCTTGTTATGAAGAAAGTGGCCATAAAACAGTGAAAGTATACATTAAACCAGTGTTTTTCAACCACTATTGTGATATTGTAAGGTGTGCCATGTAAAATGATCCAATTTTCTTAATTGCTCATTATTTGGAAGAAACGTATTTTCTTTTGTGTCAGTAGGGGCAGCAGATAGCCTTAATATTCTGAAGCAGGATGAACGAAACAGGAGGACAGTGATGGAGAAGTTTTTGAAAAGGAATAATGCAAACTCTGAACAGGGCCTGGTACAAAATCCAGACCCAATTGAAGGCTCCAGTATGTCAAAAGAAAGCAAAGATGATGAACAGGAGGCAGTACAGCCAGGGATGCGGCCACACCAACTTCATTGTGCTTGATGTTTGGTGAAAAGCTAGCTAACACTGCCATGGTTCCAAGTAAGTTTAAATGCCATCTCCAAACGAAACATCTGATGCTTCAAAACAAGTAGACGGACTATTTTGTTCATAGCTTGAAAAGTGATATCACTCATTAATATACTTAGTGAGTTTAGATGAATTAAGTTACCATACTGTCATAATTAGGCTAAAAAGTGTCATTTTACAACATTTTTGGTTGGTGGTGTGCCGTTGGATTGTGAAAAATGTGAAAGATGTGAAAAATTTGCCGTGGCTCGAGAAAGTTTAATAAACACTGCATTAAACTATGGTAAAATAGTGATTATTGTCATTTTTAACTAGGAAAATACTCTTATTTGTGGGTTTCTTTGGTTGCTTGTGCCTCGTCCATCTTGCCAGTGATTTTCAAAGCCTTCCATTCGGAGTATGCTTCTGAAAAATCTCAGTTTGAAGTAACATTTTGCCCTCCCTCTCCAGCCCAACATGAATTGGGACACCCTACCCCAAAGCATGAACGCTCAAAGCAGAGGGGTAGGGCTAAGTTATAGGGCCGAGGGATGAATTGGGATTGGTATCATTGGATAAGTATCTCTTGTATCTCTATTGCTCATTAATCGTCTTTCCTTATTTTACACTGTACAATCATCAAATATACAGTAACCCTCACGCACATCCCACACTCCACCACTCCAAACACACACAGCCATAAAAAAATCCATAAAAACGATGATATCATTGAAACAAAGGTTTTACTTTATTCGAAAATCATACATGAGACCTGTAGGTCGAGAGAGTCAACAGAAATTCCCTTTACAAAAGCGGAGAGGCTTCCGTCTCCGAACATTATGTACAAACTCAATGAGACCAAAGCATGAGATTTATTTATTGTTGGGAGGGGGGAGGGGTGTTGCTGATTGTCGGCTAGACACGGACGGGTGTTTCTGCATGTAACCGGGACGCTGTTCTCCTCAGTTTCGGGCAGGAAAGGCCACTCGCGAAGCTCTCGGAGCTGACGTTGTGGCTATGTGAAAAAGAGTAATGAGGCATTTGTAAAATACACGGCGACACTAAATAAACAGCAGATACAAAGCAATTTGCAAAGTAAACAGAGCCACCGCTCGCAATCAATTCTGCACTGGCACCAGCAATAGTGGTTAATGTGTGTTTTGGGTTTTCAGCGACCTGCTCTGAAGAAAACTCTTATTTTTATTGGGGGGAAAACAGCACCGTTGTGTACAGGTCTTGCTAATTCTTCTTTTAGTAGAGATGTAGAAAAGTTAGAGAAGCTAGAAACGCTAGAGCTAAAACTGAATTCAAACTTCAGTAACACTTCAGTAACACGTCCTGTATTTATAATGCATTTTAAATAATGCATTAACAGTATGATGCCTTGTGTGGCATACTTAATGCTGTATGATGATCATGTAATAAGCCTCCAGCCAACAGGCTTATGTGAGGCTTATATGATCCAAACACCATCTAGTGCTGTCTATCACCCAGATGGGGTCCGTTTTTAACCCATCCTGGTCCAATCACAGGTCCTGATGGGTTGTGCCCCACATGGGCACCATTATCTAGGCACAACTCTGACCAATAAGTATGAGAAAAGAACAATGGACAGATGGATGGATGGACAGATGGATGGATGGATGGATGAATGTCTAGGGCTTTGTGATTTTTGAAATTGAGGTTAAAAAAGAGATGTCGTTTTACACACCCATTTACAACCCTGTTATTTGGCCCTAGAATTAAACCAGCTGTTTTCTTCTTTAATGGTGGGTTAGGATATGATCTAATAAGCTCTACTCTGATTGGCATGTGTTTACTTTACTTTATCTTTAGCTCATACAGCTCATACAGAATTTCAGGTATGTGTGTTTTTTTTTTTGTATATTTTGCTTTTTTTCTGACATTTTTTTTTTGTCCAAACCCAAATAGCGGGTGTACAATGTGCTGGAAACCACAGACCAAAGTTTGGTCCAATCAAACAGGCAGTCTTGGTCCAGATTAACTGTTTAATGATCCAGTTCTGACATTTGCAATGTAAAAAACACTATTTTGAATGGTTCAGTTCCGATTAGGGATTAATCAGTCTATCATCACTCCCTAAACAATAGAAGAAGAAAAAGCAGTGGTGCTGTGCTGATACTGTATGATATCTGAATCCTTCCATGTTCATGCGCTTGACAGAACAGTATGGGTGCAATTGCTTACCATTGAGACTCCTATATCTACTGTTACTGTAGACTAATACTTATTTATTACAGAAAAGAGAAATAAAAACAATCAGAAAGAATTCAATCTGATTATTCTTACACTTATTCTGGCTTGTGATACACCTGCACTCCAAAGGGAGTCAGATTATGGCAGGGAGTCAAATTGAGTACAACACCTGAACAGGTAACTCTCTAAAATGACAACATTCTACAAACCAATCATTGTCAAGTCTAGAGAGAAGCAGCCCCCATAGCTGATGAAGACGACAGGATGGAACAAAGTTATTTAGCTTTCTTACTTAAGCCAAAGTGGGCTAAATGTATACAAATTTAATCCTTTGTTTGGACTTTTAATTTTCAATATAAAATTCAACATATATAATATATGCACTGTGTGTATGTCAATTTGGGGGCATAAAAATCGTGGTAATAATCAATGTTAAAAAAGAAATCCGATGAGCCTTAGAGTAGCACAGCGGGCTAAGGAGCTGCCACTATTTTCAGGAGATGGCTGTTTCGAATCCTGTTCATGTAGCTTGCCATCAGCTGCCGGAGCCCTGAGAGAGCACAATTGGCCTTGCTCTCTCTGGGTCGGTAGATGGCGCTCCCTCCCCACATCAATTCAAAGGGTGATGTCGATCAACACAATGTGTCTGTGAGCTCTTGTATCAGAACCGAGTCGCTGCGCTTTCCTCCGAGTGAGCTGTGATGCTACTGGACAATGCTGCATCAGCAGCAGTTTAAAAAGAGGCGGTGGCTGACTTCACATGTATTAGAAGAGGAGGCATGTGCTAGGCTTCATTCTCCTGGTGTTTGGGCATTACCAGTGATAGGGGAGATAAGTGGATTGGATAACTGACTGTGTAAATTGGGAGAAAATGGGATAAAAATGTAAATAAAATTATATATATATATATATATATATATATATATATATATATAAAAAAGAGACCTGCATGAAATGGATCTGAGCAAAAGGGTTACGATGCTAGTGATGCTAGTTAATAAGTTAGGACTGTTCATATATATAGATATATTCTATATCTGTTGTTTTTTTTTTTACAACAACACTGCATTTGAGCTTTACAATTTACCGCTTCATTGTACGGAACTCTCATTACTCAACTATGCCCAGATCTGAACTGCATTATTACTTTACGTCATGTCTTTAATCATTACTGAGTGGAGTACATTTACGATTTTTTTTTTTGCCAGTTAAAGCCAGCGGGCAGTGCGGTAAACAAAAATTATGATTATGCTTAAATGTAAAAAAATAGTATTGATTTCTGGTCGTGGTGATTTATGGCTGGAGTGGCTCATGTGCAGCGCTGATGCGATGCGTGGCCCCGCCGCCCGCCGTTATCTGTTTAGCCCAGCGACTTGCTGCTTATCCGCTTAATTAAAATGCTATTTATTATTACTTAGTGCTAAGTCAAACGAGATTTCTATTGCCCTTTTAGTTTTCATTTAGCGAGCCAGTTAACAAATAATTACATTTGCTTTCCAGATAACAGCCCCTCTCTAATGATCACAGTGTTCTCAATCTTCATTACCTTTGCTTCAGAGACCAAATGACTAAATTACCGTTGGGGTCATATGGAAAATCCATTAGCAAAAAAAAAAAAAAAAAAAAAAAAGAAAAGTGTGGCTTAAAAACACAAGCATGCATCATAACAGGGCAGAAGTGCCTTCATTAATCATACAGTGCAAAAAAAAAAAGAGTCTTTACATAATCATACCAGGGACTATTTAAGAGCTACACAGAACACTACTCATAGCTCTTCCTCTGAACCCGGGAATTACATTGATTTTTCTAATTACATTGCTGAGATGTAAACAAAGTCATTCTGAGTGGCTGAATCAGGCTAGATGTGGTTGGATGTGAAAAGCGCTGTTCACTAACAGTGATGGTGAATGGATCCAAACACGGATTCAAGAGCTTAAAGCCTCAAAAAGCTCCTTTACAGACTGAAAGTAATCGCATGATATGATTATAATAAATGTTTAAAGAGTACACATACACTCATCTTTAGAGAACAGTTAGTGTTGAAAGGCAAAGTTATGAATTATTCAAAATTTAGACTGATACTAGCAGCAGTATTTGGGGGAGCATTGTCCTGTTGGAATAGAGCACCAGAAAAGGTACGTTCAGAAAAGGTAAGGCCACTGGTTTCAGGACCTTATTAACGTAACGCTGGGCTGTCAAACTGACCAATGGTGATCTGGCACTGGATGAAAAAGATGCACCCTACATCATGACACCAATTTGTTGCAAGAAGACAGTTGACGTACATGTTATGAGAAACAGAGAAAGAGTTTTAGATTTTTGTTGAAATATGAGTCTGTTTGTGTGAAAAATGAGAACATAACCTGTAAGCATTCTGTTGGTGAGAAAACATACATGGAAACACCATAGAAGACGGCTGATGTAAAATAAATTTAATATGAAACTGAAAAAAAAACTGGGATAAATAACATTTAAAATCATAGTAAAAACATTGAAACGTGAATATTTGAAAAGTTTAATTGTTTAATTGTGAAATTTGAATTGAAAACTGTCTAAATAAAAATGTTGAATGATATAGTTCAAACAACGCATGGGTTTACAGTGTATAAGCTGATCAAGGAAGGTGATCAGCCCCTCTAACACAACCACTGGCCCTAGACTGCCCTTCCCACTGTCTGAAGCCCCCTACCCCCCCACTGGAAATGGTCTAGAAACGCTGCTGACTGTTATGGAAAACAGTACAAACTGTTTGTACTCAATCAAAAAAAGACTGTGTAAGGGTGCTTTCACACCTGCCTCGTTTGGTCCGGACTTTTGGACTTTTCAGTTTGGTCCGAACCAAAGTAGCAGGTGTGAAAGGGGCCGCAAACTTCGGTCCGGACCATAGGACCAGATTTTGGTCCAACCAAGAGAGGTGGTCTCACCTGCAGTGTGAAAGCGCTTTTCTATATGGTTTGAAATTTCGGACCAATTACAGGAAGCTGAGCAGGCGTTCCTCAACAGCCAACGGCAGCAGCAGAAGAAAAATGAGCCGTGGAAGCACATGGGGCGAGGAGGAGACGAAATGTTTAATTGAAATTTGGTGTGATGAACATGTGAAAAGTGCCTGAAGTTGCTGCTGCTGGTATAAAAACTACAATAGCAGCACAACTATTGATACGAAATTAATCTGTTCATTCATTTTATCCTTATCCTGGAAAGGCTTCCCGCCGAATGAACCAAATGCTGAATTGTCAACACGCCAATGTCAGACGCATGTCCTTCTAAAACCAATCAGCATCAAGTTAAGGAAAACGCATCGATACGTAAGTGATGATGAAAGGACGTAGGAGTATCACACAAAGGTCTTTGGTGCGCTCCCTAAACTGCAGTGTGAAAACTACAATGTAGAAAACACAGGAATCTTGGTTCGGACCACGGTCTGGACTTTCAGGTGTGAAAGCACCCTAAATGTGCTGTCCACTGCAGAACACCTTCTTCTATAACTGGGGCCGCGGTTCTAACCTGGCTCTACTTCACAGCGACGGACGATTTATAGACCGAGCTCTCCACCGCGCTCGCGGGGGCATCGCCCATCCCGTCTGGCCGTTCACGGACGTGTGCTCGTATTTCTGGATGTATGTTTATTCTCCCCGAGACAACAGAGTCATCAGTCACCGCTCTCCGAGGCTAATTTAGCGGAGGCCTTTTAAACGCTCCGACGTGGCTCACGCCGTTCATCAAAGCCGAGCGCAGCGCTCGCTCACTCTCTCACTCGCACGCTCGCTCTCTCCCGCCGACGCCAAAGCCCTGATTACTGATCATCTGTCTGCTCATGCTGCACCGCAAACACAAAACACACCACCTATTTACTACACGCGCCATTCAGCGCCGGTCAGAGACACGGACACGGTCTGCTGACCAGAAACGAAGAGCCAAAAAAGAAGACTGGCACAGGAACGAATACGAAAGTGTGTGTGTGTGTTTGTGTGTGTTCTATTTTCACTTTTTACCATCTGTACAACAACAACAAAAAAAAAAACAAAAAAAAAATGTAGAGTGCAATGATGCTGTATATGAAGTATGTCTAAAAGCAATCTCACCGTTCTTCACTTAGAGTTAACCCTTAGAAGTCAATAACCCTCAGTTGCCAATGGCGATAAAAAAAAAACAGAAGCATGGGGTAGGTTGTTCATTTGCTCCTGTAACAGGAGAAATATTTGCTTCCTATTTTTGTGTATTAACCCTTTAATGCCCTCCCCCAATAAAAAAAAGTGCTGAAATATCTTTCAGATTTCGTATTGTTCGTTTTTTTTTTTGGAGAAATTCCCCTCCAAAAAAAAGAAAAGCATGGGGTAGGTTGTTCATTTGCTGTAACAGGAGAAATATTTACTTCCTATTTTTGTGTATTAACCCTTTAATGTCTTCCCCCCAAAAAAAGTGCTTGAATATCTTTCTGATTTTGTATTATAATTCTTTTTTTTTTTGCAGAAATTCCCCCAAAAAACAAAAGCATGGGGTTGGTAGTTCATTTGCTGTAACAGGAGAAATATTTACTTCCTATTTTTGTGTATTAACCCTTTAAGGTCCTCCCCAACAAAAAATAAAAGTGCTTAAATATCTTTCTGATTTCGTATTGTTCGCTTTTTTTGAGAAATTCCCAAAAAAATAACAAAAACATGGGGTAGGTTGTTCATACAGGAGAAATATTTACCTTCTTTTGTTCACGTATTAACCCTTTAACGTCCTCCCCAATAAAAAAAAGTGCTGGAATACATCTTTCTGATTTTGTATTATAATTTTTTTTTTTTGAGAAATTCCCAAAAAATATTGTGTTAATATAGTGTTTTTTTTTTTTTTTGTATTTAAAGACCCCAGTTTTTAAAATAGTCACCTCTATTGAAAATTGGTGAGATATCACAATGTGAATGTAAAATCAGAACACGAACCCATACTATGAAAAAATAAATAAATAAAGTGAATTTGGTACAACATATTACATAATTCCATTCATCAAAACATCAGAAACTATAATATCCAAATAAATTATAGTTTGCCATAAAAAAAATCCACCCAAAACCCAAAACAGTCCTCATGTGTGATTGATGTGATTTATGGGTAAAAACTAAAAAGGCGAATGACAACTGACAGACACAGCGCCCTCTAATGGAATCTCTAGTGGCCGATTGTTAGAGATAACACACTCAGGTTGAGGTCTCTTTAATAAAATATAGTGACTCAAAATGTGCTGTAGCAAAGCGTTGAGCAGAACATTAAGGGGTTAACATGTAAAACAGAACATCGATGTGATTAATGGTGTAATTCTATTTAAATCGCTTAGAAAAATTACAGTACTATAGTCTATCAGTCTCAGACTTTTAAGGGTTAAGTATTCAAAGTGAAAACAGCTGTAAAATACATGTGGTGTTCACTCTGCGGATTGACATGAATTGCGTGAAGTCTAGAATCATTAAGCCTAGAGGCGTCGCCTCGTCGTTCTCGTCATTCTCGTTCTCTGAAGGAACCCAGTCTAAGGTGCCTTCAATCCCTACAAACTGTCCAGTCTGGACTTTTCATTAAAAAAAAAAAAAAACAAAAAAACAGCTCCCAACCAATTCCTGCTCCTACAGTCAGCAGCCAGTTCTCAGCACACGAGGCAGAACCTGACACTACAAACACATTTGTTTCTGGAGCCAGAAGCCAGTGAAGGAGATAAATGGGTTTAATCCAACAAGGCCTCCTCCATCTATTGGCTGCTTCTACGTTCTCCCCATATACAAGGAGACAGGAAGCGAACGAGAGAGAACTAGTTCCTCTTGAAGAGAATTTGCTCCAAAAGAAAAAGAAATAGAATAAAACACCTAAAACACTCAAAGAAAACAGTTGGGGGGGTTAATTTTTCCTATTCTGGTTTCCATGTTCTATGTTCAAGAACTTGGATTTGAGAATCGCTTTGAGAAGCTAAAGATTGAACGATGGTCAAGGCTTCATTTGATACATAAAAACAAAAGAAAACAACTAAGCTGTACGCCAACTAAGCTCTTGGACGTGAGGCTATGCAGAAAAGATACTTTATACAACATTTGCAGGACCTCACAAGGCAATATGTCTGGAAAAAAATCTGTCTGGAGTTTTCCTTTCCCTTTATTTTGTTGTTTCTCAGAGAAAAACAAAAACAAAAGAGTGTGTCAGTGTTCTTGGCTGCTCGATTCGTATCGATTTTTCTTTTTTCTGTTTCCCGAAGAACCTGTGAGTCATATAAATGTTTGACAAAACAGAAACATACAGATATCGATCAGAGAACACTGGTACAGGGCATCGGGACTACTCGGGGGTTTTGATTAATCGCCGTGAAGGCAGAACGCCTCCCAACGTCTCTGCAGAAAAGAACCAAAACTGCGACTGCAACCGTATTCCCGGACACGGCGGCAGGGGGCCCGTTCTTCTCACTCGTCCGTGAGATCCTTTCTTTAGTCTTGACAACCACATCCTAAGTCCAGGCTTGGCATCACGTTGTGGTTCGAAATTCCAAGTGCATTGAAGGACACTAGAATCCTAGAGCTTGTCCTCAGAGGATCTTATCGCACCAGGCCACGGCAACACCGCGGCGTCTCTTGTTTTTGACGTTGTGTTCGTTTTTTTTTCTTCTTTTATTTTGTACAACCGTGTCTCGGCTGATAATCGATGCCAGGATATCTTCTCCCACACACAGAATTGCTCCATATTTTGTCCTCCCACCCACCTCTTTCAAGTATCAGTGAGTCATTGGCACTCTCTCAAATACGATTGTTCATTTCCATCAAGTCCTTGACTGAGCGGACGACTGAGCGGATGCAAATCCGCGGCTAGGAGGAGAAGATATTGCTGCTGTCGCTGTGCCCGTAGAGGTCAGCCAGCTTCTTGAAGCGCGGCCCCCAGTCGCTCAGGTAGTCGTAGCTCTGCTCCGAGTCCGTGCTGAGCGACTCCAGCGAGCTGAGGGACTCGGCCACCGAGCCGCTGCCCTCGAAGGCGTACGTCTGCAGGGAGTCGTACGGCGGCGCCGAGGGATCGACGTCGGCGTTCTTCAGCCGGTCCCATATAAAATCCCGGAAGATGCCGTTGTCGGGGGTGATCTTGTACGGTGGCGGGCGTGAGCAGTACAGCGTGGGCACCTCGGGCGTGACGTCCCGCCGGGCCTTGCTGTCTCTGGCCACGTTGAGGTTGCGCAGGGCAACCATGTCAAAGGCCTCGGTGTCCTCCTCGCCACCGCCCTCGTCATCGTAGCGCACGATGTTCTCGCGTACGTCACGGTCTTCATCCAGGATAAGTGGCTCCTTCTTCCTCTTCCGTACCGTCACAATCAAGAGCACCAACACTGCGGAGAAACGAAGAAAAACACAATGTTAACGAGATTAAAGGCACTGCTTTCTTGAAATGACCCTGCAAATGAACCTGAAGTTTTAGAAACCTTCATAGAAAAGTTAATTTTTTCTTGTCATTCATTTAAAAAAAGATTCTCCCCAATTTGCAAAGCCAATTATTGCTCTTCCCCCCAAATTTTCCCAACACTTGGATGGAGAAGACACCGCTGATACAGTACACGATACAGCCACTGACAATTTTCCAACTGCCACTAATCATCCGACAGCAGACGCCTGTACTGACCAATAATATAACACTAGAAGTGCCATCTACCTACCCTTGAGGGAGCAAACCAATTGGGCTGTCTTGGACTCTGGCTGCTGATGCCAAGCAGCCTGATCCAGGATTCAAACCTGCAAACCTCGGCCTGTATTGGCAGTGCCTTAGTCCACCTGCCCACTCTGAACCCTTTTTAATATAATATATTTCAATTTTGTTGTTTCACACCTAGGGTCCTATTTTAGCTATGGATAGTGTACTGGTTTAGGGCATGTCTGTGTGTCTTTGGTATCGTAAGGGCACAAATTCTGTTCATCAATGTGTTTTAGGTGTGTGACATGAAATAAATTAATCAGTGTGTTGCTTCCCATTCCCTTTAAGAGGCAGGTGAGCTCTGACTTTGGCGCGTTGGTATCTTAACAGTGCAGTGCTTTGTGTGTCTCAGCAGATGATACTGACCTGTGTGCCATCAGCATATTTAAGGGAACAGCAATGTTATTTTATTCTGTATTCTGTTTATTGTTGAGCTAAAAGTCGGGTTTGAGCTCTGCAGCGCGTCCCTGTGTGTGTGTTTAATAAGCGGGGATACACCTATAGGAAAGAACTCTGATAGTTGACTGTTGTTGGGGTTTTATTCAGGCAAAGGTGCACCTGTGTTTTCTGCCACTAAAATAGCAATAAGCCAGAAAATGACCTGAACACACCTAACTTCTATACCACCACACCCATGTGATGGCACTTTAACGGCGAAGGGAGTGAAAATAGACTGTTGAGGTGATGTGAGATAGCAAAATGCATTGCAGCACGCCTTCCACAGGGTGTAAAGTGTTTCTAAGTCTTTGTACAGTCCTATGTTTGTTTTTGAAAGGGCAAATAATACGCAACAGAAAGGAACCATTGGAGTTTATATACAATTCTGTCAGAAGAGACTAATGATGAAAGCCAGCTGCAGGCCTACGCACAACTGATTCACGCAATAAAAAAAAACCTTCACACCAGACTGTTACTGTTAAAAACTTCATTAAATATTTGCAACTGGGAGCCTTTTAGCCTTTGAACCTTTTAAAATCGAATCTTGCCTCAGACACAGCGGAACACTTACGACTCCAGATAAATAACAAATTAATAAATATATAAAAAGATAAAACTGGAAGTTGGTGCGAAATCAGCGAACGCAAGGGGAGATGGTATCTCCGCCATATTTATGACACTGCACCAAAGAAAGCTCCCCATTACACGCTGCACCAGAGAGCATTTCTATTATTTCTGAGCTGGAATGTTGTGTAGCGCCCACAAGATAACTGGTATTATCTCTGCAGTTCAATTAAGCCAGATCAGGTACATTAGCTTTATCAATATATTCATCAGATTGGGCTGTAGCGCCTTTAGCGGCGCCGCTGACAGATCTGGAGTAAGAGGTGTTTTATCACGGGGAGTGCAGGGACAGAGCCTGTTACGGAGTTAGATTTATCTGATTTAATCACCTTATTACATGCTTTAGTCAATTACGGTCGACTACTGTGCACTTACCCTCCCCTCCCTCCTGCACAGATACACGAAGAGACAGTGCCTGTTAGCACAAAGCAGCTCTGTGCTAATCCTTGGGTATTTTTAGCTTTAATACTCGGTGCAAGTGTCTACCTTGAAATAAATAGCTGGATTTGACTGAAAAAAAAAACTATTTGACTATTTGTTTTCTTTATTAAAATATTATTTTTCAGCACATATAAACTGTTGAACGTTTCATAACGTCGTCCTTTTCTACTGGAAGGCATTAAGACACAATATACAATATCAAGATTTCCTGATCTTGAAGCTACATAGTAGGCACTTATTGACAATTTTTCAACTATGGGGGACACGAAAGGGGTGTTATCATTCAATCAAGATACTTCCTAACAACATATACAAGTTTGGGTGATTGTAATCGAAATTTGCATACTGCAGTCCCATGACTTTTGGCATATCAGTGTATAAGTCTACTTAGTAAAAGTTTTGTATGATACTGATACAGGTTTGTTGACAGTAACAATAGTGAAACCTATTATGCTCCCCATCCTTATTAAAGTAACACTTAAAGCAGCAGTTCTTAAGATTTTCTTTGAAATTGGGAGGGTTGTGAGACTGGGAGCCTTTTGGAGGGAACAAAATATTCTACATAATGGAATCAGTGTCCTGCAAGGTTTGTTGGGCGTAACTGCTCTTTACATTTTGTGCCAGTATTTAATATAAGAGTGTTTCTATATTATACTCAGCAACCAGGATGTTGCACATGTGGCTTGAGCTGATTCCTACACTATACTATACTCAACAACCAGGATGTTGCACATGTGGCTTCAGCCGATTACTATATTATATTATACTCAGCAACCAGGATGTTGCACATGTGGCTTCAGCCGATTACTATATTATATTATACTCAGCAACCAGGATGTTGCACATGTGGCTTCAGCCGATTCCTTTATTATATTATACTCAGCATCCAGAATGTTTAAAAAGTGGCTTGAGCCGATTCCTTTATTATATATACTCAGCATCCAGAATGTTGCATATGTGGCTTGAGCCGATTACTATATCATATTATACTCAGCAACCAGGATGTTGCACATGTGGCTTCAGCCGATTCCCACATTATATTATACTCAGCAATCAGGGTGTTGCACATGTGGCTTTAGCCGATTACTATATTATATTATACTCAGCAACCAGGATGTTGCACATGTGGCTTGAGCTGATTCCTACACTATACTATACTCAACAACCAGAGTGTTGCACATGTGGCTTCAGCCGATTACTATATTATATTATACTCAGCAAACAGGGTGTTGCACATGTGGCTTAAGCCGATTCCTATAATATACTCAGTATCCGGGGTGTTGGCACATGCAACACTCGCCCCAAATATAAGGCAAGTATATGCATTTGGATATTTAGATTAACGTACATTAAAGGAACTTTTCCAAATGCTCTGTGCAATTACACCTTCTCACCAGAGAGGTCCCCAAATCCCCCAAACTTACGTACTGTTGCTTTAAAGAACATATTTCTTTAAAAGCTTCATCTGGGAACCAATCGTCCTCATAAATAAACACACACCCAGACACATACACACTTAAACCTGTCCAGCTCAGAGTAAGTCCTGTAGAGATTTAAGCCCACCCAGGCCCCTGTGTCTCCTCACTCTCTGTACTGTCATGCTCGCGCTTAGTTAAACCAGCGGCGAGATAAACACACACACACACACACAGACACACACACGCAGTAACGCTGAGATTTAGAGGCGGAAATATGCTGTAAATATGAGGCTCCAGCGGTCACCCTGCCTTCCCCCACTCTCCCACGGACGGCTTAGCCCGCGCCGGCCAGCACTAAATCCTGTTTTATGAGTCCGGCATATGCCTACTGTATCTGCGAAATAAGGCAGGATTATACATCAGTCAAAAAAAACACACCCACCCCCCCACTCCCGCGCCGTCCCCAAAGTGCGGGTCACACACACACACACACACACACACACACACACACACACACACACACACACACACACTATCCGTAATGATAAACAGCAGCCCATGCTAATATCTTCACACCATAAAAAAAAAAATCTATATTATAACAGTGGGAGGGTGCGACGGCAAAGAACAGAAAAAAGATAAGTTCACTTTTTTATTCTCTTTTTTTTAGTGCTGACTTTAAACAAGCACAGCTATTAAATATTTGAAAAAAACGATGCTAAAAGGTGAACCTTTACTGCTTTGGGAAAAATAATACACCTTTTAAAAATGTCCCTGCAAGATCAAACTACAATCGCAAAACTTGGCTTAGGTGTAATATGACTGACAAATCGTGAACCTCAACGACTCTTTTTATCCTTTAAAAGAAAGTGGCATGATAAAAAAAAAAATGAAAAATGGTCTGAATTCAAAATCCGAAATCTATCAACAAATAACAGTTTGACTTCGTATAAATACATGGTGTTTATTTAAAAAATATAAAGGGGAAATAACCTAAAGCGAAAATGACCCTGCTAAAAAATTCCAAGTCAATACAGCTGGACATCCAGAAAAAAAAAAAAAAACATACCTTATAATGGTAGGCTAGCTCTTTAACTGGCTGCCATATTTGTTTCTTTTCTAAAAAAAAAGGATGTCCTGTGGCTTCTGACTCTAAATATACCCAAAAAATGTAACTAGAGAAAGCCTTAGTCAAAACTAATGCATGACATAATAACATAATTAGATAATAACATTCATCAGCAACTTCAAGACAATACGGTGTTGTTGATACTGGAGAGCAGCTCATCACCTTTAGATTGCATTATATTAGAACATGGGTTGCTACAAGAAACAAACCTTTTTTATGTGTCAGTATCTGCCAAACGGAACCTCCAATACCATGTATTCAATGAACGTAGATTTACAATAGCCTTAAAGCTGAAGCTAGCTGAATAAACAACTTGTTTTAAGTTAGCTTGGAAAAGCCAGCTTACTGTTGTTCATAATCTTATTTTTCTATTTGTCTTTATTTTTTAACGCTACTTCTTCCAAATCTTTCCACATGGAAATGCAGTGTTAAGTTTCTCATAAAATTGACGTTTTTAGTAGTTTTTAGACACCACTTTTAAGAGGGCAGCAACCACCTGGCAACACTACATCAACCACCAAAAAATACAGCAAACAGCAAACGTCTACCAACACCAAATCAACCACTTAGCAACACCACAGAAACGACTAACTGTAATAAATACTGAATTCTGGAATTTTTTGTAAATTTCCGTAAAGAGCTTGGAAGCTGGACTATCTTAGCTAAACCAATCTAGAGCTAACACACAGCCAAAAGGAAAGTATCAAATTATTTTTAACGGTAAGATTTGAGAAAGCCTATTGCAATGAGGGACAGAACTAAAAGCTAACCAGCTATCACAACAAGAGGACAGCAACATTATCCAGTAATGCCTAAAAGTCTCCTTTTTTCCATAAGCCCTCAAATCAGTGTTTCATTTAAAATAACAAAGTGGTACAAATACTTGTTCAACCACAATTAAGCATCGTGTATACAGCTCTGGAAAAAAATAAGGACTGCAGTTTCTGAATCAGTTTCTCTGATTTTGCTATTTATAGGTTTATGTTTGAGTAAAATGAACATTGTTGTTTTATTCTATAAACTACAGACAACATTTCTCTCCAAATTCCGAATAAAAACACTGTAATTTAACGCATTTATTTGCAGAAAATGCGAAATGGCTGAAATAACAAAAATGATACAGAGCTTTCAGACCAGAAATAATGAAAAGAAAACAAAAAAGTTCATATTCATAAAGTTTTAAGAGATCAGAAATCAGAATATTTGGTGAAATAACCCTGGTTTTTAATCACAGTTTTCATGCATCTTGGCATGTTCTCCTCCACCAGTCTTATACACTGCTTTTGGATAACTTTATGCCACTCCTGGTGCAAAAATTCAAGCAGTTCAGCTTGGTTTGATGGATTGTGATCATCCATCTTCCTCTTGATTATATTCTAGAGGTTTTTAATTTGGTAAAATTAAAGAAAACCATAATTTTTAAGTGGTATCTTTTTTATTTTCAGAGCTGTACGTGAAGAAATAACATTTAATTGCTTCTGGCACCTTTAAAATCTACACTAAATGGAATTTCAGTCTAATTACACAAGAAGGGTAACCCTTTATTATATAATTCACCATTAAATTAGAGAACAATTTCATGCCATATAAGCATCTGTTTCAGTCACATCTAAAATACAAAATCACAGATGGAATCGTAGTAGAAAACACAGTATATCACCATTTCCAGTGGGTTTATGGTCAATCTGTCTCAGTATAGATGGATATATGAGGTTTCCTACACTTTAGACACCACTCTGCTCTTGTCCTTGACGCCATACCTTCATCCTTGACCACAGAAAGCTTATAAACGTATGTTTCACACATGCCATAGCACTTCTTGCACTGGGTGTTCTTAAACGTGGACATCTGTCCCTCAGCTTTCTTTATTTACTGCATGTCACCACTGGGAAATCTATCTCGCTGCAGGCACAACAGTTGTCCCTCAGGACTCGCTCCATCCAGTTCTACAGGGATTTCTCTCCCAAGCTGAAAGACAGCACAGGGGTACATCTGCCTGAGTGCAGGATTACAGGATGTCCTAGCATGGGGGGGGTTTAGAGGGAAGCTAATGAAGAGAGAAAGAGAGAGTGTGAGAGGGGAGGGATAGGCAGGGTCTGAGAGTGTGTATGTGAGTGTGTGAGAGTGTGTGTGTGTGTGGGAAGGGGAGTAAACATCTAATGATCCGTCCATCGGCCTGCCACCGAGAGTGTGAAATATGGCACTGCACACTCATACTTCATCCTTAGGCATGGTGTAGAGTCCCAGGGCCAGAGAGGCTTAGAGAACCAGAGACTGTGGAAGTGTGGAGACTGTGGAAGCTGCTCACACACCCAAGAGCCACAACCACTGGGGAGGGGCTGAGATTGAGAGACTGGCTCCGGGATTAGAACAGTAAATATCATGGTATCACTTCATTATTGAGTTAAATCAAATTTGGATGAGTTTTTAGTCACGTTCGAATGAAATTTGCTATATTAATCATTTTTATGAACATTAATATTCCAGTGTATTTTCTATTCTGCAAAACGAGCTGTAAAAATAACCTTAGTTTATCATAATCACGTGCGAATGAACAAAATACAATATTTGTTAAAAAGATAAATAAATATTTGCTCAAGTAAAGGTGCACTCTAAGAGCATTCATTTTTATTGTCGATAGCACAGACACTTCGACATGTTGAAATTTATGGTGAACCTTTTACAGTGTTTTATGGTACCACAGTTAAATTAAGAAGACAAAGAATAAGAAAACTTTACACAAGCTAATATGTACCAGTTAAAAAATGTAATAGCCTACATTCATGTTATGAACATGTACAGTAGCTGCTAATGCTAAAACTAAAAGTTAATTCATACATAAAATAAATTTGACAGCAGTACATAAATCAAGTAGCTACTCCCATCTCACTCATTTACACTGAGATTTCTTATCCTGTGTGAATCAATTTTAATCAATTTTACATACATTTACATACAGCACCAGTCGAGATATTTGGACACTCCTTAAATTCAGTGTTGTTTCATTACTTTTAAAATAATCTGCATAGTAGATTAATAATCCCTAATAATAAAGTCATTAAAACTATGAAAGAAAAACATATGGAATTATTTAATAAATAAAAAAGTGTTAAACAGTGCAAAATGGCTTTTAGGTAACAGCTGTGCTGAACTTGTCAAGAGATAATTAATTGAATTTCTTGCTCTCTTAAATTGTTTTAAGAGAGTATCAGTTGTGAAGGAGAGATGTTGGTATACAGTGAATAGCTCTATTTGAATAATGTTCTAATCCATATTATACAAAAACTACTCAACTAAGTAAAGAAAAAATACTTTAAGAAATGAAGGGCAGTCAATACAAAACATTTTAAGACCTTAAATGTATGAGAAAGTTTTCTCAAGTTTATGATGAAACTGGCTCTCATCAGGACTGTCCCAGTTAAGGAAGAGCAAGCCTTACTTCTGTTGCACAGGATACGTTTATCAGAGATGCTGTGGTGTTGCCAGGCGGTTGCTGTGGTTTTGCTAGAGAGCCACGTAAATGCTTCTTCACAGAGTGTTGCTGGTTTGTTGAACACTTTTAAGTTACAACATGATTCCTTATGTGTTCCCTCTTAGTCTGGATGATTTCACTATGTGAAGTGAATGAGAATGTGTATCCAAACTTTTGACTGGTACTCTGTGTCCTGAAGTAAAAATACATTACCCAGTTTTCCTTTGTATAATGAATCCCATCCAAACAGGACTTTAGACAGCTTAAAACGTTTAACCATTCTCCGCTGGTTGTCATGCAAAAGAGGTTCTTGTTATGCATCCAGGATAGATGTGGGTACTTCAGCCTCAGAGAGTAAAAATACATCCCAGGATATTGTCCCCAACTGCCTGCACGGCTCTGCTGCAGCTCAGCTAATCATACACAGCCATCCAGGGAGATGGAATAAAATCCTGAGATTAATTTTTATGGACCTGGAATGTAGCAATACCTCAAGCACACTGTGCCAAATCCACAATCTCACACATAGCTACATTAAACAATGTAGAAACCTCATCATAAGAGAACCCCAGGTGCAACCATATCTTCCGTTTCTCAAGCTGCGCTGACAAAGATCCATTTTTTCTTGACTGTAGACTCGCTTAAAAATGTAATCAAAAGATTTTCTACCAAACAAAAGAGAACCCTGCAGCAGAACCAATCCAAATAATGGCTACCAAACAAGCTAACGATATGTGTAGAACATGGGTTGGGAACTACTTTCTACCCTATAGGGATATTTAATTCTGTTGGTTTCCAATTGATCATGCATTATCTTGGTGAAAAACAGTTACGATTATTTAGATCATCAATGTCACCATTGGGGAATATAAACAGTAGAGCGAGGTGTTCCATATCTGAACTTGCAGATTTGTCCAGAATGACAAAGTGGACTTTTAAGACCAAGATCACCAAGGTTAACAATTGCATTGGTGTTCCAACCAGGATCAAGTCTTAGTTTTTAAGTCTAGGTTGATTAGTTTAGGCTGTGGTTTAAGCTTAAAGTTTGGTCCTCAGTGGTTCAGCTTTGTGGTGCAAAAATATCTTCAGACCATTGTATTGGTTCTACAAAGGACAATGCCATAAAAAAAGCTAGAAATCTTGGATATCTATGGATCCTCAATGGAAGTGGGTTTCAAATCAGTACCTTAAGCACCAATGTCTTGTTTCCTCTGCTCCTAATGCATCTGATTATATAAATACAGTATAAAGAACTCATTAACAAGCCCTTTCTAAGGTTAACTGGTCCTCTTATGAAGGGTAGCAGCACTGCAACTGTGCTCCCAGAAATCTGTCTTCCTGTAGAGTTGAGCTCCAGCCCTATCTGACCCCACTTGATCCATCTAACCACTGCCTTTAGAAATGCTTGACAAGCAGAACTGAGGAGTTCTAGCTTTCGACTAAAGGATATGCCTGCAGGACGGCAGGTCTCTTAGAGCTCCAGGAGTTATAAACCGCTGTTCTGCTCTGCGTTCACTTTGTGAAAACGTAAAAAAAAAAAAAAAACTTTTTAGTATCTACAATGGCTCAAAGGTTTTGCAAATTTTCAATTTTCTGGGAAGAGCAAAAAAGCTTCTAGATAGCTATCCCATATATTACTTATGGACCCATATGCAAACCTCTGATTTCTTTAAAGTAGTTAGAGCCTTACTGAAAAAGACAATTTTAAGATAAAATACTTTCCTTGAAACGTAATCCTGCCTCTTTCCGTAACTCGTTAAAGGAAATGCAAGCCTGCACCCCATCAATGTCCATTACTTCACTAAAGCACTCTGGCTTAAAAAAAAAAAAAGACTCTCTCACCATTTACCAAATGCCAAACTGGGTAGCTTCGCCTGCCCCTCGCCCCTGCCCTGCCGTCACGCGATTATGGCGGGTGTTATATAGACTTTCTGCACAGACTGTACAGTTACTGACCGTTCCCACTTAAAGACGTGATTCAGCTTTGCTGCGGCTCTGACACAAGATGGATGTTCGGCGGGGAGCGGCGGATCAATTTAACATTATCCCCAATTTGCCATAATTGGATTGAGAAAACAATCCATCATGCAGAATCAATTAAACAACAAGTGGGATATTTTTTTTTTTTCTTTTTTTTGCGGGGGGCCTCGTCCTCATCGACCCTGTAAAAATGAGCCATCGCCCGCTAGATTATGCACTGCCACTCTCCTTCTTGCCTGCGCGAGGTTCAGTGCCGGCCGCTCTAACCCCAGGGCAGCAGCCACTAATGGAGATGCAGCCGGAGATATGCTCTGTCTGCCTGTGGACATTTATACGACCGCACTATAGCTGGCCGTGGTTTACAGCACCCGTCTGCCACTGAGCTCGCAGAGCTACTGCATTATCCGCTAAATAAATTGGTGTTTACAGCCATGGAGGCAAGTTCACGCCAGATCTTTATTCGGATATACACTTATAGGGAAGGACTGGGATCGTAAACTAGATCTTGGATTTTTGGTCTAGTATCGGTCTCAACACAATTAGCCAGACAACAACCTTAACCTCTTTGGTTTACAGCAGGTCATCAGTGCTGAGCATTTTTTGTAGTTCAAGGTTATTGTTAATTGCCAGGTTTAAACAAGGTATTTACCTACACCTAACTGTGCCAGACACCACCCCCCAAGACCTCCAAGACCTCCATGTGCTAAACAACTGTATACAATGTCATTTACATAGCTACCAACCATGCTAAGTGCCTAAAAATTAGTAAATACAGTAAATTGGTTGTTCAATTGTCAGCTGTACCCAACAGTCATCTTAGCTTTTAGCATTACCTGCTAATTATGCTAGCTAGTGGACTTCATGTCTAGAAACAAAGAGCTACTGCATTATCCTCTAAATAAATTGGTGTTTACAGCGATGGAGGCAAGTGTATGCTAGATCTTCATTTGGATATACACTTATAGGGAAGAACTGGGATCATAAACTAGACCTTGGATTTTCATCGGTTTTAAGACAATTGGCCACACACCAACCTTAACCTCTTTGGTTTACAGCAGGTCATCAGTTTTGAGCATTTTTTGTGGTTCAAGGTTATTTGTTAATTGCCAGGTTTAAACAAGGTATTTACCTACACCTAACTGTGCCAGACACCACCCCCCAAGACCTCCGAACCCCCCATGTGCTATACAACTGTATACAATGTCATTTACATAGCTACCAACCATGCTCAGTGCTTAAAAATTAGTAAATACAGTAAATTGGTTGTTCAATTGTCAGCTGTACCCAACAGTCATCTTAGCTTTTAGCATTACCTGCTAATTATGCTAGCTAGTGGACTTAACTATAACCTCTTTGGTTTACACCAGGTTTTTTCCTTTTCTTGCTCAGGCAAACCAGGTTTGCGGTTATGTGATAATTTCTAGGTTTAAGCAAGGTATTTACCTGTACCTAACTGTGCCAGATACCAGCCCTCCAAAACCTCCTTCAAAAGTCCTACAAGGGCTCTAAACTGTATGTGAAATAAATTGGTGTTTGAGGCAAGAGTATGCTGGATCCTCATAGGATATGATAGGGACCTTGACATTTTTACTGGACTAAAAATCACCAGGTCATCAATGTAGGAGACAATTTGGTAAATTCCCTGCTCAAACAAACACAGTTCAGCTAATCTATGTGAGAGTTGCCAAGTATAAGTTTGGTGACAGGATGGTTGTGTAAGTGACTAATGCTTACACAGCTAAATGCTAACAACTAGCAATAGCAAGTTGATACTTTCGTCATCTCCAGATGAATTGCTTTGATTGCCTTCTTGATTCCATTACAGAGGCTTTCATCACTACACTGCCTTTTTAAGGTCTTGGTACAGTTTCAGGAAGGTTGCACTTCGGAACTGCAGGTGGCGCTATCACATTTTACAGTATTGGCAATTCAATATTTTTAAACCCTATCGTAAAATTCTCTTTTTTTCCAATGGTTCCTCTGTTGCCTCACTCATGGAAACCTATATAAGGTCAGGCTCACAAAAAGCAAATTACTTTTAAAGTCAACAGATCGTTGTATCTTTTACACTATTTTGTCGCTGTCCTATGAAAAACACTTATCTCCACACGAACGGACCAGTAGAAACTCTTCAAAATGAACTAAAATAAAATAAAAAAATTCATTGACTTATATTGAAAGTTTACAAGGTTTTTTTCTCTTTCCTGTAAAGTTGCTGTTTTGGAGATAATTGTTTTTCATTGGACAGCGACGGTTTGTAAAAATAGTAGTTTTCTTGTAATCAAGAGTCTTTTAGTCGTGGTAGTTTGCACACTACGTAACTGATCAGAGACATGAGGTTACATATTAGACGATCTCTCACCAGGAGGAACACACAATGATACTGAATGCTCATTGGCTATAGCAGTCACCAACAGGTTCAGAACCTGTCCAGTATTTGTTGGAGAATTATGAATCTTAGGGTTCTCGAGAGCTGAGTGAACAGCAATTTTTGAGGCTTTTGTCGCCAATTTTAGAGGCTTTTGTTCACAACCTCTAAAAACAGTTTGCGACTAAAAAATGTGTCTAAAGTCTTGTAGTGTGAACCAACCCTAACATGTTAAGTTTGTACAATAAAGAAAATATGCGTCCTGTATGCATTGAATGTGTATTTAAAGACTAGGTCTCCCCGAATGTTTGATGGGCTAAGCCTCTTAGCTATTGCGTCTCTTTGGTCTGGAGTGTCCCAGAGTGCCCCGGGCTCGACTGACCCCTCTGCCTGTCCACCTGAGGCTGTGGAGTAATGAGGAAAAGGAAGACTCCATGAAACAAAGCCAAAAAAAAAATCATCCGAGCCTGCCACAGCGGATGTCATTATGTGGAGCTGCAACTCTGGATATATTTTTAAATGACCTCCTTGTAGCACTGAGAAAAACTCATTTACAAAACAAAACAGCTGAGACTGAAATGCTTAAACTACTGAACTCCACTCAGTTTGGTATCCGAGTTGGGATTTCATGTAGAAAGACTTGGCAGGCATTGAATGCTGGAGTATAATTATGCTACGTATTATATACTTACAAGATAAAGAGACAAAAAAGAGGATTAAAAAGAAAATAAAGAAGCTTTTTTAAAAGCATCTTCAACAACAACAACAAAAAAAAAGTTGGACAGTACTTTTATGATGAAACATCATGTAAAGCAACTTAATTGCTCTTTAATTATGTTATATACTTATATATAATGAGAGCGCAGTGCATCATACATGTATCTGTACTTGTAACTGTTAAGCATGGTGGTGGGAGCATCATGCTCTTGAACGGTATTGCTGCCAGTGGAACTAATTTAGAGCACAAAGTGGAAGGAAACATAAATTATATCTAATGCTACACTATTCTTCAGCCTAACATTAAAGCTGCAAAATCGATAGCTGTGGTATTTCTGAACGAGGAGGTGCAAAATATTCTAATAAATGGCATCAATGTGCTTCTGCATGCAAGAAAATGGGGTGTCTGGTAGGTCTAATAAATCATTAAACCAAAGAAGTACAGAATTATAACTGAGGAAAGCTGGCAAGCTAAAACAGAACATTGTAACATTGCTTAAGGACTGTCACTTTTAACACTTTTAACCCTTTTTATTTGCCTTTGTCAATTTTATTTTGCTGCATTTTGTCTTCTGTTTTTGAGATATTTCACACTGTTCTGCCTCAAAACTCAAAACCTCAAATACATGGACTAATTTACCCACTGAGATAAAAATCTCATGTAGAAAATCTTAGGAAGAAAGATGTAGCAGGCATTAAATACTGAAGTTTAACATTGATACTCTTTATATACTTATAGAATAAAGAACTTGGAAAAAGAGGATTAAAATCCATCTTTATAACAAACAGCTGGGCACTACCGTTCTGTCTGAACATCATACACAGCTCTGGAAAAAAATAATAGACCATTTAAAAATTATGAATATCTTTGAGTTTACCAAATTAAAAAAAAACTCTGGAATATAATCAAGAGGAAGATGGATGATCACAAACCATCAAACCAAGCTGAACTGCTTGATTTTTTGCACCAGGATTGGCATAAAGTTATCTAAAAGATCCAAAATCAGTGTGTAAGATTGGTGGAGGAGAACATGCCAAGATGCATGAAAACTGTGTTTAAAAACCAGGGTTATTCCACTAAATATTGATTTCTGAACTCTTAAAACTTTATAATATGAACTTTTTTTATTTGCATTATTTGAGGTCTGAAAGCTCTGCATATTTTTTTTGTTCTTTCAGCCATTTCTCATTTTCTGCAAATAAATGCTCTAAATTAAAATATTTTTCTTTGGAATTTGGGAGAAATGCTGTCTGTAGTTTATAGAATAAAACAGCAATGTTCATTTTACTCAAACATATATCTTTAAATAGCAAAATCTGAGAAACTGATTCATAAACTGAAGTGATCTCCTAATTTTTTCCACAGCTGTAGATCAACTTGGTGTGCCACAAATCTAACCGTGCAGTTTAATTATGTTATTACTTATGTAATGAGAGGGTAATACATTTAATTCAAAGATCAAAAGTCATCTTCAAAACAAAACATCTCAGATCGATACATTTAAAGTACTGCATTCCGTATTTATTGGGTCTAATTGGAGCTACAAATAGTTTGACTTGGCTTGACTCAAATTCTACAGCTTAATTACGTTATTAGTTATGTAATTAAAGGAAAGTACATTTAATTGAATTGTCAAAAGTCATCTGCAAAACAAAACATCTCAGATCGATACCTTTAAAATATTAATCTCCATATTTATTAGGTCTAAGTTGGAGCGCAATACATTGTGACACGGCGTGACTCGAATGCTACAACCTCATTCTGTTACTAATTATGTAATTAGAAAGCAATACCTTTAATTAAAGGATCAAAAATCATCTGCAAAACAAAGACAAAGCAATGGAGATAAAGTGTCACTACAGCCTGTAGCCAAGCCAGTCTGGAATATGATTCTGCTGTCTTCGGGTTTGACTAAAGTTGAACTACATATACAAAATAAAAGTCTTCTACAGGAAATTGACTTTTTTTTGTTGTTCACAAACGACCACACTGAGGTGTATCTGAAGAAGTAAATGTTTAACATTATCCAGAGTATCAACACCTACTATACCACTGTTAAGCATGGTGCAGGGAGCATCCTATTACGGTGCTATCTTTTTCTGTACATAGCAAAACGTGGGTAGAATAATTAAGTATAAAAATCTCAATATTTGTCAGCATAACCTTAAACCATTTCATCTATTTGCCATTTTTTATCCACCATTCCTCCTATTCATTCATTTTAAATGCCAAGCTTCACAGCCATATTGATCCACATTCATATTTTGCTGTAACCCCCATTCCATCAACCACCTAGCAACACCTTAGCAACCAACAGCAATACCATATGAACTACAAGCTACAGCACAGCTAAGCAGTCAACCTTTTACTAGTGCTGGGCGGTACGACCAAAAATGTGTATCACAGTATTTTAATTATTTTAATCATGTATTTCTTTTTTTTTTGTGCATGTCTGGGCTTTTATATAGGTTTGTGACTTAATGTACTTAATGTGACTTAATTAGGAGTACATATAATTAAAACATTAAGGCTTTAAATTAAAGGTTTGATTAATATAAGGTTTACTTTGTCCCACAAAATTACACAATATATATATATAGAAAAATGTGACTTTATTATTAGACTTTATAACAGAAAAACAGCTGAAGAATTTAAACAATATACTTAAAAAAAAGATACGCCAACAACTTTAACACAACATCCTTTATAAAACAAAATATTTTTAATAGGTCCATAAACACTATTAACAGAAATAAAATCTTCAAAAATATAAGTGTTCAAAAGAGATATTTCTCAAAAGCTAGCTCTATTGCACAAAAAAGACAAAAAAAATTATATGAATTTATAATATTACTAAGCCATTAGAGGCAATACAGTATTAAAAATGGCCACAATTCCTTTCTTTAACATCCTTCAAGCTAATAACAGTACTAATATATTTAAACAGGGTTATAGTTACTGCTCTTGATGTTTTTTTTCACCTTGTACCCAGAGTTTTAGGGAGTTTTATCACTTGTACTGAATACATGATTTTGTACCCATGACTGATTCTGAGCTTGTCTGGGGGACAAGAGTAACTTTTATCCGAGTTGTGGATCAATTGTGCAATTCCATTTGTCTCTTTTCTGAGCTGCTTGCTGTTGTTTTTCTATTGTACTTGGATAAAAACAATTATATGGTGAGGAACAGCAGAAGGAGCTCCTCATATAAAGTGCTATTCTCATTTTTCTCCAGGCAGTGTTTAGTGTTTGACTTCACAGTGCTGTGGTTAGGTATCACTCCGGTGTGTTAGCTTGTTATGCTAACTTGTTATGCTAACAACACCTTCATAAGTACAATACACTTATCGCCTCTCGTGGTTCTACCACCAGTGTCCCTACCTTTCTTTTTTTTCTTTCTTGCTTTCCCTCTTTCTTTCTCCAACAGGACAATGCTTATCCACATACTGCTGACATGTTTTCAACTATTTCTAGCAGCCCATTCCTCATAACTTGTTCCCACTACATAAGAAGGGAGCTAGTTTCAATAGACAACAAATAAAACAGAGTTATGCTTTGTGACAGCTGCGTTATGGAGGGTTTATGTGGAAGGTTTGCACTAGAATCCTGCTGTTTGGATGAGTAACATCACTGACAGACAGTAGGAACAGGGCTTGTTGATTCATTACTACAAAACAAAGACAAAGAAAAAAAGAAAGAGCTCTCCTCCTGCATGCCTCAGCTAACCCTCCCCACCGACACACACACACACACACACACACACACACACACACTCTGCATCCTTCTTCTTTAACCATGAGTGAGCAGCCCCGGGCCGGGTTTTCTTCACCTAAAATAACTGCACAGCTCAGCTAAGGCAAAGCAGTAGGCTAATCCTGCTGTTATGGGATTGGAGGATTTCGGGCAGGAACGGAAGGGATCCTAACACTGAGCTGGACAGCAAGGCAGCGATATGAGAGTGAAACAGAGGAACATAGAGGTGTAGTGATGAAAATTTAAAGAGATATCTCTTGGAAATTAAAGTTGTTCTGACGCTAACTGAAAGCGTAACTGAAAGTAGCTGAAATAGCCATGACATAAAAGTTTGATGTAGCATGGGATGGGGATTAGTGTGGATAATTGAGTGTTTGTTTAACATTCTTTAGGCTATTTTCTAGTAATACAACATGTTTGTTTGAGTGGGTGATGTGGATCAGCACAAGGCATCTGTGAGCTGGTGTATCAGAACCGAGTCGCTGTGCTTTCCTCTGAGCTCGCAGTGATGCTACTCGGTAATGCTGCATCAATAGCAGCTTGAAAAGAGTGATGTCTGACTTCACATGTATTGGAGGAGGCATGTGCTAGTCTTCACCCTCCTGGTGTGTTCACTAGTGATAGGGGGAGTCCTAATGAGTGGGTTAATTGGCTGTGTAAATTGGGGAGAAAATGGGGAGAAAAACAGGAAACACTACTCTTTTAAAAATCTTTAAAATCTCAGTATAATTAACATTTTTAAGTCAATGTAAACATTTGGAGCATTTCTATTGGTCCATTCCTCAATAATTCCTATTATAAAGAATATAAGCATCAACTGCCAGATTAAAACTGAAAAACAGCAACAAGATGTCATATGCATGCCAGTGATGATAAAAGAAGATGAATTGTTTTTTGAGCATCAACAAAATAGTAATAAGTAAGTAATAATTACTCTGTGAATTACTATTCACTTTTGCTTTCCTGCTTTAAATACAAATAGTGCTATGGTTTCCCCCCCTCATAACTAACTATCTGTACATGTGCTTTATTTGACAAGCTGAGAGATACAGAACCATCATCTGTAAAAGTAAAAGAAGCATGTGGACTGAGGTGGTAAAATAATATTACAGAATTCTACAGTAATATGTATTTTTCTTAATCATGATTAATCAAACAATACAAACAATGTTGTGTTTAATACAATTGTGTCACATACAAAACATAGTACAGTATATAAGGGTGTAATAAGGATTTTTTGAGGATATGAGCCCTTTTTTGAACAGTTTGCTGTTATTTTTCTATTGTCCTTGGTTAAAAAAACTCATACAGTAAGGAACAGTAGCAGGAGCTCCTCAGATAAAGTGCTGTTCTCATATTTCCTCAGGCAGTATGGAGCGTTTGACTCCACAGAGCTGTGGTTAGATATCACTCTGGTGTGTTAGCTTGTTATGCTAACTTGTAGTATAACACCTTAGTACAAAACATAGTACAGTATATAAGGGTGTAATAAGGATTTTTTGAGGTTATGAGCCCTTTTTTGAACAGTTTGTTCCACATTTCAGCCTCAGTCTGCTTTAAAGACGCTTTTCTCTTTTAATTCTGAGAGACCAGGAGAGGCTGGAAAATGAATGTGGCTTAAAGTAAACTCCTTAGAAAAGGAACTAAAAGTTAGATAAATGAACATTTCGGTCAAAAGACATCAACGAAAAAAACGGACGAATCTGAGGGAGATGGCTCTGGAAAGAAAAGGATGGAGCCTCTCGCCAGCTTCTGTCAGTCTTAATTAGGGAGTGTGTTCTCCACAGGAGAAGCGGAGAGAGAGAGTGTGTGTGTGGGTGCGTGTGTGTGTGTGTGGTCAGACGACAGATCTTCAGTCTCTCTGTCTCTGTGGCCAACTGAAAGCGGAGGGGGGAGGAAAAAAAATTGCAATCACGCTGCAATCTGTTGACTGATTGCACCCCTCTGAGAGACTATTTAGGCTTGGAACTCCAAACGATGAGACAGAATCAGGGGGAGGAGGAGCAGGGGGGGTAGGTGGGTGGATGGGTGGTCTTCCATCAGCGAGAATAAACCTGAAACCATGATACCGCTTAAGATCCTTTAGTAAGAAATGTGGACTTTTTATCATAATTGAAAAAAACAAAAAACACTCTATTCTTATCACTCTGGAATACCATCAATGCATTCAAGGGGGTCTCTCAGCTGCAATCAGAGGATATATATATATATATATATATATATATATATATATATATATATATATATATATATATATATAATAAAAAAATAAAAAATCACAGTCCCACCTGTACCACCTCATTAGTCACGGTATATATCTTGATGAGGACCACCAGCCAGCCGCCAGACATGCAACACAAAGGTCAGGTAGCACCGCTGTGGGCAGATCCAAGGCCAGCCAGCGTGAACCGAAGAGACGAGCTATCAATGCCATAATCACACATCAATCTATCCATCAGTGAGACATTCACTCTCTCTCTCTCGAGTCCTCAGACCAATGACCAACACAAAGTCAACCAATCAGACCCTGCGAATTCTCCCACAAAGAGGGGACACTCATCAAACAATCAGCTAATGAAGCTGAAAACGCACTAATCAGACACGTTAGCCTCTGAAGAACAGCCCAGTCCGGTCAAACCATCCCTCAGAATCAAACGCCACTGTCCTCCATCCCAGCAACACCATCACAGATCTCATTAAGCCTCACAAAACCACTAGTTTGACAAAGCATCAGGGTACCAGCACAGTGGAAAAATAGTAGCACAAAGGCTAGCACAATTGTGTAGATGCTTGTTAATACTTCATAACTATTGAATAAAGTATTTACAGTATAAAGCAATGTTTTAATATGTATAAACAGCACATGCCAGTACTCACAAGATGACAAAGAGTTAGCTCTGTTGCACAGCACAGTCTGGATGACTTTTAGACTTTTATGAAATCCTCAGAAATGTTCTGATGGAACTGGCACTCATCAGGACCACCCCAAGAAAGGTAGACTAAGAATGAGCTCTGTTGCACAGCACAGTCTAGATGACTATCAGACTTTTATCAAATCACCAGAAATGTTATGATGAAACTGGCTCTCATCAGGACCACCCCAAGGAAGTAAGACCAAGAATTAGCTCTGTTGCACAGCACAGTCTGGATGAGACTTACTAGTATTAATTTAAAATGCACTGTATTTACCCTTCATATATAGTGTTACTGAAATATCTATTAATAAGTAATAGATCTAAATGCATCTCATGCACAGTTTCTGGCAACAGATCTGGCAACAACATCCCTTATAAGTTCAGTGTGGAGGGGGGTGGGTTATGAGGGGGTTGCTATGTACATGAGTAAATTTCAATGCTTTTAAAAATATGTAAAGTAGGAACTTTACAAGAGTAGGGAAAAAAAATCCCTAAAATTAAATGGAAGTCAATGTAAAAAAAAATATCTTTTGAATCATGAAATTTTAAAAGAACATATGCATAGATTGTCGAAAATTAATATACACAGTTTTTGCATGACAACGATCATAAATAGATGATAAATAGAGTTTCAGAATGTTAAAAAATCACATTTTTGCAGCTTAGTTAAATATACAGTATATTAGAGTGAAATGTACATTTAAAAACTTTAAATCAATGTTTTTGCTCCTGAGCTCCCCCTACAGGAATCAATCTATCCATCAGTGTAATAATCACTCTCTCTCTGCAGTCCTCAGGCCAGCAAACCAACACCAAGTCAACCAATCAGACCCTGTGCAATCTGTGAATTTTCCAACAAAAAAAGGGGGACACTCATCAAACAATCAGCTAATGAAGCTGAAAATGCTCTAATCATCGCCAACCCTCAGTAACACACCACTGTCCTCCATCCCAGCAACACCATCACAGATCTCGTTAAGCCTCGAGATCCCACCAGTCTGACAAGCATCAGGGTTCCAGCACAGAGAAAAAATCAATCAGAAAGTAATGGATCTAATTCGCATTTCTGAAAATCAACTCTGTAATTAACATTAATGTTATTTGATTTTCAAGCTTAGCTTTTCACCCAGAAGTCAATTTAGCTGTAATTAATTTTTTTCCCAAAACAAAAATACAGCAATTTCATGTTGACTCGGTTCGCTCTTAATGAGGAAAATTATCAGGGAAGAAACAAACAAGCAAGACTGTGAGGCAGCATCCTCGTAGTGTTATTGGCTTTCTATTTGTTTCACTCAATTAGCCGATATGAAGCTCGAACATGCTGGAGCTGAGAGAAAAAAAAAACAACAAAAACATTTTTTTGCAGCTGGTATTTCCAGCATTCTTGTTTATCCCTTTTAATGTCAAGAAAATATTTTTATAACAATGCAAGTGATGCTAGTGACAATGGCAGTGATGCCATAATGCCAGTGATGGATGTGGTGATAATGATGATGATGATAATGTTGTAATACTATTATTGAAGGTGGAAATGCTGATTATGGTGATGGAAGTGGGTGTGGTGCTAATGTGATAATGCTAATATTTGAGGTAGTTATGATGCTAGAGAAGGATACTGGTGATATTGTGATAACGCTGATGGAGATGAAAAAAACGGAGGCTAATGATAATAATAAAGGTGATAATGTAGGTGGTAATGATGTGGATGATGATAATGACAGTAAGGATAAAGCCTATGTTGGAAGACATAAAATAATAATACTGATGGTGTTGATAATGTTCATAGCAATGATACTGACTAAGATGAGAAGGATGACACTGGTGGTGGTAATGACAACAGCGATAATGACAAGGCAGCAAGGTAAGTCACTGTAAAAATATTTGGATAATATATTAAAGCCTATGTTGAAAGACATACAGTAATAATATTTGTGGTGCTGATAATGTTCATAGAAATGATAGTGTTATTGTCATGAATGATAATGACAGAGATAGTAATGACACATGATAACAGAGAAGACAGCAAAGCAGCAATCTAAATAAATGTTATAATGTCTGTCATGCTTCCAGTGCTGGTGCTACTGTGAACTGCGTTAATGCATTCAATGTTGGAAGCTGATGATTATGATGAAGGTGATAATGTTGGTGGTAATGATGTGAATGATGATAATGACAGTAAGGATAAAGACTATGTTGGAAGACATACAGAAATAATATTGCTGATAATTGGCTGATTATGTTCATAACAATGGTACTAGTGTAAATGGTTGTGAATGATAATGACTGAGATGGTAATGACACTGGTGATGGTAATGATCACAGAGAAGATGGCAAAGCAGCAATGTAAGTAAATGTTATAATGTTTGTGATGCTTCCAGTGCTGGTACTAATGTGAATAGTGTTAATGCGTTTGATGTTGGAAGCTGATGATAATGATGAAGGTGATAATGTAGATAGTAATGATGTGAATGATGATAATGACAGTAAGGATAAAGCTTGTATTGTAATACATACAGTAATAAAATTGGTGGTGCTGTGATCTTCATAACAATGCTACTAGTGTAAATGTTTGTGAAGGATAATAACCGAGATGGTAATGACACTGGTGGTGGTAATGACACCAGTGAAGATGGCCAGGCTGCAAAGTAAATCAATGTAATGTTATGATGTTTGTGATGCTTCCAGTGCTGGATGTTAATGCGTTTGATGTTGGAAGGATAAAGCTTATGTTGGAAGACATACAGTAATTATATTGGTGATAATTAGCTGATAATGTTAATAGCAATGATACTGGTGTGTTGTGAATGGTAATGACCGAGATGGTAATGACACTGGTTGGTGGTTTCAATAATGATAACAGCGATAATGGCAAGGCAGCAAGGTAAATCAATGTTGTGATGTTTGTGATGCTTCCAGTACATGTGTTAATGCGTTCGATGTTAGAGGCTGATGATAATGATAATAATAAAGATAATGATGGAGGTGGTTCTTACCCAGTAGCGTGAGGATGCAGGCCAGAATGGCCACCAGCGCTCCGGTGCTGAGTCCGGCGGACAGGAGGAAAGCCTCCGTGCCGCAGGCTTGAGGAGAGCCGTCCGAGTCGCAGTCGCACACGCGTATGGACAGAGTGTTGGTGCTGCTGAGAGCAGGACTCCCGCTGTCCACTATCAGCACAGGCAGACGATACATGGCCTGATCTCGCCGCTGAAATCCGCCGCGCTTCGTCAGCACAGACGCCGTGTTGTCTGGAGAGGAGAGGTGTGAAAACGAGGGGAGGAACAGAGGGGGAAGACAAAGAGAAAAGGTCAGTAAGAAAAGCTGTTAGTCATCTTCTAGCTCTTTGTGAGTGGCATGATCCTAAAAAAAACTGAGATTTCTCTGTATATTTTTAATATATTATTCTCCTTTCAGCATTTCAGTTCTTCAATGATCAGGAACCCACAGGAGAGACTTGTGGGTTTTCAGTACTGCAGAGCCACTGACATGGTGAATTTTATTGTGTTAGTAGTGTGTGTTGTTCTGGTACTAGTGAATCAGACACAGCAGTTCTGCTGGAGTTTTTAAACACCTCTGCATCACTGTTGGTTAATTATAGTCTTGTGGGAATCCTGTGGGCAGCATTCTGTGTCCACTGATGAAGGACAAGAGGATGATGTACAAGGTTGAACAGCTAGCTAGGAGTGTCTAATAGCTTTAACAGTGTTATAACAATGTTCATTAGCAATGATACTAATGTAAATGTCGTGAATGATAATTACTAAGATGGTAATGATACTGGTGGTGGTAATGATGACAGCGAATGAATGAATGGGTATGTTGGAAGCCTGTGTTGGAAGACTAATATTGCAGAAAAAAAAAGAAAGAACACATCCAAGTTGTCCCTTAAGGTTTTTTTTTATACTCTTTAATTACTGAAATAACTGTATCGAAACAAAAAATACCAAATAGCCATATAAATGATTTCCCTTTAAATATGCATCTATGTTTTAAATAAGCAAAGTCTGTGATAAGTCATAATCAAGGTCATGCTTCATTTTTAAAGTGTTGGTAGGTATGCTGTATTTTTGGGAGGGAGAGAGTAATGATAGTCTACTGTGTACTAATAGTTTAGACCTGAAAGACTAAATTTAAACTAGACATTTTTACTGTACTATAATATCTCAGGGCAGTTTTGATGATATTGTAATCTTCTGAATCAGTTACTGCTTTTTATAGATAGATGTTCGAGTAAAATGAACAATGTTGTTTTATTCAATAAACTATAGACAACATTTCTCTCAAATTCCAAATTTAGAGCATTTATTTGCAGAAAATGAGAAATAGCTGAAATAACAAAAAAGATGCAGAGCTTTCAGACCTCAAATAATGCAAAGAAAACAAGTTCATTTTAATTAATAAGTTTTAATAAAGTTCAGAAATCAATATTTGGTGGAATAACCCTGGTTTTGAATCACAGTTTACATGCATTTTGGCATGTTCTCCTCCACCAGTCTTACACGCTGCTTTTGGATAACTTTATGTCACTCCTGGTGCAAAAATTCAAGCAGTTCTGACTTGAGATCATTAATCTTCCTCTTGATTATATTCCAGAGATTTCGATTTAGTAAAATTATAGAAGCTCATCACTTTAAAGTGGTCTAATTTTTTTCAGAGCTGTATATAGCATTTTTTTATTTCACTTTGGAAAGAGGAAACTCTATGTGGGTGTGTGTGGGCATGTGCGCATGCGTGCATGCGTGAGATTGTGTGAAAAAGACTTCAGTAGCGAAATAAAACAAACAGTCACAAACACACACAACATATAAACTTGGGTGAGTCTATATTGAACTCGTGGAGTAACAATGCAACATAACATTTTTTTTAACTGATGATAAATCCTGATTCCAATGCTTTGAAAAATATGCGATCGACCCCGATTTTAGGTCACGTGATCAAATCAGGAACATCCCTACTACAGTCTATAACTGTAGATTAATATAGTGCTCCTATAATCTCAGTGGTGCTAATAAAAATTGGAGCGTAGGAACAAGGAGGTGGTCATAATGTTCTGATATGTCGGTGTATTTCTGGGTAAACACCAGTCCCATGGTCAGAAACTCACCTGCAATTATAAATGAGGGTGACTAATAAATTGTGCATGACAACAGATGGGCTACAGTCTGTGATAGTGCAAGGGGAATGACAGTCCTGAAGGACAGGATTCCCGCACTGTTTGGTGCTTCTCCTGCTCAAACACACCTGATTCAACATATCAGGTAATTAACAGATTTAGTAGGTGTTCTAAAACAGAAAATTTGCCAACTGTGTGCTGGACTCCTACCTTCAGTTCACAACCCTTGGCTTATGTGGAGGAGCTACAAACTTATATTATAAATATACTGGTGCTACAAAGTGACTTTGAAAGTGTTCTTTGATTGTTTCTGTAGAAGAACTGTTTTTGATTCCCTGAAAAATGCTTTTGTATAAGATATAATTTACATTCATTTCTAATTTTATCCCATTTTCTCCCCAATTATAACCGACCCATTATCTAGGACTCTATCACTAGTAATACGCCCTAGTAATACACTAGGAGGGTGAAATCGATCACATGCCTCTTCTGATACATGTGAAGATACATGTGAAGTCAGCAACAGCCTCTTTTGCTGCTGATGTAGCATCACAGAGGAAAGCACAGCGATCCAGCTTTAATACATTAGCCAACAGATGCCGTGGTGACTGACATCACCTTGAGAGTGATGTGGGGAGAGAGCACCATCTAGACAACCAGAGAGAACATGTCCCATTGTGCTTTTTCGAACACTGGCTGCTGATGGCAAGCAGCCTGACCCGGAATTCAAACCAGCAATCCCTAGATCATAGTGCCAGCATCTTAGTCCGCTGGACCACACAGAGCCCCTGCACTCACTTCTTAAAACCTTTTTTTTAACCCACGATATGGCCCTAAATTCTTATGACAATATTTCAGTTTACTATACTATACTGGTACTCTTGGCAACATGTCAAAAAATAAAGTTTTCAAGAATATATTATTGTAACAAAATTAATGTTGTATTATTTTGTATTAGTATAACAGTTTCAAACATTTAATAGAAACGCATTTTTTTAACAACAGTAACAAGACTCATAGCCTAGTAGATCATATATACTATAATAATAATAATGTAACAAACAAATAATTGTAACAAACAAATAATGTAACAAACACAAACCTTTCACAGAACAAAAGGGGAAAATAATTAATAAATCCATAAAAAAACACGTATCGTTTAAAAACTGATTATATTGTCATGTGCACAGCCCTAATAGTCACAAAAGTTTTCTTTTTATTAGTGATGCACCAAAATTACCTTTTATGGCCAATATTCAAATAACCCTTTTTTCTTCATTTTTCTTCATTCTTTATTGCCTAAATGAATTAGCCTAAATGTATTTTTGTCCCACTTTTCAAAGAAAAAGCAATTACAAAATTATTTATTGGACACTAAAAATGTTTAACTTGCTTGCAGATATACCAACAAAGCAAAATATAGTATTATCACTACATACAGTATATGTTGCTAAACTATATCTGCTGCTTTCTTCAGATAAAAAGACATTTCATGAAGTTGGAATTACAAAACCCTGAAGAGGGCTTTTAATTTGAAATGAGAGATGCAGACACAGCAGCTAGCGCCCGCTGGGCTGTAATGGTTTAGCCAGGTTAAAAACTCTAACGCTTCCAGACACTGCAGCCTGCCTTATTTGAGTTAGAATGGTGGTAGCTACCTGTTTTTCTGAGCTGGATTACTCACTTACTCGAGTTGATTATAGACTAAAGTCTTTGTGTGGGACGTCACGCTACCCTGTAGCTAAAGGGAACCCTTCTGTCTGTTTTTAACAGAGATAACTCAGTTTTTTTGGTCTTAGAATCCATCAAGAGTGTTATCACTACTGAAAGTAATAAATGAGTCTTTTCACTTATTTGGGCAGATGTCGAAAGTGATTTTTTTTGCTTAGTCATTCTTGGATGAATTTCGGATGCCAAATATCATTATATCAAATAGCAAATCCTACTTTTCAGAATGGCCCTAGTCAGAACACTTTACAGACCTTTATCTTAGGGTGTTAAGTTCAGGTAGGCAAAGTTCATGAAGTTCACAAAGTTCACAAAGTGGCCTTACTAGGAAGTAAGAGGTTCTAATAAGATGGTTTTATAAAGATTAGTTGTAAAGTTCTACTGGAGTGTTCTTCTTCCCTTGATGTGTGTAGATGTAGATACCTTTATTGTCGCGGAGGGTGAAGTTCAGGTTCCCAGCAGCCTCGGCAGTCAAAGAGAAGAAGAAGCGGTGTCCACTGGGAGGCTCGTCTTTATCCACAGCGCTTATGGTTTCGATCACCTGCGGGAGGGAGTGTTAATCTGTTATAATCACCTGAGGCGGCAACCGAACACAAACAAACTTCAGCTTTAAAATACTTGGTTTAATATATGAGTCTTTTCACTTATGCGGCCAGACATGGAAAGTGCTTTTTTTTCTGATGTAATAAAAATCCTAATATCAAATAGCATTTTTACTTTTTTTAGAATGGCATCACTCAGAAAACTCTTTGCAGACCTTTATCTTATTGTGTTAAGGTACGTAAAGTTCACAACTTTCATAACCTTGCTAACAGCCAGGTTAAAACCTGCCTCAGCTGGGTTAGAATGGTTTAGTTGTGTTGCTAGCCTCCTGTTTTATTCTGAGCTGGATTACTCACTGAGTTGATGATAGACTAGTCTGTGTGTGAGCTCAGACATCACACTAACCTTTGGCTAAAGGGAACTCTAATGTTTAAATAATTATTTTTTTTTGTCTAGCAATAAAAAAATGCCATGGCAGGATTACTTTTTCACACATCCGTCTCATAACAGAATACAAAACCAATTTCAGAGGCCGGCGTTTGAAGCCGAAGCATCGATGCGCGAGCCGTATCGGCGTGACGCTCCAGGTCGGCTTTGGCAGCAGGACAAATTTCCAATTACGCTCCAAATCTAATCAAAACAATTGTGCAGCAGATCAACTACGTCAATGCGCTACGCTATCTGTGATTGGCAATGCTTAGACAGTATCCCGGGGATTTAGCCAAAGCACAGGGCCATCCTGGGCTAATGCAGAGCCCAAACCCAATCCCCCCCGTATCCCACGCCCCTCCCAAAGCAGAGAAAAGTGCTGTGTTTTAGAGATGATTATCAGGGCCTGCCCATCAGGTGGTGCACTAAGAAGATTCCCCTGACACTCTGTTGTGGCCTAATCTGCAGGCTTTGGCTGGGTTAAATACTGAGAGCCCAGCGCTACCCTCGTGTCAAGCTTTCGTCAGCAGAAACTCAATCTCCCTGAAAATCTCCTAAAACCCAGAGCGTCCAGGAGCGTCCGGCGGCAGCCACCACGCCGAATCGTCACCGCACTCATCCCCGATTATTCTTTAGATGAACTTTCAGCGATCGCTGAAAAGTATTCAACGCGCCGCTCATCCTCTCGGCGGCCCGGCTTCATCCCCTCCAGCACATTAACTGATTATTTGGCAGGAGCGGCTGTGAAGGGTTTATCTTTTTAATCTGTAAATATTTTTGAACCGTAAAAAAAAACACTGCATGCTGCGATAAGTACGTCATGCTGCTCAGGATGTTCTCTTTAAGCTGAACTGCAATGCAATGCGATGCATGTAGTCAAAGTCAAATGTGACGGATGGGCTGATGTACGTTATCACAGCCTACAGTGATGCTATTCTTTACTTTAAGATGCGACAAAATGTCAAACTTTGGTATACCGTATTTTTTGCACACTGGATTGTAAGTCACACTACCAATAAATGTCTATTTTCTGGTCTAAGGCACACTGGATTATAAGGTGCATTTTATGCGTCACTAGTAACTAGTAGTAGGAACAGGGGTGTCACCAAGTTTTCCTTTTAAATCAGCACTGCTTTGCACATTGTTAGTTTGCTTTTTGTTCTTCATTTTTCATTACTTGAATATTATTTTAATCATAATTGTCTTGTATTTACTTTTCTTTTTTAGTTTCCTTTTTAACATTGTTCTTAAACTATTTTCTTAAATTACCATTATACTTTTACATGTTTTTATTTGATTTCTCTTTGTATTTTCTAATTTGTACCATTGAATCACTTTTTGTACATTGTACTTGTACATTTGAAGCACTTTGAATGGCCATTGTGTATGAAAGGTGCTATATAAATAAACTTGCCTTGCCATTTATTTCCAGTAAGCTTAGATTTCCAGATTTCCACTAAAGCTGGAGCATTAGCATTAGTGGCTAACCTCTACCCAACAGAGCTGCACTGAAAAACGCTGAGTGTTCCAGTAAGCCAGGGCGATATCAGCTAGCGGTTCATCCCAATTAGCTTGTTTTAACACAGTAAACACGCAGACTACAGTCCAATATATTCGCTTCTGAATGGCACCGGATTATAAAGTGCACTGACAATTTTGGGGAAAATTAAAGGATTTTAGGTTCACCTTTTAGTTTAATAATGAGAGTGTAGTACATGGAAGTGACAAACTGTGAGCCTTTAACACTCAAAGACTGTTTGTCTTTCAAAAGAAAATCATCAAAAAGGAGCTTGAAAATGGGCTGATTCCAAACCCTGAAACTGTTGCATCAAAGTTCTGACTTGTCATTTTTTTACTGGAGAAATCCCTTGTCAAAATTGGCTAAAAGCAAAATAAAAGGTTGTAGCAACTTCAGTAGAATGTGGTGTTTTTGATACTGGAGAGCAGCTTATTACCTCTAGACTCGTTAGTTATGGGAATACGGGCTGCTATGGTTACCAGGCCTTCTGCAGCTCAAATGTGGCACAAGGATAAGCAAAAGCTGGGAAAGCAAAAGGGAATCAATACTAGGCTATAAGCTAATGTTAGCTAGTACTATCTTTTAATATAATTTCACTTTATTATCTGTTCTCTCAAAAAACAAACTGGACTACCTCAGCTAAGAATAAACTGGAGCTAACCACAGATCAGATTGGAAAAGTTGGCTTTCATCTATAAGGCTTGAGAAAGCAAAACCTGGGGTGACAACTAAGGGCAAGGTTAAAAGTTAGCCCTGTTATAACCTCTTCAGCAAAACTTTGCTGTATAGAATCTGAAATAATTACAGGGTTTTTGTCAGAGTGTTAAAACTATGCTACAATATGTGGGTTCTTTGAGTTGAATGCTCTCCTTATAGTTGAATAGTCTACTTTTATCTGTCACTCTGATTTCCAGGATATTGTATATACAGCTCTGGAAAGAATTAAGAGACAACATTTCTCCCAAATTCCAAATAAAAATATTGTCATTTAGAGCATTTATTTGCAGAAAATGAGAAAAGGCTGAAATAACAAAAAAGATGCAAAGCTTTTAGACCTCAAATAATGCAAAGAAAGCAAGTTCATATCCATAAAGTTTTAAGAGTTCAGAAATTAATATTTGGTGGAATAACCCTAGTTTTTAATCACAGTGTTAATGCATCTTGGCATGTTCTCCTCCACCAGTGTTACACACTGCTTTTGGATAACTTTATGCCACTCTTGGTGCAAAAATTCTGAATTCAAGCAGTTCAGCTTGGTTCGATGGCTTGTGATCATCCATCTTCCTCTTCATAAAATTCCAGAGGTTTTCAATTTGGTAAAATCAAAGAAACTCATAACTTTTAAGTGATCTCTTATTTTTTTTGTGTGTTTTAGGGAGTAATTGCCATCAATATGAGGTAAAATCCCGCCAGTTGAGGGAGAAGTGGGATGTCTGCAATGAAGACTCCATTTACAGCCTAATGCAGAGCAAGTCTACTCTTTTTTTCTGGCAGAAAAATTCCATTCTAAATATCTTCTAAGCCACAAATGAGTATTTTTTTCTCTAGATTTATACCATTTAAACCAAGAAGCGTTTAGCCAGTGTTATTTTAAACAGTACATGAGGCTTAAAAAAGGGCGAAGTCTGGCTGATTGTCTCTGTTCCAGTTACTGAAGGGATTAGGAAGTATATCTCCAGTAGTAGTTTAGCTTGCAGTAAGTGAAGGGGAAATCTTTCAGCCCATGCAGAAAGCGCATGCTGTGCAGCAGTCGTCATCCATCAGGCCACTACGGCTGACCACATCAGAGAGGTAGAAAAGACACCAGGCCAGGCACTGAGCTCCTTTAGGAGATAACAGTAGAAACGTACAACTGTTTCTTCTTCTGGTGGATTCTTTCTGGCTAATTCACTCGGAATTGGAACAGTTCAATACATTCCTAGATCATTGCCCGTGTTCACTGGAAGGTACAGTTCGATGCGAAATGCTAAAAGCGATATTGAAAGGAAAGGACGGCTGAAGGAGAGCGAGCTGGGTGCTGTGAGCTGGAAATGGAAGGTGCAGACAAGCACCTGGTGTGACCCCATTAGAGGAACTTGTAGGGTGGGGTTTGGGGACTCTTTTTACAACTAGCCATCTGTTTTATCATCCAGCGGCCAGTGGCTTCTCCATCTCGCCGATATTGCTGCCACCCAGCGAAGGAGGGGGAGGGGACGTGCCGAGGGGGGGAGGGAAGGGGGTGGGGTGTACTGTCTGGTTTGGTAAGTGAGAGCAGGTTGTGGGTTGTGTTCGCAACAATATGTAACACTTCTTGCTGCAGACAATTTGATGGAGTACATTCAAATTCAAGAGCCTCTGCACAAGCTCTTTCTGAGAGCGGCAGGCTTCACGGTGTGGCAGGTGTGTGTGTGTGTGTCGCTCGATATATATATAAACGAGCCGCTGACATGTACCGCAACAGTGATGGGGAAAATGTACCCAAGGGCTGCCTGAGAGAGAAAAAGTCATTTACATTTGGAAAGTGAAATATGACAATACAGGTGAATGTGATGATTGCAGTGTGGATGCCGTGTGTCTTCCTCTCTTAGGCAAAGCAGGACTAGGCATCAAAAATAGCAACAGTTCATAAAGAACAGGCTCTGTCTTTCTGTTGTTCTATCCATCCACACAGGCATGTGCAAGATTTGTCCTACTGATTGGACTGCTGATTGATTGGATACTACCATCTATGCTACAGCTATATCAGAGAACCAATTTAACCAACCAACTAACCCACTAGTCATCCATTTCTGGAGTTCTACTGCTGGAACTGCAACATACCCAAGCAAGTGTGTGTGTATGTAGGTGTGTGTGTGTGTGTGTGTGCACATTTAGAGGGATTTAGAGGGATTATTTGTTGAGTAAACAGTAGTGTTGAGTATTGGATCTCATGATGGAGTTGATTTGGCCATCCAAACATCCATCTGCCCATTCAATCATCAATTCATCAACCAACCCACCAAGTGTATCCATACATTCATTCATCCATCCATCCATCCATCCATCCATCCATCCATCCATCCATCTATCTATTATGCCAGGCATCATCAAACCATCCAGACAATCATACTTCTTAGTCATCTATTCAATTAAACATGTATTTGTCCATCTATTTACCCATCCACCCTACATCCACTCATCCATCCGTCCATCCATCCATCCATCCAATCATCTGTTCATTCACCCATCAAACCACCAACCAAGAATAATGACCATCCATCACCAACCATGCAAACAATTCCATCCATCCAGGAATCCACAAAAGGGGTAATCATCCATCCATCCATCCATCCATCCATCCATCTATCTGTTCATCTATCACACCAGTCCTTCATCAAATCACCCACCCAATCTTAATTCTTAGACTGCAAGATACAGTCAACTATTCAATCAAACATCTATTTGTCCATCTATTTACCCATCCACTCTACATCCACCCATCTATCCGTCCATCCATCTGTTCATCCACCCATCAATCCACCAACCAAGCACATTGACCATCCATCCAAGAGTCTACAAAAGCAGTTCTATATCTGGGACTTCTTGAGCTATTCGTCCATCTGGCCATCCAAAAAATAATCTACCAATTCAACTATCAATCCTTCAACCCATCAACCAAGTATATCCATCCATTCATCCATCTGCCTCAACCAATCCATGTACTTTTCTCAAATAACTGTACAACATATCTGTTGTTGTCTCTCACACTCTATGGACCACAAATCTATTGCAGTGGTCTAAACATTATTCAAAAGCTAAAAGCTCATCCTCAGTCAAAAAAATCTATTTTATTATGATTTTTATCATCTCTTTATACACTTTCCGTGGAGTTATCAACACTGTGTTTGGTTATCACTGCTCCTTTGCTCTTGTGGTCAAAAATGCCAGAACAAGCACGACCCACGAGGGAAGCGAGGTTCTGAAAACATGTTGCAGCTTTCAGCTTCACTCCAGCAGGAGTTCCGCTGAGTCCCAGACACCCAGCAAAGTCACCCAGCTCCCCATACAAGAGCAATCTGGGCAAGTTAAAAGAAATGGGGGCCTCGTGGGTCCAAACAGACACAAGTGAGGGTCCGGGGGGACTTCAGTAATGCTTTTCTCCGACAGAGACAGTGTTTTGCAAAGATGAGCACAACCAGCAGAAGCAGCACTCTGAGAAAAAACAAACATGATTCCCTGTGACACTGGCAGTCAGGCGGGCTGGAGTCTAATTGCTGGGCCACAAACAATCATCTTCCTACGGGGAGTTGCCCAGACGCTCTGCTTGTAGCACTTGTTCTGCAATTTACAAACTCTAATGGGAAAGATGAGTCCTGTTTAAGGGGTCCGTGCAGTCATTTCTTTGCTCTGCAGATTCAATTGCATTCTATTCTTTTAGACATTTGATGGTTTTTCTATTACTATTCTGAGTGAAGATGTCGCTTCCGCCATTAAAATGTGCAAACTCTGACCACTTAACCACTGACCTTACACATATACTGTATATTTATTGATTTGATCCTAGTTAAACCAAACACAACTGAAGAACCACGGTCTACATTTTGTCTACTGTAAAAAATTTTTTTTGTTTTTTTGTTTTTTTTTCTTCCCAAAATAATAATAATGTTTATTAATAATGGTCATGTGATTTTAAAATCAGAGTTTTTGTTAAGCTCCAACTGTGTAAGTTTGGGACGTGTCAATATTAAACGTTGATTTCTCTCTCTCTCTCTCTCTCTCTCTCTCTCTCTCTCTCTCTTGATCTCACAGGAATTGTTACTGACTCCACCAACTGTTGACCAATGGCAGGACTGGCTACATACATGTGAGTTTGATGCCTTAAAAAATCCTTAATCACAGCTGGATCTCATGGACAATTCAGAAGATAGCACCTTTGTCTGTACTATTTTTCTCATTTTATCTTTTAATGTCAAACCCAAATGTTTTCAGTCTACAGCAGAAATATAGGGATTGGCCTCACTGTTTCAATACTTTTGGAGGGAACTGCATATATTGGCTTGCTGATAGGCCACAATATTGTAGGCTGTAAGAGGAAGTTAGTATGCAAGTTAGTATGTTAGCTAGCTCTCTATTAATGTTAGCTAGCTCCCCGATAACCTTAGTTCTCTCCCCAGTAACATTAGCTAGCTCTCTGCTAATCTTAGCTCTCTCCTCTGTAACATTAGCTAACTCGCTGCTAAAGTTAGCTCACTTTTAATGTTAGCTAGTCTTCTGTTAACCTTAGTTCTCTCCCCCAATTAGATGTTTACGCTGACATAAAAACCACTGTCTGAAAATGTAATACCTACAGCAAATTTACAGTAAATTTAAGTCAATTTAAGACTTTTTAAGGACCAACCGGAACCCTGTTGTAGCTCACTACTCTGACCAAACCTTTGATTGGTTCTCCCTAGAAAAGAAGCAAGGAATGTACTATGCCTAGGCCGGTTTCATTAGCACAGAATGCTCCGTTAATCCTTAAAGAAGCTCTCTACGGCTCCAGCACTGACACTAGCACAGATAAAGTAAATATAAAATAAGACTAAAGAGCTGGACACACACAAAGCAAAGGGTTCTGCTGACTCAGAGTGACTGATGAGAGACAACAGTGGAGGAAGCAGTGTCAGTGTGTGTTCTTGAGTTTTTCTGCCACAGCAAGGCCTCATTCTGGCCACTTGACACGATGCCACAGTCCCTCAACAAACCAATTTCATGCCACAGTTACCTCCGGCCACATTTGCATAGCAGTAAAGCTTTTTCCCCACCAGTGCCCAGTGCTTTGATCCCCTGATTAGAGTGACCTGCCACAGAAATCAGCATGGAGCCGTTATTTGCAATGATTTTGCCCGGCGCAATGCTCTCTAGCCTGAGATTCACTCGGCTTTAGAGCTGTATGTGTGTACAAAACAAAAAAACATATAGTTTATTTAACAAATACACTGTCACTCATCCTTAAGGCCTGGTTTCTTTGGGAGGCGGGGTGCAATTGCCATATTTCAATGCCAGATCACCAAAAAGTTACAGCTTGGGGAACAAATTAAGAGACCGCTTCAGTTTCCAAATCAGTTTCTCAGATTTTGCTATTGATAGCTATATGTTTGAATAAAATGAACATTGTTGTTTTATTCTATAAACTACAAAAAACATTTCTCCCAAATTCCAAATAAGAATATTGTTATTTATAACATTTATTTGCAGAAAATGAGAAATAATGCTGAAATAACAAAAAAAAAAAAAAAGAAGCAGAGCTTTCAGACCTCAAATAATGCAAAGAAAACAAGTTCAAAGTTCATATTCATAAAGTTTTAAGAGTTCAGAAATCAATATTTGGTGAAATAATCCTGGTTTTTAATCACAGTTTTCATGCATCTTGGCATGTTCTCCTCCACCAGTCTTACACACTGCTTTTGGATAACTTTCTGCTACTCTCAAATCAAGCAGTTCAGCTTGGTTAATATAGTTCATCTTCCTCTTGATTATATTCCATAGGTTTTCAATTTGGTAAAATCAAAGAAATTCATACTTTTTAAGTGGTCTCTTATTTTTTTTCAAAGCTGTACACACACACACACACACACACACACACACATACATATATATATATATATATATATATATATATATATATATATATATATATAGTGGTCCTGCAACCAATGACCCTCCATACCTGAATGCACACAATAGTGCACTATTACAACAGAACCATGCTAATCCATATATATAGCGCTTTTCCACCAAAAGCCCGCATTTCCTCCAGTTTTAGTGAAACCATCAAAACGTCACATTATACGTCATCAACAGAGAGACACATGACCACAGAACCTAGTGTTCTTTGGTTTCCTCTCCAAACAAACAGTTCCTGGTTCCAGAACCTTCTTTTGTTGGTGGAAACCCACGCGAACAGGTTCAAATTTAGGTTCGCAACCCAGAATGGTGCTGGTTGCACATTGCTGTAAAAACGCTAATACTGCTGCTATCTGAAAAGCTTGCTTTGATGCTTTGAAGACACAGATATTACACCATGGCTGCATGGCCATACCTATTCCTGATTAAAAATGTGTGGGATCATATTGGCCCAATTTTGATCCATCTGGCACGGACTGGTAATTCACTTCTCCTTGCTATGAGCACCCTGGCCAATGTTCAACCTTACTTACACAATAACACCTCACAACTTATCCCATGACAGTTGGCTTGTCAGAGTATGTACTTATTAAGACTTATTCAATGGACTTCAATGGTATTCAATGGTATTCAAAGGACTTTAAATCATTCACAAAGCACTGAAAACTTCTCAAAGACACAAAAAGTAGTTCATCAAATTAAGATCTCACTTCACAGCCGTTCCACAGCACCTGAAGCTCTGGAGTTAGCTGGCACAATTAAGGAAGCCACTAGAGGTTAGATTCCTTGCTCAAGAAGTTCTTGCTCCTCAGCTATGAATGCTAATGGAGAAGAAAGTGCTGTCCCTAATGGACCAAGGGATTGAACTGGCAATCTCCTGAGACCTCCTCCTCAAGCCTGGTTTTATAACCTTCAGGCCACAGATTCCTTAAAACCTGCAAAAGAAATCAGCTGCATTCAAATTCAGCCCAGTTGGTGCATCTCCAAAGAACTCTGTCTTTATTTGAACAGTGTCACCAAAGCAATGCTTTGTTTGTCACCAAAAGACATGTTTAGTACTACTTCATTGGTGTGTTATGGGTGTAAGGTGCAATAATCCAAAAAATAATAATAATAAAGTGTGTCACTGTCCATTCTCTTTAAGAGCCAGGTGTACTCTGACTTTGGCAGATTGTTATGAAAACGGCGTAGCGCTTCTGTGCATCTCAGCAGAGGAAGCTGACCTGCAGGTTCACGCTATAAAGGTGCACAAGCAGATCATTTATGGGAATAGCATTATTCTATTTTTATTCTGTTTACTGTTGATGTAAAAGTTGGGCTTGTGCTCTGCTGCGGGTCCTGGGTCGTTTCTCAATCTGCATTCTTGTCAGTACTTGTGTTCTGGAAAACGTCACCAGTCGAAGCCCAAGTGCTGTTCCTTTCAGAAGATCGCAGTTAGCCAAACTCACTACAAATACCCAGATGTGTTCTTGCTCCTCCCACTTTATCGAGGATGCATGGAAGATGACTTGTGCGGACTTCTTACAGCCCGATAACGCACAATGCACCTTGCAGCAGGTGCGGCAGGGGTACCTACCTGTAAGGTATACGTATAAAAAAGAAACAATACTGCTTTGTGATGAAATAAAGTTTAAAGTTATTTTTAGGCAAGAATGTAGGGGTTTAGACTTCAGATATGTGGTTTACTTATTTAAAAAAAGTACATCTACGTTCTCGGAACAACGCTTTCTGTGCCCTGAGAGAATGACGTAATCAAATATGCAGCTGTTCCAGTTATAGAATAAAAGCCCCTCGTCCTCCCGTCCTCGGGAGTATGCACTCGCGAGCCAAACTTACCAAGTCTATTCTTGCCTAGTACGGGAGTCCAACCTTGTGTAGTCTGTATTGAGAAACAGCCCTTGTGTTGAAACAGCCCTTGTTGCCAAGATAGCAATGAACTTATGATGGTTGATTGTGGTCAGGGTTCGAATCAGTCAGTGGCGCACCTGTGTTTTGCCACTGCCAAGATACCAATACACCATATTTTTTCCTTGAAAACACCTCACTCCCTGATCACTGCGGCCATATTCAGAAGCGTCTTTGCTATTTAAACATTGGAATTATTGTAATTGTATTAGTCAACATTTTGGCCACATTGTCCTGCCATACTCTCAGTTAAAGGGAAACTTTTATGATGCCAGACTTCTGTTTGACAGAAGTCGAGAAAAGTGTGTGTTTGAAGGAAATGATAATGCCAGCTGGCTTTCACACAGCTTATACAAACGTCTACATCCTCCTGCAAATCCTGAGAACTCACACTGCCAACTGAAGGAAAGCTATGTGCTAATTAAGCGAGTTGTCTGCATGAGTTTCATTCACATTGCACTGGGTTATAACCCTTATTGCACTTATTTGTTTTATTCATCAGCTGTGGATGGCAAGACCATTAGACTCTGCACTTGGAGAAATTGTGATTTTGTTTTAGATTTGTATTTGTTTGGCTGGAAAGCTCAGACAATGTCACTAATAGGGCTGGGTCTCTGCAGAAAGTTCACAGCATGATGTGTATACTGATGCGGGAGTTCTGGGCCGGTGCTAATATCTGATATATTTCCTGTAGGAAAGTTTGTGGACACTTCTTTTTATTAGTGCATTAAGCTGCTCCCAGAGGCGTTTTCAATGACCGAGGTTGGCAGACGTCTGCTGGAGGAATGTAGGGTAATGTGGATGAAGGTGTAGTAGAGTAGGAGCAGGTAACTATTTCTCTTTATACATACACACATACAGTGGCTTGCAAAAGTATTCATACCCCTTTAACCTTTCCACAGTTTGTCACCTAACAAACCACAAACTTTTGTGGTTTGTATTTTATTGAGATTTTAAGGGATGGACAAGCACAAAGTATTGCGTATGTGTGAAGTGGAACAAAAATAATATATGGTTTTCAAAATTTTTGTCAAAAATCTGAAAAGTGTGACATGCAAAATTATTCAGCTCCCTTAACTTTTAAAACCCAGTGCAATCAATTGCATTCATAAGTTATCTACTTAGTTTATAGAATTTCCAATTTATTACAGATTTTTTTTGTACTTCTGAACTTGACTATGCCTTAGCTTTGGGTATTATGATCTTCAGCTCATCTACAGCGGTTCCTGAGAGTTCTGGCAGTACTTTTCTACACCACAAGGGAATTTTGTGGGGATCTACAAATGAATGCATCTCCAGATTTTACCTATATTTTAAACACAGTCTTACACACCAAAACAAGACAGATTCCATCAAGGCCTGAAAGAACTGACTTCTGCAGTACTGAGATAAAGACACATCTGTACACAGTAAAAATCAGCACAATACCTGTCCTGGTTCAGCAGCCTCGCACACAAACGTCTCGTATTCTATAGCGAAGACCGGGGCGTTGTCATTGACGTCCATCACAGTGATGAGAGCGATTCCTTTCCCCACCTGCGATGGATCCACTGTAACACACAGACACAATATAGGCACTGTTGTCAGAAAAGCTTGAGGAGACTAAACAGCTAAAGCATTAGATAGAAGCTAAACAAAAGTATGCACTGTAAACAAAAGTTTCTCATTTGCCATTATATATCTACTAGAGACAGATAATATCTGTTCAGTATCATTCATTTGACTTTAATCCTGTATAAATGGAGATATTTGAAGTGCATTGTTAGTATCATAACATTCTGGATCATTGACTTCTGTTACAAATCTGATAAAAAATCTTGTATTATTTAAATATCTCAGTTAGGTGTGTATCGCCAAGAGTATCTTTATCACAAAAATGCCATGAAATATCATGATATAATTTTAAGGCCATATCGCCCACCTCTATTATCATATACACTAATTATATACTCATGGTCAATGAAAAAGTTGCAAAATTACTTGAATCCAGAAGGAAGCAAACTGTGGACGAGTATTGTCTTGTTGGAACAGTACACCAGAAAAGGAAGCTCCCTTTGTCTGTTCAATTTTTTTAATCATTTTATTTCAAAATGTCTTCCTATTTTTCTCTCAATTTAGGTAGGCCAATTGTCCTAACCATTCAGCTTCTGCTCCTCTGTATATCCCCCATCACGAGTTATGCCACAATACAAGGAGGGTGAAGACTAGCACACCACCTCGTCCAACACGTGTAATCAGCCACCACCTCTTTTTGAAGAGTATCCAGCGCAATTAGAGGAAAGCGCAGCAACTCGGTTCCGATACATCAGCTCACAGATGCCTTGTGCTGATCCACATCACCCTAAGAGTAATGAGGGAAAAGACTGCCATCTACCCACCCAGAAAGAGCAAGGTTCCAGCTGTGCCCTCTCAGGGCTCAAGCAGCTGATGGCAAGCTGCATGACCGGAATTCAAACCAGCGATCTACCGATCATAGGGGCAACGATTTAGACCGCTGGACAACTCGGTGCCCTTGATTGTAGGCTGATGTTGGCACTGATCACAGTGCCTCAACACACAGATTCGTTGGTCGTCTCCACCAAGACAAAAGTGGGACTCCTCAATGGAATAGCGCTCCAGAATGTGCATTCAGAAAAGGTAGGGCCACTGTTTGCAGGACTTTATTCATGTAACATTGGGTTGCCAAAATGCCTGTACTGAAGGACTTATCACTCCATCACATTTTGGCACGACTAGCCATGAAGTTTCATTCCTGTTGGTTGGTTTTCTTCTGGGTTCTTCTATTTTTTGATGATAAGTGAATACAGCTACTCCATCCAATATGATTTGAATCAACTGTCGACAGATGGAAATATGGAAAGCATGTCTACAGTTCTCAGTTTCTCTGTCTGATGTAAATATCCAGGGTGAGTGTCAGTGTGGTGGGTACAAACACTGCATTATTTATGGGCTAAGAATTAGCCATGCTTTTTTGATTCCGTTCTCAGTGATTTTAGGCCAACAGGACCGAGCTCACCACTGCGAACAAACAGCAGGGAAAATTTAATGCCACTCTAAATAGCATTCAAACCCCTTCCAAACAACAGCGGCAATACACGCATCACCACATTCTGCAGAAGACAAAAGCCCGAACCTTGAGCAAAAATGGGAACGTACTGTGAGAAAAATGAACAGTGCATTCATATTAAAAAAGAGTCTTTCAGCTTCCTTCCATTCACTGAGCATCGGACCTATTCACGCAGCATATCAAGGTCATCCTTGGTAGGCTGGCAACATTTACCAAAAAAAAAAGTTGTTGGATACCATTACTTATGCAACACTTGGCAAACAGCAAATTAATAGACCATATGGGGGGTTCGCAGCGTAGTTTGTTTTGTAAGCATATAATACAGCTGAGAATTTGGTTGACTCCGTAGTGCGAGCCAACTCGGAACACCTGTGGAGGGCAAACAGCACTCAGTCAACCAGAAGAGACACAGCTGGTGGAAATTGCTGAGTGTGTTGGGCAGCCTCCGAGTCACAGCCAACAACACAGACATCAACATTAATAAGAGCCGTGTTGTTGGCAACAGCTCGCATTGCTTTAGAAAGTTCTTGTCGTATAGTACATAGTAGATGACATCAAATTCACAGATATTTATTATTTAATATCACGTCTTGTGGAACAATGTCCAATAAATGTTCAAGTTAATACAAAAGTTAATACACTTCATAAAAAAAATAAATATTTCAAGTGCCATGAAAATGAATAAATGCTTATGAATAAATGCTGAACAGATTTACAGAATTTGAAGTATTAAAAAGGACAGCAATAATAAGTGGTTGAAAATGTGGTTTCTTATATGAATATGTTCATGTTTCCAATTTCAGTTTTTTTGGATATTCAACAATCTGGTACAACATGCCACAAGGTAACATGCATGTTATGACACATGATACTGAAAACAAGATAATACATGGACAAAGGTATCATCAATGAAGATGCACCACGACTTCCACAAGTTTCATTTCAACCCATTGGTTAATTTCTGAATGCACGGCACAGTATCAGTTTTTTTTTCAGTGCAATATATTTTGAAATGGTAGGACCACTGTTTTGCTGGACTTTATTAACACAACACTGGGCTGGTAAAGTGCCTGTACTGAAGATCAAAGATGATCTGGTAATGTATAAATTTGCTCCCTACACCAGGATTCCAGGTGTTTTCTTCTGGGTGTAACTAATTTTTGACGAAAAGTGAATACAACTACTGCAGTCAATATTATCTGAGTCAACTTCCGACAGTTTTTCTGTCTGATGCAAATACCCAGGGTGAGTTGTCAGTGAGGTGGGTACAAACACTGTGTTATTTTTGGACCATGAATTAGCCATGTCCTCTTCACTTCCGTGCTTAGTGATTTTAGGCCAATAAGGAAATATTGCAATCTGGCAGATACATTCCTCGGAGATACTTGTAGCCGTGTGTGGACGAGCATTATCCTGCTGACAAATGGCAGTTGGGAGCTCTGCTATAAAAAAAAGCAACAGGATATTCTAAATATATTGCTCTGATCTGATGTTGGTGTCCCTCGTATCACTACTAGGGGTGACCATCTGTTCAATGAAATATCTCCCCTGATTATCACATCAACAGTTGGGGTAGTGTTATTATTATTATTATTATTATTATTATTATTATTAAGACCAAAAAAGACCACAGTATATGAACCCATCTGTCATTTAAAATGGCAGTGTGTGGGTGAGCATTATACTGCTGAAAAATTACAGTTAGGAGGCTTGCTATTAGAAGCAGGCTACAGAAGCAAGCTACTGTATGCTGCATATATGGCTCTACTGTTAGTGTCCTTCGTATCGCTACTAGGGGGGACCAACTGTTTCTTGTTATAACTCCCCTGATTATTAGACCAACAGTTGGGGTAGTGTGTCCTGCCAAAGACAGGATTAAAGACAAGACCACAAGACCACTGTATTTGTCATTGGATCCCAAACTGATGCTGGTTCGTAGCTAAAGAAGAAGATTCTTATTCACATCATTACTCTAAATTAATGCAATGGTAGCTGACTGATGGACAGCCTTTATGGTGGACAGTCTGTCATCTGGGCAAAATGTGTTTCTGCCATGGGTAGATCATGGCAGCATGGGTAAGAGTCAGTGGTAATCTCTCACCAAGAGGTACACTACCCAAAAGCCTTTTTATATGACAGCAGAGGAAATATTTTTAATCTTGAAGCAAGACTCTGAAAGTTCTGAAGCAATCTAGCGCCATGCCAACTGGCCGCCTCTATATTGCAGTCCTTTAATATTAGCCATATTAGCCAGACTGGAGGGACTGTTTGCTGGAACAGGGTAATGTTTGGTTATTAGCAGGCCATTATCTATGACCAGGCCAACGGAGGTGTTAAATAAATGTGTTGTGTAGGTGTGAGACTCGTCACACAGAGGTGGCGGACTGAAGGTAAAAAACGCTGACTCACTCTGGCTAGAGTTCCACTGAACCCCGTTTGATTTATTGTACACACCTCAGGATGCGTAGCTGGCAGAACCCAAGCCAAGTGGCTTTCCAAAAGCACCCTGTTCAACACTAGTCCGACTTTGGGAAAACGCAGATCCTGAGAAAACAGTCCTAAGAGCATCCTCTGCCTGAGATATATTATCAACATCTGCTTCTGAGCCCTCCACACCTGCAGGGAGGTGAAAAAAAAACAAAAAAAACATAGCGCCAGGTTGCAGCTCATTTATCTACTTATTTGACCCGACAAAGGATCGGTTCATCTACGGTAAACAGAATCCAGTCAGCCTCCCATGACCGGCTGTGTATCACGAGCAAATTAAAGCGACAGTCCAGTGAAAAATGCACTTTATTTGCATAATTTCATCCTAACACACATATACTGAAAGAGTTTGGCCAGTTTTGTGTCTAAAGTTTGCTTCTTTAGTTTTGCTTAGGCTTTGGCTGAGAAATAAACCTTATGGGTCAATTTCCCAAACATGGATGAAAGCTAGCTAGTCCTAGACTAAACTGTTAATTTAATGGGAAACCTCAATTTAAAAATGCTGTATACTCTAAGACTAGGCTTAATCATTGTTTGGAAAAAAATGCCTCTATATCTTGTCTATAACATAAACATTGTCAATTAGTTGTGGATATTGTGGGGGATTTTAATTCAGTATCATCATGATCTGCCTTTCATAAATGAATTATTTCAAATTAACAGCTGGTTGGTCCCAGTGCTGGGCAGGATAATGGTTCATATGGTATACCGGAAGGTAAATTAGAACCAAAATGCATTTTTTACATACCGCCATACCACTAGAGGCACTGCGGAGCACCATGTAGAACAGTGCCACAACAGATGCACACTAGCAGAGCTCTTTAGCTAACGCTAGCAAGTTAGCATAACAAGCTAACACACTCTAGGATCAGCAGCACAGCTCTGTGGACTTGTCTCATGCTGTCCTGCTTGGAGAAACATAAAAACATGAGAACTACTGAAGCTGCTGCTGCTCCTTGCAATATGAGTAACTATAGCCCTGTTTAAATATATGAATACTGTAGCTTAAAGGATAATATTAATGCACACTGAACTGAATTTATTTGCTTACTAGAACCAAGAGAATTGTGATAAACTAAAAACAGCTGCTTAAATACTTTAATTTCTGTAATGGCTTTAATAGTAATTTATTTTTTAGTAAATTGTTATTAAACTTGTGTCTTACTTGTGCAGTAGAGCTTTGATAGAAATAGAAATATCTCTTTGACTAATTAAACACTGAATATTTTGGGTCTGTTAATAGTGTTTATGAACTATTTGAAATATTTAGTTTTGTAAAGGAAGCCGTGTTAAACTTGTTGGCGTATCTCTTTTTTTTAAGGTCTGCTGTTTACATTCTTCAGCTCTTTTTCTGTTAATGAAGTCTGATTTTTTGTGGGACAAAGTGAAACAATAGTAATCAAAGCCTTAATTTAAAGCCGTAGTGTTTTATATTATATGTACTCCTAACAGTACAGTAAATCATAAACCTATATTTAAACATAGTCATGCACAAAAATATAAATAAATAATAATAAAAAATACAGTGACATACTGTAAAACCATCAGGATCTTGCAAAATACTGTGTTACTCATTTTTGGTCATAGCGCCCAGCACTAGTTAGTAGTATATGTTGTTTTACCTCTGACCATTAAACATTTAAACTTTTTTCACAGAAATTCTACTTTAACAATGCTGTCAGATTTAAAAAGAGTGAAGACATGACATGGATGCAGAAGTACATGTGTTTTGCGAGTTGTACACCTGCAAAACAACTGATATATGTATATATATACACATCTTTTACAGTGGTTCTCTGACTCGAGAGTCTGGTGGGACTTCTATGCTTAAGGGCACAGAAATTGTACACCATGCTGGGTGTAAGGATTTTTGGGTGCTTCCTGCAATCATGGTGGAACCTCTGGCTGTTTGCCTGAAGCAGTGCTCTCTCTGATTCATGCCCCTGAGGCCTTGGTGTCAGTTACACAGGTATCAACTGTTAATTTCTTCAGCTCTGGAGCCAACCTACATCTCAGTTCCTCACTTTCCTCACTGCATTATTTACATAATAAACAAAGCTATAGTAAACACCTTAAAAGGTTTTTAATCCAGTGTAAATCTGCAGTAGGCAAAACAGTCCAAATGCAATAACTGGAATGATGTTTTTGTATATTTTACAATATTTAGAGTCATTTTAAATCACTATAAATGAGCAAAGGGTATGCGTCATACATTCCAATAGTACATTATTTTGAAGTGGCTTTAATTTAGTATAGAACATTTTTGACAGACCAATACTAATTTGTGTAGTGTGATTTCAATCCAGCATGAATCGTCAGTGTGAGAATTTCTGACAGACCAATATTCATATATGTTTAGTGATTTTAAACCAGTATGAATCTGCAGTGTGAAATTGTTTTGACAGACCAATAGTAATATATGTAGAGTGATTTTAATCCAGTATGAATCTGCAGTATGTGATTTTTGACAACACAACAGTAATATGTCACGATCTGGATAGAATCCAGTATGAATTTTGAATGTGTCTAGTTTTTTGTCTGATAGTGGAGTAATTTAAATCCAGCATAAATCTGCAGTGGGTGTATCTTGTTCAGTCCATTATCAATAGCTATGGAATGATGTGGATCCAGGATGAATCTGTCTGTGTAATTTTAGTCTGATTTTTAGTGACTATGATCCGGTATGAATCTAGAGTGAGAGCAGTGTTCAGTCTGACATTAGTTATGATTCAGTATGAATCCGCAGTGTGTAATTTTAGTCTGACAGTAAAAACTGTAGTAGACAGTAATAATATTAAAGTATGGAGAGTGATTTTAGTTCAGTATGAATCCGCAGTGTGTAATTTTTCGACAGTCCAATAGTAGTAATATGTGTAGAGTGATTTTAAACCAGTATGAATCTGCAGTGTGTGATTTTTTTAAATAGTCCAATAGTAATATGTGTAGAGTGATTTTAAACCAGTATGAATCTGCAGCGAGAACTTGTGTTCATAAGACTTTATAAATCAGTATGATACTGCAGTGTGTGTACTTTAAGTCTGACAGTAATAATTGTAATGTTTATAATCCAGTATGAATCTAGAGTGAGAGCAAGTGTTCAGCCTGACAGTAATAGTTGTAGTGGTTATAATCCAGTATGAATCTATAGTGAGAGCAGTGTTCAGTCTGACAGTAATATCCAGTATGAATCGAGAGCAAGTGTTCAGCCTGAGAGTAATAATTGCAGTGACTTTGATCCAGTATGAATCTAGAGTGAGAGCAGTGTTCAGTCTGACAGTAATAGTTATAGTGTTTATAATTCAGTATGAATCTGCAGTGTGTAGTTTTTAGTCTGACAGTAATAATTGTAATGACTATGATCCAGTATGAATTTGCAGTGTGTAGCTTTTAATCTGACTGTAGTTTTAAAGTTTTGAAGTCAGTATTTAATGCTATTGTCATTAAATGTGTGTTGAGACACAACACTGACCTCCAAACTATGACTATGTCAGAGCTTATAATTTATTGATAGTAATCAAGGAGGAATTTACTGTACATTTTAAGACTGACACCTCCATTACTATAAAGGCGTAACCAAAAAAGCTCTCAACATTTATCAAGGCTTTGGGCTTCAGACCATACAATAAGCTGGAGGGATATAAATAGAGGAGAGCCTGCATGTAAGGTTTTAATGTTTTTTGGCGTCTGAAATGTAAAAATTTAATATCAGAAATGCACTTTTCATCCCTCGTGCTTTTCAGTGCCATTAACGCTGCACCCAAGGCAATCTGAAGACAAATGGATCCGAACCTAACTTTTGGGTTTTTCCGTGATCCTTTCTCTCTCTCACTCCAGACAGATAAAAGAGGACATTTCAATCTTCCGTGCCAGGACCCATTTCAGGGACCTTGGCTGTATCTGACAGAGATCGATAGACCACGAGGGAGAGCTCGCAAACTTCACTTCCTGCACAGCCACTTTCATGACTGCTGGCGTGAAGAAAGGGCCAGAAACTCTCACAGCCTTTCATGTCAGCGGATACAGCATGAATATTTGTCAAGAAATTGGGAAAACCTGTGTGTATTGTGTAGTGTATTGGGTTTGTACACATCATAGACATGACAGCAATTACATGCTAATATAGCATAACGTTTTGTAGTGGAATTTCAACCTAAAATCAACATTTAAAAAAGGCATTCTGAATTATTTTTAAAGTGGTTTCTGTCTATTATTATTTTCTTAAAAGCATGCACTGCACAAAAAGCATTATAAAGCCTATAAACAGGACTCCCCACAAAAACTGCAACTACTAGAAACCCACTACACTACTTACAACACAAAATCAGAAAAAGTTTAAACACTATGGGAAATGTAAATTTGTTATACTGTTCCTACATTTATTTTCACCTTAATTTCATTGCAGATATTATGGAGCAAGGATCTTTTTTATGTTTTGTCTTCTCAACTTTCAAATAATTAGTTTCAAAATAATTAGTGCTAGAAACGAAGTAAAATTCTTTAGTCTGGTTGATCGTATCCTTATGTTAAAGAAGTGTTAAAGAACTTCAATGTGAAATGGACTTCGGGTGTATTAAAACGTGATAAAAAAGTACTTAACTTTGTTAAATAAGGCCACCTCTTTTCTCCTGTAGCTTTCTGAGATCCAGCATTATGTGCACTTTGCCCAAACAGGCTTTTAGAACGAGTGAGATGAGGCATATTTTGCCTCTGCAGATAAATCGCTTTTTTCACTGTTATTCAGGCTCAAAGTAGCTCCACACTTCATTGGTAGAATCCGGAGAGTCTTTAAAACGAGGCATTTAGAACTTTAAACCTGCACCAGAAGTTTATTAAAAGCCACTGTTTACATCCCCTAGGCTAAATTTAGGTACATTTCTGGATGCCGCCATCTTATATTTAAGTCACTATTAGTCAACTGTTCATACAAATAGTCAAACTAAATCTTTGTTGTTTTTTTTTGCATTCTAATATCGACAGTAACCAGATATTTTTTTTTAGCAACAGCTGGAATTCATGCATTTCCAAGGAATCAATTTTGCAGTCTGCTAAACTATCCTAACCTATCTATTAGTTCCTGCACTGACGGTTGACTTATTGTGACTTCAATATAAGATGGCGGTGCCCAGAGATTTACCTACGCTATTGGAGGTAAACAGTGGCTTTTAATAAACTTCTTGTGCAGTTTTAAAGCTTTAAATGCCTTGTTTTTAATGTGAGAGCTCTCTGGATGCTACCAATGAAGTGTGGAGCTATTTTGAGCCTGGATAACGGTGAACAAAGTTATTTATTTTCCCCGTCTCACTCATTATGAAGCCTGTTTGTGCAAAGTGCACAATATACTGGATCGTGGAAAGCTGCGGGAGAAGGAGGTGGTACTTTTTATCATGTTTTAATACACCCAAAGTCCATTTCACACCAGAGTTCTCCTTTAACAAGGGCTCAGATGCATCTGGAATAGATCATTACACAGTAGATATGTGTCAGAAGCCAGTGTCTGTTGGTAGACAGTACACTATGATGGCCCAATAATGCAGAAAAGCAAACTGAGATAGATCTTAGAGCAACATATGCTGCTTTTAAGGCATATCCATGCATTTTTCAACAAGACAATGCCAAACCACGTGCTGCACACATTATAAAGGCATGGCTATGAAATAAGACAATCCAGGTACTGGATTAGCTTTCCTGCAATCCTGCGTGCCAGGACCCATTTCAGGGACCTTGGCTGTATCTGACAGAGATCGATAGACCATGAGGGAGAGCTCGCAAACTTCACTTCCTACACAGCCACTTTCATGGCTGCTGATTTATCTGGGTTTAGAGGCATCTGAGATGAACCATCACACAGTGCAAACTTGTATTGTGATCAGAGAAAGCAGTACTGCAGTTTTTTTTTTTTTTTTAATTAACAATGTGGACTTTGGACGGAAGACTAAACGACTGTAATCCAGTTATCAGCAACAAGTGCAGAAGTTGTTTCAGTAGACTTCTGTAATGGCGGCATTAAAGGTCTCTTTCCGCTAAAATCCACTTTTTCTTGTTCTTTGTGAAATACAATCAGGTCTCTCTGAGTTGTAAATGCACATTAAAACACATGTTCTTCAATCCCCTTTGTCTGCAGTAACAAAGAAAAGAAAATCTTTGGAAATACAAGTTGATCAGAGAGATGTTCGGGTGTCGTCATCCACCCGTGAGTTCATGGCCTTGTCCACCTCGGCTCAGGACCGCCCACAGACAGAGATAAGGAGAAGCTCACAGCTCTATATACACAAGCTTGTTAACGTTAGCTATCTTGAGTGAGTAAGAAACTATAGGTTTAAATCGGATCTCCGGTTGATTCTGCGTTTTACAGAGACCTTAAATATAAACTAGGGAAGCACGGTTTGACAAGGCAGTACAACATGACAGAACACAGATCAAAGCGGGCGCGGCCGCGAGGAGGTGAAGAGTCTGACGTCAAGCAAAGTTTAAGGGTTAACTTTACCTAGCACTCAGTGCTATATCTTTACAACTAAGGCTGTATCTCTGAAAACATTTTGTCCTTTGAGTTGTAGAGCTGTAAAACTGACTGTGGGGGAAGGCAGGTAGGCATTCTCTGCTGCAGTGCCGTTAGCCAATCAGAGGCGATATGTTTTCATGCATGAATATTCATGAGCAAGAGCCAAAATCCTGTCTTTCTTCAGAGACCAGTAATTCAATAGTGATCTAAAGCAGGAATGGAATGAGACCTTTCATGATTAATGATGACATCTTTTCCAGAGATATCCATGTGTTTTGCTTTTAACAAGACGATGAAAAAACACATGTTGCATATATTACAAAGACATGGCCATGGAAGGAGATGGTACCAGTCTTTTGCCCTTGAATAAAATACATACTACAACAGTCTTCTCAGTTGTTAAACTATTTTTCTCTCTCTCTCTCGTTTGCTCCAGAGTCTACTGTGTTGTCACATAAGGTGATTAGGCATGTTTACAACAGTAAACAAGTATTAATGGATACACATTTTGGTGCAAAGTATCCCTTCAAGATGACAAAAGTCAGTATCCCAGTTCCTGTTTGAACTGACACAATAGGCTGACCGGAAACACAAAAACACTTGGGTGCAATTAACTGTCAATACAGAAACACAAACTAATTAACAAGAACACAGCAGCGTTTTTCAGTCTAATCTCCATTTCCACACTAATTTATAGAGTGTTTTGAGTCAACAGAAAAGCTGTTGACCCAAAACACACTTGTAAAAGGACTTAGTAGGCAGATGCTTCAACGTGCGCAAGGTTAAAGGGACATGGCAGCTTTTTTTCAACCTAATCTGTATTTTGCTGCATCTCCCACAGGTAATAGTTTCAAGTAGTTGAAGTGTGGTTTGAGTCAATAGAAAAGCTGTTGACACAGAACACATGTAGGCCTAGAATAAAAGCTAATGTGCTGCACGTGGTTATTGACTTATGAGTTATGAGAGCTGCAAGTCAATGGGTTTTTATTATTTTACTAAGTACAAGGAAACAATGCCTGTCTGTGGTAATCTACTGTATGTAATAGATACTGTGGATACAGATTTGGTTGAGGAACTCTCCAGATACCAAAAATCACTCGGGCCTGATTCAGCCCCAGATGATCGGCTCACATCTTGGCCAAATGCTGAATGTGCACCTCGGTTGCTGAGTATAATATGGCAATCGGCTTGAGCCACTTGCGCCAACACACCGGTTACCGAGTATAATATGGGAATAGGCCCAAGCTGCTTGTGCCAACACTCCAGTTGCAGAGTATAATATGGGAATTGCCATATTGCCAGTACCCAGATTTTCTCAACTTCATGCAAAGGGAATATAGGGAATTTATATATATATATATATATATATATATATATATATATATATCTTATGCATGCAAACTGCACCACTGTCTGTGCGGTCAGTGCAATTTAATCGGGGTGCCTGAACCGAGCACAACACGTTTGGAATGTTTGGAACAATGTTTGGTTATTGAAAATGATTTGCAAAAATAAAAAAAAAAAAACACTTCTTGGAGTGCTTGGAGTGGAACAGAGTAGAGAATTGATAGAGCATTCAATAGCATCCCACAACATAACATATTTTCAATATGGGAGAGGTATTACGATGTGGCTGGTCATAGCAAAGCATCTGCAAGCATCTCCAAGACTTGCTCTTGAAAAGGCAACAGAGTGTGGATGAACTTTGTCCCGTTGAAATAGTGAGAGGGGAGTGTGTGTTCAAAAAACAATGCTGGTTGCCGGACCTGTAATTACTGTAATACTGGGCTTTCAAAGTGAATGATTGTCATCACCAACTTTCGTTCTCAATGCCTCCTGCTCCTAGAAATCCCCAGCCGTTTTGTTTTGTGGTGTGAAAGCAGGGTTACGCCTTAATAAAGCTGGGATTCTAATGGGTTAATTGAAAAGTAACTGCTAGGAAGGCGAATGTTTGACATGCAGTGTATCTGCAGGAGGACCACGGGGAATGCAGAAGAACAGGTGCGCTGGAGTGAAGGTCACTGAGAGAAGCAGCAGCAGCGAGGCTGCGTACAGCATAGTGGAAGAACATCAGGTAGAATCAGGCCGAGGCTCGATCAAACACCACGAGTTCAGGAGGAGCCAGCGGACGGCGGTCACCTTTACCGCAGAACATCTGTTTGGAGGGCCTCGCACTGCCCGTCCGGCGCCAAAAAACACACATCACACACTGCAGCATTTGATTTTTCCGGGATGCGACGGTGAGGCGCGTGAGCCCCCAGCCTACGGTTTGAAATATTGATTACTGTCAGTTTGGAGCCAGCTGTTAGGTCAGTGGAAGCCCGTTAGCCTCAGGATAATGATATTCATTGAGAAATTGCTCAAGAGGCTTAAATTTTTATCTCTTATTACAGTATGCAGGATTTCATTCTAATAGAATTTGGGATTGCGGAAAGTGAAACCCAGCTGCCTGTGGAGTGGCGCTCCACGCTGCAATAGGAAACGGGGGAAAATGCATTCATCTGTCATGAAAATGAAATATCACTCTTCTATTTGAAGGTCTCAATTATGAAGGACGTGAAAAAAAAAAAAGCGAGGCCGTGATTCAAGAGAAAAAGACAGACCTTGTTGGAGGAGAACAGACCACAGAGATGTGTTTGTACTTTATCTTGTCCTTGTTTTGCTTTAAAATGTCCTATTGCTTCCGCTCACAGCAGGACTGCGCTTTATGCCACGCTTTATCAGCCATAACAATAAAACCCCTGTGATGAGAAAGGAATGAAAGGAACATTTGATTTTGATGATCTGATTTCAACAGCTCCTGTAAGGAAGTATGATCTACATATTAGGCAGCAGGTGAAACTGTAGAGCCAACAGCTCAAACTGTAGAGCCAAACTGTATCAGAGCTTCTCCAAAACATCAGACAAAAGAGGTTTAAATATCTAAAATTACAAGGGTTGGACAATGAAACTGAAACACCTGTCATTTTAGTGTGGGAGGTTTCATGGCTAAATTGGAGCAGCCTGGTGGCCAATCTTCATTAGTGGCACATTATGTGAAAATTCAATTAGCAGGGTAAGAGCAGTTTCATTTGAATGTTATATTCAGGAGATTCTAGGTTACTATTATTATTTTTTTTCTTATTTTTTTCCAAGAAGATACCTCCCTGAAGTGATTGTTTGTCTAAGAGGAGTGGACAGGAGTACAGTATCTCCCTAACACCTATAGTTTAACTAATGTTAGTAATGTTAATGAAGAAGTGAAGCCTGTTTAAACTCATGTCAGCAGCTCTCTGCAGTCATTTAACTTACCACAGGTAATATAAAAGTCAAAAGTGTTTAAACTGTACAGAACTAGTAAAGACAGACTGTAGACCCGGGGCCAGATATTTTCTGAGCCATTACGGGCCGGGTAACTAAAAAAAAATCTGTTTTGGAAAATGAAGTGTAATGGGATGGAGTGCTACAGTCTTGTAGCTCTCCAGCCCAGAGGGTTGTTGAACCCAGTCGCAGAACAGTTGATCCCAAAGCAGGTAAACCCAAGAAGAAAGAGAGAGAGAAAAAAAAAAACATACTGCTCCTCACGAGGGATCGAACCTGTGTCATTAGGGTCGTGGTCCAATACACTACTGCTGCCCCGGCTAGTGAATTGGGACATGGCCAGGAAAAAGGTCCTTATAAGGAGATAGGGAGCCAGAGAATGGGCGGAAATATGAGAATGGGTAAAAAACAAATTCACACTGAGCGATAATCATTGCAGCCCTAACTGGAACATGTCTAACATTGTTTGACAAATATTTTTATTACATTGTTATGCATATTACATATTTTATTACATTGTGTTTATTACATTGTTATTTGAATCTTGAATCTTGAACCACTATCAAATCACACATTTTTTGGAAAATTACTGGAACACAATTTGTGTTCCAGAATGCTTATTATAGACTATCCTACCTGAAACTGTTGCTAAACCTTTTTAAAACATTCTTTTTAGAAGATTTTCTGGAACTTTAGCTGCGATGCATCAATAGATTCAGCTTATTGACTACTGCCTACTGTGTGTCACGCATTCGTACAACAACAGAAGTAAGGAGTAAGTAAGGAGGTCACTCACGGCTCTCTATGGCGAGGATGGTGATGTTGTGCACTGCGTTGACCTCCCGATCTAAAGCCTTGGCCGTGCTGATGATCCCTGTCGCCGCATCGATGTTGAAGAAGCGCTCCAGGTCAGTGTTGCGGTCTATGGAGTATCTGTGGAGACACAATCAGCATGCAGTGACCCCTCCAGAACATCGCCAACGAATGTGTTCAGCTGTTTTTCGTTTTTGTGTGTGTGTGTGTGCTTTGGTGTTGCGTGTTCGTTGTTGCATAATTCATTTCTGAGCCAGAACATACAGTATAAACAGAAGTTGACATACATGAAAACTGTATGAATATTGTATTGCTTTTTATGTATTTTCCTTGTAAACAAGTATGTCATGATAATTACGTTATCGACTTGTCGTACAATATATATATATATATATATATATATATATATATATATATATATATATATATATATATATATATATATAAACATGACCTCAATCATTTTTGCTGACCTCAATATTGTTCAGCAAAGTTTTCTGATGTTATTATTATGTTATTATGTTTTTCTTAACCAGGAGAGATCATTAACAGAAAAACGCTAGTATGTCGACTTTGTTGTTTAAGAACAATGGATTTATTTCATTAATGCTTTATACATACCTGCTTTCTAATTCCATCGTGTAAAATCTGATTTATAAAAGGTTTAATGCTCTATAAAAGTGTGTAATTAATTGCAATATTGTGGTATAATATTATTAAATCAGTGATATAAAATAATAATAAAAAATATATAATATCATGGGGAAAAAGCTCTGGAAAAAATAAGAGACCACTTCAATTTCTGAATCAGTTTCTCTGATTTTGCTGTTTATAGGTTTATGTTTTATTCTATAAACTACAGACAACATTTCTCCCAAATTCCAAAAAAACATTGTCACTTAAAGCATTTATTTGCAGAAAATGAGAAATGGCTGAGATAGCAAAAAAAGATGCAGAGATTGCAGACCTCAAATAATGCAAAGAAAAGTTCATAGTTCATATTCATAAAGTTTTAAGAGTTCAGAAATCAATATTTGATGAAATAACTCTGGTTATTTATTATCACGGTTTTCATTCATCTTGGCATGTTCTCCTCCACCAGTCTTAAAAACTGCTTTTGGATAACTTTATTCCAGAATTTCCTGTTAGAAATTCGAACAGTTCAGCTTGGTTTGATGGCTTGTGATCATCCATCTTCCTCTTGATTATAATTTTAAGGTTATCAATTTGGTAAAATACAAGAAACACATTATTTTTAGGTGGTCTCTTTTTTTCTTCTTCCCAAAAATCATTGTTTATACTGTTTATCCAAGTAAATTTTTTATCCTTTACTTCTATGATGTCAAAAATGTACCATATTAAAGCAGCTTTGCTCCGCCCATTTACACTAAAAAGCACACTAAATAAATTAGGAGCTTCCAGAGGGTTCTGACCTGATTTGTTTGCCTTGTTTTTATTTTTTTCCCTTACACTGAAGTGTTCCAACGTTGTTGAACAAACAACAACATCAACACCCAATCGGATCCATTTCTCAAAGGCCCATGTGACCTAAACACGGTTAGCCACGAGCATTAATCTCACAGTGCGAGCGTCGAGCGCCGAGCTCGTTTAGGAAGACTGATATCTACAATTAACTAGCTGATCCACTTCTGTATTAGCTCAACATGACAGAAATAATAAGCTCTGCAATCAATCCTCTTTGTGCTCTCTCAATGTGTGATATCAGAGCTAATCAATGATAATTCAAAAAGCACCCAGAGTAGGAGAGAGGAGAGAGAAAATGAAAAAATGCCAATTGTTTATCCTGCAATTAAGCCGACAAGGTAGGCATGAATAATAAAGAGCGCAATGCGGCACGCTATCACAAAATATCCCCGATGATGAATCGTGCCGCCTCTAATCAGCCTCCCCCAAAAGCTCCACCCATAAACTGGATCCTTTTCGATAAGCAGAGGTGCTGGTTTGAAAACTCGTTACAGAATGTTGGCAATAATCCCAATTAGCTTAATGAGAATGAGCAGTACTAATCATTAGCATCATTAGCATTGTACCAGGTTTGCGTTACCTATACCAGTTGATAATGCACTGTACAGTACCAGTAAAAAGTGTGGCCACATCTCATCATTCAATGTGTTTCTTTATATCTTTATTTAATTTATTTTCCACATTTTAGATTAATATTAAAGTCATTGAAACAATTAAGGGACACATCCACACCTCCACAATCCCCTGACCAAAACCCTACTGAGATTAAAAAATAAACAGTTAGTTATCATTTCAGTCTTACTACAGTCTCAGTACCTATATAATTACGTAATCAAGACAGAAATGTGATATATGCACATATAAAGCTCTGGAAAAAAATGAGTAAAATGAACATTGTTGTTTTATTCTATAAACTACGGACATCATTTCTCCCAAATTACAAACAAAAATATTGTAATTTAGAGCATTTATTTGCAGAAAATGAGAAACGCAGATGCAGAGCTTTCAGACCTCAAATAATGCAAAGACATATTCTTAAAATTCAATCAATAAATCAATATTTGGTGAAATAATCCTGGTTTAATCACAGTTTTCATGCATCTTGGCATGTTCTCCCCCACCAGTCTTACACACTGCTTTTGAATAACTTTATGCCACTCCTGGTGCAAAAATTTAAGCAGTTCTAGAGGTTTCCAATTTGGTCAAATAAAAAAAAAAACTCATCATTTTTAAGTGGTCTTTTATTTTTTTCCAGAGCTGTATATGCATATACAATATGAGCAAAAGTATTTGGCCACATGCTCATTTATTGTTTCTTCCAAAAAACGTAAAAAAAAGTATTAAAAAGAGTTCATGCTGCTTTTGTTGGAGTAACTGTCTCTACTGTCCAGGAAAGGCTTTATATGAGACTAAATGTGGCTACTAAGAATAATCTAAAGTATAAAACATATTCTGGTTTGTTTACCACTTTTCGTTTACAAAATATTCTGCATGTTCCTGTATAGCTTTAATACAGTTTTCAATAATAAATGAAAAATGTACAATACAAAGAGAGATAATTCATTAAAGAGGTGTGTCCAAAATTTTGATTGATACAGTACACAGTATTTTGCGAAATCTAAACACAATGAAAACATGCCCATAGATATAAGTTGGACAGTACTATATATATAACTGATTTAATGAGATATATACAGCTCTGGAAAAAAATAAGAGACCACTTATAAATGATGAGTTTCTTTGATTTTACCAAATTGAACACCTTTGGAATATAATCAAGAGGAAGATGGATGGACACAAGCCATCAAACCAAATTGAACTGCTTGAATTTTTTGCACAAGTAGTGGCATAAAGTTATCCAAAAGCAGTGTGTAAGACTGGTGAAGGAGAACATGCCAAGATGCATGAAAACTGTGATTAAAAACCAGGGTTATTCCACCAAATATTGATTTCTGAACTCTTAAAACTTTATAAATATAAATTGTTTTCTTCGCATTATTTGAAAACTGAAAGCTCTGCATCTTTTTTGTTATTTTAACCATTTCTCATTTACTGCAAATAAATGCTCTAAATGACAATATTTTTATTTGGAATTGGAGAGAAATGTTGTCTGTAGTTTATAGAATAAAACAACAAGGTTCATTTTACTCAAACATGTAATAAATAGCTATGTCCATGTTTCATTGCCTTACCTGATTGGACTATTGGTGGAGTCGGGGTCCAGCGCAGAAACCGTCCCAATGGTGGTCCCCACTTTAGCTGCCTCTGAGACAGTCATCCTGCTCAGTGGAGAGGAGAAAACCGGGGGCTCGTCCACGTTCTCCACCACCAGCTTCACCATTGCCGTGTCACTGAATGGCCCCTGAGCTCGGAAGCGTGGATCTATGTTCCTGTTGGAGGCTTCGATCTTTAGAGTGTAGGTGGACTTTGTTTCATAGTCAAGGTTCTGTTGGACAAAGCAGAGAAGATATATGGAGGTTTTGAGAAAATTTAAATGAAACATCTAATCAGACAAAAAAGGGTTTTGTTTTGTATTGAAGCTACAAGGCAAACTAGAAGAAATTAAAGTCCAAGAAATTTGTGTAAACCAACTCATCCTGGTGCTAACAGTATATCTAAATGACTGGTTTACCTTATATATAAGCTTCCATTGCTTGTTAGCCACATTAGCCTCAGTGTAAAACTGCTAGCTAATGTTTTTAGCTCTTTAGCACTTTTTAACTAGACTTTTTTTTTCTTTTTTAACTCATATGATGGTGTTATACAGTGTCAGAGACCACATTAGCATATTTACTACAGCTTTGTGAATACCTCCACACAGTTCTAAACAACTGTATGATGCATTAGATTCTCCTAGAATTATGCTTTTGTTAGCATTTGCTAACTGGTTTACCTTATATAAGCTTAATAAAAACCTCCACACAGTTTTGATCCAGTTAGAATGATGCTAACTGCTAACTAGTTTACCCTATATAAGCTTTCATTGCTTGTTAGTTACATTAGCATCAGTGTAAAACTGCTAGCTAATGTTTTTAGCTCTTTAGCACTTTTTAACTAGACTTTTTTTTCTTTTTTAACTCATATGATGGTGTTATACAGTGTCAGAGACCACATTAGCATATTTACTACAGCTTTGTGAATACCTCCACACAGTTCTAAACAACCGTATGATGCATTAGATTCTCCTAGAATTATGCTTTTGTTAGCATTTTCTGGTTTAACCGGTTTAACTTATATAAGCTTAATAAACACCTCCACACAGTTTTGAGCCAGTTTAAATGACGCTAACTGCTAACTAGTTTAGCTTATATAAGCTTTCATTGCTTGTTAGCCACATTAGCCTCAGTGTAAAACTGCTAGCTAATGTTTTTAGCTTTTCAATACTTATGAGCTAGACATTTTTTTTAACTACAAAAATGAGATTTACACAGTATCAGAAACCACATTACCAAGTTTATTAGAGCTTAATCAAAACCTCCAAACAGTTTAGAGCTTAGTCAAGACCTCCAAACAGTTTAGATCTAGTAAGAAAGACACTAATTGCTAACTGGTTTACCTTATATAAGCTTAATAAACACCTCCACACAGTTTTGAGGTGAGAGTATGATACATTTGATCCAGTTTGAATGATACTAACTAGGGCTGCAACTAATGACTATTTTGGTAGTCGACTAATCTGATGATTTAATTTAAATCTCTTATCTGATTCAAATTTTTTCGATTAGTCGATTAGTCAACGATTATTTCTGCCATGTCCTTCATCTCTCAAAACAACAGAAAAACAGCTAAACGTGAGATTTAAAAGGCATTTAAACTGCTAACTAGTTTAGCTTATATAAGCCTTTATTGCTTGTTAGCTACATTAGCATTAGTGTAAAACCGCTAGCTAATGTTTTTAGCTTTTTAATACTTTTGAGCTTTTTGTTAACTATCAAAATGAGATATACAGTATCAGAAACCACATTACCAAGCTTAGTGAAGACTTACAAACAGTTTAGATCTAGTAAGAAGGTTGTAAGGCTGTTAGCTAATGTTTTTAGCTTTTCAACACTTTAGCTAGACATTTGTTCTTTTTAACTCTTTAGAGTGTGAGATACAGTGTCAGAAACAACATCAACACGTTTATTACAGCTTTGTGAATACCTCCACATAGTTCTCAGCAATTGTATAATACATTATTTTCTCTTAGAATTATGTTTACCTGTTTAACTGTTAACTGGATTCCCTTCTGTAAGCTTCCATTGCTTTTTAGCCACATTAGCCTCAGTATAAACCCTAAAAAACTACAAACTACAAACTGTAGCCACAAGACATGTCTTTTCTCATCGACTTTTTCAGGGATGAAAGGTAAAAATCTGAACTGTAGCTTCAATAAATGAAGAAAATACTGTGGGAAGATTTGTAACCATGTCAAAAGCAACAGAAGATGCTAAATCAAAATTGCCACTTTGAAAACCTGACCCGACAAATGGAAGTATGAGTACAATGACGTCCTGAGACACTGGTTCTTTTGATAGCAGCCGACAGGATGGCGCGCCAGGGTCAAAGCTGACTATTGATTTTAAGACAGAGATACATGATGCTAAAAATGTCTTTTGAAATAGTTTCTCAAGCGATCATTCATCACACCTGTCGGCAGTAATATGTAGTAAAGTGAGGAACGTTCAACTTTAACACAAAACTTTCCCTTAAGACGAATTTACACACGCACACATTTACAATAGCTGTGTTTTTAGCTTTTAGCAGAAAAGCAGAGGACAGAGTGGCACCGACTTTAGAGTCAGTGACTTTAGCACCAGCTCAAAGGCACGAGCGGGACTTATTTGGAAGCTGATTCCGGGGAATATTCAACAGCAGCTGCATCCACAGACACAGATTAACCTCTAGACATTATCTGCAGATGTGATCCCACACCCATCTCTAATTCTCCTATTAGCACACCCATCATTCTGTGCCCGCAGCCAAAGCACATCAACAGCAAAACAGCTCAAATAAGAGAGACACTCACTGCAGAATGAGATATATCTGCAAACAAAAACATCTCAAACCGAACTGACATAGACCTATCTAATATCTCATTATGAGATTGTTGTCAGAATATTTTTAAGCTATTAGTAAATCTGCCTGCCAACAGATTAAAGCAATTCCTTTAGATAAAAAAAATCATTTAAAAAAAATTAAAAGTATGAACATTACAGCAGTCTATATTCAAATAACAAGTTTTATTTACTGTCTGCAAATACTCTGCTAAACAACTTTGACTAGCATAACCAACATGATCCAACTAGTCCACCAGCAAAGCTAACATGATCCAACTGGTCCACCAGCATAGCCAACATGACCAAACTGGTCTACCAGCATAGCCAACATGATCCAACTGGTCCACCAGCATAGCCAACATGACCAAACTGGTCTACCAGCATAGCCAACATGATCCAACTGGTCCACAAGCATCGCCAACATGACCAAACTGGTCCACAAGCATAGCCAACATGATCCAACTGGTCCCCCAGCATAGCCAACATGATCCAACTGGTCCACCAGCATAGCCAACATGATCCAATTGGTCCACCAGTATAGCCAACATGACCAAACTGGTCCACCATCATCCCCAACATGACCAAACTGGTCCACCAGCATATCCAATATGACCCAACTGGTCCACAAGCATCACCAACATGACCAAACTGGTTCACCAGCATAGCCAACATGACCAAACTTGTACACAAGCATAGCCAACATGATCCAACTGGTCCCCCAGCATAGCCAACATGATCCAACTGGTCCACCAGCATAGCCAACATGACCAAACTGGTCCACCAGCATATCCAATATGACACAATTGGTCCACAAGCATAGCCAACATGACCAAACTGGTCCACCATCATAGCCAACATGATCCAACTGGTCCATGCTGTATATTAGGTTGGTCTTCCACCTTAACCAGCTGGATGGTCAGATTTTGTACCATCTCTCAGCAAAATTGGTCTTAAGTAGAATATTTTCATAGCAGGGTCAACTGGTTTTATTATTTCAGATCTACAGTATTTTACAGTTTAGGCACCTCATTAGCAAGCACTGTTCACAGGCAATTACAGCACCAGTCAAAGGTTTGGACACAACTAATCACACAAGGGATTTCAACATTTAGTGTCAGTATTACATCAGACATAATGGCCTTTAACCAAGTACCTAAAAGCACACCTGATTGGCTCAGACATGTTAGCGAGGACCCGCTCTGCTCATTAACTTTTAATGAGGTACACATAAAGGACAAAATTAGGATGATGAAATGATTGTAGCACAAACTCAAAATTAACTAAAACTTTTTAAGTGGGAAATAATTACTGAAAAAAATAATATACACTCACTGTCAAAGGAGTAGTTACAAAAAAAATCCTCCATAATTGCAATGAAGGAAAACAAAAGTTACCAGAAACAATAAATGATTAAACATTGTAGACTGATACAGGCTTTAAATATGCACTCTTGGTCATATTTATTGAGCTACACATACAGAAGTAGTGTGCAACACAAGTGTATCGCGACATGCCAGACCTCTCAACAATGGTAAAGGTTTTTCATGTTATAATCCACCCCATGCAGCTTGAATATTCATGTAATTCCTGCAGATTTTGTATTCGGGGTTAATTGTTGATGGTTCGTACAACAGCATCCCACACATTTTCATTCAGGGATAGGTCTGATGATATAGCTGACCATAGCATAGTATCTGTCTGTCTTAAATTCAAGGGCTGTGACCAAAATGGCTCCGTATTTACTAGTTAGGGCACTAACGAGCATGTCGGACATTTTTCTTTGAGTATCCGAATTGTAAGGTGGAAATCGAACGTGATTTTGAGGGCACTGTAAAATCCCATAATGCATCATGATTAATAGTAAACATTGCTGTATACTAAAAGAGCTAAATGTGTCCCAGAATGCATCGCGAGTCTCGCTACTAAGCAACGGACAGCTGAACAAACAGAGTGGACAGCCAGCGAGCCATTAGATTACTGCAGTGGAATTCAGCTAAACCCAATTCACTGGTAAAACATGTTTCAAATTCACTAAAATGCAGAGAAAAACGCTTTATTCCAACATGATCTTAAATAAAAAAAATCTTAAATATCTTAAATATCATCATATTTAAATAATTTTATGATTATGATTTTATGATTTTAAATACTGCTTAAAGAGCACTTTAGTTTATTTTTCTCAGTAGCATTAAGGTGTACACAATATGTGCCTCAATATGCAAAGTAGTACATTTAAATTGTATTAAAATAAAAAAAATAAAAGTGTATTAAAAAAGGTGTTTAAAAACACATATTTAAATCTACTTAAGTTTGCAGAAATTGTAAAAAAAATGCCTTCAGAAGCACAATTTAATAATTTTATGTTGTGTTTAAATAGAGCTTAATTACAAGTTTGACATAAGCTGTTCCAAAATAGTACATTTAAGTACATATTTTAATTTTAAAAAAGTATGCACTCTTCCATGTTAAATATACTTTTAAATATACTTAATATATAATTAATACATATATAATTAATATATAATTTTTTTTTTCAAGGGGTGGATGAGCATTGTCCTGTTGAAAGAGCTCACCGGACAAAATTGCACCCCACACCAGGACACCAGGACTTTTGGACATGTGATGCGTGACAATAACTGTGTGACAATGTTCATAGCTCTGACCATGGTGCCTCCACACACAGATTTGTCGTTAAACGTCTCCACAAAACAAAAGCTCCACAAGACATCATCGCTGAAGATGATCTCGCTGAATTATGACTCACTCCATGACAGTCTGGCATGACTACACACAAGGTTTCAATCCTGTTGTTTTGTTCCTTCTGGGTGCAACTATTCTATTTTGACGATGAATGTATTTTTGAATTGAGTAATTGATGGTACTGTTTGAATGAGGGCTGCTGGGAAATGTAGTTTTAGTGACATTCAGTCAAAAACATCTTTAAACAGTGCGCTTTAAACTAGGGGTGTGACATATTGTATCGTATGCAAAAATATCTCCAACATTTTTGATTATCGCAAATGATATTATACTCTCAAATATGGAGCCATATCACCCACCCCTAATTATCACATCAGGATACCACTTTTTTGCTGTTTTTAACAAAAGAAAAATTACACTGTTCTCATTACTCATTATATATCTAGATTATATCTGTTCAGTATCATTTATTTACTTTAATCCTGGATATTTGGAGATATTTTAAATGCATTCTTAGTATCATGACATTTTGGATCATTGACTTCTGTTACATATCTGATAAAATGATTGTATTTTTTATTATACTACAGTGACAATATTAGACTATAAGACACTGTAACCGAAGCTCTCCATGTATTACTCCGCTGTACAGGTAACTTAGCAAAAATGCAGCGTTTACAAACCAAATACAACCCAAATGAGATGTTATTATACAACACTGGAAGCCGCTGGATCCTATAGGCACAGTGCAGTAACAGCATGTCTCCAATAAGTGGCGCAGACAGAGACGTGGTCCACACAAATAAATAAAAAAGCCCAGTGCTTAGAAAATACGCATTATTACACACATTATCAGCCACCAGTATCAGGTTAAGAGTTGATATTTTTAAAATAAAGATTAAGTGTATATAGTTTTAAGCTGAATGTAAGGTGGACTCTTGTAATTCCGCAGGTCTTGCTGCTGGGGGGTGCCGAAGTAAACAAAACTTTAATTCTTAAAAAAAAAAAAAAAAAAACATTTCCTTTTAGTCAAACGAGTGCTGGACTTAAATCCACACAGATTTTTCTCCTGAAAACTGTTTATTTGGGTGAATAAAGCGCATACATTTATTAACAGTACGCCTGCAGCCTCGTGCCAATGACCGCATCACAGCAGAGCCAATATTGACATGGCTCTGCTGTTATAGCACGAACCTCTTGTGTATTATAGTTTAAATATCTCAGTTAAGGGGGATGCCATATCATATTTTATGCAATAATAAAATCGAATTTTCATTTTGCTGCAGAAGTGTATTCTTGATATATATATATTTTTTTAATTCAGTGTTTTTTCATATAGCCAAGAATATATTTATTGCGAAAATACCATGAAATATCATGATATTATTTTAGGGCCATATCGCCCACCCCTACATTAAACAACTGTAGCACATTTACCAGTGAGGGAATCTTCAAGCCTTTAAACCATGAAAAATACACTGTATATTCAGCCGCCAGGATTATTAACGTTTTAACCGCTAGGCCCACAGATCAAACCAGACTGGACCACCCCCCATCCACCAGCCGTTCTGTGACCCACCTTCTGCAGAGTTATGACTCCTTCCTGTGTATCAGCATCTGGCTCGACCCTGAACACCCCGAGGCCATCTCCTTCTATAATTCTGTACTCCATCTCTGCATTGGCTCCCACGTCTGAGTCCAGGGCCTTTATCTTGGCCACCACCGACGCCACGGGCAGAGACTCCGGCACCGCAAACTGATAGGATTCTACACACACACACACACACACACACACACACGTACACACAAATACACATACAGAAATTATTGATGATGCAATTTCTCTTTCTCTCTTATCACCTGGCCGCTGTGGCCGCTCCATGCTGGTCGTGTCCCCCTGCTCTGTCCTGTATTATCCTCCCGCAGATAGAGCTTTGGCTGCGTGGGCAGACCGGGGGTCCGCGCTACAGGTAGCCGCGTTTCTGTTAGCCGTGGTGATTTGAAATGGGCCGTGGGGAAAAGACCCGTAATGAGTTATATATAGCTACAATCTTTTGCACGCCTTAAAGACGCGAGGAGAAGAAAAACATGGGGGATTTGAGTTCAGAAGGTGATCTTCCAGGTAATTACACAGACGCAGTTGCCTCCTTTATCACTCCAGCAAATATAAGTGGTATAAAAAAGCAACAATCTGAGGGTGGAGATTTAAACTCACTGATTTGGAAGGTTAATAATGTTAAAAAAAAATATATATATATATATATATATACAATATAATAAAAGATTAGTTTTTGTATAATGTATAATAATCATAATCAATATCCAATTCAAGGTAATTTCCATTTTGTTTGGGCTATTATCAAACTTGAATAATAATTAAAAGTAATAATACGTGTTTAATAGATCTAAAATCTACAAAAACATGACACTTAAAAATAAAAATTCAATTGTATATATATATTTTTTTAATAGAATTGTGTTTATTATAGATTTTATAAACATTTAATTATATTCCATAGGCTGTTTTAAGATTTGTGGTGTGTTGTGGTGTCGGAACTGAAGAAGTCAGAAATGTTCTTATATTTGAACAAATGTAAATGTAAAATAGAAGTGTTTTTACACACCTTTTCAGCATTTCAATTAGCCCATTCATTTAGAATTAATGAAACAGTGTACACTGTAGATACAGTGTTTAATTGATGGTAAAACTGAAATTAGACAAAAAAAAATGTATATTCATGTTATGGACAGAAGTAATTTGCTTGTATCTTTTGTCCAAATTAAATTTATATTGCCCAATTGCAGACATAAAATACCCCTCCACCTACAAAAGGAAGAAAAAAAAGCAAAAAAAAAATTTTAAGATTGTCTTCCCCAGCATTGTGAACAGTTCCTCTACCACAACTGTAGTTTAAATAAACTGGTATTCAGTATTATCTGTGCATCTGGTTGCTTATAAAGCGTAACAGCAGTGGTGCATGCGTCTCAGAGTGTGACCGCCTTACTTCTGGAGAAGCGCGGGGGGTTGTCGTTGACATCAGTCAGCGTGACAGTCACTGACGTGGTTCCCGAGAGACCACCCATCTGCCCACCCATGTCTTTTGCCTGGATCACCAGCAGGTACTGGTCCCGCGCCTCTCGGTCCATATTGGGGAGAGCAGTCCTCACAATACCTGTAAACATTGTTCATAAATGTAAACATACTATTGACTGCCCAGTTCATTTTGCAGAGTTTCCTTAACTCTTTTCAGTAGTGGCGGCAGGACTATGCTGCTTAAGTTACCTCACATTAGCTGGAATAACTTAGCTTCTGTGTAAACTTTCACTCACATGTAACTTAAGTAATACTGCTGAGGTAAATGTGTGACTAAAATTGCACTACTAAGGAAAAGTTAGATCAGAACAGCACTACTGATGTAAATTTGTGTACTGCTGAGGTAAATTTATGATTAGAATAGCACTGATGAGGTAAATGTAGGATTATAACAGCAATATTAGGGTAAATGTATGATTAAATTTGAACTTTTGAGGTACACTTAAAATTAGAATGGCAACACTGAGGTAAATGTGTAACTGAAATTGCATTAGCTGGAATTACTTAGCTTCAGCATTTGATTGTTTACTGAAAGTCTGGATGCCTTGCTCTGTATAAAACTTCACTCACATGTTACTTAAGTAATACTGCTATCATTCATTTGTGACTAAAATTGCACTGCTGAGGTAAATGTATGATTCGAATAGCACTACTGAGGTAAATTTGTGACTAAAATTGCACTACTGAGGAAAATCTTGAATTAGAACAACAATACTTAGGTAAATTTGTGATTAAAGGTACACTGCTGAGGTAAATCTATGATAAGAGTAGCACTGCTCAGGTATGGTTAGGATTAGAACAGCAATATTGAGGTAAATGTGTAATTAAAACGTAACTGTTGAGGTACATCTAAGATTAGAATGGCAACACTGAGGTAAATGTGTAACTGAAATTGCATTAGCTGGAATTACTTAGCTTCAGCATTTGCTTGTTTACCGAAAGTCTGGCTGCCTTTCTATGTATAAATATTTCACTGACATGTAACTTAAGTAAAACTGCTAACATTCATTTGTGACTAAAATTGCACTGCTGAGGTAAATGTATGATTAGAATAGCACTACTGAGGTAAATTTGCGACTAAAATTGCACTACTGAGGAACATTTCAAATCGGAACAGCACTACTGAGGTACATTCTAGACTAAAATTGCACTGCTGAGGTACATGTATGATTACAATAGCACTGCAGAGGTAAAATTATGACTAAAATTGCACTACTGAGGAAAATTTAGGATCTAAACAGCACTACTGAGGTAAATTTGTTTCAAGTACTATTGTAAATACTTATCAGAACAATGGAGGCTACTGTTTTTACTAAAATTTCCAATTTATACCCTAGATTTCTGAAGAAACATGGGATACAGCTTTTGGACAGCCTGGTGTAGCACTGATGGAGCACAAGCAGCAGGGTTGCTGAATGGCTCAGTCTTTTAAAGCTCCTTTTACACAGTGGCTTGTGTCATAATTAAAGCAGGATTATCTTGTTTTATAGCATAGACCTTCTCCAGGCTGCGCTTTCAGTCTTTACAAAAGCATATCATAATAATGCCTCTCCACGATAGGTCATCTTTACCCACGTCTGCACCGGACTTGGAATTAATTTCCTCTCCGGATCCTTGTTAGTTCTGGCATTATCGGCGGTTGACTCATTCCCGCGCGATTAAACGGCCCCTCAATGTTCCGTCCTGTGCCTAGACTGTTTGAGATAAACCCTAATCAATAGGAGCTGCTATTTACCATGTCTGGCATTTGCTGCTTCCACATGCTGGAGGGAAGCTAAACTATCTAAAATTAGCCTATACTCTTAAAAAGAAATTTAATCATGGGCTGTAATTTATCCATGATGGCAGACCTCATGTGGATGCAGCCGTGACCTCGGTCTTGCCGCTGGCGTGCTGATTACACTGAAGCTTTATTTTCACGTAATCAGGTGATAATGTGCGCCGCTAACTACATCCAAACTTTATCAACTTGTTCCGTGACTCATGGGCGAAATCAAAACACCGACCTACCAATAATTCTGCTACATGTATCGTCTACTGCAGGACCATTATTTAAGCTTGGCTGTGTAGAAGGAAGTGGTGTGGTTGTAGATGGTTGGTGAATGTGAGAGTACAAACCATGACCAAAACTGCATATCGTTGCTGTCCAATGAAAAACAAGTATCTCCATGTTTGTTGGTTTTTAGTTTACTACATAATTAGAACAGACAAACTGTCCTTTACACTGTGCCAAAATTTATTGATGAGCGGACCAATAGAAATACTTCAAATTACCTGAAATAAACTCTTTTTACATTGACTTACATTGAAAGTTTAGAATGTTTTATTTCTCTCTTGTAAAGTTGCTGTTTTGAAGATACTTGTTTTTCATTGGACAGCAACAATGTGGAATCTTTTTAAATCGTATGCATAAACTTCAGAAATGTAACTGTGTATACAGCTCTGGAAAAATAAATTAAAAGACCACTTTAGTTTCTGAATCAGTTTCTCTGATTTTGCTATTTATAGGTATATGTTTGAGTTAAATGAACATTGTTGTTTTATTCTGTAAAGTACACACAACATTTCTCTTAAATTCCAAATAAAAATATTGTCATTTAGAGCATTTAATTGCAGAAAATGAGAACAAATGAGAAAGCATTCAGACCTTAAATAATGCCAAGAAAACAAGTTCAGAAATCAATATTTGGTGGAATAACCCTGTTTTTTCGTCACAGTTTTCTTGCATCTCAGCATGTTCTCCTCCACCAGTCTTACACACTGCTTTTGGATAACTTTATGCCACACCTGGTGCAAAAATTCAAGCAGATCAGCTTGGTTTGATGGCTTGTTATCATCCATCCTCCTCTTGATTATATTCCAGATGTTTTCAATTTGGTAAAATCAAAGAAACTCATCATTTTTAAGTGGTTTCTTGTGGTTTTTTTCCAGAGCTGTAAAAGCATTGAAAGTATAAGAATTACATATAAAATACACAAATCACGTTGTAATTGTTATTGCAATAATGTGGCTGAATATCTTTTCACAATTTCATGACAAATGGACAAAATTTGAATTTTATAATGTAAAAACAAAATGTACGACATGACACGAGTAATGCTGCTGAGGTAAATGTGTGACTAAAATTGCACTGCTAAGGTAAATGTGTGATTAGAATAGCACTACTGAGGAACATTTAGGATTAGAATAGCAATACTGAGGTACGTTTGTGACTAAAATTGCGCTGCTGAGGAACATGTATGATTAGAATAGCACTGCTGAGATAAATTTAGGATTAGAACAGCAATATTGAGGTAAATGTCTGATTAAATTTAATATTAGAATGGAAACACTGAGGTAAATGTGTTACTAAAATTGCACTACTGAGGTACATTTATAATTAGAATTTTAAAAGCAAGTGGTCAGAGTTACCAGAGTTTTCAGCAAGTTTATTACTATTAAGTTCACTACATGATTCCTTATGTGACTCTACCTCTTAGAAAATCCAGCCAGAGAAAACTCCTCTGGTTGCCTACTTCGAAGAATCTGTTTTTTTTTTTTGTTTACCAAATACTTCCTTATGTATTTCTTCATAGTATAGTGTGGATGACTTTAGTATTAATCTACAATGTAAAACAGTTTAAAATAATGAAAAAAATATTAAATATAAGGTGTGTCCAAACTTTTAACTGGTACTGTATATATCATAAACATCCAGGGGTTGGACACGGAAACTGAAACACCTGTCATTTTAGTGTGGGAGGTTTCTTGGCTAAATTGGAGCAGCCTGATGGTCAATCTTCATTAATTGCACATTGCACCAGTAAGAGCATGAAAAGTGTGAAGGTTCAATTAGCAGGGTAAGAGCAAAGTTCTGCTCAAAATATTGCAAAGCACACAACATTATGGGTGACATACCAGAGTTCAAAAGAGGACAAATTGTTGGTGCACGTCTTTCTGGCGCATCTGTGACCAAGACAGCAAGTCTTTGTGATGTATCAAGAGCCACGGTATCCAGGGTAATGTCAGCATACCACCAAGAAGGACCAACCACATCCAACAGGATTAACTGTGGATGCTGTAAGAGGAAGCTGTTTGAAAGGGATTTTCGGGTTCTAACCAGGATTGTATTAAAAAAACATAAAGCCACGGCTGCTCAAATCACGGCAGAAATCAATGTGCACCTCAACTCTCCTGCTTCCACCATAACTGTCCGTCGAGACAATACATTATAAAATAATGTGGTCTCAGTTTTACTGTCTAACTCCTGTTTACTTTCCAAATACAAAATTCCCCAAAATGATCAATTACATTATTATTATAAATTCAGAAAGTGTAAATCATTGTAAAATCCACACACACAGAGCGTCTCCTCAAGTGAAGGCTCATATCAGGTAGATTTGGCTACAGAGTGTCTGAGCTGTCATGGCTGCTCACGCTGCATTATTTAATCTCAGGATTGTACTCCCGCTGTGACAGGCCAAGATCTATCACCAGATCCTACCACAGCCTTGTGAGATATGGCTTTTCATGCCATACCGCTGGTCACATTTGAGGAATCTAGACAATAAATCCTCTAAAAATATTCTGCAGAATAATCAGCGCGTCTCCGGCGTGTCAGGAGGTCGAGCAGGTTTAACTGCGAGTCTATGAATTCTGGGGAGAGCAGGGATGTGGTGAAAATCCTGCTCTCCCATGACAGGCATCAGCATTCTGAGCTGTGTTCTGGTGGCATGATTTTGCCTTCAGTGGGGTTTAGTATGGGTGAGTTGACACACTGTAGCCAGTTGCCCCAGCAAGTGACCTATAAATAACACATACTGTATGGAGAATGTAGCAGAATCTTATTTTCCACTGCATTTCCTGTATGCTACCCTACACTCTCTCTGACAGCTGGAGCTCTGGAGAGGTTAGAAAGTTTGGAAGCTGTGTTGTTATTATAAGGCCTGATACAATAATTACATTACTATTCTAATACTGTAAAGCTTGTATCTTTTAGCTGCAGGCTCTGCCATTCACTTATTATCTGTAACAGAGAAAAACTGTTTGAAAGCTGTGTTAAAAAAAGCTCTAAGAGACCACTTAAAAATGATTTTTTTTTATTTCACCAAACCTCTGGAATATAATCAAGAAGAAAATAGATGATAACAAGCCATCAAACCAACAGCTACACCAGGAGTGGCATAAAGTTATTCAAAAGCAGTGTGTAAGACTGGTGGAGGAGAACATGCCAAGATGAATAAAAACTGTGATTAAAAACCTGGATTATTCCAACAAATATTGATTTCTGAACTCTGAACTTAAAACTTTATGAATATTACATTGTTTTCTTTGCATTATTTGAGATCTGAATAGTTATTTCAGCCATTTCTCATTTTCTGCAAATAAATGCTCTAAATGAAAATATTTTTACTTGAAATTTGGGAGTAATGTTGTCCATAATTTATAGAATAAAACCACAATGTTTATTTTACTCAAACATAAATATATAAATAGCAAAATCAGAGAAACTGATTCAGAAACTGAAGTGGTCTCTTAATTTTTTCCAGAGCTGTATATTTTTATGGAAGCCCATTTCCGCCACCTGAAGAAAAAAAAACGTCCTCAACTAAGTCATAATTATGAGATAGAAAAGTCATAATTATGGGATAGTAAGTCATAATTATGAGACAGTAAGTCATAATTATGAGATAGTAAGTCATAATTATGAGATACTAAGTCATAATTATGAGATAAAAAAGTCATAATTATGAGATAGTAAGTCATAATTATGAGATAGAAAGTCATAATTATGAGATACTAAGTCATAATTATGAGATAGTAAGTCATAATTATGAGATAGAAAAGTCATAATTATGGGATAGTAAGTCATAATTATGAGATAGTAAGTCATAATTATGAGATAGTAAGTCATTGTTATGAGATAAAAAAGTCATAATTATGAGATAGTAAGTCATATTTATGAGATAAAAAGTCATCTCATAATTATGACTTTCTATCTCATAATTATGACTTTCTATCTCATAATTATGACTTACTATCCCATAATTATGACTTTTCTATCTCATAATTATGACTTAGTTGAGGACGTTTTTTTTCTTCAGGTGGCGGAAATGGGCTTTCATATTTTTGTGTTGCTTTCCAAAAAAAAAAAAAAAACTATTACAAAACTCTTCACCCGTAACCTTTTTAATATGAATACAATCAAACCAACAAAACACAATGAAATTACTTTAGAAGTGCTTTTCTATTCAAATAATGAATTTACTTAAGTAGTGCTATTCTTATCATGGATGTACCTCAGCAGTGCACCTCCGTTCATAAATGTACCTCAGTAGTACTGCTCAAGTCAAATCTGAATAAAATTTACACAGAGAGAACCTTCAGTAAACTAACAGCTGCTAAAGCTAAGTTAAATCATCTGATAATCTTATATATTTCAGCTGGAAAAACAGCCAGTGTGTGAAAGGGTAATGAATCATTGTGTAATAAGTGATGCTTAATACTTTACTTTGTTTGATTTGTATGAGTATAGTGTACAAATAATTTGAAACTATTTTTTAAACTATTTCTAATTTTTATTTTTCTTTCAGCTCAAACCTGCCACCTCTGTCACTCACTCTCCACTCATACCAATTATATATTTTTTCTATTTTTTTCATACATCCAAGCCAAGAAACATTAAGAAACTTTCCAGTTTGGAGATGTATGCTGTGAGGCAATGCCTATTTTCTTGTTTAGTTGTTTTACTTCTTTGTTTGTACCTGTTTTGGGCTCCACTGAGAAATATGGCTGTCCCTCCAGAATGCTGTACACAACTCTTGCACTGTTTCCATATGTGGGGTCGTCTGCATCCGTTGCTTTCACCTCCACCACAGATGTACCTGAAAACAAACAATATCATCAGTATTATATAATAGATTTTGACAAGCCTAAACCTCATGTACAAATTTAACAAGCAAGTCTAAACCTCATGTACAAACTTCACATGCCTTAATCCCACAAACACAATTCACAAGCTTAAATCTGACATAGAATTTTACTTACACATTTTACATGTATATTCAGAATAAAATTTCTTAAGCCTAAATCTCGTGTACAATTTTACAAGCCTCAATATCATGTACAAACTTCACAAGCCTAAATCTTTCGAATAAATTGCACAAAACTAAACCTTATGTGCAAATTTCACAAGCCTAAATCTAACATATAAATTTCACAAGCATAAATCTCACAAACAAATTTCTCAAGCACAAATTTCATAAACAAATTTCACAAGTATAAATCTTATGTACAAATTTAACAAGCCATAATTTCATAAACTAATTTCACAAGTATAAGTGTCACATATAAAATTCACAAGCGTAAATATCACAAACTAATTTCGCAAGTCTGGATTTCACAAATACTTTCACAAGCATAGGTGTCACAAACAAATCTTGGTCAAGATTTTACATACAATTTCAAAAGCATAAATCTTACAAACACATTTCACAAGCATAAATCTCACAAATGTCACAAGCATAAATTTCACAAAATTCACAAGCATAAACCTAAAAAAACAAATTTCATAAGCCTAAATCTCAAATTCTACAAGCATAAATGTCTCCAACAATTTCCCAAGCATAAATCTCAAATCTGATGAACAATTTCACAGGTCGAAATCTCACATACAAACCTTACAAGTCTAAATATCACATACAATTTCACGTATAAACTTCACAAGCTTAAATGTCACATACAATTTTACAAGCCTAAATCACACATAAACTATGCAAGCATAAATCGCATGTCCTCCACCCCCCCCACCCCCCCTTTTTTTGGTATTAATTTTCTCATAATGCTGCAAATGAACTAGGCCAATAAGCAGGCAGGCAGTTTCTTGTGTGGAGCGTGCTTTATTTTTCATTCTCATCCTGATTTTTTCCATGTGTTGGATAGAAAACTCAGTCATGCGAAAGTAAGAAAAAGCACACAGGGACACACTGAGTGAATCCAAAAGCAGACAATACCCCTCGCCAGAATGAGGCTGTCTGCAGACTTCCGCTCGGTTTTATTGAATCTGCTGCCTTTTCAGTCCTGCTGTTGTGTACTTTCACTACTGTCATGTCACTCTGTTTGTTCATTGTTCTATTCACGCCACCCAACGCCTAGGTAGTTTTCTTTATCAGTCCACAGTCACGGGCTTTATGTCATTTTTCTGAATGTAATCCTTTCTTCGCTGAACAGCATGCCCCTCTCTCTTGCTAGCGCTGGATCCATATGTGAGAACTCGGCCTTTAGAACTGTTACGCAGCTGTCTGCGCTCTGGAACGACACCGCAAAGGAGAGTTTAATGTCGCCCGGCTTGCCGGCTGATATTTCCCAGATAGATTTTATTTAAACTGTAAAATGGCTAATGGAAAGTGCCAGGCCTTCATCTGAGTGCAATTTACGGGCCACTGGCACTCCTCGGAAAAAAGCGTAGATTATCCTTAAACGCGTTTGCTCATAAAATAACTAAATAAGACGTTTGGGGACAAGCCCAGTGCGTGTCAAATCTGCAACCCAAACATCTGGTGGACATTGCTGAAAGCACACCCGCACAAAACATACAGAAAACCTAATGTGGAGGAATGCGGACCCCGGAACAACAAGTTTTACCCGCAATTAAAAGACAGGATGTGATTTAATTCTAAACAGCTTTCAATTTTAACACAAAACCAAGCTGCATTACACGCTACAAGTTATTCAAGTCCAAGTTATGATCAACACTGTGTTAAATTTAATGACACTGAGGGTTCATGTCTGAGTTATGATCAAGACTTCTTGTAAAATTCAAGTCTAATTTACAGCTCTGGAAAGAATTAAGAGACCACTTCAGTTTCTGATTCAGTTTCTCTGATTTTGCTAGGGTAAATGTTTGAGTACAATGAACATTGTTGTTTTATTCTATAAACAACAGACAACATTTCTCCCAAATTCCAAAAAAATATAGTCATTTAGAGCATTTATTTGCAGAAAATGAGAAAAAAAAGGATGCAGAGTTTTCAGACCTCAAATAATATTTATAAAGTTTTAAGAGTTCAGGAATCAATATTTAGTGGAATAACCCTGTTTTTTCACAGTTTTCAGGCATCTTGGCATGTTCTCCTCCACCAGTCTTACACACTGCTTTTGGATACCTTTATGTCTTTACTCCTGGTGCAAAAATTCAAGCAGTTCAGCTTGATTTGATGGCTTGTGATCATCCATCTTCCTCTTGATTATATTCCAGAGGTTTTCACTTTTGTAGAATCAAAGAAACTTATTATTTTTAAGTGGTCTCTTATTTATTTTACAGAGCTGTATGATCAAAACTTTATAATATTGATGTGGTCTCTGTCAAGACCATGGTTTTGTCATAATGAATTCCAAGTCGTTATCAAAACTCTGTAGCATTCTTATTTGAGTGAAAACTTTTGACTATGTAAAATCTAATTTTTGAATCAAGGATAAGCCTTTACACCACTCAAATATTTTTTTATTCAATTTGTTTTATTCAATAATATTTGTCTTTTGAATATTTAACTCTTGGATCTTTTAAAGCCCAGACAGTGTCTCAGGCATCCATCAGTGTATTCATAACCATTTCACATAACAACTTTCTGTGAGTGAGCTTTTAGAGGCATTAAACTCTTCAGATGTCTGATTTCTATCACGCCCACTGTGAGCAATTCTGACTGTAAGTTTCTGTGTTCACACAAAACCACTCAAAATAACTGCGTTTAACTTAACTATTATACAAAAGGTTTAAAAAGGAATGCTTCTTTAGGATCAGAATGATTTTGCTACAAATTAAAAAATATTCAATCAGGTGATTCCACTTTCATGACTCTTTATATTCTATATTCTATCTTCTAGCTAGAGTCACAGAGGACACTCAGTATTAGATACACTGCAGATATTGACAGAAGCTGAAGTGATTCCTGTGAGGCTGAGATTTTCTGCCTGCAAAAAAAACCCTCTCTGCAACTTTAAAAAGTAGTCTCTGCTCTTTAAGTCTCTTTATGCTGCTTTTATATATTCCCTAACATCAGTTCTGTTCCCTTCCCTCATCTGCTGATGCAGTTAAAAAGACACACAGTTGTTTAATAAGTTCCAGAAAATTGGCTATGCTTCAAATATGCCCTTAAACCAGCTGCGCTAGACAGAACTGTACTGGGTATTAATTAGACCTGAACAGAAACACCAGTTGGCTAGTAATATTGATGAAAAGTGGTTTCTGGATGATCTAATTCACTGTTTGATGCTAACTGATTAACTTTGTCATTAGATGGGTAATGCTGTGCTAGGTGTTGATTAGCTGGTTAATTATCCCTTTAGTTTGGTATTGCTATTCTAGACGCTAACTCATGAATTGTATCTTTAGCTGGATGATGCTGTGGTAGATGCTAGGTGGTTAGCTAACTGTGGAATTGTAGCTAGCTGTAGCTAAATAATAATATCACTTTAGTTGGGTAATCCTGTGCAAGATTCTAGCTGATTAACTGTATCTTTAGATGGGTAATGCTATTCTAGACACTAGCTCCTGAATTGTATCTTTAGCTAGATGATGCTGTGGTAGATGCTAGGTAGGGGTGTCACGATTCTCTAAATCCTCGATTCGATTTCATTTTCGATTTGAGGGTCACGATTCGATTCGATTCTCGATTTTCTTGTTTTTTTTCTTGTTATTATTTTATGCCTCATAAAATTTAAATAATATATTTATTATTATTATTATTATTATAAATATTATAAATATTATTATTATTATTTATTAAGATATATATGGTAGGGGTGTCACGATCTCGATATTTTATCGAAATCGAATCGAAATGAGGTCACGATCTCGAGTATCGAAGTCAAAAAGAGGATCGACGATCCCTCCCGCGCGCGCTACGCAAATAGCGCAGCGCGCTACGCAAATGGCGCGGCACCAACACAGCGCATCCTATTCATTTAAATAGAGATAGCCACTGCATGAGCGCAGTCGGCGGGAGTGTGATCACTGTTTTTATCTGTCCAACGGGGGAGGGGGGGCGGGGGTTGGGCGCGCAGGTTTTGTATCTGTATCTAACGGAGGGGTGGGTGCGCGCAGGTGAGAGCGTGTGAACTCGCTGAAATGCGTGTGTCAGTGTGACTTGAGAACACTGACTATAGATCACAGTGAGGTGGATTAAAAATCTTAAACTTATAATTGACTACACCTGTTGCTTTCCATTGAATTAAAAAAACATCTTTCTCTCAGATAAAGTAAACACAAGCGTGTTTTTGACTAAAATAAAAGCTTTTCAGGAGAGATATAAGTTATGTGTAAATATTTATAAGACAATACCCACATCACTTATCTAACCAGCCTGTACTGATTTCTGCCCCCCAATAATGCTTTCAATAACCTCTTGTAACCCCTGGGAGCCAGGGGTTACACTCTAATAGCCTTTAATAGTCTTCAGTAGCCTTTAAAAGACTTACCTGGCGGCCGTGGTGTGTCCACTAAACTCCGTAGTTATAAACATCCTGAGGTTAGCAGCGCGCTAACTGACCTGTTTATAATGTAATCCGAGCAGTGCCTCCGTGTCGGCTGTTCTAACCTGCTGCTGTTAGCTGCTTGGGCTGAAAGATGAACTGTAGTGAGCTGTATTATCCGGTTAGTGGGGTTAAAACCTTTATTTGTTTACAGAAACAGTAAAAACGGACTGGCTGAGCTCTGTAGCCCGTGGCTGGGCTGTACTGAAGTAGTGACTGAGTGAAGAGAGCGGGGCTTGTGCTGCTGCTGCTAGTGGTTGGATGAAGAACTGCAGCTTCATGTAATGAGCAGTTTCACCAGCCATCCACACACAGCTCTGATAAACTGCTTGTTTTAATAGTGCACACTGTTGCTACCAAAAAAAGTCACTAGATGGCATTACCATATTTATAATATTTATAATAATAATAATAATAATAATAATAATAATAATAAATATATTATTTAAATTTTATGAGGCATAAAATAATAACAAGAAAAAAAAACAAGAAAATCGAGAATCGAATCGAATCGTGACCCTCAAATCGAAAATGAAATCGAATCGAGGATTTAGAGAATCGTGACACCCCTAATATATGGTAATGCCATCTAGTGACTTTTTTTGGTAGCAACAGTGTGCACTATTAAAACAAGCAGTTTATCAGAGCTGTGTGTGGATGGCTGGTGAAACTGCTCATTACATGAAGCTGCAGTTCTTCATCCAACCACTAGCAGCAGCAGCACAAGCCCCGCTCTCTTCACTCAGTCACTACTTCAGTACAGCCCAGCCACGGGCTACAGAGCTCAGCCAGTCCGTTTTTACTGTTTCTGTAAACAAATAAAGGTTTTAACCCCACTAACCGGATAATACAGCTCACTACAGTTCATCTTTCAGCCCAAGCAGCTAACAGCAGCAGGTTAGAACAGCCGACACGGAGGCACTGCTCGGATTACATTATGAACAGGTCAGTTAGCGCGCTGCTAACCTCAGGATGTTTATAACTACGGAGTTTAGTGGACACACCACGGCCGCCAGGTAAGTCTTTTAAAGGCTACTGAAGACTATTAAAGGCTATTAGAGTGTAACCCCTGGCTCCCAGGGGTTACAAGAGGTTATTGAAAGCATTATTGGGGGGCAGAAATCAGTACAGGCTGGTTAGATAAGTGATGTGGGTATTGTCTTATAAATATTTACACATAACTTATATCTCTCCTGAAAAGCTTTTATTTTAGTCAAAAACACGCTTGTGTTTACTTTATCTGAGAGAAAGATGTTTTTTTAATTCAATGGAAAGCAACAGGTGTAGTCAATTATAAGTTTAAGATTTTTAATCCACCTCACTGTGATCTATAGTCAGTGTTCTCAAGTCACACTGACACACGCATTTCAGCGAGTTCACACGCTCTCACCTGCGCGCACCCACCCCTCCGTTAGATACAGATACAAAACCTGCGCGCCCAACCCCCGCCCCCCCTCCCCCGTTGGACAGATAAAAACAGTGATCACACTCCCGCCGACTGCGCTCATGCAGTGGCTATCTCTATTTAAATGAATAGGATGCGCTGTGTTGGTGCCGCGCCATTTGCGTAGCGCGCTGCGCTATTTGCGTAGCGCGCGCGGGAGGGATCGTCGATCCTCTTTTTGACTTCGATACTCGAGATCGTGACCTCATTTCGATTCGATTTCGATAAAATATCGAGATCGTGACACCCCTAATGCTAGGTGGTTAGCTAATTGTGTAATTGTAGCTAGCTGTAGCTAAATAATAATGACACGTTAGTTGAGTAATCCTGAGCAAGATGCTAGCTGATTAACTGTATATTTAGATGGGTAATGTTATTCTAGACACTAGATCATGAATTGTCTAATTATAGCTAGTTATTGCTGAGCTATTGTATCTGTAGTTTGGTGCAGCTATTCTAGATGTTAGCTGGTTAGCTAAATGTATATTTATAGCTAGTTATAGCTAAATAATTGTATCTTTAGTTGGGTTAACCGTATATTTAGATTGGTAATGCTGTGGTAGATGTTTACCACAACTGTAGCTAGGTGTAGCTAAACAATTGTATGTTTAGTTTGGTTAAGCTATTCTAGATGCTAGCTGGTTCGCTAATTGTCTAATTAGACCTAGTTATAGCTGAGTAAGTGTGTATATATTTTTTGAGCTAATGAACTGTATCTTTAGACAGGCAATGCTATGGTATATGGTATACTACCACAGTTGTAGCTAGGTGTAAGTAAATATGTGTATATTTAGATGGTTAAAGCTATTCTAGATGCTAGCTGGTTAGCTAATTGTGTAACTATAGCTAGTTGTAGCTGAGTAATTTTGTATTTAGTTTGGTAAAGCTATTCTAGATGCTAGCTGCTTAGCTTATTGTCTAATTATAGGTATTCGTAGCTGAGTAATTGTATATTAACTTGGTAATGCTATTTAAGATGCTAGCTGGTTAGCTAATTGTGTAATTATAGCTAGTTATAGCTGAGTAATTGTATCTTAAGTTGGGTAATGCTTTTCTAGATGCTAGCTGATTAATTAAAACTTTAGTTGGGTAATGATTCTAGTTGTAACTGACTCATTGCATTGTGTTAATTGTAGTTTGTTTAATTTCTCTTTATTTGAGCAAAGCTGTGCTAGATGCTAGCTGGCTAATTCTATGTTTAGTTGGGTAATGCTATGTTAGCTGCCAGTAAGTAAAATATTTGTATTAATAATAAAAAAAAAAAAAATCAGCTAAAGACCAGCTTTTGCTCTTAGCTGGTTTGAGGAGGTCTAAGCTGATGGTTGGGGCAGTCGAAATGCTGGTCATCCAGATTAAGTTTAAACTCGTTCAATTTTACTTACAATTTTTTTGTATTTTTATTATCAGTAGGCTAGGTAATGCCATTCTAAATGCTAGCTGGTCATGCTTTATTTGCTAGCTGGCTAATGGGCTAATGCTTTTTTCTAGTTGTTAAATTCTCTTTGTTGTTGGTTAATTCTCTTTTTAACTAGTTAGCTATGTAGCTTGTTGCTACATCCAATATTGCTTTTAGCTCACTAATGTCATGCTACAGTATGTTTATACTGTATTTGTGAACAGAGAAGGCTAATTCTAGTCCCATTCGAATGACCATGCTGCTAATCTAATAACTCACACACCAGTAAGCAGCTCGTTTTCAGCTGCTAATAGAATTTAATTAGCGAGAGAAAAAAAAAATCCAGGCTGCAGACCTTGACGTCACGTGGTCCAGCCGGTTGACCCGACAATAACGGTTTAATGCGGCTGTGCTCACGTCTTAATAAAGTCATAATGTGTGAAAAATGAGCAGGCAAGGCTGTTATCATTAGCATCTGCTACAAATTTACACTCCTAGAAGTCAAAAGTGAGAGAAAGAGATGCGTCCAGGTGCCACGAAGGTCCGCGGCCGCAAACAATCTCCTGCTTCTTAATTACCAAATTAAATTAATCATTTTCTCATTAATCAAGTCCATTCATCACCACTCAGCCGCTAATGATTTTAAATTGATCTGTAACGCAGTCGATGAGAAACGGGGTCGCGTGCATTCGCAGAGGCTAATGGCTTTGCTCTCAGGTTGTGGACAGACACTGGTGGCCAGCATGTTAATTGCTCTTATAAAACTGCGTGTCAACTCTCTCCTCCTGATTGTCAGCCATTATACACGCCGCACGGTCAAACAGTGGCAAACAAACGGCTCCTTGCAGCCGGAGAACGTGTAAATATTGTCTGTCCTGTGATTGATTCACTGGGGTTTATATCAGCAGGCTGAGGTTCATCAGTCTGTGGGGTGAGCTGAAGGTACGTAAAATAAATAAATGCTTATTTCTCACGGAAATGGCACAGCGCCAATTAACCCAGACATTCCTGTCAATGACAAACGCGCATTCCGTTCAGACGTACTGAATTAATCATTTAAGCAAATTGACAAAACTGTCCAGTCAGAGACAAGATCAGGGACACTGCTAGCGAGCTGGCAGTAATGTCAACAGACTGAAGTTACTCTCTTCCCTGTGTTGGCTGATGTAATAAGGTCAGTTATTACTTTTCAAGGGAAGCATAATGACAAAATAACTATCAAACTGAATGGAGTGAAACCGAGCTGAACTGTTCATACAATATTCCTTAGCTACTGTTGCTAGGTTGGACGAAAAAAACGTTTTTTTTTTTTTATAGATTACTGTTGAAAAATCAATAGTAGATAGAATCAACAGCGCACAGGTAAATTGTATACCTTCAAGACTTTTATAAGATCAAAATGATGTTTTCAAAATAAGAAGGAACTCACACATACAGTGACATGAAAAAAACAACATGACATTTTTTTGTCATATTGATATTTTTACAATTATCAAACAAACTTTAATACCAGATAAAGATAAGCTAAAGTAAGTAAATATAAAAAGCACCTTTCAAATGATCATTTCATTTATTAAAGAAAAAAAATCTATCCAAACCAATCTAGCCCTGTGTAAAATAGTATATTTGGCCCCTAAACCTAATAATAACTGGGTTGTGCTTCTTTAGTCTTTTTACATATCTGGCCCACTCTTCTTTTGTAGAATTGTTTTAATTCAGCCTCATTGGAATGTCCCAAAGTCTTAGAAATGATTTTGTAACCTTTTCTAAACTGACAGATGTTAATGATTTTGTTTTCTCATCTGTTTTTGATGTTCTTAAGATTAGGGCATAATGTTTTGCTTTTTGAGATCTCTGCTTTTTGATATCTGCTTCAGACAGGTTGTATTTAAGTGATTTCTTTCTCTACAGGTCTGGCAGTAATCAGATCTGGTTGTTGTTAGTGAAACTGAAATTAACTTTCCAAAAAGTGTGATTAATCACAGTTCATTTATGGGGTTAGATTGGTTTAGATTTAGTTTTTTCAATAAATAAAATCATCTTTTAAAATCTTTGAAAAATATAAGTATAACAAAAATACAAAACAAAATAAATCTGTAAGGAGCAAATACTCTTCCACACCACTGTATGTGTACATGGTGGTCCTCATTTAAAACATAGAATTTATTAGTAAAGAGATGATCAATGATCAAGAAAAAAACATAAATGCATTTGTCAGCTAAATGGAAGTAATGTGATATGAACTGAAATTAAGTATTCAAGTAAACTAAACTATACTGGAACTTAACCAGGTTAAAATCAACCAGGTTACGTTGTGAAGGCAGGGGGGCGTTTGCTGTCAAGGTGGCCGTCCTGCCAAGATATTGCTGCGGGAAACCCTGGATAAGAATGATTCAAGTTCAAGCAATGCATAATAGTGGGTTCCATCAATTTAGATGTGACCTTCCATTTCTGTGTTTGTTTATTCTTAAATCCACAGGATTATGTGTGTATATACGTCAAAGTGGACAGTGCAGTGGGTGGCAAGTATGTTGACTGGCAGCTTCTGGTTACAATTCACTGTACAAACAGACAAGCAACCCTGGCAGAAATCACATCTACATTCAATACAGGAGACATATATGTACAGCTTTGGAAAAAATTAAGAGACCACTTCAGTTTCTGAATCAGTTTCTCTGATTTTGCTATTTATAAGTATATGTTTGAGTAAAATTAACATTGCTGTTTTATTTTATAAACTACGGACAACATTTCTCTCCAAATTCCAAATAAAAATATTGTCATTTAGAGGATGTATTTGCGGAAAATGAGAAATTGCTAAAATAAAAAAAAGATGCAGAGCTTTCAGACCTCAAATAATGCAAAGAAAACGAGTTCATATTCATAAAGTTCTAAGAGTTCAGAAATCAATATTTGGTGAATTAACCCTGTTTTTTAATCACAGTTTTTATGCATCTTGGCATGCTTTCCTCCACCAGTCTTACACACTGCTTTTGGATAACTTTATGCTGCTTTACTCCTGGTGCAAAAATTCATGCAGTTCAGTTTGGTTTGGTGGCTTGTGATCATCCATCTTCCTCTTGATTATATTCCAGAGGTTTTCAATTTGGTAAAAATCAAAGAAACTCATCATTTTTAAGTGGTCTCTTATTGTTTTTCCAGAGCTGTATATACACACATAACCTACAGATCACTGAAATGTTCTTTAGCTTCCACTGGGACATGGCAAAAGTCATGGGACACAAGTAGTGCTCAAGTAGTTTAGATGAAAATAAATTAACTTAACTGAACGGTACTAAACTAAGTTAACCCGGCATGTGCTGAGCTAAACTGAACTGAACTGAACTGAATACAATTTTGCAGACAAGCACTTTGTCTTATTAACAGCCTACTACTATAAATGAAATTCTACAAAAACATGCTGTACATAAAAAGAAACTCAACGCCAATTCATCAGCTGAAACATGAAATATCCGGAAGTGATGAGTCACGCCCTCATTACAGTTACGCTCACTCACCCACGGGAGACATCTCGGGCACGTAGGCCTGATAGGGGCCGTCTGGGAACTTGGGCTCGTTGTCGTTAATGTCCTGGACCTTGATGACGAACTCGGACTCGGGCTCCACGGGCAGGTTGGTGGCGCGGTCGCGGGCCTGCGCTCGCAGGGTGTAGTAGGCCTGCTCCTCCCGGTCCAGACGCTTAGTGGCGTGGATGTCCCCCGTGTTTTCATCAATAGTGAAAATGGACGTGGCCCCTTCGCCGTTAAGCACGTACTTTACCCTGCCTTCACCTTTATCCACGTCTGAGTGCAGCTGCAGAGAGAAGAAAACAGAGGACATTTATATTTTTTTCTGTCTGTTTTTATTTTAAGAGATCGTTGTTTTGGACATCCATTTTTTTTATATGATTTTACACAAATGCCCACTTTATTAGGCATTTCAAAATAACAAAATAACACTGAGATCTGAAGTGAACTGAGGTTAACTGAACTGACCCAAACTGAACTTTACTAAACTGAATTGAACTGTACTGTACTGAATTCAAAAGTGTTGATTACAGGGTCATCTCAAAAAAATTTAATATCTTTGAAAAGTTACTTTATTTCAGTAATTCAGTTCAAAATGTGAAACTCATATATTACATAGATGTATGACACACAGAGTGGTCTATTTTAAGCCTTTATTTATTTTATTGTTGATGATTATGGCTTATAGCCAATAAAACCCCAAAAATCAGTGTCTCAGAAAATTTGAATATTATATAAGTGAATTTATCTAGTTTCAAAGCAATAAATCTTATTTCTTGCTCTGATAAGAATTTTTACACTTACTTAAGCATTGAAAATGTAATTTTCAATGTGATTGTTTTACTTATTTTAGGAACAATTATCTGATTCAGTCTTACTTAGAAATTTCATTGCATTATTTTAAGTAATTTGAACTCAAAATAAACAGAAAAAAGTCACCAGTCAAGTTATTCTGATACTTAAAAATTTAAGCTAGAAAATAAAATATTTTTGCTTGATTTGAGTCTTACTTCACTCATTCAGATTTTTTTTGCCTAATTTAAGCATTTATGTCACAATTTAAATTAATTGTATCTAGTTTTTGCCAATGGATTTGTTGAAGTGTATTCCATTCTAAAAGTGGAATTTTTTGTAAAATGACCAAAATCTGACATTTTGTGTGCCGGAAAGAGTTAATGTTCCCACGTTCCCATGAGAATAGCGTCCATATTTAATCCTGTCAGTCGCCCAGACGAAATAAACTCTCTGACCGTCCTTGGCATTATTTCTAAACTGTCTGCTGTAAATATTACGTAAAAGGCACTTTTTAAACAGCTCTGTTTATTTGTGGTGGAGAACCACTAAAGACCATTTCTGAAAGCCCTTGTTTTTTCTCTTATACTCAGGGGCGTCTTTATCACTGTATTTAAATGCATGAAGAAAAAAAAATCATGCTGGTGGAAAGTCCCATATGATTTCTGCTGCATTGTACAGAAAAACCAATAATGGCCACTTTTATTCACAGTCTCCACACACACACACACGCACACACACACAAACACAAGCATCTGCTGACTAATAAGTAACTTCTACGTCTTTTTTTTGCTTCTCTTTGTATCACGCAGCAGTGAGTTTATTGACTTGTTTATTTCTGCATTTGAGCTGAAATGCTGCTTTCACCGAGCACAGACACTACACACTGTGTGGTTCTCCATCAGGCAGGCGTATTTGCTTGTTTCTGAAAAGATGTTAGTCAGTGTCAGTGATGTTATGTGTGTTAGAGATGACTGTCAATACAATACAGTAGGGGTGAGTTTTAAAAATTGATCTTCTATTTGAATGATCCAATATTGATTCATATAAACCCGAATCGATCTTTAGAATTAGCCCGTTTTCAGGGGCGCCGAGTGGACCAGCGGTCTAAAGTGCTGCCACTGTTAGTGGGAGGTCGCAGGTTCAAGCTGCCGGCGCTCAGAGGGAGCGCAATTGGCCCTGCTCCCTCCGGGTGGGTAGATGGCGCTCTCTCCTCACATCACTCCGAGGGTGATGTCCACAGCACAGGGCGTCTGTGAGCTGATGTATCAGAATCGAGTCCATGCGCTTTCCTCCGAGTGCACTGTGATGCTACTCGGCAATGCTGCATTAGCAGCAGCTTGAAAAGAGGCGATGGCTGACTTCACATGTATCTGAGGAAGCATGTGCTAGTCTTCACCCTCCTGGTGTGTTGGGGCATCATTTGTGATAGGGGGAGCCCTAATGAGCGGGTTTGGTAATTGGCCGTGTAAATTAGGGAGAAAACGGGAAAATAAAAAAAAGAATCCGCCCATTTTTTCCCGTATATGCGTACAGTTTTAACGTCTCGCGTTTTATCTAGCAAGAACATCCTTTTTTGAGCACCGCCCTCTGGCTGGGGTGATCAGTTAAGCAGTGAAGGCGCCCAAAATATGGCACTGCTGGGGAGCATCTGTATTTACACACGCTGCTGCATGTGTTTATTAAACTAGTACATTTAACACTGTTTTAAGTTGTTTTCCATTAATGTTTCCACCTCTTAACATTATTTATTTAGCTTGTTGTGTTTTTATTGTCACTTTGCTTACTGTAGTATCACATCTGAACACTTTTATTTGCAAATAAAATATTTTTTTATGAAGCATGTTGTGTTTTTGTATCATGTTACTAAAATGTCAGTATATATAAGTCCATACAGCGTTAATGAAAAACGATGTCTTCCAAAGCCTCATTAATGTTCCGGAAGCACGTTTTGTCTTACCCACACGTGAACATTTGAGTAAAGTGGTCATTCCACACCTGTATAGAGATGTGAAGCACGGTGTCACAAACAACTAAGCTACATTAGCCCTCCTGTTATGTACAACCACCCTATGCAAAAACTAAAAGTAAAAGAACATTGTTTCAATGTTATTTAGAACCATGGTGTTTTATATGTTGGTCTTTCAAAAGTAAAACAAGTAATAAAGTAGTGAAACATAAAAAAAAAAGTTTGAATGTATTTTTTTAAGAAAAATGAGTGAATTATCCTAATTAAAGCATTACCTGTTAGATGAAATGAAACATTCATCTGAAATGCAGCTTCTCAGGTTGCCATTATGGATTAATTGGAATGTGATTTCTGGAAGTATTGCTGAGCCCATACAGTGATTTCCAGGGAAAAGCCCATTTCAGCTTCTTATCATAAAGAATCTGAATATTGCTTCCAATTTTCCAGACTGGTGATTATCAGGCTAATTCTGATCATTAGTCTGCAGTAACTGTTTTTCTGTTTTCAGTGTTTTGTTTTAGTGTTAGCGCTCAGTAGAACTAATTACTGGTGTGTGTAAACATTAATAAAGAAATCTGACAGAGAAAATCTTGTCGACTTGCAGCTCCTGGGTGTGAGATCTGCTAAACAGTTTAATTATAAAGTACTGAAACAGTCAGTCAGAATGAAATCTG